>NC_134843.1:99142294-100449428 GCF_965363235.1 Mytilus galloprovincialis | reverse complement strand
AGACAACAGTCGAAGGCCACCAATGGGTCTTCAATGTAGCGAGAACCATTCTTTTGATCTGTTATAGAGCTTTTGATTTTGTCATTTGATTAGGGACTTTCCGTTTTAATTTTTCCTCGGCGGTTTTTTTTATGATTTTACTTTTTTTCAATTTATCGTTTTTCTCGAATGTATGGGTATGTTCCAATGTATCGTTATTTTGCAATGTATGTGTATGTTCTAATGTATAGTTATTTTGCAATGTATGTGTATGTTCTAATGTATAGTTATTTTCCAATGTATGTGTATGTTCCAATGTATAGGTATGTTCCAATGTATGGGTATGTTCCAATGTATCGTAATTTTCCAATGTATGGGTTTTTTCCAAGGCATAGGTATGTTCCAATGTATGGGTATGTCCCAATGTATCGTAATTTTCCAATGTATGAGCATGTTTCATCGAATTGTTTTTTTTCCCAATGTATTGTTCATTTGTATCGTTATTTTCCAATGTATAGGTATGTTCATATGTATCGTTATTTTACAATGTATAATTATGTATGTTCATTTGTAAAGTTAGTTTACAAGGTATCGTTATTTTCAACTGTATGGGCATGTTCCAATGTATGGGCATGTTCCACTGTATCGTTTGGTTGTTTTCAATGTATAGGCATGTTCCAATGTATCGTTATTTTTCAATGTATGGATGTGTTCATATATATCGTTATTTTCCAATGAATGAGCATGTTCCACCGAGAATTTGTATAGGAAACAGGCGCGGATCCAAAAGGGGGGGGGGTCAGGAGGTTGGAACCCCCTTTTTTTACGATCAATGCATTTGAATGGGGACATCTACTTGGAACACCCCCCTTTTGTCCTGGGTTAGGACCCTCCCCCCTTTTTAAAATGGCTGGATCCGCCCCTGGTAAGATCTTACTATACAAATCCTTGATTCCACCGCATTGCTATTTTCAAATGTATATAGGTATTTTTATATGTATCGTTATTTTCCAATGTATCGTTAACATGTGTATGTAAGATGACCGATAAAACAGTTCAAATAAATCGTTTTGTTTTATTTTATTGAGTAAATTTGGGTTTTTTTTAAGTTATGGATTCGTTTTTCATATGATTTTTTTTATAAAGCCGCGCAAATATAGTAACTTTTGAACAGGTAAATTTTGCGCAAACGTAATGCGTTTAATCGCGCAAACGTATGACGAATTCACACAAACGTAACGCACCGTACCACATATGCTGTTTCACCGCTGTCATAGGTAAGATGGAGGGTTGGCACACGCAAACAGTTTTAACCTCGCTACATTCTATGTGTGCCTGTCCCAAGTCTAGAGCCTGAAGTTCTGTGGTTGTATATGGTTCATGTCAGTCGTATTTATTTTTCGTAAATTGTTTTGTTATAAATTAGTCCGTTAGTGCTTTCAATTGAATTGTTTCATAATTCGTGGCCTTTTATAGCCGACTATACCGTATGGGTTTTTCTCATTATTAGAGGCCCTACTGTTGCCTATAGTTGCTTACATCCACTTCATTTGAACTCTTGTAGATAGCTGTCTCTCTGGCAATCATACCAAATCTCCCTTTTTATATTAAACTACAAATTTTGACTATTCGTATAACCATTTCATTACAGCTCTATGTCGTCATTGTGAAAGAATCTTGGATTAACAGAAGATTAAAAATTAAAAATTAAAAATCATAACAAAACAATTTAAACGGTATAAGGGCATCAAACTACTGGAGTAGGGGGTATGAAATACTTGTAATTATTTTCTATTTCGCTTTCGGCACATACGATTGTAGAATTCTAAAGAATACTTCATACGCCTTGTTAAACTAAGGGTTTGTTTGAAATGCTTTTAAAATTTTATTAATACATCTAGGAAGACCCCTTGAAAATTATTAAGAAAATTTAAAAATATTGAAATTGGTTTTAAATTTGCTTTTATGTGGCGAAAGTGTATTGTGGCGCTTAATCAGCTGAAAATGCTAAAACACTAAAGAATAACATTTATACAATGAAGTAAATACTTGATAAAATATCCTTAGTCTATAGAAATATAGACGCTAACCGCGTGTACAGTACAAAATATCCTTAGTCTATAGAAATATAGACGCTTTGCCGCGTGTACCGTAGTAATCGTCTTCGGGAGTTTACGGTATCTTTTTTTCCACAACAGTTCCCCGCAATAATCACAAATCAAGAAGAAAATTGCAAATATTTTAACCACACAAAATCAATATTTAGAAGAAAAAAAAAAGTAAATTTCAAGAGAAAAATAAATATTTTCAAGATAAAATAGAAATAGTGAATCTTTAAAATTAAAAACTTATTATTTATGTAATAAAACTTTCTATAAAATAAAAATCGTGAATTGAAAATGTCAATCACGCGTAATTTGATTTTTTAACATTAAAATCTATTCGATTTGATGGAATTTCTTATTTCATTTTATCAATTCATTTTAATATATATAATTTATAAAAAATATTCTAATAACCTGTAATTATTTTTTTTATAAATTAGCGATAATATTTTTTATCGAATAGAAGACATGCTCCACTAAAAAAAAAAATTTACGGTTTCATTTACAAATTTTTCAATTTATCATTATTTAAATTAAAATATATTAATATATTTTCAATAGCTAGAATCATATTTGAAATGCATGGGAAACTTTATTTTAAAACCTCTTTTTTTTATTTTTTTTTTATTTCAGAAACATATTGTTACACCATAAAATTGCTCAAACGTAATGCTGAGTGGTTAATCCAATTTATATCACATTATTTGATGTCATCTCCTCAAATAAGCTTCTTAAGTGTACATTTCACTGGTATTTGCATAGTGTCATGCAGTTAACGTTGTATCAGTAATTCTATCAAATAGTTACTAAAATAAACAACGAGAATAAACATCTTTATGGAGGAAGAACATATGCTATATTTATTTTCCCCTAATTATAAGTCTATCCTGAAGTAACATATTTTGACATGTTGAAAACATTTATTTGCATATTCGGAAAAATTAAATTCTGCGTGTTTTGATTTCAAGAAGTTTCAATGAAAACGAACTATTATCAATACCTCATAGTTTGAATAAAATAATTCGCGGACAGTATCCCATTTAACTCTCATTGTTATGTTTAAATAAAGGGAAAACGTTTTATTTGACCATTGTACCACATTGAAGGGTAAATTGAAAAGAATTTAATATTATAAACTAGTATTGTCAATATGAAAATACGACTAATTGAAAACAAAACAAATATTTCTTCCTTTTTTGTTTGAATAATTCAAGTCCGTGTTTGACCATTATGTTGTATCATTGTCCATTTCAGTGACTGGTATTGATCCAGATTGTGTGAAACAGACAAAATTAACCCTTAATGTAATATTTTTGCAACATTTGAAATTGTTTAAGTACATGAAACATTACTTCATTGGCTGGTTTGAACTTAACTTCGTGCATTCCTAGAGTAACATGGATTCCAACACTGAGTTTGAATAAATAAGAAATACACCATATAGTTCTTTATAAACATATAAATTTAAACAAAAATATATTATAGCTTAAATTGAGAATGGAAATGGGGAATGTGTCAAAGAGACAACAACCCGACCATAGAACAGACAACAGCAAAGGCCACCAATTGGTATTCAATGCAGGAGAAACTCCTGCAACCAGAGGCGTCCTTCAGCTGGCCCCTAAACAAATATGTATACTAGTTTAAGTGATAACGGACGTCATATTAAACTATGAATTATACACAAGAAACTTAAATCAAAAATCATACAAGACTAAAAAAGACCAGAGGCTCCTGACTTGGGACAGGCGCAAAAATGCGGAGGGATTAAACAACTTTTGAGATCTCAACCCTCCTCTATACCTCTAGCCAATGTAGAAAAAACAAACACACATCAATAGCTGTTTGTGTACTAGCTGGCATGGAAACAAATTTTGCTGACAGAGAAGTGTTCCATAAAAAAGGGGGAAAGGACCCACTCTTTTAAAATTAAGCTAAAATAAATAACATAGAACACTGTAGGTATGTTGTACCTTCGATATTTTGATTTTGCATTCGTGTTTGCAAACTCTTTAAGATTAAAAACATTTTAATTTCGTAGCTCCATTGCTTTCTATTATGACTTTTGCAATTTCAAGCATTCGTAGCTATTTTGTCTAAAGGTCAAATTAGGTAAAGGTCATTTCATGTTTTACTTTTATATCACAGTCACATATTACAGGGAGAGGGTTGAACGTGCACAATGCACAAATAACAAGATGTCTTATAATTGCCAGTTAGTCAATTTTCCATCGAGAACAAATGATATAGAAGTTAACAAGTATTGCTGTATGGTCTTCAATAATGATCAAAACCAATATCGCATAGCAAGATATAAAACAATCTAATTAAAAACCGATCTCTCATCGGTCCCGTCGCGTGGGAGATCTAACGAAACCCGCTTTGAGATCACATGTGACATATCAGAAAACGGGAGCGATGAGAGATCGGTTTTTAATTAGATTGGATATAAAAGGTAGCCAAATGATACCAAAGAAACATTCAAACTCATAAGTCGAAAATAAACTAACAACACCATGATTAAAAAGAAAAGACAAACGAGAAAAAAACAGTACAAAAAAACACAAAACAAAACAACACAGAAAACTAAAGACTGACAACTAGAGGAGATCTCAGGTTTAACTGAAATGTGTAACTGTCATATCATGCTCCATTTGTGGCACCCGTAGTGTTGCTTATGTAAGTACCAACCCAAATCTCATTCGGTAGGTCACCGATTCGGGGAAAGGTCACATGACAGTTTTTGCGGAAACTATCCGTTGTCATTCCATAACGGTCAACCAATTCGTGATAGCGACCGTTAAATTTACGAAAGGATGTTTTCAACTTCACCAATTAAAACTCTTGGTTTGATAGTTTCCTTGTGAGCAGCAACCATTTATTAAGGAAATCATGATAGAAAAAAGAAATCCATGAAAATTGTATCAAAAAGAAGATATATACTTCGTGTGATGGCGTTGCTGGAATGTTGGTACAAAAAAATGGAAAGTTCACTATTGATAATAATAAATAACTCTTTTGTCTTAAAGTTTTGTTTTTCAACCGACCTTCATTGTCAATGTCTATATGAAAGTCAAGATTGAAGATTTTTTATTTACAATTATGGGCCCCAAAGGGCATAAACATTACAACATCAATATTTTTCATAATACAATACAAACAATGACGAGAAAAAAAGATTAATGAGAACTTTTTAAGTTATATGTAGATAAAGAATCTATAATATTTTTATTAAATACTAATGTAAGGCAGAGCTAGCTGTATCTATTGCATTCATTATCTTCAATTCAATGGGAAAGATGCGTTCTCAACAGTCACATTTTTTAAAAAATATTTAATGAAAGAACATAGCGGAAAGTGAAGTCGAAGGATACTGCTAACTTGCTTTCTTTCTTCCTTAGAAGTTTTTTTTTTGTAGAAGTCAGCCTCATATGAATAAAGGAACAAGTCGACAAGAAAAGGAGCTTATAATTATCAGGACGGATAATTCCCTGTAGGCATTGTTTCTGCATTTATAAAATCAGCATACTTGTTTAGAGCACTATTATTAAAGATTTCAGTGAGCCTCTAGTTTATGTACCTTCTGGTCAAGACTGGGAACAGTGAGCCTCTAGTTTATGTACCTTCTGGTCAAGACTGGGAACAAGTACAATTCTTTTGACCGGAACCAAATGTGTAATAATAAATTAACTCGCCTCTCTTTTGTCAGCAGTTACCTTTTCACTTCTATAATGCAAAGAGTCAACATTTGTTCCTAACTTATTAAGTATGATTCAAATGAAAATAAAATGTTACATCTTAAAAAAGAAACATTAAAGATTAACTTTAAAATTTGTCTCTGTTTGATGTTCTTCAAACTTCAAAAGTTCCGATTTGAATCTTAAATACTAAATATAAATACTCGAAAGATGGATTTATTTAATGTAAACACCCGCCAAATATCTCACCAGTAATAAGATTAAAGATAGTCAATATCACTTCTATAAATCCTAATAAACATTTAATTGCTACTGGTCAATTACTGATACAAGCACGAATTTAAAATTGTTATATATATTGAATCTTGCGGAAATATTTGATTAAATAAACATAATGTTGTTACGGATCGTTCCGGAATTTAAGAAGATAATCAAATAAATGAGAATTTGAACTCTGTTTTTTAATTGTCAAGCATTTAATAAATTAATTCGAAGTAACAATTAATGCAGCTGGGTCGGTGTATAGAAATGAGCCTAAGGTTTTATATTAGTCATATTAAAACCACAGTAAGAGATTTGTTTTTTATTTGAAGCGACACGTGTGCTTATTTTTATATCAAGTATAGTCATGATTAGCTCTGATCGTGTGTTAGGAGGAGGTTTGAGTGGCAAAAACCGAACTATAGAAGCTCAAAGAACCTGTATCGTTCAAGGGGCATATATGCGAGTTAATGGATAATATTTCTTCCAAGTCCCAGAAAATGTTTGATGCTGAGTCTGAAACATGGCTAATCTTGCATTCATTGAATCTAATACAAAAATAAATTATTATGCCAGAGGGTCACAACTAAGTTTAATTCAAATGGAACTTATGCCCTCTTCTTTATTAAGAAAGGTAAATATGACAGGTATTCCTATGGACACCATGTGTGCACCTTATAATAGCAGGCGTGTTTCTGAACTGTTAAGAATAATATTTACTGGACAAACTCAGTAAAGATTATTCTAAATTTAATTTATTTGATAATTTCATTAAACAACAAATCTTACTAATTGATGATATATTTTCGTTAAATGACAAAACAATTCTAGATATATTGTCGATATTTACCCTAAGTAACGTTTACCATTCAGTTATCCCAATTGAATGGTTTAAAAGTAGCTTATATAGCTTGCTGTTCAGAGTGAGACAATGCTCTGTGTTGAAGGCCGTACTTTGACCTATAATGGTTTATTTTTACTTATTGTGACTAAGATGGAGAGTTATCTCATTGGCACCCATAGATGATACACATCTTCTTCTGTATGACTTGAAATGAGTTAAGTATATAAACAGCAATAACTGCCCTTTCCTATAGGTTTATATATACAATGTATTTCCGTTTTACACAGGAAACCCTACACATAAACTTACGACAAAAGGGACGACTTTTCGTTCTCTGTTGTTAATTTTCCTTTTTGGACAGGGATTTGCCATTAACACCATCATAGACATATATGCATATTTGTATATATGTCTCTGGTACCATCTACTGTTTTCAGATATTACAACCCATTCTTTAAGTCTGTATCTGTAGCGGCGTTTTAGATATGAATGAACGTTAATCTATGTACTACTACTAGTAAATAATGTTTAGCCATGATTTCGTACCTAAAATTACTAATTACATTACTATATTCTTTCATATACACAAATATTTGGTTTGGAAGTTTGGCTGTACCTGTAGAAAAGTTTTATAGATTGGATAGCACGTCCTGAATTTTATGGGGATGTTGTTTACCAAGCCGGTAAAATTAGATAAGATCTGGGTAAACTTATCGACCACTTACTTAAAGTTGCTTTAAAAGGTTATCAATTCAACCCTGTACTCAAGTAAATATTATTGTTATCGTAAATGTAAAATTGAGAATGGAAATGGGTTAGGGTTAGTTCATTTGCTGTGTTGTTTTACTAATGTTCCAGGTTTAGTTATCCCTTAATGTTAAACCCTGTCACATTTTGTATGTGATTGTAACAATTCAAGAGTCGCAAAGTATCAACCTTGCCTGTACCTTCTCCTTTAAATCTAAGTCCCCACCTTCTGTGGTTTTCAAATGGCTAAGCATTTCTACAAAAGAGGTAGGAAAATCTGGTATCATTAACTTGATTTCAGTGAAACTTGAACAGAATTTTCTCAAACAGTGCATTTATATCAACATTCTTTCAGTTTTTCTGCTATACTGTGGAACACAAAATATGTTCAAGATGTGTTTGGCATAAGTGACACTTTTAATTCCTTGTCCAAAATTGTCACCAACCTGTAGGTAGTTATATTGTGCAGACTTTTTATTGTGTGGTAAATAACTTTTACAGCATGATAGGCAAAGAATCAGGCTCTTTAATACTGATTTATAGACCATAAGTTGTTCTTGTGAAGTTGTTTTTTTCGGAGGTGTTGTTGGTTGGTGTAGAAAGAAAAAAGAAAGATATTATACAAATTCATTATTTTATTGTTGAAAAGTTCCCATAAATAGTTGATATCACCATTTGCATGAATCACCTAATTCATCTATTATATACATACTTTGTTCTGTAATTTAAAAGAATTAAATTTGATAAATATTTTCACAACAAATAGTACAAAATTAGCAAAATGAATTGCAACAACTGACAATGAACCTGGGATTGATCATGGAGTACCTATAAACTTCATGGTCTATAATTGAAGTAAATACATATTTCTGATTGCCTACCAAATTATAACAGTTTCTGTAAGCATTGTAAAAAACATAATTGGTACAGTGTATTTCATAAAATAGATTCTCTGTTAATTCACATCTGTACCGTAAATATTCTGGATATTATCTGGGACTATTATACTAAGTCTTAAGTTAGTATAATAGTCCCAGCTATTATGTTTGGTGGAAAAGGTGGTCATTGATTGTCATAATACTAAACTGGACGTTAGAACGAGTAAAATTATATTTATTACAGCACTTAATTACACCCTCTTTTTTTCAATATGTTGGCTCTTATAACAAAAGATTTAGAATATAGATTTGTTTTACATTTTTGCTTTTTCCATGGTAACAGCCATTTAGAACCATTCCAATGTCCCTTGCTTCACATAGTGGTCCACATTATGGTATAGTTCCATCAAAGTTGGTCCATCACATAGTGGTCCACATTATGGTATAGTTCCATCAAAGTTGGTCCATTCAATTCTGAGAAATAGCATGGGAAAAATGTGTGGAACAATAAAAAGAGATGAAAATAAAGAACGGAAGAATAACAATATGTCCCCCCAACTCTGTTGAGGATGATTAACACCAAAACAAAATATTGCTAGGAAGTTTGAACTAGATAATTGATTATATTTCTACACATTCTAATTCAATTCTAGAAGAAAACTATATCCATATTTCATCCAATATGTAAATGCTCACCATTATGACGTCACACAGTATCATTGATACCTAATATAATGGTAAAACCCATCTCCACTGGCTAAGGGTTATGATCTTAAAAGGAATGGGTCAGATTGTAACCCTTTGCTAATGAAGATGAATAAAACCAAGTATTATGCCTTATAGCATACAAGTAGTTTAATTTATCATACCTAGTCAATAAACAACTTTACAGATGTTGTTTTTCTTTAGTTTAATCTTCCTTTCTCTGTTGTAGTTATTCACAGTGGAGATAATAATATGTTTGATAAGATATTAAATTGTTTCACCCTTTAGATCAATGAAAAAAATAAAAACTTCTTTAAAATATTAAAGACCCATTTACTTTTTATATTTGATCATTTTGTCTTATTTCCTTGGAAGATTAATAACTGTATGGACATCTATGATAAATCGCACTTCTTGTAATTTTTTGTTTTGATATGTGAGATTCAAAATAAATAAATATACAACTTTTTAAATGCACAACATAGTACTTTGGGCTGTTCCAAAATTCAACAGGAAACACTTTTGCAAGACCACCATTAAATAAAGATTTTCATTTCACTCATAACTCTAACAAAATTCTAAGGGAAAATGCAACCATCCATATTTAATGAAATCCCCACCCACATGATAAATTTTGAAACAGTGTTTATCAAATAAACACATAGTATAACTGTAACATACATATCCCTCAGTGACATATAAACTACTATTGATTGGTCCCACAAAGAATTAAATGTACAAAGAAAGATAACTCTAATATTTTGTGCTTCTCTATCTTTTAACAGCATTTAAAAATAATTTCCTTTAACCTGTGAACAATAAACAGAAAAATACAGAAAATTGTTTGTTTTAATTATTGGTAATATGCAAATATTTAATTTATCAAACTGTTGAATGGAGATTTTCAATTGTAACAAAATCACTAGGAGTTAATAATCAGGGATCTCCATGGCCTGTTTAACGATGGCGCCCCGCCATCGTTCAAATGTCTTGCGCCATCGTCAAATGACTTGCGCCATCGTTAAATTGTCTTGCGCCATCGTTAAATTGTCTTCCGCCATCGTTCAAAATTTCATCGTTTTTTGCAGCCCGACGCCATTTTTTTTATCAATTATAATCAAATGCATGTAATTGCATAACCCTTAGGCTTTTTATGTTATAATCCAATACAGTTCTAACACCTGAGGGATATCCGGATTAAGATCGCTAATCACTTGTACCTGAGCTTGTACAGGTAGATCAACAAACCACACAGGAGAATACTATCTGAGGATAACCGATCCATTTGTCGAATTAATCAACTAAGTTTTAGCAAATGGTTATGTTAATTTAGATTAAATAAAAAAAAAATAATAATCCAGTTACAAAGAAAACAGTTTAACAAGTAGAACACGTGCTTTATTTTGACTTACGCAATGAGCCCCTTTTCTAAGAAGTTAAAAATAAGACACAAAACAGTAAATATTATTTCATTGCAAATAACTTGAACACTGCTGTAACGATAATTTAGAATTACTTTAAAAGTTTAAAAGTAAAAACCTAAATATTTCCTGTAAAGAAATATCGTATCGTAATTCCGAATTCATTTCGTATATTACAATCAAATTGATACATCCGCGTTTCCGGTTTCTATTCAGACTCGAAAGATGCATGTTGCACAGCATCAATTTGACAGATAAAGTCATAAAAAACGTTTTCATTTGTCAATGTTTGCTTTACAAATCTCTTTAATCTTTTACATAACCCGTACGAATCGTTTTGTTGTTGCTGTAAATCAGCCATACCGGTAATGGGTTCTGAATTTGACAACTGTCCATGAAAAATAAGCTCCACATCATTTGATTTTTAACCCCCATAACAATTACCAAAAATACAAGAAATCTACATGGGGACCTTCATGACAGCTTTTGGTCATTCTCGACTAAAGGGGGACCATGAAGACTTGGCATTTGAATGGTTAAAAACGGCAATAAATGAAAATATTGATACTTCTAATTCTATAATGAAAATTCAAATAAATATAATTTAAATAAGCAATGATTTAGCATGTTCACCATTCCTTGTATAGAGGGATAAATTACTTCCGATCGCGCTACACTGTACAGCGTAGACACGGTTTGTAATGTGAAAGTTCCTCCATCGTTCAATTTTCATCCATGGAGATCCCTGAATAATATAGCATATTCATAACAAATCTTAACTGCATCATAATAAAAAAGTGAAAAATTTTGTATAAGATTTAAAAAAAAATAATATCACATAACAAGTCAATATTCATAAAACCCATGAATAAAATATCTTTGTAGAAACTCATCTCCTCTGACTTATAATACCCTAAGAAAACAAGATCAATTAAGAATGTGTGTTTATCATAACTTGGTATGTCTGTAAAATATTGATTGATGATTCTTTAACATAAAATATAATGGATTCCAATTAATTTCCATTATAAATTTCAAATTCCATTATATCCAGAGTTATTTTTTCTTTAATAATATCTTGCAAATATTAAACAAATTATCTGAACATCATGAACATATTTAATGAGTTTGCTTTCAAAAGTGTGTAGGGGAGGGATGTGGTTCAGATAAGGTTCCCACTGCATTGAGAGAGAGATGAGTTTCTACAAAACAATTAGAACCTTTGTTTCTATGTATTAAAATGTTTTTATACTTTTACATTTTCACAAGGCACATAAAATAATGTTCTATTTATTTTTGATCAAATAATGGACAATAATACACCTAAGAACAGTAAGTAACTGACCATTACAAATATTCATACTTGTATCCGATGTAAACATTCTGATATATATGTAAGAAAATAACTGCCTTGACCATTGCATATTTTTAGAATGATATGATATAGTATTGCTTATTATAGGCCCTAATCCTTATTTTTATTAATGGATTTTTTATCTAAATATAATTTGTGAAAATAGTGAAATAATAAAATAGCAACGATACTAGATCTGTTTCTTTATAATAATTGAAAACAGTCACGCTAACTCTAACTTCATTTGAAATTTCAACATAAAATTGAGAGAGCAGCGAAAAATTGGACAGTTATAAAAGATTAAGGGAGGCAACTCTACAACTTTATTGCTGTAGTCGTCAGATATAATCTGTTGAAGGAATGTCACAAGTACAATACAAAAACAAAATATGGGGACTTTATTTTACATGAAAATGAAGTGATGCTTTGAAAATAATAATTTCTGTAAACAACCTTTCAAAGTCACACTCAATTTTAGGTCAGATACCCTGCACATTTAATTCAATTTCAGATCTTTATAATTTTCACTAACTTATCTATCTGAGTCCACACTAAGATAACATGAGAAAATTTGTAATGGACAGAAACATGATTTCATAAGATCCCACTAATTCTATGTAAAAGTCATGTTATGCAATAGGATTGGATTTCATCAGTTTCAGATCTGAATTCACCATCTCTGTCACGAGAGTCTGAAAAATACAAAAAATAACCATTAATCACCAGAACAAAGAGAGATAACTCTTGTTTGAAAAGTTAACAAGTCATGTTTTGTTATTTAATTATACAGATATTTCATTTTGATATATGAATAACCCTTCAGTAATACGTGAATTAAATACATAACAGTGATGAAAAGACTCTCAAAGAAGAATCTTCAATAAATAACTTCTTAATGAAAAGGATATAGCTAAAGACATATGTTTACATGTATAAATCACACCATTGCTTTCATCTTTGATTGATACATATTTTGTAATCACAAGGCCATTTATATATGTACTATACATGATGGGTTTGCTCATTGTTGACAACCAGTGACCTGTAGTTGGTTTACATCTTTCTTCAATCCATTGTTGTCTCATTTTGGGATCATATATTTTTATGATCATTTAACACAATATTCAAATTCAAGTCAATCAGTTAGGTAAGCAAGGTATGTATTTGACAAAGAGTAAATAGAAATTGGAAACAGGGAATCTGACCAAGAGACAGCAACCCTACCAGAAAGCAGAAAACAGTACAAGGTCACTACAGGGTTTTCAGAGCAGAAAGAAAAGCCCTATATAATAATGTATACTATTTATTAACCTTCATATTTCCTGCCCATTTAATGAGAATATCCCCTTCATAACTGTGTCAGCATAATTATATCAATGAACTCAAATAATCATATATACTCAAGGGAAAACCAGTCACTAATGACACTAGTAATAAGATGACAGGAAAGCATTGGTTATAGGAACTGACATCTAGATGGCTATTTCATGGAATGTATGTTGTTGGGTTGCTGTCCCAATGACATAACCTTTAATTCATTATAAAATTGGCATAAGAAGATACAAAGTTAAACGGTTTTAATTTAAGAGTGTCTGGATGGGGCTTACAGATTAAAGAATAATATGCCACAAAAATGGAGAGAAAAAAAGGCAAAAATTCATAAAAATAAAAAATAGTGGGGTAATAAAATATACAGAAGAGATTAATTGGCCAAAAAATAGAGAAAAATAGCTTTGAAAAAATTAAAAAAGACAAAGAAATAAAGACCTTGTCCTCCAGATCCTGATGTTAATGATACTTACATCAAATGAATATTTATGTTCCCATTTCAACACAGTCTTAGCTTTAGTACAATCTCCTAAAAGGAATTCCTGAAATAATCAAATATAAAAAGTTATAAATATCCTCCACTCAAGAAACTCATATGGTAAAATCACTAATTAATTATTATGTATGTATTTTTATTCATGAGTCTTCTAACTTTGACAGAAATGTCAAATATATTAATGCTATTTAGACAAAACTTTTGTTGAATAAGCATGGCTATAATGAAATTGTTGGTTTTAGATTATGACTGTATCTGTTCCCTGAGTAAAAAAATCACTCTTAAAATACAAAGTAACCCTGAATCAACATCTAAAGTATTTTTTAAAAGACAGAAATCAATTCATTACAATTGAGATTTCTCCACTTAATTAAATTTGTATTTTTCAAAATGTCAATTATGTAGAGTCTGCATTCATTTATGCATACCACTAGGTGTTTAGTGCCAATTCACTTTTTTAGTGAATACTTTCATCATCAACAAAGGAACATGCTTTAAAAAATATTCAATTTTACGGTACATCAATAATTTATAAAGTCACATGTCAATAAGTTTTTATTTTCAATATACTGTAAATTAAGAAATTAATGCAAGGTTTTCATTATTGCGAAAAATGCGACAGAGTTTTAAACGCAATAATTTAAACTCGCATTTTAAAATATTTTATATGGATTAAACAGGATTTTTCTCAAAATTGTAAAAAATTAAAATCGCATTTTAGTCTAAAATGACAAAATCGCAATAATAAATGCACGCAATAATTTCTGAATTTACAGTACTGGATTTGTGAAAACCTTAACTTTCTTAAATTATTGATGTACCTAAATGTTTGTAAATAGCTATGTATAATATACTGGATTTGTGAAAACCTTAAACTTTCTTTGTAACCTAAATGTTTGTATATAGCTGTGTATTGTATTAACATATATATTACATAGAAATTCTCTACAACTTCCCATGAAGAATTCTAGTATCTTCCCAGGCATTCTACTAATGTTAGGTAATTAGTAGTATTAATTACAAGGATAATTAGTCAGTAATTAAGTCTTGATGATGGACATTCCAATAGTGTCAAATTAATGACAACATAATTTCCCATTATAACACGCTAATTATTTATGTTTTTATACAGAACATAGTTTTCTGGTCATGGTTTCCTTTCAAGCATTTAAATAAATAAATAAAATAAAATCTAGACTGTCTCATACACAGCCATCTCTAGATCTTTAAACAAAATACCATGTATTGTATTTATGGCTCATGCCTAAATGCGATAGCACTTTTTCAATGTCCAGATCTAAAAATTCTGAGATCCCCCCTCCAAAAAAAAGAAAAATAACTAAAAAATCTTAATATTTTTACTGATTTTTCTCCAAAAACAAAATAAAAAAATCCTGAAAATTTTGAACCCATTTTCACTCGCAAAAAATAAAAAAAAAATGTTCATTCTGTTATTTTCAACCTCAAACCACATTAACAATAAAATAAACAACAAAAATAAACATCCAGCTTATATAAATAACACCAAACTGTCAAAAACCTTTTAAGGACATGATAAATGATGAAGTTCAAGATGATGAAGTTCAGGATGATAAAAAGTGACAAGAATTATCATGTAACACACATAAAACAAATGGCTTACATTATCTCCTGGCCTTATTACTTTTATTTGTCATTTATTATTAAGGTAAGTATTAAAATCCCTAAGCAAACACTTTTTTAAACATGAATATAAGTATTGTTAATGGGATACAAAACATTGCTCTAAATTCCGAAAAAAATAAATATATCTTAAAAAAAAAAATCCTATATTTTTTTCTCCCTGAAGCTGAACTAAATGAATAAACTGATTTGTTTTATCCTAAGTCCTTTTTATTTTAATTAATTTTTTTACTCATCTATTCCAATGACAAAAAAAAAATCATAATGAAGAAAATTAAGTATCATTGAGAATCTGAAGTTAAGATGACAAAATTAGTCAAATTTGTTACACTATCTATATGTTTTCTTTATATAATTTTCATTTCTTACATTTTGTAATAATAAATCATAACTTTTGACTAACATTGAAAATTTCATCACAGACAGCAATGATATTTTTATTTTTTTATTTTTGGTTAAACATTTTTTTCCTTTCAAATTGTTGTATAATTTCCTTCTCTAAAATGAACAAGCCATGTTTATTTCTTATAAAATAATATCAAGTCATTATGAATTTCAGACACAAATGAAGACTTTCCCATGCTAAAACGTAATATCCCACTTTTTCTACTATTCATCTTGTGTACAACCTTTCAACAGGTTTTTCTTCCAACTTAATTTATCTTAGACCTGTTATATTCATTAAGACCATCAGTAACACACAAAGAATTCGTTTACTTAATGTAGAGAAAATTAATTTCTTCCTTCACACCTGAGCTCTAGATTCGTGAACCTCATCCATCAAACACAACCCGCGATGACATCCATCTGTTTTTCTTATCCCAATCAGAAGGCGAAAAAGTCATCTGCACCAAGACTTATAACAATGTTCAAAAAGCCAGAGAAAAAGATAATTCACCAGAAATCAAAACTGTTGCAAATGAGTCGTTTGAGCTAAGAAAATATAATAACAATTGAGAAACTGAGACGTTACAAGATATTGCCGTGATCACTAACTATGCTATGAATGTTTCTCTCTATAGAGTAAACATACATTGTGTGTGGGGAAGACACAATTTCATCAAATTATAAATGGCCTGGAAATACAATTTTCGTCTTAAAAATAAACATCAATTGAAGCAAAAGATTTCCTCTTAATTTATTTTCTGATATATCTAACAAATAGGATTGTTTATAATATTACTGAACTTAGAGAACTGATTGTGCTATTCACCTGTTTAGAAATATGCCATTACAGGGACTGCCATTTATCTTAAGGAAGTTTTGATGGTTTTCAAATGAAATGAAAACTATTTTTCTTTTTATCACATTAATTCAAATTCTAATTTCAACATAGAATTTTCCATATTTTCATTTTTTTGTTATTTAATTTTCTTAAAAAATAAGGCAAATCTTTAATGTAGGCTTCATTGAACTACTGACTGTTCCCGTCATTTACTTGTTAGATGAACTAACATCGAGTTAACGAAACAGTTCTTATGTGCAAAAAAATAAATAAATAAATAATTATCTTAATTTAAAACCTTAACCCCAAAAGAAACTTACAACTTCTGTTGGTCTATAAAACTTAGCATTTATTGCCACTCGGACAGCTCCCGTCTTTTTGTCTTTGCCGACTTCATTCGGCCCTTCACCTTCCCAGCTATAAATAAAATACAAGATATAAGAACGATTGATTGTTTTTAAACATCCAATTACATGAATTTATAAAGGTTCATTTTAAATAAAATATGAAAATTTTATTAAAACATATAATGTATATTTAACAATAATTTTTCTTACGACTAGTAAACAGATTGCAAAATGAATTTGAAATACATCAAATTTTTTTTTTTCGATTTCTATTTTTAGAATCTTTAGAGAAAATGTCCATGGAACACATTACAATATCTCTAAACAATAAAACTTACACTATCTCAATATCGACAACCTTGAAAGCTTTTTCTATGAATTCCCTGACACTATGTGATTCTCCCATAGATATCACAAAATCTTCAGGTTTATCATGTTGTAACATCAACCACATAGCCTGCAAAATATACACAATATTTACACAAAATATACACAATATTTACACAAAATATACACAATATTAACACAAAATATACACAATATTTACACAAAATATACACAATATTTACACAAAATATACACAATATTAACACAGAATATACACAATATTTACACAAAATATACACAATATTTAAACATTATATTGATTGATTGTTGATTGCTTAATGGGCATGATCATCCACCACCATTGTTTAACGTCCAGTGGCAAATATTTCATGCATGTTCAGGACGAGGTTAGGTTTAGACATTATAGGACATACATGTATTATATTGGGATTATTTTAATTTAAGTATACGGTAAATTCAAAAATTATTGCAAGTTCAATTTTTTTATAGCTAAATTATAATAATGTGACAAGGTGAATATCACAATAATTAGAACTCACAATCAGTTATCTTATATGACTTTGGAATTTGATGCGACTGTCATACAAGTGCGAGGTTTAGTGCTATAAAACCAGGTTCAATCTACCATTTTCTACACAAGAAAATGCCTGTACCAAGTCAGGAATATGACAGTTGTTGTCCATTCATTTGACATGTTTTATTTTTTATTTTACCATTTGATAACAGACTTTCTGTTTTGAATTTTCCTCAGAATTCAATATTTTTGTGATTTTACTTTTACACAATGTTGTTTACCTACATATGTATGCAGGTATTACGGAGATCACAGTAAATCCTTTCACATTTTTGTCCTTTCTTAAAAAATTGCAATAATAAATGCATATACATGTAATAATTTCTGAATTTTGCAGTATAGCATTTTATATGTTGTTTAACTACTATAGCACCAATTGAGCAATTTAAATTGGTGCAGTTTTGGATTTTTTTAATTAAAATTTGAATATGTAAAACTTATGCATTGCAATCTAAAAATATTTGATATGAACTAGTTTCAATATTAATATAGTTATTTGTTTTTTTTCTGCCATATAATTACTGTCGTGCGTAAATGATGTTAATTACAACTTATTCATATTTTTAATAAATACATAAAATTTTCTCAACAATGACCCATACGAAATATTTTGAAATTGATAATATCAATTATGTTTAAGAATGCTAGTAATACCAGTAGTTAAAAATACAAAATAGAATAAATCCATTATATGTCTTTCTAAATTTGAATAATAAATGACCATACTTTATGTTCAAAATACTATTTTTCTACAGGTACCTCAAGTAACATTAGTTATTACATGAAGACATTAACAATACACGTTTTATTTGACAATAAACTCTATATGAACTTCAATGAATTATAATACTATAATCTTAGCTGGTATATTTCAAAAGCTGTTGAAAACAGAATAGATAGTGAGTGATATTCTATATAGTGATAACGCCTCCCACATGACAATGAAGTTTTATTATTGTGGAATACTCTTATCTTATTTCATTGGCAGACCATAATAATTGTTTAATAAAATGCATTTTTTCATTTGACTTATAGAATAAAATCATCAAATTTCAAATTTTGTACTGTTTTAATATCTTTCTAAGATGTTATTTTCATGATATAGTTTTGAAATATTTGCAACTGGGCATGGGCATCCAACCCCATTGTGCACCAACCAATAATAAAATAATAAAAAGATAAATAACAGATTTGCCATTTCCAGATATTTCACATAGTTTTTCTTAATTAATTTTCATAAATGTTCATTTTTATTTAAGAAAAAAACTGAAACTAGACAAAACTTTTTTTTTTTAACTTTGGTAAGTAAACCATCACATATCTGTGTAATAATTTGACCTTAGTCTTAAAATTTCATACATACATACTGATGAAAAACAACTTTAGGTATATTCCAACTATCCTAACTAAATTACATCCATTATATATTTCTGCCTTTAAAATTCCAGACATAAAAGGGTAAATATGGAACGAAAACTTCATAATCTTATAATTTCTCATTTTTGTACCAGTTATTAGATTAAACCACCATTCACAATTTAATTCTAAAATTTAAAAATAATCACTCAACATTAGAATTGTTTATTTCAGAATTATTGCACTTCTATCCTCCTAATTTACAAGTTTTGTGTGAGGAAGAAGTAGAATGGGAGAATATTTATATACAAACCTGGAATGTTTACGTTTGAAAACTAATCTCCCCATCCTGGTCTTGGTACATATTTTTGTTAAGATTTGTCTTTTCTCAATATGTTATTTCAAGAAACTAACACTGTTTAGTTAGTAAATGTTCCACTGAAGAAAACTAAGACTGATCCACAACAAAACAATGTTTTTTCTCATAATATAACAAGTTGATTTTTCATTTTGTCAGGAGTAGAGGAGATATGCATTACAATTAAGGCTTGAGACTGACATATGAAAGGGGAAGAAATGACAGAATTTAATCAGATTCAAATTCATCATCAAGGTTTACTGTTACTTCTTTGTTATATAATAACACCCCAAGTAAAGTATCAAATATATCAACACCTCAAGAGCAGTATCAAATACAATATATTCAACACCATAAGTGCAGTATCAAATACATTATATCAAACTTTTTCTATCCACTGCTTTGAGATGCACTGCTCTTGTTTCAATATGATTCTTTGATATCCTTTTCATTATTATTGTGACTTTGATATGTGAAAGCTTATATCAATACAAGATATCTTTTCTGTATACATAGTATACAAATTACAAAGTTCAAAAGTCAGATCTATCATTTCTAGGTATTTTTAAACACGAAGTTATTAAAAATTCAATCCTTTATTTTGTTAAAGCAGCTTGCAAAATCGACCTGTAACAAGAATGAACAAGTGAAACTGCGAGCTACTGCTCACTGATGATACCCCCGCCGCAAGTGGATAATATTAATAGTGTAAAAATATGCAAGTGTTCGGTAAACAGAAAGTTGTCGAGTGATGAATCTGAAAACGCATCACACGGTATAGCTGACTTATAAAAATCCTGAAACCAAATATCAGAAATCCTTGTATTGTAGTTCCTGAGAAAAATGTGACGAAAATTTTTAACTTGGTTATCATGTGTAAAATCATACAAGTGTTCGGTAAACAGGAAGTAGTCGAGTGATGAATCTGAAAACGCATCACACGGTATAGCTGACTTATATAAATCCTGAAACCAAATTTCAGAAATCCTTGTATTGTAGTTCCTGAGAAAAATGTGACGAAAATTTTCAACTTGGCTATCATGTGTAAAATCATACAAGTGTTCGGTAAACAGGAAGTTGTCGAGTGATGAATCTGAAAACGCATCACACGGTATAGCTGACTTATATAAATCCTGAAACCAAATTTCAGAAATCCTTGTATTGTAGTTCCTGAGAAAAATGTGACGAAAATTTTCAACTTGGCTATCATGTGTAAAATCAGACAAGTGTTCGGTAAACAGGAAGTTGTCAAGTGATGAATCTGAAAACGCATCACACGGTATGGCTGACATATATAAATGTTGATACCAAATTACAGAAAGGGTGGATGTGTAGTTCCTGAGAAAAATGTGACGAAAGTTTCATGGGACGGACTGACTGACGGACGGACTGATGGACGGACGGACTGACAGACAGAGGTAAAACAGTATACCCCCCCTTTTTTAAAGCGGGGGTATAATTATAATGATACAAATGTACAGTTAAAAATGAGTTTTCTGCAGCCATTGCAAGACAACAATAAGACATATTTTTTTTTGCAATTCCACAGTAACAAAATTATGGACTAACAGTTCTTTTCCCTTACCTTTTGAACTTTTGTAAACTGATAAATAAAGGTGTAACTAAACACCTGAAGTAAGAAATGACATACCTCTACATAGTCTTTAGCATGACCCCAATCTCTTTTGGCATCTATATTTCCTAGTTCTACTTTTTCTTGTTGTCCAAGCACTATTTTTGCTACAGCTCTAGTAATTTTTCTGGTTACAAATGTTTCACCTGTGATTGAAAGTTAAAGTGGTTGAGAACTGCATTAACATTAAACATTTAAGGTTTTGAGGCATTGCATAAACTACATTGGTGCCGTGACCAGGATTAAAAATAAGACAAATTTCTATAATATACAGTCATAGAGTATAAACTAAAGATGATTCCTGTTAAGTCTAAAAGTATAGTTTATTCAAACAAAGCAAAGAGGTTATGAAAACAATGTCCCTTTGATTTGTAATTGTCATGCATTAAACCAGATTCTTTCTCTTTCATTCTATTATAATACAAAAGCAAATAGGAAATACATTTTGAAATCTATTTTTAGAAAGATATAAAAGATTTATAAATTATTGAATTTAAACAAAACTCTATGTCAAAATATCAAAGTATTGAGGACAATTTACAGCTGTATGGAAAGAACAAGTTTCCTGTACATGTAAAGTTACATTACACATCTGTAGCCAGGGGGTTTCAGGGGTTAGTACGAACTCCACCATGAAAACAAATAAGCACTGTTTAAGTCAATGTTCTGTTTGAATTGTGACTGTTAAAGTTGAGTTCGTGAGTCCAAGTACCCCCCTTTGGTAATTCCTGGCTCAGGGCCTGCATTAGGATACAAATAAGAAGCTATGGCAGGAGACGACTCAAATGTGAGAGAAAGATATGGAGAGAAACAATAGGACCAAGGGAAAAAATTATTTATAGTAAAGTTATTTATTTCCATAGATCTGTCATATAGCCGTGCAGTACAAAACCTTCTAAAGAGGAAAGACAGGTCACATCTTGTATAATTAAAATTCTAGTCTTCAACGTCAAACAAATCTACATCTTTCTTTTTTGAAACTTTTTCTTGTCAGAAATTGGACTTTGCTTTCCTGTCTGTGAAACTGATCAGTAATCTACCATGTTTATATAATGTCAATTTCTTAACAAGTTTAGTGGTCGGAACAGACAAGTCCATTAATGTGTATCACAATACATTTGATTATGTTTGTTTAGAGGCAAAATCTAATAGGAAAACAGATTACACTTGAAGTGACTGGACTATTTCATTGTATCACTTGCATGTTGGCTATTGTACAAAAACAAATCAGAAGGATTTATATCATAGAACAAGAGACACTCTATCAATTAAGAACTTGACAAGCAACCAAAGTCAATTTCACAAAAACATGAAAGAAAAGGAATGGTTTCTTATCCTCGATTATATGTCATGTGATAATTTTAGTAATTGTGATTGGCTACCAGGCTCTGAGGACCTCTTATTGAATTAATAGCTTGTCAAATCATCACCTTATTATTGAGAAACGGATAAGTTTCAAAATCAAAACAAGACAGAAAATCTGGATAAACAATCGTACAATAAAAGTAAAAATAACCCAGGTGGTTACATTCCAGTCCTTACAACGTTTTAATTTGGTGTGAAAATATATACAGCGTTCCTATTCAACGAGGGATATTGTTCCTTTTGTCCTCGCTCCAGTCATTTAATAAAAAACGACAAAAAGAAGTTGACCAAATGGTCATATCATTTAAGAATATAATTTAATATATGAGGATTCCCATCAAAATTGGAGTGTAATTTAGTGAAAATAAAATGGCCATCAGCATGTCATTTAACCTGGCACATGTCAGATTTTTAAAGCATAGCAGGGGCTCAGGTTGCTTACAAACATGTTGACCAGCTTTTACTGCAAAGATTATCAATGCTTTTAATGAAACTTTTACAACAAAAATTTACTTTCTGTAAAACTGACTTGTTAATTTCTAATTAGGTTTTTCAGTACATTTTATTTTGTAATTTAAGGACAAATTTAGTGACTTTTTTATATTTTAAACTGATACAAGCCAATTTCAACGGTTTAAATGTTTTCTTAATAACTTCCAAATAAATCAGTAAATAATTTTCATTTCACTTTTTTTGTACGACCGCAGAGGTTGAACCCTGAACAGTTGGGGCAAGTATGGACACAACATTCAAGCTGGATTCAGCTCTAAATTTGGATTGTGATTAAATAGTTGACACATCATAGGTTTCTGACACATAATGAATGTGGTCTAATGAACTTAAAATATTTTTTTGGCCTTTGAGCAATTCATTATGCTGTTGCTTGTTGCAATACTGTGCAATTGAAAATATTTGCTATTGCACAATACTGTGCAATTGAAGATTTCTTGCTATTGCGCAATACTGTGCAATTGAACATTTCTTGCTATTGCACAATACTGTGCAATTGAAGATTTCTTGCTATTGCTGAATATTGTCCAATTGAAAATTTCTTGCTATTGCACAATACTTAATATAATAATTTTGGATCCTGATTTGGACCAACTTGAAAACTAGGCCCATAATCAAAAATCTAAGTACATGTTTAGATTCAGCATATCAAAGAAGCCCAAGAATTCAATTTTTGTTAAAATCAAACTTAGTTTTATTTTGGACCCTTTGGACTTTAATGTAGACCAATTTGAAAACGGGACCAAAAATTAAGAATCTACATACACAGTTAAATTTGGCATATCAAAGAACACCAATTATTCAATTTTTGATGAAATCAAACAAAGTTTAATTTTGGACCCCGATTTGGACCAACTTGAAAACTGGGCCAATAATAAAAAATCTAAGTACATTTTTATATTCAGCATATCAAAGAACCTCAAGGGTTCAATTTTTGTTAAAATCGAACTAAGTTTAATTTTGGACCCTTTGGACCTTATTATAATTAATGTAGACCAATTTTAAAACGGGACCAAAAATTAAGAATCTACATACACGGTTAGATTGGGCATATCAAGGAACCCCAATTATTCAATTTTTGATGAAATCAAACAGAGTTTAATTTTGGACCCTTTAGGCCCCTTTATTCCTAAACTGTTGGGACCAAAACTTCAAATTAATCCCAACCTTCCTTTTGTGGTAATAAACCTTGTGTTAAAATTTCATAGATTTCTATTCACATTTACTAAAGTTAAAGTGCGAAAACTAAAAGTATTCGGATGACGACGCCGACGACAACGACACCAACATCATACCAATATACGACCAAAAATTTTTCAATTTTTGCCGTCGTATAAAAAAATTGTGAAAAATACTATTTGTCTCTACCATTCAAATAGAAGCATTATTACATTGGGTAGGATAAGAAATCCATTTTAAGGAATAAATCATGAAAAAAACGTTGATGAATTTATAGTCACATGACCAAATTATGTGTATAAGTTGATAGACAATAAACTTTCAGCCAATCAGAAGACATGTAACATCTAAAATAAAATGATATACAATTTGACACCAACTTCAATGTGTTTTGTTGTACTGTTCGGTATAATTAGTTATCTTTGTACAATTACACTCAGTGCTTCAATTAAGCAGTTAAAGGGAAATAACTCAATCCTAAATATATATAGATCATTTAGATGGCATATTCCTAATGGTTAGAAACTGAACTAATTATAGATTATTCGTGATTATCTCAACGAGATTGATTTTCTAGCTTGACCCTAGACAGCGAAAGCGAGGAAGGCAATTGAGTTGAGATGAACAATGATAATCTGTTTATCGCTATTTTACCTATGACGACGTTGTCAATTTCATGTCAATTTCATTAGTAACACCACATGCATGCTTAGTTTCTAGCGATAATTTTCCATCTCAAGCAAGAAGCATGATATGAAAACTATCACAAAAAAAGATCAAAGGAAAAATGCACAAAATAGAGATAATCACAAAACATTAAAGTAGATCAAAGAACTAGGAAAACAGTTGAATGGCAAGTGACTCCTGTTCAATAGAGAATAAATTAGAGCAAATATAGAAGATTTATTTATTATGGCAACAGTGAGTGAACTGAGACAACTCATTAAATGATCTTATCCTTTAAAAAAAGTCAAATTTAGACTGTAAATCTTATGTTGAACTGTTACACCACTGTCCAAGATTAGGAGTTTGGTGCCAGCAAAATAGTTGATCCACATCACATTCTATAGGTGTCTGTCACAAGTCAAGAGCTTGTAGTATAGTGGTTGTCTTTGATTCATGTCTGTCACAAGTGAAGAGCTTGTAGTATAGTGGTTGTCTTTGATTCATGTCTGTCACAAGTGAAGAGCTTGTAGTATAGTGGTTGTCTTCGATTCATGTCTGTCACAAGTGAAGAGCTTGTAGTATAGTGGTTGTCTTTGATTCATGTCTGTCATATTTATTTCTTCTAAATTGTTTTGTTTATATAAAGCCATTAGTTTTTCTCAATTGAAAAGAGCCAATTCAAACACTTGACTTGATTCAAAATAATTAACAAATCAACTTGATGTAAATGATTAGATCATGAGATAAGACACCCTTCAAAAAGTAACATATTCTTAAAATTCACATACATGTACTCTATGTTTTTGTTAGATGTACATGTATTTCTATTTGTGTTTATCTGATGAGTTAAAACCTTTTTCCTCTATTTTTTATAGTTTGTCCTTATGCTGTACTGTACCATCACTGTCCTAGGTTAGGGGAGGGTTGCCCACCAGGATACATGTTTAAGCCCATGACATTCTGTATATGCCTGTCCCAAACGGCAAAGCAAGAACCTTTTCAGTGGCTGACTTGTTACTGTATATCATATTTGTCAATACTTTGTATCTAAATAAGTCCAAAGCGGACTATGCCATATGGGATTTGCTCATTGTTGAAGGCCATACAGTGTTAAATAGTTGATAATTTTTGTGTCATTTGGTCTCTTGTGAAGAGTTGTCTGATTGGCAATCATACCACACCTTTTTTTTTAATACAATAAAAATAAATAAATCCACATTATAAAGATGAATACTTTTTATCTACACCTCTTGCATGCATGTTGTCTTGTAAAACCATTGATCTAAGCATATATTTTCAGTATGAAATGCTTTTTAATCTTTTATGTTAGAAAAAAAGGTTCAATGTGTAATTACAAATAAGTTATATAGTTGTAAAACTGTTCAGTGAAGAAGCCTGTTACACTATATATCTACCATGTGACAGATGGTTAACCAGACAGTAATGAAATTCTATTGATTTATGTGGCTAGAAAATTTAAATTGAATAGGCCATAACAATTAAAATTCCATCAACTTTTTGCATTGTTATAGCGTAACATATTTTTCAGGTTACTAATTGTCAGCAATGAAATAGTCATAAAATAATAAAATATGTTCAAAGGGGAATAAGTCAAGATTATTTTTTTCCCTAAATGTGCAGAAACATTTTTGTGCTTGTGTCTTGAAGTTAGCCGATTTTGTAACCTTATTGATTTGAAGAAGAAATTATCAGCAAAGATGTATAAAACCATACATGTATGATATAAGCAATATTTTGATAAAGGTTTGCTTTTATAAATTATTTGGATGGAGAGTTGTCTCATTGGTACTCATACCACATCTTTCTATATCTATTTTATTTTTTCTGAACATTAAATGTTAAAGTCAAAACTATTCTTTAGAATAGAGGATAATGATTTTCATAAGACATTAATAAAGAGGAGCTTTCAATCACCAAACACGTAAAGCTTTAAAACATGTAGCATTGATGTTTCAGATATTTTCTTTTTTACATTTGACAAACAATAAAGACCACCTCTTATGACCATGTCTTTCATCTGATTTTATGCAGACAGAGAATTTGAATAAAAAAAAAGATTATTGCAATTGGGCAAATAGTTTTAAGCAACGACACAAATATAATAGATGGAAAGTGCATAACCTATGTACAGATGATAAGGACTACCACATCAGACCTTGCAGAAACTAGTTTTTGTCTTAACATATAGATATGAATAATATGTCTCACCTCTCCTTGGACTTTCATGGTTAAATAGGATTCCATTACATGCAAACATATCATAAGCTTCCCTATAGTTTATAACTATCCAGTAGGCATATAACTTGGCCACACCTGTAATTGAACAGATTTACTCATTATTCATATCAAAAAGCTTTTTTTTCTAGTTTAATATACACATGTAAATAAGACTGAGTGAAGCATTATACACTCTTTCACCCAATTAAAACATTGAATTAAAATAGGATAGTTACAACTTTCTTTTTCAAATATTATTGGTACATGTATTATAAAATGAAAGAAACTTGACTTATTTTGAGATACCTCAAAGGCAAATTTTGGACACATAAAGTATCATTTACTTTGGAATGACAAATATCACCATACATAAGAAGATCTCAAATTCTAGATGTTAGATAGAACTTGACCATAGGCAAATCTAGGATTGAATCTAAACATAAGGAAATCTAGGATAGACTAATAATAATAATAATATTTATTCCGGGTGCGGGAATTTCTTGCTACATTGAAAACCTGTTGGTTATCTTTTGCTGTTTGTTTTTTTCTATGGTCAGGTTGTTGTCTCTTTGGCACATTCCCCATTTCCATTCTCAATTTTATTTCTAATATATACAATTACATAATACCACCTTAAAATATATCAATGGTTGTTACATAGGGACTTCTAATGCCTTAACCCAATGATGGATGAAAGCAAACAAAGCTTTTTTCCAATGGGGTCCTTTCAGTCTTGATAATAAAATGAATCATTTTTCAATCAATTTTACAGCAATAATAGTATCCATGATAGACAGCATAACTTATTTATATAACAAGAATGTGTCCCCAGTACACGGATGCCCCATCCGCACTATCATTTTCTATGTTCGGTGGAGCGTGAAAATGGGGTAAAATCTCTAATTTGGCATCAATATTAGAAAGATCATATCATAAGGAACATGTATACTAAGTTTCAAGTTGATTGGACTTCAACTTCATCAAAAACTACCTTGACCAAAATCTTTAACCTGAAGCAGGACAGACAGATGCACAGACCAGAAAACATAATGCTCATAAATGGGGCATAAGAATATTCTAATACAAGAATGTCTCCACAGTACACTGATGCCCCACTCACTCTATCATTTTTCATGTTCAGTGGACCGTGAAATTGAGGTAAAAATCTAATTTGGCATTCAAATTTAGAAAGATCATATCATAGGGAACAAGTGGAATTAGTTTCAAGTCGATTGGACTTCAACTTCATCAAAAACTACCTTGACCAAAAAAAAAACAAACTTTAACCTGAAACTTGCACTATCATTTGCTATGTTCAGTGGACCATGAAAGGAGTAGGTCCGATAAGGACCAATTTTGGCCTCAAATTTCAGGTTCATCTGACAAAAGATTTTGATCACTTTTTAAACACTTTTGTCTATTTCATTTGATTTAATTGGTTTATGTGAAAGATTTTAACTGATTTAGTAATTTAAAACGTTATGATTTATGTTCAAATATGAAAAATCTACCAAATATGCTGATAAATGTCACTTTTCAGATGGTTTTTGTCAAAAATGAAAGTGGCCGCAACCCTGTTCATCCTCAAACTTTATACATGTTATGTATTATCATAAAATAAAACTTACATTTCAATATTAAGGATGAACACAAATGCAGCCACTTTCATTTTACACGAAAACCGTCTAAAATTTAACTAAAATGCTAGAATTGTGAAGATTGCAGTAATTTAGCATGACTTAATGGTGATAGTACCCGATATATGTGCATTGGATTGTCAAAAAAAGCCCATATTTATGTAGCAGAAGCATTATACTGTCCAATAAATAACTAAAAGTTTACATTTTAACAATTTTGTAAAACTGCTATATTTTTGGGCCAAAAAGGGGTCTGTCTTACTGGACCTACTCCTTTGGGTCGAAAATCTAATTTGGCATTAAAATTAGAAAGATCATATCATAGGGAACATGTGTACTAAGTTTCAAGTTGATTGGACTTCAACTTCATCACAAACTACTTTGAACAAAAACTTTAACCTGAAATGGGACGAACGGACTGACGAACAGACGCACAGACAAACACACAGACCAGAAAACATAATGCCCCTCTACTATCGTAGGTGGGGCATAACATTATAAAACCTGAATCTGACAGTGACAGGACTGACCATGAGGAGATCTAGGATTGAATCTGCCAAAAGGATATGTAGAATAGAATCTCACCATAGGTGTTCTAGGATATAATCTCACTATAACCAGATCTAAGATAAATATTTCTATAAGGTGATAAAGGAAAGAATGTGGCCATAGGTAGATCTAAAATCTTGTATATCAAGGAGATTTAGAATAAAAATTCACCATAAAAACTAAAGGAGATCTAGTATAAGATCTTTATATATTAAGGAGATTTAAAATACAATCTTACCATAAGGAGATCTAGGATAGAAAGGTGTAGTTTCTTTCTGTGGTATTTCCTGTACTTTTCCAAACATTTCACTGGTAGATGCTTGGTAAAATTTTACTTTACTTGAGAGATCACAGGTTCTAATGGCATCTAATAATCGTAACGTTCCTACAGCATCTACATTGGCTGTGTATTCAGCTAATTCAAAAGATACCTTAAATAAAAAGAAACATCATATAATCGTAATATTCCTAAAGCATTTACATTGGCTGTGCATTCAGCTAGCTCAAACAATACGTTAGATAGAAGGACAAGAAGGCAAACTGTTATTAAAGTCAATGTCAATGTACATGTATATTAAAAGCCAAACTGAAGTATAAATTTTTATCAACTTGGCAAAGATGATATCGACATATGCTCACATTTCGTCAAAGTTTCCTGTGAATTGCAGATAACAAATATAGTTTACTTATCCTAATGGTATTTGTTGCTTCTCCGCTAAGCACATAACATTAAAGATTAAGAACAAAGACAGGCCAGCTCAGAGTTAGAATAATGTTTCCAGGAAAGGTAACATGTCTTCATGCGGACCAGCACGTAAAAAGTCAGGCTCAGCATGTCGGTCTTGTACATAGAAGGGTAAATAATCATATTACATGATTGATATATGTTTTTGTCCTGAATATGCATGTTTATTTGCCGCTAGACGTTAAGTAGCCATCCATCATCATCATTATAGAATTTAAGATTTCTAGCATCAATTTATGCAAACATGTTGCCAGTTAACTCATTTTGCTATCATAAGAACACCTGATTGTTTCTTTAAAATATTCAAATAACATTCTATTATCTCATTGTCAGTATTGTGCAACTTATACAAAGTTTTTACAACATGAATTTATCAAACAAATGAGCCTCTTTCAAAGCTTATTTGATTCCTTTTACAAATAAAAATCGTACCTTTACATGGCTCTGAGCTCCTAGGTTATAAATCTCATCAGGTTTAATTTGACTTATTATTTTCACTAAACATGTACTATCTGTTAAGTCACCATAATGTAAATGCATGGCTGAAACATAAAATAATAAACATGTCTAACATCTGTTAGCCACAATATTAATATGCATGTAGATGTTAATGTCCTGGTTGTCTCTATGCTATTCACAGCTGTTAAAAGCAATATCAAGTTTTCTAGGTTTACCAAAAATCACACTCATAATCTGCTATTTTCTTTTCGAAGTAACATTTACTTTTCATTAACCAAAGACTTTATTCAAAGTGCTTGTAAGCACTGAAGGGTAAAGATTGCTTTAATTTATCAGTGGAAAGTAAAATTAAACATTGCATTGTATAACATGTATACAGCATTGATTGTAGTTGATTCAACTATAATCATGGACAAAGGAAGATAACTCCAATTCAAAAGATTAATTAAACAATGACATCATTGATATTTTCAGAACAGATATTAGATTCCTGCACCTTGCAGCAAGTTTGTTATAGATGTCAATTCATTAACAAAAAATTTTAACTTCTTTTTCTTTAAGAACAAGTTAATTATTTTTAAAATTGACATCAAATTATTTGTTTTTGAGTGCTCTGTCCATTTTATTTGGTTTACAAAACTAATACAACAAAGATTGTAGTCTGTAACTTAATCAAAAGATACATGAAGATTAAAATATCCTCCATTCACACATGTAAGCATTATAATTTTTTCGCTTATTTTCCCAGCTACAAATACACTACACACAAATGGTAATACATGTATTACAATGAATGATTTTGTCAATGATTTTGATCAAATATTCGAACACTGTGTACACCTGATGAGGCTTCATATATTAAGAAAATTTAAGAAAGTATGATTTGAGCAATTTAAAAAGGTCACAGGCCCTTTCAAATGATTTGTCTGGTTGCACGGTTGGTGCAGGTTTACTTCTAGCCCAACTTGATATTGCTATTAACAGGCAACCAATAAATATTTTACAGCAAGCCTATCGAAGAACTACATATTAACAGGGATCCAGTTTTCTATACAAGTTCTCTCTCTTCTCTGTGGTGTTTAGATCGTCTTACTCTCTATCTTATATACATAAATTTAGAAGAAAAAAATCCAACAAAAGATATATTATGCTGGAAATTAGAAGTTATAAATATCAAAAATAAAAAATTCTACAGAATACCTGCTACATTATTCTACTATTGCAGAAAAAAACCACTGGACATCAGTCCGCATCTAATTAACAGATACACAATGTTATGAAGTGTAATAGTTTTACATGCAAATTGTGAAAATTATACATGATTATACAGTGTAGCCTGCCTACTCTGACACCCCAGTTATTCCAACATCCTGCTTTAACTGACACATTTTCATGGTCCCAAAATATGTCTATCCTTGCAGAAAAAAACTGAGTATTCCAACACCCTACTTAATCTGGCATTTTTTTCTGGTTCCCCAGAAGGCAAGTTACACTGTAGTATTATTTGATGTCTTAGACCATAGCAAATTAATGTTTAGATTCAACCAACTTTGAACTGTTGTATTTAAACAAACATTGTACCCAGAGAAGGCACTTCAAAATTGGGTAACCACTTATAGAGACAAATTTTGAATTTAACTGATATTTTCACTTAAAAAAAAAAACCACTTGACTCCCATCCCTAGTTGAGATTTTAAAGTGTCTTTACTGGGTCCAATGTACATTTGTTCTGTTGTGAACGAGAATCTAAAAACTAATATTACATGGTCATACATGAAAATAAATATGAAAAATGCACGCAATAATAAAACCCTCTGTATTACTTACATCCACCGCCATCTATATATAGAAAATCTAACTTGTTTTTTATAAGATACAATACATGTAAAAGTTTTTATGGCTGTTTTGGTCCTTACTATAGCATGAAAACAGTTGTAAAAGTTGTCAAAATTCACTGAAAAAAACTTGGAAATAATTTCTCTTTTAAAAATAACTTTAAGAAAGCAATGGTTTATTCTGATTCAATCCATAAATAATTTGTTTTTGTAAATAATATTAACCAAGTACAATGTGTATTGCTTGAACTGATTTTGTGTCATGGATGAATTGAATACCTCATATTCTCTGTTTTTGAAGTATATTCTTATGAACACATAATGTCTTTTACAATTTATGAGGAATACAATTACAATCATTCTATTTATTAAGTTTAATGGATTACTTCCCCTTTTCTATGCCAAAAGGCAAGTTCTGTAATTTTTACTTATTTATATCAATTTTATCACATTTCAGTGTTGTTGAGCTTTATACTTGACTTCAGATGGAAAACAATTTGCCTGGACTGTTGATAATAATTATCTAGCTTGAGAAGGCATGAGACTGCACTGTGAACTACTAGTCAGATGCCAAGCCTAGTAAAATGTATCCCTACTAGAAAATATTTGCCAAATTTTGTAAAGACATGCAAGTAAAATGTGCAAATATTGATTTACAAACTATAAGTTGGAAAAGTTTTTTAATGGACTGAGGTGACCTGAGGTGACCTGAGGTATTGTGTTTGTACTTACATCCTTCTTTATGAGATTTAGGATCATCATATAAATGTTCTATCCTGCTTGTATTGAAGGTACTTGATCTTCTGATTATACCATGAACCTAAAATTATAATAAAGTATGTCAGCCTGCAGGCCTCTTAACCCTTAATCAGTTTTGTCTATTGTGTAATTAACACAATTATGACTTCATGGTTGAAGACTGGTTGTAAAGTATGTCACATACATGTATCTCTATGATAGCTACAGTTCCAATTTCTTTTAGCATGTTCAGCCACAATCTTAAACTTATTTTCCTTACATAGCATCATTTATACCAAATAGGACTTATATTCATCTGAATTTTGATTTGTCCCTGGTGGAGCAGGATGCACAAATGAACATATTCATTATCTCTCTGCGACATGATTACATACATGTACATTTTAGGAATTCTTGATATTGTCTTCAAAACATATATGTACATGTATATGTATCATACCCATATCTATCCTTATTTGCTGGTTATTCTGTGGTTTTTGTTCTTCATAATTGTTTTGTTATAAATTGGATAGTTGTTTACTTGGCATCTTGGTTTTTATATGGATCGAGATATGATATACATATAATATGATAATAAAGATATAATTGTTTAATACATACCTCATAACCTTTCTCTATCAAAAACTCTGCTAAGTAAGAACCATCCTGTAAATACGAAATGTTTGTTCTAGTATCAATAAATTTACCAATATTTAAAGTCATAAGAAAAGAGTGACCGGTGAAAAATAATGTTTTTCCAATTCTTGAACCAATGCATACAAACATCATAAACTTAGTCTTATGTGCACAAATTTATCATTTTTTTCGTGTAAATTTCGTATAATCGTCAATTTTTTTTTCAATCGGTCAGTGTTATTGTGAAAATATGGCAGGTAATTAAAGTTCGTGTTTTGAAGCCGAAGTTTAACGATTGTCACCTGTTTGTCAACAATCGACAAAAAAGCATGGAAATTGAGCACGTGTTTAACATGTAAATTCAGATAATAGTTTATTTTAAGGACATCCATGTTTATTGCGATCACCAGATTTTTATGAGATGGGTCACACTGAGGTCACTTTGCATAAGGAAAATATGTCCGGGGAATTGCTTAGCAATTAAAATAAAGTAAACTTCTTCTAAATATGAATAAATTACAGAATTTTCTTCAGAAAAAAGTATATGTACATAAGTTTTATAATGAAAACTATCCATTAAGTTATAAAAACTAGAGGCTCTAAAGAGCCTGTGTCGCTCACCTTGGTCTATGTGAATATTAAACAAAGGAAGTAGATGGATTCATCACAAATTGTGTTTTGGTGATGGTGATGTGTTAGTACGTCTTACTTTACTGAACATTCTTGCTGCTTACAGTTATCTCTATTTTTAATGAACTTGGCCCAGTAGTTTCAGTGGAAAATGTTAGTAAAAATTTACAAATTTTATAAAAATTGTTAAAAATTTACTATAAAGGACAATAACTCCTTAGGGGGTCAATTGACCATTTCAGTCATGTCGACTTATTTATAAATCTTACTTTGCTGTACATTATTGCTGTTTACAGTTTATCTCTATCTATAATAATATTCAAGATAATAACCAAAAACAGCAAAAATTCCCTAAAATTACCAATTCAGGGCAGCAACCCAACAACGGGTTGTCGGATTCACCTGAAAATTTGAGGGCAGATAGATCTTGACCTGATAAACAATTTAACCCCATGTCAGATATGCTCTAAATGCTTTGGTTTTTGAGTTATAAGCCAAAAACTGCATTTTACCCCTATGTTCTATTTTTAGCCATGGTGGCCATCTTGGTTGGTTGGCCAGGTCACCGGACACATTTTTTAAACTAGATACCCCAATGATGACTGCGGCCAAGTTTGGTTTAATTTGGCCCAGTAGTTTCAGAGGAGAAGATTTTTGTAAAAGTTAACGACGACGGACGCAAAGTGATGGGAAAAGCTCACTTGGCCCTTCGGGCCAGGTGAGCTAAAAACATATGCATAATTTTTTTTAATTTGAGGTTTCTTATGACTTTAACTAAATGTATTTGCTGCAAAATTTCAGAACTGAATAAATGGTGAATGTGTCCATGGGATATGTAGGACACCACTTTTTTGCATACAATATCATAAAGGGACATAACTCAAGAATGGTAAAAGTGACACTACCCATGGCCAACTTCGTACTTGATCTGAGTTGTGTGCGTACAATAACACATTTGGTGAGGGCAAACTTAAGTTAGAGAACGGAAAACAAATATTCAGCCTTTTTTTTCATTTTAAAAGGGTCATAACTCTAGAACAGTGAATGTGACGCAACCAAAATTAATACTTTTTTTAAAATTTTTATATTTTTGAGAAAGGGTCAAAGTGAATATTTCGTCAAAATTAAATGATAATTAAACGAGCCAAATCAATTCTAGGCAAGATGTTCGGTACTACAATGTACCTTCATAATTTTAATTTGTTTTATTTTACTAAATAGTTCAACTGTCATGACTGTTTATGCAACAAAATCTGAATGCAATTCATACCCGCCAACTGTCACTATTTGCGGGGAATTTCCCCCATGGAGGCTCCCAAGTGGAAATTTTGTCCAATATTTTAAAGAAAACAATTAATTTAACAATGGCTATGAGCTTGTTAAAGCACGAAGAAACCAAAAAACCACATTAAAATATATTTGAAGGCCAGAAGGCCCCCTTGAAGGTTTTGTAGGACTATAAGAACCATCTTTCATGTAAAACCCCCATAGGTATTTTGAAAAGTTGGCAGGTATGATGCATTAAAAATTAAAAAAAAGATAATCATGATGAAGAAGCTTGAATAAGTCTGAACTTAGAATTGCAGGTAAGAAAACAATTTATTGGGTAGAAAAAAAGTTATTGAAATTTGAATAAATCAAATCTTATGTTTTCATATTCAGGTCCACAAACAGATCTGAGCATAACCCATATAATTTCACAGAACCCTAATTACACCCACTTAAAAATCTTAGTACCTGCACATAATAAGCTGGGGGAGGGTTATAGATTTACTAGTCCATGATTTATTGAATAGTGAATATTTGAATAAAAATAAAATTCCTGAAATCCAACTGAAAGTTATTGAAAAATCTCATCCCTCATTAATATAATGGTATAAGAAAGCTAACGCCCTAAAGAGTATAAAATATTCATCATTAAGGTCCGAGTTCGGGTTCGTAGACTCCTAACACTTTTGGCTACACCTGTACTAAAACAACCTAAAGCCAAAAGTTTACGGCGTGGGTTTTAACAGTGATGCCTTTTTTTGGTTAATCTGCCGAAATGTTACATTAAAATGTTTAAATTAACTCATTACCTGTCCAGTTATACCAGTAATCAAAGCAACTTTCCTACGGGTAGTTCCATTCGTGGCCATTTTGACGTGTAACGTGTTCAAGAGAAAAAAAACTTGACTTTGATCACGTGATGGTTTTGTTGTTGTAGTTGTTGTAGTTATGTATGCTAACTCCACTGTGTGGAGAACTTTAGCTTGTACTGAATAAATACGTATCTCACTGGCGATACAATGTATACTCGATGTTTAAAATGTTATTTAATTCCGGACATCCTTGGAGTTATCCTACTTATAAAAATAAGAAGATGTTGTCCATAAAGCTTAAATGATTACAGCATCCTTTCAGTGTTAGACGGACAACAATTTTTAACACAAAAATAAAATAACCACTGATTTTAGGGACTGGTTATTTGTAACCCAACAAAGGTTAGAGAAAAATAAAGGGGGGATGACAATTTTTGGGCATAAAGAGGTGTTCAATCTTTCAATAATTCAGATTAATTAGTAATTTAGGGGGGAGGTTATTAACAAATGTTGGTCAACCACCCCACCTCTTCCCCATACAATAAACTGCGTTCTTATGATGTACACTGTTATATACCACTGTCCCAGGTTAGGGGAGGGTTGGGACCCCGCTAACAAGTTTAACCCCGCCACACTATTTATGTATGTGCCTGTCGGCTAGAGATGCTCTCTTTGACTTTGTTTGCCAAAGAATTACGAATTTTTCTATACTTGATAATCAGCATAAATTTATTTATTTATTAAACTGTGAAGACAATCAGGTCCTTAATGCTGTTGGTAAATTTATTAAAGTGAATATGAGTTAGTAATTGTATTGTAAAATTGAGAATGGAAATGGGGAATGTGTCAAAGAGACAACAACCCGACCAAATAAAAAACAACAGCAGAGGGTCACCAACAGGTCTTCAATGTAGCGAGAAATTCCCGCACCCGGAGGCGTCCTTCAGCTGGCCCCTAAACAAATATATACTAGTCCAGTGATAATGAACGCCATACTAATTTCCAAATTGTACACAAGAAACTAAAATTAAAATAATACAAGACTAACAAAGGCCAGAGGCTCCTGACTTGGGACAGGCGCAAAAATGCGGCGGGGTTAAACATGTTTGTGAGATCTCAACCCTCCCCCTATACCTCTAACCAATGTAGTAAAGTAAACGCATAACAATACGCACATTAAAATTCAGTTCAAGAGAAATCCGAGTCTGATGTCAGAAGATGTAACCAAAGAAAATAAACAAAATGACAATAATACATAAATAACAACAGACTACTAGCAGTTAACTGACATGCCAGCTCCAGACTTCAATTAAACTGACTGAAAGATTATGATTTCATCATATGAACAGCAGGCACAATCCGTCCCGTTAGGGGTTTAGTATCATACCATCATAACATATATGAGAAGAACATAACCCGTGTCATGCCAACAACTGTTTTTAGAATAAATGTGTTTAGTTCCGATGCAAAGACCTTATCAGTGACTCAATATTAACGCCAAAATATGCAATCTTTAATGACTTGACAACAGTATCGTAATTATATCCCTTCTTAATAAGTCTATTCAAAGGTTTTGTAAGTTTCTGAGGTGAATACTGACACCTTTGTGCTTTATAAAGAATATTACCATAAAAAATTGGATGTGAAATACCTGAACGTATTAGAAGTCTGCATGTTGAGCTATATTTACGAATGATGTCTTTATACCGATGATAAAATTTAGTAAATGTTTTGACTAGTTTGTGATATCGAAAACCCTGGTGTAATAATTTTTCAGTAATACATAAATTTCTCTCGTTAAAATCTAAAACATTGTTACATACACGATCGAATCGTACAAGTTGAGATATATAAACGCCATAAGATGGTGACAAGGGAACGTCACCATCTAAAAACGGATAATTAACGATAGGAAATGAAAAATCATCCCTTTTATCATAAATTTTAGTATTCAGCTTTCCATTAGTGATATAGATATCAAGATCGAGAAAAAGGCAGTGGTCATTGTTAGTATTAGCTCTATTTAAAGTAAGTTCAACAGGATAAATTTCATTAATATACATACTGAAGTCGTCATTATTGAGAGCCAAAATGTCATCCAAATATCTAAAAGTATTATTAAATTTGTTTATCAGATGTTGTTTCGATGGGTCTTTGTTTATTTTTGTCATAAATTGTAACTCATAACAATACAAAAACAGGTCCGCAATAAGTGGTGCACAGTTAGTCCCCATTGGAATTCCGATAATCTGACGATATACGGAATTTCCAAAGCGAACAAAAATGTTATCTAGTAAAAATTCAAGGGCATATATAGTATCAAAGCATGTCCAATTAACATAGTTTTTTTGTTTATTGCTACTAAAAAATGACCTAAAAGAGTTTGTAACTGTATGTAAAAAAATGTTTGTATCTATGTATCTATGCAAATCAATATTCTTTTGACTTATTCATGTATGCTCTGTATGCCCCTTGTGGGCCCTTAATTGGAAATAAAATATGTTCTGTTCTGTTCTGTTCTGTTCAGTCCTAAGTCAGGAGCCTGTAATTCAGTGGTTGTCGTTTGTTAATTGATGTGTTACATATTTGTTTTTCGTTCATTTTTTTACATAAATAAGGCCGTTAGTTTTCTCGTTTGAATTGTTTTACATTGTCTTATCGGGGCCTTTTATAGCTCACTATGCGGTATGGGCTTTGCTCATTGTTGAAGGCCGTACGGTGACCTATAGTTGTTTAATGTCTGTGTCATTTTGGTCTTTTGTGGATAGCTGTCTCATTGGCAATCATACCACATCTTCTTTTTTATATGAGGTATATTTTTTGGTACAAAACACATCAAGACATCAATCTTTTTCTCTTAGCTTCTAAGCATATTTTTATACCACAACTGGCATACTGATTCCTGTCCCTATAGTTTCTGGCGGTGTGATAATACATTTAACCGGCCCAAATTGATTTAAACGTTGACGCCTTGTAAGTTGGTCTAAAAGTTGGTAGAATTATTATTTTTCTAATTCTCCTAAAAGATATTAATTTATTATTTCGCAAATCATAAAAACTTAGTATTTACAAAAAAAAAAAAAATCGTATTGTTTGACCCACAAACAAACTCAATTTAGTGAGACTATTTTTAAAACATTGTAAAAAGAGGCAGAAAAATATATCTCTCACTTTTAATCTTTTATAAATATAAGAAGAGAAAGAATATCAAAATTTGTTATTAGAAAAATATCATATATCAGCAGGGGCAGATCCAGCCATTTTAAAAAGGGGGTCCCAAACCCAGGACAAAAAGGGCCGGGGATGTTCCAACCACATGTCCCGCCATTCAAATGCATTGATCGCCTAAAAAAAGGGGGGTTCCAACCCCAAGACACTGCATCAGAAAATCCAGATGACAATGCAGAATTATTGTATTAATTCTTTCCTTTATAGTTGATATATGTTATGGAATATCGTATTTAAATTTTTGTAGAATTGCTAATGATATAAGAAGTAGGTGAGATATGATTGCCAACTCTCCACAAGAGACAAAATGACACGTACAGACATTAACAACTCATGGTATAGGTTACTGTACGGCTAGTTTTAATTGACTGCAGACACGTACAGACATTAACAACTCATGGTATAGGTCACTGTACGGCTAGTTTTAATGGACTGCATGTAACTGTTGTTTGCAATACGTACCGCACTCTGTTGGCTGAATATCTATTGTGCATATTTGATTAAAATTATACCACGAGGGGAAAAAAACGATAGTCGATTGATAGATTGATTGTTGGTGTTTTAACGCCTCTTTCAAGCGCCACTTTAAAACGCCAGTTTTGGGCTATTTCGTCACTGGCGTTCAGTTTTTATTGGTGGATGAAGCTGGAGTGCCCGGATAGAATTACCGACCTTTGATGGGGAAACTGACAAAATTAAGATTTGAGTCAATCGAATCTGCCTCGTGCAGGCCGGATTGCAAGTCCAACATTAATGTCGACTGGCTTAAATTGTGATTACAGTAAACACTATATATAGCTAGTATAGTAATCACTTAGATCACTCGGCCATCGAGGCCCAAAGAAGAAGAAGACTTGAAGCTTTAAATAAAAATGGGCTCACAAGACAACAGTCTTCACATGTATTATATATATATAGCATGTATAGGAGTATACATAAAACCTTCGTCTCAGGCACACCTCTAGAAACAAAAAAAGAATACTGTCAGTAGGCTGAATATGTCTAGCTGAACTGCAGGAGGCACCAAGGGACGGTGCTATATGGCATGGTGGGTGCATATTAAACTGTGTATCGGGACACTTATGATATAGTAAACATATTGTAAGAAGTTGCACATGGCTGGTATGTCATCCTCGTGCCTGGTGTAGAGGAGTCAGTACTTTTTAAAGTGACACAACTGCAAGAGGCACCAAGGGACAATGCTAATTGACATGCCAAAGTGCACATACTAGTATTACGAAAAGTTTAAAATATTACCAGTTTAATAAAAAAATTTATCACAAACAGAAAGGTAATAGAACTTATACGATGTGTCTTATACCCCACCATGCCAACCTCGTGCCTAGTGCAGAAAGCCTGATTTAATCTTCAAGTTATATTTTGTCTTCATCAACTAACTCACAGACAGATATTAATATATCAAGATTCTCTACATTAAGAAGCCATATCAGTTTTTGGCTAGTAATCAAATGCATAAAGTTAGGGCATAGTGAGTTAATAGTGGAATTTAAATATTTTCTCTTACCTTGAGATGATGTGCACGAGAATAAAAAATGTTTTTCATCATCAACTTCATTTGGGGTGCATCTGAGACATATCCTGTCTTGTCGGAGAGTACCCTGATAGCGACCTTGTTCTATTCTCAGTCTGTGAGAAGAAATACGCAATCGAGTAAAATTTCTCCTCTGCTCAGGCGATTGTAATATAGTAAGATATCTTTCAAGACCAAAATGAGTCTTACAAGTGCTACAGCTACAAAGATTCCCATCAGCACAATTGTGCATTTGGTTTCTCCACTGTATTTCATAGTGCTGATACAAAAACTTTTTAATTAAAATTTTGAATCTAAAGTTGCTTGCAAAGGCTAGACTGTCAACCCCATTAATTTTTTTTTGCAAATAGTTTAATGATCCATACCAAGAGGGAATTTTTGATTCAAATAATGGCTTTGACTCTAAATATGCATCTTTTAGTAAGGGAAAGGACGAACCCAAATTTTCAAGCCTGTGCCAGTATCTGATCATAGATTTGGTGATATCAAAATATAAAGGAAATCTCACAAGTTCTGAAAATGTGGCAAGGTTAGTACTGTAGCATTCAATCTGTCAACTGAAAACACTGAGGCTGTGAGTTCGAATCCTGCACGTGGCAAGTGCGATCGACTCCAATCTTAATTGACTAGCCGAGCACTCAGGCTTATAAGTCAATACCTCTTCCAATAATGTAGAATAACTGTGCTGATACACACCAATATAAATTTGGACTGAATGGATAAACCTGTATTATTCCTAGATCTGAACAAGATCATATAAAACACAGAATAAACCTGCAGCCTAGTATGATTTTGCGTGTCATACATGAGGGTCTGCATGGATGGGGTTTATTACAGACTAGCCTGAAAATAACTTGGCAAAAAGTGCAGAATGATGTACAAATAGTATAAAAAATAAAGAGGAATTGGTAAAAATAAAACAAACAAAAAACACACACACAATAGAATGGGGTTCTACAATATAAAGTACAGAGAGTACCAATGGACACAAATATTATATGAAAAAAAATACTTTAAAAAATAAACAGTACAAAAAGAAGAGAGAGACCCCATCCAGACCGTCTATAGTACTGATTTGTTGGGGTTATTTAAGGCGTTGGGAATATGAACATAATCATTAGCATGGTTAGGGAACTACCATTTGATTTTTATGGGGGCAAGGATGAAATTTTTTGTACCAGTGCATTTTATTCTTTTAATTGTAATATATATATGTTGTGTACAAGTTATCATTTTGTACAAATTATAATTTGTACAAAAATATTGTACAAATTATAATTTGTATTTTGACTTTGTACAAATTGTAATTTGTACAAAAAGTGCTTGTACAAATTACAATTTGTACAAAAACGGGCAAAAAATCACTTATAACTTGTACAATAATTTATCATATGGATTTTTGTGAAAAAAGCATTGATACACATTATTGAATTGCTATTAAATGACCTCACAGTACATCTAAGTTACAAAATTCAAAAGTAGTTCTTTATCATTCGTTTAAGCAGGTGATGTAGTGATTTATGGAATCGGGTATTGCATAACATTTTTTGACTCTCAAATCGATGACGAACTGTTTTACAGGCAAATTTTAACTGCTTCACATAGCAAGCGTTGAAGCGCATGAACCGTTGCTGTGAATAAAAATGTGTATTTCACTGTCACAGTTAGGCGTTTAGACAAATAAATATCCCAGAAAGAAGGCGAGATTAAACCCACGATTTGGTTAGGAATATGACTTTGCTAAAGTCAGGAATATGTCAGTTGTTTTTCTGTCGTTTTTTATCAATGTTTTTTTTTTAACAAGGATCTTTGTTTTATAAATATCTATGATTGTGCAAAAAAACTTAACGGAAATCAGTTGAGGCAATACAAACTTTATAAACAAAACATAGGCGAATCTAGGGGGGGGGGCTGCCCCCCCTTTCGTTGGAAAAATTTGGTTGATTATATAGGGAATCATTGAAGCATGACTGGAGCGGGCCCCCTCTTAGGTCAGTCAGCGGGCCCCCCCTTAGGAAAAGTTCTGGATCCGCCACTGCAAAATACAACTTATGCAGAACAGACAGACGGACTTTTATTTTTATAAGAAAACTAGTTGGTGTAGTATTATAAAATCATTAGACCTAATGGCATTGAACCATTTATCTTTTCACAAACAAAATTTAAGTGGAATAAGACATGTAAATCCAATCTTTTGATTTACCAATTACAAATATAAATCATCACTTGTTTAAAGACATCTTTGATTGTTTCCTTGGACTTTTTTAAATAATGAATAAGTGGCAACAAATATGTGGAGATCCTTTTCACGATCTTTCACGATCCATAATATCAAATTTTACAAATATACTCATTTTTGCAAAGTTTCTGAATTTAAAAAAAAAATCAAAATATCGACAAGAACCAATTATGCAGTACTATTGAATGATACTTTTTTTCTAATGGAAAAGTGGTTTATGTATTAAAAATTTGAAAAAATCGTATTTGTTTACTTTTTTCTCTCTGAAAAATTTCGAAAATCAATCTGCCTTTTGTAGTTTGGTGAAAACGGTGTATTTTGTTAATAAGGTTTAATGTGTGGTCAGTAAATAACAATTCTATAATCCTGTGAATCAATGCATTTTCCACCAAAATTCATATTTAAAACTGTTGTACAAGTTATAAGTGAATTTTGGTCAAATTTTGTACAAATTGTAATTTGTACAGGCACTTTTTGTACAAATTATAATTTGTACAAAGGCAAAATACAAATTATAATGTGTACAATATTTTTGTACACATTATAATTTGTACAAAATGATAACTTGTACACAACATATACATGTCCTGCCCTTTTCATTTGTCACTCTATATTCGGACCTCCTTTTTTATTAGATAATCATGACTTTTAATTGCCTCTTTCTTTGCAAACTTGTCCATCCTGCCTTTTTTCTTAACTCAAAACTCCTGTAGTCCCTGTATACGTCCTGCCTTTTTACAAATTTCATCTTCAGCCCCCCTCCATCCTTAAAATCAAATGACCATTAAGGTAAAAGTGCAATGAAACTTTTTTCCGTTGTTTTAAAAGACCACCTTTCCATGCATTCACTGGTAAGGCAGCAACCATTTGATTTTCGGGGGGGGGGGGGGGGGGGGGGGGGCTATGTTTTTTTTTCCGCCATTTATTTTTTTCGCGACAAGTCGAAAACAATTTTTTTTCTTTCAATTTTACCATTACATATAGTGGCAGCTGAGGGTGAAACAAACACATTTTTTTTCTCAGAATAAAAAAAAAACCTTAGCCCCCCCCCCCCGAAAATCAAATGGTTGCTGCCTAACCGTCCCCCTCTCTCTCTCTCTCGATATGTGTGTTAGGCATGATAATTATAGTACTTTGATATTTTGTTCTACAAAAATGCAAATTTAAAATTCTAAAAATAACTTAAGGGGATTACCTGACAAGCTAAAACGAGCACCTGTTCCTTTGTTTGATTGGTTGATTCACCGCGTCCGGTTTGTGTTTATCCAATCAAAAGTAACATAAAGGGGTTTCCAATTTGTTGTCATCATGGCCAGGTAATGTGACACACGCTATGATTCCATAATCAATGATTCCTGATAATATAGCATCGATCTATATATGATATTCAGGTATTTCAAACGACAAATTACCAAAGATCAAATGCTTACTTCATCAAATACTCATGTATTCAATTTTCAAGCGAAATCACCGATTCAAAATAAAAACACGTTAGAAATGACTGAAGGTGTACAAGGATTTCTTGGAGAATTAGGACTTTTGCAGTATTATGACATGTTTGTGATTAAAGGTTTTGATTCTGAGGATGATTTATGCTACCTTGACGGCAAAGATTTAGATGCTATGTACATTACAGATCCAGATCATCGAAAACAAATTTTATGTTCAGGTTGGTGTACAATTATTTAATGAATACCTGGCCAATCGTTCCTGATTAGAATGTAGGACAGAAAGTCACAGGACAAAAAGTCACAGACAAAAAGTCACGGACAAAAAGTCACAGGACAAAAAGTCACAATTCATTTTTTCTGAATATTTTCTTTGAATAAAAAACACTTATTTCTACAAAAATATTTATGTATTTTTCTTGAACTATTGTATATAAACCAACATTGTAAACAAAATTTATCCAAAAAATATCAAAGATGATCAAATAATTGTTAAAAAAACAAAATGTCAACGTGGCTTTGCACTTAAATGGCTTCATAGTGCCAAGAAATATGCCCTTTGCATGATTAAAATTAAATAAATCTTCATTTTTCAAGTATAATGACACATTTCCTACACTTTAATATGAATATATGTATTAAAAAGTAAATATTTCAAGATATTTCTCTTATATATTCAAATAATTGTCAACAAACTATTTGTGACTTTTTGTCCTGTGACTTTTTGTCCTATCAAATTTGTGACTTTATGTCCTGTGACTTTTTGTCCTGTGACTTTCTGTCCGTTTACCCCTGATTATACCTGTCAAATATTTCAAACCTGCTTCGTTGTACCATGCTCCAGCATGACTTATTTACCTGCATTTGGATGTAGATGATTAGTTTTATTTAGCAATATAAAGATCTTGACTTGATGATTATAATAGTCATGTTTACTTAACAATGATTACATGATACATATAATTTATATTTATTTGCAAATTGATTTATAATTAAACAATATACAAATATCAAATAATGATTTTCATATTTGTCACGGTTTATTGATATCATGTAAATGTTTCAAATAAATGTATCTTCTTCAACCCCAGCATATACATTGCTTATTAACATGGGATTAATCTTATGTACATGATGTGTATAAACTTCTTGTGTTTTCTAGTTTATTTATATACTTTATCAATCTGGTACTTGTAAAGGCCTCAACTCTCCTTCAAGTAATATTAGTTTAAAATAATTGTGTTAATTACCACCCTCTTTAAATCATGGATATTATCATAGTATAAGACTATCATCATAGAAACTTTAAAAAAAATGTGTAAGTCATTTTATTAAAATTTTAAAATCAGAAATATATTATTAAATGTTCAGGTAAGTTTATATTTTGTAATCATTTATCATTCCTGATTTAGCTTGTTAAATGTTTTAAAAGTCTTTGTTGTATCATGCTCAGCATATATTTACATGCATTTTGCATGAAGAACTTAATCATATTTCAAATATATATTAAAAGGGTGTTATCATGATATATGTATAAAAAAAAAATTAATTATGAATGAAATTTTGATATCAGAAAATGATAAATATATTTCAAATAAATACAAAAGCACAAAAATGTCAGTATTCACCTCAAAGGCTTACAAAACCTTTAAACAGACTTAAGAAGGGATATAGTTATGATACTGTTGTCAGGTCATTGAAGATTGCATAGTTTGGCTTTAATATTGATTCACATGCGGGAGACCAATATCATGGGTTTTAGAGGAATCAATCTAGTATTTTATTTTAAGTGATAATCAATCAAACCAGTTTAAAAAAAAAAAAAAACCAGAAAGGATATATAAGGATTTCAGAGAGACCAATTTCTTGAATGACCTATGTATATCTCAACATTTTGAGCTTGTCATTTACATTTGTAAAAGCTTGCTAGGCAAAATAATGACATGCTATGTCTTCATTTATGAATAAATAAATTTTGTGTTTTTACTGTCTTCTGATTGGTTAAAATTATTAGTTTTATTTTCAATGTTGTCAATTTTGATGGTGACACGCCCACTCTGACGTTGTGTATTCATACGCCAACATGTGTGTACGTTAATATTGTTAATTTAAATAATATAAAAAGTTCTTTGAGCCTTATTTTTGATAGAAATTTATTTATAATGAATGGCAATAATTTATTTTGATTTTATTGAACCATAAAACTAATTTTTGACTCTTCACATTTTACATAACCCTCTTCGCGGATTATTCAATGTGAAGAGTCAAAAATTAGTTTTATGGTTCAATAAAATCAAAATAGATAATAGCCATTCATTAATTACACCCATTTTCTTATCTCTTTTTATAAGCTCACCTGGTCCGAAGGGCCTAATGAGTTTTTTTCATCACTCTGCGTCCGTCGTCGTTAACTTTTACAAAAATCTTCTCCTCTGAAACTATACTGGGCCAAATTAAACCAAACTTGGCCACAATCATCATTGGGGTACATGTATCTAGTTTAAAAAATGTGTGACGTGACCTGGCCAACCAACCAAGATGGCTGCCATGGCTAAAAATAGAACATAGGGGTAAAATGTAGATGTTGGCTTATAACTTTGAAACCAAAACATTTAGAGCAAATCTGACATTGGGGAAAAATTGTTTATCAGGTCAACATCTATCTGCCCTGAAATTTTCAGACGAATCGGACAACCAGTTGTTGGGTTGCTGCCCCTGAATTGGCAATTTTAAGGAAATTATACCGTTTTTTGGCCATTATCTTGAATATTATTATAGATAGAGATAAACTGTAAACAGCAATTATGTTCAGCAAAGTAAGATCTACAAATAAGTTCAATTACTGAAATGGTCAGTTGACCCCTTAAGGAGTTATTGCCCTTTATAGTCATTTTTTACCAATTTTTCGAAATTTTTTGTAATCTTTTACAAAAATCTTCTCCTCTTAAACTACTGGTCCAAATTTAATCATACTTGGCCATAACCATCATTGCGGTATCTAGTTTTAAAAATGTGTGTGGTGACCCTGCCAACCAACCAAGATGGCCGCCATGGCTAAAAATAGAACATAGGGGTAAAATGTAGATGTTGGCTTATACATGTAACTCTGAAACCAAAGCATTAAGAGCAATTCAGACAGGGGTTTAATTGTTTTGCAAATCAAGATCTATCTGTCTTGAAATTTTCAGATGAATCCAACAACCGGTTCCCCTGAATTGGTAATTTTTAAGGAAATTTTGCTGTTTTTGGTTATAATCTTGAATATTATTATAGATAGAGATAAACTGTAAACAGCAATAATGTTCAGCAAAGTAAGATCCACAAATAAGTCAACATGACCAAAAAGGTCAGTTGACCCCTTGAGGAGTTATTGCACTTTAGGGTCAATTTTTAATAATTTTGTAAATTTTGTAAATTTTTACAAAATATTTTCCTCTGTAACTAATGGGCCAAGTTCATTATAAATTGTAAGAAGCAAGAGTGTTCAGTAAAGTAAAATCTACAAACACATCACCATCACCAAAACACAATTTTGTGATGAATCCATCTGTGTCCTTTGTTTAATATGCACATAGACCAAGGTGAGCGACACAGGCTCTTAAGAACCTCTAGTTATAGACTTCAGGATAGGAATATGTTCAAGACTTTTTTGGCCAAAAATGTCTGGTTATAAACAACCAGCACTGACCCAAGATGTCGATGAAAGTCTTAGGATAGGAAAAGAGGCAGGAAAAAGAACTAAAATAAGACCACTTATCTATGTATATTTCATTGTTTTTCAGCTTCTGATTTCCGACCAAGTGAACAATACAAGGTTCTTGATTGGCTGAAACAAAATGGTCTGGAGCATTATTTCCAAAGTTTCGTAGAAGGTGATTACACCAGTTTGGATGAAATCGAGAAACTTAATTTACCAGATGAAGAAGTTTATGATGAATTAGAAATAACATTACCAGGTCATAAAAGACGGCTTGAACGTGCAGGTACATTTCTAACTTTTTGAGCAATATAAATGTTAATTCCCCTAAACTAGTGTGAATCTAGAAAGCTTAGCCTAATTATATCCATTCATTATATATGTGTGTCAGCATCTCTTTATCCAATCAACTGAAATGTTGTCCTTGATTTACATGCAGTTGCATGCACAATTAATTTAATTCACTGATCTTGCTGATGGGCAATTTCTTTATCAATATGGACAAGTAAATAGAAATTAATATCACTCCAGACAGAATCAATACACACATGAATCAAGATGTAATCATTTTCATTGACATTGTGTGATTAAATAAAACATGATCATTAAATGTCATCAATATGTTTATCATAATTTAATATTAATCAATATTGTCAACATAAAACTTCATTGATTACTTATGATTCTAGGTAGATTACATCAATTAAATTGATTGCTCCTAAAAAAGTGTTTTTATGCATTGTCAATAACAACTAGGAAAACAAGGAAAATAGATTCTTAGTTTCAGTTCCTACAGTAGAAAGTTATACTGTTGACATCAGAATTAGGAAAATAGATCCTTAGTTTCAGTTCCTACAGTAGAAAGTTATACTGTTGACATCAGAATTAGGAAAATAGATCCTTAGTTTCTACAGTAGAAAGTTATACTGTTGCCATCAGAATTAGGAAAATAGATCCTTAGTTTCTACAGTAGAAAGTTATACTGTTGCCACCAGAATTAGGAAAATAGATCCTTAGTTTCTACAGTAGAAAGTTATACTGTTGCCACCAGAATTAGGAAAATAGATCCTTAGTTTCTACAGTAGAAAGTTATACTGTTGCCATCAGAATTAGGAAAATAGATCCTTAGTTTCAGTTCCTACAGTAGAAAGTTATACTGTTGACATCAGAATTAGGAAAATAGATCCTTAGTTTCTACAGTAGAAAGTAATACTGTTGCCATCAGAATTAGGAAAATAGATCCTTAGTTTCAGTTCCTACAGTAGAAAGTTATACTGTTGACATTAGAATTAGGAAAATAGATCCTTAGTTTCAGTTCCTACAGTAGAAAGTTATACTGTTGCAATCAGAATTAGGAAAATAGATCCTTAGTTTCAGTTCCTACAGTAGAAAGTTATACTGTTGACATCATAATTAGGAAAATAGATCCTTAGTTTCAATTCCTACAGTAGAAAGTTATACTGTTGACATCAGAATTAGGAAAATAGATCCTTAGTTTCAGTTCCTACAGTAGAAAGTTATACTGTTGACATCAGAATTAGGAAAATAGATCCTTAGTTTCAATTCCTACAGTAGAAAGTTATACTGTTGACATCAGAATTAGGAAAATAGATCCTTAGTTTCAGTTCCTACAGTAGAAAGTTATACTGTTGACATCAGAATTAGGAAAATAGATCCTTAGTTTCAGTTCCTACAGTAGAAAGTTATACTGTTGACATCAGAATTAGGAAAATAGATCCTTAGTTTCAGTTCCTACAGTAGAAAGTTATACTGTTGACATCAGAATTAGGAAAATAGATCCTTAGTTTCAGTTCCTACAGTAGAAAGTTATACTGTTGACATCAGAATTAGGAAAATAGATCCTTAGTTTCTACAGTAGAAAGTTATACTGTTGCCATCAGAATTAGGAAAATAGATCCTTAGTTTCTACAGTAGAAAGTTATACTGTTGCCACCAGAATTAGGAAAATAGATCCTTAGTTTCTACAGTAGAAAGTTATACTGTTGCCACCAGAATTAGGAAAATAGATCCTTAGTTTCTACAGTAGAAAGTTATACTGTTGCCATCAGAATTAGGAAAATAGATCCTTAGTTTCAGTTCCTACAGTAGAAAGTTATACTGTTGACATCAGAATTAGGAAAATAGATCCTTAGTTTCTACAGTAGAAAGTTATACTGTTGCCATCAGAATTAGGAAAATAGATCCTTAGTTTCAGTTCCTACAGTAGAAAGTTATACTGTTGACATCAGAATTAGGAAAATAGATCCTTAGTTTCAATTCCTACAGTAGAAAGTTATACTGTTGACTTCAGAATTAGGAAAATAGATCCTTAGTTTCAGTTCCTACAGTAGAAAGTTATACTGTTGACATCAGAATTAGGAAAATAGATCCTTAGTTTCAATTCCTACAGTAGAAAGTTATACTGTTGACATCAGAATTAGGAAAATAGATCCTTAGTTTCAGTTCCTACAGTAGAAAGTTATACTGTTGACATCAGAATTAGGAAAATAGATCCTTAGTTTCAGTTCCTACAGTAGAAAGTTATACTGTTGACATCAGAATTAGGAAAATAGATCCTTAGTTTCAGTTCCTACAGTAGAAAGTTATACTGTTGACATCAGAATTAGGAAAATAGATCCTTAGTTTCAGTTCCTACAGTAGAAAGTTATACTGTTGACATCAGAATTAGGAAAATAGATCCTTAGTTTCAATTCCTACAGTAGAAAGTTATACTGTTGACATCAGAATTAGGAAAATAGATCCTTAGTTTCAGTTCCTACAGTAGAAAGTTATACTGTTGACATCAGAATTAGGAAAATAGATCCTTATAGTTTCAGTTCCTACAGTAGAAAGTTATACTGTTGCAATCAGAATTAGGGAAATAGATCCTTAGTTTCAGTTTCTACAGTAGAAAGTTATACTGTTGACATCAGAATTAGGAAAATAGATCCTTAGTTTCAGTTCCTACAGTAGAAAGTTATACTGTTGACATCAGAATTAGGAAAATAGATCCTTAGTTTCAATTCCTACAGTAGAAAGTTATACTGTTGACATCAGAATTAGGAAAATAGATCCTTAGTTTCAGTTCCTACAGTAGAAAGTTATACTGTTGACATCAGAATTAGGAAAATAGATCCTTAGTTTCAGTTCCTACAGTAGAAAGTTATACTGTTGACATCAGAATTAGGAAAATAGATCCTTAGTTTCAGTTCCTACAGTAGAAAGTTATACTGTTGACATCAGAATTAGGAAAATAGATCCTTAGTTTCAGTTCCTACAGTAGAAAGTTATACTGTTGACATCAGAATTAGGAAAATAGATCCTTAGTTTCTACAGTAGAAAGTTATACTGTTGCCATCAGAATTAGGAAAATAGATCCTTAGTTTCTACAGTAGAAAGTTATACTGTTGCCACCAGAATTAGGAAAATAGATCCTTAGTTTCTACAGTAGAAAGTTATACTGTTGCCATCAGAATTAGGAAAATAGATCCTTAGTTTCAGTTCCTACAGTAGAAAGTTATACTGTTGACATCAGAATTAGGAAAATAGATCCTTAGTTTCTACAGTAGAAAGTTATACTGTTGCCATCAGAATTAGGAAAATAGATCCTTAGTTTCAGTTCCTACAGTAGAAAGTTATACTGTTGACATCAGAATTAGGAAAATAGATCCTTAGTTTCAATTCCTACAGTAGAAAGTTATACTGTTGACTTCAGAATTAGGAAAATAGATCCTCAGTTTCAGTTCCTACAGTAGAAAGTTATACTGTTGACATCAGAATTAGGAAAATAGATCCTTAGTTTCAATTCCTACAGTAGAAAGTTATACTGTTGACATCAGAATTAGGAAAATAGATCCTTAGTTTCAGTTCCTACAGTAGAAAGTTATACTGTTGACATCAGAATTAGGAAAATAGATCCTTAGTTTCAGTTCCTACAGTAGAAAGTTATACTGTTGACATCAGAATTAGGAAAATAGATCCTTAGTTTCAGTTCCTACAGTAGAAAGTTATACTGTTGACATCAGAATTAGGAAAATAGATCCTTAGTTTCAGTTCCTACAGTAGAAAGTTATACTGTTGACATCAGAATTAGGAAAATAGATCCTTAGTTTCAATTCCTACAGTAGAAAGTTATACTGTTGACATCAGAATTAGGAAAATAGATCCTTAGTTTCAGTTCCTACAGTAGAAAGTTATACTGTTGACATCAGAATTAGGAAAATAGATCCTTATAGTTTCAGTTCCTACAGTAGAAAGTTATACTGTTGCAATCAGAATTAGGGAAATAGATCCTTAGTTTCAGTTTCTACAGTAGAAAGTTATACTGTTGACATCAGAATTAGGAAAATAGATCCTTAGTTTCAGTTCCTACAGTAGAAAGTTATACTGTTGCCATCAGAATTAGGAAAATAGATCCTTAGTTTCAGTTCCTACAGTAGAAAGTTATACTGTTGACATCAGAATTAGGAAAATAGATCCTTAGTTTCTACAGTAGAAAGTTATACTGTTGCCATCAGAATTAGGAAAATAGATCCTTAGTTTCAGTTCCTACAGTAGAAAGTTATACTGTTGACATCAGAATTAGGAAAATAGATCCTTAGTTTCTACAGTAGAAAGTTATACTGTTGCCATCAGAATTAGGAAAATAGATCCTTAGTTTCAGTTCCTACAGTAGAAAGTTATACTGTTGACATCAGAATTAGGAAAATAGATCCTTAGTTTCCATTCCTACAGTAGAAAGTTATACTGTTGACATCAGAATTAGGAAAATAGATCCTTAGTTTCAGTTCCTACAGTAGAAAGTTATACTGTTGACATCAGAATTAGGAAAATAGATCCTTAGTTTCAATTCCTACAGTAGAAAGTTATACTGTTGACATCAGAATTAGGAAAATAGATCCTTAGTTTCAGTTCCTACAGTAGAAAGTTATACTGTTGACATCAGAATTAGGAAAATAGATCCTTAGTTTCAGTTCCTACAGTAGAAAGTTATACTGTTGACATCAGAATTAGGAAAATAGATCCTTATAGTTTCAGTTCCTACAGTAGAAAGTTATACTGTTGCAATCAGAATTAGGGAAATAGATCCTTAGTTTCAGTTTCTACAGTAGAAAGTTATACTGTTGATATCAGAATTAGGAAAATAGATCCTTAGTTTCAGTTCCTACAGTAGAAAGTTATACTGTTGACATCAAAATTAGGAAAATAGATCCTTAGTTTCAGTTCCTACAGTAGAAAGTTATACTGTTGCCATCAGAATTAGGAAAATAGATCCTTAGTTTCAGTTCCTACAGTAGAAAGTTATACTGTTGACATTAGAATTAGGAAAATAGATCCTTAGTTTCAGTTCCTACAGTAGAAAGTTATACTGTTGCCATCAGAATTAGGAAAATAGATCCTTAGTTTCAGTTCCTACAGTAGAAAGTTATACTGTTGCCATCAGAATTAGGAAAATAGATCCTTAGTTTCAGTTCCTACAGTAGAAAGTTATACTGTTGCCATCAGAATTAGGAAAATAGATCCTTAGTTTCAGTTCCTACAGTAGAAAGTTATACTGTTGACATTAGAATTAGGAAAATAGATCCTTAGTTTCAGTTCCTACAGTAGAAAGTTATACTGTTGCCATCAGAATTAGGAAAATAGATCCTTAGTTTCAGTTCCTACAGTAGAAAGTTATACTGTTGACATTAGAATTAGGAAAATAGATTCTTAGTTTCAGTTCCTACAGTAGAAAGTTATACTGTTGACATTAGAATTAGGAAAATGGATTCTGAGTCAAAGTTCTAAATCTATAGACAACTCAAATTCAAATTCTTCACAGGGCCCTTTTGAGTGTTACAAAGTTTAACACCACTCTGTAAAAATGAAATCAGGAGTATAAAGAGAAAAAGATGTCAATGAGACATCAACCAATAGACACAAATAATCAAATAGATATAGGAAGATGTGGTGTGAGTGCCAGTGAGACAACTCTCCATCCAATAGATATAGGAGGATGTGGTGTGATTGCCAATGAGACAACTCTCCAACCAAATAACAATTTAAAAAAAGTAAACCATTATAGGTCAATGAACGGCCTGCAACAAGCCTTGGCTTACACTGAACATCAAGCTTTAAAGGGCCCCAAAATTACTAGTGTAAAACCATTCAAACAGGAAAACCAACAGTGTAATCTATATAAATTTAAAAAACAAGAAACAAGAAACGCGTCTAAATTACATTAACAAACAACAAATACTGTACATCAGATTCCTGACACATCTAGAGGTCAACATTATCAGTTGCCTTCTTCCCATATATATTTTTATAATTGCTTACAGTAATGCTAATACAAAAGGTATAACTGTCACAATTTACAATACTTATTTGTAGTGAATAGATTACGAAAGAGACACCGACCTCTCTTGCCAGCCAAAACTGAAGTGCCTGTTGCATTTGGACGATGGGGAAAGCCAGCATGTTTAGAAGATGCCAAATTTGATTTCCTTATCTTAGATGCTACTGTCATATCAACAAATAATCCTGTGAAATTTCATACCTTTGGTAAGTATTAAGCAATAAACATATAAGTTTGAAGCAGCATTTACTAACATGATTAATTCTATCATTTAAAAATTATGTTTTATATATTAACACTGTAAAATCTGTTTATGTGAGTTGCATAAATAAAAAATAGATTCATGTGTGAATATTTCATTATCGGTGATTGAAAGTAGTGGTAACTTCTGAAAACAGAAATATGGTTTAGGTTTATGTGGTCAGTACCTTGACCTTTAATGGGATAATGTTTGACATCCTTAGAATCTACAATGTAAGTTATGAAAAAATATTTTGTCATATGAAGTAAGCATGAAACTATTTGCAGAGAACACAAGTACATTTGTAAATTATTACAATATTATATTATAATAATACATTTCTCATTATTTCTTATATTGACAGAAGATTTACCTATTATAAGTAACAAAATATGAAAATGATAGAGTTTATGGCATTATATAGCATGTATAGATACCAATGTAAATATAAAATGGCATTTTCTTTTTCTCTCTCTAGAATTTATGATAGATTCCGGGAGTGATGTAGTGACAATGCAAGAAGAAGTACTTAAGACCCTGGATTTAGAACTGTTAGGACAGATACACAGTAAAGGAGTACATGGATCTAAGAAAACTAATCTGTACAAAGCAACACTCAGGATTGGTACGCAGGAAATGGAAATAGAGGTAGGAATAATATTACACCACCTCTGTCTACACACCACAGACTCACATTGTTCCAATCAATACAATCCTTATATTCAGTCTCAAAACCTTTTATGTTAATCTTGCAACAATGCAGAAACAGCAACAAGTAACACTGAGTCCAGATAGCCTGATTTGGTACATACCGAACATCCTCTCCCCTGTCTATCTAGATCATCCTGATTTGGTACAGGCCCAAATCCTGATCCCTCTGTCTATCTAGACCATATGTCAAAGTTAAACACAAAATAAAAACTACAGTGCAGATATAAACAAAACAACCACTTAATTCAGCAAGGAAATGAAAGACAACATATAATTTGGAAAGCAAATTCAAAAATCGCTTGCAATTACAGAAGCTTAATTGGTTGAACATTCTTGCTAAAAAAATTGTTCCAAAATGTACCAATTTTGTGTACTCCTATTCTTCAACTCTATATCTTGTAATAAGACTGTATAACACATGAAAAAGAACTACTTTAAACAAAGATAGCATTGTTCAATCAGAGTACAGTTTTTGGCTAAGATTCAACGTTTAACTCTTTAAATTGATGAAATGTTGAAATACATTTGATTTTAATGCTATTTTGGTCTCAAATTATAACCATGACAATCATCATGATCATATCTTTCTTTTTGTCTTCATAAGGTCATATAACCAGAATATATTTTCTTTTGCAGGTAATGGGTGAGACCTACAATTCTTTAGGGAGTCGTGTTGTTAGACATTTCCGCCATTACTTGGATGGTAGCCGACATGTTTGGTTGAAAGGAAATTACAGGGATCCAGGTACAAATATACGAGAGGCCTCATCTGACCTGAAGGCATTACTCCCCCCTGAAACATCATCCAATAGTCCGTTTTCACCAATATCAATAGCAGCCATGACAGAAACATCATCAGATCAGACGGTATTATCTCCCCCTGATATATCATCAAACATATCATTCTTACCAATATCACGAGCACCAGTCACTGTCACATCATCAGAGTGTTTAAGGAAACCCACTCCCTTACCTGCAAAAACAGTTTCTATAGACAGTGATCATAGCAAGCTTGAAAAGTGTAATAGTAATGTGACGTTATTATCAAAACAAGATACTATAGAAATAATAGGGGAAGATAACCCATCTTGATGAATGGAATTACTAGTGCTACAAACTATCTGTGATACATTATAGAAACTCCTAAAATATAGATTTTTAGAAAATATTAATACATTTACAGAATATTGTTTTAAATCTAAGACATAATTTTTAATGGAGATAAAGTAAAATTTGTATGATCAATGCCATCAGTCCACATCAATTTTTAGTTTTCTGTTTTTCTAAAAAGCATTTTGATTGATTAGTCAAATAATTGATTTAAGGAGTATGACTCTAAGTGTTGTAAAATTGATGACAAAAGACAATACATTTTACAATTCTTTAAATTTGCAGTAATGGTAGAGATGGTTTACATTTATAATAACATTATTTTTCTAACAAAAGTTATGCTAAAAAATAGCACATGTAAATGTTTTGTTTTACAATAGACTGGCTATATGTTTACATATGTAAGATATACATAGTTTCTACCACTGCAAGTTTGATTTACCAAACTTTTAAGTTTTAAATTTAAACTATTTTCTGAAAACAGTTAAACTGATTTGTTGTTGTTATAAAAAATCCTATTCCATCCCAAAGTAGCGTATAAGTTTTGTGATAGTAATATTTTATTGATATTGTGTAAAGGTGATGTATGGTAGTGTGAATGGAATAATTGTTTGTATAATAAAAATAATGATTTATTTTTTACATACATTTTAATTGTTTATTTATGTCAATAGAAGTATGATATATGTGTTTATTGTGAGGAATAAATATATTTGTTTATTGTTTATTGTGAGGTATAATTTATATTTGTTTATTGTTTATTGTGATACGTGTATAAGATATTTCGATGAATATGTTTGTTCATTGTAATACGTGTATTAGATATATAACATTGTTGTCTAATTAATAGAGTCTATGTCATACAATAAATAGTTAAACAAAAGTGCACACACTGAAATGTCTTGCCTTCTTTACTAATCATTGATTTTATGTTGATAGTCCTAAATATAAAGCTTTATTACAACTGTCACGTAAACTTAACATTGACCTTGAACCATGAAAATGAGGAAAGGGCAAATGAACCATGCCAGGCAGACATGTACAGCTAACAATTCTTCAATACAACACATATAGTTGACCTAATGCTTAAAGTTTAAGAAAAACATACCAAAACACAAAAACTTAACAGCAATGATCTGTGAAAATTAGGTCAAGGTCAAATAAAACCAGCGCGACTGACATATAGATCATAAAATATTTCCATACACCAAATTTAGTTGACCTATTGCATATAGTATTAGAAAAAAAGACCAAAACTCAAAAACTTGACTTTGACCACGAAACTGAAAATGAGGTCAAGGTTAGATGACACCTGTCAGCTAGACATGTACACCTTACAAGCATTCCATACACCAAATAAAGTAGACCTATTGCATACAGTATAAGAAAAACAGACCAAAACACAAAAACTTAACACTGAGCAACGAACCATGAAAATGAGGTCAAGGTCAAATAAAACCTGTGTGACTGACATGTAGCTCATAAAATATTTCCATACACTAAATACAGTTGACCTATTGCATATAGTATTAGAAAAAAAGCCCAAAACTTAAAAAATTAACTATAACCACTGAACCATAAAAATGAGGTCACGGTCAGATGACACCTGCCAGTTGGACATATTCACCTTACAGTCCTTCCATACATCGAATTTACTAGACCTATTGCTTATAGTATCCAAGATATGGACTTGACCACCAAAACTTAACCTTGTTCACTGATCCATGAAATGAGGTTGAGGTCAAGTGTCTTCCACCTTCAAAAATATAAAGCTTTTAAGAAGTTAGCTAAAGCCGCCGCCGGATCACTATACCTATATTGAGCTTTCTGCGACAAAAGTCGCAGGCTTGACAAAAACCATGTTCACTGTTTTATTTTGTCAAAGAAATCCCATGTCTGTTCAATATAAAACAAGAATAGAATTGGTCAGTACATGTTTACTTCTATATATAGAACAAGTAAACTACAAGGAGTAAAACATGGTTGAACCCATGAATCTCGTATGAAATCTACTGACTAAATACTGATCCAAACAAATCTATCTTTATTTGAAATTGACATTTACTAATGCCAATGTAACTGCATACCAAATATCACTGACTTTTGATAAGTGGTCTAATTCTCAATTTTGACTATCGTTGCTGAAATACAACCATTAAATGTTAGGAAACAAACCAACATCCTTTTAATGAAGAAAATTAAGTATATTTAACTGGATTAGTTCTATTTCTTTACTGAGGACTAAAAAACAAAGATAACACTACAACTAAGGGCCATTAAAACATACATGGTACCCAGGGAAGAGTGACCACAAGATAACACTACAACTAAGGGCCATTAAAACATACATGGTACCCAGGGAAGAGTGACCACAAGATAACACTACAACTAAGGGCCATTAAAACATACATGGTACCCAGGGAAGAGTGACCATAAGATAACACTACAACTAAGGGCCATTAAAACATACATAGTACCCAGGGAAGAGTGACCACAAGATAACACTACAACTAAGGGCCATTAAAACATACATGGTACCCAGGGAAGAGTGACCATAAGATAACACTACAACTAAGGGCCATTAAAACATACATGGTACCCAGGGAAGAGTGACCATAAGATAACACTACAACTAAGGGCCATTAAAACATACATGGTACCCAGGGAAGAGTGACCACAAGATAACACTACAACTAAGGGCCATTAAAACATACATGGTACCCAGGGAAGAGTGACCATAAGATAACACTACAACTAAGGGCCATTAAAACATACATGGTACCCAGGGAAGAGTGACCATAAGATAACACTACAACTAAGGGCCATTAAAACATACATGGTACCCAGGGAAGAGTGACCACAAGATAACACTACAACTAAGGGCCATTAAAACATACATGGTACCCAGGGAAGAGTGACCATAAGATAACACTACAACTAAGGGCCATTAAAAAATACATGGTACCCAGGGAAGAGTGACCACAAGATAACACTACAACTAAGGGCCATTAAAACATACATGGTACCCAGGGAAGAGTGACCATAAGATAACACTACAACTAAGGGCCATTAAAACATACATGGTACCCAGGGAAGAGTGACCACCCATAGAGGTGATTTATGAGTCTTGCATTATTTAAAACCCGTTCAACACAATATAGTGGCAAATTTAAGGTGCCTTCCCTGGGTCCCATATATGTTTTTATGGAACAGCCCCAAGTTTATTAACTACAGAAGAGATATTTATCTCTAAATTTATAAACACCAAAAACAGTCAATACTTTTATCTTGTCAAGAACATGGAGGAGGATCTGCCGACCCTTCTGGGGCACCAGAGATCCCCCACAGATGATTTTGGTGGCGTTAGTGTTCCTCAGTCTAGGTTTTATTGATGTGTTTTGTGTACTATTGTTTGCCTGTTGGTCATTTAAGTTTTTAGCCATGGCGTTGTCTTGTCTTATGAGTTAGCATGCCCCTTTGGTATATTTAACCTCTCTTTTACTAAACCTGAAAGTGGCATAAACAAATCACTTGTGAAGCTGGTTTCCAATCCTTGTATTAGATAAAGTCTTGAAAACATAAGCATATATTTATTGATGTTAATCAGTTAATTTGATGATGTGACATTCATAAACAATTTACAATAACAATATACAGTTTCCTGTAATAAAAATGCATGTTTCTTGACTAACAATTATCTCCCTTTAACAAACAAAGCAATGGGTAAAAAATCAAATATAAAAATTAAGTATGAATGGGACTACATATTAAGCCTGTATAAAAGTCTACAAATTGATTGATTTATTCATTTAATTAGCTGCCAAAATAATATAAATTGGAATTTTTCTCCTTTTGGTTCTTCCTTTTTGAATGGTTTTAAGTTAGAGAAGATAAAAAATACTGATTCCTGAAAATCCTGCTTGAGATAAGATTTACTAAGTTGCATTTATTTTAATTAGCCTGGCAATAGAGCCAGTTATGTGGAAACCAGGCAATGCAATGACATACTGGTACCCATTTTTATTGTCACCTTTGGTTTTTACATAGGATATATATTATATGTTTTATAATGTGTACAGGCTATGACATTACCATGGATTGGAGGCAGCAGGAATCTCATTACAACCAACTAGCGTAATTTGCATAAAATCATTTAGATAATGATGATTATGATGATTATGATGATTATGATGATGAATCAGTGTTTAAACCTATCATGCAGTTAACCCCCCACATTTTAGAATCTTATGAATGTTATATTACAGATGTCTTCCCAAAATATCAAGGATTAAAAAGTAGGAGTAAACCAGTCATCTCCATCAACTGGTACAAATCCAAGGGTCATAATGAAATCAAAATAAAAGTTGACCAACAAGAACAAAACTAATACAATATCTGCAATTACTTAATACACAAATTTAAAATGAAGATTTAAAGATGTCAAGTGATGTTCAAGAGATGATGATTAACACAAACACAGGCTGATCAATGACGACAATTGTGTTAAAGTGTGCACTTTTCAGTAAAATTATAATATTTTAATCTATTCAAGATATAGATATATTTTTTTTACTAATAAACAGAGCTTTTTTTGTAGTCCACTTAAAACAACCTTCAAATGAAATATTTAAAGTGTATCATGATAAAAATAACTTGGTAGTTTTTATACATAACTTAAAAAGAATGTTTGTTTCATGGATTTAAGGAGGTAGATCTAGGTTAAGGGAAATAACTCTTAAAATCATCAGTACGTTTGTGTCAACCATTTTCAAAAATATATTCTAAGCTTCTAGATTACATAGATTATTTTCAATCTGTTTCAGCTAAATGCTTAAAATACATTGATGAACTTGACTTTTATAAACGCTTAACTGATTTAAAGAGTTATCTCCCTGAACCAAGGTCTACCCCCTTAATAACACAATATTGCAATAATTCTCTTTCACATTGGTCAAAAGAAAATAATGAAAAAAAGTCTGTTATAACTCTGAAAGTAATTTACTTCAATATCAAATATAGAGCTTGCTACAATAATTTGAGAAGAAATCCTTGAAAAATATGGGCAAATTCCTTTAATTTAGACAACAAACGTTAATTGATTATCTATTTACCACAAACTTGAATGTTCAGGTAGTACAAATTTTGTATATGCTGGTATGGAGACTGGCAAAATGATAAAACAAATATCCACCACATAAAATAATTTTTCTTTTTCAAGGGGTGTTACTCCTGAACAACACCAGTACCAGATTATAGACAGAAATTGTTATTGATGAACTACTAAAATTACAAATCAAACCACAAAAATTAATGTACTAGGATTTGTTTCAAAAGACAGAGATATCTGCAACATTATGCCCTTATCATAATCCTCATGCATTCTTCATAATGATTATTTATATTAGTAAAATATGCTGAACTTGCCATTTAAGAATTATTATTTATGATCAATCATTCATATAAAAACAGTTAAGATATTTGTAAGCAACTAACAGTATGACAAGGAGAATTATAATTATGGATTTTTGTAATTTCAATGATTGTTAAAACACAATTGCACTATTTAAAACATATATATCTTTGTTGATCTATATACACTTTTCATTTACATATAATATATTATCTATGTACAATTTAAATATTAAACATTATCATTCCTATTTTCATGTGTATGAACAATATTTACAATGGAGTAAAAAATCTAAAATAATCAAATCTACATTTATAAAAAAGATCCCTCTCTATAAAATTGTTAACAGGTCATATACTATTTCACTTATAATCAACAAACTGAGATCAAGTAACAGTGAGATTAATACTCTAAAATCTGAGGTCAAATAAAAACTAATAATAGATCCCTGTTTGTTCCCAACAACTTCTCCCTACAGGCATACTATTTTAGTACAAACATATTGAATCAAGATATACTGAAAGAATCATGGAACATAAGTTAAGAAATTTCTAATGATCAGCTGTTGAAGACGGTGTATTGACCATTGAAGTTTTTTTTTAAATTTAATGTTATTGAGTTATCATAAAAATCCTTAGAGTAATCCATTATTAACAAATAATGTAATATTTTTCAACAGAAAATTGCATTTAAAAAAAAATTTAAACTTAAGAAACAGCATCACCCCCCCCCCCCCCCCCCAAAAAAAAAAACCCAACAACATTTTAATTATAATATTGACCTAACCAATGATGCAAACCTAAGGTCCTAAGGTCAGGATACAGAGTCCCCAACCTATAAAACATTACAATAGTTAGTTATAAAGCAGTACACTGAATATATACATGTCATGGTTTTATTAAGTTGTTCAGCTAGAAAAAAACAATGTTTTATTGATAAATTTTAAATCTACCTGATATTTCTGGTTTTATTTTCAAATGATAAGTAGATGGTGGAGTTTTTTGTTTATGTTCCCACAAAAAAAGTACAATTTTATATTTGCTGATAACAACAGAATGATAAATGTCTAATTTGTATGTAAATGTTTCATAATTCTAGATATTAATGAAAGGAGTCTGACGAAAGATTTTGGACACTTTTTAAACATTATTCAATTAGTTAATGTACAAGATTTTAACTGATTTAGTCATTAAAAACGCTCCGATTCAAACTTAAATATGAAAAATCTATCAAATATGCCAAAAAATGTCACTTTTTAGATGGTTTTTGCCAAAAATGAAAGTGGCCGCATTCGTGTTCATCCTTAACCTTTATATATGTTATGTATTATCATCAAATACAACTTACATTTCAATAATATGAATGAACACAAATGTGGCCACTTTCATTTCAGACGGAAACCGTCTAAAATTAAACTAAAATGCTAAAATTGTGAAGATTTCAGTAATTTAGCACTTAATGATGCTAGTACACAATATATGTGCATTGTAATGTCAAAAACAGCCCATGTTTATGTAACAGAAGCAGTCTACTTTCCAAAAGTTTACATTTTAACAATTTTGTAAAACTGCTATATTTTGGGGCCAAAAAGGGGTCTTACTGAACCTACTCCTTTTAATAATCAGCTGAATGTAAAAGTCACTTATTCAACTTTTTATAAAAATCTTATCTAAAATAATGTTTGCTTCTTTGAAATAACCCAAGTCATTCAACAAACAGTGTATTTTATGTTATATCAAATTAAAAATTCCTTTACTTGATTTTGTAAATATATCTTATAAACAAACACAACCTTAACTTCAAAACAGTGCAGAAACAATCAATATCTCTAATTTCAAAATGCAACCAAAACATAAGGTACATTTTGAATGAAATTGAATTTAACCAAAACATAAGGTAAATTTTGTACGAAATTGAATTCAACCAAAACATAAGATAAATTTTGTACAAATTGAATAATCACTGTTAATTCTCTTGATGAAGATTACCTTACTATATAGTATGGTATTGTGTTTGTTCAACTAGTGAAATATTTTCAAGAAGTGTTCAAAATTTGTTATGACTCATTAAAAACCTTGTATTTTTTTGCATTTAAAATTTTAGTTTTCTCTATATTTCTATATAAAATACATATGAAAGCAATATTTTGATAAGAAATTACATTGGAAACTCCATGAAGAGTGCATAGAGAAAAAAAAAACATTTCTGATTTTTACAACATCCATAATTTCATACTGACAAAAAAGCAGTTCACATGATGAAATTTGAAATACTTATTGCAATCATTTGCAGGAATTCCTCTGATTAAATGAATGGATTTTTTACACCTATAACTGATTCATTGAGTTTTGATATAATTATACAGAACATAAAGAATTAACAGTCAACATTTAATCTCAATCTCAGAAAGAGGCCATCTGATCTTGAATCAAAAAACAAAACAATGAATATCCTTCTATAAGTTACTGTAAACCAACTTATTTTTCACGGATACTGTATTTCACATTCATAACTCCTTTCATGCCAATTTCACCACAATTTAATTTCGCGATTTTCAAATTTACTTGATGTAATTCAATAAGGAAAGATCCAAGTTTTACAAGTTTGGGACGATTTAAATTCGCATTATATTTCTACTCGCCAATGTCGGGGAAATAGATCGCTCGCGAAAATTAGTTGGTTTACAGTATTACACAAAATCTGAACGTAACTCTGGTTTTGTTATATCTTCATAATTAAAATGAAGTCCACAATAACAACTGTACGTTTGTACTTTAACAACAAGTAAACATTTTAACACAACAAACATTTTATCCATTAAGTATTTGTTCTCTATAACAAGCACCGACTCAATAAATAAATACAAATTTCCACATTTAGCTGCCATTTATAATAGTACGCCACTCTTTGTCATACTGTGTCTTTAGGTTTTGATGCTAATAATAGTTCTTTCAATCTCTCTGGCGTTGGCCCCCATCGTGCAAAACCAGCATCATTTTGTAAAAATATAACTAATGTTCCGTGAGCTGATTTCATATTCACTTCCTCTCTAAATTAAAAAACAAATATCATAGTGAGTTAATTTTTAATAAATTCACTAAAAGAACAGAGTTCCAATGTCCCTTGCATAGCACTTTTTTTTATCCAACTATAAAAAAAAGTTTTGTTCTTCTTTCAAATTTTGAGATCAAATGCAATGCACTTTCTGATATAATAAATATTTACAACCTTAATAACTCTTTTAAAAATATTTAATAAGCACTGACTAAATATTATGAGGACATCAACATTTCCATTAAGAAATCCAATTTCATAAGTTTGTTAGTTTTTGACCACCATCATCTACTTACTTCGGACAGAAATGTTGAAATCCTTGTCTGTACTCATGGTCATATGCAGGTAAAGTGACTTGTTTTCTTTTAAATCTACAAATTAACAAGTTTCTCAATATATAAAGTAATTAGTCATAATTGTGATTTGGCATGTATACTATAAATGGTTCATATTATTATGATTATGAATAAAGTTTCCAGTACATCATCATGTATTCACAACTTCATTGTAAACTATCCCAGCAAAACCCTCACAACCTTATACAAAATGACTAAGCAGCTGCGGTATTATGGTAGGGGGCGAGGACATATACATATGAAAATGTGCATCTTGTGTGTTCTCATTTTGTTGTATTACCATGATAACAGTCTAATTGATACATATAACCTACATGTTTATTTCTATATAAATATTTATATACATGTTTAAATGAATACCTGCTGGATTCCAGTCTGATGAGAGCTTCTATAGGAGGATCTCTCCATTCTGGTATAAATACAATGAATGATAATGGCTCATGTGATTCCGTTAATAAATTCTGAAACAAACAGACAATGTATTAAAATTCAACACACATAATACAATACGTTTGAACTTTAAAATTTTCATTTTTACCAGGTTTTTTTTATTAGGGGATACTATTTTCAAATGTTGATAAAAAAAATTAGCAGAAAGATAAAAAAAAGTTCTTTTTCCATCAAATAGTTCTGGTTTAAAATTAAGTACATGTTCTTTGGATAATCTAACGGTCAGTACAAACCTCAAAGTGGTCAACCATAGACTCCATCAATTCCTCACAGAATGGAGGATTGGCTTCAAACGATCCACTCAAAGGATGGAAATCTAATACTGGTCTGAAATGGAATAAAATAATAAATATATTTGTAGCTGTTATTTTGGAACAGATTCTTTTGAAAGAGTTAGAAGATTGAAGGTTACTTTTAATCACTGAAGATTTTTTGATAATCAATTACATTTCTTCTTAAGGTGACAAATCCATATCCCAAATATTGTAAGTATACTTAAATAATTGTCATTCAAGTGGGAGGTTTAGCTAGAAAAAAAACCCAGATTATCCACCATTTTCTTCCAAAATGCTTAATTCAACAGTTTGTTTTCTTCACTTGTTCCATTTGGTTGATAACATTTCATTTTGACAGTTTTTATGGACTTCCCCTTTTTGAATATACATTTTTTGTACTTTGGAGTTCAGTTTTTTTGTTAATATTTTTTTTGCTGTAACAAACTAACTTTCTTATTGTGTTTAAGTCTTTTAAGTAATGCATTAGTCATGGTTGTATGTTACATGTCATCCTATGGTGATATGCTACAAAACCCAATGTGTACCTTAAATATAATTTTTGGTCTCAGTGTACCTTGATCCTTATCTGCCTCAAAAAACATTTTTATTTCAGACATATACACATATATAAATATTACCCTCTAGATCCAAAATAACCATCTGTGTCTGTGAATGCTGAACAATATTGCTTAAAATAAGAGTTCAAAGGTGAAGCAAAACATTCAAATGTCACTCCAAAGATGCGATGTAAACATTCTAATATCTGTATTGACAAAGCTCCCTGTAATCCAAACCCTTCTGAAGCCTGGATACCAAATAATGTCTGGAAAACAAAATTCTTAAATCAATAAATGACAAAAATAGATTTTATTTCTTCTTTACGTTGAAATAAAAAGATGTTAGGATAGGAAGGAATTTAAATTCTCCACATACCCCAAATTCAATATCACAAATATACTTTTTTGGATTAATTTTGTACCCATCAAATGAACTAAAATCATACATGTCCTACAATCAGAAATCAAAATAAACTTCTCAACTTTCTTTAAACTACTATTTCAAAACCATTTTTAAATCATTAGTGGTAAGGGTTTTTTTTGTGTATCATTAAAAAAATGTTTGTTCCTAGAATTGTATGATTTATTGTTGTGTTAACTAGTGTTATTTTCAAAATAAACTTGGGAGCAGATTTATAAATGTATAAAGTTCTTTTTTGTCATTTGAACTTTAAGGATCTTCACTTTTAGAATTTATAAAGCATCATACTCAGTCTATACAGATAAATATCTAGAACACCACAAAGAATGATATTGCATTTAATGAAAATGACTATAGTTACTTACATGATATCTTCGCAGTAAACACCATACTCTTGCTAAGTAATGGTCAAACCGAGGGTCATCTCGAGCATGTATTTTATACAACTGCTCCTAAAAATATATTTTATTAATATATATCAAACAAATGTTTAAAAGATATAGTAAAAAGTATGAAAACAATAATTTTTCAAGGTCTTTTACAATATCATCAAAATTAATGTAAGCACAATCATGCTTGTTTCTAAATTTATTTTATTATGTTAATGATGTCAATTTACAAAAAAAAGAATCTTTTTATGCAATGTCAGTGCTAGTCATAATTGATTGCAACATATCATAAGTGATACTTGTTTTATCTAAAACATATATATATTCCTTTTAATCCTTTATCCAGTCAGGTAGAAGTAAGACACTTTTCATTCCACTGTCTTTTATATAAATTTATTACAATTTATCCTGGGAATTTAATAAGCAATATAAATGAACTAACCAGTTTAAAGAAATGTGGACTGTTAATCCGCAGACTTTCGCCTTTGAACTTCAATGTATGGACTTCATTTTCATTTGTCATTTCAATAATTGGTAATCTGGGCACTGGTACAATCATCTGAACAGGGTAACATAATACTTTTCTTTTAGGCGGAACTGGTGCCTTCGGAATTTCTGAAAGATATAAACATCATAACCTCATTAAACCATTTAAGATCAGTTTTTTTTCAATAATTTTCTGTGAAGGAGCAAGAATGAAGCAACATTTTTTGAAGTTTTAAATTAGAATTCTTTTTTAATGACCAGAAATCAGCTATATAATTATAGATTATTGTTAATCTAAACTGATATGATTATTAACTGTACTAAGGCCGTACAGTGACCTGTATTTGGTCATTTCTGTATAATTTGATCCTTTTGTGTAGAGTAGTCTCATAGGCAATCATATCACATCTTCTTTTTTATAGCCTCACAATGTGTTGGTCCTTGATAAAGGTCTTTATTTGAGAACCCTATTCATCTGGAGAGTTTGGGTGCTTGTGTACCAATGTGTGGTCTGTTGTACTGTGCTGATGATCCCTTTTTATGCATTATTCTTAATCTCAAAACATACAAAACCAGTGACAACATCTGAACAAACTCAATTCACATCAAACTGGTGATGATTTCTTAATAAACATCTTAATGCTCTTTATGAAAGGAAATTCTTATTCTTCCTTTCACACTATGTATACAGTAGCAGTCAAAATTGTGTCTTAAAATACCCACCTTGGATATTGTTTTCATTCATAATTTGCCAATGTCTTTCATGAAGTTTTTTCACTGTTTCCAAACACATGTTATAAACTTTAGTACAGATTCCCTCAACAGAACTCTTTGCCGTCTCTGTTAAATGTGGCTGACATTGTCTTTTTAGATGAGCTAATCTTTCCTAAATAAAAAAATATTTTGTATAAATAATGTTTACATGGGATTAAGAGATAACTGTAATGTGTTCTAAGCTGGGGCTATGTAACAGATATAGGTAGATAGATATTTGCGAAAGAAATGAAATATCATTTTAAATTTACTTGCCTCAATTATAATATTATAATACTGTAACTATTGTCCAACATTTACAGCTGTGATTCACTGTAACTAAGTAAGCTTGACTTCAATATATTTTGACAATTCCCTGTAAATCTTTATTCTAAATTCTACACATGTTTTCAAGATATTAAAGCAATAAAAATTTCCGATATCCAATGCCAAACTGAATTAAAAAAAAATCATAAATTATAAATACTGAACAAGCATATCTTAGAAACAAAAACCTTGCTTACCAAATAATCATCATAAGCAGCGCCCCCTGGTCTTCTTAACCAGGAAAATGTTTCTTCTACATTCCATTTAACGATCTTTCTACTGTCGGGTGTTGCACTCCTGTAAAGGTCAATATAATGGTATAACAGTTTCAAATATAGGCAACAAACAAATAACACTTAAAGCACTTAACAATACTGTTATGTCAGAAATTATTGACAGGTTTTTATTATGGAGACTGGGTGAGTAACGCAGTTAACCATTTTTAATTTAAAAGACCCTTTAAAAAAAATTCTATGATGAACACTGAATGTTGTCTCATCTTTTTATCTTTATACTGAAGAGAACACATGAGAGATTTCTAGGGCCTTTTATAGTTGACTATGCAGTATGGGTTTTACTCATTGTTAAAAGATGTGCAGTGACCTATAGTTGTTAATTTCTGTGTCATTTGGTCTCTTGTGGAGAGTTGTCTCATTGGCAATCATAACATTATTTTTAAAATTATACATTAAAAAAATATTTTAAAATCACTATTTCAGTTGTCTCATGTCATAAATATCAATACAGGTGATAGAAATATTAATATTGTTTAAAACCAGGTATAAAAATGTAACCTAAAACATATGATGCCATTAATGTTTTTGAAGGGGCAAATTGTTTTAAATTTTGGCGCTTTGCTTCAACAAACTGTTGTAGATTGTTTTTTATTAATATCGTTGAAAAGCAAACTTCCAAATCAACAATTACTTTACAGAAAAAAACCAATATAAACCTGTTACATTACATATACAGATACAGCTGTTGATCACCTATTGATATCTTCTTTGTCACAGATTTTACAGATAAAGGATCATTTAATTGACAAATTAACCTTAAAGTCTAAACATTCCTACTTTCTGACACATACTGTGGTTTTCAAATTAGGGCTTTTCCAGAATTTATTGTATGGGGGGGGGGGGGGGGGGGGGGGGAGGAGGCACTTTTATTAAAATTTGATGGGTGGTGGTTATTTAAGAAAGATTGCTTGAACATTTAAATGAAATATCCAATTTAAAATGTATGCATGGTTGGATCAAATATAAAGTGCCTTTATTACCCCCATACATTTATTTTTGTAACAGCCCTTTAATATCCTAATTACATTTTCATAAAAGAACAGAGTTACCTGGTTGCACATATTTTATCAATCCTAAGTACAAGGACAATAACTCAAAAGAGCAGCATTTTTTTTAAATATCTTTGATAAATGAAGGCCTCAGAGCAAATGCAATGTGATTTCCATTATAATAATATTTCCAAGGGCATAACTCCTAAAAAACACTTTATCACAAATCATTTTCAAAAGTTTCAAAGACATTGCTGATAAAAACCTATGATATATGTTTCATAAATTTTGGCAAGAATTATACATATGAGAATGCTGACAACGCAATTTTCCGTATTGCTAATATAAACATTGCTAATATAAACCTATGATTTAAGTTCATAAAATTCTGTTAAGATCTGTACCTTAGGGTACTTACAATGCAATATTCAATATATATAAGGTTTCCAAGGGACATAACTCTTTTTAAATGCTCTGCACGGGTTTTAGAACTTGTTCAAGACATTGCTTATATAAACCTAATATATATGTTTTCTAAAAATCTGACAAGAATTGAAGGAGTGAGAGTGTTAAGAAGACCGGACAAATGGTGGCCCAGTGTTTCTATGTCCCCTTCAACCTGTTGAGGAGGAGACAAAAAATAGTTTAAGTGATATGTATTGCAAGAAAAAAAATAACTGCTGTTTAATTTAAATGGTACCAAGGATAGGCACTTGAAAAATCGGAAACCATCTATAAAGACAATCATAGAATCGTTCTTTCACTTTCACTATACAAAAGCACCTACACTAATATTCCAACGTGCCTTCCCTTGACCATATATAAACATAAAAGCCAGCCTGTACCAAAAATATTTTAACAAACTAGCCTGAAGAGCTTCTTTTATTTTCTCTAAACAAATAGTACTCTTACACAAGCCTAAACCTATTTTTACTCGTAGTCAGACATATTGATAGTGACATAATATCTGCAGGGATTTTACCTTGTTTCAATCATTTTCTTTGCAGCTTCGGCATATTTGAACAATTGTCGTCTTACATCCCCAGAGAACTTTGGTTTGACCAGTTTGACTGGAATATCGTTCATTATTTCTCTGTACATGGATTGTGACACCTCAGGCATACAGTTAGACGGTAGCATGGGATCTGTTCCTTTATCTATTACTTTCCTCTCCAACAACCATCTGTTGAATGACTCATGTGGAGCATCAATACCTATAATAATTATTATAAATCAATACCTAAATAATAGTTACAAACCAATTCCTAAGTAATGATAGTAGACCAAGTGTTTTTAATCCTTTCAATGTTAGGTTAATTCACATATTTACTTTCAGCAAAAGATCTACTTAATAATGTCATCTTTCTGGGGTGTTTTTATTTCATCTATACAAAGCTAAATACTTATGATATGTAATACCACTTGTTTCAATTTAATGTAATTTCTCACAACCATTTTTTGTTAAATAAAAATACCAATTATCTCCCCCTTTTTTTTTAGTCAGAGTCAGAGCTTTGAAAATACAATGTATAGAAGAAAAACAATCTTTGTCAAATGATTGTCCAGTTTTTTTATAAAGAACTGTTGTATAAGTGACAAAATAACAAATGGACGCACCTTCTCTGGAATGGCACAATTCTTGGTAATGTTGCCTCAGTTTGGCTGTTAGCTGGGCTCGTAGAGATTCCATTTCTGGATGTGGTGGCGGCAGAATGCATGGGCTTCTTTCATATATAACTGCATTTGTAGGAATTTCAAAGTTCCAAAATGGACTGAAAGAGGAACATTTCTCATTTAAAACTGATATGACAAAAATTGGATTTCTATTTTAATTTTTTATTAAAGAATTCCCTCATTTCAATCGATCAATGTAATTTCTGAATTTCATAGTTCTTTTGTCAAATTCTAAATAAAGTAACAGCAATGCAAGCAAGTCATGAATGACCTCTTTTATAAGAAAAGGAAAAAATTCTAAACACACAACATTTATATGATCTTTAGGATGAACTAATTGCGAATAACAATACAGTTTCTACACATCCCTCAAATTTTATTATTATTGTTGTAAATTGTAAAGCAATGTTTTCTATAAAGAGTTATCCTTCGTTCCATATATACAATGTAGGCAACTGACTCTCCTCATAAAAAAAATAAAAATACAATTGTGTCTGTATTTTTATCTGTATTTCATTTTTCATTTACATGTTGTACTGCTAAATCAATCATCATTAATCAGAACGATAGTTGTATGTGTGAGTGTATGCGAGTGGGAGAGAAAGGCTTTTTATTTTTACTTTATGTGATTACATGCTTGTTATGAGCCCTATGATTAGGAAATAAATATATCTTTATCTTTATCTTATCTATAAACCTGTTTGGTCTGTACAAAGATTTGTGTCTCATGTGTAAAAACTGAGTGACAGTTTTATTTCAGTTTAATCAAACTCACTGTTTTACATTGTTCCAAATCACTATTTGTAAAACTTATTTTTCAATTGTATACATTATCCTGAACCCAGTCTTCACGCTGAGTGGCAGCCCAGGCAGCCCAGGCTTGTAAAATTGCTCTCTGGCCTGTAAAAATCATATCTACAGGCCAACAGAATCTAACTAAAAATTTTCAAAAATTGAGCTCCGGGCCTGTAGATTTAAAAGTTCGTTGTGAAGACTGTGAACCTTCTCTCTTAAAAATGTGACAGGGGGTGTCTATTCATTGTTTAGAGAAAACTTTAGAAAGAATTCTTAAAATTGTGACCTGTAGGGAAAAACTCATGGAATACATAAACAACTTCTACTGAATGTATAGTCAACCAATTTAGAATTTTTTTAACACAAAATGTTTAATTTCTTCCTGTAAATAAATAATTTTTTCTAATATTTACCTGTAAGTAAATGGCTTTTTAGGTGAACTGTCACCAACATCCCCACTTACTCGTCTTTTCTCTCCCACATGTGGCGGAGGAATGTCTGTGCTGGGGCGACACAAACGTGTATCTGTACTGCTGGGGACAGGGGCAGGATGATCTCCTCCAATCCCTAAAGGATCTGTCAGTAAATTAGGTGACTGAAAAAGTATTCTAAAATTTACACATGTGACAAAATTTATATTTTTGTAACATGTTTTCAATATGCCTTCATCTTTAAACTCCCATTGAGAGACTCTTACTTTGCCAAAATAGATTTATTTACGTGGCATATTTTTGCCATCATTTCTTCAAATTCAGTGGCCTAAACAAACAACCAGATATACAAGTGCCATCTTATTTTTAAATTATGTCTTTTGGCAATTCTTGGCTATCAGCAGTATTGGGTAGAATTTATGGTCTTCCATGTTAAAGGAAAACAATCTGGTCATCAAACCTTAAGATGAATATAAGCACTATTCAAAATATCAATTTACAAAACACTGAACTTCATTTTTACATTAAAAATCTTACGACTAAAAGAGATTGTAAGAATATTAGATTGCTCATGACTTACACAGTAATCGAAGGTCAGTTAAAAATTTGCTAACAAGAGACTTACTCCATGACCAGATTTCAACTGAGGCATTTCCCATAATGATTCATTGGTTAATTTATTGAAGAAGTAAGGCTGCTGTTCTCTCTTACTCCAAAATCTCCTCCATCCAGCTTGTAGTAATTCTACAGGTAAATCGTGTACAGGGTCAGGTGACAGGGGTCCAGGAGATATCGGCAGTGAATCTTGTCGTTCAACTGGTTGATGATTGGTCACATTTATATGGAGAGGGTTCTTCTCCAAATGTTCAGCTACATTTTCTTCTTTATCTATGGTCTTTGTTTCATGATTATCTCCTTTCCCACCATTTTCTGTGATGGGTTTTTCTTGTATATCCATTTGCGTGCACCTTTGAAAAATAAAATAGATTATAAATGTACATCAAGTCATCAGAGTCTTAACTTTTTTAAATTATGCAAATGCAAAAAACTCAAATATATTGAATTATTTTGTCATTTGGGCAACATTTCAGTAAGTTCCTTGCCTTGTTACATACTTTGTACCTTGAATGAATTGAGCATAGGGGGATTCAAAATGTAAATAACTAATTAACTTGAGTAATTTTGGTGCCAAACAATGTATAAAGGAAAAAATAGAACTTGCAATACATGTTTTATTTATTAATTAGATGCTTAATTGTGTGAACGTGAAGAAAATCAAAGTTTCTTTAACATTAAGGATAGCTTATTTGTTGACCAATTTGATGATTGCCTAAGAAGGGTGTTTTGATGTAGAACCCAATTTATAAGGGTAAATATATAATAAGAAAAAATTAAATACCAAAACTAAGACATTACACATATGCTTAATTGCTGGTTGCTCAAAATTCAATGGCAAATATATCATGCACATGCAGGACAACATATTGGTGATGGAACAACCCTGTTCATTTGGTATCATTATATCTTCATATATATATCCTGACAAATGAGTAATATGAACATTATAAAGCTAGAACATACAACCTTTGTATATTTATATTACTAGAAATTTCATTGTTTGAAATGTGCATAATAATATGCTATGTAGTATTGTTTAATTGCTGCATCATTACTATTTGTATAGGCTGTTGCCAATTATTGTAATTGAACTTGTGCCAATATAAATTTGTATATTTGAATTTGCAATCCAGACCATAAGTCATCACTTTTGTTTACATGTTAATTTAGTATAATAGGAAATAATCATTTAAAACTATGAGATCGGGGTTGATTTAGCACTATTGAGGATTACTATCTTGCTGTATAGGTTCTCTTTATATTTCTAATACATACGACAAACATTTGAATAAACTTTTGAAAAAAGTTTATATGAATATCTACATGTGACAAAGAGAAATGAGGAAAAAAAAACTATTAAATTTGAACTAATATATTCTGCATAAAATTACTTTTAAAGGAAATAAGATTAATCCCACATTGAAAATATGGCATAATGGACCAAAACTTAAAAAAAAAAAAAAAAAAGACGTAAATTTGATATCATGTCAAGCATTAATCACCTTATTCATCCAGCTTTATAGAAAAGAACCCAAAAACAATTAGCTTTGAAATTCACAAATATAGTCCCTATATTTCAATAAATAGGCCACACAATCAAACTTTGTTGTGTGCATTACTTTATTAAGAGAATTGTAAGATGATAGCAATAATCAACATTAATCCAGAAAGCAAAAAGTCAATAGATTGCCAAATTTTGCTATCATTGTATCAAGCTGGAGACAGTATAATAGAATCGGCACAAGTCAGACAAGTTGTTTAGTTAAAATTTTCACGATTCAGCAAAGCATCAACAATGTACCTTCTACTATAGTAGTATTTAAACTATGGAGATTATTTTGCAATAAAAATTAAACTACATTTTCTGTTAACTTTCGCAATCAAGCAAAATGTACATCAGAAAATTTTGACAATGCTCCTGACGCTATCGCCATTTGTGATAACTGACAAGGGTTATTGCAAATTTAAAATCATTTGAAAAAACGAAACCATGAAAATTATTATTCATTCATTTTTTTTCTTCAATATCTTGCCATAAAAATTATAACTAATACATTTTTTGAAAATAAACAAAAAATCAATATATCAGTTTCATTGTTACACATTTTAAATGTAATTATATTGTATTATTCGTTTTTTTAATCAGAGATCTAAATATGTGCTAATTTGCATAATTTATGTGGAAGCGTAGAAAGTTCCCGGATATGTACACAAAAAATGATACCACGTGTGCTAAGTCCTACATGTGACTTGTGGGCGGGTAACCGGCTGGAGGACGCTGAAGGGTGTACACGCTTTCCAGCTAAAAAGGCATACCACAAAAGCCATTTCTAAATAAATTTAAAAAGAAAATATTTATGAAACATGGTGTGAACACATGTGTGCGATAGAAAGAGTACCAGTTATAAGCATTGAGATCAAGTTAAGGAAAAGGAAAATCGACCCCCCCCTTTTCGTTGGAAAAATTTGGTTGCTTATATAGGGAATCACTGAAGCATGACTGGAGTGGGCCCCCCTTAGGTCAGTCAGCGGCCCCCCTAATGAAAAGTTCTGGATCCGCCACTGAATAACAAGACAAACAATATTAAGAAATATTGACTAGTACACATAAACATTCACATTACGGACATATTTTAATTGTATTAAAGTCAGATCAAGGAATTGTATATTTAAATATACAATTACTTGGTCAGATCCGAAATAAGCATAAGAAAAAATTTTCATTTATAAAAACCAAGCTCAAACAAGTAAAGCGCTAAACAAGATAATAATTAAGCACATACGCATGCAAAGCAGACAAAATAAATAAGCAAAAGTAGACTATATAAGTACTCAAATGTCAAAACTAAATTGAAGCTCAAACAGTGCATCAATTTGAAAGTAAATTAAAAAATCCAAATAATCGGGAAATTGCATTATACAAATTTTTGCAAGCAATGCATGTCACTGTCAGTACCGGTTTACGTACGCTTAATTATGTTTTTTTTATTTTTTATTTTTGATAAGGGGTGAGGAAATATATCGACCGTGTAGGGGGTATTGTAATAACACAAACACTGATATAGAACCACATGCAGTGACTCTGTTTAACATGTTTAATAGCAAATAAAACAAATTTGAATCCTTTTTTTTTTATGGTATTTCCTGTATTACTTTGTTAATGTATTTGAAGTTGGCACAATTTTTTTTCTAGCAATTTGCAGTTTACTATCCATTTCCGTATACTGAAAGGTTTTCTGTGCACTTGTTATTTCCGACTTGTTACTCAGTTTATACTTTTGATAACTAATTATACACATGTACAATGCTGATTTCATTCATGAATTAACGGCTTCGCGGGAAGAAAGAAAAACGTAAGCAGTATCCTTTAACGTCTTTAACATCACTTTCCGCTGTATGCATGATTTTCCCTCGCTAAACAATGATAATTCAAAAATTGATAAAATTGAAAATGGAAATGGGGAATGTGTCAAAGAGACAACAACCCGACCAAATAAAAAACAACAGCAGAGGGTCACCAACAGGTCTTCAATGTAGCGAGAAATTCCCGCACCCGGAGGCGTCCTTCAGCTGGCCCCTAAACAAATATATACTAGTCCAGTGATAATGAACGCCATACTAATTTTACTGTATTGAAAGCATCTATCCCATATGCATGATCTTCCTTCGCTAAATAATTCAAAAATTGATAACCGTTGTATTGAAAGCATTTATCCCATCATATTTGAGATCATGACTAGGATACAACAGATAAAGTCCGTCTCATAGCTTGATTGGATTTTAGAAATTGTCAATGAAGCCCAGGTCGATTGAAATCGAAACTTTACCCATCAAATAGATTTTTTTTATCTTCCCATTTTCAAACTTTCCATTTCTGTGTGAGAAACATTCCAGGAGCGACTGCACACGAAGTATATATGTATCTCCCAGGCGATAGGATATTCCAGGGTTTGCATTTCCTATCATAATTGCTACTCACAAGAAAGCTATGATACCAAGTTCTCAATGAGGTAAGTTGAAATCTTTCATTCGTAAATTTTACAGAAGCCATCACGAGTTGGTTGACCGTTATGGATTATTTCAGTATCGCAGATGACAACAAATATGTTCCAGTTGTACTAATACGGTAACCATTCTCTTTTCGTGAATGTAACAAATTAGACAAATCATTTGGCATTTCTGTCTATCCTTCCGGGGCACCTGCGAAGCCGATCACCCATGCATTATATTTTGGTTGGGTTCGTGTTCTTCAGAATTTTTTCTTTTTATCAATAGCGTTTGTAGTTTATTTCAACTTATTAGGCTTTATTTGTGATGACTTTTAAACTACCATTACTAAAGTCAATCTAAAGTATCTGCAATTCTCAGAACTAAATGTAAAAGCCATACGAGTGCATGGAGAATTAAAGTTTACGTGATATTGAGGTACCTCTTGGTGACAGTACTACACGGAGCATTTCACGCATGTTATCATCATCCGGCAACTGGAATCCAACGATATTTTATAGATAATCAAATACCATGGGCCGCGTTCAATATCGTAGCTGCTACGTAGTGCTACGTATATTTTGATTCTTGAACGTGTAGCTATAAACTAGCTGCTACATATATATTGATAGCAGCTACATATATACTGAACTCAACCCTGGCATATCAGCAAGGAAAGATCATGTGAGCGCTGGCTAAATTCAGTACTTAGCAGATGAACTCTTGTAATGATGAACACATGGGACTAGATTTAAAAGTTCGGCTTTTCCAAAGCTTTGTATATAGCCACGTCCCTGACAATCTCGTGTTTAATTAGCAAATGCGACTGTTTTTTGCTGTCAAAAGATGAAAAGATATGAAGTGGGTAGTCAGCTTCCAATCTGAAAATACACTTTCTTTCTTAAAATAAGCAACATCGACAATCTAATCAGTAAAATATAGATCTCTGATTACGATTCTCATATGTAGTTTAACGTAATCAGATATCTATATTTTAATTAGATCGCAACTGCGAATTTTTAGAAGTACCTTAAATAAAAGTAGAGTTTTCCATTTATTCCTGCTATATGCTAACTACTCTCCTAGGTAGTTGCATCATATAGATCATATAAAGGCCAGGTAATATATATATATAATGTATAGGAATACATCATACATGAAGCAACATTCACATTTCAACAGCTATTAAAGGGAAACTTCGCAAAAAAATTAAAAATTGATATTATGTCCATTCTGTATAAAAATGCTCAAATTTATAGATATTAAAGTTTCAATATACCAGGGGTATGTCTGCTATGTATCATTCCGCTCAAACTGGTACTAGGGACCGTTATAAACTTGCCGCATCAAGTTAACAATACAGCGGGAAGAACCTTAGTGCGATTGTTGTAACATTAAGGAGCTTTGTGAAATAAATGTAAAGTATCTGAAGTTGAAAATAAAACAAAAAAAAAAAAACTTGCCGCAGTGAGGTGAGAGGGGTGTATGATGCTCCTAGTTGAAGGCCTCGATGTGACTTTGAGATGAAAACAGCAACAAGAGCGCTGTTTATTTGCTATAATACTGATTTTGTGTCATGAATGGATACCCCAAATCCTTTATTTTTTCTACTATTATTATATATCATTATCTTAGTCTGAACTAAGAACGGACTATGATAGGATAAATAAATACCGCCATCAAATAGATCAATCCCTAACACTACATATTGCAAAACTTGTGACTTAATTTACCTAGACATGCAGTGATACCAACAGGAAGAAAAGAAATTATTAAACAGTTGAACACATTGAACACCCAGACACGGATGTGAAAACACCTCTGTCACCAACAACAAAAGATACCAACGAAAGAACAGCACATATTTTAGATGATCTTAGATCATTTTAGGAGTTTTAGGAGATTTGATCTAGCAAGCCCAAATCCTGATACCTAAAAATTAAGGTACCGCGAGTTATCACTTAGCCTGAAAAACTAGGGCAGTGACTCATATTTTTTCCCTTTCTTTTCTTTTCTTTTCTTTTGTTCTCTTCTCTTTTGTTCTCTTTTCTTTTCTTGTCTTCTCTTTATGTATTACTGACACCAGTAGACTAAACTGAGAACGAGAACCACCATATAGACATCTAAGACAATGGAGTGAGTCCGGCCAATGGAAGAAATAATCTTTTTGTTAAGGTAATTGTAGAATCAGGATTTGAAACAAAATAATACACATAAGACAATGACCGTTTTTTCTGTTTCTTTTTTGGAGTATTTTTTTGTATTCTTTTATTTTCTATTTGACAGTATTTCAAGGCTAAAAATATTTTTTGTAAAGTGTTCAGTTCAATTTGTCTCCACTAGTCTGGAATGTTATGACAACTGATTCCATAATTTAAAGTACCTAGTTTCATGAATTGAAAATTTAAATAATGTTATCAAGAGGGGGGGGGGGGGTGTGTTATCATGTGACCTTTTGATGTTAACCTGTTTTGGCCTTTTTCAAGGTGTTGTTTTAAAACTGTTATATCTGAAATGAATTTAAACTGTTAGATTCTAACTGTTTTCAACCCACTGTGTTAATCAACATTTTTGAATTTGTTGTTTTGTTGTTAACTGTTTTTGCCAAAATTGAGATGTAGTTAACATGTTAACGGACCCCTTATTGCCCCCTTTCTTATATATGTCGCTGTTAAATTATGCCATACACATTGGTCTCTGAATAGGCCAATTGAAAAATCATAAACTCCAATCGACTCCTTTAATGTGTGAGTGGTGATTGATTAGTTCGTTGTTATATATTTACATCAATCCTTACAATGGTAAGAGAAACAAGAAATGGATAGTAATTAATTCAATCTTGTCGGCTTTTTTAAAAAGCTAATATTTTGCCCTAAAGGGTAACAGGAAGGGAAAACCATTTAGTACCAGTCGCTAAAAACTTTCAGCAGGTCGTTGTTATGTTTTATCTCAAGACCAAAATAGGCACTCGGTCAAGCGTTTAGTTCATACGTAAACAAGACGAGCCGGTTGCCGCCATTATTAATATTTTTTCCTGTACATGGTATACAAATCCATGTAATCATGAAGCTTGTGAGGTAATAGCAATTCCAATAATTGGAATTTATATAGATGAATGAAGGGAAGGTGCAATAATATCATTATTTTGTGGATTGTTGCAAACATTTATTAAGAAAACTCCAATTAAAATGACGAGTGCCCCACGCTAAGTCTTTATACAAATATATTGAACAATTTGTATGGAATTCATCACTCTGTGACATAGTTTCTGATATGGCGGAACGCAGTATTTTCTGCACTGGAAGCCCTTTCCATTAGATGCATAAATTCACCTCTTCAGTCTAGAATGTTTGCATATTTTTAAACCTGTTTTCAGCTATGATACGAGAAAAATATATTTGACTGAGGCGCTTCTTCCCCTATTTTTGTTGCTTCAATCTTGTCTTGATTGACAAACAATTCACAAGTTAATTCAATGTACAAGATATATACATGTATCTGATTTTGAATCCTTTTCTGATCCGGAGCCCTCCAAGCACAGGCACTCGTATATACCTTTATATAACACAAGGTACTTAACTCGCGATACGTTGGTAATACCCCCATATATACTCTTAATATTATTAGAGTTGTTCCTGTCTATAGGAAGCTTATACAAAGAAGAAGAAGGTAGACGAAATAATTACGATTGACATACTTGGGTTGGATTGCTACGGATGATTCCGACAACAAAGGTAGACGTGTTATACACTATTGTGAAGATAAACCAATTCAGATTTACGACATAAGTTTTAGTGGGGTTGACAGCTGAGAAATCAGCATATAAAGTTATGCCACCGGCTGACATTTTTCTCCACGTTTAAGTACCTTGTGTTATATAAACTTTATAATAAAGGTATCTAGGATTTTTTTTCTGAGACGAGTGCCTGTGCCTCGAAGGTCAAAATAGTGTTGTCTAATCTTCTTTTTCCGTTGGTTTTCTCTTAGCAATCCAGCTTCCTCTACCAATAAACACTGACCGCTACGAACTAACCTAAAGTGGTGCTTAAAAGTTTCATTAAAACACCAAGAATCTATCAATCCTCTTCCATATACTGCCCACATTAAACTTTTTGAATAAACTGGCTAGTTTGACACAGTAGTCGGTACAACTTCAAAAATTGTCTCTTAGACTTAGTGCTAGCTTGTTTCTCGTGAGTAATGTCGCAGGCTAATTGGTTTAGACACAGGATCAGAATTCATCCAGAGCTCCACACAATACAAATAATTAAAAACCCTTGAACCCTGGAAAAGTCATGGATTTTTATTTTGGGAGGAAAAAGGCCTTTAAAAGTCATGGAAAACTATATTTTAGGGAAAAGTCCTGGAAAGTTATTATTGTTTGAACTGTAAACTTTATTAGGTGTCTATAAACATTTTACGTAGTTTTTTCAAAACTGTTTCCTCAATAGAACTACAAACAAGGTCCCAGTTTGATAGTTTTTGAATGTTTTTTACCCTTATCTGATTACAGTCGTCCTGTAAATCTATTTTTATAATATTGATAATTGGAAATGTCCTTTCGTTCTAAAAATAGAGCCCTGCATCAAGTAGCTGAAATGGGTCCCTGTTGGAATTTTCCATTGCTCAAAAGGTACATGTGTTTATGAAAACATTTTTCGATCTTCTCGGCGTTTGTCATGGTGTCATATTTTTTTCGAATTGCTCGGGATTTATCATAACAAACAATGAATTAAAACGAAAGTAAATGTCCAGTAAAAATATTGAATAGAAGCATGTTTTCAGCTTCTTTTTGATAGCTAAGGGAAAGTTATGATGATAACAAGACTCAGCTAGTGTTTTTATGAAGCGTCCATCAAAGGCTAGGGGTTTCGTCAAGAACGAAATCAGTTGGAAAAAGTGAAAGGCCAATTCAAATATGACATGATATGAAGTTGGAAAGCATCAGATACCAAAAGTTCTAATAAGGGACAACTCAACCCAGATTTATCATTTATGTAAATTAAATTAAACACTGAAAAACATTCAAGTATGATTTTAGTTTATATATAAATTTTGTTCATTTTAGTTGATATTAAAGTGAATAATACACATATCCGTTTTTTTACGTCAATACAGCTTGACACTTTCTTCGTTTTGGATTGTTGTCTTATTGGCAAGTGCAGTATAACATTGTCATTTATTTATTTGATGTTGCAGAATTATTTGTAAATTTAAGTTGAATGTGGTCTCCGTCTTTAAACCACCCTATAAACCTGGTCAAGGTTTTGGGGAATATCTTAAATCTGGGAACTGCTTATTATTTTTATTGAAAAACAGATCTGGCAAATAGGTGAAATGACTGGCAAAACTTTCTTACAGCACCTAAATTTCACATATATTACATAAAAATCTAAACACTTAACCACACCTACCCTAACTAAACTGTGGGTGATCATATGGGATCTAGAAAGGCAATTAGTTCCTGTCCAACTAGTGACACCATCTGCAGTTTACATAAGTTTTGAGAAAATACAAAACTGGCAGAAGTTTAAAACAGGGCACAAATTAAACGTGCAATTGCCTGTCAGTGAATAAACCAAATAAAACAGCTATCACATACATGTATACAAAGAAAGAAACATATTTAAGATGGAAAAACATCTGGGGTTGATATAATGTGATTAAAACTCGCCTAAATATTCAATATTGTGTTGATAAAAAAAACCAATACATTAAGGAGGTTGGTGGTGAAAAACCCAATTTGATATTTGCTTGAGGGGTGAATTGGAATTGATAATGCAATTAAAAAACTACATAAAAAATGATCGGGTAAAAACCCCAATTTGTGAATTCTTATCTGGAGCTCTGTCATCATTTGTATCTTGAATTTGCCCTGAACTCTTAAAATATTCTATTATATCTGCTGTTCCTAAGTATGTCTGTCTCTTTGCTGTTCAAAGCTCTTTAAAAGGTATAAATACACTTTATTGCTGTTTGGAAATCTGTTCTGCTTGAAATTTTGAAGTCATACCACAATCACTTTTCCATTTGTCTTTTCCATTTGTCTTTTCCATTTGTTGTGTAAGATATTTTCTGTAAAGTGTTATGCTGTCAAAATTTTATGGGAACTTTTGTGATGTCCAGTAATGGTGGGCAAATAGCGATAAGGTGTTTAGTTCTGGTAAACATGGTATACATGTAGGCAAATCAAATACTATTAAAACAAAACAGAGGGAATTGCATGTACTTTAACAAGAGCAAAAACGGGGGAGGTCTACATGTTTAGCTATGCATGATTCTGACTGCCTCCATCCTTTGAGTTTCTGGGAATAGAATTGAAGACGTATTTGCCTTTTAGACTTCATTAACTTTTTTTAAATACAGGTTGGGGAAAATACTCATAAAATTGGTATTGTGTACCAACATATATTGGCCCATGTTTCTGGAATTAAATAAGCTGACATCAGGTACATACTGTTATAATTTGAAAAGCCAAACATGTAAAACATTTCGCAAAATAAAGTAGAGCTTTAATTTGTGAGATGATCATTAGTCTTGACAATTTTGATTTTGTTTTACAGATTTTTGATGAAATTGTCCCACGAGACAGTCACTATTGAACTAAAGAATGGAACACAGGTCCATGGAACAGTAACAGGTATTGTCTAATTGCAAAACTTCGATAAAAAGATCCCTGCCTTGGATACTTTGCAACAGCACTGTGACCTATTTTTTTTTGCAGATGGAGACCATTATTCAGAGCAAGTTACAAATTGCACTGTATTTTGGTTAATGTTTTAGTCCGATATTGAGTTGTCAGAGTTCACTAAAAAGATAACTGGTTATAAACCTAACCCTTCATTTTGCATACTATGCTTTTAACTTTTATATGTCATTTATGGTATCTTACTTATATGCACTATGTTTAAAATTGTGCTCTTTTAATGACTTTTGTATGTGTGTACAAATGTATATATTTTGTTATTCACTGGATTTGAAACCTCTGAGACAGTAGAGCTTGTGTTTATATACTATTAGTTTATTGAATATCAAATACATATTATTGAATTTGGTCTTATTCATAATACAAACAATAGTCACATCGAATAAAGCTTATATAAAATTCCTTTATGACTAAAAAAAAACTGCACAATTATATAAATGAATTTTAACATTGAAAGATGATTATATTTGTAGGGGTTGATGTCAGTATGAATACCCATTTGAAATCTGTAAAGATGACAGTTAAAAACAAAGACCCAGTACAGCTGGACACACTTAGTATCCGTGGTAACAATATCCGATACTACATCTTACCTGACAGTTTGCCACTTGACACATTATTGATTGACGACACACCTAAAGGACGTGGTGGATTTAGAGGTGGAAGAGATAGGGGTAAGTAATAAACATTTAATCAACATTTTATGTTTTTTAGGTCAATCACTTTCACCATTAAAGAGGGAAAATGGTCAATAGACAGCAACTTACAAAATTAATATCTCTGAAAGTCACATAATAAATAGTTGAAAATCTTACAAACACACAAAAAAACTCTTGTACTAGTTTCTTTTTATGAAATAAATTAGTACTATTATTAATAATAACAGTGAGGTCGAAACACTTTTCAGACAATGACAATTATTATTTATTAGTATGGTAGAAATCATACTAGCAGTGGTAAAAGTTTTGATATGGTTTGCAACTCCCACAAAGTTATTAAAGTATACCTGTAAATAAAAAAAACGTTTGTTATCATCGAATTATAAAAAATTGAAATTGGGATTGTTATAATACATTATAAGGTTAATAAAGAGTTTTCTAATAAGCGTCAAAACAGGATCATTGAAATTAGATAGAAGGTTAATTAATTTTGTGAAATCTACAATGTGGTTTGTGAACTTAATGCTTTTTCCATTGGCTCTCTTTATTATTTGCTACCTTGTTACAATATGGTTTTGAACATTGTAATGCTGTCACATTTGTCTTAAATTATATTTTTATTTCAGGTGGCCGAGGAGGTAGAGGAGGACGTGGTGGTCGTGGCGGTAGAGGTGGTGGTGGTGGTGGAATGAGAGGTCGTGGACGAGGGCCACCAAGAGGAAGACGATAAACTCTTTTATGTGTAAAATCAAAGACAAAGTGAAAGTAGAAAGGAAATCTACAGCTATATATTGTTTTTTGACCAACAGCAAAAAATTATGTTGTAACTTTCTTTTATTCTTTTGTTATAATATTCCTGATAACATGCAGACATGAAGAAACACTATTCTTTTGTGAAATTTTTTCAAGTATTCTCAAAATCAGGAAATAAACAGATGAAGATAAGTACGAAAGACATGAAGCAATTCCACATGGACATATTTTAATCATGTACATTCTTCTCATTTTTAATGTCACATCATGTTTCATCTCCGTCGTCATTTTTGTACAGAAATAAAACAAAATAAAAAAAATTATTTCAAAATTATGTTTTGCCTCATTGCCTTTGAACTACAAATGTAAGGCCAAAAAAAAATATATATATCTGTTTCCTGCTTCCAAGGCAAATAAATCAGGGTCGGTAGGTCGGGATTTTTTTTTTTTTTTTTTTTTTTTTTTTTTTTTTTTTTTTTTTTGCAGGTGGTTAAATGTCATGTTTGGTTAGGGTCCTGTACCTCAAAATGATTTAATCCCTTTAAAGAAGCTTTAATTGAATAATCCTCCCAGTGCTGACATTTTTTAAACCTTAATTGTAGCACATTTGTGCTGGGAGCAGCCATTTTGATTGTTTGGGCATAGTAAAATACGGATCTGGATCGGACCGGAAACGATTTTTTTCCGGATTTGAATAAAAAGATCTAGGGTCGGGGGGTTTGAGTCAGGGTCGGTCGGGAAACAGGAAACAGACATATATTTTTTTTTGGCCTAAATGTATATGATATTAATATACATCTTGCTTCTACTGATCATGTTAGTTTTGAATAATCCAGATAAATCAGGGGCCTCGGTGGCTGAGTAGTTCTACTACATGTAGCCAGTCAACACTGAGGTTGTGAGTTCGATCCCTGCTCGTGCAGGTGCACTCGACTCCAATCTTAATTGACTAGGATTGTCAGTTTTCCTATCGAAGGTTGGTGGTTTTCTCTGGGCACTCCGGTTACCTCCACCAATAAAAACTGGCAGCCATGAAGTAGCCTAAATGCAGTGCTTAAAAGTGGCTTTAAAACAACAATAATCAAACATCCAGATAAATGTTAAAAAAAAATTAAAAAATACTTTTAATTTCCCCCCAACACTGTATATCTTTGACATATTAAATGCTAATCAAGCAACAATCCATCTATGCAAATGCATTATCTGGGAAATAGCCAACAGGATAAAAAAAAAATGAAATTTGAAAAAAGCACTTATAATTGCATGATAATTTAAAATATAACTTGTATATTGATTTTATTTAGATGGCTATTGGGTGGGTTTTTATTATCCCGCCTATGTGAAAGTCGCAGTTTGCGAGACATTACTATTTCTATACAGTGGTGACAGTGTAAACTATTTGTACAAAGCTTTATATTTCAGAAGGTGATGTATGCAAATTCCTTATATTACAACGTTTCTTGCTTTTATACACCATTGTCCTTGACCTCATTTTCATGGTTCATCTCACTTATGAGTAATAAGATAACTATGTTTGGTATATGGGTTCCTTGTAGCATCTCCATGTCTGTTGGACAGCATTCACCTGACCTAAGCCCAATTTTATAGATCAGTGAACAAGGTTAAAGTTAAAAGATTATGTTCATTTCTGTATTTGCAGTAGGATAGCTGTATGTGATATAAAAAAGATGTGGTATGATTGCCAATGAGACAACTCTCCACAATGGACGAAATGATACAGAAATTAACAACTATAAGTCACTGGTGTATGGATTGACTGAAACGGGTACATGTCAGTTTGACAACTCATTTACCTTGACCTCATTTTCATGATTCATTGGTCAATGTTAAGTTTTGTGTATTGGTCTGTTTATCAAGTAATAGGTCAAATATAATTAAGTGTATGAAATGATTGTAAGATATAGTCATTGTTCTAGTCTGTACAATATGACCTTGACCTCATTTTCATGGTTCAAAGGTCAATGATACATTTTTATACGACCGCAAAAATTGTCGTAAATTGGTATGTTATCGTCGGCGTCCGAAGACTGATGGTTTCCGGATAATAACTTTAATATAAGTCAATAGAAATCAATAAAATTTTAACACAATGTTTATAACCACAAAAGGAAGTTTGGGATTGATTTTTGGGGTTATGGTCCTTAAGGTTTAGAAATAAGGGGCCCAAAACAAGCATTTATCTAGTGTCAAGACAATAAGTTGTGTATAAGTATTTCAATTGTTCTGTAATTGTACCACAATGTTTAATACCCTAAGTAGAAGGTTAGGATATATTTTATGGGTTATGGGACAAACAATCAAGGAATAATGGGCCAAAAACAAGCATTTTTGTAGTTTCAAGACAATAAATTGGAGTTATCTTTCTTTGTCCAGAATGGTTGTTGAATCACCTAAAACCAATGCTTTATGAAATCTTCTTTGAAAATTGGAGTAATCTTTCTTTGTCCAGAATAATAGTTGAATCAACTTAAATCAATGCTGTATACAATATATAATGCAATATTCACTTTTACTACCAACTGATATATTAAAGCAATCTTTACCATTCAGTAATAACAAACACTATGATTACCATTCTAGGGTTATGCCCCTTTACAAGTGGAAAAGTTGAAGAATTTTTTCGTTTCTGTTCTCTTAACTTAAGTTTGTCTCAACTAAATTAAATGAAATGTGTATATAATGCTTATTACCTGTTTAAGTTCAATTTTTTGGCAGCTTTATTTTTACAGTTATTGAGTTATGTCCCTTTTTAACGTTATATGCTAGACCATCTGTGTCACATGTGTCACCTTTGGACACATTCCCCATTTATTTTTTTAGAAGTTACTAATAATTAATATTAATTTTAACCATGACTGTATGACATTTTATATTTTAATACTTTATGATGTATTTAAATGAGTAGTTATTGTTGCAAACTCGACTAGAAATTTAAATTGAGATCTTTTTTGGAATAAGGGAAAGGGGGAGGTGAGAAAAAAATTGGGGGGGTGGGTGTAAATTTTTCTCATTTCAGATTTCAGAAATTGAAAAGAAATTTCTTTAAACATTTTTTTTGAGAGGATTAATATTCAACAGCATAGTGAATTGCTCAAAAGCAAAAACAAATTTTAAGTTCATTAGACCACATTCATTCTGTGTCAGAAACCTATGCTGTGTCAACTATTTAATCGCAATCCAAATTCAGAGCTGTATCCAGCTTGAATGTTGTGTCCATACTTGCCCCAACCATTCAGGGTTCGACCTCTCCGGTCGTATAAAGCTACACCCTGCGGAGCATCTGGTTGTAATTTTGTCAGTCTATCAGATACTATAGCAGCAGGTCAACTATAATTGGTGTATGACATGATAGTGTGGTGTTAATGTCTGACTACCAATTATCAACTGACCTTGACCTCAATTTCATGGTTCATTGGTCAATGCTAAGTTTTTGTGTTTTGGTCAGTATTTCAATTTCTATAAGCAATAGATCAATTTTTTTGTGTGTATGGAATGATTGTATCATGCAAGGGGTACATGTCAGTGGTAAGTTTCATCTGACCTTGACCTCATTTTCATGCTTCAGATTAAAGTTTTGTATTTTGGTCTGTTTTCAAGTACTATAAGTAATAGGTCAAATGTATTTAGTGTATGATATGATTGTAAATAAACTCATCATAGATACCAGGATAAAGTCGTTGACCTCATTTTCCTGATTCATTGATCAATGATACATTTTTGTAATTTTGTCAGTCTTTCAGATACTTTTAATAAGCAGCAGGTCAACTATAATTGGTGTATTGAATGATTGTATGTTGTACATTTCTGTCTTTCCTGGTTGATCTGACTATAACCTCATTATCATAGAACATTGATAAATATAATGTTTATGTGATACTTGTGATACTCTTTACACAAGTATTCCACATTCCAAACTAAAAGACAAATTGAAAGAGTTGGTATTACTTTGCTTCATAAAAAAGAATGGCCAACGTAGATACAAGTAACTTGTCTTAGGAAGGGATAAATCATACTTTGTAAAGAATCACTCTGATTCAAACAAAAAATTCTCTGAAACCGATATTATCAAGATGCTTGATTTCTTGATTGACAACACATTTGTAACGTTCGGAGGACGTGTTTTTCAACAGACTGTCGGCATCCCAATGGGAACAAACTGTGCCCCTCTACTTGCCGACTTGTTTATTATTATGAGGCTGACTTCATGCAGGAACTTCTTAGGAAGAAAGATAAGAAGTTAGCAATATCCTTTAAATCTACTTTCCGCTATATAGATGACGTTCTTTCACTAAACAATTCAAAATTTGGTGACTATGTGGAACGCATCTATCCCATCGAATTGGAGATAAAGGATACTACAGATACAGTTAAGTCGGCTTCATATCTTGACTTACATCTAGAAATTGACAATGAGGGTCGGTTGAAAACAAAACTTTACGACAAAAGAGATGATTTCAGCTTTCCAATTGTGAACTCTCCATTTCTAAATAGCAACATTCCAGCAGCACCTGCATACGGGGTATATATCTCCCAATTGATACGATATTCCTGTGCTTGCATTTCCTATCATGATTTTCTTGATAGAGGGTTACTGCTCACAAGGAAGCTATTAAACCAAGAGTTCCAAATGGTGAAGTTGAAATCATCCCTTCGTAAATTTTACGGACGCCATCACGAGTTGGTTGACCGTTATGGAATAACCGTTTCACAAATGATATCGGATATGTTCCTTACGTCGTAACTACAATCCCCTTCCCTTTCATGAATGTGACCTACCGAATTAGACTATTTACCGGATTTGTAATCACATAAGCAACACGACGGGTGCCACATGTGGAGCAGGATCTGCTTACCCTTCCGGAGCACCTGAGATCACCCCTAGTTTTTGGTGGGGTTCGTGTTGTTAATTCTTTAGTTTTCTATGTTGTGTCATGTGTACTATAGTTTTTCACAAAAGGTGCCACAGGTAAAGCAGGATCTACTTCTCTTACTTAGCACACACCAGATTTCTGGTGGGGTTTTCTGTTGCTCAGTCTAGTTTTGTGAATTGTCGCATATTACCGGCATCTGTGGTACTGTCTTATTGCTGTGTTATATTTTTTTTTCATTTAGAAAAAAATTAGCATCTGTTTTTTTTGTATTTGATTTTTTTACATTTAAATCTCAATCCCAAAATCTGTCAGACATGTTGCAATGTTCAGTAATAAATTGTTTGATCCAGTTAAAAGTTACCAATCACTGGACAAAATGACCAGTGTAGATTTTTTAATAGTATAATACAAAAAACCAACGGGACTAGTAATGTTTGAACAATTACTGGACCAAAAATCTATTGTCATGCTGGATTCTTTTTAAGCAGGACAAGTTTTAATACGGACAAGAATGTACAATAACAAGAAACCACATGAAGAGAAGAAATACAAATATAGCATATTGTCTCCTTTTAATATTCAAGAAGGGACATAATAAAATATTCTGTGGTAAACATTCTGAGAATCAAATTCAACTTTTTCAAAAATTTCGGATGTACACTGAGTTATTGCCATAAAGTATAGAAATAAGAACATGCATTGTGGTATGATTGTTTAAGAAATGTAACCAACGAAAACCAAAGGCTAAAAAATAAAATAGCATCCAAATTTTAGCTATTTTATGGACCATGTTTCTTTTGGTCCATACTCGTCCAAATAATTTATGTGATTGGCGGTATTTGACAAATCATAGCATTTACATTGTTTATGTATTGTATCTTGAAGCTTTTATTACATTTACAGAAACTAGTTCAAGCACTTAAAGATATACAAACATACAATCCTGAAACTTAAAAAATAAATCCATGAATTTTGGGTGTACAAAACACCGAGTCACGCCCAATAGCAATGCAAATTCATTTTCAGTACAACAGTTATATTCGGGAATATGACAATAATGGTATTGAAAGGCAATTTTACTAAATAAATGAAACAGTAGTATACCGCTGTTCGAAAGTCACGCTTGAATCGATTGAGAGAAAACAAACCGGGTTACAACTAAACCCGAGGGAAACATATCAACCATAAGATAAAAAACAAAGGAAAAGCAAAAACAAACGCCAACATACATGAACACAGTGATTTCTTGAAATAATAATCATTGAAACACAAGAATAAAAGCGTTCCCTTGAGAATTATTATTTTTGCACTGAGCTAAGTTGGATATAGGAGTGATTTTGATCGTGATATGTTTTTGAACAGAAATATGTTAAAAAATCTATTATTTGAATCGTCAATAATTTTTGAAATACGATCCTGCATTTTTTTTATTATGTCCCAAGGAAAGTGTTTGTTCGATTCCTAAAGATCAATTTCATATTATAGAAAAGTCCCTTTTATATTGACACAGATTGCATGTATGTTTAACAACAGACTCAGATATATTTAGAAAACACGCTGATATGTTTTCAACGGTTGAATATATATCATGAAAGAAGGAGAACAGATACCAGAGAGACATTCAAACTTATTGATCGAAAATAAAATGACAACACCATGGCTAAAAAAAAAGACAACCAGACAAATAATAGTACACAAGACACAACATAGAGAACTAATGACAAAGTAACACTACCCCCCCCCCCCAAAAAAAAAAACAAAAAAAAACAAAAAAAAAAACCCCAACTAAGAGTGGTATCAGGTGCTCCGGAAGGGTAAACAGATTCTGCTCCACATGTGTCACCCGTTTGGTTGGTCATGTTATTACAAGCCTGGTAAATAGTTTAATTTGTTAAAGGCAACGGGATTGTTGTTACATAAGGAACATATCCGATATCATCTGTGAAACGGATATTCTATAACGGTCTACCAACTCGTGATGGCGTCCGTAAAATTTACGAAAGAATTATTTCAATTTCACCATTTTGAACTCTTGGTTTAATAGCTTATTTGTGAGCAGCAAACCTCTTTCAATTATAATAGGAAATACAAGCCAGGATATCGTATCAATTGGGAGAAATATAGCCCGTATGCGGGTGCTGCTGGGATGTTGCTACATAGAAATGGAAAGATCACATTTGGGAAGATGAAATCAACCGACAGTCATTGTCAATTTCTAGATATTATAAGACCAGATATAAGGTAGACTAAACTGTATCTGTAGTATCCTTTATCTCTAGTCCGATTGGATAGATGTGTTCAACATAGTCACCAAATTTTGAATTATTAAGTGAGAGAACATCATCTATATAGCGGAAAGTAAAGTTAAAGGATATTGCTTATTTCTTTTCTTTCTTCCTAAAAAGTTCCTGTATGAAGGCAACCTCATCAGAATAAAGGAACAAGTCGACAAGAAGAGGGACAAAATTGGTTTCCATGGGAATACCGATAGTTTGTTGAAAAACACGTCCCCCAAACGTAACATAGAGAGACAGAAAGCCTGGAACCATGGCATATTGACACCAAGTCTGTAAATATATTTGCAGAACATTTTGTTTTACATTCTCAAGCATGAATTTTAATATATACCCAATACAAACGAATAACTCGTCTGTTCTACCAAATTGAATACCTAGTGTCTTTGATAAGTCTCCTTAAAAAAAAACCTGTGCCGATGCCCCTGTTGGTGAAAAATATGTACCACTAGCCAAGAACTGGGCATATTTGGCTCGTTTGTTTTGACATGAAATATCATTGACATTTTATTTACTTTTATAAAATATTACATTATTCTAAACACTGAGAGTTGTCTATACCTTGTCATATATTGTTTTTAAGAAAAGGATTTTGCTATGATTTTTAATTCACTTTCAAATATAGTGATGATCTTCACTCAATCAACAACCTACTTTTCAGTAAGTAATTGCATCTCATATATCCCAGTGAACTTGAAAATAAGGCCGTTAGTTTTCTCGTTTGAATTGTTTTACATTATCATTTCGGGGCCTTTCATAGCTGACTATACGGTATTGACTTGGCTCATTGTTGACGGCCCTACGGTGACCTATATTGTTAATTTCTGTGTCATTTTGGTCTCTTGTAGAGAGTTGTCATTGGCAATCATACCACATCTTCTTTTTTTTATATTGAAACTCCAGAAATTACAGAAACAGAAACAAGAAAGTAGTTGGCACAACTTTTTGGAATTTTTGGTCCTCAATGCTCTTCAACTTTGTACTTGTTTGGCTTTTTAACTATTTCGACCTGAGCGATAGTGCATGATTGCCACATGTTCACCAGCCCCATATTGAGCACTTCGGTGACATAAATATCAATTATATGTTAATTTTTATAAATTTCCTGTTTACAAAACTTTGAATTTTTCGAAAATATTAGGATTTTCTTATTCCAGGCATAGATTACCTTAGCCGTATTTGGCACAACTTTTTGGAATTTTGGGTACTCAATGCTCTTCAACTTTGTACTTGTTTGGCTTTATAATAATTTTGATCTGAGCGTCACTGACGAGTCTCCTGTAGACGAGACGCGTGTCTGACGTATTAAATTATAATTCTGGTACCTATGATAATTATTTACTAAGTGTAGGTTCGCATTGCTGGTGAGGCATGTAGAAGAAACGCGTGTCTTGTATACTTAATTATAAGCCGGATATTTGTAAATTACCATATTTCGTAAGTTTTGCTTTTAATCTTGAATTATATCTAAGAAGATGAGGTATGAGTGCTAATGAGACAACTCTTCATCCAAGTCACAATTTGTTAAAGAAAATCATTATAGGTCAAAGAACGGTCTTCAACACGGAGCCTAAGCTGACACCGAACAGCAAGCCATAAAGGGTCCCAATAATGACTAGTGTAAAATTTGTATATTTGAAATAATTTTACGATATTTCTTCGTTGCCTTTAATCTGTTACCCACAAATGGCTATCATCATATTTTACTTTGATTTAATAAACTCTGGAAAGTATATTATTATAATATCAGTCATATTTGAATAAAATATGTATCTTTAATTCTAGTATCTATGATGAGTTTATTTATTAACATCAATCTAAATATATGACCCTTTGAATAGATAAAAGTTAAAGATATTGATATCATTTACCTTGCGACAGAACGTCTTTGCTCAATCAAAATAAGTATGTGTTCCATGTTGATAAATAATGAAAATATCACGATACAAGCTAAAGACATTATAATTATACCTACAATGAAAGATAAATAAAAAACAATCGTCTGTATTTTTTTTTTATGAAACATGAATAATTGAAAAATAAATGAATATAAAAATCAAGGAAATTAACCAATATACTTTCATTTTCAATATTTAAATGAAGTAACATTATGCAACCATCGCAAATATATACCCCAGACGTTGAAACAAATATCTAAAACTTCACAGCAACTACGATTGCTGCATACTGGTACGCAGTTCTCCTGTATAACTGCAATTGTATGCTTGTATTTTAGGCTAGGTTTGTCGTTTTGCATATTTTCTTTGGGGCATCGGTTTTATGTCCTTTGACTTATGGTTTTGGTGGCTCCCTGTCTAATTACTTTTTGGAAATTACATATTCAACACCTCCTTCCCCCACCCCGTTTTAGTTAAATTTAGGTCCTCAATGCTCCTGGCCTTTCAAATTATTTTGAATTGGGCGCCACTGATTAGAGTTTTGTAAACGAAACTCATGCTGGCGTCAATTCTAAATTTCAATCCTGGTACTAGTATATATTATGAGCTTATAATGCAATATGGATTTAGCTTACTGCGGAAAGCAATTAAATGACCTGTAAAAGTTCAAAGTTTATTTTGTGGTTTTTATGGAAAGTTGTCTAATCAATTATATGGTCATTTGTATAAATTTGCTGTTACAAAACTTTGAACTTTTCGAAAAACTTCGGATTTTCTTATCCCAGGAATAGATTACCTTAGCCGTATTTGGCACAACTTTTGTGAATTTTGGGTCCTCAATGCTCTTCAACTTTGTACTTGTTTGGCTTCACAACTATTTTGATCTGAGCGTCACTGATGAGTCTTATAGAGACGAAACGCGCGTCTGGCGTACTAAATTATAAACCTGGTACCTTCGATAACTATTTACACCACTGGGTTGTGCCACTGCTGGTGGACGTTTCGTCTCCGAGGGTATCACGAGTCCAGAAGTCAGCACTTTGGTGTTGACATGAATATTAATTATATGGTCATTTGTATAAATTTGCTGTTACAAAACTTTGAATTTTTCGAAAAACTACAGATTTATTATACCAGGAATAGATTACCTTAGCTGTATTTGGCATACCTTTTTGGAATTTTGGGTCCTCAATGCTCTTCAACTTTGTACTTGTTTGGCTTTACAACTATTTTGATCTGAGCGTCACCGATGAGTCTCTTGTAGACGAAACGCGCGTCTAGCGTACTAAATTATAAACCTGGTACCTTTGATAACTATTTACACCACTGGGTCGATGCCACTGCTGGTGGATGTTTCGTCCCCGAGGGTATCACCAGTCCAGTAGTCAGCACTTTGGTGTTGACATGAATATCAATTATATGGTCATTTGTATAAATTTCCTATTACACAAAAACTTTGATTTTTTCGAAAAACTACGGATTTTCTTATCCCAGGAATAGATTACATTAGCCGTATTTGGCACAACTTTTTGGGATTTTGGGTCCTCAATGCTTTTCAACTTTGTACTTGTTTGGCTTTTCAACTGTTTTGATCTGAGCGTCACTGATGAGTCTTATGTAGACGAAACGCGCGTCTGGCGTACTAAATTATCAACCTGGTACCTTTGTTAACTATTTACACCACTGGGTCGATGCAACTGCTGGTGGACGTTTCGTCCCCGAGGGTATCACCAGCCCAGTAGTCAGCACTTTGGTGTTGACATGAATATCAATGATATGGTCATTTGTATAAATTTCCTGTTACAAAACTTTGAATTTTTCGAAAAACTACGGATTTTCTTATCCCAGGAATAGATTACATTAGCCGTATTTGGCACAACTTTTTGGAATTTTGGGTCCTCAATGCTCTTCAACTTTGTACTTGTTTGCCATGGAAACCATCCTTACAAAATTTTGCCTAAATACGTAAATAAGTAGCCTTTGAAAAATAAAATATAAGGGATTTCAAAGAACCATAGAAATAAGGTTAATCAATACAAACATTATGTATATAAACAGTATTGACAAACAAAACCCCAAACTATACAAAAACGTTAAAATTTTGAATTTACTAAATAGTTTGTTTCCATAGCAACCATTTAAAAATGTGTTAAAATTCGATAATGGAAATTTTTAAAAACTTTCAAATTTTAAATCTGTTTATCTCCCAAGACCAACAATACTATGACATCTCATTGACAAATTTTGAAAGACCACATTCTATATATTAATAAAATAAAAAGAAAGTCGTGTGTTTTTTTTTTCTTTAAAAAAATAATTTTAGTCAAAAATTGTCAATTTTCACCAAAATTCAGATTACCAAACAGAATACTGAAACATTTTGAACTTTAAAAGCTAAATCATTCCATTTATACGTGCATTTCTGACCAAATTTGGTAATAAATAAATGAAAATATATGATTGATAGAGATATTTCGGTAGAGAAGGAAAATTTTTCTCTCTGGGCATGGTGCCCCCCTTTTTTTTTTGAAAAAAAATCTTTTTTTTCAAAATTAAAAAAAACATTAAAAATTTAAAAGATGGAATTTAATTGTGAACATTTTGAGCATTAAAACAAGAAATTTCTTCAAAGGGTGAGGGCAACAATAGAACCCCCTACACCATTTTTATATATTAAGATTTTTTTTAGAAATTGGGAATGTGTCAAAGAGACAACAACCCAAACAAACAACAGAAAATAGCCGAAAAGCTGATGACTGAATGAAGGATAGCTGCGTCCCTAAATACACTTGTTTTGTGCAAATTAAAATTAAAAACCTTTAGATGCTATTTTATGGTTTTTAAAATTAGACTCTGTCCAAGTTTCATTTCAATCTATGTAAAAAAAACTTAGTCTCAGACTGTCTTTAAATTTTAATTCTAAACAACAGGCTCTAAAGAGCCTGAATCGATCACCTGTAAATTTTTGGTTAAATCTTGCATCAATGATTATCTGTGCTTTTCAATATATATCAATGAGTGGCTTAAAAATTCCATTGAAATGTTCTTTGTATCTGTCGTTTTTTCTTCAAAAGTAAACAATGCATTTTACCCCGATGTTCCATTTTAGCCATAGTGGCTAAGTACAAGGAAATAAAATACAAAATGTATACAAGATACTCCCAAGTTGGGCTGAAATTGATTTAGCATATTCAGATAAGAAGATTTTTTTTTAAAGTAAGCAAACTAGATGAACAAATTGTGAAAAAAATAAATTAAAGGGCAATAACTCCATATGGATTCAATTGACAATTTTGGTCATATAAACTTATTTGTAGATATTACTTTGGCACGTATTTGGCACAACTTTTTGGAATTTTGGATCCTCAATGCTCTTCAACTTTGTACTTGTTTGGCTTTATAAATATTTTGATATGAGCGTCACTGATGAGTCTTATGTAGACGAAACGCGCGTCTGGCGTACTAAATTATAATCCTGGTACCTTTGATAACTATTTACTTTGCTGAATAATAAAGGCAACAGTAGTATACCGCTGTTCAAAATTCATAAATTGATAGAGAAAAAACAAATCCGGGTTACAACCTAAAACTGAGGGAAACATATCAAATATAAGAAAAACTACGATATAACAGAGACACAATACCGAAATGTAACACACACAGAAACGAACTATAATGTAACAATGGCCATTATCCTGACTTGGAACACGGCATTTTAAGAAAAAAATGGTGGGTTGATCCTGGTTTTGTGGCATTCCAAACCTCCCGCTTTAATGGCAGAGAATGAATTTTTTGCTGTTTACAGTTTATCTTTGTCATTAATAATATTCAAGATAATAACCAAAAACTGCTAAATTTCCGTACAATTAACAATTTAGTGACAGTAACCTAACAATGGGTTGTTAGATTCATCTGAAAATTTGCTGTTAAGGCTTTTGTGTTTGAGATATAAGCCACACACTGCATTTTACCTCGATGTTCTATTTTTACCCATGGCGACCATGTTTTTTTGGAATTGGTTCAGTAGTTTCAGAGGAGATGTTTCAAATATTTAACACCGTACAGACGATGACGGACGCCAAGTGATGGCAAAATTCACAGTTCCTTTGAAACGGTGAGCTAAAAAAAAACTCCGTTTTATCAGAAATAAACTGAAAATAAAAAATAAAAACTTGTACCATTGAGAGCGCTAACGAGACCACTTTCCATAAATTTAAATATTTTTAAGAATCATAACTCTTTTAAAAAAAGTCCATTGTCCATCATTATAGAACTAATCCGAGATACTGTTGATGTTAAACTAGTTTATAAGTTTTATGAAAAATCTGGCAAGAATTGTACCTGTGGGAGTGCTAACAGGGCTATTTTCCATAAATTTATTATTTTCAAGGGTTAAAACTGTTTTTTTTTTATAAAAGTCGATTGGCCATCCAATATATAACTTGTTTGAGATATTGCTTATACCTAAAGTATAAGTTTCGTAAAAATCTGACAGGATTAGTACATGTGCGAGCGCTGCAAGGACCGGACAGACAAACACACGGGCAGCCAGATGGACACAAGGACGGATGGCAATCAAAACGTTAAGCAGACCATGTTTAAATTAAAAAAAATAAGTTCTAATTTAGATATAAATCAAATATTTTTTTGGGGTCTTAAATCAGTGGTTTTGATAAGAAAATAAGATTCTGTAAAGATTAGACCAATGGGACAGTTTAAGTTTGGTACAGTGTATCCAATTTCATTATCTATGGAAAATGCATTGCCTTGTATCATTTCTTTTGTTGACTCGTATACTTACTATTGCGCAGAGTCAGATTATGTAACCATAATGGCTGTAACTATTTACCTCCCATGTAAATCGACAGGTATCGAAAATTATACAAACACTTATTTGCCACTATGTCGATTTAACTGTGTTAATGGACACAGCTGATGCTCCCACTTGCATATCATAAAAGTTATAAACGGACATAACTGAAGAACGGTAAAAGTGACACTTACCAATTGTGTACTAACTTTTATGGTGATAAGTATTGTATAAAAGTTTCATAACATTTGGTTAAGGCAAACTAAAGAAATAAATACAAAACAAGACATTCAGCAACTTTTTCCCTCTATAAAGAGGCATGGCATAGAACAGTAAAAGTGACACCACCAAAATTCAAACTTGATCTGTATTTGGTGGTTTTAAGTATTGTGTATAATTTTAATAGCATTTGGTAAAGACAAACTAAAGTTAGAGAACAGAAACGGGAAATTCAGCAATATTTACATTTGTAAAGGGGCATAACTCTTGGACGGTTTAAGTGACACCACCAAAATTCAAACTTAGTCTGTGTTTTATGGTAATAAGCAATGCGATTAAGTTTCATAACATTTGGTTGAGGCACGGTGACCTATAGTTGTTAATGTCTGTGTCATTTTGGTCTCTTGTGGACAGTTGTCTCATTGGCAATCATACCACATCTTTTTTTTAAAAAAAGCTAGAAAACAGAAACCAACTTTGGGACATACTGATGGACGGACATGGATAAACCTTAATACCCCTCCGCCACGTCGGGGGCATAAACATGTGTAAATATAACAATTGATTAAATTAGGCAAAATTCAATGAATGGTCATTGCACATGGTTGTCATGAAGGTTTTAGAATGAAAACAGTATATAATAGTTAGGACCATAAAAGATGCGATTATTCTGCCGTATACCAATAATAATTAAGTTAGGTTTTTACAAAAAATAATAGACAAGCTGTCCTTTTCCACCATATACAATAGAAACATTGACAAATTCTTGCACAATTTAATGTTAATCGTTGGTATATATTTCCACAGATAGAACGTATAGAATGTGTATGCCCCCACCGTAGTAAATGGGGCTTTACGTTGTACCTTTGTCCGTAAATGCGTCCGTTCCAGAGTTATACCCTTATAAAAATGGAGAAAAAAAATCCTGATTTTTTTTGTTTCAAATGTTTTAAACTTATACACAATGCTTATTTCCATAAAATACAGAAGAGTTAGAATGTTATTGGTGTTACTTGTACTGTCAATAAGTTATGCCCCTTTAAAAATGGAAAAGGTGCTGAATTTTCCGTTTCCGTTCTCTCTTTTTCATTTGTCAATCTTACCCTGACCTCATTTTCTTAGAACATTGATAATGTTAAGTTATTATGATACTTGTTTTATAATCTTTACATAAAACTTACAGAGTTGTTAAAGTAATTCAATGATAAATAAAACCAACCAGACATTTCAGGGTGAGCCTTCTTGTTTAGCAGATCTTAGCCTAGGGTTAAAGTTTTTAAAGAATCAATCTGTATCAAAAACCAACAATGAGTTGCATTACATTGTTACTGTAACTTCTTTATAACCATTTTGAAAGAGAAAGTATCCTGAGCTATTTTTTTTTAAATGTTCATTAAGATTTGTTTTATAGATAATCATGTTAATATGCTCATTGTTGAAGGCTATACGGTGACCTATGGTTGCTTAGTCTTTGCTCTCTGGTGGAGAGTTAATTGTCTCATTGACAATTAAAATACATCCTCTTATTTTTATACATAGACTTACCAGTAATTAAGTTTTGGATTCAACGTTATCCTTTTTCACTGACAGCATCAGTCTAAGGCACGACAACGGGTTTTGCGTATTACCATGTTTAAAAAACTTATGACATATCTTACATATAAGATTGAAGGGAGGGGTACATATGCTGCCCTCAATTTTAGAAGTTGTGTTAATCTTAAATTCTTAAAATACTTAGTTCACAAGTAAACACAATGAGATACCACATTTTTTTTTTTAAGTTCAAAATGTTTCAGTATTCATCTGTTTGGTAATCTGAATTTTGGTGAAAATTGACAATTTTTGACTAAAATTATTTTTTTAAAGAAAAAAAAAACACACGACTTTCTTTTTCTTTTATAAATATATAGAATGTGGTCTTTCAAAATTTGTCAATGACATGTCATAATATTGTTGGTCTTGGGAGATAAACATATTTAAAATTTAGGTGTTTTTGAAAATTTTCATTTTCGAATTTTAACACATTTTTAAATGGTTGCTATGGAAACAAACTATTTAGTAAATTCAAAATTTTAACGTTTTTGTATAGTTTGGGGTGTTGTTTGTCAATACTGTAAATATTCATATTGTTTGAATTGATTAACTTCATTTCTATGGGACTTTAAATTCCCTTATTTTAAATTTTCAAAAGGGTCTTTTTTCACATATTCAGGCAAAATGTTGATTTGATGGTTACCATGGCAACGGGCATAATACAGGGAAAATAAAGACAGAATTTTACTCATCTACCAAAGTTCTTATGATATAGGTCAAAAACAATTACTTATGTGACTTGTCATGAATCACCTTCTGCATGATTTTTTACAAAGACCGGTACTTAATACTTGGTTTGTTCAAAGATGGATAAAGAGTTAGCGTCTCGGAATAACATTGCTGGAGCAATAACTATTTGTACCCTTTTTGTTAAACAGTTCACACTCTTTGAAAAAAATGTAAAATGTTGCGTCGTTTAGGAACTTTGTGATGGTTGAAAGGTTTTCTATTATTTCATTCTTGGGAAGACAACTCATATCCCAAAAATTTCACTGATATCAAATTCAAAACGCTTTAAATGCCCAGATTTTCTATAAGTGAATTTGTATTTTCCGATCAAATCGAAATATACAAGATACAATATAGCCAAAACCCCTATTCCGTCAGAGTTTTTTTTATATTCTTGTATTATCTACAATAAATTCTATATTGCACTCCAAATTTCAAATTTTTCGTTTCGAAATAAAGCAAATACCTGTGGTAGCAACGTTTCAAGTGCTGTACATATTTATAAAAGGTACCGGGATTATAATTTAATACGCCAGACGCGCGTTTCGTCTACATAAGACTCATCAGTGACGCTCAGATCAAAATTTGTTATAAAACCAAACAAGTACAAAGTTGAAGAGCATTAAAGACCCAAAATTTCAAAAAGTTGTGCCAAAAATGGCTAAGGTAATCTATTAATGAGATAAGGAAATCCTTAGTTTTTCGAAAAATTTAATGTTTTGTAAACAGGAAATTTATGCAAATGACCATATATGTATATGTGACAATATAACGAAAATTCATTATAAAAAATTAAGGTTGATGTAAAACGAAGTGCAAGTATATACATTAAAATAAATCACAACATACAAACCGGACTGTTGCCTATAATTGCTGACATCCACGTAATTTGAACATTGGTGGATTGAAAAAAAAAGAATATCTGTACATCAGTAAGAAGAAGGGATGTCAACGAGTACTCGAATTCTCGAGTATCGCTCGGTAGTACCGAGTATCGATTACCAAAATGATACTCGGCTAATCGGTATCAATTAGAATTTAGTGTTTCCATTTTGTCAATGTTTTACCGAGCGAGTACTCGAGTATCGCTCGGTAAATTCAACGATTAATCGATTAGAAAATCTTCTACGAGTTGACATCCCTAGTATGAAGTCTTCTATTTCGAACGTCTATTTGATAAATCGCCCCGAGTCTAGTTGAACACATCAAATATATAAATTAAAAAAGATCATAACAAACAACCCGTACGGTTGCCTATAATTGCTTACATCCACGTAATTTGGTAGACGAAATTTAAAAAGAAGGATATCAGTATGAAGTCTTCAATATCGGATATTTATTAGATAAATCGTCCCAATTCAAGTGGAAACAATATTATCAAACGTCTGTCAACAAACACAAAAGTGTCTAAACAACATTGATTTCTCTGCCTTCATTGGTGCGGTATTAATGAATATGATGGAATTAACCATTTGTGTCTACACCAGATGAATAACTAAAATTTTTAAAGAAAAATGTACAAAAGAAAAGAGCACAGGTAGAATAGCCCAGATACAAGAAAACAATAAAAGTTGATTCGTGTATTTTCGAGGCTTCATATTTTTGCGGATTCAGGAAACTTGACATTTCCGTGTATATTTAATATCATAGTTTTGACAAAATCTGCTTACAGGCCTATAGTAAATTTGTCACTCTTTGCACATGTAAAATCCTGGTCCATCCTCATCAATAAAAACCAACAAATAATACTATACTAATAATAACAATGAATCCACGGTTTACTACATTCTGTAATATTCTATATATACCACATCATAGAATGCCAATGTTACTAAAAGCATCTCCTAGTTCTTCGTTGGGTGATGAGTATATCATGCCGTTCGACGCTCTGATAGCTGCATGGCGCTTGCTTGTTTAGAATATATTTTGCGCAGCATATTACATCACGATTGTGTACAATACTGGAAGCCAGTTTTGGCAGAAATTTAGCTCTTTTATTGAACAAGAAAGGAAGCACTTCTTTCTTATTCCTAATTCTTGCGTAACAAATTAAATAAGTACTAGTACCATAAATCGTCTCATTTGTCGCAAATTCTTGTATATATATAGTTTCTTGAGTAAAACGGATAAATATCCTAATCTATAAAGGACAATTAGTGCTGTCTGTTTTAGATTTATTTGATGAATTTCCTTTAATAGTTGACGCCTTAATTTAGTATATGGCGCATGTTTCAATTGCTATTGATAAATATAAGAACTGTCCGGCGTATAAATATTTAATTTTCTAGTGTTTATGTTCTATTAACGACAGAACTCGTATGTATCATAGTCAATGTATGCATATACTGTTGTGCGATATACACTTCTGTAAACATATGTATAGAAAGGCAGTAAGTTGAAACATGTGTGATGCATTGTAATTTGTACATACATTAGAATGCTGGACTATCTTTTGTTGTAATTTGTACATACATTTGAATGCAGGACTATCTTTTGTTGTAATTTGTACATACATTAGAATGCTGGACTATCTTTTGTTGTAATTTGTACATACATTAGAATGCTGGACTATCTTTTGTTGTAATTTGTACATACATTAGAATGCTGGACTATCTTTTGTTGTAATTTGTACATACATTAGAATGCTGGACTATCTTTTGTTGTAATTTGTACATACATTAGAATGCTGGACTATCTTTTGTTGTAATTTGTACATACATTAGAATGCTGGACTATCTTTTGTTGTAATTTGTACATACATTAGAATGCTGGACTATCTTTTGTCAACATAAAATCATTGTCTGATAGTTTGTCGGGGGCAATTTTCAAAAGTTCAATAAAACACTAAAAAAAAAAATATAAATCCTTTATGGAAGGGCAGAGAATGAAGACTCATGAGAACATAGATAAGACACACACATATTTTTTTTAAGTTATGCATTTTAAAGATCCAAAAGTAAAGTTTGTTGTCAAGGATTTTTGATAAAGAATTAAGGGGAAGTAAGTGAACGATGTGTCCTACTTTTCTATTTGTATGCCCCACCAACGACAGAAGAGGGGCATAATGTTTTCTGATCTGTGGATCCGTTCGTTAGTCCGTTCGCCTGTTCGTTCGTCGGTCTGTCTGTCCCGCTTCACACCTATTCTCAGAATAAGTGTCCACGCTTGTGAAATCCTTGTCGCTGATGCCCGAGGGGAGTATTACAGCATATATCTGTCAATTATTGTGATTTTTATACGAAGATATATATAATTTAATGATTTCAATCAATTTATTTGACTTGCCTACATTAGTTCAGTAAAATTTTAGTGTCGAAAGTACGCTAATTTCACCAAAAATGCATGTCGCCAGGCATAGGGCTATAATGAAACAACTGCCAAATAAAAACCAATCTATAGTTCTGAACAATGTAAAGTGTTTTCTTGTAGCATATTAACGTTACAACAAAGTGAAAAAAACAGTTCTCATTCAAATATATACATTTTTTCAATACACCTTTTTTTCTGATGTCGCCGAAAACCATGTAATCTACGTTGTTAAGCTTAAAATTTATACAATTTTACTACATATAGTATTTAACGAATGTTAACTAGACCAAACTTATTTTAAAAGTATTGCTGTTAAACATATGTACAAACTTTGTCTTGAAATTCATTGAAATATTTTTTTTTACATTTTATGAAACCGAAAACGAGCGTTGCTATAAGCTTGTAAGTTACGTTATAGCGATTACTAACATAAGTATGTGAATTAATGCTTATTGTTTGCCTTAAAAGGTACACCTTATTGTAAAGACCAATTAAATACCCGGTGTTTTAGATTTGAGGCTTTAGAACTTGCTGAAAAATTGAAAATAGATGGTGGTTGTAATTTACGTTTTGTAAATTACGTTACCTGCTAGTCTATACAATATGACAATAAAACGCGACGTTAGTACGGAAATTTTGACGTTATTCTACCGCCAGTGGTTCTTTGTTTTCATATTTCGTCTGACGTCATATAAGGAAAGCGTCATTTGACCTTCAAGGTTTTTCAAAATATATGAATGTGGAATACTCAGCTTAAATTCAGGTAAGGAGTTTATATTGTCTTTCGTTGTGATTCAAGATTATATATAAAGTTAAATGCATATTTATCAAACCTTTTGTGATGCATTCATTAGAGGCTATAAGCATTTACAGCATGTATTTTCAATTTAAAAACACTAGAAAAATTGGTAATTTACGTGATCAGTAGTGTCCGAATGTTATGACTACAAATAAGGTACAAAGAAGTTAGCATCCCAAAAATTTATAAAAATAGACATAATTGTTCATGAATTTTGCAAACTTATTCCATTGTGTATCCAGATGTGTAAATATATTGCATATTTGCTCCTTTGAATCCCTGATAACGTAGCTTACTTATGGCTACAGAAAGGCTTATAATTTATAACATTTCTTTTGCTGTGTCAAGTCAAACATGTTTTGAAAGCATGTAAACAACAGCAAGGGTGTTTATCGTTATTTTAACGGCTTCATTGCTATTTAATTTCCAAGTATCCTCTCATTTAACGTGTGCAAAATGTTATAACGTAGACTACACAACTTGATAACGTAGATTACGCATTCTTATTAAGAGTATATCAAAGAATTTCTACCATCATTTCAGATAGCTGGCTTTATAATGCTGTAGTTAATTTGTGTTCTGTTGATTTAATCAAATTTTATTTTATTTTCAGAAATGGGAAAATCAAAGGCTGAAATTCAGAAAGCCTATAGAGAGCGAAAAAAACAGAAAGAAGGAGAAGCTTATCTTAAAAAAGAAAGAGAAAGAGTCAAAGGATACTATGTGCCAATAGAAGAAAAGCCACAAAGAAAGGCAAATGAAAGGCGTAAAAAGGTTCGTGAATGGGTTCGACAACATAGGCTAAAGAAAAAGAATCTTACCAAAACAGTAGCTAATAATTTGGAGCAAACCAAAACAGTAGCTAATAACTTGGAGCAATGTTCAGAAATATCATCATCATCAGATGTCACATCTACAGTTAACATTGTGACTGAACAATTGATAGTTAAGTTACCGTCACTGGCTACAAAGAAAAGAACCAGAACTAGAGTAAATCGTGCCAACGCCAAACATAGAAGAACAATAGCAGACCTGACAGACAAAAATGAACTACTCAATAGAAAAATTAGGACCGTATCAAAGCGATATCAGAGATTAATAAACAGGGAAAAGAAAACACAAACTATCATAAGAAATCCTACTACATCATCCTCCTCCAGAAATAGCCCTTCTACATCAACATCAATTGCTCTGACACCTAGAAAAAGAACTATACAAGAAATCAGCGAAGAGGGTCTGACACCACATAAGGTTCCAAAAAAGATCCAGGAAAAACTACTCTTTGCAAATGTTATAACAGAAGAGATAGGGGCTGCTTGGAAATCAAATGGGTTGAAGGGAAAACACGTTTTGAAGAAAATTGTTAACGGAGAAATAATCAAGAAGTACAAGATGAAGAAATTGTTAGGCATCAAATCCGGAATAAGACGTCATCACTTCAAGGCCACAGTGTGTTCCAACAAATTGCTCTCTTTTCCTTTATTGAGGAAGCGTGTAGAATCAAGAGAAATACTTCGTGGAGACGTCGTCACATTCTTAGAAAGAGACGATAATAGCAGAATGATGCCTGGCAAAAACGATAAAAAGAAAACTGAAACCGGTCATATACAAAAAAGAGTTCTTAACGACAGCATGTTATTTTTGCATCTCAAATTCAAAACTGAGTCACCGAAGAAAATTTCACTTGCTACCTTCTGTCGTTTGAGACCAAAGCATATATGCCTGACCAAACATTTAAGTAGAAATAAATGCCTCTGCCAAAAGCACCAAAACATGGCGTTAGCCCTTAAGAACATGAAAACGTCAGGTGCCAACGTAACCATCAATCCCGATGAATTTGTAAGGCAGCTAAAAGACAAGCCACTCCCAGAGATACTCTCAGAAATTCGAAATGAAAATGTCAGGTATGAACAGTGGAAAAAGGTTGAGATGGCAGATGGCAAAAAAAGAACAAAAATTGTTGAGAGAGAGGAAACAAGGGACAGCTTCATTTCAATTGTACATACTCAAGTTCGTGATTTTCAAGAACACGTGTCAAGAGTTCGACTTCAATACCAAGCCTTAAACAATCTGAAAGAAAATTTACCGTGTGAAAATGTAATCGTGCAGATGGACTTTGCCGAAAACTTTTCATGTACTTCAGCCGATGAAGTTCAGAGTGCATATTGGAATTCGAGTGCTGTTACCCTACATCCAGTTGTTGTTTATTTCAAGAACGAACAGAAGGAACTTGAACATAAAAACTATGTCTTCGTTTCCGACGATCTTGGGCACAACATAGGATCTGTTTATACCATCATTCAAAAGCTTTTGTCTGAAATAAAGAATCATGTCAATAATCTGAAGGTTGTTCACTACTGGACAGATAGTCCAAGTTCACAATATCGTAACAAGACGGCCTTCTACATTGTGTCTGATCATAAAAATATATTTGGTGTCAATGCCATTTGGAACTATTTTGAAACCGGGCACGGAAAAGGGCCATGCGATGGCATTGGGGGAACATCAAAACGTACCGCAGACCTCGCCGTCAGACAAGGAAAAATAACAGTACAGGATGCACCTGAGTACTTTGAAAGAGTGCAAAAGCACCACACGAGTGCTAAATACATTTATTACAATTCAACAGAATGCACAGATAGCAGGTTAGAGATTTCAGAGTTCAACAAACACATAATTCCATTGAAGGGAACAATGCAGGTCCACTGTGTGGTTGGTGTATCTAAAGGTATAGTCAAGACGACCGTGACTTCCTGTTACTGTGAGGAATGTTTGATAGGTAATTTCCATGATTACTCAGAGTCAAACATATTGAAAGGAGAGAATGCTGGTCGTGTTGTAGTACCAGAAAAAGAGGCCAATATAAATCAAAATGAGCATGTTGAAACAGCTGAAGTCGAAGCTGACAGGATTGAGATACTCATCGCCGTCGACCAATTTGTTGCGGCAATATATGATAATGCATGGCACGTTGGAAAAATAACAGACATCGATGAAACTGATAAAGAATGTCAAGTTAATTTTTTGCGGCCAAGTCAAGGAAGGAATACTGGAAATCCTTTGTATAAATGGCCAAATCCAGAAGACAAAATATGGTTACAGGTCACAGACATATTGTGTAACATTAGAGAGCCCAATAAAGTTGGACGGAGTGGTCGAAGCTTTGAAATTGATCCTCAGGACTATAGAAATGCCTGTAGTTTGTTACAGTTAAGATCTAATACTTAAACAGATGCTTAAAAACTGAAAATCAAGAAAGAACGTTCTTTTTTTATAAAGTGTAATTTACGTTATATTTGTAAAACATTTACAGTTTAATGATAAAACACCCAAAATGTTGTTACAATATTTCTTTTTTCATACATTTTGAAAGAATTCAGGAAGAAGGATGAAACAATCCTGATTATGAGAGAATTTTTCTTTGTAAGATACGTTACAGTTTTGTGTAATTTACGTTATTGTTTCATTGTTGGCAATCCAAGTTTGTTATGAAAACATTTTAAAAAGATGTGTAGTAATTATTTTTTCATCAGATGAGAGGCAATACACAACATGTAGAGTGTTTGCATACACTGAGCATGTTTTTTAATACTGAAAATGTAAGCTGTCATTTTATTGTCATGTTTTATACCAAATTTTTATCAGTTTATATTTCGATCCAATGTTTTTTTTTAATAGGAATTTTGAGGAGAAACTTTTACAGTTATTTGACTGTATTATTATCAGTTTATTTAGCCATTGAAAACTATTCAAATTTACAAAATATGTTTGAACTATTCATTTGAATCTATGCATAAGTACCTGAAACGTAGATTACAGCATACTCTATACCCATATTTTGGCATTGTATTTTCTTTTTTATTTCTATTGGTTGAGATCTGCCGTTTTGCATTTTGATTTGTTGTATGCTTATGTTTGAAATAAAATATAAATATTGATGTTTGTTACAACTTTTTGAATTAGAAATTATTTTCCAACCGTGGACACTTATTCTGAGAATAGGTGTTCAGGTTAAAGTTTTGGTCAAGGTAGTTTTTGGTGAAGTTGGAGTCCAATTAACTTGAAACTTAGTACACATGTTCCCTATGATATGATCTTTTTAATTTGAATGCCAAATTAGAGTTTTGACCCAAATTTCACGGTCCACAGAACATAGACAATGGAAGTGCGAGTGGGGCATCCGTGTACTATGGACACATTCTTGTTAAATATATTTCATGAATAAAAATAAATAATGCCTAAATTTCAATGAAAACGAGTGAAAAATGAGGGAACGAAAAAAAACAATACCAGTAAGAAATACTCTTTTTGTTAAATATTTGTAATATTAGCATGAAGCTTTTCACTTTTATGTTTCAAACATACCTTGTCTGTAGTAATGACTCGTAACAAAGGTATTTCACTGTACCCATTGATTTCATTTTTTGAATTCTCAGTTTTATTATATTAACATGTAGCCTTAATATATATTTAAAAAATCGAATCTAAAGTCAGATATTTAAAACATTTTTTTTATACGTATTCAGGACAACAATATTAACTCAAGCACGCCTTGAACATAAAATGTGTACTCAACTGTCTCTTTACGATAAGATAAATGGCCTTTTTCAATAATGTGTGTCTTTATGTTATTACATTTTGTGCTAAGATGTTTGCTCTTTGGTTTGTTTGTTGTCTCTTTGGCATATTCCAAATTTTCATTCTCAATTTTAGGTGTTCTGTTGTAACAAAACTGTACCAATAAAGGAAAAAAGGAGAATGTGTAGGTTGGGTTGCGGTTTGGGATCGGATGTAGAGCCCAAACAAACATGTTAAGCCCTGTCACGACTGCCAAAAAACCAGTGGTTGTCCATGGTTGTAATCTGTCATATTGTTTTTTTTTTTCAAAATTGAATTTTAAATCAGGACGAACGTCTTCATTTTCTTAATCGTTTACATTTTTATAGCTAGCACTCGTTTTGGTTTTTGCTCGTTGTTGAAGATCATACTTTGACATGCAATTGTTCACATCTTGTTCTATTCTAGTCAGTTTTTATCAGTTATGTATGATAAACAAGTCTAGAACGGTTTTTTTTTTATCCAGTCGAAATGTAGAGGGGACAGTGTAAATATAAAGGAAGAATTAAGAGGCACCAGAGTTAGATCATCTAACCTCGTATCTATAATACTAAAATTACGAGGTCCAATTTGTCAGCCGTCATCATATAAAAACAATGAATCAAAGAATTCAACTTTATATATAACTAATATAGTACAATGGTGTTGATTAAAAATTACACCATGAGTTGTTTTATAATGTCTAAATGACAAGTTATGAATTTGTATGAAGACTGCAACATTTGTTCTTGAAAACAAGTCTACATTGTACCTTTTCTTGTAAAACTATGAATCCATAAGGAACTCAAATCACATTAAAATTTCTAATTAAATGATTTTTTGCAGATTTTATTCTGTAACCATATAGTAGTTATGTTATATTCTTTAAATAAAATCCTATTTAGATAAAAGTATTTTTCTAAATTAGTCAGGAATATGACAGTTCTTGTCCATTCGTTTTTGATGTGTTTTGTCATTTGATTTTGCCATGTGATTAGGGACTTCCGATTTGATTTTCCTCTGAGTTCAGTATTTTTGTGATTTAACTTTTTACAAATATATTAGTTAATTTATTTACTGTCTTATGTGCTATTATATAATTATTTACCTTTTATCCACTACTGTACAAAACTGAAGTGTGTTAGTTCACCACCCACGGAATTACTCAATCGTGAAAATTTTGTAGTTTGTGAAATAAAATTGCATTTACTAGAGAGGACCTATATGATAATATATTAGTAGACGGAGACTGGCTATTCAAACGAATGATAGACCATGAAGATTTATGTCTGTCGTTGTTATGATGAATGAACATTAATACCTTTCATTTCAAGCATTAACTCCATTTTACAATTGTGCATGTATTCTTATCCAAATTTCATCTTGCAATAGTATCAATTAAAAACATTTGACTTTTCAACACTTTACACCTGGGAAAAGGGAAATAACTCGTACACAACTTCTTGAAGTCTTTTGCGCGTTTTATTAAGGCACTCAATTTCAAGCATCTGTGTCGACATGTACCTTTAACTTTATAAGGCTGGCTTATGAGATAAAGAATTCAGCTTTGAACATTCCTGGATAAGGTAAATCCAGAAAAACGCATTCAATTAGAGACGATATCACGATAGAAATACAACGAACTACTCTTAAAAGCATTTTGTGTTTGAAAAGAATATAAAGCAAACAGTTGGTTTTTTTTATATGAAAGTACAAATAAAGTACTGCAAGAGAGGCAAAAGATACGAAAGGTACTTTCAAAGCACAAGCCGAAATTAAACTAACAACGCAATGAGCAGAAGACAAACAACAGTACAAAATCAAATCGTCCAATTTATAGTCTTTGACAGTTGTCTCGTGTAGAGGTGAAAATTGTATCTATTCGGAATAATCGAGTTCACTCTTTTTGTTTTTGTTTCAATTGAAAATAACTTTTACTGTACTTTGTTTGTCTTTTGATTTTGATTCAAAGAAATGGTGTTATTACATATCGTCATTTGTCATTGGGTAATGACATTAAAAGAGGGACGAAATATACCAGAAGGACAGTCAAACTCATAGATCGAAAATAAACTGACAACGTCATGACTAAAAATAAATTAACTGTCCTTCTTTGCTTTCCCTGTAACCTCTTCTTACCTTTTAAATATGACGAGGATGTAAAGTATCACAGTTATTTGAAAATAAACTTTGTAATGAAAATAATAAATCTTCAATTGACACTAAATATTTTTTTCTGTTGTCCTGTTGCTCTATCAATCACCATGATCAACTTATCGGAAACATTTTAGGCAGCGTTTCTAAGGTAATGTGTTCAAAAAATGACTCGTTTGGTTTATCTTTAGCTTGATAAAGATATATTTTGTCAGGCTTGCCGCGGATATATGCCGCCATACGAGAAAACCCGCTTTGTGTCATGACTAGTACGTCGGCCCTGGATAATACCATTTGTTCAAAAACAGCTGTGTACATACCATCACAGTCATCACGTGTGTGGTCGATATGTATAACGTGTCTGTTCAATGAAGCAAAGTTCACATATCTTATTCTTGCTTGATTTTTTATATCCTCATTATCAGATGCAATATAAAGGGTAAACTTTGATTTGTCTTGATAATTATCAAGAAATGTGAATATGTTTTTTAAGTGAACACCAAAGTTTTTCTGGAGAAATCTAGTACGAACGTGAACAGCAACAAGTTTTCGTTTGTTATTCAATGTACAGTTTTTCATGAAGTCATTTACATGTGTAAATAAGGTTGCTTCTGGTTTAAATAGCACATGCCACAGTTGAGACATAACAAACCCCGGTGCCGACGTCATAATCCATGGTATGGTTTCTCTTGCTATTGGATGGCTCATTATCCTATTATTCAAACGAATGTTAACGTGTATAAAAACCACGTGTTCTTTCCATATATCATATCCTCTTAAATTTTCAAAACTTTGTGGCAAATTTCCATGTGCATCAATGTAGTTGACCATTAAAAATCCCTTTGACTTAGCTTTTGATACAGATGCTGTACATTTTGACCAATCATATATTTGTGGCACAAAAAACTTCTTAATTTCACATGGTGTTCGATGAAGTACAACAAAAGTACGTTGTGTTAATAAAGATAGCAAAAAGGCACTCAAAATTCCCTTTTCTCTGTCACCAAGCCCTCCGCAAGTTCCAACGCATTCATACACCAATAACTTTTTATCACACTTAGACTCCGGAAAATAGTAGTTCTGAAAGATCGGTTCTTTAATAGAAGGAGGTTTGATTTTTGAACAGTTTTGACATGAAGTTTCTGTTTTAGTTTTCTTGTAGATGAGTTGTAAGATCGGTTCTGTGATGGAAGGAGTGTTGATTTTTGAACAGTTTTGACATGGTGTCTCTGTTTTATTTTTGTTGTAGTTGAGTTGTAAGACAGACGGAACCATTCCTTGCATCACCTTGGTAACGGTTGTTGACATAAGTATCTGTCTATCGTACGGAACAATTACAATAATTATTGCTATGAACAAACCAACAAGCACCTGCAAATATCAAAACATATCTAAACATTTAAGAATTGAATGCTTCTTTTTGTAAATTTATTGGGGTGTAAAAGCGTTGACCGAAGTACATTTTGGTTGAAGCGCGGAAGCGTTTCATTCTAAAAATGTACGCACGGTCAACGCTTTTACAACCCTATAAAGTTACAAAAAGAAGCATTCAATACTTATAATTACATTTTTTAGCTATGATCGATTCATGAAAACACGAATTTATTATTTAATTCACCTGTGCACTTTATTGTTGGAGCACGTGTTATCATGAATGAAAAGTTGTATTGAGCAATGCAACTGCTTACGGAATAACACGTGATGTGCAGTTAGCCAATCAGAATAAAATATTATAATACATCTAATGTAATTATTATCAAAAACAATATCTAGAATATTTGTACACGTATCAATATGTATCTGACATCGGACTCGGACTTCTCTTTAACTGAATTTTAATGTGCGTATTGTTATGCTTTACTTTTCTACATTGGCTAGATGTGTAGGGGGAGGGTTGAGATAGCATAAACATGTTTAACCCCGCTGCAATTTTGCGCCTGTCCTAAGTCAGGAGCTTCTGGCCTTTGTTAGTCTTGTATGATTTTTAATTTTAGTTTCTTATGTATAATTTAGTATGACGTCCATTATCACTGTACTTGTATACATATTTTTAAGGGGTTAGCTGAAGGACGCCTACGGGTGCGGGAGTTTCTTGCTACATTGAAAACCCATTGGTGGCCTTCGGTTGTTGTCTGCTCTATGGTCGGGTGGTTGTCGCTTTGACACATTCCCCATTTCCTTTCTCAATTTTATATCTATAAACTAGAAGACATCTGTGGAAATACCAGGCCACCTTTCCTGAGTTTGAACAAAGGAGAACTTTTATAACTTTTTTTCTTTCTTTTGATATTAATTTTCTGTGGAAACGAAAAGTTTAAGAAACCGAGGTTATCATACACACTATCTGATTTAAAAATGCACTAATTTAAAGTTAAAAGTGTACAGCAGACATAAAAAGCCATTATGAGATAGATTTAAGAAGGTAGAGAACAGTGTACATTAGTTTGGGGGCGGTGTCTTCATTAAATCACCCAGGATAAATTTGAAGAAAGATAGACAACCTTACACTCATTCCGTAAAAAATATTGAAATTTTAAAGACAGTACACATAGAAGGTAAAAAAAAAAACCCAAAACGAGAAAACTGTGCATTGTACAGAAATGATCCACATAGTGAAGGAACTAAACTGTGGAGTGATTCCAAAGAAAAGAATAACGACAAAACATATTGTACAGATATGATCCACATACTGAAGGAACTGAACTGTGGAGTGATTCCAAAGAAAAAGAAAATCACAACAAACTAATGATCATCTAGAAAAAAAAAACAACAAAAAAAACCCTAAAAAACAATTGACCAAAAACATCAACGCAAATTTGTTAAACAGTTTAAATTAGAGATGGGATATCATCACTTAATTAAAACATAAGGAAAGGAAGTATCACCATGCATGACCTCCCGAAAAAAAAACTTAAAACTTTAAGAACCTTAACAAACATTGATTTTATAGATATTGTCATTCAAGTGAGAGGTTTAGTTTGGTATAAACCCAGGTATTATTTGACATTTTTTACATAAGGAAATGCCTGTATAAAGTCAGGAGTATGACAGTTCCATTCGTTTGATGTGTTTTGGGCTTTTGTCTTGGTAATTGGTAAGTTTTCGTTTTAATTTGCCTTTGGAGTTGGGTATTTTTGTTATTTTAATTATTACAATCATTGAAACTAAGAGTTTTTAACGTTTTTATCACTCTATATGATAAACGTTTATATGTTTTCGGGTTAAAAATCACAATTTTACTTTTAATGTACGCACACATGAACAAAAAAATACGGAGCATGCTGATTAAATGAACTTGTAAATATGAAAATTCATAACGTGTTATTTTCTATTGGCTTTAGCACATTTAATTGTATCTTTATCGGAATTTTCTACCCTAAATGCTCTTTAAATTCGTACTCAATTAGGCCTTTTTTTATTTATTTCTTTACTGTGCGTGATCACTTATTATTAATGAGGTGGGTTTAGTTTGGAGAGAGAGGGAGTTAATTCATTGTACGTTTGAGAAAAAAACAAGTGTATTCTGTGTAAACTTTGTCGCTAATATCTCATATTGGAATAAATGTGAAAATTAAGGCTCTTACCAAGGGAATGAACTTAATTCCTCTGTTAAAAAACGCAGCCGTCTTGACCGTAGTGGTAACCATAGTTCTAGTCAGAATTGGTCAGCATCCGTTGTGGAACCTTCTGTAATAAAGATATGTTCTCAACTGAATATATATAGCCTTTTTTAGTCGTGTGGGCTTTTTTTTATTTTGGTTGATTTGTATGATTTTGAGGTTTTTGTTTCTTTTAAGATCTTTTCTATAATTTTGAAGTAGAAAAAAAATCACAAAAATACTGAACTCCGAGGAAAATACATAACGGAAAGTCCCTAACCAAATGGCAAAATCAAAAGCTCAAACACATTAAACAAATGGATAACAACGGTCATATTCTTGACTCGGTACAAGCATTTTCTTATATAGAAAATGATGGATTCAACCTGGTTTTAAAGCAAGCTAAACCTCTCACTTGTATGACAGTTGCATCAAATTTCATTATATTGACAACGATGTGTGAGTGTGAACAAAACAAACAGACATGATAGGTAAAAATGTCACAAATAGGGGTAAATCAGTCAACATTGTGTTATAATCTTAATCAGTATAACAACAAACAAATATGCAGCAAAGACGCACAAAAAGGCGATATAGACACAGCACATTTGCATAAATGAAAGACAAGAATATTTTTTAATAAAAAAAAAAAAAACACAATAAGGGGATGTTAAAGTACAGAGCCATGCAGTATGTGCCAAACTGATTTCGGGTTTGTCAGACCGAAACAGAGATTTGAACTTTTCTTCTACATTTATTTAACTAAAAAATCTTGAAAGTTCTGTCTGTTCGAATGGACTTTTGTCTGACATTTTGTCGGTCAGGGATACACTGCATATGTATCAAATAAACACAACAAGGCATATAGACACAGCAAAATAATTTAATTTTGGATGTAACGCGTCTTCTGATTGGCTGACGTTATTTTGTTATGAGCCCATAGACATAATCTAGTCATGTGACCGTGACGTCATCAACGTTTTTTCATGGTTTTCTATGGTTAAAAATGGAATTTAGAATTAAATTATAAGAAATGACTGTAATATTTTTTCTGTCTATTCGAAATAACATAAAAAATGTGGTGCACACTGTTAAATAACCCGCTACGAGCGTTATTCAGTGTGCACCAAATTTTTTATGTTATTTCTTCATAGACAGAAAACATATTATAGTCATTCCTTAATTAGTAAAAAATGAAAGAAAAGAATACAAAATTTATCGAATAATAACACACCGACGGGATGTATAAGTACAGAAACACGTCATATGTTTAAAATAAACACAAACATGAATATGGGCAAAGAACATTAGCTAAAATGAAAGACAAGAATTATACACAAATTATCAGAGATTCACTATGGCGGGATGTATAAATACACAGCCACGCCAAATGGATAATTTTATAAAGAAAATAACAGTAGAGTAATATTAAAAAAAAAAGATAAATAAAAGAACAACACGTTAATAAGATGATAAACAGCGTATGTCGACAGTACCAAGAAAGAGGGGCGAAAGATACCGGAGGGACAGTCAAACTCATAGATCGAAAATAAACTGACAACGCCATGGCTAAAAATGAAAAAATACAAACAGACAAATAATAGTACACATGACAGAACATAGAAAACTAAAGACTAAGCAACTCAAACCCCACCAAAAACTAGTGGTGATCTTAAATTTTACGGAAGGGTAAGCAGATCCTGCATGCTGCACATGTGGCACAGATAAAGTTCCTTCCGTAGTACCTGAGATCACCCCCAGTTTTTAGTGGGGTTCGTGTTGCTTAGTCATTAGTTTTCTGTGTAGTGTCATGTGTACAGTATTATTGTTTGTCTGTTTGTCTTTTTTCATTTTTTCGATTTATGAGTTTGACTGTCCCTCTGGTATCTTTCGTCCCTCTTTTACTCAGTTATCGTTTCAATCAGGCCTTGCGGTCATAAAACTTTCGAGTCAGTTTTTTGTACTCGTATTCGAAATTCAACCAATCAAAATGCTGGATTTCATGTTTGGAGTATGATTTCTGTGCTCCGAGCACTGAGCAAAGTTTTATGACTTCAACTCCAGGTCAAACATAGACGCAATGGGAGATACATACGTCATTAAATACTGTCGCAAAATAACAAAGAAGTAAATAAATCCGGAACTAGGGGTCGACCAGAATGAAGAGCGGTAATAAGAAGTAGTAATATTCTTTGACTTTTTCCGTTTTAATTGAGTTGAACAATCGTAATGAAGTATTCATTATAGAACCAAATCATATAATCAACTGTTTTTATCAATATCCAAGTGCACGTCCGAGTTTCGATTTTATTAAATTCAAGTACATGAAGTACGGTAGAGATAGAAACATATATATAATAAAGAAACGCACTTGAATTTTGAAAAAAAAAAATAATCTAAATAAAAATTTTAAAACCTGGTTAAAAGTACACCAGCCTTGTTAATCTTTCTTCAATGGCTTGTAATTGCGAATAAAGACAAGTGACGTCGCTAAATTTGTTTTTCAACAAAAATGATATCATATATTTTATATGTGGGCAAAGTCAAAATAAATGGTTCCTTGCATATATAGCAATAATTATCAACCATGCTGATAATTTGATTGGATAATTTGATTTCAAATGATGTGGCTTAATGTGTAGAATATTCCTGCAAAATTTCTTCGGGAAATCTCAAGTATTAAAAAACTTATGTTAAAAAAAGATGCCAAAATTGTCAGGAGTGCAACACTTTTTTGTGACATTTTGAAAAAATACCTTTTTTTCAAGACACAGCAAATTGTTTCATGGAGTGATATGCCATAAATTCTTATTTCTTTGAAAACTGTTATATCTTAGTGATGATTTTAGCTCAAAATGAAGCTTTTCCATTGAACCGTTTTGATACAGATGTGTTTTGAAAAAAAGTTGTGCCATGTCAGGAGTGCAACACAAAAATTAGTATTACTGAGGAATAGAATGAATTTTGCTCAAATGACTCACACCTAAACATAAACAAAAGTCAATACTGTTAAACAAATATGTCCTTTCTAGAATAAATAGTTTATTTACCTGATTATTGATATAAATAATGTGTGAGAGTCAAGTAAATAAGGCCTCCCTATGAGTGTCAGGAGTGCAACTTTGAAGTTTAAAGACTCACACTTAAAAAATACAAAAGCAAATATATGGTTCTGTTTTATTTTTCAAAAGATACTATACTAGATACAAGATTGCACCCAAAGAGTAGTCTGATAGACAAGGAACTTTTCTTTTAGAACCATTTCTTTGATGTCAGGAGTGCAACACTTTTAAAATGACATTTTCTTGGACTTACATTTTAAGATAATCTCACCTCCTAGTGACTTATTTGCATCTAAACATGTTTTCTAACTATTTAGGTTACATGTATGAGGTATAATAAATTCTTAAAGGTAGGTTTCAAAGCAGTACTTAGATCCAAGAATTGTTTTTTGTCACAGGCAAACATATTTTAATGCTAAATATTCATATATTTTTCAAATTATGGAAGGTAATTGTCTTAAACTGTGTCATTTAATTAGGAAATAACCATATTTCATTTTACAAGTTTTAGAATGGTTTCATGTAACACTTAGTAAATTATTATAACTGTTATAACAAACTATTAATTGTGTTGCACTCCTGACATGGATTTATCATAACAAACCATTTATCACATTTTGAGTTCAATTTTAAGACCCAACCTTTCAATGAATGAAAGATGGGAAAGACTGTTGTGAAACTAATCTTTAGAGTAATATCAGACAGGCTAAGTGCATACAAAGTCAACAACAACTTCAATTTTGAGGAGTAAAAAATTGAGAAAAACGAAATAAGATCCTAAACTGAAGGACAATCTAGACAAATATAAACAAAGAAAGAATAAAGAAAACAAAACAATGTAACACTTAATTCAAAAGACTTTGACCAGAATTAAAACATATGAGAAAAGGAAAACAAAACAGAGAAAGTGGCAACAAAAGAGAAGAAGAAAATTGACACAAGCTGAAAAAGTTGCAAACCAGCAGAAAATTGTCCAGTCATGTAGCAAAAGTACAGATGCACTAAAAATACCTAGAGAAATCAGAAAGAGAAGTCAAAGAAAAAGACATTATCTGCCTGACCATTCCAAATCTTGTGGTAAAACAATTGAGCACATTATATCCACAGCTACACCAAGGTGGTTGTCAGAGTAAATGAGAACTGATGGCAGCTGTGTACCAGAAATTGACGAGTCTTAAATATGTTGAAGTATAAACAAAGATGAGGAACCCCATAAAGATCTGAAAACTGTTGAAAAGAAAATGACATTTTCAAACAGTTCCTTAGTTCTAAGTCTAAGTTTTTTAGGTAGCCTCTATTCTTTTTGAAAATGCCAGTTTCGTTTCAAGTTTCCAGATCTATTAAGGGTCTCTCAACTTTGTTTCCACTTCAGCACCCATCAATTTCTAGCACACTTCCACTAGTACTGATTAGTTCTTACAACTACCATGGTTTAGCTGTGGATATGATGTATTCAATTGTTTTAGGGTAATATTTGGGTTTGTCAGGACGAATTAGTCTTCTCTTTCTGATTTCTCTCTATGGTGTATCTGTACCTGTACTTTTACTTATCGACTGGATATTCTTCTGTGAGTTTGGATTTTTTTTTTGGCTTGTGTAAATTTATTTTTCTCTTCTGTTGCCAATCTCTCTGGTTTTTTTTTTCATTTTTCATATCTATGTTTTTGTTTTCATGTTTAAGTCTTTGTAATTAAGTTTTTCATTTCTTGTTCTTTCTTTGGTTATATAATGTCTAGTGTGTCCTTGAGGTGGATCTTCATTCAGATTTTTTCTCAATTTTCTGCTCATCAAAGTTATAGTGGATTTTGACTTTGATGGTGTGTTTTGGTCCCTTATTAGTCTGTCTGATTTTATTCTCAAGTAAGTTTAGTAAGTTTAGTTTCATCAAATAATTTTCCCCATCTTTTATTTATTTTAAGGTTGGATAGGCAAGATGAACTCAAAATTTGTGAAACTTTCTATGATAAAAATATTGAATATGACTTTTTGTGCAAAAACGTTTTGTTGTGGTAAATTCATGTCAGGAGCTCAACAAAATTAAACTGTTTGTTATTACAGTTATAATAATTTTTAATTAGTATTTCATGAAACCATTATAAAACTTTTGAAACTGAAATATGGTTATTTCTCATAAAAAATGCACAGTTTATGAGAATCAGCTTCCTAAATTCTAGACTAAAATTATATAAAAATTTGTCATTCAAGAATTTTTGATTGGGACAAATATATTTAAATAAATAAATTTATAAGTCCTGCTTTGAAATTCTAAAAGAATATGTTTGTTATACAGGATTGCCTTTTATTTATATTTATGTGTGAGCTATTAAAGCAAAAATTATTCTATTCCTCAGTAATATTATTTTTTGTGTTGCACTCCTAACATGGCACAACTTTTTTTCAAAACACATCTGTATCAAAACGGTTCAATGGATAAGCTTCATTCTAAGCTGAAATCATCCCCAAGACATACTAGTTGTAATATACATAAGAATCTATGGCACATGTCATCATATTACAAGTTGCTGTGTCTTTCAAATAAAACTTTTTTTTTTAAATGTCAAGAAAAAGTGTTGCACTCCTGACAATTTTGGCATCTTTTTTAATGTAATTTTTCTAATGCTTGAAATTTTCCAAAGATATTTAGGAGGATTATTCTACACATTAAGCCACAACATTCAGCCCATTTTAACATTGCAATCACTGCCATTTTAAAAAAATAGTAGCGAAATGTGATGAGATGTGAATTTATGTATACAAAAAGTGATATGTATGATATAGCTCAAAAAATATTGTTTAAATGAAAATAAAATGTCAAATCTGAAAGGCATAAATGTATATAAACACTTAATCTAGAAATCATGGTATGTTTTGATGATGTATAAACTATTTTGTTATGATATATATTGAATGTCAGGAGTGCAACAAGATAGGGGAAATAAAGTACCTTATATAGGTAATAATTTAAAAAAAAATAAGAGTTCAGAAAAATTTTGAAGATTGCAGATCTCTTTTTAAGCTGTTAAACAACAATTCTGATGGATATTTAATGGAATTTAGTTCATAGTTTGGTAACTTACCCTCAATTGTATAAGAATGTGTCAGAAAAATGAATTTAAATATGGTCTGAAGTGCATAAGATGCATAAGGTAAAACAGAAATTACATTCAAATGACAGATTTAGGTCTTTATAAACCAGCAATGATTAAAAAAATTAAAAAAATCATGAGCATTTTGTTCTAGTTTCTGTATTTTAGTTTGGTGTATAATATGTCAGGAGTGCAACAAAAACAGGGGAAATTGGATGTATTTTCTGTTTGATACATCTTTTTTATTAAAGGATTTATCTATCATTTTTTTTCGTCAGTGAATTTTAAAAAGGGTTACTTTTGATAAGGAGAAGGTTTTTTATCAACTTATTGATGAATTATTTTTTAATTAAAACTTTTTCAATCAACTTTAAATGAATTGATACAAAAAAATAGCTAAAAACATTAAAAAAGATTATAATCAAAGATGAGATTATTAATTTTTGCATTAAAAGTCATGTTTGGATTTCTGCAATCAAATGGGCTGAAAAAAATATTAATATTTGATAGTATTTGTTTGGAATTATATTCCCAAAAGGTATACTTGATTTATTTTTTTTCAATTGGTTTATGTCAATAAAGATTCAGAACTTTTTTGTTTTCTTTATACTTTTTTATATCCTTTTGGATTTATTAACTTAAATGTATATGTATCAAGATACTATAAAAGAAAATGGACTAAAACAATGTTGAAATTTGACCAAAAAAAATAAATTTGGACCATTTTTTTTTACTTTGCCCATGTGTTCGTTATCTGTCAATGTCCGAATCTACTGTGAATTCTTCTTATTTTCCTTTTGTTTAAAAATGCATTTTCTATTGAGATGAAGTTTTCGTTTTTGTCGAGCCTGTAACATTGTCATTGATGTCGCGAAAGCGAGACACGACTATCCTTAATTTCGTTGGCGGCGTAAATATTTAGGTTCAGTATGTTGTTGATTATTTTTTTTTTTAAATAACTATTACTTTGCCAAACCTTTTTGAAATTTTATGGAAGTTGGAAAGTAACTGTTTATGATCAAAAGACTATAATAATGAAAATCTATCTTTACTTTTTCCGTATTTTTCAGTTATATCATAAGTAGATATACAGCCTGTGGTTAAACTAAAGTTTGTGACACTTCAATTGCTTTCAGTGGTGTAGCAAGGTCATTTTAACATGTACGCCCGAAACTCGGCAAGGAGTCTAACGGCCCAAAGTGGGTCAGATCAAAGCAACGGTTGGTAGTGGGCTCCAGGGGGCGAAGCCCCAAAAAGCTAACGAGTTATCGATAATGAGATACCTTTTCTGTCGTTAAAAACTCATCAATAGCAACATACTTTATAATCTAAATCACGGTGTATGTTTATGCCCCGTGGGGCATTATGTTTTTTTACGGTCTGTACGTCAGACCAAATTTCATGACAATCTATGAAGGTTTTTAAAATATATCAAAACAAAATCGCTGACCGTCTGTTAATTGCGCAAAGATAAGTCCGTTTGTCAGTATGATACTGAAAAATGAACGGAAAAAAAAAAACACTTTCAAAAGTTTGCTTCAGACATAAAATCATAAAAAGCTTCTTCTAAAACATAAAATTCGATGTAGGTTTGACAAAGTAAATGACGTTTAACAAACTAGACTGAAACTAATTGTTAATTGCAAAACAAAATCCTTTTATCCGTAAAATACGTGAAAATTTAACATATAATTCCACCTTATATAATAATGCTTTATATTACTGGATGAGAGAAATGGTATTTTTTTACAATTTTTTTTTACAATTTTTTTATATACATGTATTGAGATTTTCTTTTCTCTGTCGGTGTCATAACGGAATTCCATTTGTGACTTCTACTCTATTTACTAACAAATCTGACGGCAGATTGGAAAAACAAAGAGCATTCGGTGGAATTAAATGTATATATCATGCTTACAAGGAGTATTTGCCAAAAATACCGATTGAGAGGGGGAAAATTCAATCGCCTAACGGATCTGAAAATTGCTAACCTTTGAACCGGTATGTTTGGCAGTTACCTCTAGTAGGCATGATATGTTTGTAAAAAAAACATCATTATGCTCCGGATATATTTTTGATCACAAACAAACTTCTATCAAATTTCCGTAAATTTCATGGAAACTTACCCACAATGTGACTGAACTAGATATTGACGCCGCCGACAAAATTGAGGATTGCTACTGTCACAAGTTCGACAAAAGTGCAAACCACATAATATCAAATCTCAGCAGATAATAGTTTGCTTTAAACAAAAGGATTCACAGTAGTTTCAGACTTTAAGAAAAAACAAAAATCAAGTGTACGCACGGGCGTTTTGACGTAAACGTAGCTACGCGCCTGGCTTTGTAGAACCTTCATCGAATTTTATGAAACTTTGGTCACTGGTCACTTTGAAACTGGATGTCCGACTTTTGTCAGTATTGGGGTGTCGGACTAATGGGGTGTCGGACCAAGGGGATGTCGGAATAGCGCGGCGACCTCGTTGAGTCATAAATCGACATTTTACCGAATTTTTAGTGAAAAATAACCTCTGGCAGGCCTATCAGTAAGTATAATGAGCAACAAATTAATTTTAATCAAAATGTTTGAAAAACTTGAAGGTTACATACATTACTCACCGATACATTTGCTCTTCCACCTTCAACGGCTCTCCTCCAATTTCTTATAAAAAATTATGTCCCTTCGAAGGGAGACCACTCAAAAAGGGATTTCTAATTTCAGGGTCAATTATGGGAATTGGCAAATACCGAAATAGACAATTTTTTAGATCTATTAAGAAATCAGAATTGGAGATGACAGGATTGAGAATAAAGGACAAAAAGTGCAAAATAAAGGACTAACAAATAAAGAGTAGAGAGTAGAAAAAGTAAAAATATAGAAAAAAGAATAGTTAAAATAATGGGGTTCTAACTTATAAAGACTAAATAAACGGAATAGACAAAAATGGTCTGAAAATTGAGGAGTAAAGATATTTTGACCCTATCCAAACCCTGATATTCATTGCGAACATATTTACAAACAGTTGAACTTTTATTAATTTATTACAAGAAAATCCGCTGTAAAATAAATGAATCCATTTATTGCCATTTATTTTTACCGTGGATTTTCTTGTAAAAAATTAAGTAGCGGACTTTGCTGCCTGAGGGGTGACATTCTTATGTGATAATAATCACTCAGTGGAAAAGACCTGAGGGTGGAAAAAAGTCATGGGATTTGCGATTTGGGCACCCCTTTTCAACGCATCCTCTGCTGTTGCATGCCATTAATCCGGCTGACATGCGTGCGGACGCATATACTTCGAGGATTTACGATGTTTAGACACTGACAATCATCATGAAGAAAGGAAAACTATTCTATTTAAATACCATACAGCACGGGCAGATCCAGCCATTTCAAAGGGGGCTCCCAACCCAGGTTAAAAAGGGGGGTTCCAACTATATTTTCCCATTCAAATGCATTGATCGTCCAAAAAAGGGGGTTCCAACACCCAGACTCCCCTTTTTGGATCCACCACTGCATACAGTTACAAGACATTTTATTAAACGAACTATTGCATTTCCCACACACTACTAGTTTAAAATGCAATAGAGAAATAACACCACCGTGACCCCCTCGCACCGGCGGCAAAAGAAAGGGAAAAAAGGATAAATGCCTTATAGGCTTACGCATATATATGCCTACACATATTCAAGCGTACACATAATTTGTGCGCCCAAAGTCAGTTTCAGGATAGATCTTCATGGTTTTTGGTCGGTTTAAAATCCAAAGGGTAAACACATTGTTGAATTTCACGAGATTTTAAAGGCCTGAAGTAGAGGTAGGCTTCCGGTGAAACTATGTGTTACTTATATGCATCGATGAAAAGAAAAAGAGAATATGGTGTTTATAACATTGATATCATGCAGTGTGGAAGTTTCAAACAAACTTTGGCCAAAAAAGGGACTTTAGACTCAGAATTAATATCTTATCAGAGAAGAATTAAAATGCTGGAGTGTAAGAAATGAAATAATACAAGGTATATAGTCCCTAATGTGGACAGTGTGTTGCTTGCCAATTTTTTTTCAAATACCCCTTCCAAATGTATTTCTTCACGTTTTATGCCTCAAATGGCAAGAAGGGGGATAATATTACACTTTTAAACCGTTTGGGTCATGAATTTTAAAGTAAAAACGTGATTTGGTCCAGCTGAAAAAGGTTAAAAATTAGCACTTTGTAAGCTGTTAAATGATTTCATGCCCCCACTTAGCATATACTTGTCCATATTTTGAGTTAGAGCCAATGAAATTTTCTATAATTTTGATATAATTTGTAGTACAACACACTGTAAAAATATTATTGAGATAGCGCATGTGAGATGTTTTCTTATTTAGTTTTTCTAAAAAAAAAATGCACTACGAAATAACTGTGTACTCGGTTCGAACATAGGAATACTCTTGGATATATGGACATACAGTTGTCTAAATACTAACAGTTTTACTGCCTGGAAGGTCGTTAGTTATCTCTAGCTTCTTCTACCAGTAAAATCTTACTGCTACGAAATAATCAATATTGTAGAAAATGGCGTTATAAAACAGACCAAAACACGAACAATCAACCAATATTTGACACATGGGTCATTATTTAAGTGAATTTTACTAATTTGAAAGATGTACAGAATCACATTATTCATAAAGAAATAGCCTAAATTGTCCTACTGCCATGATTTTAAATTTTGTGACGAAGTTTTCAAACGCATTGTTGAGGTGCTTTATTATTATCGGTTATATAACTCTAGTGTTCATATTACTTTCAAGTTGCCGCAGATACATGAATTTAGCCATACAGTTACTGTAATATGCATTACAATGCTTTGTCATAGGGATATATGTTTGTATCAAGCTTTGTAATGACTATCTAGATATTCAATATCGGTTAAGTCAATCAAATTGCAGCATTGTCTGGCTAGGGGTATATAACGCCGCGATTCTCATTTGTTTAGTACCGCCGACCGTGCAAGGGCTGTATATCCAGTCAAGGTCGTTACAAACTTCCATTTGTTGTTCAGAACCGACCTCTCAAGGGCTGTATCGCTAGTCAAGGTCATTAAAAACTTCCATTTGTTGTTCAGTACCGACATCGCAAGGACCATATAGCCAGTCAAGGTCGTTAAAAACTTTCGTTTGTTGTTCAGTACCGACCGCGCAAGGGCTGTATAGCCAGTCAAGGTCGTTAAAAACTTCCATTTGTTGTTCACTCAGTACCGACTGCGCAAGGGCTGTATAGCCAGTCAAGGTCGTTAAAAACTTCCATTTGTTGTTGTTCAGTACCGACCCGCAAGGGCTGTATAGCCAGTCAAGGCCGTTAAAAACTTCCATTTGTTGTTCAGTACCGACATCGCAAGGACCATATAGCCAGTCAAGGTCGTTAAAAACTTTCATTTGTTGTTCAGTACCGACCGCGCAAAGGGCTGTATAGCCAGTCAAGGTCGTTAAAAACTTCCATTTGTTTTTCACTCAGTACCGACTGCGCAAGGGCTGTATAGCCAGTCAAGGTCGTTAAAAACTTCCATTTGTTGTTGTTCAGTACCGACCGCGCTAGGGCTGTATAGCCAGTCAAGGTCGTTAAAAACTCCAATTTGTTGTTGTTCAGTTAAATTGATTTACGAACTAATGAACCACGTTACAATTCCATAATCTACAAGGTTCTTCACAAATAATATCCAGTGCTACATAATCATCATGTTCGATCCTTGAAATGGCTTAATCGTTTGTTCAAAGGATAAAGAATATAGGTATTGATTGTATAAATTACAACATATGAGCTATGCAAATACTTTCAAAACTATTTCATATAGTTGTTACTCAAATATATGAAATAGTTTTGAAAGTATATATTTGAGTAACAACTAACCATGCAGAGCGTGTATATATATATATATATCTATAATACTAAAATTACGAGGTCCAATTTGTCAGCCGTCATCACGTAAAAACGACGAATCAAAGAATTCAACTTTATATATAACTAATGTAGTACAAAGGTGTAGATTAAAAATTACACCACTCCAGGCCCTTTTGTTTTCCACGTAATTAATATTGCCAATAATTAAGAAGTTCCGGGTCGAGTCCGATACCGATACCAATAGTATATTCACCTGTTACCTATTACCTTATCTGTACGCTCCGCATCTGACAGGCGCACCAACAAACGGTGTATTCAGGATTAATATGCTATATACACGGGTCATAATCACAGGGTTGACACTACTAAGTAGTATTTTAATCAGTAAGACTTTCTAAGATAACAATACGAATACTAAAAATCTGGACTAAAAATAAGGCGTATAGGTACAGTTTTCAATTTGTAAGCGGGCATGACGTAAAACAGCGAATCAAAGAATTCAACTTTATTTATAACTAATATAGGACAATGCTGTTGATTAAAAAATACTCCATTCCAGGAACTTTTGTTTTCCAAATAATTAATATTACCAATAATTGATAAGATCCAGTTCGACGGGTTCAAACAGAAAGATTTGGAAGCAGAGAAAACTGTGTATCTTATAATCGGCATGACTTTATCAGATGACAATACTAATACTAAAATAAGGCTTGCGCATAGTTATATACTTTAATTCAGTCACGGACCCGCGATATCACGGGTGTGTTCTAGTATATATATAAAATTGCGGTTTTTATCAAAAGCAATCATAGGTTTGAACGTAGTTTTCAATTTAGACTCGTTTATATATATATATATACACGCTCTGCATGGTTAGTTGTTACTCAAATATATGAAATAGTTTTGAAAGTATATCAATAATTACAATATATATATATATATATATACTAGGGATGGCAACGAGTACTCGAGTACTCGGGTACTCGCTCGGAAGGCCGAGTACTCGAGAACAGTTTTATTACTCGAGTACTCGACAGCCTGTTATACATCTTGAGATATTTCTCTTCACTTTTCAACTCACTTTAGTTCCGTTAAAATATCATCTTCGTAATACCATGGAAGTATTATATTGACAGGTCCTGTCAATATAATACTTCCATGGTAATACTAAATAAAATCAATTAACAACATAAATATGCTTATCCTGAGGCTATTATTTGTAATAGTATTACCAGCAACGTCCTTTCCTTTCGAGGGAATCATGTTTTCATGTGCACAACTTATAAAAAAATCAAAAATCAAACAGTCTTTCGTCTGAAATTAATGACCAGATCATATTTCTAAACAAGAACAAAATCAAAGTGACCTGCGGTGAACCCTACGTAACTGATTAGAGACATTTTTAACGGTGTTTGTACACGGATCAACACTTTCATTGATTAATAATTAACTCATCACAGGCCGTAAAAAATTGCTTAAGAAGATATATGTTCACATGTTTGTCAACTTAGCAATTCAACTCAAACTTTTGCTTACTTACTTTGCAATGACAATTTAACTTTGCAATTATACTTAAACTTGCCAAATGTTGAGCAGGAACTGTTCACCTTTCCAGATTACCCGAGTCCACCCCATGTATTCAGAGGGCTCTTGTCGGTCAATGATTAGTTTTGTGTGTAATGTTAAGAGATTGTTGTTTTCATCTTTTATATTTTGGCTCTTCTCATTTTATTAGACTTGTTATAAATTACGATTTTAAATATACAAAACTAACAAATGCCAGAGGCTTCTGACTTGGAACAGGCGCAAAAATGCGACGGGGTTTAACATTTTTTGCGAGATCTCAACCCTCTAGCAAATGTAGAATTAAGAAACACATAACAATACCCACAGTAAAACTCAGTTCAAAAGAAGTCAGAATAGGTAGCAAATAACCCCTAAGCAACATGATAATGATAAATAAATTAACAAAGGACTACTAGCAGTTACTATAATGCCAGCTCCAGACCTCAATTAAACTGATTGAAAGATATTGTCTTCATCATATGAAATATTTACATAATTTTACACTATTAAAATTATCCAGTTGCTTCACTTATATTTAGTAATTACATTTTTTTCTCAATCTCCCTGTTTCAGTGCTTATGTGTGTGTTATTTATTTATTTATATAACACTTATATTGATTTTAAGAGCAAATAAGTCAAGTAGATTGTTTTCACATGGTGTTCAGTTGTTTCTCTTTTTGTTTACATTTATATTAAAACTGTTTTTTTACAAACAATCTACATTTGCTTTTGTTTATTTTAAAACGTTTTGGTCATTTTTTTTTTATCAATATTATACATCATTAAGTTTTTTTTTTTTTTAAATCTAAATCTGATTAAATGAAATTATAGAAATGTGAATCTGAGTAAAAATAAACATACTGAAAATACAGCTGTTCATACCATGTGGTAACTTTTAGACCGACCTATTAATTTTTCGTTTCCCCCCAGATAATATCCAAATAAACCAGGAGTGTTTAAAAGAAAAAAATCTGCAGAGCAAAAGAGCCATTAAGGTGGGAAACACAGAGAGAGAGAGAGAGAGAGAGAGAGAGAGAGAGAGAGAGAGAGAGAGAGAGAGAGACTAGAAACAGAAAAAAACCAGCAAAATAAACAGGAAAGAAGAATGAAAGTGTACAAAAGAGGGACGAAAGATACCAGAGGGACAGTAAAACTCATAAATTTAAAGGATAGTAAAGAAACAAATAGACATACCAGAACTAATTCTGAACTAAAAGGAAGTGAAAAAGTAGAGAAAGAAAGAAAAGGAAAACTTTTAACTGAATATAAAGGAAAGAAGCATATATACTTGTACATTGTAGATTTAAAGGCAAAAGATAGGATCACTTCTTCCAAAAAAAAAAAGGAAATTGAAGAACAAGAAGAAGAACAAAAGACAGAACATTCAGCTAAAAAAGAAGAGAAGCCAGGATTTGAAGGAGAGTAGAATTTTTGCTGGTTTTGATCAATTTGCATTCTTTTATAAAGAAATTTAGAATCTGATAAAACTCGAAACAGCAATTAACTATTAAGAAAGAACTTTCAAAGAAATCTTTTATTAAAACAGAAGACAAAGGGATTTAAAGAGAATGGCTGTGTTTGAGAGTAATAATTCTAAGCAAAACAAAAAACTTTTCAAAACTATTGCTGGAATTAAATCAATGACAGAAAAAAAGATACGACTATGAAATGCCAAAGAGATGTCAAAAGAAAATTTTCATTGACGAATAACAATCAACAACGAAATCAAAATCAGAAAGAATCTGATGAACTTAAAATTACCATAGCTAAAAAATCCAAATTTCCTGACAGAATCAAAAAAGCTACTTGGAGAGCCAAACTGTCTGAATACAGTAAGGAATTTAAAAAAAAAAATAGACAAAAAAAGAAAATTCACCATATGACAAAACCAAAGAGACGAAATTAGTTTATAACATAGACAGCAGCACAAAATCACAAAACAGCTGTAAGGAAAAATATTGACAAACAAAGTTAAACTACAGAAAGAAAGACAAAACTAGAAATCTTGATGAAAGAGAAAATAAAGATGTTCAAACCAAATTATTACCAAGAAAAGAAAACTAGATGTAAGGAAAATATGGATGCATAAACAAAGATACACCACAGAAAGAAAGAAAAAACTGGAAATTTAAGGAAAGAGAAAATTTTGATTAATAAACAATCTTATACTACAATAATAAAGACAAAACTAGAAATTTGATGAAAGGGAAAATATGGATGTACAAAAAAAGTTATATCCCAAAATTATAAACAAGAAAAGAAAACAAGATGTAAGGAAAATATGGACGAATAAACAAAGAATCACAACAAAAAGAAAGACAAAACTAAAAAAATTAAGGAAAGAGAAAATTGTGATTAATAAACAATCTCACTACTATAATAAAGACAAAACTAGAGAAGTTGATGAACTAGAAAATAGGGATGAACACAAAGATACACCATAGAAAGAAAGTGAAAACCAGAAAGCTTGATGAAAGAGAAAATTATGGATGAAAAAAGCTACACTACAATAAGACAGATAAAACTAGAAAAGTGGATGAAAAAAAAAACACGGATAAAAAGGATTTAAACAGAGAGTGAATCATACTTCAAAAACTAAAAAAGTTTTCTTTTTACTTTTCCATCATATTCTGTTCCAACTATTTTATGTGGAGTTTTAATGCTAAGATAGCTTCCACACACCTCAAAACACCAGCACTGAAGGGAATAACAGTATAGTATGTTTTCTACAATACATACAACAGCCAGTTCACAGAAAGGGAGCAACTCTGGACCATATTTTTGCAAATCTATGACGCGGAATTAGGGTCATAAACATGGAATTTAGCATATGCTTAAACCATTTTAGCATATGCTATATTATAATTTAGCATATGCTAAAATGATTTTAGCATAAGCTAAATTCATTTTAGCATAAGCTGAATTCATTTTAGCATAAGCTAAATTCATTTCAGCATAAGCTAAAATCATTTTAGCATAAGCTAAATTCATTAAGTATATGCTAAAATAAACTTCAATTTTAATATTTATGACCTTGATTCCGCGCCAACATTTATGTATAAGCTAAACAATTCAGCATATGCTAAATTGATTTTAGCTTATGCAAAAATGAATTCAGCTTATGCTAAAATGAATTTAGCTTATGCTAAATTATAATATAGCATATGCTAAAATGATTTAAGCTTATGCTAATTTCGATGTTTATGACCCTTATTCCGCGTCATATAAATCGCAACTTTGATAACTCAGAAATAACACCAGTTACTCCAGTAGTGTTCTGACCATTTCCATATTCATCTTGCAGTTTTATGGGTGAAACTTTTCTTCAACTAATCATTTTATATGAATAATAAATTTTTACCAAGAAAGATACCAGAGGGATAGCCAAACTCATAGATTGAAAATAAACCGTCAACGCCATGGCTATAATGAAAAGACAACCAGACAAATAATAGTACAGAAGACACAACATAGAAAACTAAAGACTAAGCAACACGAACCCCACCAAAAATTTGGGGTGGTCGCAGGTGCTCCGGAAGAGTAAGTCAATCATGCTCCACATGTGGCACCCGTCGTGTTGCTTATGTTATTACAAATCCGGTTAATAGTCTAATTCGGTAGGTCACATTCGTGAAAAGGGAAAGGTATTGTAGTTACGACAAAAGGAACATATCCGAAATCATCTGTGAAACGGTTATTCCATAACGGTCAACCAACTTGTGATGGCGTCCGTAAAATTTACGAAGGGATGATTTCAACTTCACTATTTGGAACTCTTGGTTTAAGGTAGCAATACACAGTTAGGAGTTTAGTTTCGCATTTTGGCCCCGGTGTATTTTTCAAATATGAAAGTTATTGTGTATTAAAATTCATTTTTAGACAGCTGAGTACTAATTTAGCCTTCGAAGATGGTTTATAAGAACAATATAATAGAATTACATGTTTTATGTGCTGTTTTCTGTTTGACTCTCCGTATTTTCATAGCTAGACCGGTAGAAATTAATGTAATGTTTATAAACAGGTTTTTTTTGACACGAAGTTTTTGACGCAATTTTACAAAATGAGATGAAAGACATATAATTTTCATTGAATTTATTAAAGATATATGCAAACAGTTTATGACTTTAAGCAATTAAAATTCTACTTTTGGTCAATATTTGGGGAAACATGTAACATCTCCCCCCCCCCTTTTTGCAATATTTTATAACAAATAAATGCAGATTGTTGCCATGGATACACCTAAAATAAATTATATTTTACCATTTTATATACTGGTTATTCTGATTACACACATATGCACATATATGACACAAACAGTAAGCTTAAAATTGCAAGAAAACAATGAAAAGGGGATGGTAAAATTAAAAGGGAAAATTTTAATATTTTTTCCTAACTGTTTATTGCTACCTTATAGCTTCCTTATGAGCAGCAATCCTTTATCAAGGAAATCATGATAGGAAACACAAGCCCGGGAATATCGTATATGTGTTTTATGAAGAAGACATTCAGGATTTTTAGTATTAAACAATTAATATAAGTGAATTAAGAAAAAATAAGGGCCTGTTAATTCTACTCATATTGAAATTGATAACTTTAATTTCAAATATATTTGATATTGAAACCAAGAAATGTATATATGAAGTCAAAGTTATGGTATGTATCAATTAAATCCATCATAAATTATCTTTTTATCTCCCACACTCAAATGTTATCCCTCTAGATCCTGAGTCTTTTGTAATTTATTTACATGTATGCTTGTTTATACGTAAAAACATTTACAACGTGGGGATGTATAGATGCATAGAAACGTTATGCGCCATATGCCAAATAGGGATCTAAACCGAATAGTCAAATTCATGTTAGGTGAACCATGACCGAGGGTGTTAGAACTTAAGTTTCTTTAGGAGTTGTTTTTATTTTGTTTTATTGTCACGGAGCTCTTATATTTTCTTCAACTTATGATCTTGGAGGTCACCTTGGAGGTCACCTTGGTAACAACTTATGATCTTGGAGGTCACCTTGGTAACAACTTATGATCTTGGAGGTCATCTTGGAGGTCATCTTGGAGGTCACCTAGGAAGTCACCTTGGTATCTTCTGTCTCTTATTTAAAAAGTAAAAATAATTTAAAAAAGTCCATAAATTAAATTTATATTTTTCAGTGTTCTTATTTAATACTCTCAACATATCGTTGTGCCCTCCCCATGCTAGGTGGTGCTTAATGTTTTCCGGTCCGTTCTTCTGTTTAAAGTTTACCAGATTTGAACATCTGTACGCAGTGAAAGAGGGTCTTCAGAAACACTGTTTACTTGCGTAGTGGTATTAACCATAATTCTGTGGATTCTAAATAACTTTAAGAGCTTATAGATAATTTAAGATTTTTGATTTTTCAACCCTGTGTTTATAAAATAAAATTACATATTTTACATTCGTAAATTCGAAGAGAAAACGTAATCGAATGGCAAAATAAAAAGCTTAAACACATCAAACGAATTGATACAAATACCATATTCCTGACTTGGTACGGGCATTTTCTTTTGTAGAAAATGGTGAATTAAACATGGTTTTAAAACTAGCTAAACATCTCACTTGTATGGCAGTTGCATGAAATTACGTTATAGCGACACAAATGTGTGAACATAACAAACAGACATAATAGGTAAAAATGTCAAATTATTTATTTTCATATATTTTATTTTACAAAATAATAAGAATCTTTGAGTAGACAGGTGACCAATTAAGATGACAAAAAAATCACAATAGAAATCTTACTAGAAGGCGACATCAAATGGGGTTTTATTTGTAATATTGAGTCACCAATGCACATAGAAGGGACATTACAACTGTTTAAAAGAAACATAAAGCTGAAATGTGGTAATGATATGATTGTCTTCACTTTGAGTCACCAATGCACATAGAAGGGACATTGCACATCTTTAAAAGAGACATAAAGCTGAAATGTGGTAATGATATGATTGTCTTCACTTTGAGTCACCAATGCACATAGAAGGGACATTGTAAATGTTTAAAAGAGACATAAAGCTGAAATGTGGTAATGATATGATTGTCTTCACTTTGAGTCACCAATACACATAGAAGGGACATTGTAAATGTTTAAAACAGACATAAAGCTGAAATGTGGTGATGCTATGATTGTCTTCACTTTGAGTCACCAATGCACATAGAAGGGACATTGTAAATGTTTAAAACAGACATAAAGCTGAAATGTGGTGATGATATGATTGTCTTCACTTTGAGTCACCAATGCACATAGAAGGGACATTGTAAATGTTTAAAAGAGACATAAAGCTGAAATGTGGTGATGATATGATTGTATTCACTTTGAGTCAACAATGCACATAGAAGGGACATTGCAAATGTTTAAAAGAGACATAAAGCTGAAATGTGGTGATGATATGATTGTCTTCACTTTGAGTTACCAATGCACATAGAAGGGACATTGCAAATGTTTAAAAGAGACATAAAGCTGAAATATGGTAATGATATGATTGTCTTCACTTTGAGTCACCAATGCACATAGAAGGGACATTGTAAATGTTTAAAAGAGACGAAAAGCTGAAATGTGGTGCTGATAGTATTGTCTTCACTTTGAGTCACCAATTCACATAGAAGGGAAATTGCACATGTTTAAAAGAGACATAAAGCTGAAATGTGGTGATGATATGATTGTCTTCACTTTGAGTCACCAATGCACATAGACGGAAAATTGTAAATGTTTAAAAGAGACATAAAGCTGAAATGTGGTGATGATATGATTGTCTTCACTTTGAGTCACCAATGCACATAGAAGGGACATTGGACATCTTTAAAAGAGACATAAACCTGAAATGTGGTGATGATATGATTGTCTTCACTTTTGAGTCACCAATGCACATAGAAGGGAGATTGCAAGTGTTTAAAAGAGACATAAAGCTGAAATGTGGTGATGATATGTTTGTCTTCACTGTGAGTCACCAATGCACATAGAAGGGACATTGTAAATGTTTACAAGAGACATAAAGCTGAAATGTGATAATGATATGGTTGTCTTCATTTTGAGTCACCAATGCCTATAGAAGGGACATTGTAAATGTTTAAAAGAGACATAAACCTGAAATGTGGTGATGATATTATTGTCTTCATTTTGAGTCAACAATGCACATAGAAGGGACATTGTAAATGTTTAAAAGAAACATAAAGCTGAAATGTGGGGATGATATGATTGTCTTCACTTTGAGTCACCAATGTACATAGAAGAGATATTGTAAATGTTTAAAAGAGACATAAAGCTGAAATGTGGTAATGATATGATTGTCTTCACTTTGAGTCACCAATGTACATAGAAGAGATATTGTAAATGTTTAAAAGAGACATAAAGCTGAAATATAGTAATGATATGATTGTATTCACTTTGAGTCACCAATACACATAGAAGGGACATTGCACATCTTTAAAAGAGACATAAAGCTGAAATGTGGTGATGATATGATTGTCTTCACTTTGAGTCACCAATGCACATAGAAGGGACATTGCACATCTTTAAAAGAGACATAAAGCTGAAATATAGTAATGATATGATTGTCTTCACTTTGAGTCACCAATACACATAGAAAGGACATAGCACATCTTTAAAAGAGACATAAAGCTGAAATGTGGTGATGATATGATTGTCTTCACTTTGAGTCACCAATGCACATAGAAAGGACATAGCACATCTTTAAAAGAGACATAAAGCTGAAATGTGGTGATGATATGATTGTCTTCACTTTGAGTCACCAATACACATAGAAGGGACATTGCACATCTTTAAAAGAGACGAAAAGCTGAAATGTGGTGATGATATGATTGTCTTCACTTTGAGTCACCAATGCACATAGAAGGGACATTGTAAATGTTTAAAAGAGACGAAAAGCTGAAATGTGGTGATGATATGATTGTCTTCACTTTGAGTCACCAATGCACATAGAAGGGACATTGCAAATGTTTAAAAGAGACATAAAGCTGAAATGTGGTGATGACATGATTGTCTTCACTTTGAGTCACCATTGCACATAGAAGGGACATTGTAAATGTTTAAAAGAGACATAAAGATGAAATGTGGTGATGATATGATTGTCTTCACATTGAGTCACCAATGCACATAGAAGAGACATTGTAAATTTTTAAAAGAGACATAAAGCTGAAATATAGTGATGATATGATTGTCTTCACTTTGAGTCACCAATGCACATAGAAGGGATATTGCAAATGTTTAAAAGAGACATAAAGCTGAAATGTGGTAATGATATGATTGTCTTCACTGTGAGTCACCAATGCACATAGAAGGGACATTGCAAATGTTTAAAAGAGACATAAAGATGAAATGTGGTGATGATATGATTGTCTTCACTTAGAGTCACCAATACACATAGAAGGGACATTGTAAATATTAAAAAGAGACATACAGCTGAAATATGGTAATGATATGATTGTCTTCACTTTGAGTCACCAATACACATAGAAGGGACATTGCAAATGTTTAAAAAAGACATAAAGCTGAAATGTGGTAATGATACGATTGTCTTCACTTAGAGTCACCAATGCACATAGAAGGGATATTGCAAATGTTTAAAAGAGACATAAAGCTGAAATATAGTAATGATATGATTGTCTTCACTTTGAGTCACCAATGCACATAGAAGGGATATTGCAAATGTTTAAAAGAGACATAAAGCTGAAATATAGTAATGATATGATTGTCTTCACTTTTAGTCACCAATGCACATAGAAGAGACATTGTAAATGTTTAAAAGAGACATAAAGCTGAAATGTGGTGATGATATGATTGTCTTCACTTTGAGTCACCAATGCACATAGAAGGGACATTGTAAATGTTTAAAAGAGACATACAGCTGAAATGTGGTAATGATATGATTGTCTTCACTTTGTGGCTCTCTCAATCTAGGATGTGTATACTAGACTATCTTCTCCTGGTTGGGTTAAAGTTCGATGTTGCATTATTTGATCACGATTTCCATTAATCTAAGATTACTTTGTTCGTTATCATGTTTGAATAAACTTCACTCTTCAGATTTCACACAACTGTTTAAATAGACTGAATTTATGTAAAAGGGAGGCAGTATAAAAATCCAAAGACTATACAACAAGAACCCCACTACAAACCAGGGTTGATATCATGTGCTCCGGAAGACTTAGCAGATCCTATCCTAATGACGCCCCTGTCGTGTTGATTATATAAGTACTAGCCCGGCGAACATTCAATTCAGGTTTGAATGAACTCTTAAAAAAGATTTCAGAAGTCAACACTGATTGAATGCATGGACATTTCAGATACTTAAACATTACCTCTCGCTCTTATTTGCCCGATGGATAGGATAGATATTAACAAATTTCTGAAAAGAGCAAATCAAATATACACCAAGCTATCCACAAAGCCTGAAAAAGCAGACAATTACATCATAAATATAACCACATCTCACCTTTAGGTCTAACATAATTATTTGAAAATTTCAATGTCCCTTCTATATGCATTGTTGACTTATACTACAAGTAAAACCCCATTTGATTTCGGGTTCTAGTATATTTTCTAATATGATATTTTTGTCATCTTTATCATATATAATTTGCCAAAATACAAAATGCAGTAACTAAAACCTATTTCTTGTGAAAACATTTTCAGTACTAAATTGACACTATTATTTGTTTTTTTCCCCACATACCCGTTCTCGTTATTCCAGATCTCTCGTTATTATCAACCGATCATTACATAAGGAAGTTCTTGATAAACCAGACAGAAAAGATCATTAACCATTTTCTGATTATTTGAGAATGAAAAAAATAAATAAATCGTAAGTTGATATACATTCTTGTAGGTCATTGCGAACTGGACAAAAGGTAAACGTACATATACTAAAAATACACTTACCTGTAGCGATCTCAGGTAATATGACAATACGCAATAACAAAAATAAAATCAATGGTTAGATCTAAAATATAAAAAAATAACAATCTATACCATACAATGTATATCTATATATGTATATATCAATCGTGATATATCTGATATATACGTAAGACATTAATTAGTATAATTGTGACATTGGCGGTTTAAATTTATCGTGTCTTTCTTAACATTGGAAGGACATATGACGGTGTCTTCTACTATTCCAACATAACAATATTACATTTTCATTGCGTTCTTATAAACAGAGGATAAAATTGAGGATGGAAATGAGGAATGTGTCAAAGAGACAACTACCCGACCAAAGAGAAGAAAACAGCTAAAGGCCGACCAATGGGTCATATAACATAGTATTTTTTAGTCTTTCAATTAATGGCTATAACTATGATAACTCTTATAAGGGATCGACAATTTTAGTTAGGCAGCAACCATTTGATTTTCTGGGGGGGCTATGGTTTTTTTTTTCTGTGCAAACTTTTTTTTTCGCCTTCGGCTAAGAACAATCTATTTTTTTAGCGACAAACCGAAAACAAGTTTTTTCTTTCAATTTTAGCATTACATATAGTGGCAGCTGAGGGTGAAACAAACAATTTTTTTTTCTCAGGGTCCAAAACAAATTATTTTTTTCATCAAAAACTGGAAACAAACTTTTTTTTCCAAAAAAAACCATAGCCCCCCCCAGAAAATCAAATGGTTGCTGCCTTATGTTGGACTTAATTTTATGTCTATCCTTGCAGAATATACTTGCTGTTTGAAAATTCAGTCTATCTATCATAGTGTAATAGAAAAACCTTCAACTTTCGCTAAGAATAGTTTTTAGGGCAATAACTCACACAAGGGTCTAACCGACGAATTCAACTCTAACACATTTTGGCAGACCTTATTTTGCTGTTTATTTTTTTTCTCTCTTCCTATAATGGTTTTCAAGATAACAACCAGAAACTGAGAAATACCATAAAAATATAATTCTTGGACAATAACTCTAAATAAGGCCGTCCAATTCGTCTGAAAATTCCCTTACGTATAGTAACCCTTTTTGACAAATGCCTGTTAACTAAGTATGAATATGACAGTTGTTTCCGTTCGTTTGATGTGTTTGAGCTTTTGATGTTGCAATTTAATAAAGGACTTTCTATTTTGAATTTTCCATTCGGTATTTATGTCATGCTGAGTTCACACGTAATTCGAATTCGATTCGCATTAACTAATTCGAATTAGTTTAATTCGCATTCGAAACGTTGAACGTCCTAACGTCAATTCTAATTCGAATTACAATGCGCGTCAAATTCTCTTTTCTGTCCAAACGACGTTAACTTTTAATTTGTATTCACAAAAGCGTATTTCTAATGCGAATTGGATAATTCAAATTAGCCAATTAGCCAATTCGAATCAATTCGAATTAAAAAAGAATAGTGTGTGAACACGATAAGCGAATTCGATTCGAATTGAATTCGAATTAAATGCCAGTGTGAACGAGGCATTAATCTATTTTTTAGCAGATGACCTAATAAAAATCGATCGAAGACTCAAATGATGGGGTTGCACAGAACGTTTCATAATCAATTGGGAAAAGTCGTTAATAAACATTAATATATTGGTAACATTTAAAGGTAAAAAGAAGTTTTCAGACTTTGTGTGAAGTTCCAGAGATCGGCATAAAAACACAAATTGTTAGTATGTTTTTTTTTGTTTTATTTTTGAAGAAATGAAAAAAATCGACGCCTGAAAAAATCCCAAAACATTCGACGAACAATTCCACAATAGCAAGTGTAAAATGTAATACATGAGAAATCATAACGTGACGTTTCAAGTTATTCGTGGAAGTTGATAACATAAAATTGACATCGTCTTTTGTAACTTTGCTTAAAAAACTCTTTTGTTTGGGGTATATAGGAAAATCCGCAAAGCGAATGAAATTAGCAGATAGATTAACAACAAGAACTATTATTACTACTACTATTGTGAAGTCTTAGTGATCTAGGTTGAAAAGTGTGCAAGTTGATTACACTAATGATTCATACTTTCTTACTAGAAATCACATTACAATATGCTGGTTTTCGACTTTGACCAAACAAGACAATACTTCTATACAAATCTGTCTTTTTCTCCATTGTAAACATAGCACCGAAATTTTCTAAGTGAGGAAAATGCCAATTATTTTCCATTGTACCGTTTGTAGATATAGTGGACTGTTCATATTGTCAAGTTTCATAGATTTCATCTTTTGAATTTACCTTTAGCAATCAACAAGATGATGGGTGCCCCATATGTTATGATTACCCTCTTGGGGCACCTGATATCATCTTAGTTTTTGGTTGGATTTATATATATATGTTGCTCAATCTTCAGATTTTTTAAAGTAGAGTTATAATTGTTGATTGTTATTTTAGTCTCCTTTTCGGTTTTTGTAATTAGTGTCGGTCTTTCTCCTACATTTTGATGTTTGATTCTTCTCTTTTCGGTTTTTGTAATTATAGTGTCGGTCTTTCTCCTACATTTTGTTGTTTGATTCTTCTCTTTTCGGTTTTTGTAATTAGTGTCGGTCTTTCTCCTACATTTTGTTGTTTGATTCTTCTCTTTTCGGTTTTTGTAATTATAGTGTCGGTCTTTCTCCTACATTTTGTTGTTTGATTCTTCTCTTTTCGGTTTTTGTAATTAGTGTCGGTCTTTCTCCTACATTTTGTTGTTTGATTCTTCTCTTTTCGGTTTTTGTACTTATAGTGTCGGTCTTTCTCCTACATTTTGTTGTTTGATTTTTCCATCTCTTTCTTGTACTAGTGGCAAAGGAACAGATAACCCTTCGTGGGTATCTAAGGTCACCTCTGGTCTTTGGTTTGAACTCGTTTGGTCCAGAATTTAGTTTTCTGTACAGCACTGGGTGCTTGTTTTACTTTAGTTTTGTGTCATCTTAGGCCTCTATTTTTTTTATTGCCTCTTGACATCTTCTAACCATTTTCAGATTTTTTTCACCATTGAAGTAATTTTCAGGAATCCCTAAAGTTAAAATAAAATTCACACCATCACAGATACATGGCTGTGTGTACTTTTGAGTTTAAAGTATTTTTTTTTATCTCCATCACTAAGTGAAGCCTTAGGTTCATAATAGCTGCTGTGTTTATTTGTATGTTGGTCATCTATTGATTTCTTCCTTCTTTCCATCATCCACATTTTGTAGCTAAAACTCTTATTAAACAAGTGGCTGTATTTAATAAAACTTTCATTTAAAGGTTCTTCACTACCTTTTTCCAACTCTCATGTCAACTCTATAATATAATTGTGTTTTTATGTTTTCCATACACACAACAAGAAATTGGCCATACATACAAAAATATTTGAAGAATGGACATAAATGCGAGATTCAGGAATCTGCTAACAGATATATGTATCAGATATTAGATTGCAAGTTTTTATTATTCATACTTATGTAGGGCATTATTCACATTGGTAATAATTTATGAACTTACAGTATACATGTTTCACAGACTCTTTCCTACAGAATGATGTTGTGCACTTTTTTGTTATTAATTTATCTGAAGGAGCACAATAATGACTTTTGCTATACATGCATCTATGAAAATCTGGCAGGCAAGGGGGGTTTGGGGTCAGGTTGGTTGGGGTTTATTTGTGAGTTCTCTCTATCCTTTTTTAAAATTCTAATGCTTGCTTTTGAAAACTGAATAACAAACTGACAGTTGATGTGCCTATTGTATTTAATGTCAGTCTATGTACAACCATCTTACATGTGACCAAAGAAAATGATGTTTCAGTTTTGGTACAACCATCTTACATGTGACCAAAGAAAATGATGTTTCAGTTTTGGTACAACCATCTTACATGTAACCAAAGAAAATGCATGTTTCAGTTTTGGTACAACCATCTTATGTGTGACCAAAGAAAATGCATGTTTCAGTTTTGGTACAACCATCTTATATGTGACCAAAGAAAATGCATGTTTCATTCCTGATGTATTTTGTTCTCAAACAACTTCATAATAAATTTTTGATTATTGGAAAAAAGTATAACACAATGTAAATAATTTTTCTTTAAAAATATTTATTTCAAATGGAATGCATTATCTTTAAAGAACATATTATTCACATCTGAATCAAACAGGGAGAAAACAAACAAATAAAGACCAGCTTAAACACAAAACAATAACCAAATTATACAGATCACATGTACAACAAAACATCAAATAGACGTCAATTAATACTTATAGCACGAAATCACAATGTTTATAAGGATCTTCATTAATACACAAATACATTGTGCTAGATATAAATTAAAAATTTCATTAAATTATCAGTATTGAATTTGTACTAAAAAGTTTGGAAATTAAATATTCTTTAAAAAAATAAAAATAAAAGACAGAAGAGTCATAATTTGGCCACTGAAATCATGAATGTAGAAATGATGTTTTGATTCTTTTTTACCTTCAAATACAAGAGGACCAAAAAGTGGCTTTTTTAAAATCTCATTTTAACAGTAGACAATTTGTGTGTACATAATTTTTAATAACAAAATAAATTCATAAAATTATTTTTAACTTAAAATCTATGAAAACCAAACTGTTTTAATGGTTCTTGAAATAACAAATATTTAGCTTTTTATTATTATAGTTGATTTAATGGTTGCTTTCAAACTTTATATGAAAGATATAACAATAAACTTACAAATTTTAAATCTAAGAAAAAAAAATCACATTTGATTATAAATTATCAGGATTTTACTAATTGTATTGATACTAATTTTCTCCGAGCACTCATTGTAGCACTTTTCAGATTGCACCACTGTATATACTAATAATAGAAACATGTCTGCACCATGACAATAGCTATTTTTACATTATAACACTAATATTTAACACATATATACTAATGAATGCTGAATAAGATACAAAAATGTTTGATAAAATAAACATTTAGTTGAGATCAACGATACGGATTAATGTACATTTATAACTTTTTGCAGTATTTCATCTATTGTGATAATTGCAACAGGATAGGATACATAAAAATAAAACACACAATTAAAATTCTATAAGCTAATTTATAACATCATAGCTAAATGCATATTCATGAAAAATATATGGTGGATTCATTAATATTCGTTGGAAACCAATTTTCATTGAATTTGTGGGTACTTTGGGACCTAGAATTTAAATATTCTACTAATTAGAAATTTTCTAAAGGAATGTACACAAATTTTGCCAAACCACGAAATAAAATATCATTGAAAATGCAAGTATTTCTCAATCCATGAAATATGGTGCCCACAAAAAATAACTGAATCTACAGTAGTGTTAGTTATATTTTTATGACAACAATTTCTAAGGACTCTCATGTTTTACAATACACTTTGAAAATTGTGTCTCAATGCTATCAGTCTCTTCATGTAGGTCATTATCTATTTGCTTTAAGCAGAAAGGATGAAATTGGTTTGACTGATTCTACACAATAAGGTTTAAGTAATTTTGATTACTTTATCGACATACAAGAACTTGTGTGAAAGCCAGTTAAGGCATAAAGTGTATGTACATGCTACGACATGTACACTTTATGTCTTTAAAGGCTTTCACACAAGTTATTGTTTGTAGATAAAGTAATCAAAATTATGCCGTGTAATAAAAAATATTTTGTGTAAACAACAAAAAATACATGTACTATGTACAGAAAGCATTTGAGTGGGCAGCTATGCAAAACAATCTATATTTTGATACAGCCTAACAAGAAGTTTTATAAACAAGAAGTTTTAAAAAAGTTTAATAAATTAAAACAAATGAATAACAATGGTATTCTTAACATTTCAAAGCACTTAGCAGTGATTTTTAGCACTTCTCAATTAATCCAAAAAATAGTATATAGATAACAGTTAGTAAAGATATTGTTTTTATCACAATCACTTTTATTTCAATTGTTTTGATTGATTACAGGTGTCAATGGCTCTAACCAGCTTGTTTTGGTGGCAGCCTTGGTCGTCTAAGCAGATCAACTACTGTATTAATAACCTTTCAACACTGAGACTGTGAGTTTCCAATCCCACACCTGCCAGTTGTGATCAATATCAATCTAAATTGACCGATAACCTTCAAATTCCCATTCATGCTAAAAGTGGCGTCAAACACCAATCAATCGATTGAGTGGAGAGAAGATGAAGTTCCAGGCATATCAATATGGACATTATTTATTGCCTTGTATGTATTATTACATTAGCCTGAAAGTTTTAGATATGTGCAAAAATAACAAATCTACATTGAAATTACTCACACATCAAATTAGGATCAAGGTGACCTACTTTAACTTGACAATAACTTCACTAAAAATTCATACAGAATAAGATGGTTTCACTCTATAATAAAATTATATCAATGTACACAAATGTCTTTATCAATAAACAAATGATTGCTCAGCAAATGATATATGTTACAAACAACAGTTATATAGATTTTGACAAGTGATACATCACCATCATAATATCTAAACAAACAATGTTTCACATTTAATCAACCCCTACATATCAAACACTGATAATGAGTGATATAAGGTGAAACACATTAGGTAGACAAATTAAACCTTTCAAAACAAGTCTTCATTGTTTATGATAATAAAGTACCAAGATGTAAGTCAGTATTTGTTTTCATTGTTTAGTACAGCATATTCTCAATCTATAAACAAAAGAAGAAGAAAAAAAGTTTTTTAGTAACAAAATTAAGATAAAAAGATGTATAACCAAATTTTCAAATCTTTGCGATTTACGTTTTTAGACAACTTGTCTTTCAATTTCTTCCTATTCATAGGGATATGTACTTTATAGAATGCACTTTAAAATAAAAAAAAGAGACTACACAATATATATGCAACAGATGCACTATGAAGTAATGATTGTAGGAAGTAATTTTAAATGTCATCACCTGATTAAATTTTCCTGAATATACAATACTGTGGATTCAGTATTATTCGTTGGATACCAATTTTTGAGGATTTCACGTGAACAGGTGAACCATGAAATTAAATGTTCAACGAATACCAAATTTACCATAGGCTTGTATGCATACTTCGGCAAGACCACGAAATTAAATATCCACTAACATGTATGTTTCCGTCAATCCACAAAAATAACTGAATCCACAGTATACAGATTCTGATAGTCCATATAACATGAGATAATATGACTTCTTGGAGAGGCTATATATCATGATGACATATTACAACCGTATACAGATTCCAATAGTCCATATAACATGAGATAATATGACTTCTTGGAGAGGCTATATATCATGATGACATATTACAACCGTATACAGATTCCAATAGTCCATATAACATGAGATAATATGACTTCTTGGAAAGGCTATATATCATGATGACATATTACAACCGTATACAGATTCCGATAGTCCATATAACATGAGATAATATGACTTCTTGGAGAGGCTATATATCATGATGACATATTACAACCGTATACAGATTCCGATAGTCCATATAACATGAGATAATATGACTTCTTGGAGAGGCTATATATCATGATGACATATTACAACCGTATACAGATTCTGATAGTCCATATAACATGAGATAATATAACTTCTTGGAAAGGCTATATATCATGATGACATATTACAACCGTGGTCTGTGCTACAGTTCACATGTAGGTGGTCCAAATATGTTTGTGGTCATGTACGTCCAGACGTTATGACTTTTATGACGATATGAATTCTGATAGTGCTCTTTAAGATGTTCTGGATGAGGTCCCCAGTCTTTTGAAGGTCTCAGTAATGTCTGTAGTCTCTGAAAAAATCAATGCAATAAAATATAAATGTAGGTTTCAATAACTGTTAGAATTTTCATGGAAAAGCTTTTAATACTTTCAAACAAATGTAGATTTAAACTAGATATCATTGAGATGGGAGCCATCTCTGTGGGCCCCGCTGTGAATAATGTGCATTAAAAAATTGTATCTTTACCATAGGACATGGGTTTGTCAACTGAAATCAAAGTTTTTGACCTTGACCTTTGACCTATGAAGTTGTAAATAAATTATGACACACCCTTTGGTGTTGGTTTATAAACATGTCAAGTATAAACTTTGAAATGATAAAGGTTCTCAAGATATAGAGCGGACACGATCTTTACCATAGGACATGGGGTTGTCAACTGAAACCAAAGTTTTTGACCTTGACCTTTGACCTAGGAAGTTGCACATAAATTATGACACACCCTTTGGTGTTGGTTTATATACATGTCAAGTATAAACTTTGAAATGATAACGGTTCTCAAGATATAGAGCGGACACAATCTTTACCATAGGACATGGGGTTGTCAACTGAAACCAAAGTTTTTGACCTTGAACTTTGCCCTAGGCAGTCGTTCATAAATTATGACACACCCTCTGGTGTTGGTTCATATACATGTCAAGTATAAACTTTGAAATCATAACGGTTCTCAAGATATAGAGCGGACACGATCTTCACCACAGGACACAGGGTTGTCAACCAAGGATCCGGAAATTTTTTCACCTAATTTCGGTCATTTTCATATAACTTAAAAGTTGGGGCTCCTTTTCAAAAACAAATTGTCAAAAATCTCATTACTGCATGAGTATGCTCCTACTCGTAGCATCAACGAACTTGTTTAACTGTTGCATCGCGTTTACTTCATGATTTATCCTACCATTTTCCTAAAATCGATCAAGAGCAATTAAGGGAAGGCAACAGTTTAAGAATAAAATGATTTTAATGACTCAAAATCGTAATTTTCTCAGTCATCGCTTACGTTTCTTTCGATTTTGAAGTCGAAATTCAAACCGGATGTAATGCGACAATACTAAAACGAACAATTTCGGACTTATTCCCGGGATTAGTTTTGTTTATCAAATTCACAGGAAAACATCGTTTTTTTAATATTTTACCTTTAATAGTGTAAGAATATTAATGAAAATAGTTGCCCTTGCTTTATTTAGCAAGAAATCATTTTAAATTTACGATTTAGTGTCAAATCTGCGGAAGAGAATTTTAGGCATGCGTATCGTAGTAAACAAAGCACGTGTGTTAGTAGTGAAACAAATCTTTTTTCTACGTAAATTAAATCAAGTTTTAATTTAATTTTAAATCATAATTGACAATTGTCTTAGCTGAAAAGTAATTAAATAATGAAGACAGTTGGTATTGAATTTCAATTTCTTTATAATATTAGTTTGGAGCTTGTGATTAATAGCCAGGTGTGAATTAAAAACACAGGTAAAGAGATTAGCGATCATTAGCCAATAGCTCCCCGAGGCATTAATATAGCTATTAGGAGGGCCCTCAGGATTATAACACTTTACTGGAGTGGCAGTTTAATTACATAAAATCGATAACAAAACAAAAATATGTTTAAAATGGCGATTTGAAACTCAATCTCAACGAAATGACCGAAACTATTTCTGTTGAAAAATAAAATTTGACCTAAATTCCAATAAATGATTTAGGACTTTTGAGTTTCCAAATCGGTCATGTCCGGCATATATGACCGTTTCCGGACCCTTGTTGTCAACTGAAACCAAAGTTTTTTGACCTTGACCTTTGACCTAGGAAGTTGTACATACATCATGACACGCCCTCTGGTGGTGGTTAATAAACATGTAAAGTATAAAGTATGAAATCATAATGGTTCTCTAGATATGGAGCGGACACAAAGTGTTACGGACGGACGGACAGACTGATCACTATAGGGGACCGCCTTTGGCGGGACCCTAATAATTTAAGTAAAAAATGTTTACCACAACTGAAAAATTCTTTTCTACTTTAATTAGACAATATATCATTGATAAAGTAATAAACAGCTGTGGCATGAGCGCATGATACGCCCTTCGTCTCGTGTCAGATGTTTTATGCAATAATCATAAATAGTTTCTGAGATATGGGGCGACATTTGAAAAAAACTTTTTTTTACAAAAAACTCACCAACTATAGAATGAAATTTTGAATCATCACCAAAAAGTACACAGATCTTTAGATTAATATAACTAAGAAGTGTATAAAATTTTAAGCAATAGTCATTAATGGTTTTTAAGATACCATGCACCATGTGACCCCCCCCCCCCTTCTTTTTTAACAAAAAAACTCAATAACTCCAAAATAAAATTTTGAATCATCACTAAAAGTATACAGATCTTTAGATTAATATAACCAAGAAGTGTATAAAGTTTTAAGCAATAATCTTAAATCATTTATGAGATATGGCGCGACATGTGAAAACCCCACCCCCTTTTTTACAAAAAACTCAATAACTCAAAAACAAAATTTTGAATCATCACCAAAAAGTATACAGATCTTTGGATTAATATAACCAAGAAGTGTGTGAAGTTTAAAGCAATAATCAGAAACCGCTTTTGAGATACAGCGGGACATGTGAAAAATGCACACCCCTGTTTAAGTTATAAAGTCCCGTAACTCAAAAAGTTTAAATCCTATTTTCACTAAAAATAATGCAGATCATTTGACAATCATAAGAAACAACTATGTTAAGTTTCATGAAATTTGGATAAGCGGTTCTCAAGTTACGGTGCGACATGTGGACGCCGAACAGACGGACGGACAGACAGCCGGACATTTGTATAACATAATACATCCCGTCAAAATTTTGACAGGCGTATAAAAATTAGTTCACAAAATTTAGTCTAGTATGTGAGATTCAAATTCCACAATACCTATTGTATTCTATTTACAAAACAGTTTACTGAATTTTCTTAAACATCAGCCTTATTAAAAATGTCTCTCCAATTTATTCCCCAATGTTAAGTTTTTAATCAAATTTATACATTAACAGTAAGTCCACTTAAAAAATAAGTTTGGATAAAATGAAAGAATAAGAAGAATATATAGTAAAACAAATACCTCCCAGAATGTTCCTGGAGTCTGTAAAAACTGTATTATCATAAGAACAGGAAGTGGTATTAGTGGAACCACTGCCAACAAGAGGCCCAAAGCTCTTGCAAACACAGGGTATTCATATCCCTCATATGTAGGTGGCTGGTACTGTATTAAAGTCATGATGAAAGCTATCTGTAAGAGTGAAAACATGAGTGTAATTCATATGGCTTAACACAAAATTGTCACCTCAAATGTTTCTAGGGTATATCATATGCAAATTGTTGTCATTATATTGTGTATCTAAATGATATTCATTATAACAGTGTATCTATCACTTATCAAAGATTTTTTTGTATTCTTCAGTATGTTTTTATCATTTCATACACGGCACATGTATGTTTTGCCCTTTCTTGTTGTCTGATCAGGTGGTATGATGTGTCACTCTTATATATGTGTGACAAATGATGTGTCACTCTTATATGTGTGACAAATGATGTGTCACTCTTATATATGTGTGACAAATGATGTGTCACTCTTATATGTGTGTGACAAATGAGTGTCACTCTTATATGTGTGTGACAAATGATGTGTCACTCTTATATGTGTGTGACAAATGATGTGTCACTCTTATATGTGTGTGACAAATGATGTGTCACTCTTATATGTGTGTGACAAATGATGTGTCACTCTTATATGTGTGTGACAAATGATGTGTCACTCTTATATATGTGTGACAAATGATGTGAACATACCACTGAATGAATGGGTAATAATTCTACTCACATAATTTTGCCCAGAGTATTTACATTGATATCTTGAAATAAGTCACTGACATTTCTGCATGTTGATCTTCTACGATATTAAACTTTTGAATAATTTAAAGTTTTATGAATGACTATATCAACACAGGCCAAAGGTTTACCATGCAGGGAAAATATTTTTCAAACATCAAATTTATAACAATACTTGCCAGCATTATAGCAGGTGTAACTATACACCAACAAACCCTAAATATCTTTGGTGCTGGTCGTCCCTGCATTAAATGAATGTCCCTACTGAATCTCTCGGCACCTATCAAGGTATAAGAAATAACCGATCAAAGTAGTTCTTGGAATAATACTTTAAACAAATACAGAACTGTTGTGTAACAGTTGCTAAAATGTAAATGAAAAAAGCAATAAAATTTCTACTAAAATTTACAATTTCGCTTTCAGAAATTACATATAGAACCTATTTTGTTCACTTCATGTTAACTTATTTTTAAATGATGAACTTCTGTAGTGCAATAAAACCCACTTTGATTTTTAAATAAAGGTTATAATAATGAAATCTTTTTTCAATTGTACGAACTTAAGCTATAATTCTTTATAATACTACATAACAGGATTTGATTTAATTTTTGGTGTTTTAACGCCACCTTTATGCACTGCTTTTGGGTTATTTTTTTTGGTGATGGAAGCCAGAGTGCCCGGTGAAAAACACTGACCTTCAATAGGAAAATTGACATTCCTAGTCAATTAAGATTGGAGTCGAGTGCACCCGCACGAGCAGGGTTCAAAACTCACAAGCTCAGTGTTGACTGGCTAGTGATTAGAGAAGTAACTTCTTACACCACTAGGCCACTGAGGCCCCTACATAACTGGAAGTTATTTGAGACTGATATATATACTTTGGTAAAAAAAAAATGTTTGATCAATTCCCCATTAAAACAACTGCAAAATTCTCCATAGTCTGAGAACATCTTATTTGTACTTTTATCATATAATGCCCTATGAATGTCTTTTGCAATTTACAGTGCTGTAGCATTGCCATCTCATTAACATATGCCCTTTTTGATTCAAATCTGTTTCCAAGATAAGAATTTTAGACACAGGGTATCACTGTAAAAGCATATTTTCCAGAATTACCATAAATCCATCCTATAACAATGCACTCCAGGAAAGATGTAAGCATGACACACAAAGAGGCTGCATACCAGTCTACTATCTGGTACAGGTACATTCCTCCCTAAAAGTTAAATATAGAAATGATGTAAGCATGACACACAAAGAGGCTGCATACCAGTCTACTATCTGGTACAGGTACATTCCTCCCTAAAAGTTAAATATAGAAATGATGTAAGCATGACACACAAAGAGGCTGCATACCAGTCTACTGTCTGGTACAGATACATTCCTCCCTGATGGATGAACAGACAAACAAATGGACGGAGGAACATAAATGGGCATAATAAACTGGGCATAAAAACATGAAAAACATAGAGTAAATACAATAAATAATTGATCTTATGTTGGTGACAGTAAAGAAATATTTGACAAATAATACACTTACATTCATTGTAAAAGGCAGTCCTAAGAGAAACAGGAGACATGACAGACAGGCAGTTAGAAGTATCCTTCTCTTGCCCAACTTCTGTGGGAATGCATCTACTAATCCACTACACACTGTCTCAAATGTGCCAAACTGAAATTATATTTGTCAATTCTAAACAGCCCCAAACTGAGTAGAAGTTGTAAACCATAATTTAAAAATTATCTAGATTAATGTTTTATGATGAAACATATCATGTTATCACACTCAGATGTATATATAAACAGTCAATGATGGTTATTTGTATATATAAACAGTCAATGATGGTTATTTGTCAGATGTATATATAAACAGTCAATGATGGTTATTTGTCAGATGTATATATAAACAGTCAATGATGGTTATTTGTCAGATGTATATATAAACAGTCAATGATGGTTATTTGTATCTATAAACAGTCAATGATGGTTATTTGTCAGATGTATATATAAACAGTCAATGATGGTTATTTGTCAGATGTATATATAAACAGTCAATGATGGTTATTTGTATCATTTTAAGGTATTTTTGTTTCTTATACACTTATTACACGGTATAAGTAGTCCAATTACTGTATCACTGAAATAACCGATCAGAGTAGTTCTTGGAATAATACTTTGAACAAATACAGAACTGTTGTATAACAGTTGCTAAATAAGGCTGGCTATGATACTCTCATCTTACAAAATGTAAATGAAAAAAGCAATAAAATTTCTACTAAAATAAACAATTTCCCTTTCACAAATTACATATAGAACCTATTTTGTTCTCTTCATGTTAACTTATTTTTAAATGATGAACTTCTGTAGTGCAATAAAACCCACTTTGATTTTTAAATAAAGGTTATTATAATGAAATCTTTTTTCAATTGTACGAACTTAAGCTATAATTCTTTATAATACTACATAACTGGATTTGATTTGATTTTTGGTGTTTTAACGCCACCTTTAAGCACTGCTTTTGGGTTATTTTTTTTGGTGATGGAAGCCAGAGTGCCCGGTGAAAAACACTGACCTTCAGTAGGAAAACTGACATTCCTAGTCAATTAAGATTGGAGTCAAGTGCACCCGCACGAGCAGGGTTCAAAACTCACAAGCTCAGTATTGACTGCAGGGTTCATACATCTTTTTTGTTCCATTTTTCAAGGACTTTTCCATGACTTTTCAAGGATGTTTTATGAAATTTCCATACCCAGAAAAACAGGAAACCAAAGGGTAAAATAGAGATTCTTTGAAAGAGGATGACCTACACATCAGTATAAAAGTATTTATTCAAGTTTTGAAATATTCATCCAAAGTTTTCGATAGCTGTTTGGATACACTACTGGTAACTGGAGACCCACTTTGAAACCATTCAGATATGATCAAACTTTTTGATTTAGTTGAGAGCTCGATGTGTTTGGAGCTCTTACAGTGGCTTTTCAAGGCAGATTCTCCCATGTTTGAAACGTCAAACTCTTTCAGACAAAGGCTGCATTTTACCTTTGAATCGTTACTCCCCCTCACTAGCCATTTGTTGTACTCTGGTTTTTCCAACCATTTTAACTGTAAATATCAGTTACCTGGCATTTTTCTCGTATTAACTGATCAAATCAAGCCATTTTTTAGAAATATTCCTATAACTGGTATCTTATACTGATAATCTGTATCTGTATCTGTAAACGAATTTCTGCCAATCAAGGCACACCTCCGTAAAGAGGAAAGTAGTTCCGTCAATGAAATTCCTCCACCAATATATGTACACAGGTAAATTCACAGTTCACAATAGTCATACACAAGGTTATCTTATTTAACATACATGTTTACGCCACGACAGTGTTAAAAATATTTCAAATGCAATTAAAATGGTAAAAACTAATTTTAAAATAAGTTAAAAATAAGTTACAATAGAGACAATAAGTACAATTATATATTAAAAAAAGTTTTTTTTTTTTTTTAACACTGTTAAAAGGAAAAAAAAAATAGGAAAGTTTATAAGTGCAATCCGTAAAAAAATTTAATGGACTTTAAAACTTCTAAAAGAGGGAGATCCATGTGTACCCCAACATGTATATATTACAGCTAAAATGAATTCACAGTTCTTCATTTTCTGTTGGCTTTTGTATCAGCTTTTGTCAACACATCATATCGCTTGGAATGAAGTGTATATAACAGTTGGCGACATAGCGGTACCAAGTGATTACCGACTCTATCTTCAACATCCTTGCACATCTTCTTTGGTAGGTAATGATAAGGATTAATGATTAATGTTATTAAATCAATAGGAGTTTGCAGGCTCTCTCTTGCTAAGACCAGACTACCTTCGTGTAGAATTTTGACGATAAGGGATGACCTTATTTGTGAAGTTGTTTCACACAATAAGATAAAATGTTATTGAATGAAGCAAACTGCAAAAATTATGGGATTACAGGGAACCAGATTCGGTCATATATTTTCACCTAAAATTATGAAGAAACGAATTTTTAAATCCTTATTTTACATTTACCAAGACTGGGACCTTGTTTGTAGCTCTATTGAGGAAACAGTTTCGACAAAAACTACGCAAAATGTTTATAGACACCTAATAAAGTTTACAGTTCAAGCAATAATAACTTTCCAGGACTTTTCAAGGACTTTTCACGAAAATATAGCTTTCCATGACTTTTAAAGGCCTTTTCACCCCAAAATAAAAATCCATGACTTTTCCAGGATTCAAGGACCCGTACGAACCCTGTGACTGGCTAGTGATCAGAGAAGAAACTTCTTAGACCACTAGGCCACTGAGGCCCCTACATAACTGGAAGTTCTTTGAGACTGATATATATACTTTGGTAAAATTACTGTATCACTAGCCTGTCAACTTTGAGATTGTGAGTTTAAATTCTGCATGTGGCATGTGCATTCAACTCTAATCCTTATTGTCTTTGATTGTCAGTTTTCCAACCAAGATTCAGTTGTTCTCTCCCAGTACCCAAGCTTCCTCCATCAATAAAAATTGAGCACAACGAAATAGCTAATAGAGCTCAAAGTGGTGTTAAACACAAATCAATCAATTAATCTTGATCTGAAAATATGATGTTTAATCATGAAATGTGTTTAATCATGAAATGTGTTTAATCATGAAATCAATTTCTTTATAAAATGATATTGGCCTGTGCTATTCCACGATAATATTTTGATAAACGCAGATTCTAAAATAAAACTTTGGATTTGTTGAATGTTCTGTTTGTGACTATTAATCTTATACTGACCTGACTGTCAATACCAAGAAACAACAGCATCAGGAAAAATATCACTGCCCAAACTTGTGGCATTGGTAACTTGTTAATGGCTTCAGGGTATGCCACCAAACCTAAACCTGGACCTGTAAATAATAATCAACTATTTTACAACCAAACTTGTAGTACTTTTTTTGTTAACTTGATAATTATTCATTTATAGCATACAAATTAATACATGGCCTTTTCCATATATAGATATAGGAAGATGTGGTGTGAGTGCCAATGAGACAACTCTCCATCAAAATAACAATTTAAAAAAGTAAACCATTATAGGTCAATGTACAGCCTTCAACACGGAGCCTTGCCTCACACCAAACAAGCTATAAAGCGCCCTAAAATTACTAGTGTAAAACCATTCAAACTGGAAAACCAACGGTCTAATCTATATAAAATTTTAAAAAAAACGAGAAACGAGAAACATGTATAAATTACATAAACAAACGACAACTACTGTACATCAGATTCCTGGATATCTTCTTCAAACTAGAAACATGTATAAATTACATAAACAAACGACAACTACTGTACATCAGATTCCTGGATATCGTCTTCAAACGAGAAACACGTATAAATTACATAAACAAACGACAACTACTGTATATCAGATGCCTGGATATCGTCTTCAGACCCCCATATCAGCCGAATGATAACAGTAAAATGTTTTGATTAACTGTACTTTGCTAATTGTCCAGTGATGAATATTTCATGCAGACTAGGGGCTGTTTATAGATTACGTTGCTGAATGGGTATTGCTCATTGTTAAAGATCTTTAGTTGTTTTGGTCTCTACATATAGCTATATATAGAAGGTTGTCACATTGGCAACCATACCAAATCTTATTTTTAATGGGAAACTATGTTTGACATCTCTTATTCAGTTATGCTAATTAATCAATAATAACATTAGTGTTTGTCTCACCTGATGTAGCCACTTCAGTTATTGGTAGGTTAGCCTCGTACGACATGGCTCCCAGGATGGCAAAGATAACAAATCCTCCATAGAAACTGGTCAAGGTGTCAGCTAACGTTCCTATTATAGCATCCCTAGACAAAAGAAATAGAAACTTGTCAAGGTGTCAGCAAATGTTCCTATAAAAGCATCCCTGGACAGGGGAAGTTTGAAAAGTTAAATAAGCATGCAGTAAATTTTTTATTTTGATATCAGGGATCACAAACAACTCTTTTTATTTTGTAGTTTCTGAATTTAAAGCAGAAATCAATGGAAATCTTGAAGTAAAATGTTGCACTCTTGGATTTGAGTTTTATCCTGAACTTTGAAAAGTAGGTAAAAAGTGTTTACCAAGCAAAGTGTGTAGAAATAAACGTGCCTTAGACAATTGTTATCAAACTTGTTATAACTTGACATGGTTATCAATCCTCCCCAAGCTGGACCTAGTGAGTAGAAAACCTGTAATCCTGCCTCTAACCATACCTATAAGATAGTCAAGAAAACTGTTAGGAAATCACATTTGGTCATGTGAGTGTTATCAAAATTATAGATGTATTTACACTAGTATGTTAACCTTCAGTTATTACTGAGCTATGTCACAGATTTCAGTAAAATTTCGCATGAAACCTTTGCTCATTGAACTACGACCGAAAATCGAAAAAGAATAATGCAAAATTTTAGAAAATCTGCGACATAACCCATTTACTGTTCCTTGACCTTAAAGAAGAAAACCCAAACAAGTGTTCTATTTTGTATTTCTTATGTCTTGCAAATTTCCTTAAAATATCCATTCAATGCACACATTTTTCCTCTTGAATGTTTTACAGCAACCACAAAAAAATAGTCTTTTCTTACCTGAATATCCAACAACCTACTGAAGTCAGGTTTTAGGTAGAATATGATACCAACCAGAGATCCGGGCATCATAAGTCCTCTTACAGTCAAACCTAAATCATTTCTTACCTGAATATCTAATAACCTGCTGAAGTCAGGTTTTAGGTAGAATATGATACCATCCAGAGATCCTGGCATCATTAGTCCTCTTACAGTCAAACCTAAATCATTTCTTACCTGAATATCTAATAACCTGCTGAAGTCAGGTTTTAGGTAGAATATGATACCATCCAGAGATCCTGTCATCATTAGTCCTCTTACAGTCAAACCTAAATCATTTCTTACCTGAATATCTAATAACCTGCTGAAGTCAGGTTTTAGGTAGAATATGATACCATCCAGAGATCCTGGCATCATTAGTCCTCTAACAGTCAAACCTAAATCATTTCTTACCTGAATATCTAATAACCTGGTAAAGTCAGGTTTTAGGTAGAATATGATACCATCCAGAGATCCTGGCATCATTAGTCCTCTAACAGTCAAACCTAAATCATTTCTTACCTGAATATCTAATAACCTGGTAAAGTCAGGTTTTAGGTAGAATATAATACCATCCAGAGATCCAGGCATCATAAGTCCTCTAACAGTCAAACCTAAATCATTTCTTACCTGAATATCTAATAACCTGCTGGTCAGGTTTTAGGTAGAATATGATACCATCCAGAGATCCAGGCATCATTAGTCCTCTTACAGTCAAACCTAAATCATTTCTTACCTGAATATCTAATAACCTGCTGAAGTCAGGTTTTAGGTAGAATATGATACCATCCAGAGATCCTGGCATCATAAGTCCTCTAACAAATACTATAGTCAATAGTACATAAGGTAATATAGCTGTCAAATACACAACCTATAAAAAAAAGTAGAAAAATTATTAAAACTAAATGTTTTTTTATAAGACCAACTCTATTATAGAATGAATCATGAATAAGGGCATAACAATATAAAGACAACAAATGATTTAAATATTTAGAAGAATTGATAACATTCTTGTTTGATTGAACCTCATAAACATTGAAGACAAATATTACACTGTTTAACAATGAGTCTTTTAATTGAAAGTCATGTTGCAATGATAAAAAATTGCATAAATTAAAACATGGACATATGTGTGCCTCCGGCGGCAAAAGTCTTAATAGAAAAATTTGTTTTACTAAGCATTTAGCCATTTGAAACCGTACATATTATTTTATTTTATTATATAAATGTCATTTATTAAGATTAACTTAATCCAGAATGGGATCACTGATAGCCAGCACAGAAAAAGTATGATGAATGAAAACAAATCTCACCTTCCCTACTGACTTAATTCCCTTCATTAAACAAAGAAACACAAGTATCCAGGCAACCAATAAACAAATAACTAAATGCCATTGCACATTGCCAGATTCTTCTATACCACTGGATATATGTAGCACATTATTTCTGTAAAACAACAAAACACATATAAACAGAATATCTACTGGTATTTAAAATATTTTTATATGAATCAAACAGGATTTTTTTTTAATATCGCAAAAATTCAAATTACATTTAAGTCTAAAATGACATTATTGCAATAATAAATACATGCAATGATTTCTGAATTTACAGTATTAGATATATGTGGAATAAACATTATTTTTTGTTTAACCTTCAAATGTGGTAATTTTTAAAAAACCAATTACTGTTAATATAAGTATTTGTTTCAGATATATACATTTTACATCATTTCAAGAATACTGTCACATTGAAAAATATATTTACACAATTATAAAAATAAAAGCTTTTAACCTCATATTCCAGTGTTTCAAACGTTAATAGATCTTACAGTAGACAAACTTTGATGTCAATTGAAGAAATGTCCAAAATTAATAGTATACTGCTTTGGTACAGTTTTTTAAATAAATGTTCATAAGCAAAGCAAGTGCATAAAACAAACTAACTGAACATTCTATATATTACTACTACTAGGGGGAAATGCCTAAAACAACTTAACCTTACTGAACATTCTATATATACTACTAGGGGTGTTTAACAACCTCTCATAATTTTTATTAACTTTGAAATAAAACATTTTTGTTCTCAATGTTAAACTTACTGTTTCTCTAACATTTGTCAATTTTAAAAATATGTTAAACTATAAAAACAAAAATGCCAAGGACATGCAAATCAAACTATTTTAAAATAATTCCAGAATAATCTCCCTTGAAAAAATCAATATAATACTTACTGCCAGAACTGTTTAGGAGCAGTCTGTAATTCAATGTTTGATACATTACAAGTGTATGATCCATTCTCTTGTATATAGTTATGTCCCATGAAAACTTCAGAACAATTCACCATCTGAAAATTATACAACATTGATACATTACAAGTGTATGATCCATTCTCTTGTATATAGTTATGTCCCATGAAAACTTCAGAACAATTCACCATCTGAAAATTATACAAAATTCTAACAGTTTCAAAGTTACCATGGTTACTGATAGTTCCTTCCAAGTATTTATAAAATATTGAAGGAAGATTATGCTTTTATAACCTTTCAATTTTAGTATAAATAATGTATTTAATGTCGATTATCATGATTATATGAGCGAAGCATGAATAAGGCAGAATAAAACAAGTGAAAGTGTGAGCTACTGCTCACTGATGATACCCTGCCCAAATATTTTGGTTAAATTGAAATTGTTAGGTCATGAATCTGAAAACACATCACACTGCATAGCTAACTTATATAAACCCTTAAACCAAATTTCAGAAATCTTTGTATTGTAGTTCTTGAGAAAAATGTGATGAAAATTTTCAACTGGGCTATCATGTGTAAAATGATACAAGTGTTCGGCCAACAGAAAGTTGTTGAGTTATGAATCTAAAAACTTATCACACAGTATAGCTAACTTATATAAACCCTGAAACCAAATTTCAGAAATCATTGTATTGTAGTTCCTGAAAAAATGCTACAAAAAATATTCATGGGACGGAAGGAGAGATGGATGGTCAGAGAGGTAAAACAGTATACCCCTAATTTTTTTTTTAAAGAGGGGGTATAATGATCTTGTGTAATTTACAACAATAAAATTGAGAATGGAAATGGGGAATGTGTCAAAGAGACAACAACCCGCCCAAATAAAAAACAACAGCAGAGGGTCACCAACAGGTCTTCAATGTAGCGAGAAATTCCTGCAAAAATTCCAAAAAAAAAACTGTTTAATTATAATTAAAATGCAGAATATAAAATTAATGAAAAATTTTAAGGTCAGTTATCGGATTCTGATGATCTTTTCTCTTCATGCTCTTAGGAAATTCAAATTTTGGTCTACAGTTATTAACAGACTTTAAGACTGAATTTACCAGGACAAAGTTTCAAAACTTAATTTCTTTTATTCAGACTTTTTAACTATTTTATATTAGCGTCGTGGATGAATCTTTTGTAAACCAAATGTACATCTAGCTAATAGTTTTAAGCCTAGTATCTACAATTAGTTTATTTTTAAAGACCTCTTTTTTAATGTTATTTATTGTTGCTGTGTAATATAATATATGTTATAAAGCAAAGCATATTTTATTTTTTTATGTATTTCAAATTTAGTATGACATAGACTTACTGTTGTATTTGTTGAAAGTCTACTCAGAATACAGCCAGCCTCATTCCAGCTCTGATCACACAGTGACCATGGTAACGGATTTTTAAAAGAGTTGATGAAATAATATATGATCCAACATAACATAGTTATATAATACCAACTCATCAAAGCTGAGACTGTTACCATTAAATATCCCAGACCTGGTCAAAAAAACAAAATAACATAAAAGTAAATAGAAATAATAACTGTGTTAACAACTCATTAAAGACATGGTGCTGAAACAAAATAACATGCTTAAGGTCAAGGTACAGGAAATGGGATATGTCACATATTTTTTTTTATTTTGCATACAATTTTGGCTCACTGAACATGCTGAACTATAACTGATAACTGATATCAAACACAAATTTAGATATCAGTAATAAATTAAATTTAAGAAAAATCTATAGATTTCAAATTAGAAATTTCATGACTCCAAAACAAAGTAGAGAACATTTTTCTGCTATTTTCAAGCATTCTAGATATAAATATTCACCTCAATTAAAATTGCAGGTCAGGGCATGTACCTATTGATAGTTAATAAAAATAAATATTTTAAAACTTACAATAGACTTACCTTTGAACAAGGGACACATATTCCAAACAAAAAGGGAACTAACTCCAGAGAACTGTCCAAGACATATTTCCAGATAAAACAATGGAAGCCCACAAAATATGATGAAGAAGAAAAATGGTATCAGGAAAGCACCTACAAAGAAACATAAATGTACCCATTAACATTGTTCTAATATACATAAACATGATTTATATAATAAGCAAGATTTTCTAATAAAAAAAATGTCTGAATAAGCAAAGTTGTTCTAAGAAAAAGAAATCTGGACATCGTTTTATACACAGAAGTCTGCATTAACTTTATTACTTGTCATTTTGGTGCGGTCAGTTTTACTGTCTAAAATCATTAATATTTTCATTCATATTAAAATAAGAATGATCCATTTTATGTATACTTTATTAATAAAAGGGTTCAGACTTACCACCCCCGTTACGGACACACAAGTAAGGAAATCTAAGGATGTTAGAAACTCCTACAGAATAGCCTACAATTGATAAGATGAAATCAGCTTTTCTACTCCATGTCTCTCTCTTGTAACTACTCTCTGATGAGTCTGTTTTTGAGTCTAGTTTAGAGTTTTCATAATCAAGCTCAGATTTATCTGATCTTAGTTCCATGATCTCCTCGTCATCTATGTCACACTCACAGTTCCATTTCTTGTTGAGCTGTAATTATATTGTACAACAATGTTTGTTAACAAAGGCCAGTTGATTAAACTTCTTTAGTTTTTCACTTTATCATTGGAACATCATGAACATGCAATGTATTTATGCTTTTTTTTTCGAAACAAAGAAAATGGTAAAACAATTGTAATTAAGGGGAGCTGGAGACTTGAGTCTCAATATAAACCTTATTGCTATTTGTCCCCCATTACCATGATTACTGGACATCACAAAGGTTCCCGAAAAGTTTCGATGTCATAATGCAAAATATGTGATGCCAAAATGGAAAAATGATTGTTGTATGACTTCAAAATCTCAAGCAGGGCAGACTCTCAAGTAAACCAGCATGTATGTATGTACTTCGAGATTCTGCCAATTTAGAAGCACCCCGTGATTGACTGCAGGGGTACAGCGGATCCATGTACACTCCCTAAGGATTAATGGAGATGTGTCCTTTACAATATTATCCCACCACCAGAACAATCCCAACCCAACACCAACGGGAGCGTGTAGAACATTAGGAAGTCTGTTATTATGGTGGATGAAGCTGAAGTACTCGGAGAGAACCCACTGGGACACTCTGTGGAAACAGATAAACCAATAGATATCAGAGAATGATCTCCAGGTCAAAGAAGGGGACAACTGTGACCAAGGGAGGCCCCCAAAGTACCCATTCTAGTTTAAACTCCGGTCTGGGTACCAGAGATGTGTGTTAGAGGGTGAAAATTACCCTTCTGATGTACATAGCCCCACAGGACGCAATTACGACTGGACACAATTACGAACGATTTCCAATGTTTGCCCTCTGAGATTATATTTGTTTATATTTATCAATAAATGTTTTTATAATTAAAAACCCTATTAAAAATCCCTTGTTTTCATGATAATACAATTTATGTGCACTTGGTGAATGTTGATGACGATGACAAAATCATTCTGAAAATATTATAAGAACGGCAATCTGACCTGGAAGTTATATAAAAAAATACATAAAGGTAAGTGCATATTGCCTTCTTTTGTTAATATATAGAAAGAAAAATATCTCCTGATTCTGTTCATATGCGTGATGCCTTTTATCATGCCCAAATAACCCCACAATTGACGTTTTTTAGACTCTTGTGAACCTATTTATGGCCAAAAGAAAATATGTTAATTTTATTGAAAAGTCCAGAGAACTCCGAAAGAAATGTTGACCAATATAAAAAAAATCATAGATGAATGACAAGTACACCACCGAAATGGATAAACTTGAATTTAGTGCTCCTTTAAAGGAGGAACTTACACAAAAACATAAAAATTCAGAAATCTTTCCTTTACACATGACCAACATTTCGTCTGCAACCACTGCTGAAGTAATTGAAGTAAAAAACAAACTTGTGCTTTTTATTTTCCTATGAAAATGTGTTTGAGATAAAGATTAATGTATGCTTTATCAATATAGACTGTTGTCATTGATTTCTTCTGCAAGATATATCAATATAGTGCTGTTCGGAATTGCGTCCATATGTGGCTCTCTTGACCCGTAAAACGAGGTCACGCAAATCTTACTAAAGTATCCCAACGTGCATAAAAATTTATGTGGGATATGATGCAAAATGGAAAGCCTTCATACATCTTAAAGTCTATGGTATAAAAAATTCAAGAAAAGTAGTCTACATAAAAAAAATATTAATCACAGTTTAAAAATCGTTCGTAATTGTGTCCGGTGAGGCTATATTTTTAGCACCCCGAGTGAGAATCGAACTAGGGACCTTCAGCACTGTAGCCATCGGTCTTAACCACTAGACCACAACTCACATGGCAGATTTCCAAATTTCAAATAGTGATAAGGTGTATTATACACCTTATCACTATTTGAAATTTGGAAATTTAACAACCATTTGAAAAGGGGGCCCTGGTAATACTTTTAAAAGTCAAGTCATTTATCACATATGAAGCTCCATAACTGGGGAGGGGATGATCGCCCATAAATCCAACTCTATGTCGTTGTAAGATTACTTTAATCTTTATTATTCAGGCCGGTACAAATCAAACATGAAGATTTGAGGATAGAGATGAAAACTTTGTGTTTTTTTGTACTCAGCAAAAAAAGTTTACCTCTGCTGCAGTCCTTCTTTGATTTTTTCTATCACGGACACCAGTGGCAGAGATGAAAAATGACTTGGTATTCACGTTTTGAAAATTAAAGCCACCCATGTTCGTTTGTTTATTAGTTAATACTGTGTTATCTCCCCTGGTACGTACTGAAACCCGGACCGGACCGGACTCCGGACCCGGACTTTGGTATGAAACCCGGACCCGGACCGGACGCCGGACCCGGACCGGACGCCGGACCCGGACTAAATGTCGGACCCGGACTGGGTAAAAATTATGAATTTTCTTAGAATCACCTTTTCTTTTTTTTTAATCAGGAGAAGGAAGATAATTTTTTGAGAACTGTAACACAGTACATTATAATAATGATAAGATAATCAAATTTTGCTCTTACTCTTGTATAGTCTAGAAGAGAAGACAAGCATGCAAGTTAGCCTTGCAATGATTCTGTATCTTCAATTTACAGTTGTGCAATTACTTTAAAAAAAATCATACATACGGTATGAATGTTTACAAATGACTTTAAAAAACATGGAAATATTTTTTTATAAATTATAGGGAGAAAGTGGATTTTCTTAGAATTATTTTTTCCGTTTTTTATTAAAATTATTCAGAAGGAAGTTAATTTTGGCAGAAATAAACAAGATGCATTACATGTATAATAATTATGAAAATTAATCAGACCTGTATAACCGGCCCCATATACTGATATATACCGTGACAGTAGTTTATATGGGCAGCAGTGACGCGATGCATGAACACGCATTACGTAATTGTGTACTATATGTATTTTAAAGTCCGACAGGAAATCACTAGAATACCTGGTCATGTCACCTCACAATAACTCTGGCAATAATTCCGTTAGTCATACTGATAATCAAATTAGGGAAGGACCGAATCATAATATTAGATTATTACATGGCATTTTTCATATCGCATGAATTATCAGCCCTAGGTTTAATATCTGCCCAAGAGCCGCATGGCTCGAGGGCTGATAATACATGCGATATGAAAAATGACATGTTATGATCTTTTTATCATATGCTTCAACAATGGATAAAAATAACAGATTCATAATATTGATCCTTTTACGTGGCTCTCAAATAGAAGTTCAAAGAGTAACGGAAAAAGTAAGTTTCTAAATTATGTTTGAAACTTTTAAAAAATGCATTTATTTAATATTTTTTTTTTTTTTTTTTTTTATTATTATTATTTTTCACAATATACTTTTCAGTATCCAAATAATTGTTTTGTACACTACTTTGTAATGTTTTTCACTGAAAACGTAGCATTGGGGTGTATTTTCCGGAATATGCCGAGTATCACCGGAATGCCATGCGATAACGTTTAAACGGAAAGGCATGTGATAACAATCGAACCATGTGATAAACTTTTCATATCAGCCCGCTAAGCACCAATTCGAAAAATATGGAATTTACGTAAATTTAAAGCTATTATCATACAGTAAAATTTATATGTTATTTAGTCTAAGTATATGATAAACAAATGTATTACATAAAAGTGTTATGAAGAAAATGATATTTTGAAAACTGTTGAACTATGAAATGATTTAAAAAAATAATCTTATTTATAATCCCATACATGTATTTGAATCATAAACTTAGAAAAAAAAACCAGTTTAAAAACGACTGACTATAGTTGGCAGTAGTCCTTTTGTGACAGTTAATGTTTTTCAAGGGTATCATTTGCGCCATTTTTTCTTTCAAATATATCAATTGCGTTAATATTCGGAAATTATTTGCGCCACCAGTTTACTTGTGACACATTTGTATCATACATAATAACGATAGACAAATATTTGATGATAGTGCGTTGGTTTCACCATCCGTAAGTGCTAAAATCCCATCTACCGAAAGACGTACAACTAATGGAGCAGAGGCATTCTACAATAATTACAATGAACTGTTTATGGATCCCATCCGTCAATATTTGTGTTTTTTTACAAAATAGGCAAGCGACAAGCTACTACATATATTAAATTGCGAAATACTTATGCAGCAGCAGTAACAGTCAGGATTCTACTTCGTCAAAATTATCTCCCCATTACGCCAGTTCATTTTCACAATCGTAGAAATTGAAGTCATTGTAGGGATGACGCGCTACCAATTTTGCTCTTGGAAACCGATAAATTTATCCACATTGCACCATTACGATCCCAGAGGCGGATTTAGAGGGGAAAAAATTTGGTTGCTTATATAGGGAATCATTGAAGCGTGACTGGAGCGGGCCCCCTCTTAGGCAGCAACCATTTGATTTTCTGGGGGGGGGGGGCTATGGTTTTTTTTCTGTGCAAACTTTTTTTTTCGCCTTCGGCGAAGAACAATCTATTTTTTTAGCGACAAACCGAAGACAATTTTTTTCTTTCAATTTTAGCATTACATATAGTGGCAGCTGAGGGTGAAACAAACAATTTTTTTTACTCAGGGTCCAAAACAAATTATTTTTTTCACCAAAACCTGGAAACAAACTTTTCTAAAAATGATAGAATCTGAAGCGAGACAATGTATGAAATATTCTTGCTTTGTACGATATCAAGACAAAATATTCAACTCAAACACGCCCTAACATAAAAAGGTGCACTCGATTTTCTCTTTTCGATACACTTGTGATTTTTTTCTTGAATCACACAAAGGGCAGACACGAAAATTACTGAACTAATAGATTGATATGTTTTCCGTCCGTGGTAATTTTATTTTAAAAATCGGAGATTATGCATTTTCTACATCCAACTTGAAAGATACCCATGTCGTCGACTTGATATCTAATTGTTCTGCTCAACTATGTACTAAATAAATTGAAAACTTATGCAAATGGTGTTTTTAAAATAAAACACTTCGTAATTGAGAAGAAAATTGTAATTTTGTTTGTTTCTATTAACTTTTAAAAAATTTGTCACTATAGTAAACATTACAGTAAACATTTCTCGCCTTCTCTAACAAAGAGCTTCGATTCTTTTGTTCTATTTCAACCGGGTTTCCGACTGAGTAAGAAGTAAACATGTTTCAGAGTAAATGGGGAATGTGTCCATGGGACACAGACGATGCACCCGCTTGCATATCATATATCATTTTCATTATTCATTTGTAACGGAGTATAACAACTCCGGGATCCAGAACGGTTTCAGTGACGCTACCAAAATTCGAACTTATCTCTGTCTTGTGGTACTAAGCATTGTGTATAAGTTTCCTAACATTTGGTAAAGTCAAACCTTCATGTACGTAAGAGAACGGAAACGAAAATTTCAACATTTTTCCCATTTGTAAAAGAACATAACTCTAGAATGGTTTAAATGACACCTACAAAATTTAAACTTGATCTGTGTTTTGTGGTCACAAGCATTGTGTATACACAGTGTGGGAACGAAACTGTACGGTTTTCTCATTAGTTTAAATATATTTTATTGTCTAGATATACAATAGTATTGGATTCCAGTTATAACAACTTAAGATAATCCTCTCCAAATAAGTACTATGGTGTTTGAAAATTAATTTATTACACACAGGTATAGAAACTTCAAGCTAGTGTGGGGTCATGTCAGGTCACAGGCCGGACTCACCTGTTCAAGATTGTGTATTGCATGGTTGATTGCTGCTTTAGTGTCTTTTATTGATCATTCCGATCAGAGTCAAATAACTACAGAAATAGAGAAATAAATGAAGAAAAAAGAAAAAGGAAAAATGGAAATACAATCTTTCAATTAAACACTTAATACAGTATATGTATATATAACTCGTATACTCCCAGTCCGGGGTTATTTCAGGTCACAGTCCGGACTCGCCTAGTATTATTTCGTTGCTTCTCGGATAAAAGTCTTTTGTTAATTTTTTCGATGACAATTTGATAAGCAAAAAGTTGAATGAATAAAAATGAATAAGTTCGTCTCATCAAATAATGTGTGAAGTTTTATATCTCTATCGATGTCTATAGTTTGCGAATACACCTAGTCCGGGCTTACTTCAGGTCACCATCCGGATTCGCCTATTACATTTCATTTTTTCGTTAAATGTCGGATAAATATCTTATAACTTTCTTATGTATTACATGCTTGATCAAATGTCCCGTCAATATACTTTACGACACTAAACAGTTTACATACAGTTAGTCGTCGTAATGCAATACACGCAGGTATAGTAAACTTCAAGCTAGTCCGGGGTCATGTCAGGTCACAGTCCGGACTCACCTGTTCAAGAATGTGTATTACATTGTTGAACGCCGCTTAAGTGTCGTTTATTGATTTTTCCGATGACAATCGAATAACTAAAGAAATAGAGAAACGAATAAAGGAAAAGTAAAAAGCAAAAAGGGAAAATAATCTTTCAATTAAACAAATAATTTAGTATATTTATATACAATCCGTATACTCCTGGTCTGGGGTTATATCAGGTTACAGTCCGGACTCGCCTAATATTAATTTGTTGATTCTAAGGTAAACGTCTTTTATTAATGTTTCCGACGACAATACAATAAGGAAAAAGTTGAATGAATAAAAATGAATAAGTTCGTCTCATCAAATAATGTGTGAAGTTTTATATCTCTATCGATGTCTATAGTTTGCGAATACACCTAGTCCGGGCTTACTTCAGGTCACCATCCGGACTCGCCTATTACATTTAATTTTTTCGTTAAATGTCGGATAAATATCTTATAACTTTCTTATGTATTACATGCTTGATCAAATGTCCCGTCAATATACTTTACGACACTAAACAGTTTACATACAGTTAGTCGTCGTAATGCAATACACGCAGGTATAGTAAACTTCAAGCTAGTCCGGGGTCATGTCAGGTCACAGTCCGGACTCACCTGTTCAAGATTGTGTATTACATGGATGATCTATCGCCGCTTAAATTTTATTGGAGCAACTCCAACTTTGTATCATCCAATTAGGAGCCGCAGAAGATTTTATTCAGAGTACCATCTTATGTCCCGGTTAACGTATACGGCCTTGTAAACTTTTGCCACTCATTATATATAACACAAGATTATTTCTGTATATCTTACCAAAGGAATACTACTGATACGGAGATTACGAGTGAATAATTCATAAGCGATGTATCTTAGTTTATTTTGACAATGGCTGCTGAAATAAAATTATTTCACTATATTGAACATTTTTATTTATTATTTCATTATATCTCGGAGCTAATGCCCCTTTAAATCTAACTTATATACATGCTTGATTATGATTGCTAGTGTAGTCTTTGACACATTTTGCGTGAAACATTGGATTGTTGAATTATTTTTTAAAAAATAGACTTTGTGATGACAATCAAATGAGCAAGTAAATCTTTTTTTTTATTATTATTTTACGGCAGAAAAAAATGGAGTAATTAAAATAACATGAAATTTGAAAAAAAGGCAGGACAGGAGTTTTGAGTAAAATAAAATCAAATGGTAGCTCCCTTATTTAAACACTGAATTACCAATAGCCTTAATGTATTTTGTAAGTAATTCCTGGTTGTGTCTTCTTTTTTCTTTTTCTTTCAATTAAACCAATATCCTAAAGCGAGTGTAAACCTTTGTCAATAATTTATTCTGAGGAACAGTATTAGAGATCATAAGAATTTAGAGAAACAATTAAAAGTCATAAGAATTCGGAGGAACAATATAAGTCTTAGAGATTATAATAACTCGGAGGAACAATAAAAAGTCACAAGGCTTCTGAGGAACAGCAAGAGATCATAAGAATTCGGATGAACAATCAAAAGGCATAAGAATTCGGAGGAACAATAAAAAGTCATAAGAATTCTGAGGAACAATAAGATATAAGAATTTGGAGGAACAATAAGATATCATAAGAGTTCGGAGGAACAATAAGATATCATAAGAATTCGGAAGAACAATAAGAGATCATAGGAATTCTCATGATACTAGTTGACAATTCATAACATATGTACAATTGGCTAACGAAAGAGGTTTATATTGATGAATAGAAAGTGACATTCACCTGCAATTTACCTGTGCACAATCGGCGCAAATGAAAGATCGAAAGGTATAGAGAAATACATATTTACAATATATACAATATTCAATAAATACAATTTGTACAAGACATGTTACAAAAATAATTAATAGGGGTGGTGTCACACTAGATAAAGCCAGGAGTTCACACAGATTTATTTATAGTTTTGATAAATTTGCAGAGTTTAATCAACTTTACCTTCTTTTCAGGGGCGGATGCAGGAATTTTCGAAAAGGGGGGGGGGGTGCTAACCCAGGGCAAAGGGGGGGGGGGGTGCAAAGGGGTGCAAAACATATGTCCCGATACAAATGCATTGATAGGCAAAAATAAAGGGGGGTGCGCACCCCCGGAACCCCCCCCCCCTGGATCCGCCACTGCTTTTTTGATGACATTAATAATTTATACTTTAAAATATTTGGCTTTGTGTAGCTATACTTTTCTATGTAATTTTTCCTCTCCTTTTAGAAAAATTGGCATTCCAAAATAAAGTTCATTGTTTTTACACAGAGTACAGTTTCTATTTTGTCTGCTGGTGTTTAACCATCTACCATTTTCAATGGGTAATTTATGATTCGTCGTTCTAAATCTGCAAAATTCTACAAGATTTTTGTTATCAAAAATATCTAAATAAGCTTCAGAACTAAAATTATCTTTAAATACTTTCTTCTAACAGTAAGTGCCAATTCTGTTCAAATTGATCTTTTAGGTTTCTACTAACTGTAAGACGTAGCCAATTCAAATTAATAAAAGTTTGTGAATTCCAAATATGTTAAGCCACATTCATTCAAAATATTTTTTATGTTATCTAACCATACAAATTTGTCTCCATTTACAAATGACAATTGAAAACATAAGTTATAGACAATTTTTGACAATTTTGACTCCTTTCCAGAAAGAATTTTACCCTAGAATGATATCATTCTATTTTTTATGTCAATTTCTAAAGCACAAGTTTAGACTAAATTCGTAGGAGAAATTAACCGTCATATACTATTTATAGACTTAAGACATTTTAAAAGTCATAAGACAGAAAAGTCCTAATAATTTCAAAATCTATTTATACAGTTTCTTAGAGAAATATAAACACACCGGCGAATTATTTAGAAAAGAAGGAATTCTATTTTTCCCTTAATGTCTAGAAGAAGTAAACAATACACAAAAAAAAATATAACCTCAAATGTTTCAAACTATTGCGCTTTACTCTTCCTATGAAAAGAATTTAATTTGCTTTCATTGATAATAAAAAGATTTTATTAATTTCCATAAAACAATAACGACAAAGGAATTATATATATCTCTTTACTTTACTTTACTCTTTTTTGTTCAATTTTACGCTCGGAATGTAGATTGTTTTTAATTTATATATACTGTAACTTATTATATGACAGTAATCTTAAAAAAATCAAAGTGGTAAAAAAACCCACAGTCCGGGTCCGGGTTTCATACCAAAGTCCGGGTCCGGAGTCCGGTCCGGTCCGGGTTTCAGTGCGTACCATCTCCCCTTCTGAAACTATCTACACAAAAACCGACGAAAAGCAAAGCACCATTACAATCAACAATAATGATATTTTGTTTGGCTCCATGTCGTTTTACATTATAAACACTATAGGTTATTCTACTGAACATTCCTTGTAATATTACTATAAGTTATATTTCCCTTATATTTAAAAAGGTTAAAAAAAAGTAATAACCAAAGAAAAAAAATCGTCTTTTCTTCTCAGGCAATACTAAACCTGGGACTATTGTGATTGGGGGCACAGGCTACAAAGTTGTGTTTATCACCTGATATTTTTGTTTACATTTAATTCATGAAATAATGCAAGTTAATTATGCAACCATTATACTTTTGCTTTAGTTTCAGAAATATAAGCCAAAAACTGCACTTTACCCCTATGTTCTATTTTTAGCCATGTCAGCCATGTTGGTTGGAAGGAGGGGTCATCGGACACATTTTTAAAACTAGATACACTAATAATATATGTGGCGAAGTTTGGTTAAATTCATCTTCGTAGTTCCAGTGGAGAAATTTTTGGTAAAAGATTACAAAAATTTACAATAAAGGGCAATTTATGAGGGTCGGTTGAAAACAAAACTTTACGACAAAACTCGGAGATGATTTCAGCTTTCCAATTGTGAACTTTCAATTTCTAAGTAGCAACATTCCGGCAGAACCTGCAAACGGGGTATATATCTCCCAATTGATACGATATTCCCGTGCTTGCATTTCCTATCATGATTTTCTTGATAGAGGGTTCCTGCTCACAAGGAAGCTATTAAACTGGTGAAGTTGAATTAATCCCTTCCTAAATTTTACGGACGCCATCACTAGTTGGTTGACCGTTATGGAATAACCTTTCACAAATGATATCGGATATGTTCCTTACGTTGTAACTACAATCCTCTTCCCTTTCATGAATGTGACCTACCGAATTATATACTATTTACCGGATTTCACATAAGCAACACGACAGGTGCCACACGTGGAGCAGATCTGCTTACCCTTCCGGAGCACCTGAAATCATCCCTAGTTTTTTGGTGGGGTTCGTGTTGTTTATTCTTTAGTGTTCTATGTTGTGTCATGTGTGCTGTTTGTTTGTCTTTTTTCATTTTTAACCATGGCGTTGTCAGTTCGTTTTATATTTATGAGTTTGACTGTCCCTTTGGTATCTTTCGCCCCTCTTTTATGATAACTCCTTGACTACTTTAGTCAGGTTGACATTTTTGCTGTTACAGTTTATCTCTATCTATAATAATATTCAAGATAATAACAAAAAAACAAAAAAACAACTGCACAAAATTTCATTAAAATGACTATTTCAGGGGCAACAACCCAACGATGGGTTTTAAATTTCAGGGCAGATAGAAATAAACTTGATGACCATTTTACCCCCCATGTCAGATTTACTCAAAATGTTTTAGTTTCAGAGATATAAGCCAAAAAGTGTATGTTACTCGATCCTATGTTCTATGTTTAGTCATAGGGGTCGTAGGACACAATATTTTAAAATTAATATCCAAATGATGATTGTGGCCAATATTGGTTAAATTGGCCCAGTAGTTTCAGAGGAGAAGAATTTTGCAATAGTTCGGCAGCAACCATTTGATTTTCTGGGGGGGGGGGGGGGGGGGGGGCTATGGTTTTTTTTGGAAAAAAAAGTTTGTTTCCAGTTTTTGATGAAAAAAATAATTTGTTTTGGACCCTGAGAAAAAAAAATTGTTTGTTTCACCCTCAGCTGCCACTATATGTAATGCTAAAATTGAAAGAAAAAACTTGGTTTGTCGCTAAAAAAATAGATTGTTCTTAGCCGAAGGCGAAAAAAAAAGTTTGCACAGAAAAAAAAACCATAGCCCCCCCCCCCAGAAAATCAAATGGTTGCTGCCTTAACGTACGACGGACGACGGACAAGTGATCGGAAAACAACTCACTTGGCCTACTGGTCCATTGTCGTTATTAAACAAAAAAATCGTAAGGGTTCCACGGAACCCAGTGTCTCGCCAACTTTTGCTGTTAATCGCAGACTCAACAAAAATGAGGAAAAAACATCAATAAAAATTTCCCTCTCGATACTGTCTTTTGATTGAAAGAAGCTTCCAAGTTTGGTAAAAAATCCAGGATAGTTTATGAATCTAATAAATGTTTTATAAACTTTAACTGCAGACTGTATGTAATGTTAACTGGAAGAAAAACTAAGTCCATTTATAAGTAAAATACGGAAAAAGTGAATTTTTTTTTTACAAAATTTACTTCTAAATAATATCTTATGATCAGAAACAAGCTTTTGTCTAAGTTTGGTAGAAATCCAGGATAGTTTAAGAACATTATAAAAATTTAAAAAACTTAAACCACAGAGTGAATGTTTTGTTTCTGGCAAAAAAACTAAGTCCATTTATAAGTAAAATACGGAAAAGTGGAAATTTATTTTTACAAAATTTTCTTCTTGATACTATCTTATGATCATAAACAAGCTTCTGTCCAAGTTTGGTACAAATCAAGGATAGTTTATGAAAGTTATTAAAATTTTAAAAACTTTAACCACAGAGTGAATGTAATGTTTCCTCGCAGAAAAACTAAGTCCATTTATAAGTAAAATACGGAAAAGTGGAAATTTATTTTCACAAAATTATTTTCTTCTTGATACTATCTTATGATCATAAACAAGCTTCTGTCCAAGTTTGGTACAAATCAAGGATAGTTTATGAAAGTTATTAAAATTTTAAAAACTTTAACCACAGAGTGAATGTAATGTTTCCTCGCAGAAAAACTAAGTCCATTTATAAGTAAAATACGGAAAAAATGGAATTTTATTTTTATAAAATTTACTTCTGGATACTTTCTTATGATCATAAACAAGCTTCTGTCCAAGTTTGGTAGAAATTCAGTATAGTTTAAGAAAGTTATTAAAATTTCAAAAACTTTAACCACAGAGTGAATATTTGTGGACGCCGCCGCCGACGACGACGACGGAATGTAGGATCGCTTAGTCTCGCTTTTTCAACTTAAGTCGAAGGCTCGACAAAAATCACATATTTTTTTCGCTTACATAGGAGGACTTAAATAATTTGCTTTCATGTCTCAATATTTGTATATTTCATAAATCGAAGCACTGGCTACTGAACTTATATAATCCTCGGAGATTTATTCCATCAGCAACTGTATCGACCCAATTTCAAATAGTACTAGCACTAAAGAAACCATGTAGCCGAGAAACCGGCGAAAATTAAACAGATCAAAAATGAGTGTTATACTGAAAAGAATATACAACAAAAAGGGTACTACAAAAACACATTATTTTCTATTCATATTTATTACATTGTATAATTAAAAGAAACACTGTATTGACACGAATTCTTTAACATTTAATGGATATAGTAGACGAAATGATACAATGAAAAGTTACATACTATTATTAACTATTCTTGATATTAAAAATACTCAACATAAAAAATATATCTATCTATACCTTATTATTCGTGTGTTTGAAAACAGAGCGTAAAACTTGTTGAATTTGAAAATTAAGACTATTTATGGCTTTGGAATATATGTGTACACTACAATACATAAACCCCTTGTCAATGCTCGCTCTTATTGTTTTTAATCTAAAACGTTGATGAGATATGTCACTATGGAATGTATATGATGTTCCTAAATAATTCAAATGGACACATTTTGTGTTTTGTGCTTTTTAAAATTTCATAAATAGTCTGATATTTGTCTATCTCGGTGTTTGCATTTCGATAAACTGAAATGGTAATCACTCATGACTATATTTGGTATACACGCATCTAGTTACATACGTGGGAAAATTGTAAGAAAAGTAAGCGGAAGTTCCTAAAATGGAATTTAAATCTGAATTTGGATTGAATTCTCTAAGGAACCGACAGAAAAAACACAAGAGTGCACACGCTGAAATGTCTCGCCTTCTATACTAATCATTGATATTATGTTGATAGTCCTAAGTATAAAGCTAAGCTTTATTACAACTGACACATAAACTTAACATTAACCAAGATAACTAAACAAAGACCAATGAACCTTGAAAATGAGGTCACGGTCAGATGAACCATGCCAGACAGACATGTACAGCTAACAATGCTTCTATACAACATATATAGATGACCCATTACTTATAGTTTAAGAAAAATAGACCAAAACACAAAAACTTAACACTGTGCAATGAACCGTGAAAATGAGGTCACGGTCAGAAAAATCCTGTGCGACTGACATAAAGATCATAAAATATTTCCATACACCAAATATAGTTGACCTATGGCATATAGTATTAGATAAAAAGACCAAAACTCAAAAACTTAACTTTGACCACTGAACCATGAAAATGAGGTCAAGGTCACATGGCATCTGCCCGCTAGACATGCACACCTTACAATCATTCCATACAACAAATATAGTAGACCTATTGCATATAGTATGAGAAAAACAGACCAAAACACAAAAATTTAACTATAACCACTGAACCATGAAAATGAGGTCAAGGTCAGATGACACCTGCCAGTTGGACATGTACACCTTACAGTCCTTCCACACAGTGAATATACTAGCCATATTGCTTACAGTATCTGGGATATGGACTTGACCACCAAAACTTGACCTTGTTCACTGATCCATGAAATGAGGTCGAGGTCAAGTGAAAACTGTCTGACAGACATGAGAACCTTGCAAGGTACGCACATATCAAATATAGCTATCCTATTACTTATAATAAGAGAGAAATCAACATTACAAAAAAATTGAACTTTTTTTTCAAGTGGTCACTGAACCATGAAAATGAGGTCAAGGACATTGGACCTGTGACTGACGGAAACTTTGTAACATGAAGCATCTATATACAAAGTATAAAGCATCCAGGTCTTCCACCTTCTAAAATATAAAGCTTTTAAGAAGTGAGCTAACGCCGCCGCCGCCGCCGCCGGATCACTATCCCTATGTCGAGCTTTCTGCAACAAAAGTTGCAGGCTCGACAATAAAACAATAAAAACAAAGTAACCCTCTGGCACAGCGATGGTGAAACAAGAGGTTTTCATAGAAACGTTTAAACATTTCAACCGAAAATGCTCTGATCACAAAACGTCTTGTGTTACCCTAACCCAAAGAAAGCACCATTGAATTAACTAACCTTTTTCAGAATTTACTCCTAAATACCAATTCGTTGAGAACATATATTTGACTTACCAAAGTGCATATCAGTGTACTATTACAATCAGTACATGTTTATGCATGTGTCGAATCAGTTAATTATTGTTTGGATTATCATAACTGTCATGTATACTCTAAACGGATAGTATAATGTTGTCCATGTACTTACTTGTTAAACGTGATGTTTTGTCTATGCATATAATTCAGCATAAACTATTTTATGATATTAAGGAACAAGAATGTGTCCAAAGAACACGGATGCCCCACTCGCACTATCATTTTCCATGTTCAGTGGACCGTGAAATTGGGGTAAAAAATATAATTTGGCATTAAAATTAGAAAGATCATATCATAAGGAACATGTGTATTACGTTTCAAGTTGATTGGACTTCAACTTCCTTAAAAACTACACTGACCAAAAACGTTAACCTGAAACTCGAACTATCATTTTCTATGTTCAGTGGACAGTGAAATTGGGGTCAAACATCTAATTTTGAATTAAAATTTAAAAAATCATATCATAGGGAGCATGTATACTAAGTTTCACGTTTGATCAGACTTCAACTTCATCTAAAACTACCTTGACCATGCAAAAACTTTAACCTGAAGCGGGACAAACGGACGAACGGACGGACGGACGGAACTGACGGATGCACATAACAGAAAACATAATGCCCCTCTACTATCGTAGGCGGGGCATAAACATTTAATGATGATAAATTCATTCAGAATAAGTAGATTCATTTCAATAAAAATGACAACTATTTATTGGAATTGAGCTATGAAAACAATCTAAACAAATCTAGATTAAACATAAGCTTCCAACAAGGTATTATTTTGGTTGTTTCTTCTTACTTGAGACTAGGACTGAACCAATCACGTTATATAGTTGTGTATACAGAAAGAAAAAGTAAATTCAACTCGCATTTTTTGAGACTTACTTAGTCTTTAGATTTGCTGTTTTTGTGTTGTTCGTTTGTTATCTCATTGGCGCGTACCCCATCTTTCATTTCGTTCACTACCACCAAAGACCTAAACATACCGTATCCATTGAGCTCCTCTTCAACGTGATACAAGATGTTAGGTGACCAGTGAAGGTTTGACAAACAATTCATACAGTTTAAAGAAAAACTTTGTTTATGAGGGGCATAGGTCAAGACCATTTAACCAATTATTGTCATAAAAAGTTTAACCACGATGTAGTACTATGATCTGCGATAGGACAATGCTAAATATATACTTCTTGACATATATTTTTTTAGTAGCGTACTATTGTTGTAAACACACTGTACTTATACAAAACAAGATGTGTCACTGTGTCATACAGTAACGTACAAAAAGTATTTGGTCAAGGTTACACATTACATACTGACATCTGTCAAGTTAGGAAAGAGTGTGATGTTTTTACCGTTATCCTTAACTATGTACATTTAAACCAGGGTAACATACTGCAAATATTAAATATAGTTCCAATAGATAGAAGAAGTATGAGTGCCAATGAGACAATTAACTCTTCATAAAAGTCACAATTTGTAAAAGTAACCCCTTTAATATAAACCATTACTATATGAATGATGACATCTGTTGATTTGTATGCGACTGTCTAAGTAGTCGGTCATTGCCTGAGACTACTATATATGGTCATTGCATGGAACTTCTCACAATTTCACTCGCGAAATGTAAAAGTTTTCAAATCCTACTTGAATTTAAATATTAAAAAGTCGATATCATATGTCATATATGTAATAGGGTTCTTGGACAGAATAAAAGGATTCGTCAAGTTTAATAAGATGCTTTATTCATACGACATAAATAAATCAACCCTGAAAGTACACAAATAACAAAACGTAAATACATAGACAGTACAGTGTACAAAGGGATATAACTCTAAATCATAAAACGGAAAGTACATGTATAATATACGATAAACTAGCTCTTTTCTGTAAGAATACAACCAATACGATTTAAGTGTATATATTATAAATATATAAATTCAATCAAACTCAATTATCAACCAAGTCAGGATTAAGTGCTACATTATGTCCAATTATGTTACGCTACTCATTCATAGATTTATGAATGAACTATTTCTTACTATAATGTTTACATGTAATAATTGACATACAGGTAACTACTATTCAGAAGACACAAACAATACATATATTGAACTAAAATTAAATAGACAAACACAGACAATACAGTAAACTAAAAATACATGTAACACTGATCTTACCATGTATATGGTACAAAGGTCTATCTCCGTATTTGGAAACATCACCAGATCAATAGAATATGAAGATATTCTGGTCCTGTTAAAATACAAATATAACCTACATAAGTCTAATGAACTAACTATATCAGCATAGCATATATAAACAATAAGTAAGATGTTCAGTAGACATTGCTTTGGACCTTTTATAATAATAAAATAACTGTACCAATACATGTATCATTAATATATCTATGATATATTATTTCTCTCAGTTCATGAAAATACTTTTAAGGTTCATCATAACAAACGGACAAATATGGCTGTATTTACATGCCAAAAATTACTCTGAGTACAGACTTACCTGTAAAGTTGGAAAAGTTTTAATGCCTAGTATCCACTAGATATAATAAAGTTAAATGCATTTTGTGTTTCAGAAAGATAAAATCTCTTGTGGATTTTGATGGGCATTTTTTTTCCTTCATGCAAAAGGTGTGAAAATTGACTAAGTTGTGGTACAACTATGAGATGCTCCCTCAGGTAAAAAAACCGGTTTGTATTGTTTTCATTGTCCTTAATTGACATTGACACCAGGTATCTTCACAACTATAGGTGAGTTAAAGAGTTTATCTGAGTCAGTGAGAGGACAGTATCAAAGTAATTCAGGGCCTATTTCGATTCGTCCGACTCGGGTTAACTCTAGTTGAAAGGTCAGCGGTAATGCGCATGTGCGCAACCGTTCCGAATCGAAGTCAAAACTCTTCCATCGAGTTGACTATTATAATGGAGGTGAAAAAAAAAAGTCCTGATCTCGTTTGTTTTTGAAAAATAGTTTGTTAGTGAGTTAAAAACAAAAATTGTAACATTGAAAAATCGTTCAGATACAATTAATTTCTATTTTATTTCCAACCACCTCCGACAGCTGATAATAAACTCTCATCATAGATACCAGGAATAAAATTTAACTTTTACACCTGACGCGTGTATCGTCTACAAAAGACTCATCAGTGACGCTCGAATTAAAAATGTTATAAAAGGTCAAATAAAGTACGAAGTTGAAGAGATTTGAGGACCAAATATACACATCAACAATATTGGCTGATTCCGAAATACAGGCAATAATAAATTCCCCTTGTCAGCTTTATTCTTCGGCTGTATTTTGTCAAATACCAGTTTATTTGTATCACTTTTATTTGTTGCAACTACTTGACGCCATCTTGAAACTCGACTAAACAGTCGGAAAGCTGACCCCGGTTTGACCCCATTTCTTAAAGCAACAATGGACGTCATGTGATTACCATATATGGGCATATTTTTACCGAAAAAAGTTAAGCCCGTTTTTTGGAATTTGTGGTATTTTGCATGAATTAAAACTAATTTCCTTCAAAGTGAACATTCTTGATTATATAAGAAATATATTACTCTACTCATTTATGGATTAAAGTCATTTTTTTCTTTTAAAATGTGTCTTCAAAGTCACGGTGTTGACGAAAAAAAATTGGTCACAGAAAATTTAAATCGTAATTTTCTCTCTTAACTTCTCGGGAAGCTATGCTGAATTTAAATTATGTAATGTAACATAACTTGGACTATGATATGTCAAATTTGTGCCAGTTGATATGCTATGTGTCCCTATGTGCCATAATAATTAAATATTAATTTAATATTCCAAGAGTAAAAATATTTATGTTTTGGTAAGTATTTTTACTGCTGTAACCAAACTATTTTAACACAGAAATTTTTTTTTTTATTTAAACTTAAAATAGATCATAATGAAAGTATTCTGAATGTAAAATCTTCATTATTTTAAATAAAGGGAAATTAGTTTGCAATCCTTGTATGAACAAACTAAATATAACAATTATGTTGTCTAATTGATTTCATGCAAGTTAGTTCTAATGAATGGACTCAAATAATAATAAAAAGAAAAAAACACTAAACCAATAAATAAATAGTGCTAATCACGAACTTGAAAATAAATAAGTACAAAAAAGACACAGTAATATTTTTCTTCTTCTATTTGAAAAAAATAATAATAACATTAAAAAAACTATGTATTTTTATATTTATATAAAAGTATTTCAGAGCAGTTTCTGGGGGCTAAATCAACAATTATGTTTTAGATTACAAGTCAAAATTAAGTCACACTTCATGTCAGTATGATCATGCTTTGAATAAGATTTACTAAAATGCTACTCTGAAAGAGATTGTTTGAAGGCAGCAACTATTTGTTTTCAGGGAGGAGGGAACTATGGATTTTTTTCCAAACAAGTTGAAGACAATTCTTCTCTTTCAATTTTAGCATTTCATTTAATGGCAGCTGAGGGTAAAACAAACATTTTTTTTCTCAGGGTCAAAAACAAATTTGTATCCAAAAATTGGAAACAAACTTTTTTTTTCTTCAAAACAATCAATAGCCACCACCCCCTACCCCCACCAGAAAATCAGATGGTTGTTGGCTGCCTAAGTTCAAATTTAGGACAATATTTTTGCATTTACTTTTGCAGGATTCCTTTATCACAAAAAAAAAAATATATTATTATAAACAACGAATGAGTTTTATGTCAGTCATCTAAAGCAGTTCAGGTTGTGCAAAGACAGTATAAGATTTCCTTACCTAGTTTTAGTTAAGTCATACATTTCACTGACTTAAAGAGAATAATTAATCCAGTCAAATATTCACAGCTGATCTCGCCATTACTTTTTCAAACAAACATACTAAATGTGTGTACATTGACTGTGTTCAGATGCAAGGTGACATCGATGTGTAAGACCGAAAAACTACAATGTCAAAAAATGTCTTTCTTTTGGAATTTAGTTCAAACGGGGTTTCCCGAGGGCTGATAGAACGTTATACTTGATGCTTTTTTTTAAATTTTGAGATACGTATTACTAATTGTTTGTATAATACATATAGTCTTTGTTAATCTGTGATAAATAGAAGAAAATAATTTTATACGACGATCAACGGCATAACGGGATCGTTAAAAGACGGCCAATTTGACATGTTTGAGAATTTTTTTTTCCTTTTGATAATAAAATCGATGCTTAACAAATCGCAATAAATCTATTTCAGACCCTAATGGCAAGTAGAAAACTGAAAAAAGATAAACTTCCAAATTAGCGCCAAAAAAAATTCCGCGAAATTAACGCAATTTCAGAATGGCGGGTTTTAATATCAGTCCCATTGTTGTCTTAAGAAAGTAGGAAAAGTATCCAGAATGTTTTACAGGAGTTGGTAAATTGAAATCATTTCAGTTACAGATACCTATCGACCCAGATGTTGAACCCGTTATTCAGCCTATGAGGAGGGTACTGTTTAATCTGCGCGATAAACTTGGCAAGAAGTTAGATGAACTTTTAGATTTAGATATAATTGAACATGTCAATGAACCTAGTCAATGGGTTTCTCCAGTAGTAGTTGTGCCAAAACGTTCAGGTGATGACATCAGACTATGTGTTGACATGCGCCAGGCTAATGCAGCTGTGAAACGAGTACGACATCCGATTCCAACAATAGATGAACTATTGCAAGATATGAACTCTAGTAAAGTGTTTAGTAAGCTTGATGTAACTTGGGCCTATCACCAAATTGAGTTAAAACCTGAGTCTAGGGAAATAACTACTTTTGTAACTCATAAAGGGTTGTTTAGGTATAAGCGCCTTATGTTTGGTATTAGTTGTGCCCCTGAATTATATCAAAATATCATGCAACAAGTTCTTCAGGGCTGTGAGGGTGTTCATAACATTATGGATGATATTATTGTACATGCTAGTAACCAGGTTGAACATGATAAATGGTTGTTGGCTGCCTAAGTTCAAATTTAGGACAATATTTTTGCATTTACTTTTGCAGGATTCCTTTATCACAAAAAAAATATATTATTATAAACAACGAATGAGTTTTATGTCAGTCATCTAAAGCAGTTCAGGTTGTGCAAAGACAGTATAAGATTTCCTTACCTAGTTTTAGTTAAGTCATACATTTCACTGACTTAAAGAGAATAATTAATCCAGTCAAATATTCACAGCTGATCTCGCCATTTCTTTTTCAAACAAACATACTAAATGTGTGTACATTGACTGTGTTCAGATGCAAGGTGACATCGATGTGTAAGACCGAAAACTACAATGTCAAAAAATGTCTTTCTTTTGGAATTTAGTTCAAACGGGGTTTCCCAAGGGCTGATAGAACGTTATACTTGATGCTTTTTTTTAAATTTTGAGATACGTATTACTAATTGTTTGTATAATACATATAGTCTTTGTTAATCTGTGATAAATAGAAGAAAATAATTTTATACGACGATCAACGGCATAACGGGATCGTTAAAAGACGGCCAATTTGACATGTTTGAGAATTTTTTTTCCTTTTGATAATAAAATCGATGCTTAACAAATCGCAATAAATCTATTTCAGACCCTAATGTCAAGTAGGAAACTGAAAAAAGATAAACTTCCAAATTAGCGCCAAAAAAAATTCCGCGAAATTAACGCAATTTCAGAATGGCGGGTTTTAATATCAGTCCCATTGTTGTCTTAAGAAAGTAGGAAAAGTATCCAGAATGTTTTACAGGAGTTGGTAAATTGAAATCATTTCAGTTACAGATACCTATCGACCCAGATGTTGAACCCGTTATTCAGCCTATGAGGAGGGTACTGTTTAATCTGCGCGATAAACTTGGCAAGAAGTTAGATGAACTTTTAGATTTAGATATAATTGAACATGTCAATGAACCTAGTCAATGGGTGTCTCCATAAGTAGCAACAACGGTCGTTTCTAAGGGCTTGCTTTCCGACTGTAAACCTGCCCCGACCCAGGGTTGATGTCGAGTTAACTCGGGTAGGTTCAAAAGGTCAAACTCGGGGTGTTCGGTTGTCAGTCGAGTAAACTCGATAGACTCTACTAACCCGAGTTGGACGAATCGAAGTAGGCCCAGGTGTTTGTTTATTTTTGCACCTTCTGCAGAAAGGAAAAAAATGCCCATCAAAAACCAAGAAAGATTTTATCTTTCTTAAACTCAAAATGAATTTAACTTTTATATATCTAGTGGATGCTAGGCATTAAAACTTTCCAAACAGCACAGATAAGTCTGTACACAGAGTAGTTTTTGAGGTGAAAATACGGCCATATTTGTCCATTTGTTATGATGAACCTTAAAATAAAATATCTATCATTCATGCACAATCATTCTGACTTATTCAAAATACATTTTCTCTCAGATTCAAACTAAAGGAATACTGTGCAAATATTAAAGACTATAAGAAATATTAGTAACTGACCTGATTAATATGGAATAAGTGTCCAGAATATTAAACTATATAACTATTTAAATATGGCTGCTACATGTAAAGCTTTCTCTCAAGGTATATCAAAAAGAGTGGCAAAAAAACTATGAACTTAATGACTGTGACCAATAGTAGACAAGATAATATGACACATGACTGACTGACCAATGAACCAGAAAAATAGAGTAGAACTGTACTAAAAGATATAAGAGAATAGAAGAATGCTGAGTTTCCGGTTACGTAATAAATGATGTACCTTCAATGGTGTTTGTATGCCAGTATCAGGTTCAATCCGAATGTGCTAGCCACAAACAGTATATTTAAATTGGCGACGAGGATAATTAAAGGTTGTATTACAAAATGGGATCAGTTTTACTACCAGATGTTAGCGGTATACAGAATTTCGACATTTCTGACTCGACAGGACTGTCTGCACGTTGGAAACGATGGCTTCGGGCGTTTCAACTATTTGCCGCAGGAAAAGGGGTTACAGACGTAGATCAAAAATATGCATTATTATTGCACACAGCCGGAATGAATGTTCAGGACATTTTCTTCACATTGCCGGAAGGTGCCGGAGAAGGTGCATATGAGAAGGCGGTGAGTGCGCTAGATGCTTATTTCACACCACTTTCAAATGCCCCTTATGAACGATCAATTTTTCGATCTATGATTCAGTCTTCTTCAGAGACAATTGAACAATATATAACGCGTCTTCGACAGAGAGGTGATACATGTGATTTTGGCAATCAAAATGCAATTGATGAAAGAATACGAGATCAAATTATTGATAAATGTTTAAGTCACCATCTCAGACGTAAATTGCTTGAGAAAGGTAGGACACTTACTTTAGCAAATGTTAGAAGTATTGCAAAAGCTATGGAAGACTCAGAACGACAAGCTAAATCAATTGAAGGTCAAGGTCAAGTCAACATGATACAGTCAAAAGGTCAACAGTATGGAAAGAACAGTTTTAATTCTGGTAACAAAAGTTTTAATTCGGGTAACAAGTCTACATGTACAGCAACTTGCTACAGTTGTGGACGTGAAGGTCACATTAGGACTGACCCAAGCTGTCCGGCTCGGGGGAAGAAATGCAGGAAGTGTAAAATCGTTGGTCATTTTGATAAAGTTTGTAAAACTAAGGATAAGTCAAAACACGGAAAGATTCGTCAAGTTGTTGAACAACCACAGAATAACACGGATGATGAGGAATATGTATTTAGCATGATCGGTGTAAATCAGATAAATTCTGTGTGTGAAAATATTGTTGTCAATATAGGGAATGTGAATTTGAAAATGATAATTGATTCTGGAGCATCATGTAACATCATGGGAATAAATTTATGGAATTATTTAAAAGATAATCGTGTGAAATGTGTTTCGTCCAAGTCTACAAAGAGTTTATTCGCATATGGTAGTGAGGAACCATTGAAAATCGCTGGAATATTTACAGCTACTGTACAATGTAACAATAGAACTTTAAAGGATATTGAATTTGTTGTTATTGAAGGCAAAGGTCAGGCTTTGTTAAGTCGTAATACAGCAGAACAGTTAGGTGTGCTGCAGCTTGTTTACAGTGTTAGTGAACCTGGAACAATTAAGGACAAGTATCCAGAATGTTTTACAGGAGTTGGTAAATTGAAATCATTTCAGTTACAGATACCTATCGACCCAGATGTTGAACCCGTTATTCAGCCTATGAGGAGGGTACTGTTTAATCTGCGCGATAAACTTGGCAAGAAGTTAGATGAACTTTTAGATTTAGATATAATTGAACATGTCAATGAACCTAGTCAATGGGTTTCTCCAGTAGTAGTTGTGCCAAAACGTTCAGGTGATGACATCAGACTATGTGTTGACATGCGCCAGGCTAATGCAGCTGTGAAACGAGTACGACATCCGATTCCAACAATAGATGAACTATTGCAAGATATGAACTCTAGTAAAGTGTTTAGTAAGCTTGATGTAACTTGGGCCTATCACCAAATTGAGTTAAAACCTGAGTCTAGGGAAATAACTACTTTTGTAACTCATAAAGGGTTGTTTAGGTATAAGCGCCTTATGTTTGGTATTAGTTGTGCCCCTGAATTATATCAAAATATCATGCAACAAGTTCTTCAGGGCTGTGAGGGTGTTCATAACATTATGGATGATATTATTGTACATGCTAGTAACCAGGTTGAACATGATAAATAGTTGTTGGCTGCCTAAGTTCAAATTTAGGACAATATTTTTGCATTTACTTTTGCAGGATTCCTTTATCACAAAAAAAAATATATTATTATAAACAACGAATGAGTTTTATGTCAGTCATCTAAAGCAGTTCAGTTTGTGCAAAGACAGTATAAGATTTCCTTACCTAGTTTTAGTTAAGTCATACATTTCACTGACTTAAAGAGAATAATTAATCCAGTCAAATATTCACAGCTGATCTCGCCATTACTTTTTCAAACAAACATACTAAATGTGTGTACATTGACTGTGTTCAGATGCAAGGTGACATCGATGTGTAAGACCGAAAAACTACAATGTCAAAAAATGTCTTTCTTTTGGAATTTAGTTCAAACGGGGTTTCCCGAGGGCTGATAGAACGTTATACTTGATGCTTTTTTTTAAATTTTGAGATACGTATTACTAATTGTTTGTATAATACATATAGTCTTTGTTAATCTGTGATAAATAGAAGAAAATAATTTTATACGACGATCAACGGCATAACGGGATCGTTAAAAGACGGCCAATTTGACATGTTTGAGAATTTTTTTTTCCTTTTGATAATAAAATCGATGCTTAACAAATCGCAATAAATCTATTTCAGACCCTAATGGCAAGTAGGAAACTGAAAAAAGATAAACTTCCAAATTAGCGCCAAAAAAAATTCCGCGAAATTAACGCAATTTCAGAATGGCGGGTTTTAATATCAGTCCCATTGTTGTCTTAAGAAAGTAGGAAAAGTATCCAGAATGTTTTACAGGAGTTGGTAAATTGAAATCATTTCAGTTACAGATACCTATCGACCCAGATGTTGAACCCGTTATTCAGCCTATGAGGAGGGTACTGTTTAATCTGCGCGATAAACTTGGCAAGAAGTTAGATGAACTTTTAGATTTAGATATAATTGAACATGTCAATGAACCTAGTCAATGGGTTTCTCCAGTAGTAGTTGTGCCAAAACGTTCAGGTGATGACATCAGACTATGTGTTGACATGCGCCAGGCTAATGCAGCTGTGAAACGAGTACGACATCCGATTCCAACAATAGATGAACTATTGCAAGATATGAACTCTAGTAAAGTGTTTAGTAAGCTTGATGTAACTTGGGCCTATCACCAAATTGAGTTAAAACCTGAGTCTAGGGAAATAACTACTTTTGTAACTCATAAAGGGTTGTTTAGGTATAAGCGCCTTATGTTTGGTATTAGTTGTGCCCCTGAATTATATCAAAATATCATGCAACAAGTCCTTCAGGGCTGTGAGGGTGTTCATAACATTATGGATGATATTATTGTACATGCTAGTAACCAGGTTGAACATGATAAATAGTTGTTGGCTGCCTAAGTTCAAATTTAGGACAATATTTTTGCATTTACTTTTGCAGGATTCCTTTATCACAAAAAAAAAAATATATTATTATAAACAACGAATGAGTTTTATGTCAGTCATCTAAAGCAGTTCAGTTTGTGCAAAGACAGTATAAGATTTCCTTACCTAGTTTTAGTTAAGTCATACATTTCACTGACTTAAAGAGAATAATTAATCCAGTCAAATATTCACAGCTGATCTCGCCATTACTTTTTCAAACAAACATACTAAATGTGTGTACATTGACTGTGTTCAGATGCAAGGTGACATCGATGTGTAAGACCGAAAAACTACAATGTCAAAAAATGTCTTTCTTTTGGAATTTAGTTCAAACGGGGTTTCCCAAGGGCTGATAGAACGTTATACTTGATGCTTTTTTTAAAATTTTGAGATACGTATTACTAATTGTTTGTATAATACATATAGTCTTTGTTAATCTGTGATAAACAGAAGAAAATAATTTTATACGACGATCAACGGCATAACGGGATCGTTAAAAGACGGCCAATTTGACATGTTTGAGAATTTTTTTTCCTTTTGATAATAAAATCGATGCTTAACAAATCGCAATAAATCTATTTCAGACCCTAATGGCAAGTAGGAAACTGAAAAAAGATAAACTTCCAAATTAGCGCCAAAAAAAATTCCGCGAAATTAACGCAATTTCAGAATGGCGGGTTTTAATATCAGTCCCATTGTTGTCTTAAGAAAGTAGGAAAAGTATCCAGAATGTTTTACAGGAGTTGGTAAATTGAAATCATTTCAGTTACAGATACCTATCGACCCAGATGTTGAACCCGTTATTCAGCCTATGAGGAGGGTACTGTTTAATCTGCGCGATAAACTTGGCAAGAAGTTAGATGAACTTTTAGATTTAGGTATAATTGAACATGTCAATGAACCTAGTCAATGGGTTTCTCCAGTAATAGTTGTGCCAAAACGTTCAGGTGATGACATCAGACTATGTGTTGACATGCGCCAGGCTAATGCAGCTGTGAAACGAGTACGACATCCGATTCCAACAATAGATGAACTATTGCAAGATATGAACTCTAGTAAAGTGTTTAGTAAGCTTGATGTAACTTGGGCCTATCACCAAATTGAGTTAAAACCTGAGTCTAGGGAAATAACTACTTTTGTAACTCATAAAGGGTTGTTTAGGTATAAGCGCCTTATGTTTGGTATTAGTTGTGCCCCTGAATTATATCAAAATATCATGCAACAAGTCCTTCAGGGCTGTGAGGGTGTTCATAACATTATGGATGATATTATTGTACATGCTAGTAACCAGGTTGAACATGATAAATGTCTTGAAAATGTTGTTAGGGTACTGCGAGACAAAGGTATTACTTTAAACAATGATAAATGTGAATTTAATATGTCCAAAGTAGTATTCATGGGTCATGTTTTCTCTGGTCGGGGTATTGGGCCAGCAGATGTCAAAGTCAAAGCTGTCGTTGAAGCACGTGAGCCAAGAACTTCAGCAGAAGTTCGTAGTTTCTTAGGTCTTGTTAATTATAGTGCTAGATTTATTTCTGACTTAGCTACTATTTCAGCTCCGCTGCGTGCACTTACTCGTAAAGATGCAACGTTCACATGGGGTAAAGATGAACAAAGGTCGTTCGATGAGCCAAAACGTCGTCTTGTAAATGCGGAAACTTTAGGTTATTATGACAAGTCGGCACTGACTAAGGTAATAGCAGATGCTAGTCCAGTTGGACTCGGAGCCGTGCTCATACAAGAACAAAACGGTGAGATGCGCATTATTTCTTACGCGAGTAGGAGTTTAAGCGATACGGAACGCAGATATTCGCAGACCGAAAAAGAGGCTCTAGCCTTGGTATGGGCGTGTGAAAGGTTTCATGTTTATATCTATGGAAGCCAGTTCGAGCTCTTAACAGATCATAAACCGCTTGAGTGTATTTACTGTACAAAGTCGAAAGTATGTGCTCGAATTGAGCGCTGGGTTCTCCGTATGCAACCATATACATATACTGTACGGTATATTCCCGGACCGAAAAATATAGCTGACTCGCTATCACGTTTGATCAAAGAAGGGAAAACACGTGACAATCGGGAAAATGTAACTGAGGAATACGTTAAATTTGTAGCTCAAGAATCAACACCGGTTGCGATGACAACACGCGAAATCGAAAGAGCTTCCGAGAATGATACTGAATTAAAGGCTTTCCGAGAATGTCTTGTTCACAGTCAGTGGCACCGTATCGAGTTCAAAGAATATCTACCGATTCGAAGTGAACTATGCGCTATTGGTCAATTAGTACTTCGGGGTACTCGTATCGTGATACCTATTAGTTTACGGGAACAGGTACTTCAGCTTGCTCATGAAGATCACCCTGGCATTGTTGTCATGAAAACGCGTTTACGAAGTAAGGTCTGGTGGCCAGGGATAGACAAAAGTATTGAGAAGTTTTGTCGAAGCTGTTACGGTTGTCAATTGGTTAGTCAGCCTAGTAAACCCGAACCATTAAAGCGTACAGAGTTGCCCTCTGCCCCGTGGCAACACTTAGCTGCTGATCTGTTAGGACCGTTACCGAGCAATCATTATATGTTTGTATTAGTTGATTATTATAGCCGCTATTTTGAAGTCGCTGTTACTAAGAATATTTCGTCGGAAAATATTACGTCGTTGATTTCAAAATTTTGCTTGACTCATGGATTGCCGTTATCAATTCACACCGATAATGGACCCCAGTTTGTTAGTCAACATTTTAAGAACTTTATGTCCGAACATGGTATAGTCCATCATAGAACAACTCCGTTATGGCCACAGGCTAACGGTGAAGTAGAGCGCCAAAATCGTTCGATAATGAAACGTGTCAAAATTGCGCAAGCCGAAGGTCGCGATTGGAAATTAGAATTGAGTAAATTTTTAATCATGTACCGTAGTACTGCTCACTCTACAACAGGAGTAAGTCCGTCCGAATTACTTTTTGGTCGAAAAATCAGAACAAAGTTACCTGAGTTGATTGATTATAATATTAATGATTTTGAAGTACGCGACCGAGACGCCGAACAAAAGGAAAAAGGAAAAAATATATGCTGATAAGCGTCGTGGTGCGTGCGAGAGTGATATTCGTATCGACGATCAAGTTCTAGTCAGGCAAGACCGTGGAAATAAAATGTCTACACCTTTTGTTCCATCTCCTTTTAAAGTGGTTGAGAAAATTGGTAATAGTGTATTGGTTGAATCTGACCAAGGTGTTCAATACAGGAGAAATGTGACACATTTAAAGAAATTTATTGAGAGAGAAAATAATGATTTATCATGCTCACAATCTGATGCAAACAAAAATGTAGTTAATACAGAGTCTGAAATTATTTCTAGTCACAAAGATGATTATGAGAATTTAAATGAATCTAGCAATTTTGATGAAAATAAGTGTTTTAGTTCTAGTCAAGATGAAACTTGTAGTATGAAAGATAGACCAGTCAGATTGAAAAGGTTACCGTCAAAGTTTGACGATTTTGTTTTGAAATAATATGTGTACCATTATGAACAATTACAAGTTACATGATTTATGTTATAAAGGTATTAATAAGATGTTGAGTTTCCGGTTACGTAATAAATGATGTACCTTCAATGGTGTTTGTTTGTATGCCAGTATCAGGTTCAATCCGAATATGCTAGCCACAAACAGTATATTGATGAACTCTTAATAAACATATAATAAAACTACTAATTAATATTAACTAGATACCATTGAGATGGGAGCCATCTCTGTGGGCCCCGCTGTCAATAACGTGGGGTAAATAAGTTGTATGGATAATCTGATATGAAGCATTATTTGAAGTTATTACATAGTCTCATGTGTGATTTTATTCTAAGATTTTAAGTTAAAACTGATAAATATTCTCAACTTACTTTCATAGTATAATAGTGATATGACTGCATGATGTGAACTCATTGTTGACTACTCTAAGGTGACTTCTGGATATATGGATTGATGTTTGAACAATATGTTTAAAGGTGCTGCCCAATTGATATTTGTCACATATTTTTAGAATTATGCCTTCAATATATTATGACCCACCAAAAAAGAATGCCAATTAAATGTTAAAAAATGAAAAATTGCTGAGGGGCTTCAACTTTTTGAAAAATATGGATTTTACTTTAAGAAAAATATAACACAAAGAAGCAAATTATTTCTATCAGGAAAATTGTGGAATAAAATTTGTAAAAAAACTTATACACAATATTGCTTAATTAGTTTACAATTGAAGATCAGCAAAACCTTGGAAATGATCACTGTAAGGAGATCTTGTAAACAGTAATACACGGGGTTGTCAACTGAAACCAAAGTTTTTTTTACCTTGACCTTTGACCTAGGAAGTTGTACATACATCATGACACGCCCTCTGGTAGTGGTTAAAATGGATGTCAAGTATAAACTTTGAAATCATAACGGTTATCTAGATATGGAGCGGACACGATCTTCACCACAGGACACGGGGTTGTCAACTGAAACCAGTTTTTGACCTTGACCTTTGACCTAGGAAGTTGTACATACATCATGATACACCCTCTGCTGTTGGTTAATAAACATGTTAAGTATTAAGTATAAAATCATAACGGTTATCTAGATATGGAGCGGACACGATCTTCACCACAGGACACGGGGTTGTCAACTGAAACCAAAGTTTTTGACCTTGACCTTTGACCTAGGAAGTTGTACATACATCATGACACACTCTCTGGTGTTGGTTAAAATGGATGTCAAGTATAAACATTATTAACTTTTTTAAAAACCCTAACTGTGCTTTATACAGACAAACCGGGCATTAATACAGGGCCATTACAGAAAAACAGGGCCATTACAGAAAAAAACAGGGCCATTACAGAAAAACAGGGCCATTACAGAAAAACAGGGCCATTACAGAAAATACGTTATTTTTAATAACTAGTCATTTTTGGCAATAATGTACTTAGTTGGTTAATAATACTATAATTAGATATCGGCCTAGACTTTATAATTGTACTAATATATGAAAATAAGATGATGTGGTATGGTTGTCTATGAGACAACTCTACACAAGAAACCAAAATGACACAGAAATTAAAAACTATAGGTCACCGTACCGTACGGCCTTTCAAATTGAATTGACGAGCAAATCCCACACCGCATTGTAACTCGTTCTTCATGCGACATCAAATTCAACGTCCCCAATGTTATCAGAGGTTGTTGCGAATTTATACATAATGCGCAGCCAAACAGACACTAAACCAAATCTACCGTAAATAGAGTAACTAAATAAAACTGGTCTTACCTAAAATTGTAAACAGTAGGGTGCGGGAATTTCTCGCTACATTGAAGACCTGTTGGTGACCTTCTGCTGTTGTTTTTTTCTATGGTCGGGTTGTTGTCTCTTTGGCACATTCCCCATTTCCATTCTCAATTTTATATATACAATAGATTTCATTTTGCTTACACAGTCATTTCTTTCAACTTGAAACTTCAACAAACAAACAAACAGCAAAATAAAGTGATTGGACCAGAAATAATTGTCACGAAAGAATTTTTTTTGTAGTAGCCTCAGTGCTTACATAGATCTACATAGTATTTCCTAAGCAGAATAATTTCGAGTTTTTAATAAGTATTTCGATGAAAATTAGTTATCTTTAAAAAACAGTACTACGGTATTACACATTTGTTTAGAATGGTAATTGATTCAAAACCTTCATTTCAGAGTAAGCCGCACAGGCACTTGTTTCTACTGGTATGGGTAGTAAACCCCACATTGACAGAAACAAGTGCCTGTGGTAAGCCGGCACAAGATTTTTTGTAAAAAATATTGTTTGGTCTAGGTACAATTTCAAACTAGAATATATAGAATAACCATACATTGTCTTGAAATATCAATGTTATTTGTACAAGGCTTAGAAACGAGATTAACATAGCACTGTGTTAAAGTCTCAAGTTTTAGCAAATGTTGTATTATGGGTCATTGTTATGTTACATATCTTAGCGGTTTTTATACTATTTTTCAGATAGTGTTTCTCGCCTTGTACGAGACTACAACGAGAATTCGTCCTTAGTGATAAAATGGCGGATAAACAACATTTTTTTACACTTTCACCAAATTAGGTTTCACTGAAGTCTTTACACATGCAACAATGTTTTATTGATTAACATTCTAAACAGTAGGTCTTTTGTAAAAGAAACTAATTGAAATACTCTTATGTTTTGGTACAGTTTGTGTGCATAATAAATGGAAGATTGAAGAGCATTCAATTATTTTTTTTATTTAAGGTTCATCATAACAAACGGACAAATATGGCTGTATTTACATGCCAAAAATTATTTTGAGTACAGACTTACCTGTGAAGTTGGAAAAGTTTTAATGCCTGGCATCCATTAGATATAATAAAGTTAAATGCAACTTGTAATTTATGAAAAAAAGGCTCAGTTACTCTAAAACTAACTCTATACATCAAACCTAATCCCAGCCTAGAACATCATCTAACGTAACCATAGCCATAGTTGAACCCTAAAGCATCATGAAACCTGAAGTAAAAAAAGGCCTGTGTTTGAACTTCAGTCAGGACTAGGTTCAGGAAAAGGCTGTTTGGATAATTATATAATTTACTTAACAGTGGATGTCCAAACCTTTATAGAACTGTACTAAACTATCTTTTTCTGGAATCCTTACCATGCTTACCCTAACCCTAATCATAAATGAACCATATTGCCCTATTTTAAGAAAAACAGAAGACACAGACACAACTGTAATAGAAAAAAATGAATTACTAGACTAGTGAAAAAGAACCTTAGGAATCCTATACTGTAAATCAACTATAAAATAAGTAACTATATAAACATGGTAAATGAAGGAAAAAAGGTAAATGTTTATGATGTTTTACCAAAGATTGTGAAATGGAACAAAATACAGGTTTAAGGGTTTTATACACCTTATCGCTATTCCTGGCTGACCCGAGAATTTGGCATGCTTGAACTTTTGACATCATACAACAATCATTTTTCTATTGTGGCATCGGATATTTTGTATTATGATGTCAAAATTTTACTTGAAACTGTGATATCCAGTAATGGCGGACAAATAGCGATAAGGTGTATTAGCCGTCATATTCATGATGTTGATGTCTCACACTTCTTATTGGAATTACCAAAATTAACCCAATGTAGCTCTTTAATTTATTAAGGCTTATGGTTCAGTTTATGTTGAGAGATTGGTATGGGTTAGGGTTAATCTAGTATGGCCATGTATATGTGTTGGGTGTACTTAAGTAAATGAAGTAAACTCTATATCAGTTGGGTTTGTTATTAAAGTATATATATATATATATATATATATATATATATATATATATATATATATATATATATATATATATATATATATATATATATATATATATAATAATAATATTTTTAAATTTGCAAACTGCATTTCACATCAAATAATAACAGTTTGTTAAAATATTGTCACTAGCGCTTTCATGCCTTCTGGCAATCTTCAGGCGACGTTTTAACAATGTCCTTAACGACACTGCCGTTGGTAACGTTTATTACGTTACAATAACGGTAAAGGGAGATAAATCAAACGTGTTTACGTAGATCCGTTTAATTTTGGCTGAAAGTCCTTTATAAAGTGTGCTTCCTTTGCCAGTCTTTTATGTTTGTTCGATTCGTTCATTTTATAGAACGGATATACGGTAAATTTTCCACTACTGCACGTTTCGAAATGTTCGCTCACATCTTGCATTCGTGTGGATGGATCTCGTATCTGTTGTCTGTGAACACGAACTCTTTGACAAATTGATTTACCAGTCTGTCCGATGTACCATTCCTTGCAAGTGCTGCATACAATACAGTAAATTAGGTTTACCGTTTTGCAATTCATGTCTGCATTTGGAACAATGGTTTGGCCGTTTTTCAATGTTATTTGCGGGCCGGTTGCCATATATTCACAAAGACCACATCTAGAGTCATTACATTTTGAAACGTTGTATTGTATTCCATTTGGGTCATAAAACTTAGCCCTTGTTAAAATCTTTTTAAGATTTAAAGGCTGTCTTTTACTTTTCAGGAATTTTTCTGTAGGGAAAAGCTTTTTTAATTTTTTCGTTTTTTGTAAAACCGGCAAATTTGCTTTTATGACGTTGAATATGTCAGGATTGTACAGGGTTATGAGTGCTAACAAACGGGATAAGTTCTGTATTACTCTCTTTACGTGCTGTGGACCTGACAAAAGACTGGCAAAGGAAGCACACTGTATAAAGGACTTTCAGCCAAAATTAAACGGATCTACGTAAACACGTTTGATTTATCTCCCCTTACCGTTATTGCAACGTAATAAACGTTACCAACGGCAAGGACATTGTTAAAACGTCGCCTGAAGATTGCCAGAAGGCATGAAAGCGCTAGTGACAATATTTTAACGAACTGTTATTATTTGATGTGAAATGTAGTTTGCAAATTTAAAAATATTATTATATACATTCTGTACACCGTGTTTATTTACTTTTGCTATATATGTATATATATGCATTTTATTTCATCATTATGGCCATACAAATATAAATTTTCCTTATTTGTTACTATAGCACTGATAGATTTGTTTACAAACTCTTCCCTGTATTGTAATCTCTGTCTCTCTGTCCTATCATTTAATAACTTTGATCAATTATTTCTATTAGAAAGGGATACTTATCTATACTAGCTAGCTATATCATATTAAAGAAATAGATTTTTTTTATAACTTAAAATGTTCCTTTAATTACTTCCGCATATTTAACATTTTTAATATTATATTTCATTTTGTATTTTGAAGAAAGAACAGCCCTATGAAGAGTTGAAAGAGACTTCAGAATGAAATCTTTAGCTTTTATCATTGAACCATCTTTATTATACTTAACAATCTCGTTTATATCCTACAGGTTAAAGTACAACAGGCCAACATGACGTCCTCTTTAACTCGTTTATATCCTACAGGTTAAAGTACAACAGGCCAACATGACGTCCTCTTTAACTCGTTTATATCCTACAGGTTAAAGTACAACAGGCCAACATGACATCCTCTTTAACTCGTTTATATCCTACAGGTTAAAGTACAACAGGCCAACATGACGTCCTCTTTAACTCGTTTATATCCTACAGGTTAAAGTACAACAGGCCAACATGACGTCCTCTTTAACTCGTTTATATCCTACAGGTTAAAGTACAACAGGCCAACATGACGTCCTCTTTAACTCGTTTATATCCTACAGGTTAAAGTACAACAGGCCAACATGACGTCCTCTTTAACTCGTTTATATCCTACAGGTTAAAGTACAACAGTCCAACATGACGTCCTCTTTAACTCGTTTATATCCTACAGGTTAAAGTACAACAGGCCAACATGACGTCCTCTTTAACTCGTTTCATTAACAACTTCTCTGAAGAAGTTGAGAGTGAAGGAAACCTCAGCAAGAACATCCTCCTTCTCCGAGAACGAGCCAGAACAGAGGAGAAACAGAAGGCTGTTAATTACTGGAAACTATTACGAAACACCATTCGTAAGGCAACACAAGCTGCTGTGGAATCAGATATTAAACAAGTCAATATTTCACATGGAATGCACCACCATAGAAAAATTAATCACCAGACAAAATTAAAATGTGTCATCTTCATAAAAGAAAGAAAGGTATGTTTAAAGCACAGGTAGGACCGCTATATTCCTTCATGTTTAATTGAAGGATATTTTTGTCATTAAAAAAATCATCATTTAAGTAAGTTTGAATTATCTTCCATTGTTCCATATCAGTACACCATTTTTGAGATTTTTAGCCATACCATGGAATAAATATAAACATATTCCAGTTTTTGCATTTCTAAGATATCTTTTGTATTAAAAAGTAAAATCACAGAGATACTGAACTCAGAGGAGAATCCAATCGGAAAGTCCATAATCACATGGCAAAATCAAATGACAAAACACATAAAAAACGAATGGACAATTTAAACGTAGGAAGACATACTCACTTATAAATGTGTGACAAATAAGACCATTAAACATTTCAGTAATACATGTGTAGTACAAAACATACATGACAAATTGTATTGCCAAACTACCAAAATGTAAACACCAAAATAATTGCTGTGAATTACATTTCTTTTAATGTCTACTACTATTTTTGATGTGTACATTATTAGTTTCATGATTTGATTTAACATTATTCTCTCTAGGAAGTAATAGAATCTTCATACCAATTAAGTTCAATTTCAATTCAAAGTTTTATTTAAAGTAAATATTCAATAATGTATTATAATTTCAGAGAAAGAGTGCCATGACTGTTTTAATTTCCAAAGGTGCTACTTGAAAATTTTGTGGAGAAAACAGGCATAATAATTAAAATTGATATATTTCATAGCAAATAGTAATTCATTATCATTTGCCAAAATATATGCTTGCATTTCACACTGATTATCTTTATAATTCATAGATTTCAGTGGTACAACATTATTAGGGCCCCGCCAAAGGCGGGTCGCCCTATAGTGATCAGTCTGTCCGTCCGTCCGTCCGTCCGTCTGTCCGTCCGTCCGTAACACTTTGTAATAACTTTGTGTCCGCTCCATATCTAGAGAACCATTATGATTTCATACTTTATACTTTACATGTTTATTAACCACCACCAGAGGGCATGTCATGATGTATGTACAACTTCCTAGGTCAAAGGTCAAGGTAAAAAAACTTTGGTTTCAGTTGACAACCCTGTGTCCTGTGGTGAAGATCGTGTCCGCTCTATATCTTGAGAACCGTTATGATTTCAAAGTTTATACTTGGCATGTATATGAACCAACACCAGAGGGTGTGTCATAATTTATGAACGACTGCCTAGGGCAAAGTTCAAGGTCAAAAACTTTGGTTTCAGTTGACAACCCCATGTCCTATGGTAAAGATTGTGTCCGCTCTATATCTTGAGAACCATTATCATTTTAAAGTTTATACCTGAAATGTATATAAACCAACACCAAAGGGTGTGTCATAATTTATGTGCAACTTCCTAGGTCAAAGGTCAAGGTCAAAAACTTTGGTTTCAGTTGACAACCCCGTGTCCTATGGTAAAGATCGTGTCCGCTCTATATCTTGAGAACCGTTATCATTTCAAAGTTTATACTTGACATGCTTATAAACCAACACCAAAGGGTGTGTCATAATTTATTTACAACTTCCTAGGTCAAAGGTCAAGGTCAAAAACTTTGATTTTAGTTGACAAACCCATGTCCTATGGTAAAGATACAATTTTTTAATGCACATTATTCACAGCGGGGCCCACAGAGATGGCTCCCATCTCAATGATATCTAGTTAAGAATGTTGTTTAATATAAAACTATTTATTCTTCCTTTATAGGAGTACTTGACTACTGATGGTAAAGTGGTAGAGATGTTTTTAGAGGATGGACGTCGTAAACCAGAAAAGAGTATGTTTGCTCCAGAGGAACCAATGGATAACATAATGTACTGTAGAGAGACTAAACAGTTTGTTGGATGGAAGAAAGGAGAAGATGAACTATTTGTAAGTGTATATTCTGTAGTACAAGAATTGATTAAACGTCTAAAAAAAACCCAAACATGGACAATATGTTTATACACAGTTTATACTCCTTACATCACAACAAGTTTTCATTTATGATTTTTTTTTAATACGGGGGAGATAATGACATTTATATTTTATTTTTCAGTTGATGAATGATGAGTTTGAGATTATTTCACAAGCCAGAGTTCCCACTAAGATTGATTTAGCCACCTACAACAACAGTACAGGGGAGATAATCACATTTATATTTTATTTTTCAGTTGATGAATGATGAGTGAGATTATTTCACAAACCAGAGTTCCCTCTAAGATTGATTTAGCCACCTACAACAACAGTACAGGGGAGATAATCACATTTATATTTTATTTCTCAGTTGATGAATGATGAGTTTGTGAGATTATTTCACAAGCCAGAGTTCCCTCTAAGATTGATTTAGCCACCTACAACAACAGTACAGGAGAGATAATCACATTTATATTTTATTTTTCAGTTGATGAATGATGAGTTTGAGATTATTTCACAAGCCAGAGTTCCCACTAAGATTGATTTAGCCACCTACAACAACAGTACAGGGGAGATAATCACATTTATATTTTATTTTTCAGTTGATGAATGATGAGTGAGATTATTTCACAAGCCAGAGTTCCCTCTAAGATTGATTTAGCCACCTACAACAACAGTACAGGAGAGATAATGACATTTATATTTTATTTTTCAGTTGATGAATGATGAGTTTGAGATTATTTCACAAGCCAGAGTTCCCTCTAAGATAGATTTAGCCACCTACAACAACAGTACAGGGGAGATTATTACATTTAGTCCAGGATTTTGTGTGGTAACTATTAAATTATAATAAGTATAAGTTTTTCTGCTTTTCTTTTTCCATTTATATTCTGAACCAGAATCTAGTCATTTTCAGAACCAATAAAAAATAAAAACGAAAACCTGTCAGCTCAATATGTGAAGAAAATTGTTCAATAACTCAGGTGTAAGTTTCAGTGCTGTGATAACTCGGTATTGTATTTGAATAAATTTGTTTTTGTTAAACTGGATATTTTAGTTGCATTGTTTTGTTATTTTAGAGTTGGGCATTCAGGTATGGAGCCAGACATCTTATACCGAGGAAAATGACTAAGACAAGATTTAAAGAAGACAAAGAAACTAGAAAATATATTCCCTTCAAACATATGATACTGGAAGAAACTGCCAGTAGAGCACAAAAGTGTTATGTCTCATATGTTAATAGTGTTGTGGTAAGTCACAAAAGTGTTATGTCTCATATGTTAATAGTGTTGTGGTAAGTCACAGAAGTGTTATGTCTCGTATGTTAATAGTGTTGTGGTAAGTCACAGAAGTGTTATGTCTCGTATGTTAATAGTGTTGTGGTAAGTCACAAAAGTGTTATGTCTCATATGTTAATAGTGTTGTGGTAAGTCACAAAAGTGTTATGTCTCGTATGTTAATAGTGTTGTGGTAAGTCACAAAAGTGTTATGTCTCATATGTTAATAGTGTTGTGGTAAGTCACAAAAGTGTTATGTCTCATATGTTAATAGTGTTGTGGTAAGTCACAAAAGTGTTATGTCTCATATGTTAATAGTGTTGTGGTAAGTTACAGAAGTGTTATGTCTCATATGTTAATAGCGTTGTGGTAAGTTATTAGGGCCCCGCCTTTAGGCGGGTCGCCCTATAGTGATCAGTCTGTCTGTCCGTCCGTCCGTCCGTCCGTCCGTAACACTTTAACTTTGTGTCCGCTCCATATCTAGAGAACCATTATGATTTCATACTTTATACTTTACATGTTTATTAACCACCACCAGAGGGCGTGTCATGATGTATGTACAACTTCCTAGGTCAAAGGTCAAGGTGAAAAAACTTTGGTTTCAGTTGACAACCCTGTGTCCTGTGGTGAAGATCGTGTCCGCTCTATATCTTGAGAACCGTTATGATTTCAAAGTTTATACTTGACATGTATATGAACCAACACCAGAGGGTGTGTCATAATTTATGAAGAACTGCCTAGGGCAAAGTTCAAGGTCAAAAACTTTGGTTTCAGTTGACAACCCCATGTCCTATGGTAAAGATTGTGTCAGCTCTATATCTTGAGAACCGTTATCATTTTAAAGTTTATACCTGAAATGTATATAAACCAATATCAGAGGGTATGTCATAATTTATGTACAACTTCCTAGGTCAAAGGTCAAGGTCAAAAACTTTGGTTTCAGTTGACAACCCCATGTCCTATGGTAAAGATCGTGTCTGCTCTATATCTTGAGAACCGTTATCATTTCAAAGTTTATACTTGACATGTATATAAACCAACACCAAAGGGTGTGTCATAATTTATGTGCAACTTCCTAGGTCAAAGGTCAAGGTCAAAAACTTTGGTTTCAGTTGACAACCCCATGTCCTATGGTAAAGATCGTGTCCGCTCTATATCTTGAGAACCGTTATCATTTCAAAGTTTATACTTGACATGTTTATAAACCAACACCAAAGGGTGTGTCATAATTTATTTACAACTCCCTAGGTCAAAGGTCAAGGTCAAAAACTTTGATTTCAGTTGACAAACCCATGTCCTATGGTAAAGATACAATTTTTTAATGCACATTATTCACAGCGGGGCCCACAGAGATGGCTCCCATCTCAATGATATCTAGTTATCCCTAGAATATATCAATATACACAACAAGAATCTCATCGCTTGGACGTCAGCTATACTCATTTCTTTTAGTCAATGTAATGTAAGCATATAAAAAAAACTGTAATAACTAGCTCACCAGTAAGACAAAAATGATTATTTGCATGACCCATTACTTGCATTGTATTCTTTGAAATGAATATAACACTAAATAGGGTTTCAATGATATAGTCTCATATGAAATTTATTTACTTTTAACTCAAAAACTCAATAAGTCTCCCACCTTACAATTGTTTTTAGTACCTAGGCTAAATATGTAAATCATATGAATAAAAGGAGATATGGAGTATATCTATGTCAATAAGATAGCTATGCATTGTCAGTAAAATTGCATTTGTGACTGTCAAATTACCACTTAACAGCAACAACTACCAAACTGTTATACCTTAATTACTACTTATTAATTATCAAACCTTAAAAACTTTTATTTTATTTTCAGATATTTAATGTGTTTGAAGGTAAAGAAGTTGATCAAAGACTCCACCTTCATGAAAGAGAAATATCAGCTTTAACATACTTCAATCCTCTAAAATATCTCATAACAGCTGCTATTGATGGGTCAAGTAAGTTTATTTTACTCTGAAATTGAGAATGGAAATATGTAATGTGTCAAAGAGACAACAAACTGACCAAAGAGCAGACAACAGCCGAAGGCCACCAATGGGTCTTTGATGCAGCAAGAAACTCCAGCACCCTAAGGTGTGCTTCAACTGGCCCATAAACAAAAATGTATACTGGTCCTGTGATTATGGACATCACACTAAACTACGAAATATACACAAGAAACTAAAATTAAAAATCATACAAGACTAACAAAGGCCAGAGGCTCCTGACTCTTTGGACAGGTGCAAAAATGCGACAGGTTAAACATGTTTTTTTGAGATCTAGCAAACTCTTGAAGAATTATTGAATTCTTAAATCCAATAATCCAAGTATAAAAACACATTTTTAAAAAACTGTAAATTCTGAAATTGCAACAAAAACTGAACTTTATTTATACCCTATTAGGGAAATACTTTACTAACTTCAACAACAATATACTAAAAAAAATACTGTATTAAACACATGAAAATTAGATATTTCTCTGGTGAAGAATCTGTTAATGTTGTACAAAGTCTTTTATTTGTTACAGTAAAAGTATGGGACAGTAAAGAATGGTTTCTACAGATGGTATTTGTAGGTCATACTCAGTCAGTCACGTCATTAGCAGTTTACCCAGAAGGCCCTGCAATCATGTCTTCCAGTAAAGATAAGACTGTACGTGTCTGGAACTTAGATTCCTGTGATGAAATGGACAGGTAATTTATAATTTTCAGTAATAAATCTATAAAAAAATGATATTAAGATTTCCACTTATGAATGACAGCTCTGATTCAAAGATTCACATGCACCAGTTTCAATCATAAAACACAAAAGTAAAACAACTATAAGTACAATAATGTGGATTCATTTATTTTCGTCAGTACCATTTTTTCATGGATTCAGGAAATTTTATATTAGATTTTCTGGTTTTTCCAAAGTTTGCATACATGTACATTCTTATTGAAAATTTGTAATTTGTTTGACAGTAAAATTCATGGTTCTCAGGTGACCATGAAATCCACGGAAAAAATATTGGTATCCCATGAATAATTATATGACCACAGTATTAAAATTTGGTATCCCATGAATAATTATATGACCACAGTATTAGAATTTGAAAAAAAAGAAGGTCTTAGCTCTGCAGGAAAATAATTTATATAAATACTGATTTAAAAAAAAAATGTTTTATGAAGAAATAGAAATAGTATGAAGGAAATTATGATAAATGATGATTGATTTCTTTGTCCTCAGAGCCAAGGTGGATGAGACACCGGAGGGTATGGCTACAGAACTGAACTACGATAAGTTTCTAACCTGGTCTGGGACACATGTAGATATGTGGAAAATACAACATCTGTTTAACATACACACTGCTATAGGGTGAGTAAAACATCTATTTAACATACACACTGCCATAGGGTGAGTAAAACATCTATTTAACATACACAGTGCTATAGGGTGAGTAAAACTGAAAGACCATTTCTCTAGGAAAAGTACAACATCTATTTAATATACACACTGCTATAGGGTGAGTAAAACTGAAAGACCATTTCTCTAGGAAAAGTACAAAATATTTTCACATAATTACCAAAGGTCTGATGAATGCAACAATCTGTATAACATTCACTCTAATAGAGAGTATGAAAACAGAGTGACAGTCTGTCTGATATCTATGTTTGGAAATATTGTAAGAAAGTTGTACTCTTAAAACATGATACTGGAATTGGAGTGACCCTACAAACCAACATTAACATTAGTTAACATTGAATTTAATTAACAGTGTTTCTTCATCAATAACTGATTAACTCATGTTGTTTATTGGGGGTCTCATTGGGGGGTTCCAATCCCGGTTATTGTTTTGTCAAATTCCTGCATCACGCTTACACTATATACGTGAGTAATTCTCATTTTTTTGTCATTTCCCCGGTCCCGCTAGACCTCATTTCCCGTTTTCACGACACAATAATTTGACTTTCGTGTGTCATGCTTACAAAAAATCGGCAATCCCGCGTCACGCTTAGACCCCAATGAGACCCACTTTATTGATGAAATGTTGCTTTACTTATTTTTACATTGTAGAAAGGGTTTGAAGGATAAGACTTAAAGAGATACAGTATCACTAAATTCTTTGCCACTTTTTCAGTGAAGGAGAATAATATTATCAAATCTCACATCTTACATTTATTTTGTCTGATGGTATACATGTTAGTGTGTCACATGGTATTGATTCTATGCATGTCTAGTCATACAGATTTATATTTTTTTATGTTTTTATTTATTTCAGACAAAGGGTGGTGGGGATCAAACACACATCCCATCCCTTTCATCCCGTCAGATCTGTAATAGTCAGCCATGACTGCAGTATTAGGATTGTGTCGCCACCTACTGGAGATGTCATTACTACTTTGTTACTGGACTCTAAAGTTGGAGTAGTGGATGCTGCATATTCTATAGAATATGGTACGGTATATTGCCTGTACTGTGCCTGTAGATGAAATTAACAATCCTCCAATTAATGAATTATCCTTATCTTAATAAATAAATGTCACAAAGCAAATATCTTCATGTCCCAATGTTTTATAACATTTTTTCCTCAAATGACACCAGGTCAACTGGGCAATTCGTTCAAAAAACTATAAATAGAAAAACATCAATAAGAAAAAATATTTACAAAACTGTATTTGTAGAAATTAAACCATAATAGGCATCTAGAAGTCAACATACAGTTTTCAAGGTATCTGAATCTCCCATAGAATTGACAAATTATGAAGAACTTTAAAAAGACTAAATAAGATTTCAGATTTCACAAGTTCAAAATTCATTCAAAGAAAAAGACCTTATGATAGGCCATGTTCCAGAATAAGAAACTGAATTTTTATGCTTCCTAGAAGAATTGGTGATCTTGCCTTTAAATTTAATCATGTTGTACTGTATTCTTTCAAGAGAGCTGATGATACCCTTCTTGGTATATATATATATATATACAAGTATTACATTAACTTCTTTCCCATAAACCATAGGGTTAGATAAAACAAAACAATATATTCATATTGCCCATAACCCAGACAGCTAGAAAACTTGACACTTTGACTGTTGGGTAAAAAGTGAAGGCTTTCAAAATATTTTCTCGCATAAATTAGAAAATTCTTACGCATTATTAATACAAATGTTTCCCGCTATTCTTGAAACGCGAGAAAATATAATTTTATTATGAAAAACACCTAATGTATTTGACATAAAAAAAACACCACCACAATAATATGTTATTATAAAGTATCAAAAAGAATTATTGAATATGATTTATATATTTTTTACAGATGATTTGTTTGTTGTAACAAACAATGGAGACATTATAAAGAGTAAAACAGATACAAATCCTTGTAGAATTATCAACACATGGAAATGTCAGAATCCAAAAGGTTAGTACAAAGTTTTATCTTCATAAGTTTGAGAGCTGTTTTGTTTTGGCTGTAGAGCATGTCTCAATATGATGATCCTGAAACAGCAATCAGTCTGTTTACCATTCCTTACATAGAAACAGCAATCAGTCTGTTTACCATTCCTTACATAGAAACAGCAATCAGTCTGTTTACCATTCCTTACATAGAAACAGCAATCAGTCTGTTTACTATTCCTTACATAGAAACAGCAATCAGTCTGTTTACCATTCCTTACATAGAAACAGCAATCAGTCTGTTTACCATTCCTTACATAGAAACAGCAATCAGTCTGTTTACCATTCCTTACATAGAAACAGCAATCAGTCTGTTTACCATTTCTTACCTAGAAACAGCAATCAGTCTGTTTACCATTCCTTACCTAGAAACAGCAATCAGTCTGTTTACCATTCCTTACCTAGAAACAGCAATCAGTCTGTTTACCATTCCTTACATAGAAACAGCAATCAGTCTGTTTACCATTCCTTACATAGAAACAGCAATCAGTCTGTTTACCATTCCTTACATAGAAACAGCAATCAGTCTGTTTATCATTCCTGACATAGAAACTGCAATCAATCTGTTTACCATTCCTGACATAGAAACAGCAATCAGTCTGTTTACCATTCCTGACATAGAAACAGCAATCAGTCTGTTTACCATTCCTTACATAGAAACAGCAATCAGTCTGTTTACCATTCCTTACATAGAAACAGCAATCAGTCTGTTTACCATTCCTTACATAGAAACAGCAATCAGTCTGTTTACCATTCCTTACATAGAAATGGAAGGATGAAATACTTCAGATCAAGCCACACTGTAAACGTGGGTTTTATCATGGTAAAAGTTCCTCCATCGTTATATTTTCATACATGGAGATCCCTGAATATAGTAACATCTACCATGCAGACTGAATCTTGACAGATGAATCGGGCAGATTTGTACTAGCATGAAATATGCTGTGGTCATTATCATATTAATATTGATATTACAGTAATAATTATTGCACAAAGATTTCATCAGCTTTAAACATTAAAGGCATCCATCTTTCTGCACCAGATGTGCATTTCAACAATATCTTCAATGATGGTCAAGGTCAAAATATGAAACAATATTTTGTATATTAGATTGATTTTGAAATTTCCTTAATGGTAGATGGTTCACTATTTAAACAAAACTTTTCGATACTCTGCACAATGAAGTTGCGAATGGTAAAAAAAAAGTTAACTTCTCTGTCCAGTGGCGGATCCAGGAGGAGGGTTCTGGGGGTTGGAACCCCCCTTTTTTGGACGATCAATGCATTTGAATGGGGACATATAGTTGGAACCCCCCCTTTGTCCTGGGTTGGGAACCCCCCCCCCCTTTTTCAAATGGCTGGATCATACACTGCTGTCGCCACAAAAGAAACTTTCAAGTTTTGTAAGATCCTCTTCATTTTTATAAGGCAGAAAGAATGTGCTTTCCTTTGATTATTCAATTGTATGAGTATGATACTTATGATATTGTTTATATATTTGCTTTTAATGTATTTGATATGTAATTTTTTCAGAGGCCTGTAACTATTTACTAGTGTATGAATATGTACCTGACTTTGATACTGATGTATGGGCTGCATTTAAACGAGGTCTGGCAACAAAAAGCATCAAGAAAGATGCTAGTGATGATGAGGATGAGGAAGAAGAAGAAGAAAAAGAAAAGAAAAAGTCCAAGAAAAGTCATAATAAAACTCTCCTTCTTGGAGGAAGGAAAGATGGATCTATTTGTGTATTTGATTGGATTACAGGAAAAGTGACATTTAAAGTTGATGTAAGAATTTTTAATTAATTGTACGATCAGGTTTCACAATGGCTAGCATCATGATTTGTATAATTGTACAATCAGGGTTCACAATGGCTAGCATCCAGATCTGTATAATTGTATGATCAGGTTTCACAATGGCTAGCATCCAGATCTGTATTGACAAGATTTTGATATCATTTGGCACCTGTAACACTAATCACTTTCTATTCAATTTGAAAAAAAGTACCTTGTGACACAGGTCCATCCACAGTATTAATAAATTTGAAGATAGCAGGATAGATATTATGCAAATAACATTTTAGAAAGTATGAAAAATCATGTCCTCTTATTGATATATATTAATGCCATACTTCCTTTAATTCAAAAGCTAATTACTTTTTTCTTTTAGGCTCATGGATCTAAAGGTGTCTTGAGTATGATTGCCAACTCTAAACAAGATCTGGTTATTTCTGCTGGCATGGGTGAGAATACATAACTAGGGAGTAACCTTTACAAACCAATAATATAATTATAAATAAAAGATAAGCTATGCAAAATAAGTTTAGTTTTATTAAAAGTTAGGGTAAAAAAACTTCAAGATAATACGATCAGAGTTCTTCTTGAATTTGAATGATTTGAACTGATCGAATGAATTTATGTTTATCACTGCAATTATATTTATTGCAAGATGAAAAAATGCTTTGTTTATCAAGATAAAAAAAGTAAAATTGGAATTATTTTGAAGCAGTATAAATAAAATGTTGTAAAGGAGAATTAAACCTGCAATAATATGAAGATAAATGGGTGTATAATGAAATTATTTGAATTATTGTCATATTCCTCTATATGTTATGGCATCATTTCAAATATGAATTTATTTACAGATAACTTCATTAAAGTTTGGAGGTTATATCCATTTGCTGAGGAGGCATTAGCTCCCTTAATGGAGCCTCTGTTTTGTGCTCAGACTCCAATACACATGACCATGCTGAAGACCAATCTGTGTGTAGCATTACAACAGCAGACCACAGCTACATACTGTATAGTTATATACAACCTGAAAGACAGAAGTAAGTCTTATAGTTACAGTAAAAGTAACTTTTCCCAAGGGACAGAAATTCATGTTTCTGAGGAAGAAAATCAAGAGATTCAGTACATTTTAGAAAATAGAAAGTGTACTTTCAAATAAACTTCTTCCAGTATGATTTGGAAAGATTCTTTTTGTAAAAAATTTGTGTCCTCCAATTTTCTTTGTGGATTGAGAAAAGGGTACTTGTTTGGAATTTTAAAATTTGGTGTGCAAGTTTATAAAAAGAAAAAGCACAGCCAGTAATGAAATTTAGCAAAAAATGTAAGCCATATTGGGCATATATGATTACCACTGTATTGCATGCATTTAACATTTAAAGCGTCATATATTAAACTACAATTGTTAACCATCTTCATAATATTGAGAAGTTTAGATAGATGTTTAAAGCTAGTAGAATTGATATAAATACTTTTCATGATTGACTTAAACCTTGAAATGACATTTCTTTGCAAAATACTCCTTTTCAAGGACATGTATTATTATACAAGAAATTAAAGAGCCCATAAACTGGGTTATATTAAACAAACCCCCTTCATTATTGACCCTCTTTAATTTTTAAAAGTTTTTTCTCAGTATTTTAATAACATATGAAGTTGGTTAGCATCAAATGATTTTCCCCAATTTTAAAATTATCTCATATATATATATATATATATACAATGTATAGTGAACCAACCTAAAATTAAATATACTGTAATGTAAATTTAGCTCACCAGCAAGGGAAAGCTGATTTAAAAGCAACCGCTGAGGTTATAAATAGTAAGTCAGAAAGGGGAGTTAACTTTGTTTCACCATGGTTTTCAAAAGTTGAATAAAATATGACCTTATCTGTTGTAAATATTCTGAATAATTATTTGCTGAATTGCTTTGAGAAACTTTCAAATTTTTATTTTATTGAAGCATTCTTTTGAATGGTCAGCAGAATTGACTAATCTTCCCAATATAATTCTAGATCTTTCATATTCGACTTTTGAAAACCAGTCTGCATATGTTGGAGAGTACTTACTTGAAAAATAAAAACTTAGCATCATTCATCTGTATACAGAAAATTAGCAGATTTAATGTGTAATTTATAACCAGAACACTCTTAGAATATGTTAAACTGTATATTGCATGTGAAAAATCCTTGTTTAATTAGAACCGATATATTCAGGAGAAATTTTAAAGTCTTCTTGCGACTTTAAAAAAAACCCCAACATAACGGAGATTTTTTTAATCTTTACATTTTCTTATAATGACATAAAGAACAATTACACTGTCTTATGATACTGTGTTACATTGTTTTAACATTTTACTTTTCAAGCATTTACCACAGAAGAATGTTACACATTTGTTTTATGACAGGAATGCATTGTTTTGTTTTCAAAAGAATTGTTTTACACTTTTTATTGGTCCCTTACACAAAAATATACACATACACTTAATCCTTGTGTCATTGCAATACACATATACTGGATTATATACAAGCAAAAGCATAGTCTGAACAGTCTAATATTTAATGACCTAGTAATGTTCTGTCAGAAAAAGTGAGAATTGAATGTTTCTGTTTGTACTTCATCCAGTATATGTTAATTACACATATTTACATGTCCATTGAATTTAATATATTTTATTCCACTTTTCAGTTTTTAACATGCCCAAAGATCAAACAGGTTACCTTTTTGCACTTGCCAAATTTATTTTACCTCAACTATATGTCGTAAACATCCAAAGGATATTGTCTTGTAGAACATTGACATTGTAGGTCTTTAGAAGGCTGAATAGAATTCTATATAGTTTTACTAAAATTTTAGATAAGCAAAAGTCTTGTTCGACCATTGGATGAAAAGTATTTTCAATGATCATTCATTACATGCATGGGAAAAGTATGATAGACAGTCATGCATTTTTTTTTCTTTCAAAAACTAATTAAAAAAAAAATTCTACTTCCAAAATCTTTTGAATGTTTACGTCTCTGTGTTCTGCCTTTATTCTTTCTGAACCTATGTAGATATATAAATTTTATTTAGTATTATTATATCGATGACTCGGTTTCAGCAAGATGTTTTATAAAATCTGACTTGTGTGGCTTAAGTGTTCCAAAAATAGAAGTTTACATTTTACTTTTTGTGTGGTAGAAATTTGTGGAAGATATATTGCTTGCTTAAATTATTTTAAATGACTATGAATTTGCTCCTTTTATTATACAAGGTAGAATTTTACCTCAGGATTTTAAGCCTGGGAAATCGCACATGCACTACTTTCTTAGTGATATAATGTCAAGCAAACACCAGTGTATTTATTGATCATGCTACAGTAAAAATAGACTAATTTAAAAATGAAGGAGAAAATTCAATGATTTAATTTGAATATTTGGTAGTATCAATGATAAGTTTTACAATCAACCAAAATAAATTTTAGAATAAGGTGAAAATTTCAATCAAATAAAGGATAAAAACATTGTATAAAAGATGCTTAGTAATGTTCATGGATTAAGATTACTACTATGTTTTTCATATGGTAAGATTTGATTAATACAGATATCATATTTCCATTCTGTATAACATAAGGACTCTGTCTTATTTCTAACTTTAATATCCTATAGAAACTCTCCTATCTGAGAAAGAAGACAGTAAGTATCTATATAGGCCACATCAAATTCTTTTCTCATTCTTTGGGTTTTATAGCTTTGTAAAAAATACGATTTCTTTCGTGTATCAGTTTAAAAAATTATGAAATACAACTACATTTCAACTGCTGTTGAATTCAAGTGAGAGAGACAACATTGACAGAAATTGAACCAAAAATAAGAAGCTGTCTTTTTAAAATTTAATTGTGACACTTTTTGATAGTTCATTAGAAAAGACTAGAATTCAGGAAATGCTATGTCAAACTCAATTTGTAATGCAAAAATCAAAAGAAACTAAAAATGAAATTGATGTGGCCTAAGGTATAGGTTGGATAACACTGTGTTGGGAGCATGGAATATGTTATATGAGTGTTTCCAATCTTTTCATTGGAAGTTCTGACTTACCAATTAAAACAGCAGGAATTTAACTATGCAACTAAATGATAAACATAGCAAGGAACATGATATGAATACTTATAATTTATAATAAAATCTTTTTCAAATCTTGTTAAACCGTTTTGCAGTGTCTCAATATAAAGGAACAAAGCTAATCAGTATGTTTTCATTCTTAGAAAATTGTGTTGCCTGTGGTTGGTACATTTTCATGTGCTCTCAAAAATCTCAAAACCCCCAAAACAAGAATAAAATTGATTTAGAACTTTTTACTAATTAATAGCTTCAACAGGCGACAATACAAAATCATTGTATGTTAATCACCTCTGCTTATGGATAAAAATTCTACTTCGTCTTTATGTGGCAAGATAAGTTTTGACAGGAACAGTGTGGCAAGCTACCTGTTCATTTCCTCAAGTGATAAACGTCAGGATTGTGAACTGGTCAAGATCTTGGCTGGTCATCATTTATTTTAACTTCAGCATCAATTTTCTGTTAGTGTGCTTCCATTTGTTCTACTGTTATGCACACTATGGTTTCATTGTGAACACAGCAAAATTATTGGGATATATGACCCAGACATTGATCAAGATTGTGGAGGAGTTTAGTTAGCACTGTTAAATCATGTTTTCGGAAAACGGAAGTATTTTATTTTTAATAAGTGCATACTGATTGTAAATAATGCTTCTATATATAAAATGATTGATTTTGAAAATTAACCTGTTCTGATATATATATGTATATTTTTGTTGTAATATGTGTTTTGCTTAACTATTAAATTATATGTGTTTTGTAATTGTTTCAGTAATTATGTTTTCTGTTTAGATTTGAAAGATTAATTCTTTAAATAATCAAACATTTTTTTTTAAAAATCATAAAAATTTGTAAGAAAGAAATATAAGCTTTATTTGTATTTTTGTGTTCTAGATTATTAAATTGAAATGATATTGATTTGCTACCAAAAATGGAAAGACAATCTGTGACAGAAAAAAATCATCCAGAAATGTTTAGATGTTTTGCTGTTATGATTTGAATTACGTGGGAATACATTCTATTGAACAGACTATGATCATTGACAGAACCATTACTTAAAGATGTATAATTTTCAGGTGAATATATTATTGTATGATGAGACATTTAGTAACAGAGATAACTTGTTATTTGTAGATCGATTTGACCATTCTCCGGATGAGGACCACAATGACTCTATAACAGGCCTAACAAGTTGTCCCAGGCTTAAGTTATATGCCTCTGGTGGAATGGATGGAACCATACGTATCTGGAATGATGAAAATCAACTAATAAGGTTAGTAATCTCACCATGACCTCAGACAAAAGCCTTTTGTGATATGTTCTGAACCTTTTATATCTTGAATGAAGAAAACCATCTAACCTGGTACTGGTTGTGGTGTCTCAAGGAAGAAACCATTTATGATATGAATTGAACTGTAACTATCTGAAAGTATTGAAATCAATTGAGCAAGTTGATAGTGTAGTAGTGGCCTCAGACTAAAGCCTATTTTGATATGGATTTTATGATCTGTATCAGGTAGTATCATATTGTCATTGTGTCTAAAGTCTGTAATGTGATCTGTTACATTTGTGTTAAGCTCACAATTGTATTTATCTATTTATAGGTTACTAAAGTTAAAGACTATGCCATACAGTTTAGGATTCTGTAGTGAGAAGGGAGATTTATTAGTTGGCATTGGAAACCACTTGTATCTTATTCCTCATCAACATTGTAAGTTTCAAATACAAATGGGGTATTAGATATTAAAGTGCATTTGAAGGTTAAACTTGCTTTTTGCAAGTGATGTGAATTTTAACATTTGAATTTCTCAAAGTTTAATGTATAGAATTCAAAGATTGATAGTTTAGTCTTAGATGCATGATTTTTTTATTAGTTGATAGTGGCTTTGAACTAGCTGTCTGATAACTGCGAGTACTCTCAGATCTGTTCATTGTGGCTTTTTGTGTCGGGATGTATAAGTACCTAGCCACGTCCACTTGTATTTTTGTCCATCTGAGGAGGTAAGCCTTTTTCAACTGATTTTTGTCGAGCCTGCAACTTTTGTTGCAGAAAGCTCGACAGGGATAGTGATCCGGCGGCGGCATTAGCTAACTTCTTAAAAGCTTTATATTTTAAAAGGTAGAAGACCTGGATGCTTCATACTTTGTATATAGATGCCTCATGTTACGAACTTTCCGTCAGTCACATGTCCAATGTCCTTGACCTCATTTTCATGGTTCAGTGACTACCGGTATTTGAAAAAAAAGTTAAGATTGTAATGTTAAATTCTCTCTTATTATAAGTAATTGGATAACCATATTTGGTATGTGCGTACCTTGCAAGGTCCTCATGCCCGTCAGACAGTTTTCACTTGACCTCCACCTCATTTCATGGATCAGTGAACAAGGTTAAGTTTTGGTGGTCAAGTCCATATCTCAAATACTATAAGCAATAGGTCTAGTATATTCAGTGTATGGAAGGACTGTAAGGTGTACATGTCCAACTGGCAGGTGTCATCTGACCTTGACCTCATTTTCATGGTTCAGTGGTTATAGTTAAGTTTTTTGTGTTTTGGTCTGTTTTACTTATACTATATGCAATAGGTCTACTATATTTGGTGTATGGAATGATTGTAAGGTGTACATGTCTAGCTGACAGGTCTCATCTGACCTTGACCTCATTTTCATGGTTCAGTGGTCAAAGTTAAGTTTTTGAGTTTTGGTCTATTTTTCTAATACTTTATGCATTAGGTCAACTATATTTGGTGTATGGAAATATTTTATGATCTATATGTCTGTTACGCACATTTTATTTTGACCTTGACCTCATTTTCCCGGTCCATTGCTTAGTGTTAAGTGTTTGTGTTTTGGTCTGTTTTTCTTAATTTATAAGCAATAAGTCAACTGTATTTGTTGTATTGAAGAATTGTTAGCTGTAAATGTCTGCCTGGCATGGTTCATCTGACCTTGACCTCATTTTCTTGGTTTCTTGATCAATGTTTCATTTTCTTGGTTAATGTTGAGTTTATGTGACAGTTGTAATAAAGCTTTATATCTAGGTCTATCAACATAACATCAATGATTGGTAAAGAAGGCGAGACATTTCAGCGTGTGCACTCTTGTTATAGTTTGTTCTTATGTTGTACTGTTATACCATTGTCCCAGGGTAGGGGAGGGTTGGGATCCCGCTAACATGTTTAACCCCGCCACATTCTGTATGTATGTGCCTGTCCCATGTCAGGAGCCTGTAATTCAGTGGTTGTTTCAGTTTGTTTATGTGTTACATATTTGTTTTTCATTCATTTTTTTATATAAATAAGGCCGTTAGTTTTCTCGTTTGAATTGTTTTACATTGTCTTATCAGGGCCTTTTATAGCTGATTATGCGGTATGGGCTTTGCTCATTGTTGAAGTCCGTACGGTGACCTATAGTTGTTAATGTCTGTGTCATTTTGGTCTCTTGTGGACAGTTGTCTCATTGGCAATCATACCACATCTTCTTTTTTGTAAAGAAGTAATATCAGGTGTATTTCTACATGCTTCGTCTGCAATATTCATTGAAACCAATAAAACTGCATGGCCTTGAATTAAGGCTCAGATGAACGGATTTATATTTTAATTAAGATAAGTTGTGTTCCTAAGTTGTCATAATTAAGATTAAATAATACTGGTTTTATTTTAAACAAGTATATGCCTGCCATGCCCTGATTTTAACCTTTTGTGGTCAGTTGTATGTTTTGACCTTTGAAAGCATGCAGTGCAAGAATGTGTTTTAACTTTTCTTACTATTGGTTTATTCCAATATGTATTCAAGATATTGTTAAAATGAACTAACTTATATATGTCTGTATAGGGTAAAAAACAACTTAATACACATTAATCCAGAAGGAAAGAAGATGAACAATTACAAATATTAGGATTTTTCTCAATCAAAAGAAATTATAATACATATATAATATACAAATATTTAGCAATATTTATATGTAGAAATATTACTACTTTTTAGACCTACCTAAAGGATACAGATTAAAGATGGTTTCTATGAAGTTTGCCCATCCAAAGAAAGAACAACCTTTACCATTTGATGCATTGAAGCTAAAAACAATGTCGAAGAGAGATTTTACTAGAATCAAAAAATCACATTCATCATTCAAGTAAGTATCAAATTATAAACTGAAAATAGCGCTTTAAGAATTAGGTCTAATTAAAATTCTTTAAGAATTTACCTTTATCAGGAATACTCAAAACCAGAAATCTGAAAGTTGAGGATATGATATAAGTATTTTAATGACCACTAAGGACCTTAAAAGATTCTAGACATTGATTATACATGTATAAGTGAAAGAATATTTCCATTAGATTGACAAAAACTGGCTGTTAAAAAGTACATACTTATTTGCCATGGCAATGCCTTTCCAAGAAAGTATTTGTTGGTTGTACCTTTATATACTGGAGTTACTTCTATATGATATGCTGTAGATAAAGGGAGGACATATGTTTTTGTCCACTTGAATAGATTGTAGGAAAATGGGCAAAGTACTAACATAGTTTGCAATCATAACATTTTTATTGAGGTTCCACAACACTGATCTACCTAGTTGAATCTACAATTTGTTTACTGATTAAAAGTTTTGGCAAACCAGTTCAACATATTGGTTATTTTCTCTGTAGGTATGATCATTTTGAGGACAAACTCACTCCCGAGGAGGAGGAAGAGGTGACTAGAGAAAAGAAAATAAAACAAGCAGCTTTTGCTGTGTTATCAAAGAGAGATTCTGAACTACAGAAAATTAGGGAAGGTGAATTTGCTGCTAAGAAACCCAAGCTGATGACGCAGGAAGAACAAGATAGAGCATTTAAAAACTACATGAAGATGTTTTATGATAAACCTAGGTTAACAGTAAGTTATAAGTTTCATGCAAAACCTATAAGAACTTTTAGATGTATGATATTTTAAGTCAATAAGGATATAGATCAATTTATCATTTTAGAAAATAGAAGCTTTATAAAAAAAGAAGATGTGGTATGATTGCAAATGAGACAACTCTCCACAAGAGACCAAAACGACACAGAAATTAACAAATACTGATTTTTTTTATATCACAGGGACAGATGACATTTAGTGAATGATAGTTTGTGTACTTTAGGGATTTTTTGGTTTTCAAATTTTAATGCTCTTCAGCTTTGCAAATGATTTGACCTTTGAACTCCTTTGTTTCCATTAAGTATGGTATCTTCGATAAGTTTTGTAAGTTAGTTATTTAGAAACAGCATATTGTATATTTGTCTCTATATTTACAGATTCCCCCAGATGACCCGTTTCCATCTGATACTGCTAGTGATTATCTGAGGAGAGGTGAAATTGATGAAGGTAAATGTGTATATTGATAATAATATTACAGTCTTCATTAGTTATATATTATAATTATTATTATGCTAATTCTATTTCTGTCCTACAAATGCATCAGATTAAAATTTGTAAAAGTGTAAGCATTATGATGTCATAGAAATTATCATTGCTTTCTTGATTCTCTATAAAATTTATTTAATACTCTGGATTTATTAATATTTGTTGGATGCCAATTTTATGGAAAAAAGTAAAATCACAAAAATTCTGAACTTAGAGGAAATTCTAATCAGAAAGTCCATAATCACATAGCAAAATCAAATAACAAATAATAAAATAAATTATGGGTAGAGGGAAACCTTAACTTTGAAAAGATATTGAAATCAATTTAGTAATAACTTTGATTGGAGCTATTGATGAACACCATGAAATTATAGAATATTGAATATATCAAATTCTGATTTTCGCTTATTAAATTTCATCATCAAAGTAAGCCAATCTCAAATTAAACTATTTGAAGTTGGCCAATTTGTATAAGGGCTTAACACATTAAAAAATACTATCTGTTATTTTAACAAAATTTTTAAAACTTATCATATTAACAAATAATTTCAATTTCTCTAGCTGCATTACAGATCAGTAAGTAATAACATACGTTTATGTATGTACTCACACATATATATGTACATCTATATATTCCTAGCTTTTAGATAGATTCTATTTCTATCTGACTTTTTACTACTCAGAGAGGCTTATGTCTCTTTAGTTCTACCTTTACATAACTATGCTGTATGGATATTGTTTTCTATTTTCTTATATTATTTATATATTTAGTATTGGTACTTTATTATAACTGCAAAAAATGTTTGCAGTAAATTGGTTGTATTTCTTTAGGTCTGTAATGAAATTTCCTGTCTGTCTTTTCTCATTTAACAAAGCCTTCACAAAATCTGAGATGCAGGTGGTTCAATAGACTTTATGAAAGAGAATCAAAATTATAAACATTTCTTAGATTTAGGCAAATTTTATGAAGTTTCATATGACATTTGATGAAGATCTGGTAGGGTCTATGTATATTGGTCACACTCACCTTCATGTACATTCCTTTATAAAAAGGAGAAAAATAGCAGAAGATCCATAAAAGTTATAAATTGACAGAAAAACAGAAAAAACTCCATGGAATAAAGAAAGCGAAAAAACACTAAAAATTGAGCAACACAAACCCCACTATAAACTGTTGTTGAACTCAAGTGACCTGAAAGGATAATAATTTCCCTTTCCACTATATATATAAGTGGTACCCATTGTATTACTCAGCAAGTAAATTCAATGATCATTGTTTGGTCAACTATGACCTAACTATTCAAATAAGTTCCATATAATGAAAGCTACCATAAAACTTTCATACTTTTCCAATATCAACATTCTGATTTGTCATGCTTTCTTGAATGTAGCCCTTTATTATTTATGTCATTTCTTTTAGTAATTCTTATTTTGCTTTATCAGAAACTATTTAAATGTTTTATTAATGAAAAAAAATAAAAAGTGAGATATTACAAATATTAATAGAAACTGACATATATTTTTTATTTACTGTGGATTCATTATTATTCGTTGGAAACCAATTTTCGTCAATTTCGTGGGTACAGGTAAACCACGAATTAAAATGTTCAACGAATATCATATTTTCAATAGGCTCTATATACAGTGATTGGTAAAACCATGAAAACAAATATCCATGAAAATGCAAGATGTCAGCAAACCACGAAAATTGATAGCCACGAAAATAAATGAATCCACAGTTTTTGGAATGGACAGAACATTTTGAAACTGTGTATGCATTTATTTTAAAAATAGCCAATCCCTAGTTACTATCCTAATTTCCAGAATAATAATTACAATTTAAATATCTTTCTAATGAAGATAAAGTGTAGGTTGTTAAATAAAAAATTTGCAGTGTGACCCTGAACAATGTGTTACAGGTACTCTTTACTCTGTATAATGTGAGTAGTTAATACTGACAAGACACTGATTCTAAGGTTGTTTGTTGTTATAAGGAGAAATACTATTCTTATCTTTATCATATGACCATTATTTTGTAGAAGATGAACCGTGGAAGCCAGAAAGAGAACCATCAGGTTTCTTTCCACCATTATCAAGATCCAGCACATTCAGAAAATCCCAGGGCACACCACCAGAGCCACTGCAGGCTGCCTATGAGAGTGCTACAAGTAGTGCCGCCAAGAGTGGGCTGGTACCTAACTCTGTATTAACCAAGATACTCTGGCCCCCACCACCTCCTCCACCTCCCAAGGATACGTGGAAGCTTCCTACGTTTGAGGACGGCAAGATGGTGGTTCCTGAACCTGAGGAAGAGGTATGATAGTCAGAAAGTAGAAATCTTTTATTCACTTAACTTCAAACTGATAGGATCAGGAAGTTAATGTGACCTTTATAGTATCAATTCTCAAAATTAAGTTTAAATTGTCTTATTATTTATCCTCAACAAGAAATATATATTCGAATAAAATTGAGAAAGGAAATGGTGAATATGTCAAAGCGACAACCACCCGACCATAGAGCAAACAACAGCCGAAGGCAACCAATGGGTCTTCAATGTAGCGAGAATTCCCGCACCCGTAGGTGTCCTTCAGCTGGCCCCTAAAATATGCATAATAGTACAGTGATAATGGACGTCATACTAAACTCCGAATTATACACAAGAAACTAAAATTTAAAATCATACAAGACTAACAAAGGCCAGAGGCTCCTGACTTGGGACAGGCGCAAAATTGCGGCGGGGTTAAACATGTTTATGAGATCTCAACCCTCCCCCTATACCTCTAGCCAATGTAGAAAAGTAAAAGAATAACAATACGCACATTAAAATTCAGTTCAAGAGAAGTCCGAGTCTGATGTCAAAAGATGTAACAAAAGAAAATAAATAAAATGACAATAATACATAAATAACAACAGACTACTAGCAGTTAACTGACATGCCAGCTCCAGACCTCAATTAAACTGATTGAAAGATTATGTCTTCATCATATGAATATCAGGTACAATCCCTCCCGTTAGGGGTTTAGTATCATACTATCATAAAATATATGAGAAGAACATAACCCGTGTCATGCCAACAACTGTTTTTTTAGAAGTAAATGTGTTTAGTTCCGATGCAAAGACCCTATCAGTGAATCAATGTTAAAGCCAAAATATGCAATCTTTAATGACCTGACAACAGTATCGTAACTATATCCCCTTTTAATAAGTCTATTTAAAGGTTTTGTTAGTTTCTGAGGAGAATACTGACATTTTTGTGCTTTATAAAGAATATTTCCATAAAATTTTGGATGTGAAATACCTGAACGTATAAGATGTCTGCATGTTGAGTTATATTTACGAATTATTTCCTTATACCGGTGATAAAATTTAGTAAATGTTTTGACCAGTTTGTGATATCGAAAACCCTGGTGTAATAATTTTTCAGTAATACATAAATTTCTCTCGCTAAAATCTAATACATTGTTACATACACGAGCGAATCGTACAAGTTGAGATATATAAACACCATAAGATGGTGACAAGGGAACGTCACCATCTAAAAATGGATAATTAACAATAGGAAATGAAAAATCATCTCTTTTATCATAAATTTTTGTATTAAGCTTCCCGTTTATGATATAGATATCAAGATCGAGGAAAGGGCAGTGGTCATTGTTATCATTAGCTTTATTTAAAGTAAGTTCTACAGGATAAATTTCTTTAGTATACATACTGAAGTCGTCATTATTTAGAGCCAATATATCATCCAAATATCTAAAAGTATTGTTAAATTTTTGTATCAAATGTTGTTTTGATGGGTCTTTGCTAATTTTAGTCATAAATTGTAACTCATAACAATACAAAAACAGGTCCGCAATAAGTGGTGCACAGTTAGTCCCCATTGGAATTCCAATAACTTGACGATATACGGAATCTCCAAAGCGAACAAAAATGTTATCAAGTAAAAATTCAAGTGCATAAATAGTATCAAAGCATGTCCAATTGACATAGTTCTTTTGTTTATTGCTACTAAAAAATGATCTAAAAGAGTTTGAACATATGTACTCGCATTCCGACTTTTTAAATGCCCAGTTAATTAGGGATGTGAATTTTTTCTTAATAAGAATATGAGGCAAAGTGGTATATAGGGTAGAAAAATCAAAACATTGAACAGATTCAAAATCACCAATATATGCATGCAATTTATCAAGTACTTCCAACGAGTTTTTGACACTCCAAAAGTAATTAATTCCACTATTTTCAAAGGCCTTATTTGAACAATTTATTATCAGGTTTTTTATTGTACCAAGTGTACTAGTAAGTAAAACAGACAATTTAGTAGTTGAACAATGGCTGGAAGATGAAATAAATCTATATTTGTAAGGTTTTTTGTGCAGCTTCGGAAGCCAGTACATAGTTGGGACTTTCATTGTGTTTGGTTCTGCTTGTAAAGAAGTAGCTAAAAGTTTATGTTTGTTACAGATGTCGTTTTCTGAAAATGAAGTCAGTTGGAATGTTGGTGAATTCGTGATTTCCTTTTGCAGAACCTCTATATAAAATTTACGTCAAACAATAATGATATTATTAGCAGCTTTATCAGCCGGGACAAAAACAAATTCCTTGGCTAGTTCTGTTAGTTTATTTTTGATACGCGAAATAGGGTTTTTATAGTTTTTGTTGAGGGTAAAATGTTCTTTAAAATGTTGTATTCGAATATCAACTATCTTCATTACTGAATTAATAAAAGAGTCCAAAGATTTTTTGTCAGCTTTTTCCCGTTTTACCCATTTCAAACAGTAGGCGCGGAGTGAGTCGTTGATGATATTACGACACTCATTCCAGTTAATAGTTGACGGGGGACGATATTTAGGTCCTTTACTGAGGAATGATTTTAACTCTCGGTCGCGAACGATGTTAAGGTCTCCTGTTATAACATGGGAAATTGGTCCATAGGTGTATTCTGAATTACTGCAATTACACGACATAGGTGTATTTTCAGTGATATTTACATCTTTACACAATTGGCTATAATTAAACACATATTTTCGGGTAGATTTCTTGTAAATATAACAAATGAGAGGGAGTTCAGTATTATCAAAATATCCAGGAATTTGGTCTTTAACAGAATGGTCGTTAAAAATACCGGCAATATTTACAAAATCAAAACCTTTATTGACATACTTTATTTTAATAAAATGTTTTTTATGATCTTCAGGTCGATCAATTTTTGGAAACAGTTTAGAATAACAATATGCCATTATAATTTGGACAATTTCATACTTAGGACTGTAATATGAAATTGTGTTGCAATCCTCTAAAATTTTATTTAATTTATTTATAGGTAAAGAACAAAGCTTGGTTAACAGATAATGTCTGCCGTTGTTTTTTGAAATGGAAATTAGGTCCGAAATATTTGTATGGTTGGTCCGAAATTTTCTTTGATTGCGATTTTTTCTGCGTCCATGAGAACGATTTTTACGAACAGTTTTAGAAACTATATCCAAAATGTTAACAGAATCGGTTCTTGATATATTGCCAATTCCCATGATATTATCATTAAGACCGAGAGGGTAGACTGTCTGTAATTTTTTAATCCAATTTAATTCATTTATTTTTCGTGATCGTACAAACTTGGAATGAGATTCACCAGGCTGCTTATTTACTACTTCTAAAGGTTGAACTGTTAAATATTTAATAGGATGACTGTGCTTCTTAAGATGTTGATAAATGATACTTTTGAATTTATTGGGTCTTTTAAAACGATACAGGTGTTCTTGCGTGCGTTTAGATAAATATCGCCCAGTTTCACCTACGTACTGAATACAGTTTCACCTACGTACTGAATACCGCATCCCGGTTTGTTTCAATTTATTTGCCTTTATTTACTCAAAATGGGTAGCAGATAGTTTGTGTATATGTCTATTTAAATTGTCAAGTATGTAACAATTTTTTTAAAGAATATCCAGTTATTTCTGGTGTTTCATAGTGAAATGACATAAAAGAATCTCTTTTCCTTAAAAAGCACTGTTAACTTTATGTGGTTTATACTTTTTATAAATACTTAGCCTCAATAATATACTTATTCTATTCTCTCTTCGTCAAACAGGAAGTAGAAGAACCACCGGCTGAAGAGGAAGAAACAGAAGACCAGCATTTAGAATTCGTAATAGACGACTGGGGAGAGAAAGAAAGTATTAAATCAGAAAGTTCTGTCACTTCACCGAAATCTCCTAACAAACGTGAAGTGACATTTAGTAAGAAGGACACAGTCCATGAGTTTGATAAAGACAAGGAATTAGCCACACCTACTACTGGCAGCCGTCAATCATCTGGATTGATGTCAAAGTTCAAGGACATTATGGCTAAACCACCATCTCAACAGGTATTTTTAGTACTTTCTTGATTCAGTTTGTTTAAGAGTCTCATATAAACTTAACTTTTCAAGTATTTTATGCTATACTTTTGTGAAGCAGGATCCATGTGAATTCCTTTCTTTTTCATGCATTCAATACTCCTACAGATACTTTTGAAAAGAGATTAGCTAGATTGAAATAAATATGAAAATTTGGTTTAAAGTTTAGCTTTACACATTAAGTTATTTAAAAGATTTAGAAAACAAAAAGGGTTAATTGAATTGTTCTCTGAAAAGAAAAAAGAAAATACAAAATATATTAAGATGAATAAAGAGATTTTGGAGTTAGAATGATATAAATATGCACAACCATAATGTGTGTTATCTTTTGATTGACAGGACGATGATGATGCCTCTACAATCACACTAACACCAAGATCTCCGACAGAAATGGCGGAGGCTATCAGATCTAAAGAATCATCCTTTAATAAACCACCATCACCACCCAAAGATCCTAAACCAGTTGTTAAACCACCGTCAAGAAGGGAAGTTAAACCACTCAAACCATTGACGCTACCACCACCACAACCAAAGGTTGAAAGGGCAAAATCTCCAGCACCATTGGTCAAACCATCCGCTCCCCGACAACGCACACCTACACCACCTAGACCAGAAACACCGCTGCCGAATTATGTCACTCAATTCCAGGGCGCTGATTGGTTTGATAAATACTTCCCTAATTGTAATGAAAATGTAAGTTTCATTTGTTTATATTATTTCATTGCAATCATTATTTTGATAAAAGGGAAATGTCAGAACCATGTCATGACAGGGACAGAAAGTGTTTGAAGACCAGCCCTCAATACAAGTTAATTTGTTTGATAAATATTCTTCAAAACCAGTCATTCAAATCTATTTTATTTCTTTGCTCCATATTGCAGGTGTACTTTGATCTATATTTCTATAATGGTTTACTTTCACAAGTTGTGACTTGGATGAAGAGTTGTTACATTGGCACTCATACCACATCTTATAATATCTATTAAAAAAATTAACTTCATAAGATTGAGTATAGTTAAAACTCCTTGCTTCTTGTTATTAGTTAGCATACATTATATTATTATTAAGATATTGTTTCAAACATTATATTAATTATTGAGTTGGATATAACAAATAATATAGGTAACATAAGATGTATTTTACTTTACAGACTTTCCCTAAACCTTGGAATGCAGACACCTTCATGACAATGTTAAGTAGACTATTACGTGTGGCAGAGTATGTATTCAAAACCAAGATCACGGATTCTCTGTCCATGTTATATACACAGGAGAACATTTCTGATCCGACGGCACATTCTGTTAGTAAGACACTTATCTCTGTGTTAAATAGTCCTAAGGATCCACCAACGTGTCTAGTAGAGGATCAGAAGTCGTTTATAGTGGCAGCTTTACAAGCTCTCAGTAAACTTGGTATCAGGGATATGGATTTTATCACAGAAATGATGGTGCAATTCCTGGATGGAGATAAAGAAGTCAGGTATTGTCATATTTATACATTATTTCATAAAGTATCTGTTTATTTGGTCGACATGTTTCACCTACAGATAGGCGTCATCAGGACAATATTACTTATAAAATTTAAAGTGAGGTGCATTTCTTGCGGTTGAGCGGTTAACCAGAAGTGAAAGTATAATTACGGTAGTTATGGTGATATTATATAAATAGAAAATAAAAGTGAAAGTGAAATGACATAGGATTATAAATAGAAAGAAAAGTAAATGTTGTTTAAATAGATTAATAAAAGTTTGTAAGAGTTAGGTCTTCCTTGTAGTCTTATAGTATAGTATATAGTCTTATTGGAGGTTCCTAGTGGTATCATTTGATAGTAAAATGTTCAAATGGAGACCACCTCATGGTAATTCCATACCAATTCAACTGGCTTCACTCTAGGAGGTACTGCTTCCATTAGGGAAATTAAACCAAACATTTTACCATCAAACGATACTATCTATAGGTGAAACATGTCGACCAAATAAACAGATACTTTGCAGTAAAAACTTGAGTGTTGTTGTTTTTATCGTCGACGTATTTATTTTTTTCAAGATGACTGTGAATACCTAGCGGTATCCACTCGTTTTTACCCTACCACACATTCACCACTTCAGGTGTTGGTTCACTTATATTTTTACAGTTTATTTTATATTGTTTAAAGTGTTAAATTGTGACTTTCATAATGATACCAAGCCTTTGAATTGGATGTTATAACAGGCACATATAGAAAAAAATTGCCTTCCTAAATGTTTAATATATTTAAGGAATGACTGTCTATGAAGAAATAACATAAAATTTGTGGTACACACTGAATAACCTTTGTAGCATAAAATTAAGAATGGAAATGGGGAATGTGTCAAAGAGACAACAACCCACCCAACCAAGCAGGTTATTTAAAAGTGTACACTACATTTTGTAGGTTAATTTGAATAGACAAAAAATATATAAAATTATTGGTAAATTCCATTTTTAAAAAGTAAATCATGAAAAAAAGTTGATGAAGTCATCTAAATTAACAAAAAGATGATTTGGGTTAACATCGATGACACTGCAGCAACACCAAAAATCACAATAATGAATATATATGTTTCTTGCTCCATAAAAATAGAATAATGCCACATTCATTTTTTGGTTTCCAGGGCTACAACAATGGACATGTTAAATTCTTGTGGCTTACAGGATCAACAGAAATATTTTATCAAGGAATTAGATTCCTGGGATATATGGAATGTGGAAGAGGCTGACCGGAAAGCAGACTTACGGAAAATGGTACATTCTTGGCTAGACAGGTTAGTGCATATACATTAGAAGTGAATTTATATTTGTATTATACCGTAAATCATGACAAGAAAATCAATACAGAAAAGACAAAATAATTATGAAGTTTAAGAATCAGTACAAACTATATAAGTATTTATCTAAACTAACCATGTTTAAGCAAAGAAATGATTTTTTACGTAAATCCAGAATCTGTTAACCTTTTCATCCATTGTTTTTTTTTTTTTTTTGCATACTTGATTCGCATAAGGATTTTTCAATAAAATGCTAGAAATATGCTTTAAAGTATTAATGCATTGCGAAAAACAAATATTTCCTCAAATAAATTAAAGTCAGATATTCCTACGATATTCCTTTTCATATTGGATACAAAAAAAAAAAGTCAACTGCAGACACTTTGTAGTCAAAGCGTTTCAACTGAGGTACTACACAGGCGCCAATAGGCGTCATTATGGAGTAAAGGGGTGGCGTCAAAAGGCATCACTATGTAGGAAAGGGATAAGTAGTCATTGTTTGTTTGTTTTTTTTTTTTTTTTGGTTTGTTTTTCCTTGTATAAAATAAATAATATTTTAGGTGGATGACGTCATATAAACTTCACTTAGAGGATACAATAGAAAGAATGAAGAAAGGACAAAATATTCATGGAAAGTTAAATCGGGGTAGCAAAGGTATTCTTAGAAAGGTAAGCCTGTTTAGCATACTGCAAAAGGTACTTTATAGTTTATATACATCTGTTTTAACATAGAAAAAATGGATGGAAGCAATAAAGATGGACTAAATAGATTTAAACACCCCTTTGAAAAAATGAAGGATTAGTTCAAAAATTCTGACTTTTCACGCTTTGAATAAATGCAAAAATTATTTCTGGCATTTTTAAAAGTTCAGTAGTTAGTTAGGATAATCTCAGTGATTCAGCTGCGATAAGAAACTTACCATTGAAGTTGGAATTGTTCAATTTAACTGTCTTTTACTACAATTCTATATAAAGTGAGATAATTCAAGGAACTGCAGTGCTTGATTCATTCATTCAAATCACTGATATGATTGTTATTAATACTAATACTTCAACGTCTTACAGGGTAGTACAGATACAGTTACCACTATACCAGACAGGGCAAGCATAACTGGTAAGTCAAGTAACTCCAAGTTTTTTGCAATATTTTGGTTGTTTATGATCTTAAAAAAATATTTATTTCTGGCTCATATAAATTTCACTCTGTGTCTTGATACTTAGTTTCAGTATGAAGGTCATCAGCATGTGTACTTCACCATGACTTATCTGCATGCCAATGAAACTTTGTCAGATTTCACATCAGAGTGTGCTTTCATATCTGCTGTTCTCTTCTTAATATCTGGATACATCAGTAGTTTAATTTAACCTGCTTAATAGTAAAATGGTAATTTTTAGTAGATTAATAGCAATTATGTAATTACAGTAAAACCTGTTATAAAGGTCACTTCAATTCCAGGAAAAACCTGTCTTGTCCCATTATAGTAAAATTTATGCATTTTGAACCACAGTTCGAAGATTTTCAATGTTTCTTTACAATCACAAGGTTGTCTGAATCAAACAAAAGATTAATCAGCTTTGTTATTACACTTGGTTCACATTGGACATTTTATACAGCATATCTTAACACACAATCTTATTTCATTTCAGTTACATTTGATCAGCCCCCTGATCAGTCCATAGTAGATAGTGCTACCTATATAGATTGTATTAACTACTTTGTTGAGATGATGATGGACAAGGCTTTAGATGGAGTCAGAAAAGGAGGAAAGAGGCCCCCTGGTGCTCAAGAAAATGTTGTACAGGCTAAGAATACAGTACTGGTGCTACCTAAATTACCACAGTATGTACTGTTATATATCACAATTTATGTTTCAAAATATGGGAAAAGAATTCTTACTCTAAAAACACAACCAGGCGATAGCAGAAGTAATATGTCAAATATATATTTCGCAAATTTAATCTAAATGTTTGAAGGCAGTCCAAATTTTCTAAACCTGCAACCCTGTTGACCTTTATTACTGGACCAACCTATTGAATTTATTATTAATTTAGTTTCATCCTGAACATGCATGAAATATTTGCTACTGGACACTAAGCAACCAACAATCAATCAATGTTTGAATGTATGTTTGTTTATACATAAAACTTTCATAAAAAATTGACCAGTTATTCCTTTATTGAAAAAAGAAGTGCTAAACATTAGACCAGAACAACTTTAGAACTGAAGGAACAAGATTTTAATGAAAATGAATTAAATTTCAAGTGTCTAATTAATATGTTTTATTGAATTTATTTTTTGCAGCAAACCAGCTTTAGTAAGACTTGGTGAAACACATACAAGTCAGTGCAGACCACACAGGGAAACTAATTTACATATAGGTATGTTTTATCTACCTATACAGAATCAGGTTATTGTATAGAGTATAGTGGTGTTAACCAGGGATGGGCACGATTACTGACAAATGTAATCGATTATTAATCGATTACATGAAGGTATTTTGTGCAATCGATTAATAATCGATATTAATCGATTACTCAGATGTTTGTATGTAATCGATTGCAATTGATTATTTTATCAAAAGTAATCATGTTACTTTTCGATTACTGTCAAATACATGCTTCAAAATTAAAAAAAGAAAATAAACAAAGTTAAACACAATTATATTGATCAATATTTATATATTGGAAATTTAGAACTTTACTACCAAAAAACAGCATTTAAAGCATTGTTTCCAAATTATAAGTTGACAGTTGTTATCTAGATGGAATTCTTAATGAGGATCAGAATTACTAAAGAAGTCTTGGAATTTTGACTTTCAACATGAATTAGAGATGACATTGCATTCCATCAATCACTTATATATGTTTAAGGTTTTTTCAATAATTATGCGTTTCTACTGACTTAAGAAAGCTTTTTTGTTTTTATTCATTATAAAACAGGTATATTTTAGCATAGCTATTTACAATGTTATAAGTTTTCTGTGAAGAAAATATAAACAGTAGAATTATAAATTAGTTCAGCTAAAAATTTATAATTATAATTTCTCATTTTAAATCTATTTTCTTATTTCAAATCTATTTTCTTATTTTAATATAATAGGTGTTAACTTATTGACAAGCCCATAAATCCATTTTTTTTCAAAAGCTAGATATCAAGAAAATTATGGTAGGGGATCTGGTTGATAATATAAAGGCAGTTGATAAGTCATATTGGTACTTCAAAGTGATGAATACATACATGTTTTCATTTAAAATAAGTTATATTTCATCAAACTATTTTACTAATAAAAGTAATCGAAATGTAATCGAAAGTAATCGCTGATTGTTAACCTAGCTTATATCATTGATTGTAGTTAAACTACTGAGTCTTCAACTTATTATTAATAGTTGACTTTGTAAAAGTCAAGATGATAATTCACTGAGTTTAAAAGTGTTTCTAAATAGTAGAAAAGGTTTTATATGTTTGAACAGCAGTATACTACTGTTACCTTTATTTATAAAAGAAAAAATATACACATTTACCCTTGCATCTTAAACCCATCATGAAAAGAAATCTTATGTAAATGAAACAGTTCTTTCTTTTTAAAAGTTAGTTTATAAAAAATATTTGTTCCCCCTAGATTACCGATACCCTTCAACAACAAACAGAGGTTATCAGCCTCCACCTGGATCCCTGTCAGGATTTGCACCCAGCATAAACTTACCAATGAAACCAGTTTACATTAACCCATTCCCATGTGAGGTAGACATGTATGACACTCGATTCCAGGAACCAATACTCATTACACTCAAATCTGCACAGAAGTACTTTGTACCAGCACAGTCAATCGTGGCAGACATGTTTGAGACAGCAATTCCTCCAGCACGATGATTGTTTGAAAGATAGCGCTGCATGATGATCACATGACTTGGTTTGTCCGTCAGTCACCAGTGTGCATTGTTTCTCACAGAGACAAGTTATTGGTTATACTTCTGTAAATAGCCATTAAGGATTCAAAATATTGTTGATGCAAGTACTGATCCAACAAATGCCTAGGAAGATATGTTCCTATTGGTGATTTGGGAATTGAAATTAATTTGAATAATTTATGTTAAGCCATAGCTGTAGTAATTCAAGGTCATATCTAAATGTTCTGCATGCTGATAAATCTTGTAGAAACAAAAAGCCATTATAGATATATGTATGGGTACTTTTGTGTTTTCTTTCTTGAAGTTCTTGAAGCATGGCACAATATTTACTAGTTGAAAAATAGCAGTAACTTCCCAAATGTTGCTACCTGCAATTTCTTCAAAAAGTGAAATTAAAATCATTGTGAACTATGGCTAGCTATGATTTATTTCTCAGAAATGATTACAAACTGTTTACTTTTTGTAAAAGAAACAAACCAATTATTATAATTAGCATATGTTCTCAATATAACTTGCATTTAATAAGCCAATGTTCAACTGATCATAGTTGATTACTGCAACTTGAGCTTTAACATAAGGAAGTGGTAGAACTGCTGAAGACCAGAAATATACGCCGACATTCAACTTAAGAAGCAAATCTGTGATACTGATTTATATTGAAATATATTTATAAGATTGTTTATGCAAATATGAATTTTTAGATTGTTTATGCAAATATGATTTTTTTACCATAAATGTCCTTTAATTTAATAGAAAAAAAACTGTGATAGTGTTGTGATTTTTTATACATCAACATAGTTTGAACACAGTGTTCATCCTTATAAAAAGGGTTTGTATTGATTCATGGGGAATTAAGGTTGATACAGATTTTGTTATATGTAATCGTTATTGCTACATTCCTTTTTCATTTTGAAAGCATTAAAAATGTGTATTACTTAAGCAACAAAACCAATTATAACAATTATGCTTTTAATTATTCCTGTTACATTTTTAATAAAAAGTATTTTCAAAGACGGAAAAAACAATCTGTGGTCAGATATATTTTAATTTTTGTTCAGAATAAATTGTACTATTTTATGTTTTATATGATAAAATATTGGAGTTTATTAAATGGAGACATTGAACTGCATTGTATTTTATATATTATGTAAAGAGATAATGAGGAAAACCTTCATGAATAAATTCAGTAAATTCAGCTATTAGACCGAAATAAAGATCTGGTAATTGACTTGTAATAGTCACATCCTGGAATTTGCTGTATAAGTAAGATGTGGTATGATTGCCAATGAGACAACTCACCACCAGAGATGAAATGATAGAGGAAATGACTTTTATTAGTTTAAGATTGTGCTCTGTAACATCTAGATAAAAGAAATAGAATATTATTAACTACAAAAAAAGGTTGATATTAAACCCTGAGAGGACACACCCCTCTTTTCCTTTGTTCAGTTAATTTTTCTTGGAATTTGGAAACATTGACATGCCAGTCAGTATTTAATTAAATTAATTGTATTTTGTTTCATCACCATTAAATCATTGGACGCAGCTCTATGTTTATTTTTATGATGTTTGATTAGAAAGACTGGAAATGTCTACAATATATCAGTTGGTTTGATAGCAACAAAGTTACAGTTCAGACATAATAATCATAAATTGCATTTAAAAAGTATTTGATGAATAAGAATTGAGTTAAAACCATTATTAAGGTTTTAAACCTTTTATATTATATGTAATATTTTATGTTGTTAACATTCTGTTAAGGAATCATTCTGTTTACATTGATTGAAATAAAATTGTTGAATGTGTGTTTCCAAAGATTTTGCTCTTTTTTTGTATTATTTTGTTTTATTACTGACCGATTAATTTCAGGATAAATACTGATATGCCATGAAACATCAGCTAGTTCACAAGAGATCTGATATTTTGCACATATATTTTTTCCTCTTAGTTTTGTCTTCGATGTTGATAATGTTTGATTGATTAAATGATTGTTGGTAAATTACATCAATTAAAGCACTCTCTATGTTGTGAAGCCTGGTTTGTATTATTGGTGGAAGTGAGAATTCCCAGAAAGAACCATGAACTGCAGCAGGAAAACTTTCCTTGTCGATTAAGATAGAAGTGGAATGTGGCTGCCAAGAGTGAGGTCCAAACTCACAATTTCTGTTTTGAATTGATAGTTTTCTCTGAGGATAACATTCTCAGAACACTCCACCACCAAGGCCCATGATAATGTTTGTCATGTTCATTTGGAGAATGTGTACCGGTAGATAGAAGTGGATTTTGCCTGATGTAACTCCTTTCTATGTACATGCGCAATTTTACACCAGTACCCATACCCTCCTTCCTTGATGGGTGCATTTTACATAGACAAATATAATCGTATAATATAATCAAAATGAGGATGTTAATTTGTTGTATGCCTTTTTGTGCTTCTTCGTTACATTTGTTGTTTTTATAGTGATTAAGATGATAACACAATGTTGACTGCTGTACCCCTATTTTTGACATTTTTACCTATTATGTCTGTTTGTTTTGTTCACGCATCGGTGACTATATAATGGAATTTGATGTGACTGTCATACAAGTGAGAGGTTTAGCTAGTTATAAAACCAGGTTCAATCCACCATTTTCTACATTTGAAAATGCCTGTACCAAGTCAGGAATATGACAGTTCTTGTCCATTCGTTTTTGATGCGTTTTGTTATTTGATTTTGCCATGTGATTATGGACTTTCCGAATTGATTTTCCTCTGAGTTCAGTATTTTTGTGATTTTACTTTTTAGTTAATAATCATCTAAATTTGGTCTAAAAAACTATGGACTGGCATTTGAAAAAAACGTCATTATTAACTAGTTAGTATAGTTTAAAAATAATGCATTTCACAATTATTTTATAAAATAGTTTTGCTTATTAAACAACATGTTATGAAAGTGATAACATGAAAGCTGAATCTTGTCATTGACAAATTTTGAGGACCTTAGAGAATCACAGGTGCTTCCATAGTTCACGTGTTATTATATTCCTATGAGGCTGACTTTAAGAATTTCCGGAATGGAACATAACAATCTCAAATGACCATGGATATCCTTATCGGTGATACCAACGTTTTTTTTTTTTGATTTTCAGACATTTCTGCCTGGAGCACCACTGAAGATCAAAATGCGCATCTAGTGCAGCCAATTGGTTAATGAGTCTGTTGTTCCAATCAACGCAACTAAAGTCCCGTATAAACAAACAGATATTCTCACACAAATTAGATAATTCGCAAATGATACAAATTCGATAATTTCATATATGAAACAAGTTCAATAATTTGACTGTACGTGACGTTAAATCAAAGCAAATTTAGAATGGACCGAAAAATCTAGTTCCTAAATATCCTTCTTTATTTCACACAAATGTCAATTTGTTACGAGAAGATTAAATCCAAATAAATGTTAACAAAAAAGTGTGATTAAACTTCTGTCAGAAACGCTCAAAGCTGATAGACGAATGTAGAAATAAACTTATAGATACTAGGAGTAAAACTTTCTACGCATGCCTCACTTTTCTTCTACAAAAACTTATTAGTGCTTTTCAAATCAAATAAGTTAAAAAAGGTAAATAAAGAACAAAGTTGAAGAGCATCGAGAACCCAACATATTTAATAGTTTTGGAAATACAATAATGTATCCTATTCCTGGGGTAGAAAATCCTTAGAATTTAAAATATTGCCTGTTTAGTAAAGGGTTAATTTTTAATTATAACCATATAAATGATAAATAAGAATCTTCAAGATTTAGCTGCTATATGATCAAAAAGGAATAAAATATGATAGTCAAATCCATCTATTATAAACTTATAAACGGACATTTAAAGACTGGTTTATTATAAATCATGCCAGGAGTTATGTTGTCTCTACAGATTAATCCCCATAGGTAATGTAAATTACGATAGATGAGCTGCTTGATAAAACGACATTGCCTATTTAAGAAATAATTCCTTCATGTCATGCTCTATAAAATTGAGAATGGAAATGGGGAATGTGCCAAAGAGACAACCCGACCATAGAAAAAAAAACAACAGCAGAAGGTCACCAACAGGTCTTCAATGTAGCGAGAAATTCCCGCACGCGGAGGCGTCCTTCAGCTGGCCCCTAAACAAATATATACTAGTTCAGTGATAATGAACGCCATACTAATTTCCAAATTGTACACAAGAAACTAAAATTAAAATAATACAAGACTAACAAAGGCCAGAGGCTCCTGACTTGGACAGGCGCAAAAATGCGGTGGGGTTAAACATGTTTGTGAGATCTCAACCCTCCCCCTATACCTCTAGCCAATGTAGAAAAGTAAACGCATAACAATACGCACATTAAAATTCAGTTCAAGAGAAGTCCGAGTCTGATGTCAGAAGATGTAACCAAAAAAAATAAACAAAATGACAATAATACATAAATAACAACAGACTACTAGCAGTTAACTGACACGCCAGCTCCAGACTTCAATTAAACTGACTGAAAGATTATGATTTCATCATATGAACATCAGGCACAATCCTTCCCGTTAGGGGTTTAGTATCATACCATCATAACATATATGAGAAGAACATAACCCGTGTCATGCCAACAGTTGGTTTTTGAAATAATGTGTTTAGTTCCGATGCAAAGACCCTATAAGTGAATCAATATTAACGCCAAAATATGCAATCTTTAATGACCTGACAACAGTATCGTAACTATATCCCTTCTTAATAAGTCTATTCAAAGGTTTTGTTAGTTTTTGAGGTGAATACTGACACCTTTGTGCTTTATAAAAAATATTTCCATAAAAAATTGGATGTGAAATACCTGAACGTATAAGAAGTCTGCATGTTGAGCTACATTTACGAATGATGTCCTTATACCGATGATAAAATTTAGTAAATGTTTTGACTAGTTTGTGATATCGAAAACCCTGGTGTAATAATTTTTCAGTAATACATACATTTCTTTCGGTAAAATCTAAAACATTGTTACATACACGAGCGAATCGTACAAGTTGAGATATATAAACACCGCTATGCTCATTTTAACAGGGGTAGGCATTATATTTGTCGATATTTTACACTGAGCGTTAGCGAGGTGTAAAATGTGGTGAAATATAATGCCTACCCATGTTAAAATGAGCATAGAACATGACACGAAGGAATTATTTCGATTCTAATAGGACAAATACAGTATTTTTATAGGTCATATAAGAATCACTTGTAAATTCAATATATACCCCTTATGACACTTACCGAATAGGTTAATCCTGGATAATCATAGGACTGTTATATATTCTGATAGCATTGCAAACAATTGAAATTGTTCCGTCTTTTTTTCTAATGTGACCTGGCGAAAAAGACATAACTAGATTTCTTCCTACATCAGCAACACAACGGGATATACGCGTAGAGCAGGATCTGCTTCCCCTTCTGGATCCCCTGGGATCACCCTTAGGTTAAGAGTTGCTCAGATTTTTTCCCCGAAAATACGAAACGGTGATAAGAGCTGAACATTTCGACAAATTTATCATTGTGTATCCTTCTAGCTGATTCAAATTAATATGTGATCATTCCTTCTTTGAATAGGCGCTATATTTGAATTCTTTTATAAAAGAGAGTCGAAAGATAATAAAGGGATATTCCAACTCGGAAGTCGAAAATAAACTGACAACGGCATTGCCAAAAAAAAAAATAAGAAGAAAAAAAAGAAGACCAAAACACAAACAACGATATACAAAACACAACATAAAAACGATATATAAAAATGCTAAAGAATAAGAATAAGAACCCAACCAAAAATCTTATTTCATAATTATCGATTAGTTATATTTGATTTTATATATGATTGTATGACACAATTTTTTGATCTTGGTATTACATAACTGATATCATTAACGTGCAGACAGCTTTATTTCAGGGGTTGAAGGCATAAAACTTTGCTCAGTGCTTAGAGCACAAAAAATCATGCTCGAAACATGAAATCCAGCATTTTGATTGGTCGATTTTCGAGTACGAGTACAAAAAACTGACTCGAAAGTTTTATGACCGCAAGGTCTGATTCTTACGTCAGATATTCTGCATAGTCAAGTTACAATAAAACACAAAATAAAAACTTTTGTTTACAATAACTAAGATTAGAGACAACAGTAGTATCGATAATCACGCATCGTTGTCAATATAATGGAGTTTGATGCGACTGTCATACAAGTGAGAGGTTTACCTAGCTATAAAACCATGTTCATTTTACTATTTTCTACAAAAGAAAATGCCTGTACCAAGTCAGGAATAGGACAATTGTTATACATTCGTTTCATGTGTTTGATCATTTGATTTTGCCGTTTGATTAAGGACTTTCCGTTTTGAATTTTCATCGGAGTTCAATATTTTTTGTGATTTTGCTTTTCATTGATTCAATTAGAAGATCAAGGTTAATTTATTATTTATAACTGTTGATGTAAATGTCCTTTGGTTTTTTGAGTCTTTATTTACTCCTTGGTTTTGATTGTTATTGTCTTTCAACAAAAACAAAAGGAGAGTGATTGAGTGCGTCGTCAGTATAAGCGTCTACTGCTATGCATATAATCAAGTCACGTCAAAATGATTTTTATTTATATTTATCATCTCAAATAAATGAAAGTTGAATTTTGTAATTATATATTTGAAAAACTAAGGATTTTTAACCTCAGGAGTAGATTACCATATCTGTATTTGGCAAAACAGTAAGAAATGTTTGATTCTCAATACTCTTCAACTTTGTACTTTTTAACTTTTTTTATTCGAGCGTCACTGATGAGTCTTTTGTAGACGAAAGGCCGGTCTGGTACTAATACAAAATTTCAATCTTGGTATCGATGATGAGTTTATTTGAATAATCAAAAATACAGTTTTCTCATTTTGTACATAAAACGCTAAATTACTCGTATTTCATTGAAAATGAATAAATAAATAAAAATGGATATTCACCTAAGTTGAAATTAAGATTTCTACATCTTGTTACAATACAAACACCATAGATACAAATTTAATGTCAACTAATTAAGATACATCACCATGGGCAGTGCTAAAATAAAAATAAAAATGCACCATTATTCTTTTTAATCTACGAAATCATCTGTTTATCAAAAAACAAATCCTTATTTTGTTAGTTTTAGTAAAACATTAATTCTTGAATATTAACGACAGCTTGTATTTCGTTTTCCTTGAATAATACTGTTTCATTCAATCAACGATTTGATTATATGTCGCTAACTGACTATCTTTAACCGCCATATAAAATAATTTAACAAGCGATACTATTTCCTTAGATATATTATCACTTTTCTCATCACTGAATATTATTTCACAAAGAATACACAGGATCTGGTTTAGAATTGAGAATGAGTATTCGCTTTTAAATGATTGAAAACATACCATCAGACAATCTATGATCAACTGATAACGTGCCTTGGTATAATTTGCGTGTAAATTTGAATTTATTTATTTTATTTTCAATAATGATACACAATGTACAGTGCATCATAAGCCTATTTGGCTGGTTGAAAATAACTTGTATATATGAATGTAATTGTTTGTTATAATTCAGGTTGCACTTTAATATCAAAATATTAATTCATTCATATAGGTATATAGTAATATCAGTTAGTTTGGGTTTACTTTATTAGTAAAAACAACATGTATACTAAACTATTATATCCAAAGGTCTAATTAAAGTATTGACAAACATTATCTCCATATGATATATATTAGTATGAGCTATCCAATTTGTGAGTCAAAGTCAAGATCAAAGATTTCATTGATATCAAATCCAAAATCTGGATTGTCAGCAACACACAAACAACGAACAAACATTAATCATTACAATCAATTATATAACAATACAGAACATAAAAAGAAGAAGAAAGAGTATTTTTATTTTCTCCTTCTATCTATTAGACTGAGGCATAGAATAACTTAAGTAAGTGAACGTCTGAAATAGCACATCTCATTAATACCTTTAATGCAACATTTACTGACATCATAATCATTACTTCGAGATATGAATATAATTTTTCAATGTCTGAAAGAATATTGAAAGGTGGTATAATATCAGAAATATTTTGAAAATAATTATTCCTCAAATCATTGAGTTTGGTAATTTTTATGGTAAAGTGTATTTCATGTTCAACTCCAACTTTACATAGGGGGCATACTCTATTTTCTAAATCAATCTTTTTATGTCCGCCTTTTTCAAACATAAAGATTCTATAAAAGAGGGACGAAAGATACCAAAGGGACAGTCAACTCATAAATCTAAAACAAACTGACAACGCCATGGCTTAAAATGAAAAGAACAAACAAACAACAGCACACACTACACAACATAGAAAACTAAAGAACAAAAAACACTAACCCCACCAAAAAACTAGGGGTGATCTCAGGTGCTACGGAAGGGTAAGCAGATCCTGCTCCACATGTGGCACCCGTCGTGTTGCTTATGTGATAACAAATCCGGTAAATAGTCTAGTTCGGTAGGTCACATTCATGAAAGGGAAGGGGATTGTAGTTTCGACGTAAGGAACATATCCGATATCATTTGTGAAACGGTTATTCAATAACGGTCAACCAACTGACGGCGTCCGTAAAATTTACAAAGGGATGATTTCAACTTTACCATTTGGAACTCTTGGTTTAATAGCTTCCTTGTGAGCAGCAACCCTCTATCAAGAAAATCATGATAGGAAATGCAAGCACGGGAATATCGTATCAATTGGGAGATATATACCCCGTATGCAGGTGCTGCTGGAATGTTGCTACTTAGAAATGGAAAGTTCACAATTGGAAAGCTGACATTATCTCTTTTGTCGTAAAGTTTTGTTTCCAACCGACCCTGATTGTCTATTTCTAGATGTAAGTCAAGATATGAGGCCGACTTAACTGTATCTGTGGTATCCTTTATCTCTAGCTCGATTGGATAGATGCGTTCCACATAGTCACCAAATGTTGAATTATTTAGTGAAAGAACATCATCTATGTAGCGAAAAGTTGAGTTAAAGGATATTGCTAACTTCTTATCTTTCTTCCTAAGAAGTTCCTGCATGAAGTCAGCCTCATAATAATAAAGAAACAAGTCGGCAAGTAGAGGGGCACAGTTTGTTTCCATTGGAATACCGACAGTCTGTTGAAAAACACGTCCTCCGAACGTAACAAATATGTTGTCAATCAAGAAATCAAGCATCTTGATAATAGTACTGGCATGAAAATACGGATTTTTTGTGTTATTAAAATTTGCTGTTACAAAATATTAGAAATTATTTTAAATTAAGGAATGTATCTCCCTCATGCATAGCTCTGATTCCTTTCACGGATTTGGCTATACTTTTTGGACCTTTTGAATTATAGCTCTTCATCTTTTATATAAGCTTTGGATTTCAAATATTTTGACCACGAGCATCACTGAAGAGACATGTATTGTCGAAATGCGCATCTGGTGCAAGAAAATTGGTACCGTTAATGTTATTACTACCACTGGGTCGATGCCTCTGCTGGTGGACTATTAGTCCCCGAGGGTATCACCAGCCCAGTAGCCAGTACTTCGGTACTGGCATGAAAATACGGATTTTTTGTGTTATTAAAATTTGCTGTTACAAAATATTAGAAATTATTTTAAATTAAGGAATGTATCTCCCTCATGCATAGCTCTGATTCCTTTCACGGATTTGGCTATACTTTTTGGACCTTTTGAATTATAGCTCTTCATCTTTTATATAAGCTTTGGATTTCAAATATTTTGACCACGAGCATCACTGAAGAGACATGTATTGTCGAAATGCGCATCTGGTGCAAGAAAATTGGTACCGTTAATGTTATTACTACCACTGGGTCGATGCCTCTGCTGGTGGACTATTAGTCCCCGAGGGTATCACCAGCCCAGTAGCCAGTACTTCGGTACTGGCATGAAAATACGGATTTTTTGTGTTATTAAAATTTGCTGTTACAAAATATTAGAAATTATTTTAAATCAAGGAATGTATCTCCCTCATGCATAGCTCTGATTCCTTTCACGGATTTGGCTATACTTTTTGGACCTTTTGAATTATAGCTCTTCATCTTTTATATAAGCTTTGGATTTCAAATATTTTGACCACGAGCATCACTGAAGAGACATGTATTGTCGAAATGCGCATCTGGTGCAAGAAAATTGGCACCGTTAATGTTATTACTACCACTGGGTCGATGCCTCTGCTGATGGACTATTAGTCCCCGAGGGTATCACCAGCCCAGTAGCCAGTGCTTCGGTACTGGCATGAAAATACGGATTTTTTGTGTTATTAAAATTTGCTGTTACAAAATATTATAAATTATTTTAAATTAAGGAATGTATCTCCCTCATGCATAGCTCTGATTCCTTTCACGGATTTGGCTATACTTTTTGGACCTTTTGAATTATAGCTCTTCATCTTTTATATAAGCTTTGGATTTCAAATATTTTGACCACGAGCATCACTGAAGAGACATGTATTGTCGAAATGCGCATCTGGTGCAAGAAAATTGGTACCGTTAATGTTATTACTACCACTGGGTCGATGCCTCTGCTGGTGGACTATTAGTCCCCGAGGGTATCACCAGCCCAGTAGCCAGTACTTCGGTACTGGCATGAAAATACGGATTTTTTGTGTTATTAAAATTTGCTGTTACAAAATATTAGAAATTATTTTAAATTAAGGAATGTATCTCCCTCATGCATAGCTCTGATTCCTTTCACGGATTTGGCTATACTTTTTGGACCTTTTGAATTATAGCTCTTCATCTTTTATATAAGCTTTGGATTTCAAATATTTTGACCACGAGCATCACTGAAGAGACATGTATTGTCGAAATGCGCATCTGGTGCAAGAAAATTGGTACCGTTAATGTTATTTCAGAGATTTTTTTGTTCGAATCAGGATATAACTTATCCCTGCCAGTGGACGTTTCGTAAGGATTTTCTTATCCCAGGCATAAATTACCTTAGCCGTATTTGGCACAACTTTTTGGGATTTTGGATCCTCAATGTCTTCAACTTTATACTTGATTGGCTTTATAACTATAAAATTGAGAATGGAAATGGGGAATGTGTCAAAGAGACGACAACCCGACCATATAACAGACAACAGCAGAAAGTCACCAACAGGTCTTCAATGCAGCGAGAATTTCCCGCACCCAGAGGCGTCCTTCAGCTGGCCCCTAAACAAATATATATATACTAGTTCTGAACAATATATGACAAAGTTACGCCATATATGACGTTATCGATACAGCTAATAACAAAAAGTAAAACGTACGTTAATTACTCATTCAATATACTAAATACTAGAAATTACTTCTGACAACTTATATAAACTCTCTAAATACAAATATAACAATATTCCTTTACTTGGAAATAACCAATACACACATTTACAACAGGCTTTATTACTATTTTGATATCAGCGTCACTGATGAGTCTTATGTAGACGAAACGCGCGTCTGACGTACTAAATTATAATCCTGGTACCTTTGATAACTATTATCCTTATTCTTACAAAGTTTGAAATATCAGCATCTTCAAATCCTGGTAGGTTCTTAATGTGGTATCTTTTATCATTAAGGTAGATAGATTCATGATATACCGCCGTCTTTAATTGTACTATCGCAGTACACAATCGGTCAATATGTAGACATTTGTTGCAGTTTTATTGGCGAGACTGTTTATTTATAAAAAGAAAACTTGCTGATTTATTGCATTATCCAAAATATTAAAACAAATACCAAACATTTGTGTTTGAGAATCGATTTCTACAACTAAACCATTAAGGGTATAAAATCTTATAGTAAAAAAATTATACTGGACTGACAGGGATTTTTTTTATCTGTACTTGTAGTTCGGTGACACAATTTTTTTTATTATTTTTTTCTTAAAACATGTTATATAACCTATCTTATCACATATTTGTTACGAATACGTTGGGTTTTGCATATGCAATAACCTCAAAATTGCACGGGGCAAAAAAGACGATATTGATATTGTGCCCTGATTCCAAATGACGTCACGTCATTGCGTCCTTAACGACACTTTTGTGATACAAAATTTAAAATTTTGCCTGTTATGTTTTATTTAATTGTAATAATTGAACTTTGTGTCTCTATTCTGCAGAACTTAGATATGTGATAAATAGATTATAACATGTCTTTTCCATATTGGCCCTGGTATCATCCCTCGACCCATATCGGCCCTTGGCTAAAGCCTCGAGGCCGATATGGGAGTCTCGGGATGATACCAGGGCCAATATGAAAAAGGCCATGTTATAATCTATACTTCTCACAATTTATTTCAAAATTCTATCTCATAAATTTATTTTTATGCACAAAAATGTGATTTTTTCATGATCATTCTAAGCAAATTAAGGCAATTTTCAACGACTCATAGCTTGAAAAATAGCACGGTGATACATCATTTTTAATATCTATACTATTAAACGAGGAGACCTCATTTTGTGTGTCGGTTCTCTTCCTTCCACAAAAAATTAATCATCATACCTCTATGTCCTTTAGGTACCATACACGGTCGCATTTGTCATCCATTCTTATGATTATTCAGTTTGGGTTATTTTGGGAGAAAAACGAAAATAAAGTCGTCCGGATATTGTTTCCATCGTCAGACCCACTTGTAAGTCACAGACAAAACTTCCTTTTCTAAACTTACACATTTCATAAGAACTCGGATACAGGACAATTATTTTCGCGTTTATCTGCATGTATACTATGATTATACTACTAAAACATATAGAGACTCTCTATATATGATATAGCAGAGATTGCCGTGGAGAAGTAACTTGGAATTGATAGTTAATAGCAAATACATTAATTTATAAAAATAAAATCAAATAATAGTTTTATAGATGTAAATTTCTATACAGGAATAATACCAGCTGACATTTACAAAATACAAATACAAAGATAAACGAAAACAAGTATACAGAGACATATTTTCTCAATGAAAAGAGACACATATTTAATATCTACATTGCGTGGAGGTGTTATTCATACTACAGTATACGTATGTTTATAGTATACAGAAACGTGAAAATAATGGAATTTAAAACAAAAAACATAACTTACTTTGGAAAAAACAGAGAGAGGGCTTAGAAAAGTTGTCCTGTCTCCAAGTACCTATGACTTTTGATACCTTTTCTGAAATTCTCCAGACACCTAATATGTTCAAAAATTCATCCTACAACAGTTTACATACTTTTTCAATTTTATTTCAACTAAGCTCTAAATGTCCGCTATTTCGCGGGTGTGTTCTAGTTTTTTTGAAAAGAGCATAGCATATCCAACTATAGTAGTCATCAAATTTACTAATCGATTACTCGTTAGTTTTACCGAGCGAAACTCGAGTACTCTCTCGGTAAAACAGTTACAAAATAGAAACACGAAATTATACCCATTTTATGTATTGTAGGTCGTTGTCTTGTGATCGTTAAACCCTCAACATTATTATCCATAATAGTCCAAGGAATTTTTAACCTTAATCAATACCTCATTAACTACATGTACTAATTATGTTTACTGGTATTAATCTGACTAAGTAATAATTATCTAACATCTTTAGAAACAGTATTACTCAAACAGTATTTAGGAACCGTTAAAGAAACATTAAATGATCAACAAAGTGGTGATAATTAGAATACACTGATGCCATTAATCATTTTCCGAGGGTCGATAGAGGGTGCAACGAATTTGTTCTTATTCAAAAATATTAAATTATCAACCTTTTCTCGGGAACTTAGCGATTTCTTAAATGTGTAAGGAAAAAACCTCTTGAGCTTATATCCTACATGTACCCCTGTTTGGAGGAGTTTTAAATGACAGTTAAACGCAAACATTCGAATGGTATTTTAATTTTCATCAATTTTGAATAATATACAAATTTCCAGAGGTGCTCTTATTAAAAATATTTTTTGATTAAACTTAAGAAAGCAACAACATTCTAACAGGAAACCGATTAGTAGAGTATCATTTTGATAATCGATACTCGGTACTACCGATCGATACGGGAGTATTCGAATACTCGTTGACGTCCCTAATATTTACAGATAAATTCCATGTGTCACAATAATTAGATAATTTACTATGATTTTGTTTGATACATTAACACTTCCAAACCAAATCTGTGAATGTACTCCTATCACATGAACGTTCAATGATAAAAGAAATATTTTTTGTTTTGTTTAATATTTTATATAACAATTCAAAAGGTAATTCCATGCAGATTCAAAAGTTAAGATTTGATTGTTTTGGGGTATAATTTTAAGATTGTCGTTTTGATTTATGTATAAGTATAGAAATGATGAAATTATATGAAAATAATCACCAGTTGAACTGTATGCTGGATTGAATAGTATGCAAACAATCGAATTGTACATTGTATGGACTAGTTATAGACCATTACTAACCGAACTGTATTCTAGATGGAATCATAAGAAGCAACAAGACCGAGTCAAAAATAGACTGAACTAACGTGACTGTCCAGGATAGTTGGTATAACGTTTTATACTCTTCTGGTTTGTACGTTAGTACAGTTAACAAACACAGTATTGAGAAATATGTAGTCACGTGAATGATAACAAGGAGACACATAATCGTGCACGCTTTCATCTTTTTCTTCATTTTCTGTTGATGTGAGATTGTTGGGATTCTGATTGATACAATACCATCATTATTTACCGGCTGAACTGTAACTCCTGTTTGTTTTATTCTATAGATTGTTCCAAGACAGAAAGGTATCTCTACTAAAATAACACAACACAATGTCCAAACACCTTCTGCTACTGTTACAGAATAGGATATATATCCATATACTTTTACAGAATCTTGACAATCGGCTACTTCCGGTTCCCCGTATAATGCCGCTATTGAGACATAGAATACGACAATACAAACATCAATAACAAATGCAAAGTATCCTAAAAACACCCGCCGTCTTTGTAAAATCGTTGTAGGTTTCGGGAATGAAGCTTGAAATCTGTCAACAGCAACAACGGCTAGCTGTGCGGATGTAGCCCCAAAACAAATGGCGGCAATCGCCGACATCATAGAACATCCATATTCGAGTTTGTTTGTCGTCGATATAGTAAGAGTGTAATGTAATATAAATTGAAATGCATACAACTCATTAAAACCGGTTATACAAAACACTAACCGATAAAACAGATTTGAACGGACACATTTCGACATAAGAAATACGCACAAGGCTACTGTATTAACAATTACAGATAAAACAGAACATGTTAAATTAATCCAGTCAATCACTGACATACTCCATAATCCGAGGTTGCTTAAACCTAATGAAGTACTGTCCGTTGTAGTGTTCATCTTGTTTATTTAGAATTACTGCCTTATGCAGAGATATCGATATGATATACTGAAGCTATAACCTATAAATGATGAATACCTCTGTCAGTATTTTATAGAAGACGTTATGTGCTGATGTAAAACGAAGGGGCGTATAAATTCCTTCGAATTTGCTTTAACTAAACTTAGATACTAAAACTAACATGTTCTGTAAATGTTTAGTTGGATTGTCAATTAAAAAAATCAGACGTTAAAACTGAATTCCCACCTCCGTTCTATTTTGGAACAATTAAAAATTACAAACATAGTTTTATAATTGTCCGAGAAAATTGATAAAAACTTAAGTCCTCTTGAAAATTTATCCTAATTACACGGAGCTTCTACCAATAACTGGTCGCATCTGGTTTATATTTTCTAAATATGTTTGACTTTTAAAATAGTGAGTGAACATCACAAATAATGACTTTTATAAAAAAAAACACCATATAAGCTTAAATTTGAGTAACAGTAAATGAAAAGATTTTATAATCGCTTTTCCTTTTCAGTTGCATAGCATGAGATGATTATCATATTATGTCTGGCGTACGCAATTCTAAGTCTGATAGCTATGGTGATTTTATAATCGCTTTTCTTTTTTTTTCAGATAACGTGAGATTAGTATATCAAATTTATATTACGTCTGGTGAACACGCTTTGCAGCCTGGTATCTATGACAAGGATTTTTTGGTGTTGCAAGTATATGTAAATAATGTAAATCTTCAGCATTTTGCAGGTAAGGAATCGGTTTTGATGTATAAATTCAAGAGATTATATGAAGATGCAATTACTATAAATATCATATCAGCTCAATGGTAAATGCACTTATTAATCACATTTGGTTGATAGTTATCAAAGGTACCACAGTTATAATTTAGAACGCCAGACGCGCGTTTCGTCTACAGAAGACTCATCAATGACGCTCATATTAAAATATTTATAATGCAAAACAAGTACAAAGTTAAAGAGCATCGAGGATCCAAAACTCCAAAAAGTTGTGCCAAATACGAACTATCAACGAAAAGTAGATGAAAATTATTAATCTTCGGGCATTTTCAGGCCATTCTTAGGAAAAACGAATAAGATACAGACACACCAATCATTTGCCTACATGTTTTTTTTATAGCATTAAGCCACAACCACTGGCAGAATAAAATATCACGAAGATGGAATAGTAGTAAGGTAAAAAAATGGGAACATTTTCGGTAAGAAGGAACATGTCATTTACATAACGGATGATTGATATCAATTGCGGGAATACTATTCGGAGGAGTGGGTTACACAATGAAAGTTTTTAAATTTGACAGGTATGCAAATATCTAACTCATACAACTATTTTCTTTTTTGACCGGGAAATATCTTTCCCCATTCCTTTTAATAAGTATAAATAAAGGCAACAAACAGTAATAATAACCGTGTTTAAAAGTAAAAAATCGATTTAGACAAAACAAATCCAGGTTATAACCTCATAACTTTACATACATTTTGCTTCTTTCCGTTTTTAAATAGGTATGCACAACTTTATTTTCAGCAGTAACTTTTGTTAGTTTTGATTTGTTATTTTTTTCTGCGTGCAATATAATACCAATGCATCCTACTTTTGAAATCTAAAAACAATTTCAAACGGCAATCATAGTTCAATAAAAAAAGTTAACAATGCGGAAATAAAAAAGAAGAATGTATGATAAGAGGCATTATTCAACAGTAAAACTTGATAAAATATGAATTAATCATCTTTACAAAATACATCTTCAAACTGTTCTTTGAACTGATATTATAGGGTTATTGCATGAATATTGGGGAATATTGTCCCGAGTAGAATTTTATATTGCACGAGCTTGCGAGTGCAATATATGTTCTACGAGGGACAATATTCCCCAATATTCATGCAATAACCCTTTTATTGTATAGCAATATAATATTTGAAAGTAAAAATTGGTTTAAACTAAGATTTTGTCATTGATGACGTCATGAATTTTGACCATTTATTGCACTAGTGCAATATCAGAATTTATTGCACGCTAACTTTTGGTTACTTTCTATTGCTATACAATAAATATTTTTATTGAATTATGATGTGTACTATAAGCCTGCAAATGCCCATATTGGACAATTTTAGAAAGTTCTGTTGTAAATCATATCAGTTTCCAAAGTATACTGCAAATGTTACTCTAGAAACCAAACTGTGCTTACGATATCTTGTTACAAATCTAACACCTGCCCGAAAATAAGAGGCAAGAAACAAATACATCACATTTATATAAATCAAGGTATATTTTCTTTTTGTTAACTTTGATTTTATTTTGAATAAGCATTTAGATTTTTCAAATGAAAGATTATACATGTTTTACTAGTATGCTAATTAATGAACTTCATTGTCCTCAATTTTTTTTCCAAATCAGGATTGATTTATTAACAATGATTATCAATGCAATTATTACTCTTGCTTTCATTTCATTACTGATAGACTGAACGTGTCGTGTGGTATTCAAGCACTTATAACACTATCTTTTATCTTAATGCATATATTGTTTTATCATGTTGAATGCAGACATATCCTTGTTTTTTTTTTGTTTTTTTTTTTTATCTTAATGCATATATTGTTTTATCATGTTGAATACAGACATATCCTTGTTCTTTTATCTTAATGCATATATTGTTTTATCATGTTGAATGCAGACATATCCTTGTTTTTTTTTATCGAACACGGTGATTCAAAGTCTAAATATGGTGGCTGTCAAGAACCAGCCTCTAAATGAAGTGAAATCAAGCTCACATTTGGCAATTTTAGGAAAAACAAATTGTTTTTCCTCCGACTTTTTCGTATATAGAAAACACAATATTTCCTCAAATTTCATCGATTGAGAGCTTGATTTTGATATTAAACTATTTGTATTTCTAAGTAGTTGAAGAACACTGAGCAGAATTATTATAAAACTGACATTATTATACTTCCTGTAAGAATGTTCTTCTATAGAAAAATTGCTCTATTTTTGCATAGTTTTTTAAAGAAATATATAGCGTTAACTGCACTATGCGAAAATAGTAGGCCTTGCTGTTGCAACAGACTATTGATTTTCATGTCAATCATTGTCAATTTCACGTGCAAAGGCGGAGCTTAGTTGCTTTGACAGACAAGTCGGTTGGACTTATGAGCATAGCAATTAATAAACTATTACAATTGAACAATCAGGGGAAAATAGAAAATATATTCATTTTAATTTCTGTAGTTTCTGTTAGAACGTTTTTATTCTTTGTTTACTTCTGCTTACTGCCGTTGAAGCCAACATTATTTGAATACTTTAGAAGTCATTTGTTTACAGATAAATAGTTATATATGGTCCGCTATCATTGTTTTTTTTTTGTAAGGTATTGAGTTATATGAGTATTGTGTTTATACTGCAACTTAAATTAATAAAATCATAGCTTTTTTAATCGTAACACAAATGTCAAACTTTTTTTATCCATTAATGGACCCCTGATTGTGGAAAAAGCGTTCCATGATGAAATTGACATTATATAAAATATAGATATGCTTCTATATTTAGGAAATAAACACAACTAGTTGCAGTATAAATACATCTATATGCAGAGTTACAAAAAACGCATTTTTTTTACACTGAAAAACACTACTGTCACTATTCCAAATAGTAAACAGTCAGTATAATAATGATATTAATGTTGTGTTTAACATTGACTATGGAAAATAGTAGCCAGGGTTTGAGACAATAGTGCACTCCCCTTCGGGTCGTGCACTATTGTCTCTCACCCTGGCTACTATTTTCGCATAGTCAATGTTAAACACAACATTATTATATAAATAAGTGCTTTGTGTAGGTTCAGATAATTACAGTCGTCTTTTCCAAGTAAATCAAGATTCATTATCATATCATACTAAATATAAAGTCACGTGATAATATATTTTACTGAAATTGTTATAAACAAGAATTCTGTATTCATATATATATAATTCTATACCAACATTTTTTTATCTTTTATTTTGAATTTTAAATAGCAGAAAATACATCGATAGGAAAAAGAAAGGCAATGAAAACACCGAGCAACGCATTGAACAGAAGGCATAAAATATTGAAATTTAGATCTTAATGGGTTTGGAATAAGAGTCGTTTCAGATTTTATTAAACCATCCTAGAGGCAGTACACACAAACTATTTGTATTTGTGTACAGATATTTTATGATACTTGGCTACCATATTCAAATAAAAAAATAAACGTTCTAAAGGTATCACTTAAGTTACTATAACAACATCATCCATATCGCTGTTATACCATTTTGTATAACAATGAGTTGATTGGCGACTTCTTCGATACATGTGACGTGGCTCTGTACTTAGTCATACCGTCATTGTGCTATTGTGTTACGTCAAATTATTGTATTGTTGTCTTTCGTTTTTGCTTGTGTGTCTTGTCTATATGTCTTTTTGTGTTTCTTTGTTATATATTTGTTTGTTTTTGTAGTGGTTTAGATTATAACATAATGTTGACTGATGTACCCCTTTTTGACATTTTTACTTATTTTTTCTGTTTGTTTTGTTCACACACCGTTATCAATATAATGGAATTTGATGAGACTGTCATACAAGTGAGATGTTTAGCTAGCTATTATACCAGGTTCAATCCACCAATTTATAGCACCCTCCCTAACTTGAACAATTATCTACCAGCAACACATAAGAATACAACACTATTTCAACGTTTCATTTTTTTTTGTGTAAAAATCCCCAAATAATTGATTATGTCATGGAAAAAAGAATAATGATCACAATACCTTTTGTCAACAGATATATATCCGTTTTTACTTACTTAATATGAATTAAAAATGTTAACTGAATATACATTGCTGAGAAAAAACTAATGCTGTTGGCTAGAAGCTTTAATCGACTTGCTTTTAATGCTATTCACAAGTGTGAGTTGTAAATATGTACAGCTTACAAAGAATATTAAAATGCAAAAATTCAACAATACTGAGACTATTTCTTAATGTTACTCAGTCCAGCTGAGAATTGTTTAGCTACAGTAGCAACAGTTAACATAACCATTTTTCAATGCTTAACTGATAAGTTAAGAAGTTTCGAGCCACATCCAGCAGCTTTTGCACATTTGTAAAGATGTTTAACAACATCTGTTCCTTTGGTAATAGCAACATCAGACAATCGCCAAGTATCCAACATTTTCAAGCACTGCCTAACTGGATTCTTCTGGGTATCTTTTATCTCACAAATTATGGCTTTATCCAATTTCAGCTTCTCTGCCATTATCTCCCAGTCGTCAGCTAAACAATATGCTATTTTCTTAAGATTGTCATTGGATAAAGTACCTACAGTAAAAGAAATCAGAATACAGAATTAAATGCTTTAAGTTAATTTTTCAATTGACTTTTTAACAGAAGTTAGAGAAAAAAAAAATGAAAATATATGGTATTGCAAAGTAAATATACTGAAATTATCTTGCTGAATTATATGCATACACATATAAATTAAACCTTATAGTTTTTTCGTTAACCGTTCCTAAATGTGATTTTATATTTTATTTTAATTACCATTAGGAACTGTGAGTGTTGGTGGTTTTGTTAAACAGAGATAATTATCCTGTCGATGCAAAAGTCGTGTCTCAAACGGCTATGTTCCCCTCTAAAACTTTTGTACTCACATTAATTTATTTTTAATCTTAATCTTTTCATATTAAACAAAAAGTTTAAATACTACAATGTAAGATGCTCAATTGATTTACATGGAATATATTTCACGAAGTCAGTTATTGGTATAAATAGGGAAGAGTTAAACATGTTAAAAGCAATTTGAATAGTATGATGCATGCAAGTGTTCTATATATATGAGGCTATGGTAGCTAAACGATAATCCAATGTAATAATCCATTCAGAATATACAAAGATTAATCATGTAAAACTGGGAGACATCGCATGATGGTTCATGATTCTGACCGTTCTACACGCCTGGTAAACCATCAAATCTCAACCAAATGGTTAAGCGAGAAAAGTTTACAAGCACTTTCTGTTGAGCTTTTCTGGTACAAAATATCAAAAATATAGATCGGGTAGGTCGACTTTTCATCAATTTATTGTCAATCTGTAAATATTTTGTTAAATAGGAGAATGTCATGCCAAAGATAACTGAATGAAAGTTCGTCTCGTTCATTACTCAGATCAATGTGATTTGAAATGACATTGGAATGACTTTTCTTCCGCAGATAAGTGCGGCCAGCTCAGTGAGTTTTTGACAACATTACAATGAGTTCATCAATACGTAACGTATAAATATAAATAGAGATCAATAAACGTCATACGATAGGGCAAATGATATGTTACTGCTGAAAAAAAGTTGACTTCATCAAATTTGTCATAGATAATAGTGTAAACTCAGTCTGTGTCAATATAAAAGAAAAGATCAGAAGCAGACAGACCTTCTAGTTTCAGAAGAATCATTAACCCAAGTACACAGTGGCAAATAAGGTGCACTTGATCACTGAAACGTCCTTCAGTAACACGATTTCATAAATATATCGTAGAGGAAAATAAAAGAACTTTGCAAGATGCTTTTTCGTTTTAATTTTGTAAAGGTTCTGTATAAAATCTGTCTTAAACAAACATAAGTAGGTCAGTAGGGTAGACAATTAGTGCACTGTGGAATACCGACTGTCTGTTGAAATATCTACCCATCAAACTGTACAACTATGTTTCGATCAAAAAATCCAGCGTTTTGATGATATCATCTGAAATTTATCTGCTTTTGAAATCAGCAATTTTTTTTCAAAAGTAAGATTTTCAATGAACTAACACAAGGAATTTGTATCAAAGCATCCCTTTTTGTTAAAAAAAACCTCTGCATAATCGAACGATGTAGTATGGAAATGAGGAGATGCTGTATGGATGCCAATGAGACAAAGATTCACCACAATTCATATGTAGTGGATGTAAGCAATTACAGACAACAGTACATCCTTCAACAATTATAAAACTCAAACTGGTCTTAAGAAAATAGTAAGATTAACTTCACATAAATATGAAATAATAATAATAAAAATCCATACTGTATAGTAATTTTAGACCAATTGATATGAAATAAAGACAACATTGAGACATGAAAATAAAAGCTCTAAATTGACATGTTTATTTCATGATGTCAGCGGACCAATATTTAAAGGAAGAATATAAATATTTGCCTCTGTATCCCGTTATTCTCTTAGCCGATTTAATTTTTCCTGACCTGTTGATAATTTCATTTAATCAACGTGTGCTCGTTTGATATCAGTTTTTCATTGGTCAAATTTCAAGTATGACGTCAAATAGTCTATCTGCTGAATTTGTTTAAATTGAGGGGTCACCACCAAAGGCTACAATGTCTAATGACGTTCCATATAAAGAACATATCTTTTTACAGATAATAGTAAAAAGAAGAATTACATGTAAAATTGAGGATGGAAATGGGGAATGTGCCAAAGAGACAACAACCCGACCATAGAAAAAACAACAGCAGAAGGTCACCAACAGGTCTTCAATGTAGCGAGAAATTCCCGCACCCGGAGGCGTCCTTCAGCTGGCCCATAAACAAATATATACTAGTTCAGTGATAATGAACGCCATACTAATTTCCAAATTGTACACAAGAAACTAAAATTAAAATAATACAAGACTAACAAAGGCCAGAGGCTCCTGACTTGGGACAGGCGCAAAAATGCGGCGGGGTTAAACATGTTTATGAGATCTCAACCCTCCTCCTTTACCTCTAGCCAATGTAGAAAAGTAAACGATTAACAATACGCACATTAAAATTCAGTCGAAGAGATGTCCGAGTCTGATGTCAGAAGATGTAACCAAAGAAAATAAACAAAATGACAATAATACATAAATAACAACAGACTACTAGCAGTTAACTGACATGCCAGCTCCAGACTTCAATTAAACTGACTGAAAGATTATGATTTCATCATATGAACATCAGGCACAATCCTTCCCGATAGGGGTTTAGTATCATACCATCATAACATATATGAGAAGAACATAACCCGTGTCATGCCAACAACTGGTTTTTGAATAAATGTGTTTAGTTCCGATGCAAAGACCCTATAAGTGAATCAATATTAACGCCAAAATATGCAATCTTTAATGACCTGACAACAATATCCCTTCTTAATAAGTCTATTCAAAGGTTTTGTTAGTTTTTGAGGTGAATACTGACACCTTTGTGCTTTATAAAGAATATTTCCATAAAAAAATGGATGTGAAATACCTGAACGTATAAGAAGTCTGCATGTTGAGCTATATTTACGAATGATGTCCTTTGTCTGCATATCGTTTAAATGCCATAAGAGGTACAGAATCTGACACAAACCATCGTGCAATACGATATTTTCCTACTCTCGACAATTGAAATATTAATATTTAAAACGCTCAGCAATATGGCTTTCTTAGTAGAAAAATGTCTTATATACTTGATAAACAATAAGGCTTTATTGGTAACACACTGTCTAATAAACCTGATAAACAATATGGCTTTATTGGTAACATTATATCTAATATACCTGATAAACAATAAGGCTGTATTGGTAACATTATATCTAATATACCAGATAAACAATCAGGCTTTATTGGTAACACACTATCTAATATACCTGATAAACAAGGCTTTATTGGTAACATTATATCTTATATACCTGATAAACAATAAGGTTTTATTGATAACATTATATCTAATATATCTGATAAACAATATGGCTGTATTTGTAACAAAATATCTTATATACCTGATAAACAATATGGCTTAAGGAACTGTAATGCGTCTGATTTTCTCTGCGTTTCATGTCCAAAAATATCAACCATTCTCTCTAGCTATATTAAAAACCATTGAAAGAAAATCAATTCAACGATTATCGCATTGGTTTATATAAAGTCACTTTTTTGAAGCATATAAGTTAACTATAGATTTTTGGTGGATCTAACTATAAAATCTTTAATTTTATGTGCAGTATTTAGAGAACTGTTGTTTTTCTTTTCATATTTTAACTTTTTAAAATTCATTTTGTCGTCAGACCAACTGCAAGGAATAAACAGATGCTGCTCTACATGTGCCTATTAGGTCAACTGATCAGTTTTCCCTCTCTATTTACTATAGTTTTGAAGATAATTGGAAAACAACAATTGTGAACATGATCAGTTGATACCCCGTACAGAGAGCCAACTGATGATGTCGACTTTTTGACTTATTGTATAGGTCATGTTTTGCTTATAACTTTTTGAATACAAATGTTTGTCTACCTTCAATATTTGTTTTCAAAATGCTCAGCAAAACCAACAAAATGGTATTATTTGGAAAAAGGATTATTTTCATGTTTCCTCTGTAACACATGTCAAGCCAAATCTTGGCCATTACTTGCATTTTTGCTCATTAATTAAATATGTAGAGTTTGCGGCCATGTTTAGTTACGACATATTCATAATCTTGATGTACAGTTCTAAATATGCATATCAAGTGTACGTCTGTAAAGCTGTATATAAACTGTACAGCTGTAAAGCTGTATATACACTGTACATCTGTAAAGCTGTATATACACTGTACATCTGTAAAGCTGTATATACACTGTACATCTGTAAAACTATATAAACTGTGGATAGATATCGTATCACACAATATGTAGTGGTAGAATCTCTATGTATAGCTTATACACAGATTTAAAAATGTGCAGTTAATATAAATTTTTACAGAGTTGCAAATTATATACAGCTTTAAAAATGTACAGTTTATATACAGCTTAACAGGTGTACAGTTTATATACAGCTTTACAGATGTACATTTGATATGCATATTTAGAACTGTACATCAAGATTACTTGTACTAGGGAAGCTGTATAATCTAGATAACCCAAGAATGATTGATTTTGACAGTGTCAGAAAGGAGTTTTGTACAACTAAACGGACTACAGGTAGACTGACGACGGACACAGACGACAAATGATAAAAACAATTCCATGATCAATGCTTTTCAACTTTATTTCGTCTTTCTAACCATTTTGATTCGATCATCACTGATTAATCTTTTGTAGACGTAACGTGCGTCTGGCGCACTAAATTTTAACCCTGGTATCTATGGCGTGTTAATTTGGCCCTTTAAGCCAGGTAAGCTAAAAAATACCCAACTCCAAACAAAATACAAAATAAAACACTACAAAGCAAAAGCAATAACACGAACGATCAATTTACCATTCCACTATTGCCTATCTAGGCGACATGGCGTATGGGTTTAAACCACAATAAAGACCCTGCACAATTCAGCTATCAGGAACAGAGAACAACATTTGAAACCAAATGAAAGAAGGTATGCAAATATGAAAATGATGAAAGACAGTATGCAAATATGAAAATGATGAAAGACAGTATGCAAATATGAAAATGATGAAAGACAGTATGCAAATATGAAAATAATTGAATAAAACAAAACACAATTAAAACTGTTTGTTAATATGGAAATGATCAAACAAAATCAAACAAACCTTGTTTTCATCATTCTTAACATAATGATCAGCCCAGTACAAAAGAAATGCTTCACATGTCTGCCTTTGACCTGCTTTACACAAACTTTTAGTAATGTTATTGGTGATGTGCTTGTAGATGCTTGGGTCTGCCACCAATATATTTGCAAATTTGATCCAACGGGTAGAAATTTCATTGTCCGGTGTCAGCTGCCAAGCTAAATATTTCGCCAACGCTTTTCCTAAACAAATAATAAATGTAAACGATTTATGATCGAATAGATTTGCAAGAAGTCGTCATTATTTACTTTGACTGTTCTCTTTACCAGTAATTAAATAAGATGCTTTGCATGGTTTACGGTTTGTCTATTTCAACTTGTCTTGATCTTATCTTGATACTGAAATGAATTGCTAGTTATTTCCTGTAATTTTCTGTCTCGTGTGTTCTGATATTGATAACTTCTTTTCTAATTGATTGTTTTCTTATTCTTGTCATTTTCTATTGTATTAATCTTATTTTGACTCATTCTATTGAGTACGTATTTATCCTAGAAATTATTCTTTCGTACTAATTTTGTACTGAAACCTATGATTAACTGTTCGTGCGTCTCAATTTTGTTCTGAAACCTGTGATTAGCTGTGTTAGATCATTTTCCCTTTTGTTTTGAACTTTAATGTGTGTCTAAATATGGTAGAATATTTAGCGGTTCAACTGAAGTTCATATTTAGCAACGAATATTATTTATAAAACCGTTAAGAACAAATCAGGCGTCAGACAGGTTAATGCCTCTGCTGGTGGACTATTAGTCCCCGAGGGTATCACCAGCCCAGTAGCCAGTACTTCGGTACTGGCATGAAAATACGGATTTTTTGTGTTATTAAAATTTGCTGTTACAAAATAAAAGAAATTATTATAAATTAAGGAATGCATCTCCCTCATGCAAAGCTCTGAGCTATACTTTATGACCTTTTGGATTTTAGCTCTTAGATGGTGACAAATGGCATAGCAACAGAGATGAATGAATGACATAACTATGATGTATTCTGTATTACGTATATTTCTAAACCAAATCATGATTCGAATTTTCGGCTCAACACCTTTTATTGCTTCTAGGTCCCATAAATTTTGTGAAATTTGTTTTATTAAGCTAAAAATGATTGTATGAAAAAACATTTTCCCCTAATAATATCTAAAAGACATCAATAACATGAAAGTGTGAGTGTTTTTAACAATATTGTATATGATTCAAGCTTAGGACATACGTGATAATTTTGGTAATATTACCTGTAAAGTCAAAGGTGTAACTAAAGTATCCAATTTGTTCATCTGTTGGCTGAAGAAAATAAAAAACAAGAATGTGTCCAAAGTTCACGGATGCCCCACTCGCACTATCCTTTTCGATGTTTCATAGACCGTAAAATTGGGTAATAATCTAATTTGGCATTAGAATTAGAAAGATTATACTATAGCGAACATATGTACTAAGTTTCAATTTGATTGCAGTTCAATTTCATCAAAAACTACCTTGACCAATAAACTTTAACCTGAAACTTCCACTTTCATTTTCTATGTTTAGTAGACTGTGAAATTGGGACCAAAAGTCGAATTTGGCTGTAAAATTAGAAAGATCATATCATAAGCAACAAGTGTACTAAGTTTCAAGTTGATTGGACTTCAGCTTCATAAAACAACTTCCTTGACCAAAAACTTTAACCTGAACGGACACACAGACGACGGACGAACGAGCGAACGGAGCCACAGACCAGAAAACATAATTTCCCTCTACTATCGTAGGTGGGGCATAACAATGACAAAACACACATAGACGATCAACAACATAACCATATATTTTACACATTCAATTGTCCATGAATTTCGTCGTTGTTGTTTATATTCTGCAACCTTCTCAACGTAATACAAACCAATTAGACACTATTTCAACCAATGAAACACGTCTTTATTTATTCTGTGTAGATATTGGGTTTAATTTAACGTACACCTCTCTTATCCTCCGATAAAACACGTCGGAGAAACCTCTTGTTATGCATACATCACTCGTTATTTGAGTCCATAGCCAGCACGACATAATAAATTTAAGTGAATTGTTTTTACTGATATTTACCCTTTAATCAATCTATTTTTTGTTTGTCTCTGTATAATTTGTGTTCCCGAATAATCCGCTATAATACACTAGACAATAAAACCAAAAGCCAGATCTCAAAAGGGCAGAGTTCAGTAAGATATCTATCATTTATGCAAAAATTAGCTCGTGAACAAAAATGGAGGAAAGTCATTGTACTACATATGGAGTCTCGTTGCTACCTGCCTATAATACATATTTTTGCATGTACTTCTAAAATCTGTTGTGTTTATCATAATGTAGTTAAGTTAATGGTATTAAGGTAAGGAGTAAAGATAGTCCTTTGTTAAAAAATGCTAGTCATACCTTCGGCAAATAAATAGCCAATTTGCCTGACCTCTGAATTGATATTTTCTCAGAAATAATTTTGTACTTAAGTTGTCCTCTGTACTGATTGTCACAAGTTTGTCGTTCTGGATGTAGGACACATAGACGACCGCGATATATTGCTGTACCCAACCCAGAGTATAATGGCATTACTAAAGGTCTGTTTTCATAGCCTTCCAAGCAGAAGTTATCTAATGTAAGTTCAATGTTCTCACTATCGGCCAACCCAAATTCCTGAACTTTGGTCGGTCCATTAGTAAAGCCATCTTTCGCTAGTTCGTGTAGTACTGCTTGCAATTTTTCTGATTGTGTACAGTAAATGATAATTTCATCTGAATCATCTTTATGTTGCTTCACAACAAGGTTGACATTTGTTAAACAAATAACTTCATCCAATACTGTAGCAGCTCTGCACATATCGCTTTCAGTCATTTTGGCTGGTACAACTATTCCCACAACACTTTAAATAAAACAATGGGTTATATATTCAAACTTAAACAGTCATTTTATCTTATAATCTGAAAATTTAAATACTGAAATACTTATGGGATATTATGTTCAGTCTCATACAGCATCTACATATCAACTTTAGAAAATTCGGTACTGTTACGAAACTTTGACTGTGGTCAATATGATCTGTTCAGTATAACTACATACTGTTCAGTAGATGTTTATTATCTTCTTATTAAAAAGAAATCTATAAAAAACACGATAAACAGATGTAAAGGTTTGGACATTTCAGTTTTGCCTTTTTTATTTGACAAGAATTTATTTACTAATACAAGTAAACTGAAACGGGAAAAACATATATAGATTGAAAAAAACATGTCGTATTTTATGTAAAAGAGGGACGAAAGATACCAAAGGGACAATCAAACATATGTAAGTGTTTTTTAGTTGAAGGATTCCTGAAGAATGGTTCACAATATTAAATCAGAGGCATTCATGATTAAATCAATGCATTAAAACGAAGTTGAAATAATAGATATGCATTGGTGTCAACCAACATATATTTATCAGTGACAAAAATCGAAGTAAATGATAAAATAGAACTTTTAAGAGAGGTAAAAGATACCAAAGGGACATTCAAACTCGTAAGTAAAAATAAAACTGAAAACGCCGTGCCTAAAAAGAAAAGACAAACAGACAAACAACAGTACATAAAACACAACATAGATAGCAGAAGACTGAGCAACACGAACCCAACCACAAACTAGAGGTGATCTCAGGTGCTCCGGAAGGGTAAGCAGATTATGTTCCTCATGTGGCACCTGTTTAGTTGCCCATGTAAGAACCTGTATGAAGTAATTCTCATAAAATTAATGGAACAATTCGGCAAGAAGATGTGCACAAGTTGGTTCCCATGGGAATGCCGATTGTTTGTTGAAAAACACGTCCTCCATACGTAACAAATATGTTGTCAATCAAGAAATCAAGCATCTTGATAATATCAGTTTCAGATATTGTTTTGTTTGTAAGGACACTATTGTAGATTATGTATCCAAAACGAACGTGCTAAATTACTATATATCCAGTCTTATTTTATCTAAATACAACTCATTCACACCCGACTTGGAAAAAAAACCCCATTTCATTTTTTGAAATTTTGTAACGTTTGGAGTGTTGCATTTGTGCCTTATCCTACCTTCTGTTTTCATACCCATTAATCGTCTAACAAAATAATGCTATTGTTAAATAAACTACTAAAATAATAATGGCAATTTCATAGATTTATTTGTGCTTGCTTATCGGAAATGGTTTTATAAAAAATGTAATTTTAATACCTGTATGATGAATTGCCACCCTCTAATTTAACAGTATGTACATTGTCTATATTACTGGAGTTGCTCGGAGCCACTTTCCATGGTTGTTCTCCTAATTTAGCCATAATTTGTACGGTCTTCACTTCTATCTCAAAATCTAAAATCAAAGAAATATGCACTGAATAATAATATGATTAAAAATTGATCAATGTTTTTGTCTTTTTTGTTTTGTCTTGTTTTGCTTTTAAATACATTTGTGTCTATTGTTTTCTGTTCTCTTGTTATATTTTTGGTGATACCTCCTTTTATGTCGATAATAGCCTTTCATATTTTGGTGATATTTTGAATTTATTTAATTAGTATGGTTTTTTTTAACATTTTTTCCCCTTTCGAAAGAATCACACGCGTTTCTTACCAGGATCAAAATCACTGCTCATTTCCAACTCAGCTATAGCTATATCGTCTTGATTTCTTGTCAGAACCACCTGCTCTCTGACACTACTAAGTCTGTCCACTACCTCTGTTTGGCCAGTTTCGTCGAGTATTTTAATAAATTTATCCATGCTATTGTCTGAACAATGATGAAGTTCTGCAACTAGCATTTGGATTTTCTCGGCGCTGAGAATCTCTTTCTAAAATTAAATAATACATATTTTAGTCTAGATTATAGAAATGAAATCTATGTTTTTTATTAGATCATAAACATTCATTCTTGCATGGAAACATTTCTTCTGAAATGGTGTTGATGAGAATAAAAATGTAAATCTTTGGTATATAGATTTTTTTACCAAGATTCATAAGCAGAGCAGCTTTATGTGTAATAGTATAAGATATTTTAATGCTTAAGTTAAGTTGAAGAAATTACCAAATCAAAGATGCATAGTAAAATCACAAAATTCTGAACTCCGAGACATAATGGACGAAAACTTGAATTATATGTGGTAACAGTATATTGACTTGGCTTCTCATGAAAATACATTACTGGTTATGAATGTTTTACAAAAACCAGATAACATCGGCTTAAAACAATTTGCAGCAATGTTTAAACTCTTCAAAGATACCAAATACGTTTGAGTGTTTTTCTTTCGAGGGTAATGGCAAATAAAGGCAACAGTTGTATATAAAGGCATCCGCAGTATACCGCTGTTTATAAGTCATAAATCGATTAAAGGAAAACAAATCCGGGTTACAAACTTAAACCAAAACCGAGGGAAACATATCCGCTATAAGAGGAAAACAACGAAATAACAGAGAAGTGCAACAAAAAAAAAAACCCAAACAAACAGCAATGCAACATACATAAAAACGAACTTTGTGTTAACATCTACCATATTCCTGACATGGTACAGAAAACTTTAAGAAAAAATTGGTATGTTGAACCTGGTTGTGTGGCTAGCAAAACCTCCGCGCTTTATAGCAATGTTAAATATACCTCTAAATGACAACATTACATGATGGGAATACAGTACAAATACATGCAAGAACACAGAAGAAAGAAACATACATAAATAAATAATATAATAGTACATTTCGACATGTTAACCACAGAATAACAACTCAATTAGGACAGTACACAAAAACAGCTTCATTGAATTACGAACTGTGTGTCTGTAGCACGAATGGATAAACACCACAAAAAGTAACGTCACAGGTAAAATTCTAAAAATTGGATATAAATCAAGATTAGGTTTATAATTATGTTATTTGATGTATTTTACAACAATTACAAGAATATTGATATAGATTTGTATTAGTAATAGTGCAACTGATTGTGTCGGCCTTTCTTCCAAATCAAACTGTGTAAAACAAATAAATCCTGTGCACATAGTTGCTTAAAACTAAAATCATACAAATGAACAAATACCGCTGTTCAAAAGTCATAAATCGATTGAGAGAAAACAAATCCGGGTTACAAACTAAAACAGAGGGAAATACATCAACTATAAGAGGAAAACAACGAAATAACAAAAACACTGAAGTGCAATATTTTTAATATCTATCACAATTTTAGACTGATATTTGTCTATTTATATTATTCTTTTTTTTTGGCAGTGTCATTTTGTTCGACCAATGATTGTCCCCTCGTGTTTCTTATGCCTCTATTTGTTCTGAAGGTATTGGTAAGTAAGTAAGTAGTAAGTAAATAATTTTATTTAGAGTCGGCATATATATACATAATAACAGACAAAACATGAGCTCTGGTCCTACGAGAATATTCAATACCTAGTCAGAAAGTTAAAATGTTGACTTCCGAAGTATTCTGCTCATTGTTTTACGCTCTGTATGATTACAGCCTACAGGAAGTAGCAGTCACAGCAACATGCCATATCAATATGACTTCAAGCAGATCACCCACAAAGGCTGCAAGTTTCAAGAAAGAGCAGCCACTACCATTTCAGAATCTAAAGTACTATGGGTAATCTTATTGGTCGTACAATAAATAACGTTCCGTCATTGGTTTAAATTCAATTCGTAAGAACGTTTTTAACCAATCACAACGCTTCGGTGTACACTTTTGAAAATATTACCTAGAATGCATTATATTCTGAAACGGCCAGTCATTTGTATTATTCTTCTTCGTAAATGGCTTACCTGAATATTCTCCGTGATTGTTGCTGGAAATATTTCAAGCAGCCGGGATTCAATAAGACTTATGTTTAAATTGTTCATTAGCCATTGTTTACATCTTTGTAAGACCTCTTGTTGATCAGATATGTTCTCATCTGAAATATATGACGGTTTTATTACTTACTGCTACAAAAAACATATCCTATATACAACAGGCTTATACATGTTTGCTACTCTCAATATAACTATCTTTTAAAAAAGACTCTTAAAATTGATAATATATATATATCTGAACCAAAAAGACAAAAACAAAATCCTTTGAAAATTTGGTAGGAAAATATTCTCTTTATAATTGTCATACAATTAGAAATCATCTTTTCAGAATCAGAAGGACTATGGGTCATCTCATTGTTCGTATACCAAAATGAAAATATCTTTACGTCATTGGTTGAATTTGTATTGTTCAGAACGTTTTAAACCAATCAAAACGTGTTGGTGTACGCTTTTGATAATATTACCCAGAATGCATTTAGATTTTGAAACGGCGAATTGGTACCGTTTTTTTTCTTTCATGTGGTAAGGCTTACATAATTGATTTCGGTTCAAATATATTTCTAACAGTTCGATTTCTAACACTTGCTCATCGGGAACTACTTACACTTTTTCTGATGACGTTCGTGTCACCTATCATTTGGTATCGAATGGTGTGCTAGAGTTTGGCTTTTTGTCATATTTCATTTTTCCTGCTATTTTATGACCTATAATTTCGGAAACTTATCTTGTTTGTGATATATGTGTTACAATTTAAAAATATACCTACCATCAATTTTAAAATCGAAAAAGTTGATTTCGAATGCTGATTGTGGCGGCTGACTACACTTTATGTTAATAACAGAAGTTGTTTGTGTGATATGTTCTAGGTCCAGATACCTATCGGATGCATCTTTTAAACATGTCTTTGTTAAGATTCTGGCCTAGAAAAAGACTAATTATTTAAACTGCTATATATATATCAATGTAAGAGTGTAAATAAATTACATAATTGCATACCATATGTTTCTGTAATATTTGTTTTAAAAGATAACGGGTCGATCAGATCTAATTCAGAGACCGAAAAGTATCAATTGTAAATTGTTCAAAGATATTTCAATGACTGCTATTTTCACATTTGTTGATAAGTTCAAAGCATTGAGTACATCCAAGTACCTAAAACAGTTTTACATGAGAGGTGTTCATGTAGACCAAATGTTTTTAATATAATTTACTCGATACTTTGCATATCCTTTATATTTTAGGGTAAACAACTAATTTGTTTTCCCATCAAAAATGCATAAAAGTGCGTTTTATTGACGTAACCGCTTTGGGGTCTTGGATTATTAAGATGTAATACCACCAAATCATAGTACGTCACATCCGGTTGCATACGAAAAAGAGTTAAAAAAATATTCCCTCGAATTTGACAGTTGTAGAAAATAAATCCTACATTTCATTGCAGTCAAAAAATTCTTAGTTATTAACATTTATCTTGTGTGTTTCAAAGCACCATAATTTTTTATTTGTTTCTTTTATAGAATATTTAAGAAAGTTGAGGTTACATGGCTATTAAAGTCTGTACACTGGAAAAAAGGGATGAACATTTTATTGGTTAACTTCCAATGATGTTTATTTTCTTTTAAAAATGCAATGCAATGTTATGTGAAATTTTGTCTATAGTACTGGACAGGATAAAACTGTACTCATGTCAAGTATTTCAATATTTGAAACAAAGATATATTCTGCAAAATTTTTCGAAAATGTGCAAATTTAACAAAGACTTATAGGGGAATATTCATGATGGTATTACACCTAACTACTCGGTTTTTTTTTAAATTTAACTAGCAGTTACATCATCACAATAATATCACGATCATAAACACTTCTTGAAAACTAAGGTTTCTCAGCTTAAAATAAAATTCAACGTATCTTAGACGGTTTTTGGTTTCTATTTTTGAACCAAAAGTCTGTGCTAAACATGGTAATACATATCATAGATAAAAAAAAATCGTCTGTGATTTCCCGATCCTAAATAAAATAACATAACATCAACACACTAAAAATAACTTATTTACAGTTGCTTCATTTTTTTCTATATCTCAACGCCTTTTAATATTCGTATCACTTACACAGTCTAGACTTACGTTTACAAATTTATTTATGTCAAAACTTTTCATTTTATTTGTTTACCTTTGTAGAAACGTAAGTTTCATTTGTAAAAGCACCAGCTGGAAATCTAAGCTTTATGTTCTTGTCATTATGGAGTGTAACTGAAGATCCATTTTTGTCGATGTTGAACTCCTCAAATGGCGGCACTGCGACTGCTACACACTGGAGGGTTTGAAGCTGTGGAATTTGTATTTCCGCGCCAAGAAATGAAATTTCCTGCAAAAACGTTTTTCAGGAGACTACCTTTATTGATGGTAACATATTTTAGAATATTGATACATCCATTTCTAAAATCACCGGTATAATAGACCTAAGACATGAATATGTTGAAATATGGAACGTGCGTTAATAGCACAGTAATCCAAAGAAAAAAAAAACACCCAACAAAATACATCTAGTAGTCAACATACACTTACAACAGACAAACTATAGAAAATTAAGTTTCATTGCAATGTTTAAAATAATATGCTATTTACCCTCTCTATTGGGATTGATATATTCTGTACAACATCTTCACGACGCCAAATGCTTCCGTTTGTCAGGTATTTCAACTGAGGAACGAGTTCTGGTTTATGATTCACAACTGGTAAATAAAGATGAAATGGAAACTGAAATTCGAATAACTTTGAGGATTAGATATTAAAAAAACTACCTATTTTTACATGTTTATGGTACATATTCCGTTTACTTGAACTACGCCTGTATTCGGCTATAAAGCTAATGTAATCTAATTGTTAATATTCAAATATTAACTTTGAGAACAAAATAAAGTTCTATCTTCCGAGCACAAAGTAAATTAAAAATACAACTCGTACAATGGTTAATAATATCATTTGAAATACTAAAATACCTGTGTGTGGAGTATTAGGCCATCTTTTGATTCCAGTGTAACGAGAGAGGAAATAATTTGTTCTTCATTAGACTCCAAACATTTAGCCAGGTCCTCGTCTGTATCTGATGCATGTGCGCTTAGCGCATCCTTATTAACTGTATTTGGTTTTGTCAGTAAAACACAGCATACTTTATGGTGTAATCTATTTTTTCTTGGATTCATAAAGCTGTCAAAAGTTTTCATCATTATACAATTAAAGAAATGAAATACGTTTATATAATAATAACATTTTTTCAAAACTAAAATCTCTATAAAAAGTGCATTGTCTACGATTAAGAAAAATTATAAACGTATCATTTTTGTTTGTTTCAAACATCAATAAAGGTACAATATTGAAACACAAATTTGCTATTAACAACAAGTTTATTTCAATTTTGTTAAATAAGGTTATAACCTTCCATTCAAGTCACAATTTGTAAAAGAAGAACTATTATAGATCAAAGTACGGTCTTCTACATGGAGCCTTGGCTAACACAAAACAGTAATCTATAAAGGGCACCAAAAGAAACGAGAAACACTTAGGAAACACATCAACAAACGACAACTACTAACCATCAGGTTTATGTCCATTTAATGTCCATAATGTCCATTTAAAAACAAAAATAGCCTAAATGCGGAATTGGTTTTAATCATTGTCGAGGGCCGTATGGTGACCTATAGTTCTTCAATTTAATTCTATGTCATTTGGTCTTGGGTGGAGAGTTGTCTCATTAGCAATCATTTCCCAACGTCTTATTTTAATATATTGTTTAAAAAATAAGTTTTCGTAAGAAAGCAGAAACTTAAAAAAGTACCTTATAGTTGATTTTGACTTTTTTATTTTTTATTTCAAAGCATTAACTTGACCACAATTAAAATATTTTCATCAATCATCTTAATGTATGAATGGGAAGGTCCTCATTTTCTTGTATTCTCAAATTGTATATACCATTTTTTTAGTTTATTTTTCTTTTATTCTAGATTCTCTCTCTTCTTTTATATTGGTCATTACTTTCTTTTCTTTTATGGTAATCCGTACACCCTTACATTATAAAAATATAAAAGAATAAAAGCTAGCATACACTAAAGGAGAACCCATCCAGTCATCCTCCATCTTATCTTGTTCGTGTGTTAAAGATTCATCAGTAGTGTCGTCCACTGTGTTTGTCTCGGAAACTTGGTCCATGATTATCTCGTGTTTCAACTGAGTTAAGTGTGTGCACGTGCAATCAATTTGCTCTCTGATTCGTAAAAGTAAATTTTCTGTTTTATTGATCAGATGGTTGATATCTATTTCATCATTTATATGGATATCTGTAAGGTAATGTGAGACTAATGTGAAACTGGCAATAAAACATTTTATAAATAAAACAATCACAGGATAATATACAATAAAGAAAAAGTCACGATACAGTTGATAAACGAAAAGTTATGGTTGTTAAAGTTCGTCGTCATTTAACATCAGATCAGAATCGACAAAAAATTTGAATGGAAATTGGGTGAACATTTTTTTAACAGCAGAGAACAACAGGTCATATGTTATGTTTGAGTACATTCCTGGACATACAATCTGTTATGTTTGAGTACATATCCGGACATTCAATCTGTTATGTTTGAGTACATTCCGGGACATACAATCTGTTATGTTTTAGTACATTCCCGGACATACAATTTGTCGATACCTATATTTAAGCATTGCACAAGTTTATGTTTTGCTCTCATTATTAATGGCGTCTTTTCACTAAATCCATTGGATGCTGGATGTGTACTGACTGATATTTTAGACTTAGATTCATGTTGTTTTATTAGTATTTATTGGTTTTGAACTAGCTTTAGTCTTAGTACTATAATGTCTGTACTTTGTTTGTTTTTTTGTGCTTTCCATCGATCTAATGAGTTTTTATTTTATTGTGTTTTGGGCGTTCTGTTCAGGTTTAACACCGCAACATCCTGTAAGAGTCTGTCCCAAATCATGTGTTTGTAATTCAGCGGTATAGTAGTAGTTATACGATCATATTGTATATATCATATTTGTATTTCGTTTTCTGCTTTGTTCATAAATCACGGCATTTCATTTCTCGTATAAATTGTTCTACATTCTTCATTCCGGGGCTTTGTATACCTTATTATGCGGTATGATTTGCCTCATGGTTGAAGGACCTAAGGTGACCTATAGTTGTTATCTTCTACGTCACATGGTATCTGGTGGATAATTGTCTCATTGGCAATCTTCTCTGTATACCATCAACATGGTTGAGCCTACGATTATGATCAATAACTCATAGAAATGTAAAAGAATGAATGAATGTAAGCAATTACCCTGTTTTCCCCACTATTCTGCTGCATATATTAATGGGTCAGAAACAAACAGTGAATGAACAAGTATCTTAGCTCTACAAGTTTATTTAACGTTTTTGATTCGAGCGTCACGGGAGTGTTATTTGTAAGCCTGGTATCTTCAATACGTTATAACAAGCTTACACGTAAAGAAGCGGGGGAAGATACCACAGGAACATTAAAAAGGTCGAAATAAACTGACAATGCATGGCATGTAAGCTATATCAACTCATTATATAAACACAAAGTCGTGACTTACTATTATTGTTATTTGTTCTATCCATGTCCGGTTCTGCTTTCATGTCAAGTACCAGTTCATTTATTGACAACAGTTCATTTTGAAAACGTTCTCCACAGCACATGGTCTTTTTCAAATTCCTTTCTGCTTTCAGTAAGAATTCATTTTTCATTTTGATTCTTTGCTTTTGCAGTGTTTGAATCGTTGGACTCAACTCATTCTCAATCTTCTGCATTTTGATCTTAAAAAAAAAGATGTAATATATCATATAAATGAAAAAGAACATGGTAAGATATCTACGAATTTAAGATACTGAAATCAATAAGTTGGAAAAAAAGACAAAAAAACGTCCTCAAATAATTCACAAAATAGCATAAAGCTTTTTTAAGTCTCAATTGTGTTGTCCTGTCATGTTTTGCTTTATTTTATATTGTTTTTGCCGATAAAAGAGGGACGAAAGATACCAAAGGGACGAAAGATACCAAAGGGACGAAAGATGCCAAAGGGACACTCAAACTCATAAATCTAAAACAAACTGAAAACGCCATGGCTAAAAATGAAAAAGACAAACAAACAACACCACATACGACACAACAGAGAAAACTAAAGAATAAACAACACGAACCCCACCAAAAACTAGGGGTGATCTCAGGTGCTCCGGAAGGGTAAGCAGATCCTGCTCCACATGTGGCACCCGTCGTGTTGCTTATATGATTACAAATCCGGTAAATAAATAGTCTAATTCGGTAGGTCACATTCATGAAAGGGAAGGGGATTGTAGTTTCGACGTAAGGAACATATCCGATATCATTTGTGACACGGTTATTCCATAACGGTCAACCAACTCATGATGGCGTCCGTAAAATTTATGATTTCAACTTCATCATTTGGAGTTCTTGGTTTAATAGCTTCCATGTGAGCAGCAACCCTCTATCAAGAAAATCATGATAGGAAATGCAAGCACGGGAATATCGTATCAATTGGGAGATATATACCCCGTATGCAGGTGCTGCTGGAATGTTGCTACTTAGAAATGGAAAGTTCACAATTGGAAAGCTGACATTATCTCTTTTGTCGTAAAGTTTTGTTTTCAACCGACCCTCATTGTCAATTTCTAGATGTAAGTCAAGATATGAGGCCGACTTAACTGTATCTGTAGTATCCTTTATCTCTAGCTCGATTGGATAGATGCGTTCCACATAGTCACCAAATTTTGAATTATTTAGTGAAAGAACATCCTCTATATAGCGAAAAGTAGAGTTAAAGGATATTGCTAACTTCTTATCTTTCTTCATAAGAAGTTTCTGCATGAAGTCAGCCTCATAATAATAAAGAAACAAGTCGACAAGTAGAGGGGCACAGTTTGTTCCCATTGGAATGCTGACAGTCTGTTGAAAAACATAACAAATATGTTGTCAATCAAGAAATCAAGCATCTTGATAATATCAGTTTCAGAGAATTTTTTGTTCGAATCAGAGTGATCCTTTAGAAAGTAGGATATATCCCTCCCTAGGACAAGATACTTGTATCTACATTGGCCATTTTTTTTACGAAGCAAAGCAATACCCACTCTTTCAATTTGTCTTTTAGTTTGGAAATAAAAGTTATTCCAATGATAGTAAAGAGTTAAGTTACATTGTTGAAACTATGATCGCATTTATGACGTAAAATAAAAGATTCAGATCCAGCCAAGTCTGTTACATATCTTAAACTTCATCTAGAATAAAATTTCGAATGGAAATGGGAATGTGTCCAAGAGACAACAACTAGAGAGCAGAAAACAACAGACGGCCACAAATGGTTCTTCAACACAGCGAGAACATCATGCACCCGGAGGCGAGATTCAGGTGGCCCCTAAACAAAATGTGTACCAGTTCAATAAAAATTGACAATGCGGATTGGTTGATACCAAAATTAACGACGAACGGGAAGATTGGACTACTGTATTTCTATGAAACCACTTTCTAGTTACATCACATATATGGAGTTTATATCTTGATCCCAAGTGATTACTATATTTTTAGAGTATGTATTTCCATGATTGTCATGATTTTGGAGTGATGCCTACTAGGAGTCTCGCGTGGTCGACCTTTTTCCGCGATTTTGACATTAACGGATGAGACTTTTCAACGAATTTCTTATTAATTAGTTCGATTAAAATCAAAACAAATAAAAATGAAAATTTATATTTACTACTGTACATAAGTATTCAAAGGAGTAGGTTCAGTAAAACCCCTTTTTGGTCCCAAAATATAGCAGTTTTACAAAATTGTTCAAATTCAAACCTTTAGTTATTTATTGGACAGTAGAATGCTTCTGCTACATAAATATGGGCTGTTTTTGACAATACAATACAATGCACATATATCCGGTACTAGCACCATTAAGTCATGCTAAATTACTGAAATCCTCATAATTCTAGCATTTTAGTTAAATTTTAGACGCATTCGTGTTCATCCTTAATATTGTAATGTAAGTTGTATTTTATGATAATACATAACATATATAAAGGTTGAGGATGAACACGGATGCGGCCACTTTCATTTTTACCAAAAACCATCTGAAAAGTGACATTTTTCGGCATATTAGGTAGATTGTTCATATTTGAGCTTGAATCGGATCGTTTTTAATGACTAAATCTGTTAAAATCTTTCACATAAACTAATTAATTTAAATAAAATAGACACTTAAGTGTTTGAAAAGTGGTCAAAATCTTTCGTCAGATGAACCTGATATTTGAGGCCAAAATCAGTCCTTACCGGACCTACTCCTTTGTTCATTGCAAAGAAGAAGTTATCTCCTATTAACAGGTAATTCCATAAAATAAGCATATACAAGTTTGCATTCCGATTGCGTTGCATTAATTTTGATCGAAAAAAAAATCAATAATAAAAAAATAAAAAGATTTACATACCTTTAAATATCTGTCACAATTGTACTGATATTTTTCATTTTATTTTGTAAAAATTCATCAACAACACTTTTACATTTTTCACTAAATGTAACGCATTTTCTCTCAGCCTATCCAATATGTTTTTTAAACTTTAAAGAAATTATATATATTTTGCCATTTAACAGAAAAATAATACATTCATTGTGAAAATGTGAATTCATTAAATGTCATAGTGTGACAACGATCAAAGATCTCCACCCATACCAGGGTGAAATTTATCAAAGGGTTTAATCTCGAAAATTATATACAACAATGTGAATATTATGAATACTTGCACGAACATTAAATTACGTGTTAAAATTTATACTGCAAATATTAACAACCTTCCCCTAAAAACGTGGTTAACATGTGTGATTATGTTAGAATTATAAAAACACAAGCACTCGTTAAAAAGCTGTTTTGTGCCAAAATTATTATTTAATGATTATTAATTTCAAACACAGGGACTTTGTTTATCAAGCTAATCTTCGATATGTATGTTATGATATACTTTAATTTGGGAATGTAGAGACTTAGTATAGCTATCGATGGAATCAGTGAATTTGGAAAGTTTATTCGGCAAATAAAATATGTCTTAATTTCAGCAAATTTGAATTGTCATTATTTCCACCATAACTGTACATATATACATACCACGGATTACATCTTACGAAGTGTGTTTGAATTATTTTTGCAGAGAATTTAGCTCATGCTAGGGACCGTCTTGCGAAGTGTGATAATTTTGTGACGTGTCGAAGGTACCACTGTGACTTTGTGATAATAACAACTATATGTTTGCTTTTTGTGTGTTTATTTTACTGGGCATGTACTGATTTTGTGTCATGGCTGGATTCCCCATATCCTTTGTTTTACTATTAAACTGACAAAAGGATACGTTTTAAAAACGTTGTTGCTCCCAATATCATTTTGGAACCAATATGCACAAATTAAATTGTAACATAAAGCGACCCTCCCCCTTAAAAACACCCAAACCATGAAACTTTTTTAACAGGTACGATAATTTTCCAAATGTTTTATCAAGCTTATAATTGTTCATGCAGTCATCCCATAAACAGTTATACCATCTACCACAACTCGATTGTTTTTTAGCAAAAAGCAAAAAAAAACAACAGGGACATTCGCAGATTATTTACAAAATTAAAGTTAGATCTGCAACATTTTGATATGCTTGGCTTAATAACTTTTTTTTTTTTATCTAAGAGTATTTATATGAAATCCTGGTACATTTAATAAGTAATTATGATCCAAAAATATATACGGGTAAATAATCAAATAATAGTTTTAATCATTTGTCCAATCTTCTTCATTTAAAAACCGATTTCAAATTCTAATGTTTGTTAATTTACATTAAAGAATGATCTTTATCTATTTGGCAAATATATTCATCTATAGTACAGAAATAAGATGATAAGGTATAAATGCCGATCGCATAAATATGCACCACAAACATAGCTCACCGTAAGTCCTTTTAAAGCATCGAGCATATTTCATACACGATTACAAGCTAAAAATATTCCTCGCCATGACTAATTGTGAAAATAAGTCAATTGAGCGAGAAAACAAGGAGTCTGATTTATTCCTCTCTTCAGAGTTTATGCGCGAGAAAGTAATCATCAATCAGTTGATGTTTTTCTGTATATAAAGATAGACAACCACACGACCTTCAACAAAGTAAAAACCCATTCCATATAACTGAGTTATTTCATTTAATTCTATTGAATTAATTTTAGAAAAGGTACGATCGTTTCCCCAAAAATGTATCAATTTCATGAGGAAATTTTACAGTTTGGTTTCTTATACATTTTACTGAATCTGTGTACACAGGTAATGTGTGAAGTAAACATATTTCGTGTTCAGTAATAATTTGTTTTTTATTCAATTAATTCATGATTACACTTTTAAAAGGCGAATATTGATGTATTATTATCATCTTAGTAAGGCTTTAATCGTTTCAAATTTAAGTGGTTATGTTACTATTAGGTCATCATCATTTTCTGAATATTGAAATCTCAGAAATGAAAGTAATATGCGAGAATAACTACATCAGATGTATAAAAAAAAAAAAACCGCTGTCCGAAAGTCATAAATAGATTGAGACAAAAATGTTTCATTATAATACGTCATTTTGATTGGCTAACACCAATCTCGAGTCATTCTAAAATTAACATTCATTTCTAAATAAATTGTAACATTCATGATGACACGAGCTTCCACAATAAAGTGCACAGGTAAATGAATGATAAACTTGATTGTTATCGTGATTTCATGATCATAACGAAAAATTGTAATTATTAGTATTGAATGCTTCTTTTAGTAAATTCATAGGGTTGTAAAAGCGTTGACCATGCACACATTTCTAGAAAGAAGCGCGGAAGTGTAATACAGAATGTACTTCGTTCAACGCTTTTACACTCCAATGAATTTACAAAAAGAAGCAATCAAATCTAATATGTGTCATGTAAGGATACTTGCTGATTTGTTTTACTTTCGTTCTTTATTTTTCACTTATAAAGGTTCAGAACTTTAATTTGGAAGGTATTACTTTATTTTGGGGATTCTAATTTATTTCAATCGTATTGTGATATCAGTCCTGTAGTATAATACATAAATTATTTTTCAACATACTCTTAATGCAAGGACCACATTTTTAATGTTTGAGTAACCGATAAATATTACTTTAAACTGCTTTATTGAACGTATTCTGTTAAAAAAACTACCATTTTACTTTAGCATTGGTTTATAATAGTAGATGAATTGAACTTATAAAACGTCAATACCACACAATTGTGTTAGTATTAGCATGAATCACTTTGAATGCATGAAAATAAACAGAAATATTTTTTAAAATATCACAAGAAAATTAAAAGAAAAGGGGGAAAGTTCCAGACGCATTTGAACTACAACATAGATTTTTTAAAGTATGATTTAAATTTTAATTTCGCGCATGTGTTTCTCTCTTATGTATAAGGACGTATCACTGTCGTATATGCACGGAAACATTTCTCGTAGAAATGGTTTTATTCTCTTTAATTTGACAAGGAAGTAAGTTTGAATTATTCAAAATGTTTCCAAGATTTTCAATTAAGATATAAAATAAATACACCGGAAAATTTTACTAACGTCAATTTCACATACATCTGACATGCAATTCGCGTTCAATTTCACCTCAGATGACTTAAACATAAAACACACGTGAAAATGTTCATGTTACTGTCACGTGAATTAAGATTCGCATGATTCTCATGTGAATTTTACCAAGAGACAAATTGGTACTTTACATAATTTAATTTCAATTTGAAAAAAAGTTAATGTTAGTTGAATTACTTTATTTATATAACTCATGTAAATTTTACGTGAAATACACAAAATGCGATTTTCAAGTGACATTCACGTAAAACTCTTATGAACTGATTTCACGTGAGTTTCAATTATAAACACGTTGGGATTCACATGCATTTAAATTCAAGTGAAATTGATATGAGCAAAATTTTCCTGTGTATGATATGGTGACACAAAATTAGCATAGACATTTTCATGTTTCAATGATTAACGGTCAAGGGTTGTAGGCTATTATTTTGAAAAGGACAATTATTTCCTTTTTTGTGTAGCATTGTTTTTTAAGCTGTTTTTTTATTTTTTTATTTTTTTTTTTATTAAAAACCCATCTATAAAATAATGATGATCTATGTGATAAAATGGATAGATATAAATCAATTATTATATAATTATATGTTTTCTCAAATTTTGTGGATACATACATATGCAGTCTCGTCTAATGTAAATGCATGAGATTTTTGTTTTGTATATTTGTAATAAGTTCAAGGAATATAGCGGGTTCGAAAAGATAATCATTCCATTTGGAGAATCTGTATGTTGTAACGAAAACAGATTTTTAAGAACTCTTATCTATATTCAGGTATTTGTGTAAAGAGTATAACACAGACACTGCTATGGATGGAGGAGAGCAGAAGGAACCACACTTAGCTGAAACCAAAAAACCTGGTCGTGAGTATTGTCATTTGGAACGATACGAATTTCTCTTGAAATAGTTATTTACAAGACTATAGCTCTGATAAAACCCCCTCCCCCAAAAAAACAAATAATTAGATAAAAATAAATAAATAATAAAATAAATAAGAATGTTTTCTTGTTACCATGGTTACATAAAAATGGCCTAGTTCAATGAAACAAATTGAATGTGTATATGTATTAATGTATGGAAAATTAAATAAATATGGAAGACCTATATAGATTTTTTAAGTATAATAATTTTCTTCGAATTTGATAAATCGTACTTAAATCTAAGAAAAAAGTATTTCAACTAAATCGTATCACAACGTCATATTTGAAGTCGATCGTCCAATAAAGTCATATACACCGATTAACTTCGGGTCAATTATTGATAAAAACATACCAAAATGGATCATAGAATTTTTACAAATCATTTAAATTTCCCTTTTTATACAGAACACAGTAAAAAAGAAACACGATCCAGACATCAATTATATGACACCCAAGTTGTATTTCAATGGAATACTGAAACCTTTTCAGAAAGAGGAGACGATAATGCATTAGGTAGTATTTCTGCTATATGTAAATACCAGGAAAAGGAACCAATGATCATAGAATATGTCTAGAGTTTTATGAATGTTAACTGAAGCTATTCGATTTGATCATGAACTACAAAGAATAAAGCATTTTGCCGCTTATTCATATATTCAGCACGATTTTCTATGCTTTGAATAACATCAAACATACATTAACCAATATGCAAAAGTATTTCCTTTATCTCCTGAATTGCTTAACATTTTGTCAAAATTATGGCTAGACAATAACTGTACCGTTTTGATGTGCTGACATCAAAATCCTTCGGTTTGTGTTGGATAGTATAATCATAAGCAATTAAAAAGACATTTTGTCCACAAAACACAGAAAAAAAATAGAATAAATCAAAATGTCAAACGCATTTTGAATATTCAGCGCGGCATTTAATGAAAAAAAAGCATCAAACTTTTACATACACATAAGTTAAACTGCAATAGACCGTTTCTCAATATTAACAATACCAAAGGCTGTATGGTTTAATTCAAATCGATCTTTTTAAGTTTGTGTTGAATAATTGACTCATTAGCAATCATATATCTTTTTTCATACAGAACATGATACAAAAGAAACAAGATCCAAATGTAAAACACATGATGACCCGGAAGAAGACATATACCAACGTGAAGCTAATATCTTGCACAAAAGAGAAGACGAACATCAATCAGGTACTATTCCAGCTCAATATTCACATGAAGACACACCAATAATCATACCTTCTATTTAACGCTCTTTTAGCTAACATGTTCCTTTCATGTAAGTGAGAAAGGACGAAAAGTGCACACAGTTGACATGAGGATTGTTTAACCATATAAATAAAAAAAATCTTAGTTTTACAGTAAAGTTGGAACTAAACTATAAGATGTTTATCACGAAACACGCAGGTTTCCTTACCACACTTTCATGTATTCAGTTAGGCATTTTGTGTAATAAAAAGGTAATTTTTATCAGTTAGTTTCTTTCATTTGTTGTCCGCGTAGACCGTTTATAAATTTAAATAATGAATACTGTTTTCTATTGTTTATAAGGTTGTATGATATATCAGTGTAAACATCCATGTCATTTAATTTTAAGATAACCAATTATAGTGTGTGATAACATTGTGTGAGGGAATTCGACGTTTGATGTACCACTGTTCACTCCAGTGCAATTTATGACAATACCACTGCATCAATCAGAATTATTTTTTTTGCAGTGTTTTAAGAAATGATTTTGCTTTGTTGTCGCGTATTATTTGTGAAACATTCAATGTTTTAAAAAGGCGAATTTTTTTTATAAAGTCAATGATTATGTTGACTTTTGAAGGCCAAACTTTCTACAGCCTTAAATACGCTAATGAAAGATCCAAAAACTATACCAATACATAACGACATGATTATGAAATTATAACAAATCTATTGGTTAACAAATTTTTACTCGTTATTGCAAAATAATGAACTTAATATATCTGACATTTTCTCCCTACCCAGTTTACCCCTATACATTTTTATGATGTGGACTGGTCATTGTTATTGAATCGTAGGCAATTTGATTGGATTAAGTTGTTATTAGTTTACCTTCAAACTTGTTTATGCTTTTCATACATGACTATTGATTAATTAGAACGTGCATGAATGTGACCGGTAACTAAAATGACCTTCAAACTGGACACTGGACGAGTCAATATTATGTTTTATCAATGAAAGTTAAGGTATGAAAGGTAAGAATTGCCACTTAATCGATTTTCACAAAATTTTCGGAATATACAGTTGGAAAGGTTATTTTTTAAAAGCCTATTGTGAAGAGTAAAGAGAAAGTTTACAAATAATACGTTTTGTTCCATTAAACAAGTCATTTTCGTAAGAGAAATACCGAAATATATTTTACGCACGACTACGGCATGTAAAATTATTATTTATCATAATAAAAAAAAAGCATTTTTCAGTCTCATTGGAATATGTTGATTACAATTAATCCCAAACTTAAGAAGTAAGTAACTAAAGTCAAAATATGTCCGATCTGCCTATTTCTGCACATCAAAAGTCAATACGATCGTTTTAAAGTCAATTTCGTCTACCTCACAAAATCTTGTTAGGCACTATAGCAATAATTACATATCTTTTATTTGTATCATACAGCAGTCAGTAAAGATTAAATAAAATCCAAAATTACACATGACGATGAAGATATATATTTTTGGTTACACCTGTCTTTAAAAAAGACATTATTGTTTAATAAACTGAATGTGACTTTTTTTCCTGTGTAATACTGGGTATTTCAAACATTTTTGTCAAGTTTTGTCATAATCAGTTCAATAGTTTTAGATAAATCTAGTATAATGAAAGACGAAATCTACAGCGGTTCGAGCAAAATTTCTTCGTCCAAATCAAGCCGCATCAAGATAGAATATAGTGTGAACCAATAAATTATCAAATATTTATCTGATCTGCCTACAAATAGTAAAATATGATACACAAGATGATTTTAGGAAGATAAATACCACTAATAGACCTCTTCGTCTTCTTTATAAGTTTTCTTTTGGTCAATTTATACCTCTCATTCCCTAAAAATTTCACTTTTCAGACAAATAAAAATAATGCGGAAATTTTCACTCATTTATAATAGAAATATTATAATAAATGAGTACTTGAAGTATCCAAGAAAAATGAACAATCCATTTAAAAGTTTACTGTCTCGAAGGAGGTTTCAATAATAATTCCTCACGTAAAAATTAAATTTACGCTGCGTTCCAGAGAGGGACATAAAAGTCTTCTCTTTTAGAGAAGAATTTGTTGTTACAGCATTAAAAATAATTTGATTTACTTATAACTATATATTCATTAAAGTATTTCCTAGGAAAATGTTCTATCATAGCAGAATATAAGAAATAAGGAGAAAAAGCTCACCAAAACACTAAGTAAGGCTTGTTCTGTCAACTGAATAATCATGGTACAGTCTTATTTTAAGGAAATTTTCTCATAAAATTTGTTTTGGAGACTCAATCCACTCAAAATGTCTCATTTTCAGTAATATTTCACTTAAATATCAAAAACCTTTTAACACATGAGATTACTCACAAGGTCAAAGGTGAATGTACAGCTTCCCATATTAGTTTGACTGTCCCTTTGGTATCTTTCGTCCCTCTTTTAATTGTAATACCACCATTGATTTCCCCTATTAGTCTTTGTTAAATTTGCACTTTTCCAAAAAAATGTGCAGAATTTATCTTTGTTTCAAATAAAGAAATACTTGGCATGAGTAAAGTTTTATCCGGTCCAGAACTATAGAAAATAATTCACATAACATTTCATTGCATATAAGAAAATAACCATCACTAGAAGTTAACCAATCAAATTTCTCCCCTTATCTAACCTGTGTACAAGATTTAGGAACCATGTAACCTCAAGTTTCCAAAATAATCTGTAGAAACCCAAAATAAAAAATCAATGGTGCTTTGATATACCAAAGACATATGTTTATGACACTGAAATATTTTACTGCAATAAAATGTAGGATTAATTACCTAATTAACTTTCAAATTCAAGGGAATATTTTTTTTCGAACTATTTTCGTATACAACCGGATGTGACGTACCGTGATTTGGTGGTATTACACCTAAAACGGTTATTGAAAACAAAGTTCATAGATTTGAATAAAGGATCGCTTGCAATTTCAATAAAATTATCTGACTCTGGAAAGAAGTTGATAGTGAAGTTGATACATTATAGTTCGTTTCTGTGTGTGTTACGTTTCGGTGTTGTGTCTCAGTTGTGTCGTAGTTCTCTTATATTTGATACGTTTCCCTCAGTTTTAGTTTGTAACCCGGATTTGTTTTTTTCTCTATCACTGAATGAATTTTGAACAGCGGTATACTACTGTTGCCTTTATAGTTAACTTAGATATTTAATCTTGAATCACAACATTGGTATTTTCCGCTATTACAGTTAAACAATTGATTAAACGCAAATGTTAGGTAAGAAAAACGATTCCTATTCAACACAGATCCAATCCAATACAAAAAGTGGCTATTACTTTATCAATTATAAAGTGTTGTTTCTTTTTTTATGCCAACATACTTTGTATGTAGCTTGGCTATTTAAATAGGGTCCTAAGAGTGTATGAATATACGGTGTCACTTAACATTGATATGAGTTTAAATCCAATCCAATACAAAAAGTACAACTTAGTTTCATATCTTGTGATAAACTACGGGTTTGTCTAAATGTAAAAAGCCAAGCTTTATGGCTTATATGTATGTCACTTTGTTGTCTTTCTAAAGCGCATAGTAGACAATTACCTATTAGAATACTATATTATTAACAGAATACAGTAAAAAGGATACAAGATCTAAAAATCAAAAACATGACGCTATGGAAGAAGTTTTATACCAATGGGATGCTGACTCTGATGAAGGTAAATCCATTAAAGCGCTTCATTTGGCTATTACTTTATCAATTATAAAGTGTTGTTTCTTTTTTTATGCCAACATACTTTGTATGTAGCTTGGCTATTTAAATAGGGTCCTAAGAGTGTATGAATATACGGTGTCACTTAACATTGATATGAGTTTAAATATGTAGCTATATCTTAAAAAAATAAGACAATATTTGTGTACAAAAGTTCAAAATTTTCAAAATACGAAGGATTTTTTACCCCAGTAAGTGATAAACTTAGCTGTAAAAAAGAAGTAAGTAGAACCTGATATTCTGAGCATTTTGCTTTTGTACGATTTTCTCTATCGTATTTCTTTTCAAGATTAGGGACACAAACTTTAGGTGTTTGACCTCTTAATCTTTTTTTAACACTGGTCATTTGGGCCAGGTGACATAAAAAATATGTCTTACGGACGTATATTTTCATATTGCTATTATTGGTTTGATTATGCAAAGTTAAAAGATTCCAGGTAAAAACATGACTGCCTTCCTAAGTTGGAGAGATGATAATGAGAAGATAAGTAAAAGATAAATTTGAAACTCGGTCCTAACACTGTTGGATTCCGAAACCGTGATTGTTTTTTTAATCTTTAATCATGCATTTCACCTTTCTTTGCAGACATAGATATTAGCGGCCAGTGGAAATATCCATTGCGACATGACGTTGTATATGGCTCGATTAGACCGTTGCCAAGGGGTTTGATAAAAGAGGCATCTGAGAACATATCTGTCGTACCAGTTGTGTATACTCCGCCACCGCCTCCTCCACCTCCTAATCCACCGATATAAACAACATTTTTCCTAAAATAACAAACAATGATTTTTTTTCAAATACATTCAATCTTTAAATATTTGGTTTACATCGTCGCTGATGAAACGTTTAATCGCAGTAATTGTTTTTATAAAGTAGTCATAGATATTTCAGAATCTCATATATGTTATGATGGTATGATACTAAACCCCTTACGGGAAGGATTGTGCCTGATATTCATATGATGAAGACATAATCTTTCAATCAGTTTAATTGAAGTCTGGAGCTGGCATGTCAGTTAACAACTAGTAGTCTGTTGTTATTTATGTATTATTGTCATTTTGTTTTTTTTCTTTGATTACATTTTCTGACATCAGACTCAAACTGCTTTTGAACTGAATTTTAATGTGCGCATTGTTATGAGTTTACTTTTCTACATTGGCTAGAGGTATAGGGGGAGGGTTGAGATCTCATAAACATGTTTAACCCCGCCGCATTTTTGTGCCGGTCCCTAGTCAGGAACCTCTGGCCTTTGTTGTTCTTGTGTGATTTTTAATTTTGGTTTCTTATGTTCAATTTGGAGTTTAGTATGGCGTTCACTATCACTGAACTGGTATGTATTTGGTAAGGGGCCAGCTGAAGGACGCCGCCGGGTGCGGGAATTTCACGCTGCATTGATGACCTGTTGGTGACCTTCTGCTGCAGTCTGATTCTATGGTCGGGTTGTTGTCTCTTTGACACATTACCCATTTCCATTCTCAATTTTATTTGTTCTTTTGTGTATATTACAAAAAAGGAAGAGCATGCACAAAATTACGAGTTGGTTGACCGTTATGGAATAACCGTTTCACAGATGATATCGGATATGTTCCGTATGTCGTTACTACAATACCCTTCCCCTTTTCACGAATGTGACCTACCGAATTAGACTTTTTACCGGATTTGTAATAACATAAGCAACACGACGGGTTCCACATGTGGAGCAGGATCTGCTTACCCTTCCGGAGCACCTGAGATCACCCCAAGTTTTTGGTGGGTTTCATGTTGCTAGGTCTTTAGTTTTCTATGTTGTGTCTTCTGTACTATTATTTGTCTGTTTGTCTTTTTATTTCTAGCCATGGCGTTGTCAGTTTATTTTTTATCCATGAGTTTGACTCTCCTTCTGTTATATTTCGTCCCTCTTTTGAATGCTTATAGAAAATACAAAATATTGGGTACGAGTTGGTTAAACTGTGAGTTGGTAGAAGGACGAATTGACATTGATCAACAGCTGAACTTGAGTATTAACTTTTGTTTGCCATGAAATTATATCCACTGGACACTATTTCACAGTAAAATATGTCCACGGACTTAATGTCATTTGAAATATTGACTGAACGATATTTACCTATAAAATTCTGCCCACAGTTGTGAATAAAAGTTTCCTTCAAAGAAAGGATAATATTTTATGAGCCCTTTCAATACCTACTAAATGTATAAGTAGCTTCAGTTATTTATCTAAATTGAAGTTTAAAAATAAGAATATAGCATTAATAGGTTTGTCTCTATCAAAACATGGCAAATAAACTGGAGTAGGGAATGACTATCATCGTGTGTAATTAGACATAAATTAAACAATAAAACATGAACTAATAACCACATAAACAGCATTATCATTTAGTAATTCTAAATATGGACAAATTATGTTGGTAATAATACATGTAATTCATTTCAATTTACAAAATCATGTAATATTAGGGAGTACTCATAAATATACAATATATGTATGTTGTCAGAAAATATAAAATTTATCTGTATGAGCTTTTCTACTGTTTCGTAGCGAATAAAATAAATTCAATATTTTACGACAATGTTCATATATTGTGTTATTCTGAAATTACTCATAAGTAACACTTGAAAATTTAGTAATTAAATCTCTTATTTCTCAAAAATTAGACATAGCTGAAACGCGGACCACGAATAGGACCCCACAATGAACTGGTTTGGAAATAACAATACCCATATTACCGCTTGCTCAACATGGAAGTTTGGTAACAGAAGACTTTATTTGTAAGTACAAATAAAGCAAATATTTATTGGTGTAACTGTTATTTGTACAAAAGTTGGCTAATTGCAGGATAAATAATGTCCTTCCTTCATTTAGCATTTCTTGTACTTTTTATAAGGGCTGTGACAGTTGAGGATGGTTTATACTTTTTATCGACATCTTTATAGCTAAGATGATTGAAATTCAACACTTTTTATTTTGTGTTTTTGTCAAATTATAATTACATTAGATGTATGTTTCATCGCGCGTCTGGCGTACTAAGTTATAATTCTGGTACCTTTGATAACTATCATTATAATACGTTATTCTGATTGGCTACATTGCAATCTCGCGTTACTCCCTACTCAACTTCATTACACAATAAAATTATCATTCATGTTGATTCGATGTCTCACAATAAAGTGCACAGGTAAATGAAATAAAAACTTGATAAAAATCGTGTTTTCATTTTCCTAGCTAAATTAAAAGTATTGAATATTGATTCACTTATAGGGTCTTTGCATCGGAACTAAACACATTTATTCAAAAACCAGTTGTTGGCATGACACGGGTTATGTTCCTCTCATATATGTTATGATAGTATGATACTAAACCCCTAACGGGAAGGATTGTGCCTGATGTTCATATGATGAAATCATAATCTTTCAGTCAGTTTAATTGAAATCTGGAACTTGCATGTCAGTTAACTGCTAGTAGTCTGTTGTTATTTATGTATTATTGTCATTTTGTTTATTTTCTTTGGTTACATCTTCTGACATCAGACTCGGACTTCTCTTCAACTGAATTTTAATGTGCGTATTGTTATGCGTTTACTTTTCTACATTGGCTAGAGGTATAGGGGGAGGGTTGAGATATCACAAACATGTTTAACCCCGCCGCATTTTTGCGCCTGTCCCAAGTCAGGAGCCTCTGGCCTTTGTTAGTCTTGTCTTATTTTAATTTTAGTTTCATGTGTACAATTCGGAAATTAGTATGGCGTTCATTATCACTGAACTAGTATATATTTGTTTAGGCGCCAGCTTAAGGACGCCTCCGGGTGCGGGAATTTCTCGCTACATTGAAGACCTGTTGGCGACCTTCTGCTGTTGTTTTTTTCTATGGTCGGGTTGTTGTCTCTTTGGCACATTCCCCATTTCCATTCTCAATTTTATTGTAATGCTTCTTTTTGTAACTTCCTAGGGTTGTAAAAGAGTTGACAGTGCGCACATTTTTAGAATGAAGCGCTTCCGCGTAAACTTGCAGTGAGGTGAGAATTGTTTTGCGTCGTTTTAAAGGCATAACTGTTTCTTTGCGATGAAGAACACATGTTACCATTTAAATCGTACATTTTGATTCCGAACATTTTTGGAAAGGGGGAGGGGAAATGTTTTTAAATGTCATCTTTTAGTCAGTCTAAAAGAAATACAAACAATATAGGGTATTTAGCCATGACACAAAATCAGTACATGCAAAGCAAATAAACACACAAAAATTAAGGAACAGCGCTTTTATGATGTTCCTTATCGCCAAGAAAAATATTTATCTATTAGACAAATATACGCATCTTAACTTAAATAAAAAGATGTGGTATGAGTGCCAATAGCATAAATATCCGACATACACCAACAAACATAGCTCACCGTAAGGAATTAAATATTGAGCACAGTTCATACATCATAGCAAGCTAAACGAATGCCTCGACAAGACAATTGTAAAACAAGTTAAACAAGAAAACATGCGGTCTAATTTATTTGTCTGTAGCACAATCCTTCCTGCAACGATTTTGTAAAATGATCGCAAAGAAGTATTTCTGTAAGTATAGCCATTAATCAGTGTGTTATTCCTGCATTTTCATAAATTTTAAATAAAATGACAATTACTAAGAATACTATACACACGATCACTATGCAGATGATAATTCTACCATTTGACCTTTTCAATAAGAATGATATAAGAATTATCATCATAAAAAATGATTATTAAATGTGGTATGATTACTAAGATTGATTAATTTCGATCAGATTTCAAACGAAGTGAATGGAAGCAATTATAGGTCACCGTAGATCATCAACAGGAAGAAAACCCCGTATCGTATGACTTTCATGTCCTATTAATTATTCAAAAAGTAGCACAATATTGAATTATGAGTGTTGTCAATTATAGAGGAAAACATGACAGTTTTTCCTAGAAGGTATCACTTTCATGAGAACATTTAAATTAACAGTTATTTGTTACTACATTTTACTGAATCTTCGTTCACAGGTAAGGAAAGGAGTAAAAATTATTAAAGTATTTCGTAATCTGTAATACTTGTTTTGCTATTATATTAAATTATGATACCATTTAAAAATATAGTTTTGATGTATTTATTTTAACCCCGCATCATTTTTGCGCCTGTCCCAAGTCAGGAGCCTCTGGCCTTTGTTAGTCTTGTATAATTTAAATTTTAGTTTCTTGTGTACAATTTGGAGTTTAGTATGGCGTTCATTATCACTGAACTAGTATATATTTGTTTAGGGGCCAGCTGAAGGACGCCTCTCGCTACATTGAAGACCTGTTGGTGACCTTCTGCTGTTGTCTTTTCTATGGTCGGGTTGTTGTCTCTTTGACACATTCCCCATTTCCATTCTCAATTGTATATATCATAATCTTAGTAAAAGAGGGGCGAAAGATACCAGATGGACATTCAAAGTCTTAGATTGAAAATAAACTGACAACGATATGGTAAGGCTACAGTCGATTTAAATTGTATTTGGCTATGTTACGATCATGCCGTCGTCATCATCATCAGAATATTGAAACCTTATATATACGATGTAAAACTGTAAGGAATAAAATGTGGCATACATGCAGAATAACCACTAAATGCGACTAGGAATAAGTGCTGAAAACAGATGATGCAACTGCTTGCATATAACGTTATAAAGATACACACTTTAGAACGGTTAAAAGTTACGCCAATTTTTACATTTCATTAAGGTGCAGTGGTAATAAACATTGTGATAAATTTCATAACATCTTGTTCAGTCAAACTACAGTTATACCGGCGTCACGCATCAGCGTATAGCTCCGACGTACGCCGGGCGTGGTAAAAAAAAAGGTTCGCTGCCAATACGCTAGTAATTTTGGATGCATTTAACCTGTAAATCATATCTGTATCGTGTGCATAACGCGCTTTAAGATGAGAAGCGTACCTAAGCGTTTATCCGGCGTTCAAGTAACGTAGGTTGGCGTATGCCTGGCGTTTGTCTAACGTAGATGGAATGCACGTTGCGAAGGAAAAAGGCTCTTGAACGTATTTGAGAAGCTTCCCGGTCGTATCTGGGACGATAATCCGTGCTTTCGGCTTGTTTGGACGTTTAATTATGGGGTGTTTGTTACGAGCATATCCGCATACGTTTTAGGTAAAGTCGAACGATCTTGAAGCGTATAAAACGTGCCCTAAACGTGTCTCAAACTTATCTGTAGCGTTTCCAACGTGCTTGTAGCGTATGTATTGCGTGCGTGTAGCGTACAGGTATACGCTTAACAAACGCTTGAGCTGGACGAAAATTTTAAAGCTGCATAAAAAATTCCTGGAGTTATAGCGTTCACCAAGTGTATATCTTTGCATTTCGACGTACTTCAAATTTATGCAACGCGCGTATAACGATTGCCTCTGGCGTGTAACTAACGTATACCGACTTTGTAAATTTTCTTTGTACTTCTGGTGCACGCCGGTCTATACGACAATGTGTAACACCGGTAAAATTTAGAGAACGGACACTCGATTCGGGACGGAACGTAGGTACGGTCGTACAGATGGACATGCTTAAATTTACAATACCAGAAGTAGTCTAACAACAAAGAGAATGGAAATGGGGAATTCAAAGAGACAACAACCCGACCAAAGAGCAGATACACAGTAACAGCCGAAGGTAACCTATGAGTTTGCAATACAGCAAGAAAATCCTGCACCCGGAGTTGGGCCTTATCTCGTCCCTTAACAACAATGGGTAATAGTTCAGTGAAAAATCCCATAAAAACATGTTCCAGACATGGCGAAAGCACGGATAATCGTTCAAGGTACGACTGGGACTCGTCTCACATACGTTTAAGGGACCTTTTTACTTCGTAGCGAACATTCCATCTACGTTAGACAAACGCATGACATACGCCAACAAACGTTACTTGAACGACCGATAAACGGGTATGTACGCTTCTCGTACGCCATAAACAGCTTAAAAGCTCGTTGTGCAGACGATACTGATATGATTGACAAGTTGATTGCGTCTAAAATTACTAACGTATTCGAAGTGTACATGTTTTTTACCACGCCAGGCGTATGTCGGTGCTATACGCTGGTGTGTGACGCCTGTATAACAGTTTATATCGCGTCTATTACGTTGGGGGCATGAAAACAGACAATTGAATATTCTGAATTGAATTTGAGCAAACTTGAAAAACTGTCAAAAAAAAAAACAATTTACACCCTTGCATCGTTACTATATCCACTCATGTGGCACTTTTTTAGTTAACATCATTGCAAAAAAAAAATTGAAATACTACAAGAACGAGGGCTCACATTAATATAAAATGACTACAATAAAACATACGAAAAATCTTGAACAACCGAAACTTCCAACACTTAAAAAATCTGACTGACAAGAACCATGGCATTTAAAATCCTAGAAAATTGTGAGAAAATCAAGACTTGAGTTCTTGAAAAAAAAAATTTAATTGTTTTAAAAGATAATTCGTAATATATAAAGTCACAGCTGATTTACCACGACACCGACCAAGAATTACAAGGTTTGGCAAATCAAGCTCTGCATAGCTAATTTTTACTATGTTAGTTTGTACATATCATATCCGACTCGAAATAACATTTACTTCCATACTAACTTCTATATATGGTTCAGAATTCTGATGTGAGAGGTATTACAAATCATATTGTTATATTACTTCAATAAGTATATAATAATATTACTTTAATAAGGTATATTATAATATTCCTTCTGTTGTATAATATAGAACCCCATGCTTTTTAATTTTCGAATTGCTTTTTTTAACGTGTTCGTGTTAAGAAAAACGACATGTTACAATAGTTTCTGGAGGTCTATGCCAGCAATGTTACAAGTTACAACAAGTGGGATAAGGGATAAACTGGACGAATGCATATCTGTGTGAGGCATAACTCTAAGCAAAACGAATTTTAATTTTGCGTGTGTGTCATTCTCTTATAAAGATGTATCATTGTTGCATATAATATACACGGAAACATTAAATGTGGTTGTATTCTCGTTTATTTAATGAAGAAATGGACTTTTAATTATTAGAAATCTTTCCACAGTTTTCAGTTTCGATGTAATATACATGATAACACAAAATTAGCATTAATATAATCATATATCAATAAATACCGGCCAAGGGTAATACTATGACTCAAATTACACTATTTCATTACAAAAGATTCCTTTTATACGAAGAATGATATTTAAATTTGTGAACAAAATATCCTTACAAACTGTAATGCTATGACAATATATATGGACCAAAAACAGTTTCATTTGGTATGTATACAGACGCAGCCTCGTCTATTTTTAATACTGGATTTAAGTGAACTTTGAGATTTTAGAACTCTACAGACGTTGTTCGGTTTTAATTGATATCTTTTATAAGTTATACGGATGTTAAGTTGATTCAATATCCAGTATTGAACCAATTTGACATCCGTTTAAATTATATTTTATCAACCCAAACACCAACATACAACGCTTTTTGTACATCATTAAACGCGGGCGCCTTTTGGAGCAAGCGGTATATAGTGAGTAGAATTTCAGTCCGACTGCCCTGAACCTTTTGACAGAATATTGTGAAACTTGAGCAATTCCTTAAACATCTACTGGTCTTTTGCACCTTATTCAGTTTGATATGTTGTATCTTGTGTACTAATATTTATCTGTTTGTGTTTTTCTTTCTTAGCCATGGCGTTATCCGTTTATTTTCGATCTATGAGTTTGACTGTCCCTCTGGTATCTTTCGCCCCATTTTTATTTGTATTTTTTTTATCAGTGCCAAAGTTTGGTTTTATTTTTGCCTTGCCGGTACTTAAGCATACTTGTATACCCGATTCTCTAAATCAATTTTGCACCTGCCTTGTGTACTGATCCGAATTGGTATTTTCCTAAATCAAATAAATTGGTGAAACAATTAACTGTTTTCCGATGATTTTGTAGTAAAAAAACTAGAACAGGTTATGTTAAATCGAACTAGTCAATTCACAGAACGAGTCCACACACATCTCGAAATAAGAGAAAAACGTTCAACAAAATTTATAAATTCATCTTTTCTTCTATTCGTTTACCCAGTTCTAAAATAAGAAAATATTGAGAAAATATAGCATAACACCATGAAATAAGACTGTTACATTTATGACTTACAATAGGTGCTTTTGTGAAAATGAAATAAGTAATGTTAACGTTGTACCGAAAGTGTCGTGTTTACCTTCCGCATGTATGTTAGCATTTCAAGGAATCGTTTGTAAACAAAGAAATATGAACGAAAAAAACAAACAAAAAAAGCATATCAAAGGTATGACAGAAATACGGGAAATATTGAATATTGAATCTTTAATTTTATAGTTAACATAAGAGAATAACTCTTCTTTTGTAGACTATGTATACAAACAAAGTCTCTAGTGTTCTGAGTAGTGTTTTTGTAGATATTTTGTTAGTGTTCTTGTCAATTTTCCATTTGTAATTTGTATCGTTTAGTTTAATTGAATTTGGTTGATTTTGATTCCCATTTTAAAAGCTATAGGCTAAAAAAGAGACTCTGAACCCGAAACAAAATATTTTTTTTTAAATTAGAGTTGGATAGTAGACTATTTGGTAAAAGAAATAAGACACTTTCTAGAATTGTTACCAACGTCGATTCTCTTTTTTAGTGTAGAGACCGAAAACTGCCGTGGACAAAAAAGAGAAGAAAGATGCAATCTCAAATAAAACACAAAAACCTACACGTGAGTTTTGTTATTACAGGACTGAATTATTTTTTTTCTAAAAAATGGTATTTAATTGAAGTGTTTTTGACATACGTACGTTGATCCCACATCTTTTATTTGTATTAAATGGCCTGGAGAGTTGTATCATTGACATTTATTCCACTTCTTTTCATATATATATGTAGGACTCTAAAGTGTGATGGGGACGCTAAAGTACGATGGTCACGCTAAATTGCAATGTATACGCTAAAATGCGATGCCTCCATACGCTAAAGTCCGATGGTCCGCGAAAGTATATAGACGTTAAAAGTATAATTGGATTATGACGTTAATTAACATTCGTTTATACAAACTAAAAATGAACGCTCCGGAACATGAATTACAAACATTGATTCACAACTTTAAAAAAAACAGGGTATTCAATGACTTAATTATCTAAAACCTAACCGTGATTTGTCGTCTGAAGCAAATGTGTTTGTTTTATACAAGAAAGAGGACTTGTATCATGTAGTCAACCATGTAACTATTTAGATACAAAATAGTATTAATTTTGCGTAAATATCCTGCATCTTGCTTTTATTGGAAGCGAACGATTGCATTTAAAACATTGTTTGTGTTACAATTTACTTTGCGGTACCCGATAAAATATTGTCGCTTTTATTGAAATGAAAAGTTGGTTAAAAAGGTGCATTTTTTCAAGCGTAAATTATAAATTGCGGACTAAAACATCAGTCTGTTCATCGTAGGAAATTTTAACATGTATTCCTACTCGCTACGAAAAAGAGTAGAGATTGGCGAACACCGCCGTTTCTCGAACGTAAAATAAAGTTTAAAATATTGCATATTTTGGCTTTAATATTGATTCACTTATAGGGTCTTTGCATCGGAATTAAACACATTTATTCTAAAACCAGTTGTTGGCATGATACGGGTTATGTTCTTCTCCTATATTTTATGATGGTTTAATATTAAACCCCTAACGTGAGGGATTGTGCTTGATATTCATATGATGAAGACATAATCTTTCATTTAGTTTAATTGAGGTCTGGAGCTGGCATGTCATTAACTGCTAGTAGTCCTTTATTTATTTATGAATTATTGTCATTTTGTTTAGTTTTTTTGTTACCTGTTCTGACATCGGTCTCGGACTTCTCATGCACAGAGTTTTACGGGGCATAATGTTTTGTGTTGTTTTGCTAGAGGTATAGGGGAGGGTTGAGATATCAAAAAGTATGTTTAACCCTGTCGCCTCTGGCCTTTGTTTGTTTTGTAAAATTTTTAATATTAGTTTCTTTTATATAATTTGGAGTTTATGTGACGTCCATTATCACTGAACCCGAACACATATTTATTTAGGGTCCAGCTGAAGGACGCCTCCGGGTGCGGGCTTTTCTCGCTGCATTGGAGACCCATTGTTGGCCTTAGGTTGTTGTCCTATCTATGGTCGGGTTGTACGGTCTTTGACACAGTTTCCATATCCATTCTCAATTTTATTGATACTGAACTGTTGTAACATTCAATCAGAGCATTGATATATTCCACCAGCATAGTTAACGGGACTCTTTTTCAATATTACTATAAGGTAGAGGTGTTTCTCTATGTAATGAAGTCGCCGGTGTTAAAGTCTGAAATGTGAACACGTTTTTCATATTCATCTTGTTTGGTTTTTAATGAATAATAGACTAATAAGCTATCAAAACATATGTATCATAAATCATTTTTTTTATACAGAACACAACAAAAATGAAACAAGATCCGAACGTCAAACAGATAACACTCCAGAAGACGCTGTGCACTATTGGGAAGCGGGGACCTTTAATGAACTCATGGAGAAAGAAGACGGAAACCCTTTTAGTAATATGTCTGCTATACAGACCTAGGAAGACACATGAACTTTAAATCGTTCTCTAAAGTTAGTGTTCGCCTGAATCTAAAGTTTTTATCTCCATATTTGTCTATATTCATTGCATCCTTAAACGCAAGTTTTGATTGGATGACGTCTGTCGTCAATTCTACAGTTGACGGTCGGAGTAATCTTAGCAATGCTTTATAACCGAAGTCGAAATCTCAGAAGATATTTCAAATGTTCATTGTGTACACGTTATTATCTTTGTATTCGAAATAGAAAACCAATAATGTTCAAAGAGATGCAATCGTGAATTTAAGAATAGGACCACAATTGTTCGTTATTAATCAGACATGTTTTAAAAATTTAATTTATACACAAGGCTTTCTTTTCCTCTACGTACAGAAAATCAGACGTCAAGTAACAAAATTTTCAAGTTAGCAATCTTCTTAGTAAATTTTCTAAAATCAGGATTCTAATTCTAAGTAACCCTTTATCAATAGGTTTCAGTTTATCTGTATTTAAAATAATTGTACTTTTTTTCTACTCCCGTTTCTGCTTGAAAAGGTAAGATTAGTTTTAACGCCCTTTTCGATGTGTTTGACCTTTTGAATTTGCCATCTGAAAAGGGACTTTCAGTATTGAAATTTTCTTGTATTATGGTATTTTTTTTAAATTTTACTTGATGTATTTTTTCCCTTTATTTTGATTCGATATACTTTTTTGGGTTCTTTATTGATATTGTTAATATTTTATCTGTAGTTTACCATTTTTTTATTAATTAGTATAATTTATCAAAACATCTGAGATTCGTTATCAAATAATGCTTGTGAACAGGTCTGTTTTCTTTTTTATTTATTATTCTGTATAACTTTTAAAAACATGGATCGTGTTAAAAAAATCCCTTGTTGCAAACTGAAAATTCAATAAAAGTTTCAAAAATTATAAAAGTAATCGGTTTTTGATTCACATTGATACTTCATGTTTAAATGTTTTAAAATTCTGCACATTGGTTTAAATATTCATAATTCAGTCTTAGTTTTTTTTATTGATTTCATCATCCCTCATGACATACAGCATATTTCAATTTAAATATATCTTGGTTATATTTCAGATAGTTCTATTGACAACGAAATTGATAACAATGACTACGACTTTGAAAGTTAGCGTATTAGTAAGTATAAAGCACGTATAGATGTACAAACATTCAAACGCCAGTGATCAATTAGACTGATTTGGATAAATATATGTCTTTTTTTGGCACTGCATAATATCCTGAGATAATTCTCAGTTATTTGCGCTGTTTGGTTGCTGTATCGTTGATATATAATGATAACAAATGTTATCGTGCACCACTCCATGAAACAAATTATGAATACAAATAAAAAAGGCTGGTATCTCTGTTCATTTTTTTTATTATTGAAGAAACATTCAAAATTATGTTTCACCTTAACAACAACGATAACTGTTGTTGTAGTGGTTATCATTAATATGGAGAAAAAACATAGAAAATTTGCTGTGAGAAAATGAGACAACAACACAAAACCCAAAGGAAATATGCAACTATCACAAGTCAGGAGCCAGCCTCTGGCCTTTGTTAGTCTTGTATGATTTTTAATTTCAGTTTATTGTGTATAATTCGGAGTTTAGTATGACGTCCATTATAACTTTACTAGTGTACATATATTTTAAGGGGCCAGCTGAAGGACGCCTACGGGTTCGGAAGTTTTTCGCTACAATGAAGACCCATTGGTGGCCTTCGGCTGTTGTCTGCTCTATGGTCGGGTTAACGTTGTTGTCGCTTTGACACATTCCCCATTTTCTTTCTCAATTTTATGGAAACCTTCAAAGTCTTCAACAGTAGAAATGTTTCAATGCAGTATATTAAGCTTTAGAACTGTTGGAGTCTAATAAGGTGAGAATAAATAAAACCAAAATTATCAAGATAGCACCAAGTGTCCTTTTATTCTACCATTACCAAGAATCGTTCAAACTCAAATTTCTAAAAACCAAAGGTGTATAAAAACACAACTACGTGAGGAGCTATCTGAAAATATGTTACCTGCTGATATGAACTCAGTTCGGCCTACTTTCCGTGGCTATACGGGAAGAGATGGTTTCTGAATTCAACATCACCATGAAACTGAGAGCGCTCAGATACAAACATATGGAAGTCAAGGATGCATAATGCAACATGTCAGGAACACCCGATCTTTTTCTCATTTTATATGTGTTCTTTCCCGTCACGCATAAATGAAACTTCACGGTTCATTTTATTTGTATTGTCATGCAAAGGGAATAATTTATGTAAAAGCAAATTGAGAGGGATACAAAACTAAACAGAGAACTCATTAGAAAATAAATAGTTATCGATTTAGTTCTAAACGGACATTGGTTGAACAAAGTTGAATATTCAACGAGTTCAACTTATACATAAACAATTTATGTGGTAAAAACATAAAAAAAAAATTCTTTCTTGCAAAGTGAACCCAGTTGTGTTGGCTGGATATACATATATTCTGTACAATTATAATTGTTAAACCTAATACATTATTTATCCATTGCAGACAACTACCGAGATCCATTTGCTAACCAAACTACTGCCAGTTTTATTCTACGTCAAATAAAATTTTGGGAAGGAAGCGTCCAGTAATACTTCCGCTGTACCAGTAGGACCTACTCCACCACCACAACCACCACCCCCTCCCAATCCGCCAACTTAATCAGAACTTTGTCATTTTGAGCTTTGTCATGTCGACAAAATATGCATTTTGTGATATAAGTAAATTGAAGTAAACAAAATTAGTTTATCCTGTTGCTTCTGTATTTCTTTGTAAAACAATTAAGCAATAAAGCTACTTATCGTATTAGTCAAACATTGAAAAAAACACGTTTAATAATTTCTTGCGTCCGAAGCGCTTTTCTGGATTTACCTTCATCAGGAACGCTCAAAGCCAAACATTTGAAATCCGAAGATTTATAAGTACCGAAACCGTTGGAGAGCTATATATCAAATATACTCAAAATAAAAAGCCAAATTCGTCTGTATTTTGTAAATATTTAGTAAATTGTTCTGTACATGTATTTCTATATATGTGTTTCATTCATAGCATTCAATATTTGCACTTGCTGATATAATTTGTATTCATATTAAGGAGAACTATAACAGAATACAACCGAAGCTCTGTAAAAACAACTTGATACAGCTATAAACGACTTAACACTAGGATCTATGACAAACGCAATTGTTAACTTTATACCATGTGACGTGGATGGAGAGTTCTAATTGGCACTCATACAAAATATTCTTATTTATACAATTTTCGTTTCCCTATTATCAACTACTTTAATAGTACACTTTAATACTATTAACATATCTCAATTTATACATTACGTGCGCATATGGTAACATTATAGGAATTTATTAACATGAGTGTGATCATAACGCTAAACTTGCTACAGCATATGGTATGGGGAATAACTACTGAATCAACACTACGCGATCACTATTAATAATTTGTTGACTGATACGATATGTCTTTTTCTCAACCTATAAGAGCATGATTTCGCGATATCGTATATTAACGAGGCCAGGAAAGGCGTCTCTCTTGTAATTGTTTTTTTTAGCTATATGTATATATAGTGTCTTATTTCGTATCGTCCCATTTAAAGAAGTGTGAAATTGCATAGCGGGTGGAGCATTAAGAGCAGGAGACACCTACCCTATCGACGCACCCGATCCCTCTCCATTTGGAGGTCAAAAGATATCATCCGGTCTTTTCACTTTATGTGTATATTCAAAATGTATTTACGATATATTAACATCGGTTGACTGCTGTTTCGTCCTGTTTCAACAAATTAGCAAACAAATATTTGCTTGAAAAAAGAGTTTTGTTCTTTAATGTTAAGATGACGACTCTACTTATTAAAATATAATTCATAGTTTTACAATCTAATATTTACAATTTAAACCAGTACAATTCCACAAGATTTATCTATGAACAGCAACACTTATCAGTTCCATCAGTCTTAGAAAAAAGTAAAATCACAAAAATACTGAACTCATAGGAAAATCAAATCGGAAAGTCCCTAATCATGGCAAAATTCAAATGACAAAACACATAAAAACGAATGGATAACAACTGTCATATTCCTGACTTGGTACAGGCATTTTCAAATGTAGAAAATGGTGAAAGGACAATTGTTACGGTTCGTATTTAGATAACGGTAACAGCAGTACTACGCTTTCAATAGTCATAAATCGATTAAGCGAACACAAATGTGGATCACAAACCAAAACCGAGAGAAACACATCAACTTTAAGAGGGAGACAACTGAACATCAGAATCAGTTAACTGCAACAAAACCATGCGTAAGCATACATAGAAACGGACTATTTGATTAAAACTACCATTTTCCTGACTTGGTACAGGACATCTTAAGAAAACAACAGTTTTGAGTCCGTTTCTATGTATGTTGGCGTTTGTTTTTTTGTAAAATGTACATACAGAATACAAAGGAAAGAACGGATAAATCCGAGAGATATCAGCTCAACGGACACTCGCAAAACACTAAAGCAGATGAAAAAAAAAAATATACGAATTTATGGTAATTATTCAAAAACATACAGTAAAAAAGTCAATATTGCAATATGGTTACCATGGTTTTATTTGATACACAGTGTAATGTAATGCTTTAAAATGTATTTATAGAATTAAAATACTCAATCGGATTTTTCAAATTACTATCCTTAAAATATCGTGATAATATTAGTATCTGTCTTTGTATTGTTTTTTGAATCAATATATACAAATGTGAAATCCCAATCCACTATAAATAAATATGTTTAAACTAAATGTGAAATAACTCTCAGTCTGTAACCATTAAATAGAAAAATGACCTAAAACCAATCGAAAATATTAAACATGGCAATTACAAAGAATGTTTATATTTCCGTTATTACACTTGTATAAATATACAAAATGTTGTTACTATTTTACTTTGAAAAGATCGTGTAACTCCATGCTACTTTAAAAGGACATACATAAATTACAAAATGTATTTAAACAAAGCTTGCTAAAAAATATATTCGAAAAATCGTATCAAATTTTGTTCATGGATTAAATGTGTTCTTTGCAAATCACGACCCAAACATTTTTCGTTCATTATTTTGAGCATTAATAAGGCCGTTAGTTTTCTCGTTTGAATTGATATACATTTGTCATTTCGTGGCCTTTTATAGCTGACTATGCGGTATGGGCTTTACACATTGACCACATTGCTGAGGCCGCATGGTGACCTATAGTTGTCAAATGGGGACTTGATCATTGTCAAAGGCCGTAAGGTGACATATAGTTTTTAATTTCTGTGTCATTTGGCCTCTTTGGCAAACATACAACATGTTCTTTTTTATATACAAATTTATTTTTCAAACTTTTATGCCGTTTTGTTATTCCAACAAGAAACATAATATGCAAATATACATTTCAAGTCACACCATGAAGCAATTTGTATTTCAAAACTGCGAATAAACGTTATATTGATGTGTACGGGATGATTCTCTTCAGAATGTCAACTGTAACTACCAGGATGCCGATCTTGCTCAGTTTCTATTTTCTGGTCGTTTTGTTATTTGTCGATGGTGCTGAAAAAGATGATATCAAAGGTAAGGAGTTACGTAGTATTTGATTATTCGAGAGAAAATAACAGGAATTTAGTACAAAATCAATGATTCAACAATAATAATTCTAGGTTTGTATAAAAACTCACTTTTTATCTAACTTTTGATTACCGATTTCTTGATTTTTTGATGTTTTGATACATTTTTTTTACTTATGTGATGATTACATATAATACATAAAAACATTTATTCTATTTTTGATACAATTTTTTTTCGAATATAACCTGATGAGTTTTTGGTGGGGTTCGTGTTGTTTATTCTTTAGTTTTCTATGTTGTGTCGTGTGTATTATTGTTTTTCTGTTTGTCTATTTTTATTTTTAGCCATGGCGTTGTCAGTTTGTTTTAGATTTATGAGTTTGACTGTCCCTTTGGTATCTTTCGTCCCTCTTTTATTGGCATGACACGGGTTATGTTCTTCTCATATATTTTATGATAGTATGATACTAAACCCCTAACGGGAGGGATTGTGCCTGATATTCATATGATGAAGACATAATCTTTCAATCAGTTTAATTGAGGTCTGGAGCTGGCATGTCAGTTAACTGCTAGTAGTCTGTTGTTATTTATGTATTATTGTCATTTTATTTATATTCTTTTGTTACATCTTTTGACATCGGACTCGGACTTCTCTTGAACTGAATTTTAATGTGCGTATTGTTATGCGTTTACTTTTCTACATTGGCTAGAGGTATAGGGGGAGGGTTGAGATCTCATAAACATGTTTAACCCCGCCGCAATTTTGCGCCTGTCCCAAGTCAGAAGACTCTGGCCTTTGTTAGTCTTGACACATTCCCCATTTCCTTTCTCATTTTATCTCTTTTCGCCGATGGTTATATGAACGGATTTGTAATTATTGCATTAATCACACGACTGGAGTGACATGTCGACTAACGGAGTACCCATGTTGTGTTTTGGTGTATTCGTATTGCTGTGTCTTTATGTTTCTTTTCAGTGTTTTATTGATTTGTTTTAATGTCCCTTGTTCATTTTTCGCCGATTTTTTCCAGACGCAAATGCCAATCGTAGAGAAGTATACGACGAAAAAATTGATAGTTGGAGATTTGTAGAAGATTTGAAAAATCATAAGCGAGAATCTTCAGACGTTGACACGACAGTTGATGATTTAATGCATTCATTACAAGGTAATTCATTAATTCGTTTTTTTCTTCAAATTTCTAATAATTAGGATTATACATTTTGTTAGGCATTTTATCTTCTTATCGTAATTGTGCCTATCGAAAACTGAATAGTAGGTTTTGTCCTTTATGTTTTTCTTTTTATTTGATCGATTTTTATTAGTTTAGACGCTCTCGATTTAGATTGTATTCACGACAGTTTAAAATCACCTTAACTTTTATTGTGTTAGTCTATCCATATGTGTGTCTAATATTCCTGTGGACCTACTGAACAGAGTAAGTTTAAAAGTTTCTTTCAACAGTAATTATTCCATATACATATGAATATTTAATTATCTAATTGAATGTTGGTTCCTTGAATTTCAAGGGCAACTGTTACATAGAAATAAGAAGATGTGGTATGAGTGCCAATGAGACAACTCTCCATCCAAGTCACAATGTATAAAAAGTAAACATTTACAGGTCAAAGTACGGCCTTCAACACTGAGCCTTGGCTTACACAGAAAAGCAAGCAATAAATGGCCCCAAAACATGCATTTCTATGACGAGACAAAAAAAAACTGTAGCTAGGTCTTGTAATAGAGGCTGCCCAGGAAGAAGGTTTGGTATATTATTGGATAAGGACAGAAAGTTAACCTTGCAATAGGTCATTTATAAAGAGTCGTTTCAAGGGTTCTTAATGTACAAAGAACTTAGTACTCTCATTTCACGAAGAATCGGATTTAACTTATCTATTCTGACTGGACGCGACTGCGAACTTGTACATCCCTCACAGCCGAGCGGACACCCACATCGGTGAGGATTTTACTGTCAATAGGATTACGTCCGATGAATCAGATATATAATCCCCAGTCAACCCTAAGGAATGAAAATTTATTTTATTTTAGACTTAATTTGAATAAAATAAGTCCAAATTGCAGCATAATTTTTTAGATCCAACGCGTACTAGTAACATTAGTTGTGTGTTACAATAAATAAGCAAATCATTTGAAATGCATGGAATGTATATCCTCATGAATAGCTGATTCCTTGTTTTGGTTAGGCTATTATTGTATTATTGAAGTCAATTTCACGTATGAGGGCTCTTCAACATTTGTATTTAGCTTTCAATTTCCAGCTGCAATTACCTTGCCCAGTACTAAGTGATAAATCTTGTTGAAATGCATGTCTGTTACTGCAGGTGGAATGATAGCTCTAAACTCAGTCATTTTATGAAAGAATGCTAATTCAGATATTAATTGTTTTAATGCATTTTCATAAAGCAGATAGGTAGTCATCCTCGTGTATAGCTTTGGTTCTCAATTTAGATTGTACTTTTGATCTTTTCGGTTAAATCAGTCCTTACATGTGAATTATAGTTAGGATTTTCAAATATTGTGACTTCGAGCCTTAGTGCATATAATCTATTCGTGGCAGTGCACATCGACTGAAACACAAGTCTTACTGGTTAAATATTTTGGTATAAATCCTGTGTATCCACATTTCTGAGACTAGTGCGGTTTTACCAATACTCCCAGATGACGTTCAAATTCCATGAAGGTGATATGTACAAAATTTAGTCCTGGTATCTATGAAATGTTTATTTACAACCACTGGGTCGATGCCACTGCTGGTGGAGATTTATTTCCCCGATGGTATCTCCAGCCCAGTAGTCAGCACTTTTTGTGCTGACATGAATTATCATTGATATGGTTATATTTATAAAGTAACTGTTTATAAATTTTGAATTTTTGAAAAACTAATGCTTTTTTTTTTTACCTCAGGGATAGATTACCTTAACTGTATTTGGCAAAACTTTTAGGATTTTGGTCCTTAATGCTCTACAACTTCGTACTTTATTCGGCCTTTTCAACTTTTTTTATTCGAGCGTCACTTATGAGTCTTTTCTAGACAAAACGCGAGTCTGGTGTATATACAAAATTTAGTCCTGGTATCTATATATATGCGCAAACGGTTTCACTGAAATGTCTATTGTTTACTTTTGAATTTTCCTCGGAGTTCAGTATTTTTGTGATTTACTTTTTGTTTCCTTTCCTAATCTTTATTTTGTTTATTGATATATATGTGCATGTGACATCATATTTAAATAAGAGTATAGTTTTACTATTCATAATTTTTTTAGGAATATGCTTTTTCGAAAAACCTAAGCAATCAGCGAAGCAATTGTTAAAAGACACCCAATCCATACTGAAAAGTGAGTATACTAAATAGCCTCTTCACATTGTTTAAAACTAAAAAGAACAGATTAATGATTTTGCATCACGGATTGCAATTAGCTCTGTAAAGTATGTAATAATGTTTTTTTTTTAAATCGCGTTAAATGAAATGTTATTGTAATTGAAATAGATTGACTATAAACAAATATCGAAAAAAAACTGTGTGAAACCTATTTGAAAGCAAGAATTACGTTGTTCTATTAAGATACAAAATTTCCGACATTCAATGCTAGACTTGATATACAATATGGTAAAGTCCGTTTAATTTATAATTTCTTGTATTGTAGATATTGATGTGTACAGAGATATAGTTAAACTTAACATACAACTAAGAAATAAGTTGAAATGGATAGTTGAAGGCAAGTATTTCTTGAAATATATCATTATAATATTGATAATTACGTAACGTTAATCGAAAAATCTCGACATAATTGAGAACACAAATAAGAATTCAAGGAAAGGGAATACGTGATAATTTGATAATATATTTCAGGTAGCAAAGGTACGATAGAAGTTTCGAGAGTAATAAAAATGGTGAAAAATGATGTTCAGGGTAAGTTAATTTATTTTTTATAAATATTGCCCCATTCATTGACAGAATATTGTTATTAAACATGACGTTTTGTCATGTTGTGTCCCCTTCCAAATAGTATGATCTGTTTCTGGTATCCGTTTTCAAACTAAAATATTGAATTTGAAAGGTTGTGACAATCTAACGATTGTCTGCAATAATTTTTGAGTATTTCCTTTAACTTGACCGCTTGATTAAATCAAAAACACATTTGAAATGGATAAATTATCATTAATGTCAATGTTTCGTATAATATATAGGAGAAGAACAATAAACGTTACATTTATAAATGATTAATTTTGGTCTTGCGATTGATATGAATATTTCTAATGATATAAGAAAAAAAAAACCATTGCATCGATACATATTTATCAGCCATCCCGTTATTTATATTACTTCGCAAGGTGTTTAACGTCCCTTCGTTATCTTGAAAGGAAAACAAATTTAATTTTAGTAAATGCATATCGGATTATAAATCATGTAGACACATAGGTATTCAAAGAAAAATCGAAAAAGGCTTTCGTCGAAAATTGTGTACCTTTCTTGCGCATTTTATTTCATTATAAAAAAAAGAGTTAATTTTTCGTATTTGCGTTTTCCATGCTACAATGTATGCAACATTTTTGCAACAAAACATAATCTGATGGCTCAAAGCCATTTCCTAATGAATTTTACAGTTTGTTCTAATGTTGTTTTGTTAAATCATTAATTGTCAGTGATTAGGGAAGGTTTGAGCGCTCATGCACATGTTAAACCCCGCTACATATTTTTGTCGTTTACTAATATCGTTTGTCATAAATTAAGCTGTTGGTTATTCGTTTGAATTATTTCACATTTTGTCATGTCAAATCCTTATAAAGTTGACTAAACGGTTTGGATTTCGCTATTGTTCAAGAGTGTTCGGTGAACTGTCATTACTTTTATATCTCATTTTCTGTATATAACCACATTTCCTTTTCTTATAAAGTCATCTAACTTTTCATTTATATCTTTCAAAGTTAGTTTTGAAATTCATAACTAGTATAAAGAATTTGACATGTTGAAAGAGTAATTTTGTTTCTCAACTTCATTTACATTTTAAATCGTATTTGTTGTGAGCGCTTCATTTTGTAAATCATAAACGTTTTAGGCTGCGTATAAACCAGTGTCCCAATCTTTTTCCAATAAGTTGATTACTTGGCTATTGGTTCTGTCTTGTGTTATAAACTGGGACTCCTCCTTTAAGCACTAAGCACTGTTATCATTATATAACAAGTCTTTATACATTTGCTATATTCTGTCCAGTAAAAGTTCACCTGTTTATATTTTTATTTGTGTCATCTTGGTGGTGCTATACATGATAGTTTTTATATTCATTGTTGAGAAACATCTCAGACGTGTCTTTTGTGGTAAGGTTATGTTTCTTGTGTTTGTATGCTCTCTGTTTGTTCTTGATTTAGTTAGGGAAGCGGGAGTTGAAGAAATAGCTTAAGACTTGAATAAATATTTCACGATTAATAATTATAGGTATTTGTAAGCCTTTAGAGACACCTCGCGACTGTGCTGAGTTGAAAAAGAAACACAAGAAAAGCGGTGTGTACACTATATACCCATACAGTGCTACAGCTATGAAAGTCTATTGTAACATGGATGACTACAATGGAGGTTGGACGGTAGGTCTAACATTATGAATAGGAAGTATTTACTTTCCGGGAACTAGATTGCTCTTTTGTGTTCATTTTTTGTACCCCTACATAGGTCAATATATCTGAATACTGTGATTGGACAAGACAGTATCTACTAAAAATATATTGCAAGTTTACGGATGAATCAGGTGCAGAAAGATATAAATAATCATATATATCGGACAAAAAAGAACTTTTGCGAATTTCGTGATAAGAGACAATAAAGCACTAGTTGCCTTACAATGCAATACAAATGCAAAGACAGCCGAAATAGAAGACGGTAATAATGCAAATTCATATTTATTTCTCAAAATTATGATGAAAACTTCTGTGGATGTCGGTTCTGGGTCAGTGTTAGAAAGTGGTGAAATTCATAAAAGGTTATCATTATCTCTTTGTCTTCTATGGCCATGGAAATAAGACAGTTCTACCTAAGTTGAGTTCGGTCAAATGTTTAATTATTAGGGTCATTATGCACACTAAAGCTTTAAAACACCTTTTCCATATGTAATCGAAATGAATACAGACAATAAAGGCTTTTCACGGATTTTAGAAATTGTCCTTATAATATTTTCTATAATGAAAAGTGTTTTTATGAAATATAATGAAAACCAGATCAGAAACAGGATGATTAATTTGTAGTACACGATCTGACGTTGTAAATTAATTGAAACAGTCCCTACTTTAAAATGCACATGTCATCATTATTGTATACGCTCATATCATACCTACGACTCTACAGGGAATTTCATTCATTTCAATTCATTGTCTTAGTATTAACATGCATTGATGCATCTTTCTTTCGATTTTTTGAAAGGTATTACAAAGAAGACAGGATAAAACTGATTTTTACAGAACATGGGCAGAGTATAAAAAAGGTTTTGGGAATGTCGAAAAAAGCTTTTGGCTATGTAATTGTGTATTTAAATGCATTCAACTTTTGATTGTTTTGTCGTATTTGGGTTTTCATTTGCTGCAGATAAAATACACATACATTATTCAATTTTCTGTTAAATGTTAAAAGCTCTCAAAATATTTAACATCTTGTTTAAAGTTTCCATAATTATGCAAATTAAGATATCTTTAACAAGTTACTCTTTAATTTATTCTAAACAAATAATAGGAATAATAATCCATTAAAATGGTTTAACGTATAATTTATTCACTTTGACAGGAAATGACAACATACATGTGTTGACCACAAGTGGGAGGTATGAGTTACGAATAGATTTAAGTGACTGGACAGGGAACAAATGGTACGCCATCTACAAGACATTCTCGGTAGGGAATGAAGCTTCAAAGTATAAACTGAATGTCGGAGGATACAGTGGAAATGCAAGTAGGTTTATTAATATTTAACTAAAAATGAAAGATCTTAATATCAAATTCATCTCAAAAATACTGAACTCCGAGGAAAATTCAATTGGTAAGTCCCTAACTCATGGCAAAATCAAATGACAAAACACATAAAAAAGGATTGAAAAAAATATAGGTCACCCATGAGTAAAAAAAAGAATTTCAATTTTAATGCCCCTAAAATGGCATTTTTGAACCAAAAGGAGATAATTTGGAGCTTATTCAATGATACATATATACATAAGTATTACCAATGTTATTTCAACTGATCGGGCGGAGCTTACGTTTTAATTTGCACAAGGACAGTCTATTTGAAGATGTACGTGATAAGGATGATTGCCGTTATAATTATCACTGATTTCTAATCACCTATCAGTGTCATCAAAGGAATTTACAAAATAATTACTGGACACTCCATTGATGAGTTTATCCTAAAACACTTATCTATAGATGGACTGGTTTATTATGAGCGGACCGGTTAAACTCCGCCCAGTCAAGTGAAATAAATCAAGTAATACATACATTTTAAAATTCATCTCGGGCCAAAACGAATTGATTTGTTTAAATGATTTTTGTACCATATGAAAAAGTAACAACTCATAAAGTAATAAATAAAGTTTGTAATGAAAGAAAAATGTTAATTTTTTTTCAGACATTTTTATACCCTCCTTAAGAGTTATACCGAACTACTGTCAATTTAAAACGAAATATTACGATGTTTTTATGGAAAAAAAATCCATGATTTTTATCGATTTGTCAAGGATAGTTACAATAAACTTACAGACATTTTATGAACTTTTGCGGATTGTTTCTATTTTTTAATTACAATAAAGTGACCGATGTCGAGGGTTTGAAAGGATATTTTAGGTCTAATTGTTTAAAGAAGGATTAAATGCAGTTTAAAAGAACAAAGAAAAAAACAAGATTTATCTAATTAGACCAAATTAAAACATAAAATATCATTTCAAGTAGATAATGTATTTTATGGTTATTGTCATTGTATTTATGTAATTACAGAGGATGGTTTGGGGCGGCATAACGGAATGAACTTTTCTACCAAAGATCAAGATAATGATAAAGATTCAAAAAGTGACTGTGCAGAGTTAGCTAAAGGAGGGTGGTGGTATACAAGCTGTCATTATTCTAACTTGAATGGGGTATACAAGACAGGAAAAACAAATCACTGGGATGTTGTCAGTTGGAATCTGATAAAGGGTAGCAGCTATTCTATGAAGTTTGCTCGTATGATGATCAGAAGGTTTTAAAATCATCTTTGAGTGCTGCAAAATATATGGGAACTAATTCAGACATATAGATATCGTGAATTTTGTTTTAAAAATTGTTTCAGAAGTTTCAAAACTGACCTAGTTATGTAAAAAAAATTACTTTTCAAAATTAAAATATATGAACATTCTTAGAGTTTTAATATAACTATGCTCAGAGAATTTAAAATGAATTAATGACACATCTTACATGGAGTTAAAAAAAAATTAAAAACACAAATAAGAAAATATTGTACGATTTCAACTGAGACAGCCTTCTGACAATGGCACAAAAATTGGCAACTATAGGTCATCGTACGTCCTTCAACAACAAAAAGGAACCCATACTGCATATCAAGTTGTAAAAGGATTTGACATGACAAGGGCGAAATATTTAAAAAGAGAAATATAACGGCCTGATTAATGTACAGAAAATAAACGAATTTTTTTTTCTAAAATACCCGAAAATTTTATTACAAATTAGATTAAAATTAGAGCAAAATAACGTAATTACAGAGGATTGTTTGGTGCAGCATAACGAAGTTCGTGTTGTTTATTAGTTTAGTTTTCTATGTTGTGTCATGTGTACTATTGTTTTTGTCAGTTTGTCCTTTTCATTTTTAGCCATGACGTTGTCAGTTTATTTTCGATTTATGAGTATGACTGTTCCTCGGGTATCTTTCGTCCCTCTTTTAAAGGACATGATATTGAAATTTAGAAAAAATCAATCTTGTTTTTTTTATCTTCCGTTCACGTTAAATCCAATGAAGTTTGCAAACCATATAAAAATGAAAAAATAGTGAAAAACCCATGACAAATACCTCTACTATGAGGTACAAAAAAACTGTAATAAATATCAACGGTTTGAATAATCAGAATAACTATAAAAATAAGAAGAAAGTAAATGCTATAGTTTATACTATTCAATATATAAGAAGGGTGGCACTCTCGAGAAGTTGTTGGTGGCTTTTCCATAAAACACTAATCCGCCAAAACATAAAAAAAATCCTAATAAAAAACCAAACTGAGGTCTGAACCCAAATGTTTTCTTTACATTCTGCATCTGTTTTCGTATTATAATTTATGTTTGTAATAGTGCTTGAGTCTTTAATATAATGATGCATTAGAACAGTAACTTGCCTAGTCAGTTTAGCTGATATCACACGTTTCACTTTCATTTTGTTTAGAATTAGGATTAAAAGTTTACCTTATAACACTTTACTGTATATTCCATAAATTAGATATTGCATTTGGTATACATCTAAAGCTTTTGGTGTTTTTCGTATCCACAAAATATTCTTCTTAAAACTTGTCTTGTGGAATGACGTCGATTTATCCTGTAACAAGTTAGCTTTCTTAATATTTGACATCGACCGTACTAGCAGACATTGTACTTCTAACCACTACAGTTGCAATCTCTTTGATGTATACTCTGCTTCACGAAAACGTTTTGGAAGCATATATTAATAGCTTTGTTCATACATTCTTCCTTCAAAGTGTCATAAAAAAGGTTCCCTGATGATAGCTTGAGTATTCTCTATTTTGATTTGAACGAAGGAAATGAAAAAGTAAAATAACAAAAATACCGCGGACAGTCCTTAAAAAAAGAACACCCATGATTTATGGGTCAACATGTCAAAGGTCAAGGTCAATGCTTCATAACTAAGACAAATTTGGTAAATAGTTTTAAGATGGCATCTTGAGTTTCTTTGCTTTAATGTAATGGAACTTATACAGATAGATCATATATAAAGAGAGATGAATCCGTTTGATTATAGGGTCGGATGCCACTGTTAGTTTAAATAGCACACACAAAAGATAATGAAAAAATGGTTTCTTGGTTGTAACTTGACGTTCCATTGCTTGATTGGAATGTTACGTATATACATGTCGAAAGACTATAAAGGTCATTAAGAATATAACGAAAACCCCAAAGAAAGTGGATCTTAAACCTGGATTTTACGGCCAGATAAAAGCAGTGCAAATTTTAACATTCTTATACTCAAGTCAGCTTTTAGAGCGTACCAGTAACAATTTCTCTATTCCTAAAATAAATGTATAAAACGATAATTTTCAATTCATTGAAATGGTATTTTCATAAATCTGAGTAAACTTTTGCAAGTGTTGTCGGTACAATTCCCTTTTGATAATTGAATGACAAATACTTGTTCTATGGCATGCAAAGAAATGAAAAAGTCATCATGTATTGTCAGGTGATTGGTATTGGTCATCGGGGTTTACTATGAGCCCTGTATTTAACATTATTATTAATTATAACATTAACACTTAAATACTGTCATAAATGAAAGCATATTTCTAAACATAAAAAAGACCCAAAAGAAACACCTTGTATTACTTACTGGCATACTAGTGTTAAAAATTGTCATTCCGGGGTTATGACAACAAAACACCGCCAACACTTTGTCGTCCTTTATTTGTCAATGATCTAATGATCGGGTTTCAAGAGGAATTTTTTTTGCAATTCAGCTTCCTCTGCCAATTCTACTAATCTTTTTTTTTCCACTGAGTATTATTCCTATTTTTTTCAGAACCATTTCAACAACAGGGATATGTTTAGTTTTGAAATGTGAGTCCATTTGCTGGGGTCATCGTTAACGTAAACAAATAGTATTGTTGCTCAAACGACATTCAACTTTGTAATACATAAAGAGTTCTTGGCGTTTGCTAATCTGAAACTTACGTAAACGATTAATTCAACTCTAGAATTATTTGTATGTTCGCTTTAAATGAGTATGATATACTTGCAACTGGACAATAAGCAATTTTAGTCAAAAGTTAAGTCATAGTTACAGATTAAATTTGCAATTATGATAATCATTAAAAACCGGCATTAAACTAACTAATGGTAATAAATGACCATTTCATCAACTGTGTCTCCCATCATAGATTTGCCGTTTACGCGCTATCGATTTCATTTAGGACATACATGTATAGCACTAAAAGACGTGAGACTTTCTGGCGTTAACAGTGGACCCGTTTTGGCGAATAACAATTATCGGACACGTTTTGGGAATATGGAATATTACAGACACGTTTGGGGATAATAGACACGGTTGGGGAAATCGGACACGTTTGAGGGGAGGGACACGTTTGGGAGTGTTATATATATATTTTTTTGGACATTGTATGGGAGAATAAAAAAATACCAAAAGAAAAATCAAACTGACAATGCCATTACAGCAAATACAATACTATCAAAAGACTAACAATAATATACAAAACAAGATATTAAAAACATACTGAGCAACACGAACCCCATTAAACCTTGAGGGATCTCAGGTGCTTCGGTAAGGTATGCAGACCATGCTCCACATCAGTCACCCGTCATGTTGTAGTAACTTTATTATAAATATATAACTATATATCGGCGAAACGTCTTCATAGTCATGACATATGACTGAAAACATTTAAATATCTCTCATTATGTGTGGTGTTTGGTTGCTGTCTCCTTGACGTGTTTCACATTTTCATACACGAATTAAGGTAGATTCACTGTATACCATCTTGTATTATACAAGTGGAAGATATTAGCAAGCAAAATCGAGGGAATTGTGCAAATGATGATACAAGCATGAAAATTAGCACGAAGCATCATTATTATATACTTTTTAAGAAAAAACTGCTGGCCATGAACATTTTTTTTTTCAAGATGGCCACGGTCTTTCAAAAATGGCTGATTTTTCGAGTTCAAAAATACTTATTTTTCTACAAAACTTGTTCCTTGACCTTCTTTTAGTGAAAAATATTATATGGTTTGGTGGCGACATTCCCTGCATTTGACGTATTTAATAGAAATAGATATTAGACTCTTGCGCATGCGCGAAAATGTGACAAAACTCACACATAAATATTTCAACTATTTACTATTTACTATTTACTTGGTGCTTTTGCATTTTTAATGATATTATGAATTGGTTTGATAAAATTATTTAAGGTCATGAAACAAATGCGTTTATCTATTTTGCGCATGCGCAAACTATTTATAGACATACAGAGCGATTTACACCCACTACCAGGACACACTGATGTAAATCATAGATCATGTAACAGAGGAGGATTTGAATTTCGTAAACAGATCTTGGTCGTCATTTCATTCCTCTAAAAAAGATACTCTTCTATTCAAGTAACTGTAACTTCTATGATGCCACTGTTTGAAAACACGCTCATTCAGTTGCATTGATCAATCATACGATGGATAGGTGAAAAAAGTGGTTAAACTGTCAAAATCCGGGCCAATCAACAATTATAGCTGCAGATCAACCACTCTTGGTATTGGGTAAGTAAGTTCAGTATGCATGACCAGATTTGTACGGAGAAGATAAGTTCATCGTTATGTTTGGTGGAATGTACATTAAAATGGCTTGTAAAATTCATGGAAATGTATTGCCTGAAAGTGGATGGACTAGTGCCTCACTGAAAACGACATTGCAACACCCAGAACGTCATATTATTTTCATATATATATTCAAATGAACCTAGGTCTAGACAGATATAACTGCGTGTGTTTTGCTTGAACCATTGATGTATAAACGCAGAAAATATATCTCATAATTCTGTGTCGTTCGATTATTTGATAGACTGGTGCAAGGAAAGAGGGTCATCTCGACCACATTTAAATATCTGTTGTTCAATTATGAATTAAGAACTTTTGTTTACTAGGCGGTACGCCCATTTTATGAGTCAGATATTGTAACTCACAAACAGTCCATATCAAGCATGATACCGTATTTTTTTTTGTCCAGATCATGAAAATTATGTTCGCCGGTTACGGATCCATCTCCAAGATATGGCTTTCCTTCACGAGCATCACCAACAAGGTGCCCATGGTAATTTCACTGTACGAAATAGCAGCAAGTTTTTTTTCTTATATCACAATTAATCAGGCACAAACACAGAATAATGCAATTGTGAAGGGCGATGTTGGTGCCACCGAAGATCCCAGTGAGACGGTGGATGGATGGATGGATGTCAGTAGATTGATAGATGAATTTGAACGAAATAGTGGTTTTAGTCATTCTCAAACAGATAGACATCATGAATACTCTACGAAAGCACAAAAGGATTTTTTTTAAAAGAGTCAAAGGCTTTCTAAAGTGATGACCGAGACTGGAAATCCATCTTCTGATTTTACTTTTTTCTAGAACAGTCGTAAGATTTGTACAACATTGATTTTTATAAGGAAATTATTGACTCGGAGGCAGGTGAGATATGTTTATAAACTCCAAGGTATTGGGTCCGAACGATCTTTTAAAGTAAATGCAAAACGAAGGAATATCTGCTTTCTAAAACCAGATAAAAAAGAACAATTTCCTATTATAGCCTTTAAACTGGAAATGGCTATGTCAAAAATCCAAAGCTGAAAAACATGAAAAGTGATTGCGATCTCTTTTCTAGACTTTTCATTTCCTGTCAAAGTAGACAGTTTGACTTGGAAGACTTTTTTATCCATGAAAACAAAATTTCTTCTCTGTTTTTGTCTAAGGATGTCATTTTCGTGTTGTTCGTGTTGTTCGTGTTGTTTATTCTTTAGTTTTCTATGTTGTGTCATGTGTTCTATTGTTTGTCTCTTTGTCCTTTCATTTTTTAGCTATGAGGTTGTCAGTTTATTTTCGATTAATGAGTTTGACTGTCCCTCTGGTATCTTTCATCCCTCCTTTTAAACAGTGTTATTAAATCGCAGCAAATGGATATACTTGAAACATTGTGCGATTTGCCATCAACTGATCGTAATCCTGACGCATTTACCGTTTTGGGGGCAGCAATGGTCAATTCAAAGCCACCACGTGCAAAACTATTTGATGATTATGCAATCGATGTCATACTGCCTCACATAAAACATTGCACTGATAAGTATTGAAGAGTAGACATTGTATTTAATTTAAAGGCTAGAACGAGAAAAAGGCAAGGTGCTGGTGCTAGACGGAAAGTTGTTGGTTCTGATAGAACTTCAAGGATTTGGAGTCGTTTTCTTTGTGAAGATGACACCAAAACGGAATTATTCAAGTTTGTTGCCGACAGAATTGCTTCTTTAGAGACTTATAAAAATGTTAATATTACTCAAGGTGAACTATTCTTTGCAATTTCAATATGGATACTTGATCATACTTCCCAGTTATCCTTTTATAACTAAGAACAAGCAGATACACGTATGTTTGTCCATGATAAGCTTGCTGCTGAAAATGTTTAATGAAAGTAATTTTAAGAAGTAATGCTACAGATGTAGTAGTATTAGGATTGCAGCTCTCGCAGTATTAGGTATGGACAAAGTGTGGATAGGTTTTTGAGGGAATACAGACTTTCGATAGCTTCATGTATATGACATATCAAATGTGCTTGGTCCTCGTGCAGCTGCTATTATTTCCTTCTATGCATTCTGTGATTGTGACACTGTGTCAGCATTTGGTGGGAAAGTGAATAGGTCAGCTTGGCAGACATTGGAATTATTTCCAGATGTAATGGATGTTGTTGCTCGCTTTAGTTTTGAATAAAAAGATACCGGGACATCATAGAAGCATTTGCTTGCATCATGTACGGCAACATCAACATTTGCTGTTAACAAGGCACGATTTGAATCTTTTGTCAGGACGCAGCGCCCTTATGATCCTATCCCCGCTACAAGAGGTTCTTTTCCGGAGCACATCGAAAGAGAAGCATATAAAGGTGGGCTCAACCGGGTGTCTGCATTCGACAGGTACACATACCAAGTCATGAACACTGGGTTTGGATGAAAGAAAAACAAACACTGACAGTTGGAAACCAAAATGGACTTCTTTGGCTGCATTTGCACCCTCGTATCAGAAACTTTTGAAAAGTGGATGCAAAAAATGCAGCGTTGTTGATAACTGTAAACGATTCCGTTCTGGCCTACCTTGTACGCGTTTGTGTGTTGGCATTTGTCAGATAATTATCCGGAATGCAAACTGCCTTTTCTAACCAAATAAGATATTTGAACTTAACAAAGTAAGTGACATCTCTTTTAAATTAGAAGAAAATGAAAAAAATGAAAAAAATATTGAAATTTTAAACGTTTTTGTCGCCACTTTGGAACCGGAAGTTACTTTTTCGTCGTGTATGTATTGTGTCATCGTACTTTAGGAACAGTAATCTACGTTTTATAAAAACTTGCACTGGATTATACCTACAACACAGCTTTCAAGGGACTCACGAAATGTAGCTATTTTCAACGTTTTTGCCACCATTTTGGAACCGGAAGTAACTTTTTCGTGTTATATATATTGTTGTATCGTACTGTAGGAACTGTTATTTTCGTTTTATCAAACTTTACTTTGGAATATACCTATACAGCAGCTTTCAAAGGATTTACGAAATGTAGCGAATTGGATATGATGTCATTTTTAAAATGAGCGGTGGCCATCTTGAAAAAAATGAACATTTTTGATGGCCAGCAGCTGATTTTTTTTAATTATCGTTTAGTCAACCTTTATACCAAATTTCATGCTTGTATCACGATTTGCACAATTATCTCCACAATATCTCCCACTATACTATAGCAGTACACATTTGTCCTGATTTATTGCCTAAATCTGAAAATTTTGAGATATATTTGCAAGTTATGTAAAAAACTGTTTTGTTATATAAGAAATATATTCAAAATTATATATGAGTTGAGCAAAAGATCTGGCAGTCAAGGATGTACGACTTGTTGATATGTATTTTATTCCTGTCGTTACTCCGTGGGTGAACGTACAAGACAAATGCTAATAAATGTAACTTTGACGTCAAATACGTCCGAAAACACACTCTTGTAAACAAAAACAAATAATAAAAAAAACCTACTCTCTTGTATCTTGCTGAAGACCGTAAGTGTGCTTTGAATTACTTTGTTTTTTAATTGATATCTTTGAATATCCATCTCATTAACATTTAGACCACATTTTGTTATTTGAAGCGACATCTTAACTCACTGAGATAAAAGAAAAAGGAAAAACACTAATGAGATATAAACATAGAAAAAGAACAATTATTTTCATTCAGAGTACCGGGTGTGTTGACTAGATACACATACATATTAAGTACCATATTGATTGGTAAGCCGTATACAAGACAAATAATATCGCATTTCAGACAACTGTCGAGGAATTAAACCTCCTTAAGTTGAAGGTTGTATCATAAATCTATGCAGTTTTAAAAGTAAATTAATGGAAAAAATAGGTTTATGTTATTTGTATATTTCTTTGTGAATCTATGACACACTTAAGCTTCTTATGTCTACCTTATAATATTTGTAAATTATTATGTGAATGCATTTGTATGTTTTTAACTCATCGCATTAAATATTTGCCACTTACTTACATGATTTATATTTATATTTTGAGAAATTACATCTTAATACAACTGAAGAGTTTTTTGTTGATTAAACTTAATACAATTTCTGTTTCCCTATTATCAAATACTATTGTAATAGTACACTATTCCCTTTATTTTCCTATTCCGTCACCGCACTACTATGTACACATCTCAACTTATACGATACGTGAGTGAATGATTACATTGTAAGGAACTTTATTAAGCTAAACTTGCTACAGTATTGGTTATGAGGAAGAACAACTGATATCAATACTACACAAGTTTTGCGGTCACTATTAAGAAGTTGTCCACCGATACGATATGTTTTTTTGTCTCTACTTTCGGGAGCATGGTTATGAGGAATTGTATATTTATTAAGATAGTCGTCTGTTCTGTAAATTTATTTGTAGTATTTTATCAAACTATCGACGCATCAGGTTCTTCTCTCTTTGGAGGTCATTAGATATCCTCAGGTATTTTCACTTCATGTGTATATTCAAAATGTATGCACGATATCGTAACATCGGTAAACTACTTCTTCTTCCTGTTTCAACAAATCAGCATAGATTTTCTTTAAATCTTATATATATACCCGTTGTTATCCATTCGTTTATTGTGTGTGAGCCTTTTAATATGCCATTTAATAACAGATTTTCAACTTTCCACAGAGATCGGTATTTCTATATTTTTTCTTTTCATTGTACAATATAATTCTAATTTTTATCTTAGATTTCTTTTTTTCAATATAATTATTACCAATGCAATGCATTTTGAATGAAATCGTTACCAATTAGACAACAATCAAACAGAAACCAAAGGTTAATGATTTTAAAAAGTAAATATCTTACACAAACGGCATTCGACAATCAGCATATGATAAAACATAAAGACTTATGGCCAGATTTTTACCAAAATGCCAAAAAAGAAGAAGAAAAAAAAGAAAAGAAACCCAACCAAACAAAAAACAATTCTTCTGGCTTGGGAAAGGTACCAGGCTTATAACTTGATACGCCAGACATATTTTGTTGTCTACATAAGACTCATCAGATACGCTCAGATCATAATATCATTTTTTGTATCCTATTAAAAAAAACAACGTTCAGCTGATTATCGGATCTATAAGCAACTTTCCGCTTATCTTTTTCTTTCTTGCATCTTTCGTAGCCTAAGGTTGAAGGCTCACAGTTGATTGGCACGATTTATCGGTGTCTAAACATAATAGCGGCATGTTATCGCGAACTTAAATCTTTAGATACCAGAAACATCGTCTGATATATAATTGATCCGATTGTGTCCTTTCTCAGATTATAACATTACTATGCAATAGGGAAGGCAAGAACGAAACAAATGATTTTTTAAAATCTTTACTGAATGCAAGAACGAAACAAATGATTTTTCAGAATAGAAATGACTAAGCTAAACATTGTGAAGGAAACATACGAACACAATAAAACAAAGATTACATTACCGAGGAAGAACAAGAACAAACGTAATCGAATTTCAGAATCTTGAGATCTTTAATACACGAAATAACGAAGTAGTTACCAAAGGTACCAGACATATAATTTTATGCGCGTTTCGTCTACATCAGAGTCATCAGTGACACTCAAATAAAACTAGTTTGAAAGCCAAAACAAGGATAAAGTTGAAGAGCATTGAGGACCCAAAATTTAAAAAAATGTGCCAAATAAGGCTAAGATATTTTATGCTTGCGATAAGAAAATCCTTAGTTTTACGAATAATTCATACTTTTGAAAACAGTAAATTTATAAAAATGAATAACATCATTGTTCAGAATCAAGAGCTGGAAACACGAGAATGATGCAAATCAACGTTTTCATATGGAAGGGAAACACATGAACAAAACACATAATAGTTAAGTATCATTAGAGAATAACAAAATTAGCAAATCAAACTTTATAATTCTGAAGTAACATATATAAATAACAAGTAATTTTTCGAAATTCAGATTTGATACAAGAACAAAACAAATCTTAAAATTGAGAATGAAAATGGGGAATGCATAGGAAATGGTGATTGAATAGTTTACATAGTAAAATTGTAACCGTTCATGTTGTTTCTACATTCGCATCGATATCTCTGCTAATGCACTGTTAGTCTCCGTGATTATATTGACCAATTAGCCATTTGTTTGGCATTGGATTGAGAATACAGATTTTGTTTCAATAAGATTTGCTGGTATGAAGTTTTTTTGAAACTTCTTAAAATAAAGGAATATATCTCCCTCATGCAAAGAAATTTTATGGTCTCATATTACAGTTTTACCTAATACATATGGTCTCTAAACCCGTCTAATCATCATGCGCGCAAACTTCATAGAATAAGTTTTATATTGTATCAAACTCCAACTGACAACATCCCAGTAGTGAGATTTTCCTTTCTTGTATATACCATTTAGATTGGAATGATGACAGTCACGGTACCACCATCCTCCTTTAGCATGTACTGCACAGTGTTTGGACGACTTATCATTGTCGCGGTCTTTCGTTGTAATAACATTAACGGTACCAATTTTTCTGCACCAGATGCAAATTTCGACAATACATGTCTCTTCAGTGATGCTCGTGGCCAAAATATGTAAAATCCAAAGCTTATATAAAAGATGAAGAGCTATAATCCAAAAGTTCGAAAAAGTTCATTCCATTATGATACGCCAAACCATCTTCTGTGATTAAATAGATTCAATTATAATTAAAATATATTCAATTCTAGTACTACATCTACTTTATCTGTCGGTTCATAAAGGTTCGTTTTTAACATTAGGTTCAAATAAGCCTACCACTTACTTTCTGATTTGAAATCCTGTTGATATATTCAAGACAACAACAAAAAATGGAAGTTTTTAACATCCATACGATGTTTCGTTGACCAAACTAGCTAAGGACATTTTTACCACATGGTAGATTGTGTTTTGTCATAATGTCGTCTAATCTTTTAATTACCAAACGTGACTTATTCCCGATTGTGACTGTTTTGCCGAGTGTGAACTCGCATTACTATAAGACGTGGTACGGTACTTATCCATCCCAAATTCATGTATTTAGTTTAAATGTTTAATGTTATATTTGTAATTCTCATCGGATTTTGTCAAATGTGTTGACGTCTTTTCTATTATATTTATGTGTTATGGTAAAGAAAATTAATCACCGCCTTCATTTATCAGATTTGATTTCGTTCAAAGTAATCAGTACGATATTTTACGTTTGAAGTTAGATTCATAACAAACCTGACATAGTTTTATAATATAGTTAATTGCTACCTCAGCTTTATATTAATAGGAATTAAAATGTGCTTTGTTATTAAATGCAATATCAGTATTTAGTTCAAATATATAATCTTAAATTAATCCTAATTCTATCTTATTCATTCTTATGTGACGTCATTTTTCATTTTTTGATGCTCTGTTTTACTAATTCAAATGACGTCATTTTTTCGTCATTTTTCAGTTTCAAATAGGACGTCACTTGGCGTAGAGGTTTAAACGTATTCGGATGTGTCTACTTTTGTGTTTCAAATGTCTGGTTATGTAAATGTATTTCAGTTGTTTCCTGTAATTAGTTAATACTTAGCTTTATCATGTACATCTTTTGAATATTCATTTTATTAAATTTACTGTTTGCAAAAGTATAAATTACTCTAAATTATAGGGATTTTCTGGTAACTTAACAGAAAACCCTTGCCGTTTTTGGCACAACCTTTTTGATCTTTTGGTCCTCGATGCTGTTCAACTTTGTACTCGTTTCGGCTTTCAAACTTTTGTATCTGTGCGTCACACATAGGTCTTGTGTGGACAAAATACACTTCTGGCGTATTAAAATTTTGAACTTGTTGCCTTTTGTTGGCTGTTGTTCGTGTGATTCTTTGTCAATTGTGTTCTCCAATTTATTTATATTGTAGTCCTGTGTTGTCATTTTGATGTTATATTTCACATGGCCATAAAAGTGCGAGGTTTGGCATGCCACAAAACCAGGTTCAACCCACCATTTTTTCCTTTAAAAATGCCCTGTACCAAGTCAGGAATATGGTCATTGTTATATTATAGTTCGTTTCTGTGTGTATTACATTATAACGTTGTATCGTTTGTTTTCTCTTATTTTTGAGTGTAAATTCACATTGCGATAAGACGTGTCACGGTACTTGTCTATCCCAAATTCATGTATTTGGTTTTGATGTTTTATTTGTTATTCTCGTGGGATTTTGTCTATATGTGTTACATTTTAGTGTTATGTCGTTGTTCTCCTCTTATATTTAATGCGTTTCCCTCGGTTTTAGTTTGTTATCCCGATTTTGTTTTTTGTCCATGGATTTATGAGTTTTGAACAGCGGTATACTACTGTTGCCTTTATTTAACGACCTTGGTTGGCTATACAGCCCTTGCACGGTCGGTATATTCAAGAAATAATTCACAGAAGCCTTTAATATTACTTTACTTATGGCTTGGGCTTGTCCCACAAAATGTGTAGCTTACATTTCCTTAATAACTGATAAAAATGTTTTTAATTCTCCATCCCAGACTTTGTAACTTTAAATTTACTGATGTTGCAATCTACCTTAAAATCCACAGTTGACATTTTGTAATTAAGGGGTCGCCATGCTGACTTGATGAAATCAGTACATGTGCTAACAATGCAATAAAATAGAAAAAAACCAAGAAGCCCTAAAAACCTTGTTTTACCTAATTATCTTAATTCAGAGTTTTTGCGGAACGGCAAAACTTTCAGCTTTCATGTAAGGGGAAGGCTTGGGGTCGTGCTTACTTGTTTAACCCCGCTACATTATGTATGTATGAGCCTGTCCTAAGTCAGGAGTTTGTAATTCAGTGGTTGTCGTTTGTGGGTGTGTTACATATTTGTTTTTCGTTCTTTTTTTGTTCATAAGAGTTATCAAAGGTACCAGGATTATAATTCAATACGCCAGACGCGCGTTTCGTCTAAATATGACTCATCAGTAACGATCAGATCAAAATATATATTAAGCCAAACAAGTACATAGTTGAAGAGCATTGAGGACCCAAAATTCCAAACAAAGTTGTGCCAAATATGGCAAAGGTTATCTATGGGATAAGAAAATCCTTAGTTTTTCGAACAAATTCAAAGTTTTGTAAACAAGAAATTTATAAAAATGACCACATAGTTAAAATTCATGTCAACACCGATGTACTGACTACTGGGCTGGTGAAACCCTCAGGGAATAAACGTCCACCAGTTGTGGCATCGACCCAGTGGTGTGAATAGTTATCAAAGGTACCAGGATTATCATTTAATACGCCAGACTCGCGTTTCGTCTACATAAGACTCATCAGGGACGCTATGATAAAAAAAAATTTATAAAGCCAAACAAGTACATAATTGAGCATTGAAAACCAAACTTCCAAAAAATTGTGCCATAAATGAGGCCGTTGGTTTTCTCGTTTTACATTGTTTTACATTTGTTATTTCAGAGCCTTTAATAGCTGACTATGATGTATGGGATTTGTTGAATATGCTGTACGGTGACCTATAGTTGTTAATTTTTGTGTCATTTTGTCTCTAGATGAGAGTTGTCTCATTGGCAACCATACCACATCTTTTTTTGTTATATTAAGTCTATCATTGATTTACTAATTATAACGATTTGTAAACCTTTTGAATAAATATCATTACAACTTTGTAATAATAATGTGAATAGAAATATTTTAGCTTTAACCAATCATTGTTAAGTCGACTAAATTTGCACTTTATATGAAAAATTGGGCATAACTTTTCTAAAACAAGTTCAAATCATCTTAATCCTCAAATTCATTTAAATACTTTAATACTATTAAATATCAGGTGCTTCTATTTAATGTACCTAATATAATGCAAACTATCAGATTAATCAAATATTGTGTAATTTCTACGTAAATAAACTTACTGGCATCCCCACTGTAACCTCCAACCGTCAAAATATACTTGGATGCTTCATTTCCAACTGTATATTTCTTGTAGATAGCATACCATTTGTTACCCGTCCAGTCACCTCAATCTATCCTTAACTCATACTTTCCACTTGAAGTCAAAAATATGTATATTATCATTCTCTGGTTTATAATAAAGGAAGGATTATATGATTAAAATTTTTGTATGTTAAACAGTTTAAAATATTTATCAATTTTTCATGCCCCATCTACGATAGTAGAGGGGCATTATGTTTCTTGTCTGTGCGTCCGTTCGTCCGTCCGTCCGTCAGTTCGTTCGACCGTGCATCCGTTCGTCCTGCTTGAGGTTAAAGTTTTTTTGTCAAGGTAGTTTTTGATGAAGTTGAAGTCCAATCAACTTGAAACTTAGTACACATGTCTCCTATGATGTGATCTTTCTGATTTTAATGCCAAATTTAAGTTTTGACCCAAATTTAATGGTCCACTGAACAAAGAAAAAAGATGGTGCAAAGCTCAGGTTAAAGTTTTGGTTAAAGTTTTTGGTCAAGGTAGTTTTTGATGATGTTGAAGTCCAATCAACAAGAAACTTAGTACACATGTTTCCTATGATATGATTGTTCTAATTCAAATGCCAAATTAAAGTGTTGATCCCAATTTCACGATCCACTGAACATGTTAAATGATAGTGCGAGTGGAACATCCGTGTACTATTGACACATTCATGTTTTATCTATTTAGATTCATAATCAGGAAATACATTTTATTCGTTTGATATGTTTGGGCGTTTATTTTCGCTATTTACTTAGGGACTTTCCGTTTAGAATTTTTCTCGGAGTACGGTATTTATGTTATTTGACTTTTTTGCCTTTAAAGAGGGACGAAAGATACCAAAGGGACAGTCAAACTCATAGATTGAAAATATGATAGCATTTGATTTTAACTGTTTTTATGGACTTCATCTTAAGAATTTGCCATGGATTTCTGTAATTTTTGTTATAATATTTTTCTTTCAACATATTGAATATTGATGATAGTGTTAAACATATACCAACAAATGTTTTCTCTATAATAATTTCTATGTCATTAGCAGCGAATGCGAGATGAATCATAATTGCAACAATTACCTAGCCAAAAACTGTTTTCGACATTTCCAAATCCTTTTTTTGTACTCTGCCCATGTTCTGTAAAAATATGTGTTATCCTGTCGTCTTTGTTATACCTTTTTAAAATAAAGAACAAATAAGCTAAATGCATATTCTGATTCTTTACTATAAATAACAAAAGACAATTTTCCGCCTGTTTCAAATGGGAATAGATCTATATGATAGTATATCAAAAGGACCAATGTGTTAAACAGAAACTGTTACGCTCCTTAATACGTCAGTAAGGTCATTTTGATGTCTTTTTTTGTTGCGAAATGGTAGAATACAAGAACAGAGTTTTATTGAAATAAGGACATATGTTGGCTGCCTTCAATGTCTTCATTACATGTTTATGACGTAATACTTTTTTCTTTCTTCTTCAATTTTCCGTCTATTGGAATATAATTTAATTTTGGATGTAACGCGTCTTCTGATTGGCTGACGTTGTTTTGTTTATCAGCTCATAAACATAATTTTGCCATGTGACCGTGACGTTTGTTCATAGTTTACGCCGGTATGAAAGGGACTTTAGAATTAAATTATAAATAAATGACTGTAATATGTTTTCTGTCTATTCAAAATAACATGACAAATTTGGTGCAGACTTATAAATAACACGCTACGCGGATTATTCAGTGTACACCATACTTTTTATGTTATTTCTTCATAGACAGAACAAATATTACAGTCATTCCTTAAATATTCAATACTGAAAGGTATTTGTTCATAATGCATTGCCTACCGTCCAACCTCCATCATATTCATCCATGTTACAATAGACTGTCATAGCTGTAGAATTGTCTGGGTATATAGTGTACATACCGCTATTCTTGTGAACCTTCTTCAGTTCAGTACAGTCGCGGGATTTATATAAATCCAAAGGTTTGTGTAATGGCCTGACCATTAAGTATAACCACGATTGGGCTCAAGCAATAAGAATATCAGGTGCTGACAATTTATTCTTAAACCAATCTAACAAAAGGTAAAAAGCTGAAAAACAAATAAAATACAATTTTACAATGTGTTCAATTAATGTTATTATAACGAAATGTCAAAGGTAATTGATAGCAGAGTCTGTTAAATGCGAGAAAATGTTGTACTTCAAGAACGGTTAAATTTCAAGTATTTCACAGAGAAAAGGTTCAAATATGTAGAGAGCAATTTGAAGGGTTCAAATACAATGTTGTAGAATTAACTCACTCTGTTGTTAGCCACGAATTGTGTCCAAGATGATGCCTCAACGAAATGTTCCTCGTGATCGTAATGACCTTGCAATTTTCCTGTAACGGATACGTATGAGAGAGGGAAAGGTAGCGCCGGTACGATGTTTTAACGTTAAAGATGAATAATCCTCCTAGACTGGAACACATAAATAGATTAAGAATATAATCAAACGAACTATATAAATTACGGAACGGTGTAACAGAATAGTTTGCATAGACCTAACTTTAATACTAGAAGTCAAATATCGATTATTGTCATAAGTCTTAGCAAAAAAAAAAAAAATGTCATGCTTCACAAAGAGTAAACGTCTATGGTCAAATCGTGTAAATGTAAGAACACGTTGTATAAAGAAATGATACAGTCTGTACTTGTTTTAAAAAGCCGTGAAAATTGATACAAAATCAAAAACTACTACCACCGATAGAAGATAAGTTTTCAAAGAAAATGTGTCAATAAAAATATGCATGTGTGTTTATTTGATACATAATTATTATTTGTAATTCTTAATACTTTATACTTAATTCATGTTTATGTTTCTTTATTTCATCTAAGGAATTTGCCATGGCGTTGTCAGTTTGTTTTCGATCTGTGAGTTTGACTGTCCCTCTGGAATCTTTCGTCTTTCTTTTAAAGTCGTACGACACAGATATCTCAGGTTAAGAAATTAGTATTCTGTGCACGGTGCATGTTGATGATAGATCCTTTTCTTAAATCATAAACAGTATTCATATTTATACTTCTTCAATTTGTTTTTTAATTCTGGTTTTCATCTAACTTTTGACGCATTCAAAACTAATTTTGCAAACATGTATCAGCTTGATATAACCCTTTAAGTGCGATAAATTCAAAAGTTTGATGGAAAGGATAGAGAATGTGATATTCTTAGTCAAAATAGATTTGCTTACCCTGAACATCCTTTTTCAACATCCTTATTACACTCGATTCTTCTTTCGGGCCTTTACTCGCTGAAATATTTTATAAACTGATCAATATAAAAAAGATGTGACATGATTACCAATGAGACAACTCTCCACAACAGACAAAATGACAAAGAAATTAAATATAGGTCACTGTACGGCCTTCAACAATAAGCAAAGATTCCTATTTATTGGTAATTTTATTGAATTCTCTTTTATTTATTGATTATTACTAGATTATTGAATTCACGATAATTTCATATATCGTTAAATAAATATATTTCAATTAATACTTGCCTTCCACTATCAATTTCAACTTATTTCTCAACTGTGTGTTAAGCTTTGCTATATCACTGTATACGTCAATATCTACAATAAAAGTTTGTTTCAATTTAAAGAAGTTTAGTAGATTTATGTCTTGGGACTAGCTCTAAAGAAAAAAAAAGTAAAATCACAAACATACTAAACGGAAAGTTCCCAATCAAATGGCAAAATCAAAAGCTCAAAAACATCAAACAAATGGACAAAATTCCTTTCTTGATACAGACATTTTCTCATGTAGAAAATAGTGGATTGAACCTAGTTTGATAGCTAGCTAAACCTCTTACTTGTATAACATTCGCATCAAACTCCATTATATTGTCAAGGATGTGTGAACATAACAAAAAACCGACATTAGGTAAAAATATCAAAAATAGGGGTATAAATAAGCGCAACAGTAGTATACGGCTGATCAAAATTCATAAATCGATAAGGAAAAAAAAATCCGGGTTACAAACTTAAAATGAGGGAAACGCATCAAATATTACAGAACTACGACACAACAGAAACACAACGTTAATATGTAATACACACAGAAACGAACTATAATGTAACAATGGCCATTTTCCTGACTTGGTACAGGGTATTTTAAGAAAAAAATGCTGGGTTGAACCTGATTTTGTGGCATGCCAAACCTCCCGCTTTAATGGCAATGTTAATTATAACATTAAAATGACAACATTACATGACAGGACTACAATACAAATAAATGGGAGAAAATATAGGACAGAGAAACAAACGAATAATAGCCAACAAAAGGTACTAGGTTAAAAAAAAAATACGCCAGACGTGCGTTAAATCCACACAAGACTAACCAGTGACGCTCAGATAAAAAAAGTTTGAAAGCCAAAACAAGTACAAAGTTGAAGAGCACTGAGGACCAAACGTTCAAAAAATTTGTGACCAATACCACCAGGGTTATCCACCTGGGACAAGAACATATTTATTATTTAGAATAATTCATACGTTTGCAAACAGTAAATTTTATAAAATGACTATATAATAGATATACATGATTAAATTGAAGTGGTGACTAGCTACAGAATAAAAACACAGCCCAAATCCAGTGCAACGCACAAAGTGACGTCACATTTGAATTTCTAAAACGAGTTCCTAAAATTAAGAAAGAATTTGGATGGAATTCAAGATTAGATTTGTATGACTTATCTAACATTTGTTATCAGTGAAAATTACAATACTAATTAATATAAAATTGTAGTAGTAATTAAATATTAATTGTATTATCTAGCTGTGTTGTTGTTTCTTCTGAATCAAACTGATCGTGTTGTTTTGTTGATCCAAACTAAAATCTAATAAATGTACTAGATGATTAATTATCTTTACCATAACACACAAATACAAAAGAAAAAATAATAAAATTTACAACTACAAACGTTAAGACATTTGACAAAATCTGATGACAATAACAACTATACCATCAGAACTAAATAAATGAATTTTGGATGGAAAAGTACCGTGACACGTCTTATAGCAATGCGAATTCACTCTCAGCAAAACAGTCACAATCAGGTATACGTTACGTTCTGTAATAAAAAGATCAGACGACGTAATGACAAATCACAACATAACACGCGATAAAAATGTCCATAGTTAGTTTGGACAAAGATACATCGTATGGATCAATCAATTTGTGATGGTTTCCGTAAAATTTATGGAGTGTCATTTTTAATCTGTCATCCTCATAACTTTGTTGGAGCAGTATCTGCAATAGGAGCATACTCCTGTATGTATGAAGTCCGTATAGTGTTAACATGCACGAGAATAACGTATCAATAGAGATATTAAAACACCATACGAAGGGTCAGAGGGTATATGTTACTGCTGAGAAATGGAAAATTGAAAAACGGGTAGTTGAAATCGTCCCGTTTATCATAGATTTTCGTGTGAACTCGTCTTTCTGTGTCAATATTGAGGAAAAGATCAAGGTATGAAGAAGTCCTTCTAGTATCAGTAGAATCCTTAATTTCAAGTTGACTGGGATATATGAGATGCAAGTTAAGTATTGGATGAAATATGGGTTATTCAATGATAGGATATCATCAATATATCGGAAAGTAAAATTAAAGAATTTCAACAGTCAGCATTGTGTTATATCTTAATCATAATAAATTAATCACATATAAAATATCACTTATTGATCAGCCGTTTTCAGTCAGATGAAGATGCGACTGTTTATGTACTAATCAAACTAGTTACAATATTCTAAATAATAATGTCATCTTATATTGCAAATTTTGTACCTTAAAAAAAAGAAGGAAGCTTTACTAAAAACACAGGGTTGTCTCATTGGCACTCATACCACATCTAGGACATTCCTTGTCGTAATGATTAAGATGAGTTAAATACTCTATTTATTACTAAACATTTCATAGAACCAATTAAAGTGTATGTAAGTGACGTAATGCTTTTTTTTGTTTTAATCTTTTCTTTTAAGAATTCTGAAATAACATAAAACTCACTGTTCAGTATGGATTGAGTGTCTTTTAACAGTTTATTCGCTGTCTTTTTTGGTTTATCGTGGAAACATACCTCTATAATAGTTGAGACATGGTACATTGTAAACAACCTTCTATAAAGAAGTAAAGTGAAACACTATATTAGTATAAACAGATGAAAGAAATTAAAACCCCTGGCTTTCAAAATATGAGTTTGAGCATTCCTGATTAAGGTAAAATCCTTCAAGAGGAGTAAAAATTAGACATATTCGATAAGTGCTAAGGGAAATACCGACTTATGAATTAAAATCTAATTATGACAATGATATGAGCTAAAAGCATTATTTAAACACTTACTTAAATCTTGTTTTAAAGGTTTTAAAAATGTGAATATACTAATGGGACACAAGCTAAGAGCATCTGAAACTATGACCAGGTGAGCATTTATTCTTATAACCGCAAGCTTTCTAATGGTGAAACATGTGTGTGAGTTTGACTTGATGATATATATTTGATCTCAGAAGGCAATATTAACATGAGCAATACGAAAAATAAAACAATTTAATCCTCTTTTTAAAGATTCAGGGGGAAAAGAAATTACAAATACCTTGTAATGAGAACAGTATATCATCAACCGTTGTGTCCACGTCTAAAGATTCTCGCTTGTAATTGTTTGCCATTTATCAGTCATGTCGTCAGATATTTCTCTCCGATTTGCTTGTGAAGTTTTCTGTTTTGTCATCGATGCTAATAATTAAAGAAATAGTTTCTATTGGGAAAAAAGTTAACATATATATTTCTTTGGTGCAGGAGCCCATGAATCTAATGACTAACAAATGAAGCCTACTGGTTTGTATTACTTCATTTTTTAAATTTAAACCCACTTGCAAGCCTTTCCAAAAGAAACCATTGCAATGAAAGACAAAAAACTTTAATCATATACATTATTATCCCTTAGTGTGATTAAAGTTTATCTAAATACTTTTCTACTCTTTACACTACACTTCCACACAATCTTATTAAACAAAATTTTCCTATTTAGTTAAATGGTCGTTTGGTAAATCTGAATGCAAATATATTTTGTTTTTCGTTTATTTTTTTTTATATAAATAAGGCCGTTAGTTCTCTCGTTTGAATTGTTTAACATTGTCATTTCGGGGCCTTTTATAGCTGACTATGCGGTATGGGCTTAACTCATTGTTGAAGGCCGTACGGTGACCTATAGTTGTAAATTTCTGTATCATTTTGGTCTCTTTTGGACGGTTGTCTCATTGGCAATCATACCACATCTTCCTTTTTATATTATACAGTTAGCCGAAAACTATACAGTCAATATATTTCAATATATTTATCTTGGTTTGATTTTATACACGATGTACGTATCATCTGTTGTCGTAAACCTGATGTTTGTAATAGTGCTTGAGTCGCAAATAGGATAATGCATTAGAACAGTAACTTGCCTCGTCAGTCTAGATGATGTCACATGGTTCACTTTTATTTTGTTGAGATTGCGATTAAAAGTTTACTTTATAACAATTTACTGTATATTCAAAAAATAGATATTGCATTAGGTATACTTCCAATAATATCAATATGTGGTCCTTTCTATTATATAAATTTACTGTTTTTCAAAACTATGAATTTTTCGAAATGCTAAGGATTTTCTTATCCCAGGCATAGATTATCTTAGCCGTATTTGGTATACCTATTTGGAATTTTAGGTTTCCAATACTTTTCAACTTTTTACCTGTTTGACTTTATAACTTATTTTATCTGAGTCAGTGATGAGTCTTATGTAGACAAAACGCGCGTCTGGCGTATTAGCTTATAAGCCTGGTACCTTTGATAACTAATTTCAAAGCTTTTGGTGTTTTTCGTATTACCAAAATATTCTTCTTTAAACTAGTCTTGCGCAATGATATCGATTTCTCCCGCAAAAAGTTAGTTTTCTCAATGTTTGTTATCAATCGGGTTAACCTTCTTTTAGCCACTTCAGTTTTTTTTTGGATGCATACTCTGTTTCACATTTTCAATGCTTCCCAACCAAACGGTTCCCGGATGATAATTCGAATATTCCCTATGTTGATTTGAACAAGGATTTGTATACTATACAAATCCTTGATTTGAATGAAATTCATTAAAATTGAAAATAAAGGACAGGAAATAACGGCCATTAATTTATGGGTCAACATGTCAAGGTCAATGCTACTAAACTAGACTTATTTTAGTAAAATGGTCCGAAGAAGGCATCTTGATTTTTTCTGTGCTTTAATGGACTAGAACTGATACATCTCATATATTGAGAGAGATAAAGCCCTCTGATGTTGAGGTCAGATGTCATGGTCACTATTACCTTTAAAAGAACAAAAAAAAAAAAAAAATCATGAAAAAATAGTTTCTTTGATGTAGCATGACATTCCATTGCTTGATTGGAATGCAACTAATACAGATAGGCGATGAAGGTCATAGGAAGTTTTGTTTTTACCTTTATTTTAATTAGTTATGTTATTTTTGTAGATCTTGTATTAGTGACCTGTAAACTAGTTTTGTAGATAATTGGCAAAATACAAAATTTCGTCAAATATGTAATTTATATACCATCATGAATAATTCAATAGTACATTGCAATTCGTGCTCTTGAAAGCAGTTTGTTCCGAAACCTGAAGGAATACACGGCCGGTACCGAAATTAATCTTTCTTATAATGTTCTATTCTCCTCTCTTTTATAAACTTCAACAAAATTCAAGAACAGATGGGATAATCTGACTTACCTTTCAACAATGAGTGAATAATTGAGTATACCATGACTTAAACACATATATTATAGGTACTTTACTTTTAAAATATTAATAATGTTATAAGGCATTCAAAATCTGCAAAGAATATCTGCTGAAATAATTCACAAAACAGGTACTCCATAAAATTATAAATACATGACTTTATTTTGGTAATACTTGGTGAGACCTTTTTGGAAGCAATAGCTTGATATTTTCTAACCACACTCCTCTCATTTCATTTTAATAGAAATAGCTATAAAAATTCAACCGTCTAAACAAATACTGTTTGAATTAATCAAATTTTAAATAAGTTAAATTAATTTAAAAAAAACAATAAGGCCTTTCCTCGCCTAGAGGAAAGACCTTAAAAAAGAACTCTGAGTAAATTAAAATCGGAACTTCCCTTATCAAATGGCAAAATAAAAACTTAAACATTTTAAACAACTGGATAACAACTGTCATACTCCGAATTTGGTAACGGCATCTCTTTATGTAAAGGAGGGACGAAAGATATCAGAGGAACAGTCAAACTCATAAATTGAAACTAAACTGACAACGCCATGGCTAAAAATGAAAAAAACAAATAATAAGCAATACGAACCCCACCAAAAACTAGGGGTGATCTCAGGTGCTCCGGAAGGGTAAGCAGCTCCACATGTGGAACCCGTCGTGTTGCTTATGTATCATTATGCATATGGTGGATTAAACCTTGTTTTAAAGCTATCTAAACCTCACATTTGCATTGCATTAGCATACAATTCATTATATTAACAACAAAAAAACATGATCAAAACAAACAGACATGATAGGTCAAAATGTCAAAAGTAGAAGAACAGCAATCAACATTTTGAAATAATCTTAATCACTATGAAAACAAACAAATGTGTCAACAAAGAAAAAACAGCCACGTCAACAAGTTTTGTTCCAAAATGTACTAAACAGTGTAGTTAATAATTTACAAAGACATATGAGAGAATAATATACTCACAATTAAGATGATGAGCAACGACAGTAGCTATAATCTTTTCTTCAAGACCATCATTTTTTATTTGAGAAGTTGATACTGAATTTTCATCAACAAGGTCTTGGTATCCTCAAATGAACTATTTTTAGATAAAGGACAACACTGTTTTTTTACCTAACCTTGGTTAAACAACTTTATGACAAGACACTGGCGATATCTATTAAGTCAGTGTCGCAGCTGTTAGTTCTTGAAAACCAAAAGAGTTGAGCAATATATTCCCCACATGCAGATAAAATGCTCTCTACACTATTATACGGACATTTTGAATTTTATTAAGGAAATGAATGAGAGGTAGCGCATTTTGCTATCCCAACACAATCGATCAAATCCCTTTCAAACCAAATTCTCTTGAACAATTTTGAATCATAGAATAGGAAATGTAATGGTAAATATTGGAGGTTTGAACCACATTGTCTGTTATTTTGTTTTAAAGTTAAAAAAATGACATATCTTAAGAGAATAATTGTCTAATTTTAACACGGGAAGAATCTAAAATCTCTTTATTTTGAGATGCATCTATAAAAACACTAAGGCAAATCCCAATTATATATCGTTACAATGGATACCGTTGATTTTCAGGCATCACAGTTTCAAGGATTTCATATGAGATAAATCAATCACCCAAGCATAGTTTCATCGTCATCCAATCACAACTATTGTGAACTTTCCATTTCTAAGTAGCAACATTCCAGCAGCACCTGCAAACGGGGTATATGTCTCCCAATTGATACGATATCCTAGTGCTTGCATTTCCTATCATGATTTTCTTGATAGAGGGTTGCTGCTCACAAGGAAGCTATTTAACCAAGAGTTCCAAATGGTGAAGTTGAAATCATCCCTTCGTAAATTTTACGGACGCCATCACGAGTTGGTTGACCGTTATGGAATAACCGTTTCACAAATGATATCGGATATGTTCCTTACGTCGTTATCTACAATCCCCTTCCCTTTCATGAATGTGACCTACCGAATTAGACTATTTACCGGATTTGTTATAACATGAGCAACACGACGGGTGCCACATGTGGAGCAGGATCTGCTTACCCTGCCGGAGCACCATAGATCACCCCTAGTTTTTGGTGGGGTTCATGTTGCTTATTCTTTTGTTTTTTAAGTTGTGTCATCTGTACTATTATTTGTCTGTTTGTCTTTGAAATTTTCAGCCATGGCGTTGTCAGTTTATTTTCGATTAATGAGTTTGACTGTCCCTCTGGTATCTTTCGTCCCTCTTTTGTAGCTGTTTGTTTACACATAATTTAAAACATGCTGATAAAAGAAGATTTCCTATGCAAAGAACTTGTGTCTTTTGATATAAGCTGTCAGTTTCGCAAAACTTAATTCGGTTCTAAAATAACCATTAAGCATTACAGTTCTTTAATATGTGTGATGGATGCAAAGATCGAAAAACTTTTGAGACTATGCATTTTGAATGTATTACACGCATACATGATGCATGAATATATTTTTAAATTTTTGAATACTGTCCCCATTTCACTTAAACTGTTTTACAAAAAGTGTGGTCCATTTTATTGAAAACTGCACTTGAATTTAAGAAATACTTGACTTCATAATATAGTAAATTCTCCCAATTTTTTTAGAGAACAAGAATAAAAGTGTATTTCCTCTAAAATGAAAGTACTTCTAAATGTTTAATGTGGGTGCATATATGAAGCAAATATAATTCGACTTGTTAACATCGACTGCACGAACATATTAGAATAAAACTCAACAGTAAGGGCTAGAGTATTATCTGTTTTACCAACAAATAGTAATAAAAGGTACAAGGATTCCAAACAGTTGTGTCAATTCGGCTCAGGTTATCCATTCCTGGAATAACAAAATCCTTAGTTTTTCGAAAAATTTCATTTTTGTAACAGGAAATTTAAAAAAAACCACATAATTGATATTCATGTCAACACCGAAGTGCTTACTACTGGGCTGGTGAAACCCTCGGGGACGAAACGTCATCCAGCAGTAGCATCGACCCAGTGGTGTAAATAGTTATCAAAGGTACCAGGATTATAATTTAATACGCCAGACGCGCGTTTCATCTACATGAGACTTATCAGCGACGCTCAGATCTAAATAATTATAATGCCAAACAAGTACAAACTTAAAGAGCATTGATGACCCAAAATTCCAAAAAGTTGTGCCAAATACTGCTAAGGTTATCTATTCCAGGGATAAGAAATTCCTTAGTTTATCGAAAAATTTCAAAGTTTTGTAACAGGAAATTAACAAAATAGATCACATAATTGATATTCATGTCAACACCGAAGTGCTTACTACTGATCTGGTGATACCATCGGGGACGAAACGTCCACCAGCAGTTGCATCGACCCAGTGGTGTAAGTAGTTATCAAAGAAACCAGGATTATAATTTAATACACCAGACGCGCGTGTCTTCTACATGAAACTCATCAGTGACGCTCAGATCTAAATAATTATAAAGCCAAACAAGTACAAAGTTGAAGAGCATCGAGGACCCAAAATTCAAAAAATTGTGCCAAATACGGCTACGGTTATCTGTTCCTGGGATAAGAAAATCCTTAGTTTTTCGTAAAATTCAAAGTTTGTAACAGGAAATCTATAAAAAAAACCCCACATAATTGATATTCATGTCAACGCCATAACCATTTTAACTTGACAATGTGATATGACTATCAAATAGCCAAAACAGTCAGTGAATTGCATACAATTATGTAGATACACATACATGGTAACACAATTAGTAATAGGGAAGTTAACAAGAACGATGAATCTTAAAATATGCGTTAAAGGTCTGAACGTTTTAATTGTAGTCACGTTTATGAATTCTTTCCTTTTTCATTTTTGACATGCGTTTTGTTATTAAAGTTATAAGTTTGAATATCCCTTGAGGGATTGTACGCCTTGTTTTACCTCACCCAACCAAAAGGTCAAGTGAGCTTTCCCATTATTTCGCATCAGTTCTTCGTCGCCCTCTGATAACTTTTACAAAAATCTTCTTATCAGAAACTGTTAGTTCAAAATCATGCATTTGGTCACAATCATCATTGATGTCATCCGTTTTAAAACAAAAAATGTGTCTGAGTACCCCGCATGCCAATCAAAATGGCAGAAAAGGGTAAAAATAGAACAAGAGGTGAAATGCAAGTTTTAACTATTATTTTATCAGTCAGTCGACTTCTTATAAGTGTTATTGCCCTTTGAAGACACCTTTTTCCATTTGTTTCCTTTTAAACAGTAAAAGTATGATAGATGGATATAAACTGTTAAAAATAAGCAAGATGTATCAGCGAGACAATGATAAAGATAAAGACAAATGAAAGAAATACTTCGATTACTCTTTATTAGCGAGTGATTTTTCCATTTTTGTGCGTTTTGCCTTATATGATAAAAATCACTATAAATAAATAAACACATAAAATAATAAAGATGATCAACAAGGAATGATCTACAAAGGTGTCAAATTTTGCCGATATTGTTACTAGTAGTGGATAGCAGTAATTGCAATTAACGAAGGATTTTTTTTAACTTCTATGGGTTTTGAGCAAAAACAAATGAAGATAAAGCGAAACTAAACACACTAAATGATCAGCCATAAAAGATCAACAAAACAGATTTTCGTCTTTAGTGTTGGAGAGTTTGTTTTGTTAAATATGCACACAAATAGACCAAGGTGAGCAACACAGGCGCTTCCGAGCCTCTAGTTTATGTTGTATTTAAAATATAACTACCGTTATACTATAATATAAGTATACATGTAACAATGCACTAGTGACCTTATACGATATACAGTATATGGGGTATGTACATTCCATATTGGATGAGAGCGAACCACCAGTACATTGTGTAAGAAAATATCTTACCGACTATCTTAACATGTGACATTGAGACTAGTGATCCATCAAAGTGATAAAATCTTCAGTAATAAGAACCTACAATCATTGGTGTATGCAAAAACTATAGCACCTTGCTAACTGTAATGTGGAATATTTTGGTATTAAGGCCACACCAATTTGATTCCTTGTTCGACGGACCCGCCCGCACCTATTTTTTTCAAAACAGATTTTTTTTATTTTTTTTATCTTCCCGCTTCCCGCATCCGGAAATGTAAGCATGTCCATTTCCCGCACCGTTTTTTGTGTAAATATTATAAAAAGATATCAACATTTGTTTTTAAAATCACAGTCTAACCTGTATATAACGATTTTAAACATAAAAGCTCCCCACCACACTGTAAATATCTGTGAGAATATTTGTTTCAGCATGAAACCTATTTATCCAAAGCGGGAGTGATCCGATATAAATTTATAACAGCGGAAATACCTGTAAAGAACAAAAAATTGGTTACTTTCCCCCTTACTTATATTCCCTATCAAAAAATGTTCGTTGTTTGAATAAAGTACAAATAACTTATGGAGGATTTGCCTTCAACTGCAATTATATTGTATGCTGGCGAAACAAAACTATCCATAGCCGCTGCATGTTTATGCACCTGTCCTGATTGATTGAGGGGCCTGTCGTTCAGCAGTTATCGTTTCTTGATGTTGTTCATTGGTATTTTCCCGTTTGGATATACATGATATATAAATTAGATCTTTGGTTTTCCTGTTCGAATTGTGTACACTAATAATTTTGGGGTCCTTTATAGCCTGCTGTTTGGTCTGTATCAAAGCCCTGTGTAAAAGGCCGTACTTTGACCTGTGTTTGTTATTATCAGGTTGAGAACAACCTTCCCTCAGACAAGGGGTCATTTTACTGATGTAGAAAAGAAAATAGAAATACCAAGGATTTGTATAGTTCTTCTATACAAAACCTTTGAAAAAAAAAGTTTTGTACTCAAAAAGAGGAGAGTTACATCATATTTTAAACAACTTTTTCTAAAAGAGGGGTCCACTTATTTTAAATAATATTAAACTGTTAAAGTAAATGTGTTAACATGGTTAAAGTCCAGGAATATTACAAAATTCTTGGACATGTTTTGACCATTCAATACCAGATAGATATATAGTTCTTTGAGAAAATGTGAGCCCTTTTGTACAAACAAATATATTATAACTTATATCTTATATTGATCCCTCATAAAACATGTAAAAGGGATATTTATAACATTATGGGGTTGTCCCCAAACTGATTATGACTTGGATGGAGAATTGTCTCATTGTCAGTCATACATACATAGACCAGATTTAATTATTTCTTGGTGAACAGGGAAAAATTACTTCAGAAATTAAAGAAATGTCAAAGTACAAGTGATAAATCAAGCTTTAATATTGTCAAAACCTACTATTTTATGTTTACAAAAAAAAATTATAATCGCTCGCCTTTACTTTTCAACCTTCACCTCAAAAATTAGCAAATTAAATATTTTTTATTTAAAATTTTCAAATCGCTCGCTCGCCCCCAAATTTTGGAGTCCAAAAATCCGTAGAACAAGAAATTAAATTGGTGTGGCCTAATATTGATTCACTCATAGGGCATTTGCATCAGAAATAAACACATTTATTCTAAAATCAGTTGTTGATCTGATACGGGTTATGTTCTTCTGATATATACTATGTTCATGTTAGTATGATACTAAACCACTAACGGGAGAGGTTATGCTTAATTTTCATAATGATGTAGACATTAACCCTCATGTAGTTTAATTGAGGTCTGAAGCTGGCATGTCGGTAACTGCTAGTAGAGTCATTTGTTAAAATCAATGTCCTCTGGTTAATTTTATTTTGTTACTTATTCTGACATCGGACTCGGACTTCTTTTAAACTGAGTTTTCTGTGCATACTGCTGCGTGTTTCTGTATTCTACATTGAGGAGTGAGATATCACAAAACATGTTTAACCTGGCCGCATTTTTGCACCTGTCCCAAATAAAGGCAACAGTAGTATACCGCTGTTCGAAACTCATAAATCGATAGAGAAAAAAAAACCAAATCCGGGTTACAAACCAAAACAAAGGAAAACGCATCAAATATAAGAGGAGAACAACGACACAACAGAAACACAACATTAAAATGTAACATACACAGAAACGAACTATAATATAACAATGGCCATTTTCATGATTTTACTTACTTGGTACAGGACATTTTAAGAAAGAAATGGTGGGTTGAACATGGTTTTGTGGCATGCCAAACCTCCCGCTTTTATGGCAAAGTTAATTATAACATTAAAATGACAACATTACATGACAAGACTATAATACAAATAAATGGGAGAACATATAGGACAGAGAAACACACGAATAATAGCTAACAAAAGGTACCAGGTTTACAATTTCATACGCCAGACGTGCGCCTCGTCCACACAAGACTAACCAGCGACGCTCGGATGAACAAAGTTCGAAAGCCAAAACAAGTACAAAGTTGAAGAGCACCGAGGACAAAAGTTCCAAAAATTTGTGCCCAATATGGCTAGGGTTTTCTGCCTGGGAACATCCTTATTATGTAGAACAACTCATACTCCTGCAAACAGTAAATTTTATAAAAAAATTACTATATAATAGATATACATGATAAAACTGAAGTGGTGACTAACTACAGAATAAAAACGGATACATTACATAAAACAACCTAATCCAGCACATAAAAATACACAGCCGAGTTAACCAAAGCCCTAACGCACAAAGTGACGTCACATTTGAAATTCTAAAAAACACACACAGTGACGTCACATTTGAATTTGTAAAAATATTTCCCAAAAATAAGATAGAAAAAGAATTGATTTAAGATTAGATTTGTATTACTGATATTACATTTATTAATAACAATGAAAATTACATTACTTATAAATATGAAATTGTGGTAGTAATTAGATAATTAATTGTATTATCTAGCTATGTGGGTGTTTTTCTGAATCAAACTGTAAACCAAATATATCGTATAAATTTCGTTGAACCAAACTAAACTCTAATAAATGAAGGGAGTGATTAATTATCTTGACCATAACACATGAATATAACAGAAAAGACGTTACGACAATTAACAAAATTCGATGAGACTAACAAATATAACATGAAAACTAAATACATGAATTTGGGATAGAAAAGTACCGTGACACGTCTTATAGCAATGCGAATTTACACTCAGCAAAACAGTCACAATCGGGAATAAGTCACGTTCGGTAATTAAAAGATCAGACGACGTAATGACAAACCACAATTTAACACGTAGTAAAAATCTAGTCCATGTCAGTACACATTTTTATTTAGGGGACATCTGATGCCCATACTTCATACTATTTAATTTACACAATTATCTGTTTTGATCTGTTAAACGCAATTCTCTGCAAAAATGCATTTGAAGGTAATGTACGATAAGCTGCAAAAGTTCTTTACGACATCAAATTTTACCTAGAAGGCGGCACGCTCCTGTTGTAGTTCAATTTGTTTTACCCTTAACGTGATTCACACCTATAATACACTATAGCAACAATCGCTACATAAATATATAAATACGTTTAAGGTATTTTGTTTGGATAACATTAAGAACACATTAAACAACGAAGTTATGTTTGAAAATCAAAGAATACTAACTAAACAGAACTAAACAATCACTAAAAAAAGTGAAAAAGTAGTCCCATGAAGCAGTCGTCATTTATATAACCAATTCAATCGGTGAGCTTGAAAGTAATTATGGATATACACTCTATACTACTCTACCACATATTTTTTTTTCTAATCATGATATTCCAATAACGTTTACAGTATTTTGATTAAACCTAGGTTTTTTTTAAACAAGAGAAAGACCCGAAACAAAACACTAATTGTTGGATTAGTTAATCAGCTATATTTTATGGTTGCTTTGCTACAAAAACAAACGAGACTCTTTTTTTTTTATACAAAACTTGTAAAAATCATTTTTACCAAATTTGAATCGAAGTACATCTCTAACCAAAACAAATTACCTTGTATTCAAAAGACGATACATTTGTTTGCAAACCTAATTTAATCAATATGAATTATATGCATATCACGTTTTGAGTAATATTTGCGTATAAATGTTCAGTCTCTTATGATGTTGTTTTAACATTTACTCTCTTAGCACGAGAATAATATATAGAATAATTGAAACAATCGTATACCTTTCGTTAATAAGGACATTTCTCATTTGGTGTTTATATTTTACAGGTAAGGAAAGCATTTTTTGTCGTCCTATTAAAACCATTAATACACAAACAAAATTAACAATGATATCGCCGTCTTAAAAAACATCTTAAACCATTCGGTGTCACTTTTAATCTTCCAATTATTTATCTATGAAATTCAATGTATAAAAAGTTGAACATGTCTTCTTCAGCTGAAATGTTCATTTCTCTCGTTGGTAAATCAAACAGAATTCAGATTGAAAATTAAATCAACCTGTTTTGTAATCTCTGATCTATCTAAAAAGTAAAATCACAAAAATGCTGAACTCCGAGGAAAATTCAATCGGAAAGTCCCTAATCACATGGCAAAATCAAATGATAAAATACATTAAACGAATGGATAACAACTGTCATATTTCTGACTTGGTACAGGCATTTTCAAATGTAGAAAACGGTGGATTGAACCTGGTTTTATAGCGCTAAACCTCTCACTTGTACGACAGTCTCAGTCAAATTCCGTTATATTTACAACGATGCGTGAACAAAACAGACATAATAAATAAAATAGTCAAAATATGGGTACAGCAGTCATCACTGTGTTACAATCTTAAAAACAAACAATCATTTACAAAAAAACACAAAAGCATCTATCAAATTAAAAAAAACGCATGCATTGCTTCGTGTGGCTGATGTCAGAAAATGTAAACGTCACATAGAAAGAAATTTTGTCGTTCAATGTTTATTCAAATCAATTTTATAATTCACATGGGGATATATTGACGACAATGATTTATGAATAATTTCAGATTCATTGTACTGTCTAAAAAGTAACAAATCAAGGAGAAAAATCACAAACTGCTATGGAGGACAAAAAGAAAAACAATGCAAAAGTAACAGTAAAACGTCCAGGTGAGTTTTGTCACTAACTAAATTTCTGTTTGAATATTTTTTAGTTGAAGTTAATAAATTAAAGCAACCATGATAGATGATTAGAAAAAGAAGAAAATCGATTTAAAGGCCACACCAATTTAATTTCTTGTTCTACGGATTTTTGGACTCCAAAATTTGGGGCGAGCGAGCGATTTGAAAATTTTAATAAAAAAATATTTAATTTGCAAATTTTTGAGGTGAAGCTTGAAAAGTAAAGGCGAGCGATTATAATTTTTTTTTTTGTAAACATAAAATAGTAGGTTTTGACAATATTAAAGCCTGATTTATCACTTGTAATTTGACATTTCTTTAATTTCTGAAGTATTTTTTCCCTGTTCACCAAGAAATAATTAAATCTGGTCTATGTATGTATGACTGACAATGAGACAATTCTACATCCAAGTCATAATCAGTTTGGGGACAACCCCATAATGTTATAAATATCCCTTTTACATGTTTTATGAGGGATCAATATAAGATATAAGTTATAATATATTTGTTTGTACAAAAGGGCTCAATTTTTCTCAAAGAACTATATATCTATCTGGTATTGAATGGTCAAAACATGTCCAAAAATTTTGTAATATTCCTGGACTTTAACCATGTTAACACATTTACTTTAACAGTTTAATATTATTTAAAATAAGTGGACCCCTCTTTTAGAAAAAGTTGTTTAAAATATGATGTAACTCTCCTCTTTTTGAGTACAAAATCCTTTTTTTCAAAGGTTTTGTATAGAAGAACTATACAAATCCTTGGTATTTCTATTTTCTTTTCTACATCAGTAAAATGACCCCTTGTCTTAGGGAGGGTTGTTCCCAACCTGATAATAACAAACACAGGTCAAAACCAACGATCTAATTTATATATCATGTATATCCAAACGGGAAAATACCAATGAACAACACCAACAAACGATAACTGCTGAACGACAGGTCCCTCAATCAATCAGGACAGTTGCATAAACATGCAGCGGCTATGGATAGTTTTGTTTCGCCAGCATACAATATAATTGCAGTTGAAGGCAAATCCTTCAGAAATTCTTTGTACTTTATTCTAACAACGAACATTTTTTTGATAGGGAATATAAGTAAGGGGGAAAGTAACCAATTTTTTGTTCTTTACAGGTATTTCCGCTGTTATAAATTTATATCGGATCACTCCCGCTTTGGATAAATAGGTTTCATGCTGAAACAAATATTCTCACAGATATTTACAAAGTGTGGTGGGGCGCTTTTATGTTTAAAATCGTTATATACAGGTTAGACTGTGATTTTAAAAACAAATGTTGATATCTTTTTATAATATTTACAAAAAAAAAACGGTGCAGGAAATGGACATGATTACATTTACGGATGCGGGAAGCGGGAAGATAAAAAAATAAAAAAAATCTGTTTTGAAAAAAATAGGTGCGGGCGGGTCCGTCGAACAAGGAATCAAATTGGTGTGACCAAAGAGACAAATCAAGCTAACAAACGAAAATCTTATGAATTTGCATCAACTAAAAAACATGCAAGACCGGGTTCGCTAACAGGCTAATCGTCTCCTGCTATGAATGTATCAACATACATGTAAATCCATCCTGGTCACGAATCAAAAGGTAAACAGGTGATACTAAACTGATATTCAAACTCAGTAATCGAAGACAAAATGGCAGAAAAACGACAAACGACAAAGAACAAACAATAGTCAGTGAAACACATCATCTCGATAACAATACTGAGCACTATTAACACAACAACAAAACTTGGGTTGATCTCAGGTGCTCTAAATATTGGGTGAATCCTGCTTTACATCTGGCATCGGTAATGTTGCTCATGTAAGTAAAAGGTCACTGATACGTCTCATAAGTCTTTTAAGTTTTACGACTATTATCGCGAATTAATTGACTATTACGATATACCTGTTTCTCAACACACAATTGTGACATTGAGTGGGGTGGATGTTGTGTGCATACCAGGATATGTTTACCCTGTTAACGCATCCGCCGAGCCCTCACTTTCTGTTTTTCAATTTGTATGAACTTTCATAAAAAATAAAATTAGTTAATATTTCCATTAAAAAACATTTGAAATTGAACCTGCCGAACTTACTTTAATGACAGCTAACACTAACAATTAACACGGCTCTTTCCTGGATCTTGATATATATATCTTTAACGGGAATTTTAATTTAATTTATGATAATAGAGATGATTTTTGATTTCGTATTGTTAATTATCCATTTTTAGATGGTGACGTTCCCTGGTCACCATCGTATGGTGTTTTTATATCTCAACTTGTTCGATTTACCGTGTATGTAACAAAGGAAAATTGAGAATGGAAATGGGGAATGTGTCAAAGAAACAACAACCAGACCATAGAAAAGACAACAGAAGAGGGTCACCAACAGGTCTTCAATGTAGCGAGGAATTCCCGCACCCGGAGGCGTCCTTCAGCTGCCCCCTAAACAAATATATACTAGTTCAGTGATAATGAACGCCATACTAAACTCCAAATTATACACAAGAAACTAAAATCAAAAATAATACAAGACTAACAAAGGCTAGAGGCTCCTGACTTGGGACAGGCGCAAAAATGCGGCGGGGTTAAACATGATTATGAGATCTCAACCCTCCCCTATACCTCTAGCCAATGTAGAAAAGTAAACGCATAACAATACGCACATTAAAATTCAGTTCAAGAGAAGTCAGAGTCTGATGTCAGAAGATGTAACCAAAGAAAATAAACAAAATGACAATAATACATAAATAACAACAGACTACTAGCAGTTAACTGACATGCTAGCTCCAGACTTCAATTAAACTGATTGAAAGATTATGATTTCATCATATGAATATCAGGCACAATCCTTCCCGTTAGGGGTTTAGTAGCATACCATCGTAACATATATGAGAAGAACATAACCCGTGTCATGCCAACAACTGGTTTTTGAATAAATGTATTTGATTTCAACGAAAGAAATCTCTGTATTACTGAAAATTTGTAACACAAGGGTTTTTGATATACAAACTAGTCAAAACATTTACTGAGTTTTATCATCGGTACAAGGAAATCGTTCGTAAAAATATAAATCAACATGCAAATATCTTATGTGTTCAGGTATTTCACATACAATATGCTATGATAATATTCTTTACAGAGCACAAACATGTCGGAATTCACCTCAAAAGCTAACCAAACATTTAAACACACTTATTCGGAAAGGATATAGTTATGACACTGCTGCCAGGTCATTTAAGATTGAATGTTTTGGTATTAAAATTGATTCACTTATTGATTGCATCGGAAATAAACACAATTATTCTAAAATCCGTTGTTGGCATGATACGGGTTATGTTCTTCTCATATATTTTATACTGGTATGATACTAAACCCCTAAAGGGAGGAATTGTACTTGATTTTCATATAATGAAGACATAATCTTTCAATCAGTTTACTTGAGGTCTGATGCTAGCATGTCAGTAACTGTTAGTAGTCCCTTGTTAATTTATGTATCTTTGTCATTTTGCTTATTTTCGTTTGTTACAAATGTACCTATTCTGACATCGGACTCGGACTTCTTTTAAACTGAGTTTTACTGCGCGTATTGTGATGTATTTCTTTATTCTATATAAGCAAGAGGTTGTCTCTTTGACACATTTCCCATTTCCATTCTCAGTTCTATTGTACACTTCGAATACATTTTCCTGATCATCAGTTTGTTTACACTTCTCCTTGGAAAGACATTTTGGTTTTATTCAAATCTTTTTTCATCCGTCTTTTTTTTTTACCTGTGCTGTTTTGTTGTTCCACAAGATTCGCATTTTTATTTGGAATCTGATATCGAACGGTATATAAACTTTTGAATACTGACATCGCTTGACCAAACACTTTTCCCGGTAAGAGTTATCTCCCCAAACACAGTTTTTCTTTTTTCTACTACTCTTTCGCAGATGTAAAATATTTCGACAATTTTAATTTGCCCTTATGCGCGTTATATCCTCAGATTATTCAGATTATTTTGACCGAAGCAAACCGGACACTCTATATCAGGGGTATTTTCCCTTCTGTATTTGATATTGGTTAAACGATTTGTAACTGGTAAACTATAAGTGAAAGAGACCCATGGTCTTTGAACTATACACAGGGGCCACCAAAAATAAAATAAAACCAAAGGTCAAAGGTCAAGATCATCTTTTAATTTCAACTCTTAGTCATGTATGTTACTTACAAGCTGTAAGATATATCGACATCAGATTTTCCCCCAAATTCTTAGTTCCGATATGTCATAATAGATAATTGTGTCTTCGAAGCGATACTGTAACATTTTCAGGAGTTTTCTTCCCATTGAATGTTGGAAATAAGATGTATTGGCCTATATCTTATAAACAAATCACAGTAGAGGCGCAAAGTCTTTTGATATGAGGTCTTTTTTGATGACCTTGAAATTTAAATAAGGTCAAAGGTAAATTTCACGTTCTGCATTTTAACTTTTTCTATACCTTTTGTTGGATACATAAGGACCTTTTGCAATTAGTAGGAATACACATAACCTTACAAAAATCAACCGGAAGTGACCTTTAGTAAACAGAAAGTATTTTTTTTTTGGCATTAAATTATGATTAAGTAAATAGCATCATATATTTCTTGAATCAGTTTCAAGTGACCTATCTTATGATACCAAATTGACATTTTATAAACCGGAAGTAGCAAGGCTTCTTTCTTAATTTAAGATTTGTTTTTTTAAAAACCAAACATTTTAGGAATCAGCTTAAAGCTATTGACTGAAAATATAAAAAGACGATTTAAAATGTCATCCTGGGCTTGTAATTCCTAAACGGATTTCCTTGATAGAGGTTTGCTGCTCACTAGGAAGCAATTAAACCAAGAGTTACAAGTGGTGAAGTTGAAATCATTCATTCGTAAGTGTTACGGACGCCATCATGAGTTGATTGACCTTTATGGAATATCCGTTTCAAAGATGATAACGGATATGTCAATTGTGTCGTAACTACAATCACGAATGAGACTAACCGAATAGAATTAACCGGTGAGATCACGAATCACGTACGAATCACGAACGTATCACCTTCTTTGCCGTATGACACGAAGCGGGTCTATTAATTTCGAGTTAGGATGCCTAATTGTTCATAATAATCTCGCTTTGATTATAAGTGCATTTTTTATTGATTGATACGCTTACTGTCTGTTTTATTCTGTTTATTTTGTATGTCATCGTCAGTCACGGAGAATTGTCGGGTGGGAGTGGGGATGGTGAGTTGGGCTTTATATTTTTTAGAAAAAATATTTTGATTCTGATTTTGGTAAAAAATAAAATCTGGACAGCACCTACAGTAGGGAACGACCGTTTGATTTGTAGGGGGCTGAAATAAAAAGGCAGGATAGGCCGTAAGGAAATCATAAAAAGATAAAAAGAAAGGCTCTCTTATGTTTCATAAATTATATATAAACAAATTGAAATTGAAATTATATATATATAGTATGTATATTTATTTATGAGTACGTCTGAACAAAGGACAACTCGACGATAGATTGATACATTCGGTCACCAGTGTAGGCGATAGATGGCTGAACACACATATTATATACATAATTACTTTAAATATCAGCACAACAATGTTAGAAGTCCGGCGATCTAGACCACTCGACCACCAAAGCTCGACAAATATCCAGCCGTCGGTGGCCGTGTGTTAATTTTTTTTAAATGGACGGTAAGCGCCGAAGAAAAAAAAGGCTGTAACCATATTTATTTTCAAAATAAAAAAGCAGGATAGAAATGTTCATCCTAGACCAACACCCCCGACCTTGATTTTATATATTGAACATATAGTCCGGCGAAAAAAATTCTTACCAGCATGGAAATCATAGCCCCTTCTCCCAAAAAATTTCATACCCAGTCATGTATTTGACAAGTTTGAACCTTTAATGACAAATTCTAGCGCAACGTCTGTATATACTTTTATATAGGAAGTGAACCCTCCTTTGGTGCTTACATGCAAAGCTTAAGAAAGAATTATCTGAAAATTTGTATTAATCCGGATCATTGTTGGGGGGGGGGGGGGGGGGCAGGTGGGCCGGGGAGATTCCTTGTACTTAGGGAAAAAAACGAATACCGAATACTTCATATATACTAGGTGTTCTTTCGCAGAAAAAACGATGTATAACCAAATAAGATAAATAATATAATTTAATAATTCCAGCGTATTAAAAATTGTTTTCGGCGTACTATTTGTTTTCCTGGGACCAAATATCTGAAAAAATACCAGCAATACCGCGTACTAAACTGGGGTTAGGGTCGACCCTTTGATTCTAGGATCGGAACTGGCACATTTTGTAAATAGATTTATTGGCCAGGGAACAAAAGCAAAAAACAAGAACTATCTTTAAAAAAGATATCCGACGTATTTAAATTTGAGTATATGTTTTAAACTATCATTTCGATAACCTTCAGAAGCACAAAGATACCATTTAAATAACGTTTTCTCTGTTTGTGTTCAGTATTCTCGGTCCTCGTATATCTTTCTGTTTACATTCACCAAAACCCCGCGGAAATCTCACATGCGTAGGTGCGTTCTAAAGGTCATGTACGTTCGTACAACAAAGTATACATTAAAAATTATATAATTGTCCCGAATAAACAGCTGTCACGGATGCAAAGAGCTATTGGAGAAACAATTATTTTAATAACAAGAGTGCACACGCTGAAATGTCTCGCCTTCTATACTAATCATTGATATTATGTTGATAGTCCTAAGTATAAAGCTAAGCTTTAATACAACTGTCACATAAACTTAACATTAACCAAGATAACTAAACAAAGACCAATGAACCTTGAAAATGAGGTCAAGGTCAAATGAACCATGCCAGGCAGACATGTACAGCTAACAATGCTTCTATACAACATATATAGTTGACCTATTACTTATAGTTTAAGAAAAATAGACCAAAACACAAAAACTTAACACTGTGCAATGAACTGTGAAAATGAGGTCAGGGTCAAATAAAACCTGTGCGACTGACATAAAGATCATAAAATATTTCCATACACCAAATATAGATGACCTATGGCATATAGTATTAGATAAAAAGACCAAAACTCAAAAACTTAACTTTGACCACTGAACCATGAAAATGAGGTCAAGGTCACATGACATCTGCCCGCTAGATAGGTACACCTTACAATCATTCCATACAACAAATATAGTAGACCTATTGCATATAGTATGAGAAAAACAGACCAAAACACAAAAATTTAACTATAACCACTGAACCATGAAAATGAGGTCAAGGTCAGATGACACCTGCCAGTTGGACATGTACACCTTACAGTCCTTCCATACACCGAATATACTAGCCCTATTGCTTATAGTATCTGAGATATGGACTTGACCACCAAAACTTAACCTTGATCACTGATCCATGAAATGAGGTCGAGGTCAAGTGAAAACTGTCTGACAGACATGAGGACCTTGCAAGGTACGCACATACCAAATATAGTTATCCTATTACTTAAAATAAGAGAGAATTCAACATTACAAAAAATTTGAACTTTTTTTTCAAGTGGTCACTGAACCATGAAAATGAGGTCAAGGACATTGGACATGTGACTGACGGAAACTTCATAACATGAAGCATCTATATACAAAGTATGAAGCATCCAGGTCTTTTACCTTCTGAAATATAAAGCTTTTAAGAAGTTAGCTAACACCGCCGCCGCCGCCGCCGTAGCCGCCGCCGCCGCCGGATCACTATCCCTATGTCGAGCTTTCTGCAACAAAAGTTGCAGGCTCGACAAAAATATAAATCTTTGTAAGATCTAGTTCAAATATTTATAGTTTTTCATTTACTTTCCATCACGATATAATTAACGAGACGTTTTTTCAAACACAATCAAATCACCCACCATGATAGCATTTTGTCCAATCACAGAAAGGATTTTCGAGCATGCGTATTCTGTTGCCATAGTTAAGCGTCCTTAAGTTCAAAGGGCACAAACCGAAACTATACCGACTGTAACGTCGGAAAAACCTGGCCTCCAAATTCTATTATACAGTAAAATAATACATGTGTAACAAATTATCTTGCGTGTAGTAGTTGATTTTTTTTTCTAAAATGAATAATCTGACTGACCAAATCTGCCAGTACGGCCCCCTCAGAATCAAATGATTGCCTCCTTATACCCTCCTCAAATATAGAGGATCGATAGCCGCTATAACTGCGATGTAAAATAATATATAGGATAAAGACGTGGAAAATGTGTGTGTAGAGGGGGGGGGGGGGTGGGGGGCTCCAATGATTTTTTTTTTATTATTTGTTGCAAATTTCTGGTAAGGGAAAGTCCCTTACAGTACCTTGCAAGAAATTTGCAAAAATGATAAAAAAAATCATTCGTTCCGGACCGACAATTTAACATTAAGAGGGGGCGGGGGCATGTTTCTTTCGGAAATAATATATATTTGATTCTGATTTTGAGAAAACAATTAATCTGGCTAGGTTAGAAAGAACAAAATCTTATCTTGGATAATTACCACAAAAAATAATGTTAAATTTAAAAAAAAATGATTTGTCGCGCCGCATAAAAAACCTTTAAGTTAAATGATCGGTCCCTACTAGTTTAAATATTTATTTTTGAACAAATATATATGCAATATCTTCTATATGTTTTTCTATCAAACACCTGCACCGTGGTATTCAAAAGATTGTCCTCATGATTCAATCATGCTATCATTCCACGTGACTATTAAAAGTGTAGAAGGTGATCACTACAGGTATACAGAATACATTTATACGTACTGTTTCGTTTTAATCCGTACATAGGCACTTCCGGAATATAAGTTAAAAATACATAGTCTTATATATCCATCCTTATACTTGAAAGCTCGTATTTTATCATTGGTTTCTAATAAAGGAAACTTTGTGAAGCGTCAAGGGGTATTTTAGTCGATTATTCGATTTTAATGAGCTTTACCCAATAGGAAAATCACTGCTCCCAATACGTTCGTTCGTCGTTATTCGTCGGTTCGTGATCTCACCGGTTACCTCTATTAAGACCTATTACTGGGTTTGTACTAACATGAACAACACGACAGATGCCACATGTTGAACAGGATATGTTAACCTTCCTGTGCACATGCGATAACCCACTGTTTTTGATGGGGTTCGTATTGCTCAGACTGTAGTTTTTTATGTTGTGTTTTGTGTACTATTGTTCGTTTTTTTAGACATGGCGTTGCCAGTTTTATTTTCGACATATGAGTTTGAATATCCCTCTATTATCGTTCTCACCTACGCCTATACCACCCTGCTCTGTCGCTCCGTAATTCTCGTATCAAGGCTTCAAAACGAGACAAGGCATTAATAGCGACGTCTCAATGTGAGAAGAGAAGTTATCAGCGACGTCACAATGCGAGAGGAGACATTATCAAGCTTGCTTTTGTCAAGCGTAAAACTGTTTTAGGACGTGGGAAAGACCAGTAGTAGAACGATAAACAGATAATCGGGGTTTTTTCGTATAGATGTCGTCAAATAAGCCGCTCGACACAATGTGAAACTTTTTAGCTCGTTTGCTGCGCTCACTCGCGAAAAGGTTAACATTGTGGCTCGCGGCTGATATTTTATGATATCAATGTGTAGAAAACCCGATAATAAAATTGAGAATGAAAATGGGGAATGTGCCAAAGAGACAATAGACCATAGAAAAAAACAACAGCAGAAGTCATCAACAGGTCTTCAATGTAGCGAGGAATTCCCGCACCCGGAGGGGTCCTTCAGCTGGCCCCTAAACAAATATATACTAGTTCAGTTAAACATGTTTGTAAGATCTCAACCCTCCCCCTAAACCTCTAGCCAATGTAGAAAAGTAAACGCATAACAAATGTATACTTATCTTTTGCTTCTCTTTCTAAACCCGTATAACTTTAATCTAAATGAGACCAATTGTGTTGACTGGATACCCATCTATTCTGTATACCGGTTTTTGATTAAACTTTAAAAAAAGACTTTGCATTGCAGAGAAATATCGAGACCTAGATGATGAGTGTTGTACTATTCAAGGTTTGGAGCCACATAAAATGTTTGTTGCAAAAGAAGTTATAAAAAACATTTCCGCTGTACCAGTAGGACCTACTCCACCACCACCACCACCTCCACCTCCAAATCCTCCAACTTAATCAGAACTTTGTCATTTTGAGCTTTGTCATATCGACCAAAAATGCATTTTGTGAATTGAAGTAAAAAAATTGTTTATCTGTTATTTTTGTATTTCTTTGCGAAACAATTAAACACTAAAGCTACTTAGGTATACCTTATCGTATTAGTAATTTGTTCTGTGCATGTGTGTCTATATATGATTTTAAAACATCGCATTGAACATTTGCACTTGCTGATCTAATTTGTATTATTATATAGTAAGGAGCATTACAACAGAATACAACCGAAGTTCTTTTTTTTAATATTAAACTTAATACAGCTATGAACGACTTAAAACTATGATCTTTGACAAACGTAATTTTTAACTTTTTACCAAGTGACTTGCATGGAGAATTGCCTCATTGGCATTTATACAGCATCTTATTTATAGTGACAATTTTCGTTTCCCTGTGATCAACTACCATAATTGTACACTTTTCTCACTGTTAAAATATCTCAACTTATACGTTACGTGCGCGCATGGTCACATTATAAGGAATTCATGAATTTTAGTGTGATCATAACGCTAAACTTGCTACAACATATGGTATGGGGAATAACTACTGAAATCAACACTACACAGGTTTCGTGGTCACTATAAAGAATGTGCAGACCGATACGATATGTCTCTTTCTCAACCTACCAGAGCATGATTTCGCGATATTGTATACTAAAGAGACCAGAAAAATCGTTCTCCTGTATATTGTTTTTTATTAGTGTCCTATTTCTTATCGTCCCATTTTAAAGGAGTCTAGAATTGCAATATCGGAAATATTTATTTATAGAATTAAAATACTCAATCGGATTTTTCAAATTACAATCCTTAAAAAAATCGTGATAATATTAGTATCTGTCTTTGTATTGTTTAATGAATCGATATATTCAAATGTGAAATCCCAATCAACTATAAATAAATATTTTTAAACTAAATGTGAAATAACTCTGTCTGTAACTTTAAATAGAAAAATGACCAAAAACAATCGAAAATATTAAACATGGCAATTACAAAGAACGTTTATATTTCCGTTATCACACTTGAATAAATATACAAAATGTCGTTCCTATTTTACTTTGAAAAGATCGTGAAACTCCGTGCTGCTTTAAAAGCACATACATAAATTACAAAATGTATTTAAACAAAGCTTGCTAAAAAATGTTTTCGAAAAATCGTATCATATTTTGTTCATGGATTAAGTGTGTTCTTTGCAAATCACGACCTAAACATTTTTCGTTCATTATCTTTTTTGCCCATTGACCACATTGCTGAAGCCGCACGGTGACCTATAGTTGTCAAATCGGGACTTGCTCATTGTCAAAGGCCGTAAGGTGACATATAGTTGTTAATTTCTGTGTCGTTTGATCGCTTTGGCAATCATACAACATGTTCTTTTTTATATAAAAATTTTTTTTCAAACTTTTATACCGTTTCGTTATTCCAACAAGAAACATGATATGCAAATATACATTTCAAGTCACACCACGAAGCAATTTGTATTTCAAAACTGCGAATAAAGGTTTTATTGATGTGTACGGGCTGATTCTCTTTAGAATGTCAACTGTAACTACCAGGATGCCGATCTTGCTCAGTTTCTATTTTCTGGTCGTTTTGTTATTTGTCGATGGCGCTGAAAAAGATGATATCAAAGGTAAGGAGTTATATAGTATTTGATTATTCGAGAGAAAATAACAGGAATTTAGTACAAAATCAATGATTCAACAATAATAATTCTAGGTATGTATAAAAACTCATTTTTTTATCTATCTCTTGATTACCGATTTCTTGATTTTTTTCCCTAGTAATTACATAAACGTTATTTTTCTTTTTGCACCAGATGTGCATTTCGACAATGTCTATTCAGTGATGTATGATGCGAAATCATTTGAAAATCCAAAGCTTATCAATAAGAGCAACAAACCAAAAAGGAAAAAAATGTATAGCCAAAGCCGGTCAAGAAATCAGAGCTTTGCATTAAGGAGATACATGCCTAATATGATAAATTATGCGTGTGTATAGTAAAGTAAATATAACCCCATTTCCATGTAACACAAGTATTCTTTTTTCCAATAAATACGTTTGTTGTAGCTTAAAGTTTACTTTTTTGAAATTTCAAAACAGCTATAATGTAGGCCCAAATTGGGGTCTTTCCGAGCATACTCCTTTCAGTCCTATAGAACCAGTAAAAATCATATAAAAATAAATTTAATCTTAGGCGCAGATGCCAATATCAGATATGAAATCGTTCGCACGCAGTAGTAAGTTATGTTGATTTATATCCTTTTTTTAACATGAAAAACAACAGGAAACTGACAGTCCACTTTTCGCCGATGGTGACATGAACGGATTTGTAATTATTGCAATAATAACACGACGGGAGTCACATGTCGACTAACGGAGTACCCATGTTGTGTTTCGGTGTAATCGTATTGCTGTGTCTTTATGTTTCTTTTCAGTGTTTTATTGATTTGTTTGAATGTATCTTTTTCTTTTTTCGCCGATTTTTTCCAGACACAAATGCCAATCGTAGAGAAATATACGACGAAAAAACTGATAGCTGGGGATTTGTAGAAGATTTGAAAAATCATAAGCGAGAATCTTCAGACGTTGACACGACAGTTGATGATTTAATGCATTCATTACAAGGTAATTCATTAATTCGTTTTTTTTCCTTCAAATTTCTAATAATAAGAATTATACATTTTTCTTCTTATCGTAATTGTGCCTATCGAAAACTGAATAGTAGGTTTTGTCCTATATGTTTTTCTTTTTATTTGATCGATTTTTATTAGTTTGGACGCTCTCGGTTTAGATTGTATTCACGACAGTTTAAAATCACCTTAACTTTTATTGTGTTAGTCTATCCACATGTGTGTCTAATATTCCTGTGGACCTACTGAACAGATTAAGTTTAAAAGTTGCTTTCAACAGTAATTATTCCATATACATATGAATATTTAATTATCTAATTGAATGTTGGTTGCTTGAAGTTCAAGGGCAACTGTTACATAGAAATAAGAAGATGTGGCATGAGTGCCAATGAGATAACTCTCCATCCAAGTCACAATGTATAAAAAGTAAACATTAACAGGTCAAAGTACGGCCTTCAACACTGAGCATTGACTTACACCGAACAACATGCAATAACAGGCCCCAAAACATGCATGTTTATGACGATAAAAAAACTATAACTGGTCCTGTAATAGACGCCGTCCAGGAAGAAGGTTGGGGATATTATTGGATAGGGACAGAAAGTAAACCTTGTAAAAAGCCATATATAAAGAGTTGTTTCAAGGGTTCTTAATGTACTAAGAACAAGGTACTCTGACTTCACGAAGAGTCATTGTGCTGGGATAACTTGATACATTTGATAATGTTGGTGACACTTCCTTAAAAATAAAGAAAGAACATGAAATATGTATTTATATTTGACAATTTTGGATTCCCCTTTTATCAATCATACAAATCTGGTACTCAAAGAGAGAATGTTTATTTACAGGAGGTTTTGGTCATTTTATTCAGAATTTGAACCGAGATGACAGTGAATATTAAAGCAAACTCATACTCTCATAACTTTTTTTTAATCTTTTTAACCTTATAATTATTGGAAATCAAAACTGAGATTATAGTTAGTATTTTCAAATATTTGAACTTCGTGCATCAGTGCAAATACTATATCCATGGCAGTGTACATTGACTGGAACACAACAGTCTTACTGGTTAAATGTTTTGTATAAATTCTGTATATCCACATTCTGAGACTGGTGCGGTTTTACCAATACTCCAAGATGACGTTCAAATTCACCGAATGTGACAGATGCTCAACCGGTTTCATTGAAATGTCTATTGTTTCCTATCCTAACGTATATGTTTCTATTGATATAAATGTATCACCATATTTAAATGAAGAGTACAGTTTACTATTTCATAAATATTTTAGGAATATGCTTTTTTGATAAACCTAAACAATCAGCGAACCAACTGTTAAAAGACACCCAATCCATACTGAAAAGTGAGTAAATAGCCTCTTCACATTTTTTAAAAGTAAAAAGAACAGGTTAATGATTTTGCATCACAGATTGCAATTAGCTCTGTAAAATATGTAAAAATATCATTTTTTATTAAATCGCGTTAAATGAATGTTATTGTACTTGAAATAGATTGACTATAAACAAATAGCGCCAAAAACTGTTGTGAAACCTATTTGAAAGCAAGAATTATGTTGTTCTATTATGATATAAAGTTTCCGACATCCAATGCAAGACTTGATATACAATATGGTAAAGTCCGTTTAATTTATAATTACTTGTATTGTAGATATTGACGTGTACAGAGATATAGTTAAACTTAACATACAACTAAGAAATAAGTTGAAATGGATAGTTGAAGGCAAGTATTTCTTGAAATATAACATTATATATTTGGCAAAACTTTTAGAAATTTGGTCCTCAATGCTCTTCAACTTCGTACTTTATTTGGCCTTTTCAATTTTTTTGGATTCGAGCGTCACTGATGAGTCTTTTGTAGACGAAACGCGCGTCTGGCGTATATAATCAATTAAGTCCTGGTATCTATGATGAGTTTATTAAACTATTGATAATTACGTAACGTAAATAGAAAAAATCTCGACATAATTAAGAAAACAAGGAAAGGGAATATGTGATAATTTGATAATTTATTTCAGGTAGCAAAGGTACGATAGAAGTTTCGAGAGTAATAAGAATGTTGAAAAATGATGTACAGGGTAAGTTAATTTATTATTTATAAATATTACCCCATTCATTGACAGAATATTGTTATTAAACATGAAGTTTTGCCATGTTGTGTCCCCTTCAAAATAGTATGATCTGTTTCTGGTGTCCGTTTTCAAACTTAAATATGAAATTTGAAAGGTTATGACAATCGAACGAATGTTAGCAATAATTTTTGATTATTTTCTTTAACTTGACCGCTTGATTAAATCAGAAACAAAATTGAAATGGATAAATTATCATTAATGTCAATACTTCGTATAATATACAAGAAAAGAACAATAAAAGTTTCATCTAGAAATACTTAATTTTGGTCTTTCTATTGATATGAATATTTCTAATGATATAAGAAAAAAAACCATTGCATCGATACATATTTATCAGCCATCCCGTTATATATGTTACTTCACAAGGTGTTTAACGTCCCTTCGTTATCTTGAAAGCAAAACAAATTTAATTTGAGTAAATGCAGACTATAAATCATGTAGACACATAGGTATTTAAAGAAAAATCGGAAAAGGCTTTCGTCGAAAATTGTGTGCCTTTCTTGCCCATTTTATTTAATTATAAAAAAGAGTAATTTTTTCGAATTTGGGTTTTCCTTGCTATGCAGCATTTTTGCAACAAAACATAATTTGATGACTCAAAGCCATTTCCTAATTAATTTTACAGTTTGTTCTAATGTTGTTTTGTTAAATCATTAATTGTCAGGGGTTAGGGAAGGGTTGAGCGCTCATGCACATGTTAAATCCCGCTACATGTTTTTTTCGTTTCTTTAAGCTGTTGTTCATTCGTTTGAATTATTTCACATTTTGTCATGTCAAATCCTTATAAAGCTGACTAAACGGTTTGGATTTCGCTTATTGTTCAAGAGTGTTCGGTGAACTGTCATTACTTTTATATCTCATTTTCAGTATATAACCACATTTCCTTTTCTTATAAAGTCATCTAACTTTTCATTTATATCTTCCAAAGTTAGTTGTGAAATTCATAACTACATGTAGTTTAAAAAATTTGTTGAAAGAGTAATTTTGTGTCTCAACTTCATTTACATTTTAAATCGTATTTGTTGTGAGCGCTTCATTTTTGTCAATCCTAAACGTTTTAGGCTGCGTACGAACCAGTATCCCAATCTTTTCCCAATAAGTTGATTACTGGCTATTAGTTCTGTCTTGTGTTATAAACTGGGACTCCTCCTTTAAACACTAAGCACTGTTATCATATATAACAATTCTTTATACATTTGCTATATTCTGTCCAGTAAAAGTTTACCTGTTTATATTTTTATTTGTGTCATCTTGGTGGTGCTATACATGATAGTTTTATATTCATTGTGGAGAAACATCTCAGACGTGTCTTTTGTGGTAAGGTTATGTTTCTTGTGTTTGTATGCTCTCTGTTTGTTCTTAGGACTTGAATAAATATTTCACGATTAATAATTATAGATATTTGTAAGCCTTTGGATTTAGAGACACCTCGCGACTGTGCTGAGTTGAAAAAGAAACACAAGAAAAGCGGTGTGTACACTATATACCCAGACAATTCTACAGCTATGACAGTGTATTGTAACATGGTTGACTACGATGGAGGTTGGACGGTAGGTCTAACATTATGAATAGGAAGTATTTACTTTCAGGGTTTTGTGTTCATTTTTTGTACCCCTACATAGGTCAATATATCTGAATACTGTGATTGGACAAAACAGTATCTACTAAAAATATATTCCAAGTTTACGGATGAATCAGGTGCAGAAAGATATAAATATTTATATATATCGGACAAAAAAAGAACTTTTGCGAATTCTTGAGAATTTCGTGATATGAGACAATAAAGCACTAGTTGCCTTACAATGCAATACAAATGCAAAGACAGCCGAAATAAAAGACGGTAATAATGCACATTCATATTTATTTCTTAAAATTATGATGAAAACTTCTGTGGATGTCGGTTCTGGGTCAGTGTTAGAAAGTTGTGAAATTTCATAGAAGGTTATTATTATCTCTATGTCTTCTATGACTACGGAAATAAGACAGTTCTACCTAAGTTGAGTTCGGTCAAATGTTTAATTATTAGGGTCATTATGTACACTAAAGCTTTAAAGCACCTTTTCAATATGTAATCGAAATGAATACAGACCAGAAAGGCTCTTCACGGATTTAGAAATTGTCCTCATAATATTTTCTATAATGAAAAGTGTTTTTATGAAATATAATGAAAACAAAATCAGAAACAGGACGATTAATTTATAGTACAAGATCTGACGTCGTAAATGAATTGAAACAGTCCCTACTTTAAAATGCACATATCATCATTATTGTATATTCTCATTTCATACCTACGACTCTACAGGGAATTCCATTCATTTCAATTCATTGTCTTAGTATTAACATGCATTGATGCATATTTCTTTCGATTTTTTGAAAGGTACTACAAAGAAGACAGGATAAAACTGATTTTTACAGAACATGGACAGAGTATAAAAAAGGATTCGGAAATGTCGAAAAAAGTTTCTGGCTAGGTAATTGTGTATTTAAACGCATTCAACTTTTGATTGTTTTGTCGTAATTAATGGTTTTTCATTTGCTGCAGATAAAATACACATACATTATTCAATTTTCTGTTTTTAAAATGTTAAAAGCTCTCAAATTATGTAACATCTTGTTTAAAGCTTCCATAATTATGAAACTTATGATATCTTTAACAAGTTACTCTTTAATTTATTCTAAACAAATAAAAGGAATAATAATTCATTCAAACGGTTTAACGTATAATTTATTCACTTTTACAGGAAATGACAACATACATGTTTTGACCACAAGTGGGAGGTATGAGTTACGGATAGATTTAAGTGACTGGACAGGGAACAAATGGTACGCCATCTACAAGACATTCTCGGTAGGAAATGAAAGTACAAAGTATAAATTGAATATCGGAGAGTACAGTGGAAATGCAAGTAGGTTTATTAATATTTAACACAAAATGAAAGATCTTAATATCACATTCATCTCATAAATGTAATTGCTTTGTTGATTAAGCCTTGAGCAATTAGTCTCATTCTTAAGAGCACACGATATCAAACATATAGCATTATTTAGCTTAGAGAAAAGATTATAAACTTTGATTAAGAATTTAAACCGAGATTTTTTTTTCATGACTCATTCCTCCTTTACAGAAGAAGAAGAATTTTATTAATCTAATCAAGAACCCATAAAGGGCATCATTTTACAACACAATATGATTGGAAAAAGCAAAACAGAAAACTAATACCATACTATAACGTTATGGAAATAAAACGTTATTTACATATACATACGCAGTTCTACCGGCGATTTAAGCGTTGTAACGAGTCATAACGATTGCCAATTTAATACACCGAGATGAAGCACGTTCACTATCCACTTTGCACTTTTCACTATGCAAAATTCATGAATAGTGAACTGTGTTTTTTTTTTGCACTATTCACTATTAAAGTTTATGAAATTGAATGAATTTAGTATCTACTTGTATATATAAAAATTAGAAAAAAAACCCGGTATTCAATACGAATTATTACGATGTGTTTATGGGAAAATTCCATGATTTGTATTGAGTTGTCATGAATAAGTACGAGTAACTTACAGAAATTTCACGACCTTTTGCGGATTATTACGAGTACTTTCCGTAATGTTACAATTGAAGCAATAAAGTTACGAGGGTTTGAAAGGATGTTCTAGAGCTTTCATCGGAACTTAACACATTTATTTAAAAACAAGTTGTTGTCATGACACGGGTTATGCTCTTCTCATACATGTTATGATGGTATGATACTAAACCCCTAACGGGAAGGATTGTGCCTGATATTCATATGATGAAGACATCATCTTTCAATCAGTTTAATTGAAGTCTGGAGCTGGTATGTCAGTTAACTGCTAGTAGTCTGTTGTTATTTATGTATTTTTGTCATTTTTTTTTTTGATTATATCTTCTGACTTCAGAATCGGACTTCTCTTGAACTGAATTTTAATGTGCGTATTGTTTTCTTTTCTACATTGGCTAGAGGGGGTGAGATCTCATAAACATGTTTAACCCGCCGCATTTTTGCGCCTGTCCCAAGTCAGGAGCCTCTGGCCTTTTTTAGTCTTGTATTATTTTTAATTTTAGTTTCTTGTGTACAGTTCGAAGTTTAGTATGGCGTTCACTGAACTAGTATAAATATTTGTTTAGGGGCCAGCTGAAGGACGCCTCCGGGTGCGGGATTTTCTCGCTGCATTGAAGACCTGTTGGTGACCTTCTGCTGTCTGTTCTATGGTCGGGTTGTTGCCTCTGTGACACATTCACCATTTCCATTCTCAATTTTATTATTAGTTACATAGTGTGCTACTGAACTTATAGGTACATATGTGGTCATTAAATTCCATATTGGGTAAGAGCAAAGCTCGAATCCCTATATGGAATTTACTGATAACATATATACCGTATTAGGTCACTAGCACACTATGTAACGAATTTATCTTACCGACTATCTTAAATGTGTGAAATTTAGACCAGTGACTTATCAAAATGAGCAAGTCTTCAATACTGTCAGCATTACGAAACTACTTCCATTGATCCTACAAAAACAGATGCCAATAATAACAACTTGTAAGGTTTAAATGTGTTTTATAAATTTATTTCAATCTTAATCATCAACTTTGATTAAGATTGAAACCTTAAGATTTTTTCTCAGTTACGTTTTGTGTTATAAAGGGACCTAACACCACTACTAACCGTGTATGCAATAAGCCTCGCCTCCCTTCTTACCTAATATGGAATATAAAGGGACGTAACACCACTACTTACCGTATATGAAATACGCCCCGCCCCCTACTAAACTAATATGAAATATACACGTCTCCACATGGACGCTTTTAACCAATTACATTCATAGAAATGTATATGGTAGGATAATGTATTTTATAACTATTGTCATTGTATTTATTTAATCACAGAGGATGGTTTGGCGTACCATAACGGAATGAAGTTTTCTACTAAAGATCAAGATAATGATAAAGATTCCGAAAGAGACTGTGCAGAATTATCTAAAGGAGGATGGTGGTATGTAGGCTGTCATAATTCTAACTTGAATGGGGTATACAAGACAGGACAAACAAAACACTGGGATGTTGTCAGTTGGAATCTGATAAAGGGTAGCAACTATTCTATGAAGTTAGCCCGGATGATGATCAGAAGGTTTTAAAGTCACTTTTGAGTGCTGCAAAATATATGGGAACTAATTCAGACATTTAGATATCGTGGATTTTGTTTTAAAAATTGTTTCAGAAGTTTCAAAACTGACCTAGTTATGTAATTTTATTTTTCAAAATTAAAATATATGAACAATCTTAGAGTTGTGATATAACTATGCACAGATAATTTTTTAAAATGTATTAATGACACATCTTACATGGAGTTAAAAAAAATAAAAACACAAATAAGAAAATATTGTTCGACTTCAACTGAGACAGCCTTTTGACAGAGACCAAATGGCACAACAATTGGCAACTATAGGTCATCGTACGTCCTTCAACAACAAAAAAGAACCCATACTGCATATCAAGTGGTAAAAGGATTTGACATGACAAGGGCGAAATATTTAAAACAGAACTATAACGGCCTTATTAATGTACAGAAAATAAACGGATTTTTTTTCTAAAATACCCGAAAATTTTATTACAAATTAAATTAAAATTAGAGCAATGTTACGTAATTACAGAGGATGGTTTTGTGCAGCATAACTAAGTTCATGTTGTTTATTAGTTTAGTTTTCTATATATTGTGTCATGTGTTTTATTGTTTGTCTGTTTGTCCTTTTCATTTTTAGCCATGGCGTTGTCAGTTTATTTTCGATTTATGAGTATGACTGTTCTTCTGGTATCTTTCGTCCCTCTTTTAAAGGACATGATATTGAAATTTAGAAAAAAATCAATCTTGGTTCTTTTGATCTTCCGTTCCGTTCAATCCAATGAAGTTTGCAAACCATATAGAAATAAAAAAAATAGTGAAAAACCCATGATAAATAACTCTACTGTGAGGTACCGAAAAACTGAAATAAATATCAACGGTTTGAATAATCAGAACGACCATAAAAATAAGAAGAAAGTAAATGATATAGTTTAAACGATTAAATATATATGAAGGAAGGATGGCACTATGGAGAGGTTGTTGATGGCTTTTCCATAAAACACTAATCCCCAAAAACATAAAAAACGAAAGGTCTGAACTTAAATGTCTTCTTTACATTCTGCATCTGTTTACGTATAATTGATGTTTGTAATAGTGCTTGAGTCTTCAATATAATGATGCATTAGAACAGTAATTTGCCTAATCAGTCTAGCTGATATCACACGTTTCACTTACATTTTGTTTGGATTGCGATTAAAAGTTTACTTTATAACACTTTACTGTTTATTCCAAAAAATAGATATTGCATTTGATATACTTCCCAAGCTTTTGGTGATTTTCGTATCCGCAAAATATTCTTCTCAAAACTTGTCTTGCGGAATGACATCGATTTTTTTTTAACCGTTTGGCATCGAGCGTACTAGCAAAAATTGTACTTCTTACCACTACAGTTGCAATCTCTTTGGTGTATACTCTGCTTCACATTATCAGTGCTACACGAAAACGTTTCAGAAGCATATTAATAGCCTTGTCCATCCATTCTTCCTTTACAGTGCCATAAAAAAGGTTCCCTGTTGATAACTTCAGTATTCTCTATTTTGATTTGAATGAAGGAAATGAAAAAGTAAAAAAACAAAAGTACCGAACTACGCGGACAATACTAAACGGACAGTCCCTAAAAAATGAACACTCATTGATTTATAGGTCAACATGTCAAAGGTCAAGGTAAATGCTACATACATGAAACTAGAACAAATTTCGTAAAATGGTTTTAAGATGGCATCTTGAGTTTCCTTTGCTTTAATGGAATGGAATTTATACAGATATATCATATATGAAGAGAGACAAATCCGTTTGATAATGGGGTCAGATGCCACTGTTAGATTAAAAAAACACACAAAAGATAATGAAAAATGGTTTCTTGGTTGTAAAAGAGGGACGAAAGATACCAAAGGGACAGTCAAACTCATAAATCTAAAACAAGCTGACAACGCCATGGCTAAAAATGAAAAAGACAAACAAACAACAGCACACGACACAACATAGAAAACCAAAGAATAAACAACACGAACCCCACCAAAAAACTAGGGGTGATCTCAGGTGTTCCGGAAGGGTAAGCAGATCCTGCTCCACATGCGGCACCCGTCGTGTTGCTTATGTGATAACAAATCCGGTAAATAGTCTAATTCGGTAGGTCACATTCAGGAAAGAGAAGGGGATTGTAGTTACGACGTAAGGAACATATTCCTGACTTGGTACAGGACATTTGTAAAGGAAAAAATGGTGGGTTGAACCTGGTTTTGTGGCATGCCAAACCTCGCACTTTAATGGCAATGTTAAATATAACATTAAAATGACAACATAATATTACAGGACTACAATACAAATAAATAGGAAAACGTATTATGCAAAGAAACACATGAATAATAGATAACAAAAGACATCAGGTTTAACATTCAATACGCCAAAAACGCGCCTCGTCCACACAAGACTTACCAGTGACGCCCAGATATAAAAGTTCGAAAGTAAAAAAAAATACAATGTTGTACAGCACTGAGGATCAAAAGTTGAAAAGGTTGTGCCAAATACGGCTAGGGTTTTCTGCTTTTGATAAGAACATCCTTATTATTTAGAACAATTTATGCTATTGCAAACAGTAAATAAAGTCTTAACCAATTACAGAAAACAAAAACCGGAATACTGATTTGGTCAGTTCTTAACGTTTGAACAAGATTTGGTTTTTGCCATGATTTAATTAAGTGAATTAAGTGAATAGAACTATATTTGTTAGTGTTAAAAGAGAGTCGAAATATATTAAAGCGACATTTAAGATTATAAGGCGAAAATAAACTGTCATTGCTCAATAAAAAAAACCTAAACAAACAGACTTTTATTTTACAGGAGGTTGCTTATTATCTCCTTTATTTCATGAAAATGATAAAAAAAAACTTTGTATTTTTGGAATTAGTGTTTATAAAATCTATCATATCCAAACACCAAAGCTACTACTTTTCATTTCAAGTGTTTTATATATAATGCATCTAATACGGGTGGAAAGATATCATTTATTCTCTTAAAAAATGGTTTAGCTGTGCATGTTAGTTTTAATATTTTCCCCCAGGTTGTTGTCATACCCATGACATTGTTTTACGTACTTTATTTATATTGTGTAAACGAGTTCATTTATTCGTTCAGTCTATGTTTACTTGTTGTTGTTACATTTCTTTTTGATCGAGTAAAACAATTTCAAATTGATTAAAACTACTCATTTTGGGGCCATTGATAGCTTGCCGTTCTGTGTTTGCCACGTCTCCGTGTTGAAGGCCGTACTTGACCTATAATTATTAACTTTTTACAAGTTATGAATTTGATGGGTAGTTATCTCATTAGCACTCATACCACATCTTCTTATATCTTTTTTTAGTATATTTGTTCTATATCCATCCTATCGCTTTTTGTGTGATAAATTGGATATGTTATTGTAATTTCTTTCATTTAAATAAGAGACTTTTTAGTCTTTTAAATCTCAATGTTAAATTGGTATTTAATGAACACAGACGTAACGCACGATATTGCGTCTCAAATGGAAACGTTTTACGGCGACTAATGATTATTGAGGAGATTATTTTATTTCGCTTGCAATTTTTGTTTTGCACAACAATATGGATACTTCTTAATGTTTGGTTGTACTGAATATGCATGAAATATTTCACACGGAAAGTAACGTGAGCAACAAGCAACAAAATATATCGTATTTGGGTAATGCATAAGTCTATATGAAATGAGAAGATGTATATACGGTATGATTAGTGCCAATGAGACAACTCTCTACCAATTGACATAAAACTTAATAAAATGCAAAGTTTCTCCATTTAGATCCGGAAAGAAAGAAGATATTTATTTTGCTTTTATTAAAAATAATTGTCGGGAATTACAAGTTAAAGGGGTCTTGCTTACAAAATTCTCTTTACTTTCTTTAATAACGGGACAACTAGATTAAGAAATGAAACGATTGTCAGAAAAAAAGGTTAATTATATTCATCTCATATATTTACAAGCTTTCTATGATATTGAGAGGTATATATAGCCATGCTTCAGGCCCAATTTTTTATCTCACTTTCAAGTTCTATACATATGATTCTTATTGCATGCAGAGAAATAAAATAAAATCGCAGTTTTACGCTTCCTAAATTTGAAAATGTGTAAAAGTAAATTTGTTGTCCACTCGTAATACACAACTTTTTCACAACTTAAGAACCTCATATAAACGAACAACCCCAGTCATAGGATTTTTGTTTATACTTTGTTGCCTTGTTGATAGTATCTGACTATCAAGAAAAATCTATCTGAGGAAATATATACAGATGATCCACAATATAAATAGCGTCCCGAATCGACAACGTTAAACGTATGAAAATCGTTCAGTGGACAAACTTGCAAGACATTTAATTTCTTTGAAAACAAAGTCGTTTTGACCACGTAAATTATCAAAAAGTATGTAGAGCTTAAGTACAATTACGGAAAAGCACTATTTAGCATGCAACAAATCTAATTTTTCAATAAATTACGTTGCAAATGACATTGTATGTAACTTAACTGTTATGATTTTATAAAAAAGCTGTTTATAAGGGTGGACTGGTTGATTACACGGTATTGACGCAATAACGTGCGTAACGTCACAACTATTGGAAGTCCAGGTTGAAATTTGAAGAAAACATGACGCCGGAAAACACGCTTTTGTGAATAAGAAATTAGAAAATTTCCCCATTCGACAGATTAAAGAATAAGTAAATGACTGTAGCTAATAAAAAACAAATGGGATTTTTCTATTACATTTTTGTATTTGTTTTGCATTTCGAATATTAGGACTATTTGGATATGGCCCTATAAGGACATCAGTAATATTCTGCTGTTCAAAATTCATAAATCGATAGAGAGAAAACAAGTCTTGGTTACAAAGTAAGACAAAAGGGAAATACATCACCTATAAGGGTAAAACAAAGGAACAACAGCACGACTGATTTGCAACAAAGATAAACGTATACATACAAGAAAACGAACTATTTGCTAACACCTGCCATATTCCCGACTCTGTACGGAACATTAAAAAACCTTGTTTTAGGGCTAGGCTATATGGCAGTGTTAAAGATAGAGGGTTGCTGTTCACAAGGAAGCTATTGAACCAAGAGTTCCAAATGGTGAAGTTGAAATCATCCCTTCGTTAATTTTACGGACGCCATCACGAGTTGGTTGACCGTTATGGAATAACCGTTTCACAAATGATATCGGATATGTTCCTTACGTCGTAACTACAATCCCCTTCCCTTTCATGAATGTGACCTACCGAATTAGACTATTTACCGGATTTGTAATCACATAAGCAACACGACGGGTGCCACATGTGGAGCAGGATCTGCTTACCCTTCCGGAGCACCTGAGATCACCCCTAGTTTTTGGTGGGGTTCGTGTTGTTTATTCTTTAGTTTTCTATGTTGTGTCATGTGTACTATTGTTTTTCTGTTTGTCTTTTTCATTTTTAGCCATGGCGTTGTCAGTTTGTTTTAGATTTATGAGTTTGACTGTCCCTTTGGTATCTTTCGTCCCTCTTTTAAAGGAAATTGACAATCAGTGACAGAAATACATTACAAACAAGCGCAAGAACACTCAGCACCTAGAAACGCATACATAAAAATAATACGTGTACATTTTTATGTGGTTGGTAATGATCGTTTTCTTTTGTTGTCTCATTTATAAATGTACTATTTTCATATGCTTAAATCTATTGTTGAGGACGGTACAATAACCTTATTAACCCCTTCAGTATTTCTTTGATTCAAGTTGAAAGGAGAGAGTATTACGTAATGCCTGCTACCTCTAACTTTGCCAGATCAAATATAAAATCACTGTAGACACGAAACATATAAAGAAATATTGTGATATATTTTATTTAAAAATAAATAACTGTTAGCGTATAGGAGTCAGATTAAAACTGTCTTACAAGTATTTCTGAGCTTAAATATTCCGCAAATGCTAAAAGTAATTTGATTGATTCTGAATTCGACGTTTCAGATATTTGGCAACTTAAACGTTTTAAAGCCGCCTAATCATCATACGGGCAAACTTCATAGAATAGTAGACATTCTTTATCCCATCCCAACTGACAACATTCCAGTAATATGATTTTCCTTTCTTGTATATACCATTTAGATTTGTATGATGACAGTCAAGGTACCACCATCCTCCTTTAGCATGTTCTGCACAGTTTTTTGACCACTTATCATTGTCGCGATCTTTCGTTGAGAACTTCATTCCGTTATGATACGTTAAACTATCTTCTGTGATTAAATAGATACAGTTAAAATTATCAATAACTTTATTTACTTAATCGATCTTTTTAGTTTATTTGTAATTTCATAAAGATTTGTTTTAAATATCAAGTTTGAATAAGCCTACCATTTTATTTCTGATTGAAATCCCCTTTATATATATAAGGAATAGTTCATGTAAAGTGAATGAGTTATTGTAAGTTTACTCATGCCTTGGCATAGATTACGTTAGCCGTATTTGGCAAAACTGGTACCTTTGATATCTATTGGGCCGTTATATTTGAGTTTTATCCTGACTGTTAGCGAAGGATAGCATTAACGATTATCGCTACCTACTCGACCATGTGTAAATTAACAACACATATATGACATGTATGACTGACATGAATTTATAAGAACACAAACGGTCATTTAAAAAACTAACGCGAGGTCTATGGCTGTTCTATTTTACCTTAAAGCTTTAAATTTCCATTAATCTATAACTTACATTTTTTTAATAACGGATAAAAAAATGTGCATAATTCTTCTATTTCTCCATCCCAAACTTTGCCACTTTTACTTAACTTTTTCTTTGTCTTATGCCACCTTAAAGATTTGGCATTTTGTTATTAAAAAGAAGCTCCAAAAGGCCTATTATAATACAACATTATCTAAGTTTGGAGTTTTCGCGAAAAATTATTGATTTAATTATTTTAATGCGCCGAAAGCATTAATGGAATTTCGCTGCTTTTTATTCTATTCTGATTTTGTACATTCTCCGAGCTCTTATGCATTAATTCTAATTGTTTTTCGTCGCAATTTGTTACATAGCGAAAACGCCATAGTTTTTACTCAAAGATTACAATACATAAGGATTTACGTGGGAGGTATATTGGAACAGACATTATTATGTTCATTCTTGATTATGTATTTAGTATAGATAAATAGAGACCTTTATCACTTTTAAATTCTAAATCGAAAGAAGCACATCAAATACGAATAGCTATGTTTTTCATTCTTCAATCTTGTGTGTCTTCAACACATATATGCATGACACATACAACGATATAAAAGTAAAATGGCAAAAATATTGAACTCCAAGAAAAATTTGGTAGTTATGTTATTTTACTTTTAATCTAGACTTAGTCTTTCATTGATTTAGAATTAGTTCCAATATGTAAACCTATTGGATATGTGCGTTACAATATTTTAGTTTGAACTTATCATTATTGATACGACTTAGTTTGCACTCTGTATGACAAATTGGGTATAACTTTCCTATAATAAGTTCAATTCATCTTAATTCTCAAATTCATATACATTTTTGATACTAATTAATATCATGTGCTGCTAGGAAATATATCTAAGATAATGCAAACTATCAGATTAATCAAATATTGCGTAATTTGTTTTCTACGTAAATAAACTTACTGGCATTCCCACTGTATCCTCCAACCTTCAAAATATACTTGTTTGTTTCATTTCCAACTGCGAATGTTTTGTAGATGGCATACCACTTGTTTCCCGTCCAGTCACCTAAATCTATCCTTAACTCATACTTTCCATTTGAAGTCAAAATATGTATATTATCATTCCCTGTTTTAAAAAAGTAAACAAGAACATACGATTGAAAATGTTGTATGTTGAACCGTTTAAAAAAATTCAAATTTTTTTTTTTTTTAATCCATTTAGATTCATAATCAGGAAAGAAAATTTATTCGTTGGTTGTGGAATTTTGTTCTTTTATTATAATATTTTTCTTTCAACACATTGAAAATTGATGAGAGTGTTTAACATTAACCAAAAGTTGTGTTCACTATAACAATTTCTATTTTATCAGCAGCGAATGTAAGATGAATAATAATTGCATTGATACAACAATTACCTAGCCAAAAGCTTTTTTCGACATATCCAAATCCTTTTTTATACTCTGCCCATGTTCTGTAAAAGTTTGTGTTATCCTGTCGTCTTTGTAATACCTTTACAAAATGAAAAATACAAATAAGCATAATGTATCTATTTTACCAAATATAACAGAAGACAAATTTTCGCCTGTTTCATCATAGGTGTAAATGGAAATACACTAACATGATTAAGTCCATTGGTATATCAAAAGGGCCAATGTGTTAACCAAAATCGGTTTCACTCATTTTACTACGTAGGTAAAGGTAATTTAGTAACTTTTTTTGTTGCAACATGGTTTTATCAAATAATTCAAGAACAACTTTTTTACTATTAGAAATAAGGGCATTTTGACATCCATCCATACATTTTCAAGCTGGTAAAATAAAAATTCAATGGTACAGGTATTGCAAAAGATGTACAAGACTAGAAACTAGTAACATTATATGTTCTACCTTATAGAACAATTCAATTGATACTTGATAAACAAAATCTAAAATTGAATACTCAATAACTACTAAATCATGGCAAAGTAAATCTTTTCGAGAATAAAAAGTAAGAAAATAAAAAAAGTAAAATGAAATAAAATAAAAGTTTAACTTAACTAAAAATCAAGGATTAAGTAAATACAAAAAGCAAGCAGGATCTGCGCTTACCATTCCGGAGCACCTGAGATAACCCCAAGTTTTTGGTGGGGTTCGTGTTACTTAGTCTTTAATTTTCTATGTTGTGTCTTCTGTACTATTATTTGTCTGTTTGTCATTTTTTTTTAGCATAACCTAGTCTAATGAAATGATTTCAATACTGAAAGGTTTTTATTCATACAGTTACACGTACCGTCCAACCTCCGTCGAATTCATCCATGTTACAATAGACTGTTATAGCTGTAGAATTGTCTGGGTATATAGTGTACACACCGCTATTCTTGTGTTCTGCCTTCAGTTCAGTACAGTCGCGGGGTTTATTTAAATCCAAAGGTTTGCAAAGACCTAAAATTAGTAGTCAGATATCAATTATTTTCATAAACATTCCAATAAATTGGCAACTCTCCTACAAAAACTGTCATTCTTCACAAAGACAACAAATATAAAACATGCAAATCGGTGTGAGCCAAGGCTCCGTGTTGAAGGCCGTACTTTAACCTATAATGGTTTACTTTTTAAATTGTTATTTGTATGGAGAGTTGTCTCATTGGCACTTACACCACATCTTCCTATATCTATTTTAAATGTCTACTGGACACATCATGTAAATGTAAGAATACTTTGTAGAAGTCAATGAAACAGTTTGTACTTGTTTTAATGAGGCATAATTGATACAAAATTAAAAAATACCACCACCGTGGTAAGATAAGTTTTCAACGAGAATTTATAAATAAAATATGCATGTGTGTTTACTTGATACATAATTAATATTTGCAATTCTTTATACTTTAAACTTTATACTTTACACTTTTTTATGTTTCTTTCTTTCAGCTAACGAATTCGAATTGACAGTAAAGGTCGTACGAAATATATATCTAAGATAGAGGAATAAGTAGTCTGTGCAAGGTGCACGTTGATAGCTCCTTTTATCATATCATAAACAATATGCACATTTATAATTCTTCATTTTGTTTTTAATTCTGTTTTTCATTTAACGTTTGCAGCATTCACAAATAGCATTGAACACATGTATCAAAGTTAACAAAAAAGGATAGAGAATATGAGAATTTTATACAAAAAAGGATTTGCTTACCCTGAACATCATTTTTCAACATCCTTATTACACTCGATTCTTCTTTCGGGCCTTTACTCGCTGAAATATTTTATAAACTGATCAATATAAAAAAGATGATGTGACATGATTGCCAATGAGACAACTCTCCACAAGAGACAAAATGACACAGAAATTAAATATAGGTAACCGTACGGCCTTCAACAATAAGCAAAGTTTACTATTTTTTGTAATTTTATTGAATTCTCTTTTATTTATTGATTATTTTTAGATTATTGAATTCACGTTAATTTCATATACCGTTCAAACATACAATGATTCAATGTTATATTTCAAGTAATACTTGCCTTCCACTATCCATTTCAATTTATTTCTCAACTGTGTGTTAAGTTTCACTATATCACTGTATACATCAATATCTACAATAGGATCATTATAACAATAACATGAATGTTGGTAGATTTAATATCATGGGATTACCACTTTTTGTTTAGCCATTTTAAGTCTACCCTTGAAAAGACAAATGAAGATGTGGCTGCTTCTTTACGAATCAAACTAGTTACAATATCATGTTATATTACAAATGCTGTACATTTAACAAAAGAAGAAATGTTTACTAAACAAAAAGGGTTCCATTACGTCATAATTAAATGAGAAAAACTACTCTATTTATTACTAAACATTTCACAGAACCAATTGGAGTATATGTAAGTGACGTAATACCTTTTTTGTTTTAATTTTCTTTTAAGAATTCTGAAATAACATAAAACTCACTGTTCAGTATGGATTGAGTGTCTTTTAACATTTGATTCGCTGTCTTTTTTGGTTTATCGTGGAAACATACCTCTATAATATTTGAGAAATGGTACATTGAAAACAACCTTCTATAAAGAAATAAAGTGAAACATTATGTAAGATTAAACAGATGGAAACAAGAATGTGTCCCCAGTACACGGATGTCCTATCCGCCCTATCATTTTCTATGTTTAATGGACCATGAAAATGGGTGAAAATGGGTGAAAATCTCTAATTTGGCATTAAAATTAGAAAGATCATATCATAGGGAACATGTTTACTAAGTTTCAAGTTGATTGGACTTCATCAAAAACTACCTCGACCAAAAACTTTAACCTGAAGCGGGTCAGACGGACGGAAGGACTGACGGAAGGAAGGACGGACGGACGAACGGACACACAGACGAGAAAACATAATGCTCATAAATGGGGCATTCAAAATATGAGTTTGATTCCTGATTAAGATAAAATCCTAAAAAAAAGAGGAGTACAAGATGTTTTGTCTTTCGTAAAAATTGGACATATTTGATAAGTGCTAAGGAAAATTCCGACATATGAATTAAAAACTAATTATGACAATGATATGAGTTAAAAGGATTATTTAAACTTTTACTTAAATCTGGTCATTTGTTTTAAAGGTTTTTAAAAATGTTAATATACTAATGGGACACAAGCTATTTATTCTTATCCGCAAGCTTTCTAATGGTGAAACGTGAGAGTGAGTTTGCATTGATGATATATATTTGATCTCAGAAGGCAATATTAATATGAGCAATAAAAAAATTAAACAATCTTATCCTGTTTGTGAAGATTCTGGGGGAAAAGAAATTAAAAATACCTTGTAATGAGAACATTATTTCGTCAACCTTTGAGTCCACGTCTAAAGATTCTCGCTTGTACGTTGTTTGCCATTTATCAGTCATGTCGTCAGATATTTCTCTCCGGTTTGCTGGTGAAGTTTTCTGTTTTGTCATCGATGCTAATAATTAGAAATAGTTTCTTTTGGTAAAAAAGTTTACATATATATTACCGGTACTTTGGTGCAGGAGCCCAAGAATCTAATGAGTAATATATGAAGCCTACTGGTTTGTATGACTTAATTTTTTAAAATTTAAATCCACTTGCAAGTCTTTTTAAAAGAGACAATTACAAGGAAAAATGAAAATCTGTAATTATATATAGCATTATCCCTTATTATAATTAAGATTTATTTAAACGTTCAAAGCAAAAATGTTGTTGTTTCTTTGATTTTAGTGTTATATATCCTACAATTGAGAATGGAAATGGGGAATGTGTCAAAGAGACAACAACCCGACCAAATAAAAAACAACAGCAGAGGGTCACCAACAGGTCTTCAATGTAGCGAGAAATTCCCGCACCCGGAGGCGTCCTTCAGCTGGCCCCTAAACAAATATATACTAGTCCAGTGATAATGAACGCCATACTAATTTCCAAATTGTACACAAGAAACTAAAATTAAAATAATACAAGACTAACAAAGGCCAGAGGCTCCTGACTTGGGACAGGCGCAAAAATGCGGCGGGGCTAAACATGTTTGTGAGATCTCAACCCTCCCCCTATACCTCTAACCAATGTAGAAAAGTAAACGCATAACAATACGCACATTAAAATTCAGTTCAAGAGAAGTCCGAGTCTGATGTCAGAAGATGTAACCAAAGAAAATAAACAAAATGACAATAATACATAAATAACAACAGACTGCTAGCAGTTAACTGACATGCCATCTGCAGACTTCAATTAAACTGACTGAAAGATTATGATTTCATCATATGAACATCAGGCACAGTCCTTCCCGTTAGGGGTTTAGTATCATACCATCATAACATATATGAGAAGAACATAACCCGTGTCATGCCAACAACTGTTTTTAGAATAAATGTGTTTAGTTCCGATGCAGAGACCTTATCAGTGACTCAATATTAACGCCAAAATATGCAATCTTTAATGACTTGACAACAGTATCGTAATTATATCCCTTCTTAATAAGTCTATTCAAAGGTTTTGTAAGTTTCTGAGGTGAATACTGACAACTTTGTGCTTTATAAAGAATATTTCCATAAAAAATTGGATGTGAAATACCTGAACGTATTAGAAGTCTGCATGTTGAGCTATATTTTCGAATGATGTCTTTATACCGATGATTTAGTAAATGTTTTGACTAGTTTGTGATATCGAAAACCCTGGTGTAATAATTTTTCAGTAATACATAAATTTCTCTCGTTAAAATCTAAAACATTGTTACAGACACGAGCGAATCGTACAAGTTGAGATATATAAACACCGTTTGCTCATTGAACATTTAAGTATCACAAACTGTCCTACCTTCATTGTTTTCATTTCTTAAGCCTTCTACACGCAACAAAATAATCATGTAAAAGAAAGTGACCAATATTGGCATCATGATTGGTGCTATTGACATTCTGGTTTGAATCATCGTACATACATATATAGGTATGACATATATTAATTGCTTCGTAGCGTGACTTAAATTGTTAATTTGCATATAATGTTTCTCCTTTCAATAACGAAACGATATTAGTGTACATAAAAAAAAGTTTCCGAATACCACACTAAATTCCAAGAATACAATATGAAATGATTTCTTCGAACGAACACAATTTGCAATATTTATTAAAAAAAAAATTTGCTTTTGCTTCAAGTGAATTATGGTAACTAAAGATTTTTCATTAAAAAAAGAAGAGCCGAAATATTTGTTTTTACAATTATATTGTGTTTACAGTACTACTTATACATTCATTGATCCTTTTTTTCAATTTCAGTTACTAGTATGTAAATATTTATTAGATAAAACAATAAAAATGATAATGCTTATTTTTGACAAAACTTGTTCGACTCGTGAGAGGGTTTGAATTTCCAATCATCATGCAAATGTAAAGCAAATTTAAAACTCAATAATTACATTGTTCGTGTATAATTATCATAAACCTTATATCCTATCCAAGTCTGAGCTTTCTAAAAAGATGTGGACTGCTTCGCTCTATCATAATTTAAAGTAATACGTGTGCATTTGGTTGTTGATTTAGTATTGGAAATGTAGTAATTTTAGAAATTGATTGTTTTGATGATTATGCATTTTACACCCGTGATTTTAATTGTTATTCTCTTCACTTGTTGAAAATTAAATCAACTCCATATAGACACGACTATGGAGGTTGTGCCTAGCTGGATTGGCAAAAGTTAAAACATACAGATAATTTTTGTAAACATTGTATATGAAAACTGTTTAGTAAAATAAATCGTGCATATTGCAAATTAACAAAGAAACACGTATTTATAAATGATATTTTAATATTGATTTTCAGTGTGCAATATATGAATAATAAAACGAATAGAAATGATCAATAACAGTTGATCGGAACTGAAATACACAGCATTTGAATTCTTATCCTGAGACGCGAAAAGTCTGTAATTATTTTTCTCATTTAAGCCAATAGCTGTTGCAGAATCTCAGCCGCATCGTAAAGCAACCAATCAGAATATATATGTGAAAAATAAACTCATCATAGATATCAGGATTAAATTTTGTAATTATAGGCTAGACGCGCGTTACGCCTACAAAAGACTCAACAGTGACGCTCGAATCCCAAAAAGTTAAAAAGGCCAAATAAAGTACGAAGTCGAAGAACATTTAGGGTCAAAATTCCCAAAATGTTTTGCCAAATACATCTATTTCTGAAGTAGAAAAGCCTTCGTATTTCAAAAATTCAAAAGTTTTGTGAAGAGTTAATTTATAAATATGACCATATCAATAATAATTCATGTCAGCATAGAAGTGCTGACTACTGGGATGGTGATACTCAGATAAAAACTCCACATCAGTGGCATCGACAGTGGTTATAAATAAACTCATCATAGATATCAGGATTAAATTTTGTAATTATACGCCAGACGCGCGTTTCGTATACAAAAGACACATCAGTGACGCTCAAATCCCAAAATTCCTAATTCACTCTTAAAATCATACATCAACAGCTTACTACCTTTATCATAACCAAGATAATAAACATTTCAACTGTCTTCAATAGCTGAATCGCATGTTCCAGCATTTTACAAGGAAGCAGTTTTAACACCTTTGTTGAAAAAACCCGGTCTTGACGTTGAAAAGTTAAAAAAAAACAAAATTCCCGTTTCTAACTTGCCCTTTACGTCAACGATCTCGGAAAAGGTGAGTGAAAAGCATTCTGAAGCAAACTCTCTTTTGGACAACAAGCAATCAGCATATCGTGCTTGTCATTTGACAGAAACAGCGTTACTAAGGGTTCACCATGAGATATAGCATTGGCAGACGATAATTACTGTTATGCGGTTCTTGTTATGCTCGAACTATCCGCTGCATTCGACACTATACCGAACATCCCATCCTGATCAATAGGTTAGAATACTCTTACGGCATAACTGGCTCAGCGCTGTTTTGGATGAGATCCTATCTTGATAGTCGAACTCAACGTGTTGCAATTGGCTCCGTATTGTCAGATGTAATAAATATAAAATATTGCGTTCCGCAAGGTTCGGTCGTAGGACCCAAATTAGATTTTATTTTTGCAAAACCGATCAGTGAAATATGTCGGTGACACAATCGGAAATCAATAAGTATTTTTAATGATTTTCTTATTTTAGTATATAGTTTGAATATTTCGATCATCTGATTTATATGCCGATAGCCACACACTAGCCGATTAAAAGAAAAAGAAAAAAAAGAATTAATTGTTCAGATATATTATTTATTCAAATGTTCTCTTATAAATATCCTTTAGGGATCGTCCCCTGATATCATCTGCATTCAAGTTACCTATAATGCTTCTTGTTTGCTTTTGATACAAGTAGGAAAGAGACATTTACACAAATGTTACATGCCTATGGTCTATAAGGTATCGCCCCCTGGTGGCAGCTGCCTTTAGGAAACCATAATACTTTCCTATTTGCTGCTGACACAGAATGAGTCATAGACATGCTTAAGGTGGCACGGTAGTTTTTGCATTCGAGAATTTAGGTTGCTCTTTTGTGTACCCTACTTAGGTAAATGTATCTAAACAGTGTGATTGGACAAAAAATACAATATCAACTGAACATACTTTCCCAAACTGAAGGATGAATCAGTAGTAGAAAAATATGAAATAATTTTACATACAGATGAAAATGAATTTTTGAGAATTTTTTTTTAATTTTGTATTCACTGCACCATAAAAGACCTAAAAGTACTAGTGGCCTTAGGTTTTTAAAAATAGCAAAAAAAGTAAACGGTCATGATACATATTTAAATTCATTTCTGAATAGTAAAATGAAAGTACTTCAGTTAACTGTGAATGTAGAATTTTTTTGCGGTGTTAGAAAGTGGTGAAAATTCTAAAAAGGCTATCATTATCCCTTATGGGCCAGGAAATACTACCGTGCCACCTTAACTTCTACTTTCTTTTGGCTAGTTATTATATATTTAATTGATCAAATTTATTGTGTACTATGAATATATATATGGATATATATTTTTCTTTTTTCTTTTTAGGCTTCTTGTTTATTATCTATATCAACCCCACTTGCATTAAAATGCATTAGTATTTAAAAAAAAAACCATATCATAGATTCTTTATCTACATATTCTTTAAGAACTTAAATAGTTCTCATTAATCTTTTTTTATTTAAAAGTTTGTATTGTATTATGAAAATTATTGATGTTGTAATGTTTATGCCCTTTGAGGCCCATAATTGGAAATAATATTTCTTCCTCTAAAAAATATCTTCTTCTTCTATGCCCATTTATTTTCGGAATTTAGACGAATTTGGAATTTTTTTTTAACTTCTTTGCAGGTTCTTCATGATGTCGAGGAAAACAAAACATAAACGTCGGCAATAATAGAAGAGAATAGTTACTGTAGATTGTCGCAAATTCAAACATTAAAAGATATGTTGAACATTTTATGACACGAGGCACTAACTAGCTGTGCATTATTTATTATGCTATACGATTTAGACACGTTTGACATATACTTCCAATTCTTAACCCCTCTCGAGGTTTCGCCGAGACTGCACCAGCGCCCATTTCTGAGAAAAATGCTGGAGTTGATGCAACAAATGGAAAATTTGAGCGTGTTGGCCATTCTAGCGATAAAACAGGAAAGGACCCCACTAGAAATCCTTTGAGACGTTACAAATACATACGCGATATTTTTATTTTCAAATTGCAACTTTCAGTAGCATTTCATTTTGATTTATTATTGTTGGTGGGTTTTTTTTTTGATTTTTTTTTTTTAAATATGTTCTGTTTCAAAAGTGACCGAAGAAATTTCCTTTAAGATATTCGTAATCTTCTTCTATGGCGGTGGAGCTTACCCATGCAATATTTGTTTTAGTGTTGTTGGTTAATTCATGCCTGTTTTCTCATGATCATTGAGTAGTATATTCCCATGTGACCTTTCATGCAATAGTATTCAGTTGATTCAATTTAGATATAAAAAAAAGAAGATGTGGTATGATTGCCAATGAGACAACTGTCCACAAGAGACCAAATGACACAGAAATTAACAACTATAGGTCACCGTACGGCCTTCAACAATGAGCAAAGCCCATACCACATAGTCAGCTATAAAAGGCCCCGAAATAAAAATGTAAAATAATACAAGCGAGAAAACTAACGGCCTAATTCATGTTAAAAAAAATGAAAAAAAAAAAAATATGTAGAGCATACATTATTGTTCATGTGTGTCGTCTCGATCTTATTCCATAAAAAGATCAAAAGAAAAAAGAGGATTCATGTTACATTTACATGTAGTGTTTTTATAGTCATAGCCTCATGCGATACCATTAGAGGTTCTAATTCATTTCATAAAAATGTATCTAACAAAATGTGTTGAAAATTGATCCAGTTCCCGATAACGGGCATGGATACCAAGATCACTCTGACTTACAGGAAAAACTATGATGCGGTATGTTAAGCCAAACCATTTACACTTGCTACAACATCAGAACATATATAATCTACCGATAAATTTTTAACTCAAGTAATTTCAACGCAAATCCTGTCACAGTAACCTAAATTGAACATATTCAACAAAAACAAATGCAGAAATCTTGTGGTGCATTATGTTATTCTGCCTTTGCATTCGTTCGTCCGTCCATCATGTCACAAAAGTTCATTATCTTTTAAAAAATTAACAAAAAAGAATATGTTACAAGCATACATTTCTTAAACATAAAAAGAAGCATGAAGTAGTGTCAAATTCTTCTAAATATCAAAAGAAGATAAAAAAAAAACCCATCTGTTATTCGATTTCTAAGGATGTGAATTTAAGCACGGATGCAATTTGGGTACTCCTCATTACAGAATCATGGATCGTATGTATATATATAAATTCAAACCCATTTATTTTATGATTAAATATGGATTCAATATTAAATTGATGTAACTTATAATGAATAAGTATACGTCTACAAGATAAACACAGAATGTAAACTTTTCTCTGAGTCATAAAAAAACTAAAGTGAAAATAAAATTGAGAATGGAAATGGGGAATGTGCCAAAGAGACAACAACCCGACCATAGAAAAAAAAAACAACAGCAGAAGGTCACCAACAGGTCTTCAATGTAGCGAGAAATTCCCGCACCCGGAGGCGTCCTTAAAAAAAAACTGCAATTTGGGTACGTTAGACAACTTGACAATTTCATTTCTTCATATATATCCATTACATATGACCCCGAGCTTTCATTGCGCTATATAATAAATTTATTTGATGTTATTTGAACATGTAAGATACATATAACATAGACAGTTCCTACTTGAGCCTCGGTTGTAACTAACATATCAGTTGATCTCATTGGCGGATCCAGGGGGGGGGGGTTCTGGGGGTTGGAACCCCCCTTTTTTTTGGACGATCAATGCATTTGAATGGGGACATGTGGTTGGAACCCCCCTTTATCCTGGGTTGGGACCCCCCTTTTTAAAATGGCTGGATTCGCCCCTGGATCATCTGTGCTAGTTTTTCACCGACTTATGAATTAATGAAAAACATTTTTTTTTCGATAGAAAATGTTTCTTTTCTATAAAACAAGTTACCATTTTGTATAATTTCTCTATGTTAGTTTGTTCATATCATTATATATTGAGGTGTTATAAAAATTGGACAAAATCGATTTCTGATTGAAAGGAATAATACCAAAGCCAACTGCGAAATCCACACTGCATAGTTTAGAAACAATTAAGGCAGCAACCATTTGATTTTCGGGGGGGGGGGGGGGGGGGGGGGGGGGGGGGCTATGGTTTTTTTTCTGGACAATTTTTTTTCCGCGACAACTCAAAAACAATTTTTTTCTTTCAAATTTAGCATTACATATAGTGGCAGCTGAGGGGGGAACAAACAATTTTTCTCCAAAAACTGCTGCCTAAGATGTTTATAAATAGATACAAAGATATAATTATATATGAAAACAATATATCTATTTATAGGTGAAATAGATTTGTGGTAGGCTGGAGAAAAGCTTTTTCAAACCATGTTATAAAATATACTAAATATGCTTAATAACATGAACAGCAAATTTACTAGAAGTACATGCAAGATTGAAAAGATTGTGAAATTACTGCGAGTCAATCGATAACTGTAAACAACAGATGATTCATCCTTGACCTGTTCACCGCTGAATCTATTAACGTTACTTCAAGGTTAGTAAATTTATTTATAATTTGTTTCAGTGAATACATTATATGTATTATTACATTGGTTGCAATGAATTACATTAATTATCCAGTTACCACTATAATATATAAAATGTTACTAATAAGGAAAGTAAGTGATAGATATGATATGATATTCTTATACATCTAGGCATATTTGATCATAATCAAGTTCAAGGTTTTAGTATAACTGATGCTCTGGAGGGGGAAGAGAGGGTATTATTATTGTTTGCAACATTTACTTGAAAGTTTTTTTTTTTAAATTCTGTCCATTAGTCTATAGATATATGTCTATGTTTTTCAAAAGCAGTCCTTTATCCATGTAATTGTTCTTTATTGTTTTACACATTATTTTCTAATGTAAACAGCATCCAAACCCATCCAGACCCTCGTAAACCGGTATGCAAAATCATTTTTATTATGTTTTATTATTCTCAACCATCAACTTTCCTGTGTACATAATACATGTTATAAAATTTATACGAACTTAGTATGAATTAAAAAACATTTAAAATAGTTGATTGGAAATCAGTTTCACAATCGTGTTTTATTGGGTGCCTCCTCGGATACGCAAATTACACAATGAAAATACCAAAAAAAAAATAAGATGACAAGTGAAACAAGTGATATATAATATACTGCCATGCTCACAAAAAATGGTTCAATAAAAATATTATTATACATAAATGTTTTGTTACTTATATAAATGTTTTAGTATAACATGTATAGTGTAGAGTTATGTGTGTGGACATTCTTCTTTATATTTTTCCTTCAATCACGTCAATGCTATACATTTTAAGTGCATTGTGAATTTTGAAAAGATAACATATAAAGGAGTAGGTCCAGTAAGTACGGAAGCCCTGGAGTAACTATCTTGTGCGCACAAGTTACATAACTTGCGCGCACGAGTTACAAACTTGCAGTAACTTGTGCGCGCAAGTTGTAATTATTTTTTTGCGTGGCACTCCAGGGCTTCCGTAAGTAAGACCCCTTTTTGGCTCCAAAAAATAGCAGTTTTACAAAATTGTTAAAATGTAAACTTTTAGTTATATTTATTGAAGAGAAAAATGCGTCTGCTACATAAAATATCGGCTGTTTTTGACAATACAATGCCCAAATATCGGGCACTAGCATCATTTAGTCATGCAAAATGACTGAAATATTCAAAATTTTAGCATTTTAGTTAAATGTTAGACGGTTTCCGTCTAAAATAAATGGCCGCATTTGTGTTCATTTTTAATACTGAAATGTAATAAAACTGAGAAAGGAAATGGGGAATGTGTCAAAGCGACAACAACCCGACCATAGAGCAGACAACAGTCGAAGGCCACCAATGGGTCTTCAATGTAGCGAGAAACTCCCTTGTTGTATTTGATGATAAATCATAACATATATAAAGGTTGAGGATGAACACGAATGCGGCCACTTTCGTTTTTGACATAAAAACATCTGAAAAGTGACATTTTTTGGCATATTTGATAGATTTGTCGTATTTGAGCTTGAATCGGAGCGTTTTTAATGACTACATCAGTTAAAATCTTTCACATAAACTAGTTGAATCAAATGAAAGTTCAAACAGACACTTAAGTGTTTAAAAAGTGTCCAAAATCTTTCGTCAGATGAACCTGCAATTTGAGGCCAAAATCTACTCCCTTATGTCAGAAACACTAATTACATAGGATATAAAAGGTAATTAAATTATACATAGACCAGAAGTGCTGTATTTGACATCCCTTGGCGTCCTTCCTTCCAGGGGAGTGTTCTAGTTTCTCAAAAACATGTTTTGGTGCGAAACTGCAGATCGGGTTTAATGAATATTAAACAAAATGATCACTGCACGGTGTTAACAGACATCATAATAAAGATACCTCCATGAAATTGCACCTCATTGATATATTCGACACTGATTCCAAAAAAGTGTCTCACACTAACGTAACGGCAAGACGGTATAGACAGTTATATTCAAAGAGTACCTTGCGCCACCGGACCAACATATAACGATTTTTGCCTTTTCAAATACCATTATATCCACCGGACCTTCACTCACTTACGTAAATTATCACAATTTATATCGTACGAATAATGTCGCTTGTGCTTTTTTTTAAAGATAATTCGTTGCTATATATTACAGCATGTCTGTAAACAAGCCTAATACAGCAGATCCCTTGAGTACACAAGAGGCCCCAGACCAATCATCACAAAGAACATACCCAGTGAGGACATTTAAGGTGTTTGGAGGTATACAGATTGGGTTAGGCATAATATTAGAGATTATATGTCTGATAGCGGTCGTCACTGATGCCATGGGCATTCAGAATTATCATGACTGTCTCCTGCATAACGAACAGCTACATAATGACAGTAGTAACTACTGGAGTTGTCGGAAGTACAAAAAAAGTGAGGAGCTATTCTTGTTTGACATAGTGTGTATAATATGTTGTGGATGGGTAAGTTCATAGTTAGATATACGTATTTATTTCAATTGTCGATAAAATTGTAACTCATTTTAATAGAAGCTTAACAACTTTTAAATATATATAAGAAGATGTGGTATGAGTGCCAAGGAGACAACTCTCCATCCAAGTCACTATTAAATAAAAGTAAACTTTTATAGGTCAAGGTATGGTCTTCTACACGAAGCTTTGGCTCATACCGAACTGCAAGCTATTAAGGGCCCCAAGAAATTACTAGTGTAAAACCATTCAAACGGGAAAACCAACGGTATAATCTATATAGAAAAAACCCAACGAGAAACGAGAAACACTTTTGAACCAAATCAACAAACGACAACTACTGAACATCAGATTTATGGCTTAAACTACGTTTTGATTGATTATTGTATGCTTAATGTTTAACAGCAAATATTTGATGCTTTAGGACGCGAATACATAAACAGATGCCAAATAAAAAGTATGGTTAGCAATTGTTTGACCGTGAAGAAGGAACTGTGAAGTGATGGTATGGCTGTGAGGGGCACATTCGCCTTTTGTTATGAGTCTTTAACTTTTATAAGGTGTGGCACACTCCATACACAGGGCATAAGATTTGAAGTTTCTTATAAACCTTACTCAATACAAAAAAAAAACATGAAAAGCATAGTAAATTGGAGACAGGCCGAACAAAATAGACCAAAAGGCATATTAAGAGCAAAGTAAGTTTTCCAAGAAAAATGGAGACGTAACAACACAAAAACTATTAAAATCGGAGGGTGGAATTGACAATGAAAAAACTTTTATATAGTAAATTGTACCAGAGACAGGTTATTTTGAATGGCTGGATGCACAATGAAATTGTTTTATTTAACGTTTTTGTACAAACGAGCCTCTTCTAATTACATACTCTACACTTTCAGTTTGTTCTGACTGGTGTCTTGCCGATGTGTATGTCAAGAAAAAGGCAATCAAGTTGGAGAAGTCTGGTAAGTGATGAATCGAGATATGCTTTTGTAATGAAATGAGATGACTTTATGATGGAACGAGATGTGCTTTTGTAATGAAACGAGAAGACTTTATGATGAAACGAGATGTGCTTTTGTAATGAAACGAGACGACTTTATGATGAAACGAGATATGCTTTTGTAATGAACTGAGATTACTTTATGAGTAAGTAAGTAAGTAATTTTTATTGGTTTAAAATCCAAAATTACAGGATTGATACCAAGACAATACAAATTTGTTATACACAAAAATACAAACATATATATATCATAGCAATTTCATAAACATTATATGAGGAGGTGGTACCACAAAGTTATTTAGTGCTTAATAAAGCATTTCTAGAAATGTACATGTCGCTTATAAATTTAACAATAATTCTAATTATATCAGTCTCAACACACGTATATAAAAATTTAAATCTTGCTTCATTAGTCATATTTAAAAAAGAGGGAACTATTTCACTAATTTTGGAAAACAGTTGGTCTCTAATTATATTTAGTTTTGTACATTTTAAAGTGAAATGAAATTCATCTTCAACTTCTAAGAGGCACAAATGAAACGAGATATGCTTTTGTAATGAACTGAGATTACTTTATGATGAAACGAGATGTGCTTTTGTAGTGAAACGAGATGACTTGATGATGAAACGAGATGTGCTTTGTAATGAATCGAGATGTGCTTTTGTAATGAACTGAGATTACTTTATGATGAAACGAGATATGCTTTTGTAATGAATCGAGATGTGCTTTTGTAATGAAACGAGATGACTTTATGATGAAACGAGATGTGCTTTGTAATGAAACGAGATGTGCTTTTGTAATGAAACGAGATGACTTTATGATGAAACGAGATGTGCTTTGTAATGAAACGAGATGTGCTTTTGTAATGAAACGAGATGACTTTATGATGAAACGAGATGTGTTTTTGTAATGAAACGAGATTACTTTTTGATGAAACGAGATGTGCTTTTGAAGTGAAACGAGATGTGCTTTTGTAATGAAACGAGATGACTTGATGATGAAACGAGATGTGCTTTGTAATGAAACGAGATGTGCTTTTGTTATGAAACGAGGATTTTATGATGAAACGAGATGTGCTTTTATAATGAAACGAGACGACTTTATGATGAAACGAGATGTGCTTTTATAATGAAACGAGATGACTTTATGATGAAACGAGATGTGCTTTTGTGATGAAATGAAATGACTTGTGCTCTTGTGATGAAACTAGATTGGCTTTTGTGCTGAAACGAGATGACTGTATGATGAAACGAGATGTGTTTTGTGTTGAAACGAGATATTTGTTGTGATGAAACGAGATGTGCTTTTGTGATGAAATGAGATTTGCTTTTCCATTATTTTTTCGTTTCCATATTGCATGTCTGATGTAGTATGTAGAAAAAAGTTAAGCATGAAAAAAATAAACATTAAATTGACATAAATGCACGTTTAACACGTTTTGAATTATTATGTTTTTTGTTCTTCAGAAAATTGGGTTTATGGTGTGCAGTATTATTGGTGCATCAATTTTCTGTACGACGGTAATCATACTAGGAGTAAACGGAGTACTATTTGTGAGTACATGTATTGTATTCTATATAAATAAAGTGTTAAATTATTTGGATTCATCTTACGAAATAAGTTTCTAGTCATATTCAGAAATCTATACAAGACTCATATAACTTCAATGATGCATGAAAAGGGGGAGGGGGGATGGTACGGTTAAAAACAAGAATCAAAGGGCAATCAAAAATCATATTTTCAATTAAAACAGACAACAACCGGGATAAGAAAGAGAACGGCAGATTTTTCACTAATAAGTTAAAGTTCTGAAGTATTGTTATGCATCAATGATAAAACTCAAGATAAAAAGGCTTATTTTAATAACATTCATACGATCTAAGATCGATTTTGGTTGAGGGGTAACAAAGGCAGCTTTGCACATTACAACTGTAAAAATAACCGTGAAAAATCTTTATCTTTACTGTTTATTTCGTCATAATATTGAGAATGGAAATGGGGAATGTGTCAAAGAGACAACAACCCGACCATAGAACAGACAACAGCAGAAGGTCACCAATATGTACATTGTTTTATTTCAGAGATTGTTCTTTGGTGCCAACCCTATTTTATCAGCATTCATTACATTAATAGCATTAGTTGAAACTATAGTGGCGATCGTAACGGCTTCTTTTTGTTGCTGCTGTTCCCCCTGGCAGATACCAAGTGAAGGGGTAAAGTTTTATATACACGTTGTTTTAAAATAGGCATCGTTGCAATGGCAAATATATATTTGTAGACCTTAATTCTTATAAACGAGGGCGGAAGATACCAGAGGGACATTCAAACTCGTAGACCAAAAATAAAGTGACAAAGTCATGGTGGGAAAAGAAAAAGACAAACAGACAAAAATAGTACATAATACACAACCTAGAAAGCTAAAGACTAAGTAACACGAACCCCACCAAAAACTGGGGGATCTCAGGTGCTCCGGTAGGGTTGGCAGGTCCTGCTCCACATGTGACATCCGCCGTGTTGCTCATGTTATTTCAAACTCGGTTAATAGTATAATAATATTAAGAACATATCAGACCTTTTCTTTAGCATTGAAAACAAAGCCACGTCCAGCTAACTGCAAAAGAACATTGCCGGCTGCACGTGATTGACGTCACAATTGATATTTGTGTTGGTGTCGCTGGGAATTTAAATAAAATCATTCTAAAAGTGAGTCTTCTTGTGTCCATTTTTGGTTATCAGGAAACTGTTGATTTTATAAATCGTTAAACCGTCGGCAAATCACAATGACTGCCTTTCGATCGTGTACTATTTGTTCGCTTCGGAGAACAAAAGTGCGGAATGTTCCTAGGAGGAATAAATTTATCGTGCTAAGCTTTATGCTCTTTTGAAATAAGAAGGCATTATATTCACTTACGCTCGGTATAAAGATATTGACAAATATAATGCAAGATCATTTTAAAATGAACAAAGACCCTGACACGAAAGACTGTTTCTTAAATCGTGCGCAAAAAAGCAGGACAATTGAAATTTGAAGTCTCGTACAAATACTACGGCACATTTTTACAATATATTTCCATTGATTTTCATTGAATCATACATATAAGACATGTATCGAAAAACAAAATATGCATATATATGTAGTACGACTTGTTCTGGGTTCAAACATATTCTTGTATATTTTTAACAGCAAGCAGTCCTATTTGTGAATAGCACACAACCTGGAATGATCATGAATGTGCCACAGACCCAAGGTCCTATGGATAATCCAATTCAGACAACGACTGGACAAACAATGGTCCAATATCCCAGTGCACAACAGTACCAAATAGTAAACAAAAATGAACTATCTGGGGAACAGATCCCCATTGAAGGCAGTCATCAGCCTAGCACTATAGGTTCACCAGGACAACAAGTCTTTGACACCTCCCCGCCACCTTATAAAGAGTAGTTTGACACCTCCCCGCCACCTTATACAGAGTAGTTTGACACCTCCCCGCCACCTTATAAAGAGTAGTTTGACACCTCCCCGCCACCTTATAAAGAGTAGTTTGACACCTCCCCGCCACCTTATAAAGAGTAGTTTGACACCTCCCCGCCACCTTATACAGAGTAGTTTGACACCTCCCCGCCACCTTATAAAGAGTAGTTTGACACCTCCCCGCCACCTTATAAAGAGTAGTTTGACACCTCCCCGCCACCTTATAAAGAGTAGTTTACAGTCCGACATGCATAGTGCGACTCATTAAGCAAATTATACATAATTTTTCTACTTTTTTATATATGTTTTTGTATAAATCAATAGGTTGTAATGCGATTATGGAGTTAATGAATCGGATTCAATAAAGTATAATCATGTATACATAGATTTAAATTAGCATGTTATTCGTGTATTTGAAGAAACTGAAAAATAATATCTAGTCAATTTTCATGTTTTAATTTTGATTATTGTTTTGTCTTTCAATTATTTATTACCAAGTTAAAAGAAAAAAATCTGACTTTTGTTTTAAAGATGCTGAAGTAATCTTACCTGCTACTAAATAGGAAATTCACCTTTGTACAAACTACAATGTTATCTTTTGAAAATGTTAGGGCTATTATGGGCTTCATACAAATCATTCTTTAAATATGGACTTATATTATTTTTAAGAAAATTCGTAACGAGTTTTTACTGAATTGTTTAAAAAATAGACGCTACTAAATTTTTTTTTAATTTTCTCGTCGTTTTTCCTTTTTCCGAATAAAGAGAGGATTCAAAATTTCATTTATCTATAATTTTTAGAAATGCATGATGGCGTTATTAACTTTTTGTCGACCTTGAAGCTGCAAAAATTACAATTTTAGAGAAGATTTCAAGCATGTTTAGAAGGAAAGTTATAGGGTGACATAAACTCAGGTGACATTCGCTTTACCTTTTTATACATTATTTTTTTTTTTTTTTTTTTTTTTTTCGCGAAAGAAATCAAATTATAGCTCGAGTGATAACAATATGTCTAAGAGAGAACTTCTTGACATTTTATTTCAATTTATTCTTTTCATACTATGTTATTGTATATGTTGTATTTGATAAGTATATTGTTTATTCATTCAATAAAATGTTATGGTAGTATACAGGTTTTAGCAACATCAAATTAAAAAAAACAATAAAGATAAACCAACAAAATTTCACCATTCTTAGCAAAACCTGTTATAAATTGCTGTCTACACACATGATGAAAATGACAGGTTATTATACTTTATATCTAGATATTGAATATGTAACATTAAATTGACAAATTATGCAGGCTGATGCATGGAAAATGCATTTTTTTTCGTAATCAGGAAGAAACGTTAAAAGAAAAATCATATCACATAATACCGAACTCCGAAAAGAATTCAAACGAAAATTTCCGTACCGTCAGGGGCGTAGCGAGAAGAAAACGATGTGCAAGCAACTACCACCGAGCGGAGCGAGGCGAAAAAATTTTGGGACCCTTTAATGCAGAATTTTTATTTTTCGGTTTTCGGTCATAGGACGGTTTAAAGAGGAGCTACATGTAGATAGGACTTATAAACAATTTATGAACGTAAAACTATTAATACTTGAATCTTCTGAATAGAGTAAATCATGGTTAATTTAATACATAAACAACACATTTTTGAATTACAGAATTTACTCAACATTGACCAAAATCTGCTCTTCGGGTCTAAGCAGAAACGAACTTCTCTATTACTTTGTCAACATTCACACTGAAATCCCGATCAATATGCAGTAATGCTAGCGATGATAACCTGACGTTGTTAATTGTTGGTCGTACATTTGTTTTCAACAGACTTAATAAACTGATAGATCTGCATGGTGGCACTGGCGAGATGTTATAAACCAGCGTACGTGTTCTCCATCGAGCGAGCTCCCGTCTGAAATTGTCCGACAAATACATGACAGGTCATTTTGTATGTCTCAGACAATGTTGAGAATTATTCGTTGGTTATATGTCCTACAACACGAGGAAGCAGATACGACACAAAGAAGCTATTTTCTGATAATACCAGACACCCTCTACTCTCCAATTCCATTATCATATGGTCTACGTGTGTGAACGCAAAATATAATGAGACTTTCCAATGCTCTTTTGGCGTGTTATCAGGGTGATTGGTTCTGGAAGTCTGTCGAATACATCGCCTCGGCATATTTTCAATATTAATATCAAAGGGTTTCGATAAATCTCGATTGGTACATCGCATCGCAAACAGATAAGCCGTACTCTGTAAAATGTGCTCCGAAACTACATGTCTTAGACTGAGTATGATAAATTCAAATCTGGTAAAAAATACAAGTTTCTGTCCGATTTTTACATGATCTCCAATAAAACGTTTAATTTGAAATGCCGTTATTTAATGAAAGTTCATCAACTAAAAAAGTGACAACATATGTGTTTCCTTTAACCATAATTAATTTATAAATTTTTATTTTGGCATTTTTTTTTTTGCTTGCCGAATCGATGTGCACGCAACTGCGTGTTAGCGTATAGGGAGCTACGCGCCTGACCGTAAATGGCAAAATCAAAAGCTTAAAAACATCAAACGAATGGATAACAACTGTCATTTTTCTGACTTGGTACAGGCATGTTCTTATAATTATCAAACAGATCGAGTTTGAATCTTGATGGCGTCACTTTTACCGTTCGAGAATTATGCCTCTTGATGAATGGAGAAATTGCTAGATTTTTCGTTTCAGTTCTAGATCTTGCTTCAACTATATGAAACTTATACACAATGCTTATTACCACAAACAAAACAGATCAAGTATGAATTTTGGTGGCGTAGTTTTTACAGTTCAAGCGTTATGCTCCTTTTACAGATGAAAACAAATTGCTGAGTTTTTTGTTTCCGACCCCTTACTTTAGTTTGTCTCAACTAAATGTATATTAAATGTATATATAATGCTTATTACCACAAAACTCAGTTAAAGTTTAAATTTTCGTAGCGTCACTTTAACAGCTCTTGAGTTATGTCCTTTTATAAAGTTATATGCTAGCCGGGGCATCATCTGTGTCCATATGGACACATTTCCTATTCATTTTCAGTATTTTCCTACATATTGTATCATTCACCATCCGAAATTACGAAAGTCTCCCATATCATCTTCATGTGTATTGATGCACAAATGCATATTTATAAATGTCATTTTTTCATAAAGGTTTTTATATAAGCTTTCGATCTTTCTATTTGTCAACTTTCCAATACTCAGCATTAATATACCCTCAGCTACATCGTTTGACGGTTGCGTATCGTATTTTAAGTGACGACTATGCATGTTCACAGTACTCTGATTTAAGTCACAAAACCAACACTACTATGTTTTTCATTTATATCATTGAACAAAATAGAAAATAATTAATAAATAAATCAATTAATAAAAGAAAATACAAAAAACACGAAAATTACTTTTTTTGGCAGTTTATAATAGTTACAACTAAAATGTGTGGTAAATTCAGAAATTAACACACTTGTCAAGAATGTTTTTTTTGGTAAAAATTACTACAAACACCAACGTTTATTAAAAAAAATAATAATGTATAAATGTTGGAGAACACGAATAATTTTTTTTTCCTTTGATGTAATAGCTGTCTTCACCTTTCTATTGGAGTGTTTCTGAAGTACATCCACTCAGTCTAATTCCTTAAATACTTTACCTGAAGAACAATATATATTTAAACTGAAAAAAATTGCGTAAGGCCTATATATTTTATCTTTAACCAACAAAGCTATATGAATTGACAATATGACCATCATACGTGATTTGACTGTCAACTAGCCACTTATGCAACCTAAAGAAATTTGTAGTGACAAAAGTAGGTAATATGGAAGTAAGCAAGGACGATGCATCAAACAATGGTAAAAACTCTGAAAGTATTAAAGGTAAGCATGTCTCTATTAAATCCATGATAGTTAATCAAAAGCCTTAAATATGTATTCTTCATGTGTAGATGCTTCTGTAAATTCAAAATTTTAAACACATATAACAATGATGATGTGGTATGATTGCCAATGAGAAAACACGCCATAAGAGACAAAATGACACAGAAATTAACAGCAATATGTCACCGTACGGCCTTTAATAATGATAAATGGCCAAACCGCATAATCAGCTATAAAATGCCCCGAAATCACAAAAGTAAAACAATTGAAACGAGAAAACTAACGACCTAATTAATGTACAAAAAAATAACAAAATCAAATATGTAACACAGCAATAAACAACAATCACTGAATTACAGGCTCCTGACTTGGGACAGTCACATATCTACAGATATGGTGGGATTAAACATGTAAACGGGTTCCCAACCTCCCCCTAAAGTGTAACAGTACAACATAAGAACGAAATATAAAAATCAGTTGAAAAAGGCTTAACTCATCAGATGGAAACACATATAAATATATATAACAAAAATGTGTGGACGTGACCGGGTACTTGTACATCCCAACAACAAAAAGACAAATAGTACAGATCTGAGAGTACTCGCAGTTACTGACAGCTAGTTAAAAGCCAATAACAACTTATATAAAAAATCATGCGTCTAAGACTAAATTATCAATCAGTACGCATCCAAAATCCAATGGATTTAGTGAAAAGACATCATAAACAGTCGGAGAAAAAATTGGCCTTGTGCAATGCCAAGATACAGGAGTCGACAGATTGCAGATCAATAAAAGTGCATATGTATATAACATTAATATTAAGTTTGCTTTTAATTTACTGATACCAAAATCAATATTGATACCAATAAAAACAATATTCAATTATTTAAGGATAGTGTTGATTTGGTAACCTTTTAAAAGAAGTTATTTTAAGGATCGATAAGCTTACCAGGATCTCGTTGATCGATATCTGTTAATTTCCTAAACTGCATTTCTTTTGCTGACACAATAAATGATCCATTACTGATATGACGTAGAATGTTCAAAATCTACATTACTTACAAAAAACCTTGGAGGTTACATATTGGTTAATCGATACGATATGTAGGGGTATGGACTCACTGGTAATTTGTTTTCGATATCCTAGATCTTTAATAACTAAACCATTTATACGACTTATAAATTTGTCCATTGTGTTTATTCCGACTGTGATATTTTTTGTTAGTGTGTATAATGCAATCAAAATTGATATGCTTACAATGTCGGCGCCCTATCCTGCTTCATTTTGTTTTTTGATTTCATGCGATTCACTTGGTTTTGTTTATCACCTTTACCAATTTAAACCCTGATTTATGACGTTCACTACTGTTATCTTTCATATAAGTAAAGTATTCAGAGCATTACTTGTGTGTTTCATTGAACTTTCTGTTGAATAAATATGTCACGATTACAGATTTATGATTACTTATATTTACCTTGTATCTTTTCCTGTTCATAATAGCACAGTTTATTTATCTCTATTTACACATGATATTCAGAAAAAGTTCCAACCTTCTTGTCACAAAGATGGATATTAGCATATCTCTTTTTAACGGGATACTTCAATGTATATGCGTTGAGAGTAAATATCAGTGTTGCACTTGTTTGTATGGTGAAGACCCCATTCGATAATTCAACCTTAATGAATTCATCACTGAGCAATATCACGACTGACGATACATGTGGTGTACTGGATGTCACGAGCCCTAGATCTCAAGAGGTATTTTAGTCATTCTTGCATCAATTCAACGATTCATTTGAGTAAGTTGTTTAAATGGATTATCAATGTGCATGAAAAACGTACAGCATAGCCAAACAATGGATTCATGTTAGATGAAAAAAAATCAACACTTTTTGATATGGATAAACCCAGACGATACAATGCATAGCACTGAAATAAGTACCATGGATAAGTTAAGATAAAGAATAAATCTGCATACTTGAAATCATGTTTCACAACAATGTTATTGTGTACCTCCATGAGGATTTCATTCAGCGACGTCAAGGGAATCATGATCATTGGCATTATCCAGAACAAAGGAGTAGGGGCATTAAGGCCTAGTTTTGGCCCAAGAAAATAAAATGTTTGATAACCATTTCAAATTGGCACATAATGTTTAGAAATGCATGGTGTCAAGAAATATAAATGAAAAACATAAAGATTTTTATCTGATGACGTCACAATTACGTCATAATATGTACTGTTTTCACAAAAACGTTGAAAAATACAGAATTTATGCAGTGTTTAGTCTTTATTTCCGTTGTGGAAACATCCAGCGCAGCCGAGAAACAACAAAATAATTAAACAGAAGCTTTATTATAACTATTGGCATAATTTCACCAAATATAAAGTTGTTTCTTGGGTGCGCACATACTTTTTCAATCAAGAATATACTTAAAATTTGATGAAAAATCAAGGAAAATCACGTATTTTAACATAATATGCAAATTAGGTCATGATTTGTTACCATGGTAACTTGTTCGATGTCAAATTTGTTTTGATTTTCTTAGTACCTTATACCTAAGTCAAGTTTTCGGTTATTTAAGAATCAGTATGATCAATTTTAAATTTGCAGTAATTTTTGGGCCAAATAAGGACCTTATTGCCCCTACTCCTTTCACAAAAATTCAATCATACAGAATAAATTAGTTAGATGGCGCCAAACCTTCCCCCAACTAAACCTGGGACAGTGGTGCAACAGCAAAACACAAGAACACAATATACAAAACAATAAACGAAAAGAGAATTGCATGTTCTCCCAAAGAATCGTCTCTTTCTATTTACCGACCATATACATATCCATACTATATCAGACAACTACCTTTGGCTTTGCATCTTAAGATAACTCGATAATATATCTTTCTTTATTACAGAAAAGAATATATCGAATTTTAGCTAGCTATAAAACCAGGTTTAATCCACCATTTCCTACATAAGAAAATGCCTGTACCATGCAAGTTAGGAATATAACAGTTTTTATACATTTTGTACATTCGTTTAATGTGTTTTGGCTTTTGATATTTCCATTTGGAAACGGACTTTCTACGTACTTATAGTTTTGAATTTTCCTCGGAGTTCTGTATTTTTTGTTATTTTACTTGATACCTTAATCAACTGTTGTTGGTGACTGCAATGAAAACTTGTTGAAACAATATCTATTCTTTAAGATACAACTAATAGTATATTAACATTCACAAATAATTTGTTGAAGCGAGGAGAATTTGATTGGGATAAGAACACAAGATCAGCAATACTATCTTCATTCTTTTACGGATACGTCTTGACACAAATACCAGGAGGATGGTTAGCTGATAGATTTGGTGGGAAACGTATTTATGGCACCGCTATGGCAATATCTGGAGTGGCAACACTTTTGATGCCAGTGTTTGCAAGAACCTCTGTCATACTTGTATACGTACTTCGTGTTGTTGTGGGAGTAGCTACGGTATGTGTTTCATTCATACATTTATAAGATATATTCATTAATTTTTCAAATTGATCATGAATCTATTGAATCTTAGAAAATAAAAGTAGTTTTGCTATTCCATTTTAAACTGCCTTTTATCAATTTGGGAGGAAATTGGTTGATTTGTTCTCTCTTTGTTTTTATTTCACTTTCTCATCCTTTATTTAGAACAGTCTCTATAGCCCCAAGTAGATTGTTACTCGAAAAGGTTCTAAAAAGGAGTACATCTGTTCATCTCCGGTTTTTGTTGGGGCTCTTGTTGCAAAGTTTTTAGTTTCCTGTTGTGTTTTGTATTCTGTTTTTTTTTTTTTTTTGTTTTTGCTATGACATTGTCAATTTGTTTTCGAATTCTGATTGTCGATATACAGTTTGCTATCTTTCGCCTCTCTTTTAGTCCCGTCTGGTTTAAGCAACTCGGCAGTCAGTGCTTCGGTAATTAAATGCTTCTAAGCAGTCTGTTCTCTTGAAGTATCTGGTGATGAATGAAGAACTTAAGAAACTTAAATTCCAACTACTTTTGGGAACGTTGATCATAGATGTATTTTGAAATGTTTTTTCGGTCACTTTTGGTCCTATCGCGCTTGACATGTTTAGAATTGAGTAGCACGAAATGATAAGTATCATTATATTTAATTAAGTTTAATTTGCATGGCGGACGGTGCATGCATGACATGAGATACTTAACCTGTCGATGAACCCGGTCTCACTCCTTTTGGGGTGCATGCGACTATCTCTCTTTTTTTCTTTTTTTTCTCACCTTGATTTGTATTTACCTTATCGATTTACAAGATTTGAACATCGGTAAACAATTGTCGCCATTATTTGACATTTAATTAATTTGGTGTCAACTACATTATTACTTTAACTACGCCATTATTCTTATCTCTAATTCTTTTTTTATTATTTTCATTTGTTCACCATACTAACCAAATTTTAAAAAAAGTGACAAAGTTTTTCCCTGCTGTTTTTTCCCCTCTCTTCTTTGCAAAGAGTTTTAAATACTATTTTCCTCTTCTCAGATCTTCGAAGCCATCCCCGCCGTATGGCAACAGTGTTTTCTTTTTTTTTTTGTTATCCCACCCATCATGTTCTTCGGAAAATGTCTGTACCAAATCAGGAATATGGCAGTTGTTTTTCACTTGTTCCGTTGATTGATATCGTATGATATTGTCTGTTTTTAATGGACATCCTTTTTGTATATATTAGAGCTTGGTATTTTTGTTTTACATTTCATTGCTTATGTTTTTCATCTTATACTTTCAATTTGTTATTGTTTCCTTTGGCACATCTACGTTTTCTTTCTTGTTTACCTAGCTTTTGTTTTTTGCAATAAATAAAGCAATCATCCCAGATATCGATATTTGAACATAAACCTTTATATTGCAAGAAAAGGCTTTTCTCTTGTTCTCTTTTATTTCCATTTTTTTTATTTAAATTCAACGTATTCATTGTTTAATCATTTAAATGTTTAGATTTGAACGTTCTGGAAGCCTAGAATGTATCAAGTGTTTTTGTTCTAATTTTTGTTTTTATTTAATTTAGGGTGTCGTGTTTCCTGTTGGCCACTCAATGTGGGGAAGATGGGCTCCTCCTCTAGAACGTAGCAAACTTATAGCAACGTCCTACGTAGGTAAGTTATATATTTACATTAACTATGTTACATTGAGTCTACTTGTATCAAATTTATTTTTTTAGGCATTACATTTTAATATTTAATGGCGACAATATGACGATGACTTTTTAAGTACGTTAGCATACTATATAATAGTTTTTCAAATGATAAGCCGTAATGCTATTGACACAAACACATGTCTCACCTGTTTTCCAGTATGAAAAAGTCACAAATAATAAAGTAATACTAGTAAGACCGTTCTCCTGCAAAAAACGAACACACAAACAAACAAAACAAATCATTAAATTGATTAATCTGCCTTATAGTTGTGTACATAATAGAGTGCACTTTCTTAAACTGATAACTGATGTATAAGGTTATTGGCAAGTCAAGCTTTTCTCATTGTACTTTCATTTTAATGATATGAAATTCAATATCATACAATCCAATTGTAGTGACCTTTTGTTATTAGACAATGCATATATCAGAACAGCAATTTCAATATGTTCAAACAAGATAAACGTTTTTTGAAGAAAAAAATATATATTTTAAAATCTGCATTATAATTTAATGGACGTCTACTAGTAAACTATTCAAACGCTTAAAAGACTATCCTATTAAAGATTAAAATGTTTCCAGCTGTCATCCTTAATTCAATAAAAAAAAGAGATGTGGTATGAGTGTCAATAGAACTATTCAACAGAGACGTGTATGCACATTGTTTTGACACATGCACGTATTTGTGTTTGTTGTACAACTCAATGTAAAAGAGAGGGGAAAGTTAAAAAAGAAATATTCAAACCCATAAGTCGAAAACAAACTGACAATGACATGGCAAAAGACGACACATCTCGAATGCTTGAAAGTACCAAAAAAAATACTGTTGCGTATTTTCTTTAATTGAATATCCAGTCGGAGCCCAAGAGATCCGTCGGGAGATCCGTCAGGAGATCCGTCCATGGATCCGACGAGAATTGGTATAAAAAGGCCGGGAATACGGAACCACGACATGCAGAAGGAGAGCGAACATTTGTAGAGAAAGGATTATATCTAGTGCTATAAAAAGTGACGATTCGCAATTATATTATTTGGATTATTTAAGTGAATATAGGCTACGAGTGACATTCGATAGTTTGGTGGATACACTAGTTTAGTAGAGGATATGTGCGGATAATAACATTACTGATCATCATTTGATGTATAATTTGATTTATGTGATTTTAGTAATAGAACATATCAACTATTTATTTTGTTTGACTCTATTCTGCCTTGCCCATAAAGGTTCAGGTTATAAAATGGTGGCAGCGGTGGGATCGATGATTCCAGAAGATGAAAGAATACAGTATCTTTAGTGCAAGATTTATTATGTTTAAATTGTGATGGGAGATTCAAACGGAGACTATACGAAATATGGCACTTATCCTATGGATTTCACTTGTGTTGACAGGGATAATGATAATCAGTATACTCGACCTGGAATATTTACTCCTACAAATCCGGGTTGGAATATTAATCAAAATCCGTATATTCCGCCCTACAGTCAAAAGACACCGATGTTTGTTTCACAGGATCAGGATCAGACGACTTCGCCTAGTAAAATACATTCTGTGTCGAGTCAATATTCGTATCCGGTTATGACCAGTACACCAGTGACCGAGCAGTTTAATCATTTAAGCGGCAATAGCGGTAATTTAGCAGGTGAAAATGATTCATATGGATAGAAAGGATTTTTCATTAAATGGATTTTGGGAATTGTGTTTATTAGTGTATTGATAAGTGGTGCGGTAAATATGTATCCGTGACACGAGTTAGTGTGCTGGTTAAAATTAACTTTGTAGTGATTTGTACGACTGTTTTTATTCTATTTTTTGTTGACAGTGATTGTAAAAATGTTTGAGGGAGATAAAAGACGTAATAATACATTGTGTGAACCATGTACAGTGCCAGCCGATGGATGGAAGCAATTTTACTCCTCCAGAAAGGACTTATCAGGAAAAAGATCAGAAAGTGCGGACGAAATTGTCATTCGAGCCAGAAGAACGTTTTGGAAGAGAAATTCAGCTAGACAGTCGAAAATACATGCGAAAAAAACCTTTGATGGGACTACCCAAGATGCTTGGTCTTACTTTTTGCGGTATTACGAGAACATTGCTACACTGAACGGCTGGTCAGATGAAAGAAAACGGATGGTTTTTCTTACTACATTGAGAGGTCAAGCGGAAGCTTATGTGCATGGATTACCCAATAGGGATATTATTAACTGGAACTCTCTTTTACAGAAAATGGAATTTCGCTTTGGGCACTCTAATATGAAGGAATCGTATCTGGTAGAAGCAAAGTTGAGAAAACGAAATCTGGAGAGACTTTTAGAGACCTAGGACAATCCATTGAAGACCTGTACAGACGAGCTTATCCTGCTAGTCCAGACACAATTCAGGAAAATTGTATAAAGACTTTCCTTGACGCCTGTGGTGAATCAGAGGAGTTTAGACTATCAGTTAGACGTTCTCGACCCAAAACTTTACAAGATACTGTGACGAGTGCCATGGAGGAAGAATGTATCAGGCTTAGTGAAAGGCACAAGAATTCGATGACAAAGTCTGTGTATTCCGTTGAAACAAATAACAAGGATCAATATTCAAGGAAAAAGAACGATAATTCACAAAGAGGACGACGCGTCCCAAATACCGCGAATTACTGTAAAGTGAAAGTGGAAGATATCACTTGTTATAATTGTGGAGAAATTGGACATTGCAGAAGTCAGTGTGGTCGACTTCTAAGGGGAAATGTTGTTCCGCCTGTGAAAACGGACGGAGACAGGGCAGTATCGCAGTTAAACGCAGCTCATATGAGGCCTAGCACAATTGTAAATAGTGATATTTCCAGTAAGGAAAGTATGTCTAGAGGGGATATATGTGAATGTGCAGGATATGCACTAGACGATTCTAAAAGGAATATTTTTAAAGCCATTCAAGAATCCCCTGACAGCCAACCTGAACAGGAAAATCCGAATAGTGAATATTTAAAAACGAACGACAGGCAAGATAATGTAGCCGTGATAGCTAGTGTGAAAGGAAGTTCAAGGATGATGATAGATGGAATGATTGAAGGATCCGCTATTACATGGAAAGTTGATACCGGATCAAGGAGAACATTTATTACAGAACAGAGCTACTATAGTATAATGCCGGAGTGTAGACCTGTGCTGAGCCGAGTAGATACACAATTTGAAACTGCAGATGGAAGTACATTGAATATTTTAGGCACGGCTGTAATGAACATTAGTTTTGGTGAATTTTGTGCTGCATTTCCAATTTATGTTGGAGGTGTTAAAATTAATTTATTAGGTGAAGATTCTATTTCTAAATATCGATGTCAATGGAATTTCGACTCGGGATCATTAGATATTTACGGATTTACAGCTCCGCTTGAGCAAGATAGTGTCAATATGCGATCTAGTCGTGTTATAGCAATGGAAACCATAGACATTCCCGCGAGACATAAAATAATTGTAAAAGCTAAACTCACTAGAGATGTTTATGCTGAAAATAATTCAGAAGTGTTTGTAATTTTGTGCCCTGATAGTAATTTCATGAGGAAGCATGGATTAGCTATTGGAAGAGTTTTAGTGAATGCATCACGTTCGCATATTTTTTCGAGGATCCTAAACCCTTGTGATACCGATATTATTCTTTACAAAGGCACTCATATTGGATTGTTCGTTCCAGCTCAGAAAATTGTTAGTGACATTGGATTGATTGAGGAAGAGACCGTTTGTAATGTTCGGGAAATGAACACGGATCCACAAGAAATTCCACAGTATATGGCGGAAATATATAGTAATGGAAGAGAAAACCTCACAGAGAGTGAAGGCGAGAGCTTTAAGGAAATGCTTCTGAAGTACAAAGATGTTTTCTATGATCCAGCAGGAGAACCAGGAAAGACAACACGTGGTATGCATAGAATCAAATTGAAAGAAGAAATTCCAGTAGAGGAACCCCCAAGACGAGTACCTCTTTATAAACGTCAGGCAATTGAAGATGAAATCAAGAAATTGGAGGATAAGAAACTTATTGAAAAGTCTAATAGCCCGTGGTCTTCAGGCCTAGTTTTAGTGCAAAAGAAAGATCTTTCATGGCGGCTGTGTGTTGATTACAGGAAATTGAACGATAAGACGATAAAAGATGCATATCCGATCCCTAGAATAGAGGATAATATAGACGCACTCAGTGGAGCAAAGTGGATGTCAGTTTTGGACCTGAGTATTGCTTATCATCAGGTGCCGATGAATCCAGCAGATAAGGAAAAGACTGCATTTTCGTCACCCAGAGGTGGGTTATACCAATATGTTACGATGCCATTTGGATTGTGCAACGCAGGAGCTACGTTTCAAAGGATTATTGAGACAGCAATGCGAGGATTGCAGTGGCATGTTCTAGTTTTGTACCTAGATGATATTATAGTGTTTAGTGAAACATTTGATGAACATTTGGTTAATTTGCAGAAAGTCTTTCAGAGGTTATCAGATGCTGAATTTAAGGTCAAGGCTGCAAAGTGTAGTTTTTTTTAAACACGAGGTAGAGTATCTCGGACATATTGTGTCAACCGAGGGGGTGCGGACGGATCCTTTTAAAGTACTGGCAATAGTCAAGATGGAGTCTCCGCGAAACGTTTCCGAATTAAGATCTTTCATTGGACTAGTTTCTTATTACAGAAGATTTATCAAGGATTTTTCGAAAATTGATAAGTGTCTTTTTGACTTATTGCAGTTAAAAGCTCACTGGGAGTGGACAAGTGGTTGTGAACGGACTTTCCGGTTACTTATAGAAAAGCTTTCAAGCTCACCTGTACTTGCATACCCAGAAATCGACGTAGAAGAGTTTATATTAGATACAGATATGAGTCATTTTGGAATTGGAGCAGTTCTGTCTCAAGTTCAAGAAGGAAAAGAAAGAGTGATAGGATACGCAATCAGAACATTAAAAAAACCTGAACGGAATTTTTGCGTAACACGAAAAGAACTATTGGCAGTAGTTTACTTCATTAAATATTTTAGACATTACTTACTTGGTCGTCACTTCAAATTAAGAACGGACCACGGTTCGCTCACTTGGCTTTACAAATTCAAAGACCCAGACGGTCAAATAATGAGACGGATACAGCAACTAAGTAGTTATGACTTTAAAATTGATCACAGACCAGGTTTGGAACACGCAAATGCAGATGCAGAATAGTTGTACAGAATAAGGATTTCTGTAAACAATGCAATCTATCATGGGATTATGTGTATAAAAATTCAAGTGAAAAAAGTGATAGCCTAAATATCATAGACCAACAATGTGAAACTCAACATTCACAAATTATCAGTACTATTGACGAAAACGAAAATGAGGACTTGGATTGATCACCTGTGTAGGATTTTATATTTTATTCGTTAATGTGTGTTTCTGGAATAGGAATTCCACAGTCCTGAAAAGGGGGTATTGTTGCGTATTTTCTTTAATTGAATATCCAGTCGGAGCCCAAGAGATCCGTCGGGAGATCCGTCGGGAGATCCGTCGGGAGATCCGTCGGGAGATCCGTCAGGAGATCCGTCCATGGATTCGACGAGAATTGGTATAAAAAGGCCGGGAATACGGAACCACGACATGCAAAAGGAGAGCGAACATTTGTAGAGAAAGGACTATATCTAGTGCTATAAAATGTGACGATTCGCAATCATATTATTTTGATTATTTAAGTGAATGTAGGCTACGAGTGACATTCGATAGTTTGGTGGATACACTAGTTTAGTAGAGGATATGTGCGGATAATAACATTACTGATAATCATTTGATGTATAATTTGATTTATGTGATTTTAGTAATAGAACATATCAACTATTTATTTTGTTTGACTCTATTCTGCCTTGCCCATAAAGATTCACGTTACAATACTATTCTCAACCGCTTATTATTTGAATTAACCTCTGAACTGGTAGGAGTGGGTTCTTCTGACGTCATTACGACATTTTATGGCATTATGGATCCTAAAGTATTGCTTTAAGTTTTGTATCTACAAACACATATAACATGTATAAATCAAAGTCTTACATTAAATGTTGTTACTTCGGAGAAAACTGAGTTCAAATGAAACCATTATCAATCCTTGTCCATTGCTTTATTATTTTCAAATAAGCATCTATACAGTATGCATTATTACTTTTATGTTAAATGTTATCAAAAACATATAAGGGATATACATAAACTACTTTTGTTTTAGGTGCATCGGTTGGAATAATTGGAACATTTGCTGCCTCGGGACTACTTTGTGAATATGGCTTTGACAATGGGTGGGGTTCAATATTTTATATCACTGGTATGTGTTTAAAGAATTACGATAGATATTGAGGTTATCTCACTAAGCTACTTAATCATAAGTTGGTTGACAGTTGTGCAATATCTGTTACCACAGTTCCGTCCTCCTTTCGGACCAAATGAGACTCATCATCGAATTTGTACTTACCATGAGGAATTCGACGGGTGTCACTAGTTGATCTGCTTACCCATGAGCACCTGAGTTCATCCCCTGGATTTAGAGGGGTTCGTGGTATTCAGTCGTTAGTTCTCAATACAGTGTTTTGTAAAGTTATATGTCTTTTCCTGGTCATTTCGTTTTTTGACATTACATTAAGACGACAGAAGATTACCGCTGTTCAAATTTTTTTAATCAATTAAGAGGGTGTCCATGGAAAAACCAGGTAGTGGATGGCACATGACATATTTTGTTTTCAAAATGTTTTCATCGATTTCATATCACAAATTCATTCTTTCTCAAAGTTAAGTTTTGTTTTTTATTAACTACAACAAATACAGAGAAAAAAAATACATAGAAAGCACTGAAAATTCATTGAAAAGGGGAGATAACTCTTCATTTTGTACAAAATTTTGTTGCGTTGTTAGTGAACTTTAAAATCATTTTCTGAGTCATCCGCTGTTGATTCAAAAATATCTTTGACATATATATCCTTTGTATGATATAAACATTGCATTGGAACCAAAAATTCAGTGGGAAAAAAAATTATGTTGTGCCACCATTATCATAGGATTTGCCTGATATTTACTTGGACAGCCTCTTAAGAAGAAAACAAATCAAGATAGCAAAAAAAAAAAATACATAAGGAGCGAGACCGGATGGGTCGATAGGAAATGTCAGTTTTATGAGTTTATAATGTTCCCTCGGTTTCTTCCGCCTCTTTAGTTCAAATCGCAATAGTTTATACAAAAAAAGATAAATATGGATTTAAAATAGCAGAAAAAATATTGCTGAACTGTGGATAGACAGGATAAAAATGTCCTGCTGTGCTTGATTTTTTCTATTTGATTACGAAAAAGTATGCCGTAGCAACCATCTCAATGAACTTATAAAACTCATCATAAAGCCTGCAATAATAAATTGAATAGACATACTTGTCTCTATCCTAACCCTAACCCATTAATATGAGTAGGCATTACGCATAGATTCAATACGAATTACACACTCACTCTACAATTCCAAACGAGCAATTTTGATGTTTTAATAAATGAGAAGGCTTTATATTGGTCGCCTTGTTATTTGTAATATAAGAAAGCAACAAAAAGGAACAAAAGACATATCCAGTTGTATTCAACAAAAGTCAAGAAAACTTAATCTGTCTTAAAAAATTTAAGAGGCACGTTTTGTACCACCGGATATTCACGGGATTACACAAATAAATAGAAAATATAAGTATTGCATACTTCGATTCGGGGGAAACAAAGAAAACAAATACTAAAGATTCTTTAAAGGTATGATACTGTGTATGGAGATTGTTTTGTATATATTTTTTCTTCAGGTGGATTGAGTTGCATTTGGACTGTTGTCTGGTTTTACCAGGCTAGAGATTCTCCATCGGAGCATCCTAGAATATCTAAAGCAGAGTTACGATATTTAACGAATGCTATTGAGTTTGACACATCTAGAAAGGTACATGCAAAACAAAACAGTTTATTTTTTTATTATTTGTAAATGAAACTGAAACACTTTAAGTTATTCACAGAAATGATTTCCCCAAAAACAATGTATATACTATCAAATAATATGATAATATTATACGATGGTACGTGCTATAACTTAAAAAGCCATACTCAAAATACAGCAAAAATTACAATTCACAAACATTCACTACAAAGTGGCTCGGGGTAAACTAGAGTTAAAAAGAACACTCCGCAAGTTGAATAAAACAATGAAAACAACACGTTACAAATTGCATGCGTCCGAAGCACTTTTCTGGATTCACCTTCACCAGGAACGCTCAAAACCGAATATTTGAAAGTTTTTTCACAAGTTGTATAAATTTCGTATGACACTAAGGTAGATCTTCACGTTTGTAGTTACAAATACTTGTTCTCCCCTCAGTTGAATTTTAATCATTTCACGCTATCAATGATGAATGCATATGGATTCAAATCTAGCATTGTTCGACAAAATTTCATACGAAATATATACATTATGTGTGGTTTAAGCCTTCGATATCCCTATGTTATCAAACGAATTACAACTGTCGTACAGTGATCAATATTTAAACGTATTCAATTAAATAATATGACTGCATGGTAAGTTTCATCATCATTCTTGACAGATAAAAACAGTTCATCTGCATAGTAGGCTACAATGAATAATGTAATGAGTAACAACCCAAAATAAAGTCGACAAGACAATGCATTACCCGAAGAATATCTTTTAATATAGCCTGCTTAGCAAAATGGTCTTGGTTCCTTGGGAACAGTTAAGGTATTATTGCCATGATGTAAAATAAAAAAAAAGACATGATTTTAAACCCCGAAACAAATATTTGCTATCGAAAATGTGCAAATCTGATATAGTTGGGTTAATTTGAAGACGAAGTATATATTTGTATGTTTGCTTATATATTTAAAAAAAAATTAAGATTTTATATTTGTTTGCCAGTTGTTGATTTTTTTTAATAACAACAGGTGTCAGACATACCATGGAAAAAGATGGGATCTTCAGTTGTTCTGTGGGTAGGAATATGTACCCATATGTGCGCCAATTGGGGCTGGTATACACTTCTTACAAATCTACCTGCTTTTATGAAGACAGTTCTTAAATTTGATATAAAAAGTGTAAGTTTCTATTATATTTAGATTGAAGTGTCATTTCGAAATGGATATCAAAATGCATTCTTTTATCTGTGTGACACTGTAACCTATTTGCAGCTTGAAACATTTCGCGCATCATACTTAAAATAAGTGTGATATGAATAAGTGATACGAAAAATGCGTCAATTTGTATAGCCTATCATGAATATGTTACGAAATTGCCACATTTCAATTAGCTATTCGTTATGTCAATGATGACGTTTAAAGGTCACAACGGAACGGACTAATTTTTTCTCGTTGCATCAATCTTTGGAGATTTCTCCATAATATACAAAACAATCATATGTTTCACCTGTAACTAATCTTCTTGTTTAATTTGATTTCTTTTTTCCGTACAAATATCTTTTAACCGTATGATGTTGATGGTTGACTCCGGAAGCGGACTTATGCCAATAACCTGATTAGATGAAATAGATAAGAACAATGTTTCGTAAAATTTTTAATTTCACAAAGAACATGTATATCATAAGTGAAATAAGTGTTACAACTTGTGATCATTGGGGATAGTTTGATATCAACTCTCGTTATCCAATTTTAATAATAAAAATAATTTTTATTTGTTTGAGTAATATAAATAAGATATATATGAAGTAGATGTAAGTTCTTATCACCTGTGGTGTCGCATAGTTATAATCTATTGTTCTATTTTAATGCATAGAATGGTGGTCTGTCATCTCTGCCATACATTTGTCATTCTATCATGTCAATAGGAGCTGGACATTTGGCCGACTTTCTCAGAAAAAACAAAATATTGACAACAAGACAAACCAGGAGATTAGCTCAGACAATTTGTGAGTTTAGTTATTTTAAATTTAATTTGATCCAATTTTAGTAATTTATTGTCCAAATTACCGAACTAATTGACGTAACAATTGAATTTGACTTATCTTAACATTCTCCTAAAATAAAAGTAACTTTAGCTATATGAAAAAGAAGAAAACACGTTATAGAGTTGATGCGTCCGCGATGCCTTTCTGGATTGGCCATTATCAGGAACGCTCAAACGTAAAATAAAAAGTGTACGCCAAGTATGCATAAGTAGTTGAATACGGGTGGAGCTAAAATAGTACGGTAACAAGAAGGGTAAATGAAATATATTAATGGACCGACTAACATCACGACTAATTTAGTTAGTTTAAAAGATAAATAGAATTCACTTCGATTAAAACCTGACGTAAAATGCTAAATGGTGCATTGTTTTTAAATTTTGGTCAAAGGTTAGAACGGGAACTTCACATTTGTTTTTGTTTTTTACATTTAATTCTAGAAAATCCTCCCTGATCATGCTCTGGGAATGTTGTTTCAATTTATCTTTTAACTTCTACGTCTGAGTACCAGAAATTGGTGCATTAAACACCGCTTCCATCATAAAACAATATGTATTGGTGTTAATAATATGGCATGCAATGCTTGTGGGGCAATATTCGATACAATTTAATTAAATCATAGTTGATTTTCATTGCTCTGTTTGAGTCTACACCACAATGGAATCACAATAATGATTTTCTAGTTTGTATAATTGATATTTTTAATTAAGTAAAAAAGGACCAATACGACATCGAAATTAATTTCTATTTCGCAAACAGATCATCGTATAGATCTTCTGATTGAAAAACACCATCATTCTCATACTAATGTGAAGCATCAGAAGCAGGTTCCTTTATGTCAGTTCTGAAAGACATTAACAATGCATGTTAAATGACACAGTGCCCTTTTTCGTGAAGATATCTTTTGAGATTGAATCGAATTCGTCATGTAGATGTCGATCGCACATATATTGTCTGTTGCCGGTGACAAATTTTCGGTGGCAGAAATTTATCAAATACTGCATACATTTGTCTCTGTGATTTCTAATTCCATTTGATTTTACTTTTTGAATGCATTGAGGGAGCAAATTTTACAGAAATACCTGATATTTATGATTTGATTAATTTGGTTATATTCCGAAATGGTGTAGAATAAATCAGTCCGAAAAAAACATCGACAAGTATGAAACACTTCAAAATCGATTTAGAATAACATCTGTACTTAGGCAATCATTAACACCAAGACTTAAATAAAGGCAACAGTAGTATACTGATGTTCAAACTCATAAATCCATGGACAAAAAACAAAATCGGGGTAACAAACTAAAACAGAGGGAAACGCATTAAATATAAGAGGAGAACAACGACACAACACTACAATGTAAAAAGTGATATAAAATTTACAAAATTAAGACATAACTGCAAATCCTGATTCGAGAAAGTATCAGAAGGGGACCCAAATTATTTAGGTAAAACAATATCAATAAAACTTAAATAGAATGGGTCTTTATTCAAAACCTATAAACCAATAAACATTTGATGTGTATGTCGTGTCAACCTTTTCTTTATAAAACCGTTAGTGCATTGGTAATTCTGTTTTTTTTTTTTTGGGGTCAAAATCGACTCCTGGTGCAATATGAAAGAAGTTTAACATACTCTGACAGACGGCAAGATAAAAAAAAACATATGTCAAATGCATTCGAAAATTAACAAGTTGATTCAACATTTGCTTTCGTATGAATTTAAGTTCGACGTTGAACATAAACGGATACATGGTGATTTCATTTTATAGCAAAATATTGATTGAATTCCGGATTAATTAATAGCAGTTGAAGTATTGAAAAAGAAAATAGTTGGTGTCATTTACTCCATCCAAAGGTGATTTCAAGTTTCCATGCCAAATTAGATGTTGATTTCTTTCCAAACATTTTAATAAATTTGTTAAATGAACCACTGTGGATCCTTAATTTTCGTTAGTTTAAATTTTTGTAAATCGGGAAAAATATTTATTTCCATTGTACTAAACTCACATGTTTTCATCATTTTCTACTTTCCACATCGCTTAAAATTTAGTTGTTTTCAAATTGAAATTCACTACTCTCCAAATACATGAAACTTTGTAACAAAAATTCATGACCATATATTCAAATTATCGGTTTTTCTTTGGGATTGAAAAGAAAATGGAATGTATATCTTGTATCACAGTTGCTCATCGTTATAATTTGGCATCGAATTGGACCCGAGCTTTTGTCTCATGAATGGATTTGTGATGATGACTTACTAATGTTATCTTTGTTGTTTCTTATATGTTGTAATGCATAAATAAATAACTAGTATGCTATTGCTCGTAAAATTGCTTTCATATATTATAGCTTTTGCCGGAGCTGGAACATTTCTGGTTGCCACTGGTTTCGTGCCTTGCGAGAAAAAGTACTTAGCAGTTCTGTTTCTTTGTCTGGCAGTAACAATGACTGGGTTTACCAGAGCCGGATATTCTGTTAGTCATATTGATGTTGCGCCAAAGTAAGATTGCTGTATTTTTGTTAAAATGATGAAAGAGAGGCGAACGATACCAAAGGGACATACAAACTCGTAAGTCGAAACAAACTGACAAAAACGAAAAAGACCAAGGGAAATTTAAGCGACATAATCAACATTGATTGGTCTAGAAATATTTTAAGTGACCAGTATTTGCAAACTGCTAGACGTAGAGACCTAAGTTATTTAGAATTTGACTCTTTTATATATGTAAAAAGTAGAAATTGTGAAAGAGCAAGGTCATCATAATCACTCCGCATGAGAACTTCTATGTATATATTTCCACAACCGTATGAAAAGCAGAAAAAAGATAAATGTTGAAAAATGATTTGTACAGTAAGCCGAATCCTCGTTATATTATGATGAAAAAGGGTACGACCGAGATAATCGCCATACATTTTTTATTCAGAAAGACCTAATGTCCCTTACTTTGAATACTTAATACGACCTTTATACAGGGAAAAAAAAAGATCAAATTCACATAAAAAACAGAAGTACCTTTTTCTTTTTTAACAACCTAAAATGTTATGATTAAGAGAACATATGCTATCCATTGGTGCTATTGTCATCCAAAATAAGGCATTTTCTGTTATCAACAGTCACTACCTGTCGATAAAACTACATCAACATATATTTGTTTTCAGTAATGACACTGTGTGATATGTGATTTTTCTTGGACAACAGGATGGTTATCGTAATACATATTCGACTTTACCTAGGGGGTGTAATATGTCCTATGATCGACTGACAAAAACTATTCTGAACACTAAATGTTCATTATAAAGCAAGATAATAAGACAAATGTGTATGTATGAATTTTCATGCGGTGCACGCGGCGTAAAGGATATCAATAATCATGCGTTAAAAATCTGTTTACCCCCCCCCCCCCATGTAACTATTATACTAAGTATAAATTAGTAAAATAGTCTCAGGCGATCCAGATTATTTCTTTCATATTTTTATAAATAAACGCTCTTTTATCTCTCCATTATGTAATGATTATCCTACATTGACAAATGTTTTACATTTTGGTGACGGTGGTCAAGTTTATAATCGTCAATATACAAGGGTAGATCTAAAATCCGAGCGTAGCGTGTTAAAAAAAAATTGTAGGAATTTATGAATCGTGGAATAAATGATATAATAATCTTTTTTTAAGCCATGGGGCGTACGCCCTTTAGGGCCCTCGATCCGCCACTGATATATTATAACTATATCGTATACCATCTTATAATTTTGTTTTGCAGACGAAACGCGCGTCTGGCGTAAATAAAAAAAATAATCTTGGTATCTATGATGAGTTTATTTATAAGAAACGAGAAAACTGACACATCCGCCAAATTTGATGTATGTGAATTGAATTATCATGTTTATTTTAAAAATTCTCGTCAAAATGCGAGACCAATGGATGCAAGTTTGTGGCGGCTTGAACTATTTGTATAAAACAGAAATGAAACTAGACTGGTCATTGGTATTGTTTAAAGCAGCTTTAACAGCAGATGAGTTTTCATAAATAAGCTCAAATATATTGAATTTCTTTGAACGGACAAAGTTCAGCTCCGTGTTAACTTTGCTTGTCATAAGTTTGTAGTTTCAAAACGAAACAAAACCGGGTCCTGTACAAAGACAAAACCGGGTCATTATGTAGTAAACAACATTGACAAAACCGGGTTCTTTAATTTTGAAACGACCCATTACTTTCGTTCCATGCACATTAATACAAATATTGAGATGCTCAAAGTGACTAGTCTTGCAATCTCCATGTTAATATCTTTCTTTCCGTACCTTTCGGTTTCGTACAATGTGCACTATTTAACGAGAAATTAAACAAGTTTGAGGCAAGGTACACTCAATTCATCATTTTGACGTGCTGTTTTACTTACTTCTTCGTTGATCTAGAACGGTTTGATGTTGTGTAATTTTTTATTATTATTCCTGTTTTTGTAATGCAAAATTATTAACAAAATAAACATTTTGTTAATCTTACATTGTAACATGAAGTTAAACCTGTTTAATATACGCCTTCAATATAAATAATCTAAAATATAACTACTGAAAATCGACTGATCTTCTATTTAAAATTATATTTAATCTGGCCTTGATATGTATATTTTTTACTTAGATACAGTGGAATAATGTTGGGCATTTGCAATACCATGGCAACAATTCCAGGAATGGTTGCTCCATTAGTAGCAGGTGCTTTGACCCCAAATGTATGTACAAACATATCAAGCTTTCGTCTACTCAATCTTTATTTCAAATACTTCAAGGGGTATACGAGATGTCTTCTTTATATACCTTCTTTAATCTATATCGTATTGCATGGCATAACATGTTTGCTTACCTGGCCAATATGGAACTTTTTGGAGGATATATTGATAGTATTATGAGTTCACCGTCGTTTGTATAAATAAAGGCAACAGTAGTATACCGCTGTTCAAACTCATAAATCCATGGACAAAAAACAAAATCGGGGTAACAAACTAAAACTGAGGGAAACGCTTTAAATATAAGAGGAGAACAACGACACAACACTACAATGTAACACACACAGAAACGGACCAAGCATCAGACAAAATCCCACGAGAATAACAAATATAACATCAAAACCAAATACATGAATTTGGGATAGACAAGTACCGTGACACGTCTTATCGCAATTGTATAAAAGACACAAAAAGGAATCAATTGAATGTTGTTTGATCAATGTCCAGAGGGAATAAGTTCATGCATTTTCAGAACGTGAAGAAGATAAATAACATATCAAGTTGATTGCTGTAAAGTAGGTCGACTTTTATGAAAATTGGAAAGTTTGAACTGCCACTTATTAGTTTGACCGAGACAAACACAAATGAATGACACACACACGCAATGTTATCTAATAAAACATATAAAATCTAGTATTTTGTACATGATAAATAAATATTTATCATAGTATAACAATGTCATAAAAATAATACGTATGCTAAGATTTGACGAATATATGCACCACAACAAATCCGAAACCAAGAGGACAGTATCGAAATAAATGAAAAAACAATATACAAAATATAAAGCAAACATAACTGAAATTTAAGCTTCAGAAATACAAACTACGTTTAATACAGTGAGTACAGAATCAATCGAATTGCACAGATGTAAAGAAAAACAACATGCTACATACCACAGCAAGTTAAGTGTTGAATCAGGCAGACCAGTAGAAACATTAAGGAAGTCGTTATTCCGGTTATCTTCGAGACACGGTGCAACACTCGATCAATTTAGAATGTCGACTATGAAAAACTGTGTCAATACATTTGAGGCAAAACAATCATTAATGATCTTAAGGCGATGAATTAAGGAATCTGTGTAATGCATTTAAAAAGTTTCCACCTTTAATTGGGGATTAATAGGTGACAATTTCAGTTTAAATGGTGAATTCAGTAAAACGAACATAGGCGACGGTCAAATTACCAGTGACGTTTGCAATAATATTGAGGGGGGGGGAGGGGGGGCACACTTTTTGGATGTTGGATATAGGGGGTAAAAACAAAATGGGATCTGGGAAAGAGAAGAAATAAAAAGAAGGAAGTGGGATATGGCCATTATACGGGATGTGGGAAAAACCCACAAAGCAAATTAAAAAAAAAAAAAAATTGTAAAAATGCATGAATGGTCATGATGTGTTTGATTGGTGCTGTCCCATAACCCCAACCCATCCCACTATAATTTGAGAAAAAATCACTTCTCAACACTAGAAACAAATGATAATCAATGACATATGGTTGCCTAGACCCAAAGACCCAGGTGGGTAAAGTTACGAAACTTTTACAACTGAGGTTCAAAGGTGGGGTATGGAGATCATACCCCCTCACGATTTTAATTTGTAAAAATTCCCCTACGACAAAGCTTTTGTCCTCAATAAGTACACATGATAGGCAATGGCAATGGCCTGAGGTTGCCTGGATCTAAAGACCCAGTTGGGTAAAGTTACGGAACTTCTACAACTTCGTTTAAAATTCCCTACGATAAAGCTTTTTGTCTACGCTAGGTACAAATGATTGAAAGTGGCCTACAGTTGCCTGGATCCAATTGACCCAGGTGGGTAAATTTACGGCACTTCTACGACTGATGTCCAAAGTTGGGGTATGGAGATCGGCCTACCCTCTCCCAACTTTTATACCTCAAACATTCCCTACGGCAAAGCGCTTGTACACAATAAATACAAATGATAGGCAATGGTCTGAGGTTGCCTGGACCCTAAGACCCAGGTAAGTTAAGTTGAGAAACATCTGCAACTGAGGTCCAAAGTTGGGATATGGAGACCATACCCCTCCCAACTTCGATTCGTTTAAACTTCCTTACGGCAAAGCTTTCGTCTACGCTAGGTACAAATGTTAGAAAATGGCCTACAGTTGCCTGGATCCAAAGACCCAGGTGGTTAAATTTACGAAACTACTACAAATGACAATGTGATGTCCATAGTTGGGGAATGGAAATCACACCCTCTCCCAACTTTAATACGTAGAAATTTCCCTACGACAAAGTTTTATCCACAATTAGTACAAATGATAAGCAATGGCCTAAGATTGTCTGGATAGGCAAGGTTATGAACCAGACTGAAGCTAGGGAACAATAACTAGCGAACAATAAGGCGATATATCTAAGAACCGAAAAATTAAAAGACAGCAACGGCTGCCGTTCAAAAAAAATATATTATAAGGTAGAAATTCAGTCCAGAAATTGCAATTTACATCTCTATCATAAAATGGGATTTACCACTTGTGCTTATTAAACAAGCCACACCCCTTTTCATAACATCATTCAGTACCACAGTAAATCTACACCTGTCAACGGATTGACCACCAATGCCACCACTTCAATTTAGAACGTAAAAAAAGTCCTTCCATGAAAAAAATAGCAGCTGTATTGTCTTTATTTAGTTGAACTAACAAACAAATTAGCAGAAATGAAACTTTTAATGATAGAAACAAAATATATAGACCATTTCGGGCCAAACTTTACTTACTCTTGATTTATTTGATGTAGGTCTTGTAGGCGAAAAATAGGCGCATCGTTTCGAGTGGCACTATGTTTAAAAATCTGAAACTATGACTCAAATTTGAAAAATTTGGGGAAAAAAAAGAAAAAAAGAGGGGGATGGCCTATTCCATGGCTTCTAAAGAAAAATAATGAGGGGTGTAACGGGGTATGGCTATATAGGTCTTGTAGAGCAGAAACTTGCGCATTGTTTTCGCAAGGTTTCGAGTGGCGTTATGTTCAAATATCTGAAACTAGAGCTCAAAATTTTAAACAAATTGTAAAAACAAGAGGGGGGGGCTATTCCATGGCTTCTAGAGAACAATAATGACGGTTGTCAGGGGGTATGGCTATATATGTCTTGTAGAGGAGAAACAGGTGCATGATTTGCGCAAGGTTTGGAGTGGCACTATGTTCAAAAATCTGAAACTAGGGTTCGAAATTTGGAACATTTGGGGAAAAAACAGGGGGGTTGACCTATTCCACGGCTTATAGAGAAAAATAATGAGGGGTGTCACTGGATATGATGAAGTTCCATACTTCAACAGACTGTAGTATCGACGTACCAATTGGAATCATTATTGTTCATGTGTGTACACCAGTCATTCTTGTTCTTAAATTAACAATTGTTCATCAATTGTATCACACTTTGTGTCTGATATGAAGACTCCCTTCTTTGGGTTTTGTGTTCAGTTAAGTTTTGTGTTCTGTTAACTAAACGGGAGTTGCTTTAAGCATTGAAGGCATTTATTTTCATAGTCAGTGCTTAATCACCTTTAGTGTCTTTTTTCCCTTTTATTTTTTCACAAAAGCCTTAAATGACATTGTTTCTTGATGTTGTAGTAAGAATCTGGACCAGTAAAGTTTAGGTAAAGCAGATATGTGTTTATTCATAAGTTTTGTACATACTGAAGAACAAACAAGACAAGAAGACAGCTCTGGGTGACTTCAAATAGGATATTATGGAAAATCTGGGATTCGGGAGAATTGGAAAAAAGTGGGAAGTGGGAAAAATGGTCTGAACAATTTGGGAAGTGGGAAAAATTTCCCAAAGAAATGAGCACACCTGTGTCAATCCCTCAATATGCACGGTAACCATTTTACTGCACCAGATGCGCATTTTGGCAATCAGATACTCGAGGGATCAACATTTTGAAAATCTTCAAATACAGTACCGTAATTCATATTATAATGAAATTCTCATTATATGATTAAGGTTAACATTTGAAATATCCCGGAAACATTAACTGTGAGCTCAACTTTGGTTTAATGACTCAAATAGTAAATCGTGGAGTCGGCGGCTTAATTAAGCCAATCAAAAATGAAATTGCATGTCATATTGCATAAGAATATGTTGTAAGTTGTTGAAGGTGAAGTTTACGTACCAAATAAACTTACAAGTTATTCATGCAGTCCTAAAGTTGAATATAAGCTTTACTGCATGGTATCAACTTTGAAAGACAATTATTACACAGCGTCATTTGATCAAACGTAAACAATTTAAACAGTACTAATTGTACTGCAGCAGATGAACATTTTGAATTTTAATGTCTTCAGCGATGCTCGAGGCCAAAATACTTGAAAATTCAAACCCTTAAACAAACATTGAAGAGCTAATCAAACCAAATAGGATTTACAATATAGCAAAAAATTCGGAAAAGGAACCAGAGAGATGGAGATATATTCCTTAATTCTAAAATAATTTCCAAATTTTGAATCAGCACATTTAACTATTTTATTTATTGTGTCTGTTTAGTTAACGCATCAATGTAAATATAACGGAATTTGATGAGACTGTCATCAAAGTGAGAGGGTTAGCGCTATAAAACCAGGTTTAATCCACCATTTTCAACATTTGAAAATGCCTATACCAAGTCAGGAATATGACAGTTCTTGTCCATTCGTTTTTGATGCGTTTTGTTATTTGATTTTGCCATGTGATTATGGACTTTCCGAATTGATTTTCCTCTAAGTTAAGTATTTTTGTGATTTGACTTAAATCAAACAATATCCGTATTTCATCCCAATACAGAAGTGCTGGCTTCTGAGCTGGTGGTACCCTCGATGACTTCAACTTAATCATTGACCAGCACGCCGATGATGTAATTTTTCTTTGTGTTTTGAAATAGAAAAAAAATAGTTTCCTTTCTTTTATAAGTGAAATAGTAAAATCATATTCATTCAGCCACGTACTGAATAAGGATGAGGCAACATAAGTATGTGTCACAGATTTTGTCTATGTTTTAGAATAATTCTTTATCCTGCATACTTTTTCAACGACATTAACATAAGTGGGTGTTGTAAGTTACCATTTTTGTCTCTCTTTACAATGGAGTTGTATTTCAAAAATCTGGTTTTGTCCTTCATATCTAGATCTGTTGTATATTTTTTTCATTGCAGGACACTCAAGAAGAATGGAGAAATGTGTTTTATATGTGTGCAGTCTTTTACCTTATTGGTATAATTGTATTCGGAGGTTTTGCAAGAGGGGAAGTACAGTCATGGGCAAAAGATAAAGACACGGAACTAGATAGTGTTGATATAAAAGAACCCTTGACGTCGGAGTCAATACATAAGATTCAATAACAATAATATTATATAAGTCTGCTCACCTTCAAATTTACATTTCAAGATGATTCATACAGTAAGAAGGTGCACAGACTTACAAAACGTGACATTATAGTAAACTGTTACCAACTCAATAATCATTTTATTATTCATAAAGCAAACTTAATAAGGGAGCTTCTAAGGAAGAAGCTAACATATATATGCATTATCTCTAAACCTCACATGAAAAAAATCAGTCTTGTGATTCAGATGTTAAACGCATCTATCCAATCGAATTTAGAATCAAGGTTAATACAGATACAGTTGAGTCTGTCTCGTATCTTGGCGACTAAACTTTACGGCAAAAGAGAAAAGTAAGTTTCCCAATTGTTAACTTTCCATTTATATTTAGCAACATTTCAATTCCGCCCGCATATGGAGTATATGTCTCACAGTTGATACGATATTACAGAACTTTCGTTTCATATCATGATCTCAGTGATAGAGAGTTTCTGCTTACATGGAAGGTTACAAAGGGTTTCTAGAGGTAAATATTGTGTTTGCTTTTTTCCTCACTGATACATCACCAAATGATACATATCAACAAATTTGTGGTTACCACCATCAACACGACAAGTGCCACATGTGAAGCGGAATCTGCTTACTCCTGTGGAACAGGGATCATCCCCGGTCCAGTGGGTTTCGTCTGCTTAGTCTTTTGTTATTGATCGGAAGTAGAGGGTAAAGATAAAGAAATTAAGGTGAAAAAATATTTGTGGAAAAAATAGAGGAAACTGTCATTAAATTACCGATTGGTATTGAAATCTCTGAAATCTTATACATCCATTCAGAGCATAGAAATCAAGGTAAAAAAAGAAAAATTTAGGGAATTGCACAAAAATTCCAAAAGGAGTGCGACTAAGTGTCGACAGGTAAGCAATGAATTCAACACCCGCCCTGAAAATTCAAACTGAGTCAAAATGTCACAAAAGAGGGTATAGAACGCACCGTTCAACATAAGATTAAACGATTTTTCAGGTATCGACACCCTGAAGAGTTGAAATTAACAATGTTTCAAAACTCTATTTGTAATCATGGTAATAGTATTTTACTATAAAATTTAACAAGGACTAAACAGATGTGCAAGCTACGGCGGTTGTGTCGAATCGAAATTGAAACAAGAATTAAAAAAACTTATTGTAGAAAGCATAGACCAGAAGTCAGTAAAATCGCCAAACATTGAAAACAAGAATCCATAGATGAATAATGATTGTTTTAAGGTTGGTGATGACAGTCCCAAAACTTTAAATAAGGAGGCTCACGGGTATAAGATTTTCAGAAAAAAATGAAACATTTATTTTTCATTACAAGTTTTATTGATTACCTTTAGTAGTTGTTACTTTGTCATATGGTGCAAAAATCATTCCAAAAAGTCAATTCGTGTTGGCCCCAGTTAACTTTTAAAATGAAGATATCATTGAAAAAACTCTAAATTATCTCCCTTTGGTGCAAAAATGCCATTTTTTTGGCATTCAAATTGAAATATCTTTTTTAACTCATCGGTGACCTATATTTTTTATTGTTGTTTTCGAATAAGCTGTACAAAAACTAAATTATTGTAAAAATTAAGCGATTTCTGTAATTTAGTTCTTTTTTTATTTCGATATTACCGCTTTTTCTCCTGTTAGTTCAACAGAAAAAAAGGACATTAACAAAATTGTATACTTCTTTCGCAGCAAGATTGTAAGCTTAAATGAACGGTGACCCCATTTTTTTATTTCATTTTTCTATTTAGTATAAGACAAAGTTCATTTATAGAAAAATATAGCGAAATCCTATATTAAATAAAAAATTTGATTTAGACCCGCGAGCCCCCTTAAGCAAATTAAAAAAAAGGCTTTCTTTACCATCCAAGCAACAGTGTAAAGTTTGCCGTAAATTGTTAACCATACATAAAGTAGGCATGTACATGTTAAACATTACCTTGATTTGTACTAGTAAAGACCCATAACATTGGTGTATCAAATCGGATTTTTGTTAATCAGATGCTAGCTTCTTTTTCTTATCCCAACAATAGTGCAAAGTTTCAATTAAATCGACCCGAACATACTCGAATAAGTGTGTGACATGTGAATAATTTATGTCAATGTAATCAGTCCCATTACATGAGGACATCATCCAAAAACATTTAAAATTGATAGGGGAGCTTACCGTGGAAAGTTCCAAGTAAATCGATCCCAGTATATTCGAATACGAATACGAATATTTTATTCTCATAAACATACATAGTTACAGAGAAATTAGTATACAATTATAATACATTCTAATATGCTATGTTGTATGTGAAGAATTACATGAAATGTGACGGTTAAGTTTCATAAATTTGAAACAACAATAATTGTAAATCGAAAGAGAGATTTCTTTAACCACTTCAAATATTTTATACAAATTTAAGACATTTGATGACGTCATTCTATTGCTTTTTTACCACGTGTTAATGTCAGACATTCGGTCGAACAATCTGACCAACGGACTGACGGACCATGTTATATCATGATACTGTCCGACTATGACGGCCGCATACAAATTATGTAAAACTAGAAAAAGTGTCTATTTGGTTTCTGATGTTGTTTGGTTGCTGTCCAACTGACCTATTCCCCATATCTTAACATCAATTTCAATAAGTTCTTTTTTTAGTAACAACAAACAAAAGAACTATGTCAATTGGACCTGCTTTGATACGATTACTGCTTTTGAATTTTTACTAGAAAACAAGATTCCGTATGTCGTCAAGTTATCGGAATTCCAATGGGGACTAACTGTGCATCACTTATTGCGAACCTGTATTTGTTTTGTTATGAGTTACAACTTATGACTAAAATAAGCAAAGACCCATCGAAACAACATCTGATACAAAAATTTAATAACACATTTAGATTTTTGGATGATATCTTGTCTCTCAATAATGACGATTTCAGTATGTACACTAAAGAGATTTATCCTTTTGAACTAACTTTAAATAAGCTAATACTAACAGTGAACACTGCCCTTTCTTGGATCTTTATAACAATATCTTTAACGGGAAGCTTAATACCAAAATTTACGATAAAAGAGAGGATTTTTCATTTCCTATTGTTAACGATCCATTTTTAAATGGTGACGTCACTTGTCAATACGCTCGTAACAACGTATTTGATTTTAACGAAAGAAATCTCTGTATTACTGAAAAATTATTGCATCAGGGTTTTCGATATCACAAACTAATCAAAACATTAACTAAATTTTATCATCGGTACAAGGGCATCATTCGTGAATATAAATCAACATGCAGACATTTTATCTGGTCAGGTATTTCACATCCAATCTTTTATGGTAATATTCTATACAAAGCACAATAATGTAGTCATTCACCTCAAAAGCTAACCAAACCTTTAAACAGACTTATTCAAAAGGGATATAGTTACGATACTGTTGTCATGTCATTAAAGATGGCATATTTCGGAATTAATATTGATTCAGTATTAGGGTCTTTGCATCGGAAATAAACACATTTATTCTAAAACCAGTTCTTGGCTTGATACGGGTTATGTTCCTCTCATATATTTTATGATGATATGATACTAAACATATAACGGGAGAGATTGTGCTTGATTTTTATATAATGAAGACATAATCTTTCAATCATTTTAATTGAGGTCTGGAGATGGCATGTCAGTAACTGCTAGTAGTCCTTAGTTAATTTATGTATCATTGTCATTTTGCTTAGTTTCTTCTGTTACCTATTCTGCCATCGGACTCGGACTTCTTTTAAACTGAGTTAAACTGTGCATATTGCTGTGTGTTTGTTTATTCTACATTGGCTATATGTATAGGGGGAGGGTTGAGATCTCACAAAACATGTTTAACCCCGCCGCATTTTTGCGCCTGTCCCAAGTCAGGAGCCTCTGGCCTTTGTTAGTCTTGTATGTTGTTTTTTTTAATTTTAGTTCATTTATATGTTTCGGAGTTTAGTGTGACGTCCATTTTCACTGAACTAGTACACATTTTTTTAGGGGCCAGCTGAAGCCCGCCTCCGGGTGCGGAATTTTCTCGCTGTGTTATAGACCTTTTGGTGGCCTTTGGCTGTTTTCTGTTTTTGGTCGGATTGTTGTCTACTTAATACATTCCCCATTTCCATTCTCAATTATGATAATTTGTTTCATTATATATTATTCAACAAATACCAATTTTAAAAAAAAGCATCTATTTATTCTGTGAAGTGAATAGAATCTATATATAAATATTAGAATAAAATGATGTGATATGATTTTCAATGAGATAATTATCATCCAGAGACCACGTGACGAAGATCTGTTTTTTGTGAAATAAAAAAATCTAAATATGATTGTATATGAAATTTAGAATTAACTATAATGATTCACAAAATGACAGAATAGCTTTGAAAAGTCATTAAAGATTATTGAATTTTTGATACGTCATCTCGATTATATTTTACCTGTAATTTCTTATGTCAGTCCCATTTGTAATTGTATTACTCGAGTTTCGTCACTCGTTTTTTCTCATAACTAGATCTGAAGGTCCAGCAAGTCAGTCTTACAAATAAAGAAATATTTCTTTGTGTAAATTTTGTATGCGTCCTGTACACTAGTTTTCGTAATTCATAACTGTTTCTTGTCGTTCAAAACATAGTCTTTAACCTTTAGAAATGTGCATCAAATAATTTGCAAAACTGTACCTGTCCATAATTTTTGTTGTTGCTTTTGTTACTCCTTGCATATTTTATAATGAATGTTGCATAGTGTTAAAATTTCACATGAATGTATTCAATCTACGTTTAAATATGTTAAATATGCTATGTTAAATAATTGAAAAGTTATAATGGAATTTCTATATCTGATCACAGTCATGTATTTATGTAGATATATCATGTACAATTGAAATGATTTTCATTATCAAAATTATCAAATTGAAGAATAATTGCTTTTTGTTTATACATGAAAAAGACATTAATAATGCACTGTTGTAAAAGAGTTATAATAAGTTACACTTTCACGATTGATAAATTACGAAAACACAACTGGTTGAGTAGGATTTAAAATTGATCAACTGGATCAGATCTTTGGTGAAATATGGTTTAAACATTAAAAACAGGTTGATAACTTGTATAACACAGTTGAAATATAGATCGAGTACATGCCAAGTATTGGTAAAGACCGTTTCAGCCTTGTCCACTTTTTCCTTTAAAGTAGGATGGAGTTCATGACAGTGACGTGTGACGTCAATTTTCACTGAACAAGTACAGAGTTTTGTTTAGGGGCCGGCTGAAGTCCGCGGGATTTTCTCGCTTTGTTAAAGACTCATTGGTGGCCTTGGGCTGGTTTTTGCTCTCGGGTTGCTTTCTTTTTGACACATTCCTCAAGCTGAAGAGGTATTTAAATCATTCTTATTGCAATATAAGGAGGCATGTAATGAATGTCCTGTCAAATGCCATTAGTGGTGTTATATGATAAAAGTCACTGAAATAAGTCTCTGTTACAATGCAAAGTAGCAGATCTTCTTATGTTATCCTTTATGCATTGGATTCCTCGAACCTTGAGGAGTGTACTCAACAATATCTCTTTTAGCAATTTTGTTGTAAATGATTTGGCTTTCTATAATGTGATATTTCAATGCCATCGCTGTTTTTACGTATAAAACATTAAAGGTACAAATTTACTTCACCAGATATGCATTTTGACAATTAATGTTTCACGATTGATTCTTAAGGCTAAATATTTTATAGTCCAAAATCTTACAAACTTCGAACAGCTGATAAAACAAAAAAAGAACAAAACATTTCATCTGAACAGGACAAGGTTTAATTATGTATGATAAAGATACTTTCCTCCATTTAGAAATATTCATTAAGGCATATTTGAAGCATTTCGTTCAAATAACAATAATTTAAAATTGAACACTCATTTCAATATGAAAATAAAAAGATGTGATATGATTGGCAATGAGCTTATTATACACACCAAATGACGTAAATAAATGCAACCATTGATCAATCCATTCTTATCAAGTAAAGCTTCCAGGAAGTTAATTGTCTGTTTCTAATGATTTGTGTGACTTGATAGCTAACTATAAAACCAGGTTTAATCCACCATTTTCTACATAAGAAAATGCCTGTACCAAGTCAGGAATATGATAGTTGTTATCAATTTGTTTGATGTGTTTGAGCTTTTGATTTTGCTGTTTGCTTAGGGACTTTCTGTTTGGAATTTTCCTATAAGTTCGATATTTTTGTTATTTTACTTCTTGCCTTTTGTCACTGATCATTTCGTTTGGTATCTTTTACTCTGTAGAAACTACATATGTCAGATATCGGTTCATGAACATCAATCCCTTTACAAATACCATCATATGTTGTTTCTCATAGGGAGTTGTGTTTCCTTGTAGCCACTTAATGTGGGGAAGATGGGCTCCTATTCAAGAACGTAGCAAACTTGTAGCATCATCCTATGTAGGTAAGGTTTATATCTTTAATAATTATATTGAATTGAATTAGTTTTTATTTGATAAATATATCAAGTTATTAATGCCAGTTATTTTACAATTTAGAAGCTTGAACCTGATGTTACTATTCTAAGACGTAAACATACCTCATGAAAGAGAGGTAAAAGGTCCCAAAGGGATATTCAAACTCATAAGTCAAAAATAACTGACAACACCATGATCAAAAATTAAAAAAAGACCAACAGTCGAACAACAGTACACAAAACACAACATAGAAAAAAGATCCCACCAAAAACCGTAATAATTACGACGAAATGTGTTCAACTTCACCACTTAGAACACTTAGTTTAATAGCTTTCGTTTGATCATCAACAAACCCTCTATCTAATAATTGTAGCAGTAAGACCAATTGGTTATAAAGAGATGTGTCTCGCCATCTTTCCAGCAAAATGAAACCATTAATTTGATAAAAAAAAAATAGAGGCAAAAGATACAAAAGGGACATTTAAACTCATTTCGAAAATAAAACATCAACGCCATGACAAAAAAAAAACCCAAAAAGACTTAAAGAAAAACAACAGTATACATATCACAACATAGAAAACTAAAGACTGACCAACACGAACCCCATCAAAAACCGGTGGTAATCTAAAGTGTTTGGTAAACAGCATTCATGATGGAGGGATTTTCCTTTTCTAGGTATTTTCAACCTTACTTGAGTTGAAATTGAACGATCATATCAAAATCAAAACAACATGAAAATCATTTGACGAAAAAAATTCTTTAAAATTAGACACGTGTTTTCATATTTTAATATAATCAAATCAATATTATTGATTCTAAAGACGCCCAATATAACAAAATACAAATAGTTAAACAATGCATACATTCGAATGTCAATAAAACGAGCTATGAGTGTTTGAAAGCCTACAAACGTAACATTGCACTCCAAAAGTTACCTTAAGATTTACCAAAAGGTGTAGTTTCATATTCTCCTATCATTTGAAATGCAGGTATTAAAATACAAGGACACTCATGTCTTCATAGCTTCATACAATTGCAATTTCCAAATGATGCACAATGAAAAGTCTGATATAAAAATTACTTTTATCTGTACCTGTACAAAAATAAAACAAAAACAAAAATCGGTCACGCTTTAAAAAAATACAAAAAGCATTTTGTTGACACATATTTATAAGTTGAAAAAATCAAACAAATGCAAGTGCAACATACATATTACTTGAGAAGTGGTTCATAAAAACTAATTTATTATGTTAAAATGAAGATAAGATTGACCTGGAACCTCGTGCTTTGTACTTAGTATTTATACTTCAGTTATTGTGTAGATAATGGACAGATATAGATATACAGAACAGCATTCAGTTACAGAAGAACAGCAATGACATCAGCTGAGATATCGGAGCCGTGTAGGCCATCCAGTTCCAGGTTCAGGTTGATCACCTGAGCCGGCGCACCTCTGGAGGTTGTTGTGGAATAGCGCCGAAACAGCAAAGGAAGGAGGACTCCACCTGATGATGGAATTGGATCAGCATTCCTTTGATGTTTACAAGGTAATTCAAATTCAAATTTAATTTTTAAGTTATTAAGAATGTTGTATCAATGTTTATTGTTACTTTGTTTATTTAGTATAGAGAATAATTAATATGTCAAAGTGGACTAATTCTGCTCTAGGTGTGACGATCGGACTTAAAGTCACGTTTGCTGCGTCAGGATTGTTTTGTGAATATGGTTTTGACAATATATGGGGTTCAATATTTTACATCACTGGTAAGTATGCAATTAGATGGCAAATCAAAATAACCATAATTGATCTATATTTTAACGAAATCACCATCACTTCAAATCACGTAAGTATAGACACAGGCAGATGATCATTGGAAGGATGAAAGCTAGTATCTGTGTATTCGTTAGTTTCTTGGAAAGATGAACAATGCTTTGTCATTTTACTAAATGTTTTCTGTTACCTATTCTAACATCAGACTCGGATTTCTTTTAAACTGAGTTTTACTGTGCGTATTGCTGTGTGTTTGTTTATTCCACATTGAGTAAGATAAAGGAGGAAGGTTGATATCTCACAAAACATGTTTAACCTCGCCGCATGTTTGTGCCTGTCCCAAGTCAGGAACCTGTCGCATTTGTTAGCTGGTTTTAAATTTTGGTTCATTTGTATGTTTCGGGGTTTACTGTAGCGTTCATTTCGCTTAACAAGTATACATTATTTTTTAGGGGCCAGCTGAATCCCGCCTTCTGGTACGGTATTTTCTTGTTTCGTGGAAGACTAATTGGTCGCCGTGGGATGTTTTCCGCTCTTTGGTCGGGTTGTTGTCACTTTGACACATTCCATTGTTATTCTACTATGCATTAAACACCTGCATGCGTTCCAAAAAAAAAAGCAAGCAAAACCATAGTTGAAATTATTTCAAGTGTATTTGTTTTAATAACAACAGGCGGCAGACATCCCTTGGAAAAAGACGGGATGTTCAGTTGTTTTATGGGCTGGAATATGTACCCCTTTGTGGGCAACAAATCTGCCAACTTTTATGAAAACAATTTTAAAGTTTGACAAGATTAAGTTGTAAATGATGATGAGGTGCACTATTATTGTATGAAAATGTTTGGATTCCATTGTTTTTCTGTTCTATAATATAATATGTAGACATTTTAACATGTAATTCAGAGGGAGTCTTCGGTTGCTGTCTGCCATTTATGATGTCCTTTACTTGTTTTAGAAAAAATCAGGTCATTGGTTTTCTCTATTGAATATTTTTTTACATATTCTGGATTTTATTCACCCTCTCTGACAGTTGTAAGTTTTTCTCATTGTTGAAGATCATAAAACGAACTACATTTGCTTCCTTAGCTGTATTTGGCAAAACCTTTCAGAATTTTGGTTCTTCAATGCTCTTTAACTTCGTACTTAATTAAGCCTTTTAATTAATTTGATTCGAGCGTCAACGGTGAGACTTGGAAACGAAATGCGCGTCTTGCATACACAATCATAAGCATGGTATTTTAATGAGATGTTTTCCATCCACGTGATTGCATCTTTTAATTCTTATATTCTTATGAAACGGTTTGACATGCGAACATTTGTTGTGTCTTCTTAGGTTTATAACTTCCTCAAAAATGGTAGATGTTAGTCATTAAATTGTCAGAAATACGTGTTTCGAAGTCATCAAATTTTACTGAGTTGGGATTCACATTGCAGGTGTTGCATATTTCGTCAAACTCCGTACAGTGGTCCTTTCCGTTCCGGAACCTTTTTCCTTTACTCCATCAATTAGTGTAGAGTAGTATTCGGGCCCGTATGCGGATCGGAACTGGAACTACCGGGGAGTTTGATATTTCGTGACACCATGTCTTGTTTCGTTTAAAGTCATTCGGATCATGACATTCGATTCTCTCTGGTATTTTTCAAATGGATTTTTATATTGTAATGGATTCACGAGAATCGAATATCGATTTTTGTTTAGGCTGTGATTATAATAACATAGAACGACATTTATAATGAAATCTGTAATTTTTCCGCCTACGTTGGTCCGGCAATGTATGCAGTTTACAAACCAATGTATAAAATAACAGATCATGTTGTTTGTTGAAAACGTGAAATAGTGTAATGTTTTGTTTTTGGCTTTCTGTGTCGACTGAAATATGCATCACGTCTGGAAAGAAATTCTAATCATAATCACCTACATTTACTTACAAGCATATATAGATTAAAAGATGTGGTAGGATTACACATATTGATGCATAGTAAATGATTGTTTAATCAATTGATAGAATGGGACTCTGTCAGCATTGCCGTTCATTTGTCGGTCCTTCATGGCGATATTTGTTGGACATGTGGCCGACTTCATAAGAAAGAACAAAATATTGACAACAAGACAAAATAGGGGAACAGATGGATGTATTCGTAACTATTCTATTCTAAAGTTATTACAAATATAGTGTTTGTTATATTGATGTATCAAAGAAAGCGAGAAGATACTAAGGAAATGATACAAATCGCAACTAGCTCATTAATTACTGTATTGTTATGCTGGTTAAATTACAAAGAGAATAAAACGGAAGGAATTTAGAAAAAAAATGCTATTTAAATATCAAGTGAAAAAGTCATGTTTCAATACTATTTCTATGGCCCAACACTATATATTTGAAGGGATGATGCTCTCAAATAAGCTATTTAAATGATGTTTTAAATAGGTCCATATCCTTATTTGCTCAGAATATCATCAAGCTAAACCAAAGGTCTAATTACACTGTTACTGGGTTCTACAGGTATACATTTTAAAGGACTGGTTGTCGAGCCTGCAACTTTTGTCGCAAAAGCGAGACATAGCGATCCTACATTCCGTCGTCGTCGTTGGCGTCCACAAATATTCACTCTGTGCTTAAAGTTTTTGAAATTTTTATAACTTTTTTAAACTATCCTGGAGTTCTACCAAACTGGGACAGAATCATGTTTATGCTCATAAGATAGTATCCAGAAGTAAATTTTGTAAAAATAAAAAAATCCTGTTTATCTGTATTTTACTTATAAATGGACTTAGTGTTTCTTCCAGTTAACAATACATATCGTCTGCAGTTAAAGTTTTTCAAACATTTATTAGATTCATAAACCATCCTGGATTTTAAGTTTTATATTTTACAGAGATCACATATCCGTTCCGTTCAATACTTTGTAACACTGCACTCAATATTGAGTGTAGTGTTACAAAGTATTGAACGGAACCGATATGTGATCTCTGCGCCGGAGATTGCTAATTAATATGACTATCATTTTTTTTTGTAAAATAAAACCCTGTTGGCAAACAAGTATTTTGAGACTGACTGTTTGTCCTTGAAGTTTCCGTTTTGAATTTAATTAATGGATGATCTTGTTAGCAATATTGAAAAAAATCAAGCAGTTCATTTTCATTTCCGTCGAATAACACGAAGCCGTCATCCAGATAAAATGACAAGTGTATAATTTTGTGAAAAATTTCCTAAAATTCTCAAGTCTCAAGCTTGGTGACATAAAGGCTCCCATGAGATCACCCAATATTTTGTTTTTATATATCATGCTATTGAACACCAATGCATTGCTGTCTAATTTAAGTTTAAGTATGTTCAGAAAATCTTTTCTTGGTGGGAGAGGGTTGCATAATTATATGACTCAATTTTTTGGCCATGCTCGATTCACTGCTTGAAGGATTTTTCCGTTATTCAGATTTGTATACATACTACTGATCGATGTAGTCCATCGTTAAGCTGAACGAACGATTGTTCAGCATAATACTTCTTAGATGTATCTAGAGCTACTGTTGATGAGTTTTTATTTGCTTTTCTAATTATTATTTCATTAATTTGTTTCAGTAACTGTAATACTTTTATTTCTGTGATTTTGTTATGGTATCTTTGATATAAGTGTATTCTTCCTCTTTCAATATTTGTTGCAAATATATAATTTCTTTAGCTTAATAAGCAAGGCCAGGAGTATGTCCTGCTTGCATAGAATTAATGACACTGAAATTAATTAAAGGAAGAATAAAGTTGAACTAGCGTTGGCACAGCTAAACAATTGAATACATTACGAACAAACTGCAAAATCACATTCATTGGAGATTTATCATCTTTTAGAAGATAAATTAAAAATGTTAAAGATATTAAATACACTTATACATAGATGACATATCTCTGAGATACATCTAGATAAATAAAAATATTAAGAAAGTGGACTTGACTTGATTTTCATAATGAGATAAAAATGCTATTTTGGTAAAAATAATACTTCTTTTATCCATTTGATCAGATGACGGGATGTATAAGTACCGAGCCACGTCAAATGGATATTACCAAAAAAAGACTAAACAGTAAAAGTGATAATTTACAAAGACAAATCAAAGACCACTATATCACGTCATTCGTTTGATGTGTTTGTGCTTTTGATTTTACCATTTGATTAGGGACTTTCTGTTTTGAATTTCCTCGGAGTTCATTATTTTTGTGATTTATCTTTTTAGTATCGTGATGTCAATATGGAGTTTTCTCATTGTTGTAGGCCATGTGGATGACTATAATTGCTTACATGAACTGCATTTGTACTTTGGTTGATAGTTGTCTTATTTGCACTGACGTTGTTAATCATCTTAATAACGTGTTATAGTGGTCTTTTATTTGTCTTTGTAATTTATCACTTTTACTGTTTAGTCTATTTTTGGTAATATCCAAGTATTATTTTTTTTCTCTTTACAAATACATGTACATCAATCAGTGAATTCATGAATTATTGATGTAATAACAAAGCAGCTGTTTGCCAACATGGTCTTATTTCAAAACAAAATTGATATTCATATTAATTGACTATCGAATAACTATATCCAATACGTAGGAAGTTTAGATTTATTTATATAAAAAAAGATAATGATATCTTATTATAAATCTGTTAAAATAAACGGCTACAAAAAAATGTGAATTATATCTACGGAGTTGTATTGACATATTTGGTTCGTTTAACAATTCTTAACACGTTATATGAAGATCATTATATCTTGTTACACGAATAATTCAGTCTTTATATTCCGCTGATCTACAATTGCTACATTAACGCCTAAATGCATAGACAAGAAAAATCTTCAATCTATCATTCGGAATTAGCTCGGGATTTACCTTGCCGATTGATCACCTCTTATTCAGGGCACACATCAAAATCCCAGATTGGTGAAGATTTTTTTATAGTGTTAAGAATTCAGGCCCCCGCAAGTAGAAGATTGATTACGGGGAGAGATTTGTTTTTCGGGTTATATACCCTGATATTGACGAAATATTTTGTATTAAAGCTGAATGAATGCCCATGTGCTCAGAGGGTCTCAATAGGATATTTAGTATTGTTTTATAATTAAAAAAACCATTATTTATTGAAAAAATTATTTTTAAACATGTCTAAATAAATTACATACATGTTTATGGGGATTTTGTCTATATGAATTGTTGATTTAACAGACACTAATGGGTTAACCGTTGAAGTATAGTCCGTCCTCCCTTCCCTTAATTAAAAACTCATAAATAATACCAAGTCTATAATTTGATACGGAAAGTTCGTGTTGCGTCTTCTATTATCGAATTTGAATTTACATGAAAAACTTGTCGGATTCAACATGAAGAGCAAGATCTACCTATTCTTCCGGACACCTGCAGATATCATCCCCGGTTTTTGTTCGGTTCGTGGTGCTGAGTTATTAGTGTTCTATGTAGTATGTTGAAGACTGTTGTGAATGCTTAATTATATATAATTTGTTAATATGATAACTTATATTCCAGTATTCACCGGAGCTGAATCTTTTCTAGTTGCCGCTGGTATCGTGTCTTTAATAAGGAATAAAATAAATAATGTGACGTATGTTCATGAACTATAATTAGCATCTATCTTGCTATTTAAAACATGATTTACCTATCTTATCGAATGAAATGAATTCACGGGAAAATAACTCTAGCTCTTTTTTAAAAATCTTGGTCAAAGGGATTATTTATTTATATTTTTGCCACTTTAATAATTTTGTATATAAATTCATTGTACTCACGAGTTTACCAGTTAGAATACATATTTCAAAACCAGACCATTTGCTTGTCACAAAATGTCTTCTTCTCATTGTTTTTTTTTGGTAAAAAAAAAGTATTAATATTACTAGCTTTAATTTTATATTAGCGGTTATTTATCTTTGCCTTGCATTGACAATGACTGGATTCACCACTGCTGGATTTCCTGTGAATAATATAGATGTTGCACCAAAGTAAGACTTTTGAGTTTTTTTTATTCCCAAAATAAGAAACTTACAATTGAATTCACTTTTAAAAAAAAACTATATCTGAAACGAAATATTGTTTTTCAAAAAACATCCATTGAATGTCATACAGTATGCTAAGCGGATAAACATATACTATGAGTCTGTTTTTTCTCATTTGTTTTTTTGTTGTCTCATAGAACAAATAATATGTTACTAAATATATTAAAAAAAATCATTCTGTTATTTGCGTTTGGCATTATTCATTTTAATCAAAATCATTAATTTGCATGGTTTATTACAAATGTGCCAAAGAACACCGATTTGAAAACATAATCCTTGATTTAAACAGTCAAATTGAAGGCATTTGCAGAGTTTAGAAGTTATGCAATTAATTCCTGGGGCTTAAGGACACTAACAACATTCAGGATTATAAAATTTACCTGATTTAAGATCAAATATTGAATCACTACCGTAAACATCTTTTAATTTTTCATTGAAAATACGTAATTCGGACGCACGAAATATTTTCAAATGGTTTTTTTTTATTTGTAAAGGTTTTTTTTTTAACTTCTTAGTCAGTACTTCAGTACTTACATGATTTTTTCAAGAACCTTGCTTAGATTCCCTGTTAAAAAAATCAGAAATCATCTGGAAACTAAAGTTTCCTTCAGGCAAAGTTGAATTTAGATGACTTTGGTTAATTGTTTGTAATGTGTTTGTTGATCATAAAGCTTGTCACGTGTTGAAGTCTTATGTATCGTTTGCTTTCAAATCTTTGGATTTGAGCAGTCCTGATTGAGGTAAACATAGAAAAGCGCACTGGGCGCATTTATAAACATCCTGTGAAAAGTAAAAACATATACAAACTGTATCTGAATTCCATATTCTTAAGTCTTCATATTATTTACATATCGATAACTTTTATACTTTGAATGTCATTATTTTTTTTCTATGTGAAAACATATTTATTGTTTAATATTGTGCATTACATTGACTATGTATTCCTTGTTTTTATACCTATTCATAAGATCCTTATTGCAAATTACACTAAACCAAGTGAGTTGCTCACTTTGAATTATGATTGAATTATAATCTTCAAGTAATTGTTATTAAAGAAAACACATTTCTCACAGTTACTAGCGTGTATAAAATACCATTTGAATAATTTGTATGTTCTTTGAAAAAGTAATTGAAAGATACATTCGTTAGATTGATTTTCACTTTATTTCCTGTTGGTTATATTTATCAAATGACACTTAGCTTCGAAAACAGGAAAACATTTTAACCTAAAACAGAAGGCTTGACAAATCTAAACCCAAGCCAACAAACCATCTAACATGCGAATAAACATTACTTGTATTCCGTTTTGCCTTCTTCTTCGGAGAAAAATAACGAAGGTGAAATCACTAAATAGGGTGCTTACTTCAGCAATAAACCAGTGCCTATCAACACAAAATTCATAATATTGAGGGATATGCTGCATACTTTATCGGGTTCAAATGTTCTCATTGCTATTTCAGGTACAGTGGAATTTTGTTGGGAATTTCTAACACCGTTGGAACAATTACAGGCATGGTTGCTCCATTAGTAGCAGGTGATTTGACGCCAAATGTAAGTAAAACATGGTGATAACCCATTGATCCCCTTCCTTATTTCAAATATAAGTGTCGTAAAAGATGCTTCATGTAAGTATCTTCTTTAATTGATCATATTGTAATATTGCATGCTTATCTTGACGACATGTATGAATTTTAACATATCGAGTTCGTCACCGATTCTTTTCAAAACAAATTATTTATATGTAAGGTTTGAAAAAATGATGCAGCATGACTACCATTAAACAAAAATAAACAATAACATACAAAATGATGCTTACAGTTACTGAAGTCAATCTTACACATGTGCATGATTTCCCTTATTTAATGATTACTTCAGGCTCTGTTTACTCACGTATTTGTATGTTGGTGGTTGCTGGTTGGTGATTGGTGGTTGATTTTGTCAGTTGTACTGCCCAACATTATTAGTAATTTCTTGTGTATTACAATATCTTTGAAACCATACAAACATAAAACATTCACAGAGAATATTTATTGTAAGTATAAATATATCTCTTGGATTGTAGGACGTCATTTTCTGTAATGGCTAATTGTGGCTTCGTGGCTTGATCAATATGCAGTGATAAATATTTCGTTCAATTTCCACACGAGAACAAACAAACATTAGATCTAATAAGTAGTTAGTGCAAGAAACACACACACACACACACACACACACATAATGTTTTATAATGTTTTATGGGGAAACTTGAGAACCACTACTGGCACAAGTATTGTCTAAATAATTAAGGTTCATGTGGACCCTATGGCTAAAATGGCTGTATTTTCACCTCAAAATTTACTCTGAGTACAGACAAACATGCGCATCTGTAAAAAATTTCAGGCATAGCATGCCCTAGATAAATAAATTTCAAATATGTTTTATGTTTCAGAAAAATAAAATTCTTACCAGGATTTTGCCGTGCACTTTTTTCATTCCTCCAGAAGGTGCCAAAATAAACTAAGTTGGGAAACAGGTTTGAGAACTTCCCCACAGGTAATAATTGAAGTGAGCTGTATTGCTTGACATGGACATGAGATTGACAATAGATACCTGACAATAATTGGTTATTTAAATTGTGTACATGAGTGGACCATATCAAGGTAAACTCAACTGTTTGTTGATTTTATCATCTTTTGCAGGGACGAAAAAAAGTGTACGGCAAAATCCAGTTAAGTTATAAATTTTCTAAATCATACAATGCATTTGAATTCTATTTATCTAGGGCATGCTATGCCTTAAAACTTTTCAAGATGCACAGGTTTGCCTGTACTCAGAGTAAATTTTGAGGTGAAAATACGGCCATTTTAGCCATAGGGTCCACATGAACCTTAATTATCAGTGCATGCAATTAAAACCTGAATATATGAATCATAAAAAACAAAAATGTTTTGTTAGCAATGCTCGAGGTTGCACTTTGTAAATACAGCTGTTTCTTAAAACACGCCTCTTTTGGTGAGATCTTGAATATTCATAGAAAATTACTTTTGTTTACATACTGGTTCCCAGTTATGCTCTCTGTGTTCCATCTCACAGAGATATAACTTGGGAACGTTACCAGTACATTTACATGTGCATATTGTTTACATTGAGATCTGTGGTAACCTTTCATTCGAGGTAAGGGTAGTTAAGAAAATTAGTGTTAGTTTAAACACTAAGAAGTTAAGGTCATACAAACGTTGAAAATATGCCGCACAGCCCTATATTTTGACCTTAGAAAAAAATTGTGGTGCAAATGAACTTTCAATTCTAGGTTAAGATTTTTCAAAACTTCATAGTAAAAGTGGTACAGTTTGAACCGTAAAAGGAGTTCCTATGGGAAATTGCATTGTCAATATTTACAGAAATACAATCTCGAGACCAAAATAATTATTTCTAGTTTTAGATGCAATGAAATCAGGATTGACGAAATAATTTGACCTAAACTTCTTTTCGAAGGTTACAATATTTGAAAACAACATTTGTAGTCATATTCTTTACCGTGTGGTGCTTGTTATGAAATTTTTTTTTAAATTAATTTTAAAATGACCGATTATTACTCTAATTCAGGACACCCAAGAAGAATGGAGAAATGTATTTTATATCTGCGCAGCATTCTCTGTAATTGGTGTAATTGTATTTGGAGGATTTGCAAGAGGGGGAAGTACAGTAATGGACGAAGGATAAAGACCCGGAAAACAATAGATTAGATATGAAGAAAACCAACGAGTCTAAAGCAATACATTACATTTAAATAAAACAAAATTAATTCAACCTGTTTAGATTCAAAGTATACGCATAACATTGTTTGTTTGTGTGATGCGCACACTGGGGAGATGCGCACGCATACGAAACTTGATTTTGTAATATATCCTTACAAAAAAATACACAACAAAATACTCTATTGAGTTACTTATTAACTAAATACTTTAACAGTGTATATTGACACAGATTAAACTCATTTTAAGTGCCAGTCTTTGTTAGAATCAGGCAATTTAGGTAAAAATTAAAACATGATTAGAAAAAACCCACCGAGCTATTCATGCTTTTTAATACTAACCATCATCCTGAGTTAAAAATAATTGGTCTTTTGTTTGTGTGTGTCTGGTAATATCAAATAACTCGGTTAGAAAATTGGTTAGAATGATAGCAAATTACTGAGTTACCTCTCCTTTTTTGTTAATTTCTAGTGCATTTCAACCAAATTGTATCTTCTATTACCAGAACTGAAAATGGAAATTAATGTTATTTTTGTGCATAACTACATATAATGAACTGAAATCAATGTCAAATAGGGTGGGTTTTTCTTATCATGTTTTCACCACTGCCTGATTCTTAGGCAGACTGGCACTTAATTAGAATCTAGCTTGATTCGCTTATCATTTCCTTCTAGTTGCCATGGACGCCAATACTCTTTTGTATTCCTTGCGATAAAAAATGACATCAGTTCCTAATAAATTCCTTATTACCAGTGTGGGAAGGAAGCATCCTTTCAATAGATTATTCTACTATTTGTTAACTATTGTATTTTCCAGAAACGGAAACTAGTTTATATGGTATTGTATGTCTTTAATAATACTTGTGTATCAATAGGATTATTAAATTGGATTTTCATAAAGGGGAGTGTCATTCTGAACACCTGTATACTTATCAGTATATTAAATGTTAAATCAAACATATGTTTTCGTCAAGGGAATCAACTTGTTCGGACATATTTGAAAATATATCTCATATTGATATCTATACATTGATTGTAAACTTTTTATGAGATGGCAACCATAAACAGTACATTTCTGTGACTATCCATAAATTGTAAATTTAGAAGCAATTGTAGTAATATTTCCGGATATGCAAGTGTATAAAAGAACACAGCATTCAGAAATAAACACTTAACAATCACAGGATAGTATTGAAGTAATTGTTTTTTGTATGTTTTAATACGAAGCAATATAAAACTAATGGAGGACTCTTATGTCGATAAAAATGAAAGTATTTTAGAAATACTAATGAATTAGATTGTGACGAGATGAGAATGCATGTGTTTTTATATATTTGTCAACTAATCAATACAATATAGCTCATAAAATGACAATGGAAAATCGACCTGTAATTACGAGCATGTCTAACATCGACTGGATAAATTTAGCATGTTCCCTTATATCAGTCTTAGGCAATGCAGTTGTTTTGTTGAAATTCTTAAAGTCGAAATACCTCCGTTTAAATCTGTTTTACCGTTTTGTGTTTTGTATATCCGGATTGCATGAGTTATATTCATTAACCTTTACTTTACATTACACATTATTATTAACGCTAACCATTGAACTAAAATACATATGTCTTATATTGGCGGTGATCGGCTGTATTTGTTTTGGAGCTACGTCTGTACAGATAGCTGCTGTTGCTGTTGATAGATTCCAAGCATCATTTCCATTGACTACAACTATTTTACAAAGAAGACGTGTCATGTTAGGATACATCACATGTTGCCTTGACATTTGTATTATCGTATTCTATGTAACAGTTGCCATAGTATGTGGAAAGCAGAAATTAACCGATTGCCTCCAGGATGTTAAAATATTTGGTAACATGTCCTTCTCTGTGACAGTAGCTGAAGGTCTTTGGACATTGTGTTGTGTGTTTTTTGTAGAAATACCTCTCTGTTTGGCAACAATCTACAGGATAAAACAAGCAGTCGTTAGGGTGCGCCCAGTATCGAATAACCATATGATATCAATAATCATTCCTACACGTTCATTTCAAAAGAAAACTGATAGAAAACTGAAAGCATGCAGGACCATATGCTATCTTGTCTTGATTCACACCGCGACACATATGTCATTACTCACTTTGTTGGTTGTACTTATTTACAAACCAGAAGAATATAAAACTGTATACCAACTGTCTTGGACAGTCACATTAGTCCAGTCTATTTTGGATCCCGTCCTTATTCTTCGTATGTTACCATCAATTTTACAAATGTTATGATACTTATATACGTACGATTCCTTTCAATCTACAGTCTGGTTTTTAAAATCAAATATATGGGATATATCGTACAGTGTTTCAATTACCAAACTCGTTCGTTATGCCCGTGTGTAGTGATGTCATAGATGTTAACGAACGTAATAAATGCATCACTGGTAACTTATTAAACCAGAGAGTTTGTTTCACATGATTTTAATACCTTAAACCTTTACGAAATTCTACTATGGATACACTATTCGATTAGTAAATAAGGCTGTACCTTTGAATCTTGTTTACATTGTCACAAATTACGGTTTTGTCATCAATTTCAACTGGATTTATGAGACGGGATGTATAAATACACATTCCTGTTCATTTGCTACATTACATTGTTTTATCTATGTATAATAGTATACATATTTATTATAGGAATAAATCATACCTATACTACTGCCTGTCGATACTGCGTTCATGATGACGTCAGGTTGAATTTTATTATAGGAATAAATCATAACTATGCTACTGCCTGTTGATACTACTCTCATGATGATGTCAGGTTGATTTTTATTATAGGAATAAATCATAACTATGCTACTGCCTGTCGATACTGCTCTCATGATGACGTCAGGTTGATTTTTATTATAGGAATAAATCATAACTATACTACTGCCTGTCGATACTGCTCTCATGATGACGTCAGGTTGATTTTTATTATAGGAATAAATCATAACTATACTACTGCCTGTCGATACTGCGTTCATGATGACGTCAGGTTGATTTTTATTATAGGAATAAATCATAACTATACTACTGCCTGTCGATACTGCTCTCATGATGACGTCAGGTTGATTTTTATTATAGGAATAAATCATAACTATACTACTGCCTGTCGATACTGCTCTCATGATGACGTCAGGTTGATTTTTATTATAGGAATAAATCATAACTATACTACTGCCTGTCGATACTGCTCTCATGATGACGTCAGGTTGATTTTTATTATAGGAATAAATCATAACTATACTATTGCCCGTCGATACTGCTCTCATGATGATGTCATGTTGATTTTTTGTCTTATCGGATTCTATGCAGCTTTTTAATGATGTCAAATTGATTGTTTTGTTTTATCAAATTTTAGCTAGTCTCATAATACTTAAACTATGACTATTTGTGTCATTAAAATGAATAAATCATCTAAGGTATTTAAAACTGTAATTAATACATTCAATTTAATGTTGAAATGCAACGTTACATTACAGACTCAACATGCGTGGAGACGTGAAAAATACTTTTTCAGACATTTATTAACCTAGTTTTCAATTGTCTGGTTTCCCAAAAATATGCAGATGTAATTTGATAGACAATGGAATACGTTTATAAAAAGACCAACGACAAAAGATGTGAACACTTACAGGTAAAAGCACCAGCTTGCACATGAACAAACACATAACGAAAAGTTAGCTATAAAGAATTATTAGAGGGTTGACCAAATTTGAAACAGTTCAAGAAGAAAACAGGCAGACTAAGTCACTTACAATTACGACTACAATGAATGAAATATGTGCTAAACAAAAGCAACCGACAAACAGTAGATTACATTTTTCTGATTTGAAAAGTGGTGTTACATTATAACATGAAAAATATGGTTTGTAAGATTTGATTCATTACACTAGTACTAAACACTTAAAGTGATAAGACCGAACTTAGTGAACTAGTTTTAACTAACAACATAAGGCGACAGTAGTTTTATCGATTGACTTATTTTGTCAATGGATAAGGGAGAACAGAACGAAAGTATCAGAACAATAATGATCTGCAACAGGAGTATGGATTCCTACTTTCTCCTGAGGTGCAAATAATTTAACTATTATTTATTTGTATTGAAAAATGCGGAAAATTATATTAAGTAAGCAGAACTATCTTTAATAGGCAATGCTACAGTTATCCAGTTGTTCATGTCCTGACTGTTATTCCGAACCAAAAGTAATGCTAGTGGTTAAGATTTTATACATGTATACATGTTTGGCCATTTGTTTGGCCATAACAAAAATCTGACAGGATGAGAGATTAGTCATATAGATTACGATGATGATGGACTGAAGATGCAATACTATTTGTGTTTTTTACATTTTAAAGAAGAATTGGTTGCTTATATTAGCAGACCAACACATATACCCTATTTTAAATGTTCATTTAGTCAACTACTCTAGAAATTTGAAAGTGCAGTGTTTTGTATTGAACCTGTTCTACTACTCAAACAGTCAGTCAAAACTGTCCCGGTGTTTTAACATTGTTTTTATACCTACAATTAAAGAGTCTACAATAAAAAAATAGAATTTGATGATTAACTCACACCATATTACACAGCACCCAGATTAAGTTGGGATCCCGAATATGTTTTACACTTGGATTTTGGTATTTCAGTTAAACTTATATAAAGAGCAAGTTTGGTTGATGATGGCCAGTATAATTTCAGTGTCTCTTTAACTTTGTATAAAGAGCAAGTTTTGGTTGATGATGGCCAGTATAATTTCAGTGTTTCTTTAACTTTGTATAAAGAGCCTGTTTTGGTTGATGATGGCCAGTATAATTTCAGTGTTTCTTTAACTTTGTATAAAGAGCCTGTTTTGGTTGATGATGGCCAGTATAATTTCAGTGTCTCTTTAACTTTGTATAAAGAGCCTGTTTTAGTTGATGATGGCCAGTATAATTTCAGTGTCTCTTTAACTTTGTATAAAGAGCCTGTTTTAGTTGATGATGGCCAGTATAATTTCGGTGTCTCTTTAACTTTGTATAAAGAGCCTGTTTTAGTTGATGATGGCGAGTATAATTTCGGTGTCTCTTTAACTTTGTATAAAGAGCCGGTTTTAGTTGATGATGGCGAGTATAATTTAGGTGTCTCTTTAACTTTGTATAAAGAGCCGGTTTTAGTTGATGATGGCTAGTATAATTTCGGTGTCTCTTTAACTTTGTATAAAGAGCCTGTTTTAGTTGATGATGGCGAGAATAATTTCGGTGTCTCTTTAACTTTGTATAAAGAGCCGGTTTTAGTTGATGATGGCGAGTATAATTTAGGTGTCTCTTTAACTTTGTACAAAGAGCCGGTTTTAGTTGATGATGGCTAGTATAATTTCAGTGTCTCTTTACCTCTGTATAAAGAGCCTGTTTTGGTTGATGATGGCCAGTATAATTTCGATGTCTCTTTACCTTTGTACAAAGAGCCGGTTTTAGTTGATGATGGCCAGTATAATTTCAGTGTCTCTTTACCTCTGTATAAAGAGCCTGTTTAAGTTGATGATGGCCAGTATAATTTCGGTGTCTCTTTAACTTTGTACAAAGAGCCGATTTTAGTTGATGATGGCTAGTATAATTTCAGTGTCTCTTTACCTTTGTATAAAGAGCCTGTTTTAGTTGATGATGGCGAGTATAATTTCGGTGTCTCTTTAACTTTGTACAAAGAGCCGGTTTTAGTTGATGATGGCGAGTATAATTTCGGTGTCTCTTTAACTTTGTATAAAGAGCCGGTTTTAGTTGATGATGGCGAGTATAATTTAGGTGTCTCTTTAACTTGGTATAAAGAGCCGGTTTTAGTTGATGATGGACAGTATAATCTCGGTGTCTCTTTAACTTTGTATAAAGAGCCTGATTTAGTTGATGATGGCGAGTATAATTTCGGTGTCTCTTTAACTTTGTATAAAGAGCCTGTTTAAGTTGATGATGGCCAGTATAATTTCGGTGTCTCTTTAACTTTGTATAAAGAGCCTGTTTTAGTTGATGATGGCGAGTATAATTTAGGTGTCTCTTTAACTTTGTATAAAGAGCCGGTTTAAGTTGATGATGGCGAGTATAATTTCGGTGTCTCTTTAACTTTGTACAAAGAGCCGGTTTTAGTTGATGATGGCGAGTATAATTTCGGTGTCTCTTTAACTTTGTATAAAGAGCCGGTTTTAGTTGATGATGGCGAGTATAATTTCGGTGTCTCTTTAACTTTGTATAAAGAGCCGGTTTTAGTTGATGATGGCCAGTATAATTTCGGTGTCTCTTTAACTTTGTACAAAGAGCCGGTTATAATTGATGATGGCTAGTATAACTTCGGTGTCTCTTTAACTTTGTACAAAGAGCCTGTTTTAGTTGATGATGGCGAGTATAATTTCGGTGTCTCTTTAACTTTGTATAAAGAGCCTGTTTTAGTTGATGATGGCGAGAATAATTTCGGTGTCTCTTTAACTTTGTATAAAGAGCCGGTTTTAGTTGATGATGGCGAGTATAATTTAGGTGTCTCTTTAACTTTGTATAAAGAGCCTGTTTTAGTTGATGATGGCGAGTATAATTTCGGTGTCTCTTTAACTTTGTATAAAGAGCCTGTTTTAGTTGATGATGGCGAGTATAATTTCGGTGTCTCTTTGAGATGAGATAGGAGAAAATAGTAACCACCCTTGATATATAGTAACCAATAATTAATATTTGCTAAAGAATCATAGGAATTGCATTGTAAATGAAAAACTAATTTGAATAGCACGACGAGTTAGAAGTTCGTGACCACCTCATGTCAAAACAAAATTGTTGACAACTGGGAAAATATAGCCCTAGAGGCAAAACATGTAGCATATAAGGTGACACCGAATCAGTGGCTATAGACGCTTATTAAAGATAACAGGCTTATACTACAGTACCTCAAACTCGTACAACTAATTGCAAATCATATGGGAAAAGAGTTCAAATAGTTATCAAAGGTACTAGGCTTATAATTTGTTTACACCAGACGCGCGTTTCGTCTACATAAACCTCATCAGTGACGCTAGTTTAAAAGCCAAACAAGTACAAAGTTGAAGAGCATTGAGGACCCGAAATTACAAAAATGTGTGCCCAATACAGCTAAGGTAGTGTATGCCTGGGATAAGAAAATCCATAGTATTTAGAATGATTCATACTTTTGCAAACAGTAAATTTATAAAAAGGACCATATAATTGATATTCATGTCAACACCGAAGCAATTACTTTTTAATTGAACACAAGCGTCATATTTATGTTTTTTTCGGTTAATCTTTTTTGAATTGTACCATCTCAGTGAAACAGGATAAAAAAAACCTAAAAAGAAAGGTATCAGAAAGTTCATTCTACATGCTATAAATAATATCACAGGTAGTTTGTAATATTGTATTTACAAAATGTATATGAATGTTTAATTAATTCTGTTAATGAAACATTTTACATCTTCGAAATAGTACAAACAAATCAAAAATATTACTTGAATTCGCAGACTTAATTTATGATGAACATTAATACATCTCTATACAATTATTTTAGTACAAATATTAGGCCAAGAACAACTGCCATATAGTTAAAAAGTCAATTCAAATATTCTCATTACAATGATGTGTTTGACAGATTTTATCTCTAAATGTTTGATAATAATAATTTATATTGCACACTTTGACAGTTTATGTTATTATTTTAAACTTACAAAACTCATAAACATTGCAACTACAAACAATACAATCATGACATTTGTCGAAGTGTTAACAAGGAAGACCGGTTTACTTACTCACAAACAGACCAACTGTGTGAAATTAATCCAATTTATAAGAAAGGCTAATCAAACAGTTAATGTGTGTTATGTAAAACGATCAGTAAATCTAACTTAGTGGCATAGGTTAATTTACAAAAATCGGCTATTTTTGGACCAAAACATTACGTGAAAACGACTGCATTCCATTTAATCAGTTGTTACTAACAAAGCTTGTTGCACTATTCCTTGATATAAACTGATAAATGGTTCTGTTTCTCTACTGATTGTATACAGGAAGGGTTATTACATTGGTCAAATATCCACTGTCACGTAATTCACGTAAAGAATAATCATAGAAATAAAAATGATTTATTTTTGATTGGTCTATTTTATTCCGTTAACATTGAGTATATATTGAGGTAAAGCAGTCACCTTATAATTCTTACACAATGGAAATCACTAGTGTATGGTTGATATCTTTTGCCTTTTTTAAAACATGCTCCGCTATTCCGCTTAGCATGTTTTATCCCTATGGAAATCATCACGTACATTCATGCAAAGGCATGGTTTATATTTCTATTTGTTTTACGTTCAAAGTATACTGTTATAACATTTGTTTTTACTTGTTTTACTTTTTTAAGTCAGCAGCTGTGATATGATTATCACTAAAATGTCTTTCTAAAAAGACCATGAAAATAATAATAAATAAAATAATGTAAACAAATATAAATCAATTGCTTTCAAAAAGCAATTGTAAACGGTCTTTCCCCCCTTTGATTGATATGTGTGTGTGTTTGTTTGTTTGTTTGTTTGTTTGTTTAGTTTGGAAAGTTTTTTGTTTTTATTTCAGGTCCAGCGCGCGACTCTCGCGTCAGATTGAGGATTTATAATAACGAAAACTTTTAGTATTTTTATTTCTTTTTAGGTGGGGACGTTGAACAGACAACATGTATAGAGACGGAATGCACGCAGTGTAATTTCTTTTGTCATTGTAGGAAATTGACATTTTGATCACAGTTCACGGGCAGTGCATGCTTTGAATTTAATTTATCTGGTGTAACCTTAAAACACGTTTAATGATTATTTTTTTATATTGTACATTTTTCAGCACCAGTTTGTAACACAGATTAGTATTTCAATCTAGGAACGGACATTTTATTGTAGGATTTTACTGAGATTTACGGACCGAGCAAGCGATATTTACGGCATTGCGATTTGTTTTCTCTAGGAAAATTCTTAAGAGGTAGCTGCACCACGTTGTTTTATGAAGTTTAACTACATGTATGCCTTGCTGACTGCACATTTTCAGGTCGATCGTACTTGTAGTTTCAGAGTACATGTGGATTTTTTTTCAGAAGAGATATAAGAACAATTTTAAAATTCAATTATTCTTGAATAATTGAGTTTTTTCCTGCATGCAATGATTGATAAGTTGGTTGATTTATTGAATGATTGGTTGGTTGGTTGGTTGGTTGATTGATAAATTGGTTGGTTGGTTGATAAATTGGTTGATTGGTTGAATGATCAATTAAACACGTGGTATAGGGTCTCTTGAAACAGGCGAAAAAGGAAACAAATGTGATCTTGGACCCCGTATTAAACACACGAGACGGAAACATGCATTGATTGATTGATTGATTGATTGATTGATTGATTGATTGATTGGTTGGTTGGTTGGTTGGTTGGTTGGTTGGTTGATTAAACACGTTGGAACAAGCAAAAAAGAAACAAATAAGATATTGGACTCCATATTAAACACATGAGACGAAAACATGCATGCACTGATTGATTGATTGATTGATTGATTGGTTGGTAAGTTGGCAGGTTGGCATTCAAACACACATAAAACTCTTCAAGTAGTGCCAAAATCACATAATTTGTCCCTTTGTACATGACCTTGACCTTTGACCTTGTGACCTTTGTCAAGGTCATTGCTCCACAATGTCATTGCGAAAGACCCTATGGTCAAGGACATTTTGTTTTAGAGTTTTGCCTAATAATGGCTTTATATAAACCATCAATGGGGATTATGTCCCTTACACAATGGTAAAACCAATACAGTCATAATGTAACAAAGTTGCCCCTTGGAGTACCAAGCATTTTTCAATATGTGAATTTTCTGTATTCATAACCATTATAAAGTTATTGGAAAATCAAAGACAAATCAAAATCAAAAATACGACCTTGACCTTTGACCTTGACCTAATTTTCATTTTTTTTAACCAAGGATCTCAAAATCAAAAGACCATAGGTCTCTATCACTTATGGTTTTCCAGTTTAAAATACATTTCAAAATTTCAAATACAAAAGGGGAAATAACTCTCATATGGAATCTCTATACGGCTTCGGTCAAAATAAAAAAGGACATCCTGAGGATATTGCGAAGCCTTAGAGATAACAAGAAAAACAGTGTTCGGGGAGATAACTCTTATATGGGAAAGTATTCGGTTAAGCAGAGTTGGTTTCAAAAGCATATAAACTGTTCGATATCATATTCCAAATTTCTAAGCGCCATCTTTCGAAACAAAAAAACAGCGAAGGAAAAAAATTAGGCGAAGGAAAAAAAAAATAATAATCAAAAACCAATTGTTCAGAGAACCATTGATGGTCTTTCCACCAGTTAAGACCTTTTTTTATATGAAAATATTAAAATTTGGTTTTAAATGTCAATTTTAGCGTCAAATGACAGCTTATTGAAAGCTTATTCCAAAAATATATTGTTTCTATACAAAAAGATATAAATAAGGGAGATAAGTTTTTACTTCCGGTTTAAAATATGTTACTTCCGGTAATTTTTTATTTTTTACTTGACACTGATTCCAAAAATATATGTTTCTATATACTTTTTTATTAATTAAGTAAAAAATATAGCTACTTCCGGTTTACAAAAGGTCACTTCCGGTTGTCTTTTTCTAGATCACATTGCTTGCAACCTTATTTAAAAAGTCCCTTGTCTTGATCATGTATACATATGAGGTAAAAGCAAAGGTCAAAATCTAGAACGTTACATTTACATATGACCTTGAGCACAATTTTGAGGTCATCAACCAAGGACCTCAAATCAAAAGACTCTAGGCCTCTACTATATATTGTTAATGAGTTGTATTACCTTACAACTAATATTAGATATAAAAGGGGGCAAAACTGGCATCAAATGTCTACGTACTCTTTCGACTAAAATTTACGTGTTACGACATGTCGCAACTAACAAGTTAGCAAAAATAATTTGTCGATAAGTTATACGGCTTTTGAAAATAAGTCAAAATTGTTCTCTGAAGGTCTTTCCACCAGTTAATATCTATTTTGATATTAAAATATAAAAAATCAGTCTAAAATGTCAGTTCATATGGCTTTATGATGTATAGATATGAATTTAAAGCAAAGGTCAAAATCTAGAACGTCAAATTAACCTATACCTTGACCTCAATTTCAAGGTCACAAACTGAGGATTTCAAATCAAAAGACCCTAGTCTCTAATATGTATGGTTAATAAGTTATATCACTTTAAACATAACTTAAGATATGATAGGGGCTAAAACTCCCATTCATTGTTTACGCACCTTTTCAACTAAAATTATTTAGTTACCACATGTCGCAACTAACAATTTATACGAAATAATTTGTCGATATCTTATAAGGTTAATGAAAATGAGTGAAAATAAGTCAAATTCAAAAATAAGAATATGACCTTGACCTTTGACCTTGACCTAATTTTCATTTTTTTTGGACCAAGGACCTCAAATCAAAAGATCCTAGGTCTCTATCACTTATGGTGTTCCAGTTTAAAATACATTTCAAAATTTCAAATACAAAAAGGGAAATAACTCTCATGTGGAGCGTTCATATATTGCTTTGGTCGAAATTGGACAAATCATGGAAAGGATATAACGAGCAATTTTATAAAATAAATTTGTCGTAATCTATTACGGTTGCGAAGGAGTTGTGGACACAAGGAAAACAGTGTTTGGGGAGATAACTCCTACAAAGAAAAGTATTCGGTTAAGCAGGGTAAATTTCAAAAGCGCATAAACTGTTCGATATCATATACCAAATATCTAAGCGACATATTGCGAAACAAATGTTTATCGCAAGAACAAAATTTGGCGGAAGAAAAAAAAATAATCAGAAAAGGTTGAAAGACCTAATTACAGGACGTTAATGAACGACACTAACAATGAAAACAAAAATGTGCCGTAGAGGAAAAAACAATACGTATATACACAAAAGATGAAACAATACAATACTGAAAAAAGAAAATTGGATAGGTTTAAGTCCATGAACAAAAAGCATGCAATTCAAAATAAACTGATGATATTTTCTGAACAGAACGCTTTTAAAACACAATATATTGTAGCTAGAAGTATGTTGAATTCTATGGTTTTATCAACGAAATACGAAACTCTTTTATCAGAGTTAAATTATTTTAGATAAATTCGTCTAATCAGTCACATCAGTTGCGGATGATTTGTAAGAGGCTAAATGAATCCAAACAGGTTTTCAAATTGGCTATATCTGCATTAGGATAGAAGATCTTTGGTGTTATGAATAAGTTTTATATTAATATTTTTGTAACAACGACTCAACAAAAAATGACCATATCAATGATAGTTCATATTAATACAAAAGAGTTGACTACTAAGCTAATGAAACCACAGTTACGAAATATCCACCAAAAGTGAATCGCAACCGTGTTTATAGACGTTCATCATAAACCAGATAAAAGGTACCAGAAGGACAGTCAAAATCATCGATTTAAAACAAACTGGCAATGCCATGGCTAAAAATTAAAAGACAAACAGACAAACAATATTACACAAGACACAACCTAGAACACTAAAGACTAAGCAACACGAACCCCACCAAAACCAAGGGTTGATCTCAGTTGATCCGGAATGGTAAGCAGATCCTGCTCCACATGTGGCACCCGTCTAATGTAGTTCACCAGACACATACATAAACAATGAATAGGTTAAAATTGATTCCCTTTGAAAGAAAGCTAGTTAATATTTTTAGAAAGAAAACTATTTACAAAAATATTATTTTATTTCTGCGCTCTATGCAAGTTAAAGTTGTAATTTCAACATTAAAACGTAAAAACAATGTAATGGTACGAATAAAAGCGCAACCGTTTTCATAATAATAATTAAGAAGGACGAACGGTTTACTCACTCACTGAACACCTGCAGTGTAAAACACTAATAATCTATACTAAATCATTATCAGACGGTATGCGTAGTTTATTTTTATCAACCAGAAGTGCAAACTTATAGATTGATTTTTTAAAAGATTAACCTGCCAAACTTGACTAATTTGAACCAAATCATTCTGACAAAACGACCGCATTCCACTCGTTTACTTGTTACTATCAAACTTTCTGTTTAATTTGGCACTATATATTGATATATTAAAATACATATGTTTATTTCTCTACTGATTGTATACAGGAAGAACTATGGCATTGGTCAAATATTCACAGTCACGTATATAGTATATTTCTTTGTATACTAAAGTTTAATCACAAAAATGAATGTCTTCTCATAACTCTAATACCATGGAACTCGCACGTTGATGGTTTGTCTTAGTTGCCCTGCTAAAAGCATACATGAGTATTCCACTTAGCATGTTTTATCCGTATGACACACCATCTCATGATACACCGTTACCTCAGAACGACGACGGAAATTCTACTGAAATTCACATCAATTCATCCTTTCCGTTTTTCAACACTAGTCACATATCCCTTTTTGTAAGTACTCAGTATACAGTAAACTCAATTCATGCGTCCACTTTGTCCAAAGATCAGCCTGAATAACTTCATAAACTTGGAAAACCTCTTTGTTTCTTCGAAGGTTTTCTTTTGTCTATTCATTATCTTCATCATTACAAGCAATGATGCAAATTCTTTGAATTTTCTCTGATTCCTTGGAGTCACACAACATTCTAAGAAGAAACATTTCCATATTGACATTAAAGTTTCAAAAGACAACAGTGAACGATGATTCTCATTGGTAACTATGTGAACCAATTTTAAGAGAAATAAAGGCAACAGTAGTATACCGCTGTTCAAAACTCATAAAGCTATGGACAACAAACAAAATCGGGGTAACAAACTAAAACTGAGGGAAACGCATTAAATATTAGAGGAGAACAACGACACAACATTAAAATGTAACACACACAGCAACGGACTAAGCATTAGACAACATCCGATGAGAATAACCAATATAACATCAAAACCAAATACATGAATTTGGGATAGAAAAGTACCGTGACACGTCTTATAGTAATGTGAATTCACATAAACCATTTGCAGAAGTATTTTTTGTCTAAAATTTTTTCATTTGGTAGAAATTGAATGAAATATGGAAAACTATAAGTTATAAATGTAGCCAATTGTCTAACTCGATCTTCCTTGTCAAATTCTTCAGCTAGATTCTTGTACGCCAAAAATGTTCTGAAATCGTAAATTCCTATACCCATTCACCCAAGTTTAGTAATGTAACCATGAAGCCACAGTTGTATGAGGGAGATGAAGATTTAAATGAATATTTAGCTCAATTTGAAATTTTAGCTGAAATAAATGGTTGGAATTATGCAACCAAATCATTATATTTAGCTGGTAGTTTAAAAGGGGGAGCAAGAGCTCTTTGAAATGAACTAGATAAAGAATCTAGGAAAGACTACAATAGTTTGGTAAAAGTTTTGGACAATAGATATGGTTCAGCTGAGAAATCAGAACCTTTTAGTGCAAAACTCCAGACCCATATGAGAGGTAAAGAAGAAAGCTTACCCGAATTGGCCCAGTCAATTAAGAAATTAACTAGGCTTATCCAAGTGCCCCATCCACAATAACTAGTGTGTTAGCACTAGAACATTTTATAGATGCTTTACCAGATGCTGATCTGAGACTAAGATTTAGGGAATCTAACCCTAAATCTACACATGAGGCAGACACACTAACTGTTAGGCTAGAGACATTAAAGTTAGCAGGGAGACAAAAAGGTCGCATGGTTAGACAAGCAGATTCAGTTCAAACTGATACTAAAATTAATACAGAGTTGAATGATGACAAGGGGGAAGATTTAAAATCATTAAAAAATTAATTATGTGATTTTAAAAGAGAACTGGTCTCATTGAGCAGAAATATAAAGGGTATGTCCCAAAACCAGAATAGGATTAGCCAAGGGGGAGGTTACCAACAGAGGAACTATCAAAATGGTCAGAGAGGATATAGTAACCAGAATAAGAATTTTGGTCAGGGCAATAGAAATTTTAACCCGAGAAATAATAACTTTGGTCAGAATAGACAAAATCAACCTAATTACTAACAACAGGGGAAACCAGTTGAGGTCGGACTCAGGGGTCGGAGCTAGGCCGGGACAGCATGGCCCAAGTCGATAATGATTAATGAATCTTTGGCAAATAATGAGGGACTATTCATAAGAGCTAAAATTAATGATAAATGTTTAGCTTTTCTTGTGGATACTGGAGCAAATGTTAATTTTTGAAGTAAGAAATTTATTGATGAAATAAATCCCTCATTACTACGAAAAATGAATCCTGTGAATATTAATTTAATAACTGCTACTGGTGATAATGCACCATTTATAGGACAAGTTGATGTTGGAATTTGTCTTGGAGATCATATTTATCACCACAACGTTTTAGTGGCTGATATTTCAAATGAAGGTATCATTGGAATGGATTTTCTTGTGACTCAAGACTGTGATGTCTTGTTAAGTCAAAATTAGTTGAAGATTAAAGGGGAGATAATGCAATGTTATCATTATGCAAGCAGTTCTAAATCTTGTTATATAGTTGCTATACAAGAGACAGTAGATGTACCTGCTAACTCAGAAATGATTGTTTCTGGGGAGTCATATGGACCCATTTTTAGAGGTTTAGCTGGTTTGATAGAACCTAATGAGAAATTTATGGAGAAAAATGGTTTATTGGTGGCAAGATCAATTGTACATCCAGAGATGTATGATATTCCTTTGAGGATAATAAATTTAAATAAAGAGCCCTGCACTTTATATAAGGGTACAGTTATTGCTACCTGCAATAAAGTAAATTTGGTCTCTGGCAGTTCAAGAGAATGTCAATGGGTCTATGTAATAGTGCCCCTGTTTTTGAACAATTAATGGAAATAATTTTATCAGGTTGACCTGGAAAATTTGTTTAGTTTATTTAGATGATATAATTTCTCAAAAATCATTTGAGGAACATATGAAGAACTTGAAAGAAGTTTTTCAAAGATTACAAGCAGCTAATTTAAAGCTGAATCACAAGAAATGCAACTTTCTTAAGAAGGAAGTTAAAATTTTAGGTCACATTGTTAGCGAAAGTGGATTTGCTACTGACCCTAATAAAATTCAGTCAGTTAAGGACTGGCCAGTGCCCAAGAGTATAAATGATGTGAGAAGTTTTATAGGATTAACATCCTATTATAGAAAATTTATTTTAAAATATGCTGATAAAGCTAAACCTTTATATAAGGTTACTGAGAAAAACCAAAAGTTTGTCTGGACTGAAGAATGTCAACAATCTTTTGAGGAATTAAAGACTACTTTAATTAGTGCACCTATTTTAGCCCATCCTACAAGGGAGGATTTATTTATTTTGGATACCGACGCGAGTAATGTTGGTATGGGAGCAGTGCTATCCCAACTCCTGGATGGAGTAGAAAAAGTAATTTGTTACTTTAGTAAAACTTTCAGTAGATCTGAGAGAAAATATTGTGTGACCAGAAGAGAGCTACTAGCTGTAGTAGCCTCTATTAAGCATTTTCATCATTATTTATATGGTAAATACTTTAAGGTTAGAAGTGACCATGGTGCATTAAGTTTGTTGTTTAATTTTAATAATCCAGAAGGTCAGTTAGCTCGTTGGTTCGAGGTCCTGGCATCATATGATTTTAAAATTGAGCACAGAGCTGGAAGGTCCCATAATAATGCAGACGCCCTAAGTAGACGTCCTTGCTATATTAAAGAATGTCCTCACTGTGCTAGAGCAGAAATAAATTATGAATTGGTTCCAACTCATAAAAACGTTTTAACGGTTGAAAAATGTAGTGATAATGCCACTATTAGTGAATCTTGCAGAAATGTTCAAGATGTTAGTGTCAAACAATCCATCACAACAACTAGTATTAGCTGTAAAAATGAAGAGTGGCCAAACATGACAAGTGACGAAACTTGCCACAAAGTAGAAAGTCATGTAGTTCATAATGAATTTAGAAGTAAGGGTCCAGATAAAAAACCCTGATGTACTCCCTGTTCAGTCTGAGATAGTAAGAGTTTGTACCAGATCTAAGAATTATGGTTGCAGTCAAAATGAGAAGGACGACTCAGTTAAAGGAATAAATTTTGAAAATGTTTCAGAATCTCAGTTATCTGATGATGTAATCAGTATAATTATCCAATGGAAAATAGATGAAGTTAAACCCATATGGCCAGATGTATCCCCTATGAGTCCTGAAGTTAAATTTTATTGGTCAAGATTAAATTCTTGTCAATGGAATCTCTATATAGAAAGTGAGAAAGGTATAATGGAAAACATTATGATCTACATATTGTTCTTCCAGCTAATTTTAAAAGGTTTGTGTGGAACCAATTACATAACACAGTGACCGGTGGTCATCTTGGTGTAAGAAAGACTCTATCAAAAATTAAACAGAGATATTTTTGGTATAAAATGAGACAGGATGGTAAATTTTGGTGTACCAAATGTGATATTTGTGCTTCTAAGAAAGCACCTGGTAAAAAAACCTAAGGCCCCGATGAAACAGTATCTTGTGGGTGCTTCTTGGGAAAGAATGGCTATTGACATTCTAGGACCTTTACCAATAAGTGTCAATAATAATCGCTATCTGATGGTAGATCAGGATTATTTTTCAAAATGGACGGAAGCTATACGACTCCAGACATTGAAGCAGTGACAGTAGCTAAGAAATTTGTGGAAAGAATAGTAACCATTTTTGGGGTTCCTCTTTTTTAATCCACTCAGACCAAGGGAGTCTAATGTGTTTAAAGAGATGTGTATTTTTTTGAGTATCCATAAAACCCGTACAACACCATTCCGACCTAAATCGGATGGTATGGTTGAAAAGTCAAATTCAACCATTGAGATGATGTTATCTGCCTTTGTAAGCAAACACCAGAGAGATTGGAACGAATATATTCATTTATCAATGTTGGCCTATCGGTCATCAGAACATGAGAGTTTGGGAACATCTCCATGTTTCATGTTATTTGGAAGAGAAGTTAATCTTCCAGTAGATTTAATTCTGGGTAAACCAGAGACTGAAAAGTCATCTTTGTATTTAAAAACTGTTTATGCCTATGAATTATCCCAAAAGTTGGAGGTTATTCATAAATTTGCAAGAAATAAATTAAAACTGTCAAACGACCGGCTGAAAAGAATTTATGATGTTGGAACTAAGATGCAAACATTTGATGCAGGAGATCCAGTATGGTTGCACAATCCTCGTCGTGTAAAAGGATTGTGTCCAAAGTTACAAACTAGTTGGGAAGGCCCATATATTGTTGTAAATAAACTTAATGATGTTATATATAGAATACAGAAGGGACCAAAGACCAAACCTAGGGTAGTGTACCAAGACAGGTTGAAGCCATATCTAGGAGAAGATGTTCCTGTTTGGTTTAACTACACACCTGGAGCTTGCGGTACAGAAGAAGATGTTGGACAGTCAACCTAGAACATTTATTGGAAGAAATGAACATTGTGTTATATATTTATATGTGTGTTACCTAAATAGTTCTATGTGAATACATGAGTTTTCGGTTAAATGTATATTGTAAGACAGTTGTTGTCTTATGAGTTATTGGATTTTGTTTTCAAGTTTTGAGCCAACCAATCAATTAGTGGATTAATTTAATTAATGTATAGTTTCTGTGCATTTGAGGACAAACGCCTAGTGGTTAGGGGGCTGTGTTACGATTTAGTGATCGTATTATTAACTTAATGGTTCTCGTGTAATCCATAGTTTACAGTAGTAATTTTATGAGTCAGCTGTTTTTGTTTACGTTTTCGCAACGCTATATTTACGATGGAATGTCACCTCGTACAGAATATTCACGGTTGGTTGGCATATATTTCAATGATACATGATGCGATAATGTGTTTACCTTATTTGCTTATTTACTTTCTTAATGTTATAACTTGTGTTTAACCGTAATCGTCTAAATACCAGCAGTGCCATAGTTTATTTACAAGAGAAGCCATATTTGTTTGTGTATTGGCGGTCCGTGACACGAGATTGTCTGTGAACATAACAAACGTTTTGATTGGTCGATCCATTGACCGGAAAATTATCAATAGAAGGTTGACGAAACGAACTTTAGATTTCATCTCACCGCCTGCAAGAGCAGTCGGAATTTATGCTGTCTTGATGTCCTTATAATTATTTCTTATACTTATACCAAACCTATTGCAACTAAAATTTTCAATTACAAACACGTTTTGTAGGATCTCGATATTGACGACTTCAAGTCTAAACCTCCTGAAATGTGTTATCGAAAGGTCCGAAATATCGTGAGCCTAAATCAATCAATTGGAAATACAACTTTAAAATTTTGATGGATTCAGTTGAGGATTATGCCAGGCAGAAGGAAGACGTAGACACTCTTTCCGAATGGATTAAGGCAGTGAGGTCGTTGATACAAATCAGAATTAAGAAACTGAATGGGTCTATCAATGCCCATGCTACGTCAATCTTTAAAGACCCAAATGTTGCAAAACACCTGTTCTACCTCCATGACAAATATGTTGTTGTCCCTGCAGATAAAGCCCCAAACAACATCGTTTTTGTGTGTAAAACTCATTACATTAACTGCTTGATAAACGAATTAGGTATTGACAAGTCACTTGGAAACTCAACATATACCCTCACGACACTTATCAAAGAGGAAATCCTGGATAATCATAGGTCTGTTCTGTGTTCCTTTGGAATTTAAACCAAAGATGAAGAACTGGATCTTCCATCACTGTATTGGATACCTAAACTACATAAGTGTCCGTACAAACAACGGTATATTGCTGGGTCTTCCAAGTGCTCCACGAAACCTCTTTCTAAATTATTAACATCCATTTTATCAGCAATCAAAGACGGGCTTCAAAGTTATTGTGAAACTGCCTATTCTAGAGGGGGCGTGAATCAGATGTGGATACTTAAAAATTCCAAAGATCTTTTAGAGTACATACAATCTAACTATCTTTCATCTTGTAACAGTATTAAAACATTTGACTTTTCTACTCTTTACACTAGTATTCCACATTCCAAACTAAGAGACAAATTGAAAGAGTTGGTATTGCTTTGCTTTATAAAAAAGAATGACCAACGTAGAAACAAGTAAAGTATCTTGTCTTAGGGAGGGATAATCCTACTTTGTAAAGGACCACTCTGATTCTTACAAAAAATTCTCTGAAACTGATATTATCAAGATGCTTGATTTCTTGATCGACAACATATTTGTTACTTTCGGAGGACATGTTTTTCAACAGACTTTCGGCATTCCAATGGGAACCAACTGTGCCCCTCTATTTGCCGACTTGTTTCTTTATTATTATGAGGCTGACTTCATGCAGGAACTTCTTATGAAGAAAGATAAGAAGTTAGCAATATCCTTTAACTCTACTTTCCGCTATATAGATGATGTTCTTTCACTAAATAATTCAAAATTTGGTGACTATGTGGAACGCATTATCCCATCGAGCTAGAAATAAAGGATACCACAGATACAGTTAAGTCGGCTTCATATCTTGACTTACATCTAGAAATTGACAATGAGGGTCGGTTGAAAACAAAACTTTACGACAAAAAAAGATGATTTCAGCTTTCCAATTGTAAACCTTCCATTTCTAAGTAGCAACATTCCAGCAGCAACTGCATACGGGGTATATATCTCCCAATTGATACGATATTCCCGTGCTTGCATTTCCTATCATGATTTTCTTGATAGAGGGTTGCTGCTCACAAGGAAGATATTAAACCAAGAGTTCCAAATGGTGAAGTTGAAATCATCCCTTCGTAAATTTTACGGACGCCATCACGAGTTGGTTGACCGTTATGGAATAACCGTTTCACAAATGATATCGGATATGTTCCTTACGTCGTAACTACAATCCCCTTCCCTTTCATGAATGTGACCTACCGAATTAGACTATTTACCGGATTTGTTATCACATAAGCAACACGACGGGTGCCAAATGTGGAGCAGGATCTGCTTACCCTTCCGGAGCACCTGAGATCACCCCTAGTTTTTTTGGGGATTCGTGTTGTTTATTCTTTAGTTTTCTATGTTGTGTCATGTGTGCTGTTGTGTGTTTGTCTTTTTCATTTTTAGCCATGGCGTTGTCAGTTTGTTTTAGATTTATGAGTTTGACTGTTCCCTTGGTATCTTTCGTCGCTCTTTTAGTGTGAAGGTTTTAATGGTTTTAAGAAAACTAAACCTTCTTACACATGACAATTGTTTGTTTGGAAGAAGAAGACCTACGGGAAAGTCCCTTCGGCTGTCGTTCCACTTAGTCAACTTTCTATAAATACGATATTAGAGATGTTTTCAGGAAATCTACTTTCATTTTCGCAGAGATGAAATCGTTATAGACTATTACGGCACATTGTTTATAAATATGAATGTATCTTTTTATGATCAATTGTAAATATTTGATTATATATAGATATTATATAAAATACCTATGAAATGTTACCTGACTTTGTTATTATATCAACCATATACCAACTCAAAGGATCCATGCAAATTATGTTCGATCGAGCCTCCTTATTCAATTTTACTTACCACTCGGTTTAAGGGGCGAAATCGTTACATTATGTATATAGTCCGTTGGTTTCCTGTTTGAATGGATTTACACTAGTAATTTTTGGTGTCCCTTACAGCTTGCTGTTCAGTGTGAGACAATGCTCATTGTTGACGACCGTACTTTGCCGTATAATGGTTTACTTATACAAATTGTAACATTGATGGAGAGTTGTCTCATTACACTCATACTACATCTTCTTATACATGTTATATCTATTTGTGGTGCTCTCTTTATGATGTCTGGTTGATTGTTTTGTGTTATATAATTTAAGCTGGCCTTATAATAATTTGATGTTGACTATTTGTGTCATTAAAATGAATAAATCATCTAAAGTAATTAAAAATAAAGGCAACAGTAGTATACTACTGTACGAAATTCATAAATCGATTGAGAAAAACACAAATCCGGGTTACAAACTACATTAAAAGTATTTTGTCCAAACAACTTTTTTTTTCTAAAGCAAACAGACAGAAAACGATTACATGTATACAAAATATATATACATGTACATGTATATAAGTACTCATTTATATTTAATGCATGCGCATCAACCTGCATAATGTTGTCATGGTTGTACAATGCATGTGTACACAATACATTTATTTGTGCAATAAAAGTAACTGTTGAGATTTATCTTTCAGGTGAACATAGGGTATCGTGGAAGTTCAAGGAACACAGTTTTGAAAGGACATGAGAAGTTGGCATGTCGTGCCTTAGTCATGAAGCAGTACAAAACAGCTGTATATCACATGTTCGCATTAGATGTAAAGAAAGAAATTGGCATTGTCATCAAAAAGAAAATTAATAAAGAAATAACAGAAATAGTAAAAAACAAAGACTCCTTATTAAGGTCATCAAATCTTTCTTCCTTCTCCTGGAAATCCGCCTACAGACAATTAGAGAATAAATGTCCTTTGACAATGGACCTCCTTCAGACAATATGTGGGGAGAAGAAAAAAAATGAACCGAGACTTGTCACCAGCATGGCCGTCCTTCTGTTTACCAGAAATCAGCAAATGAACACTGTTCAATCTATAAACAGTGTGTTAATGTTCCGAGGACATGTTAGAACAAAGGTAAGCATTTTAAGAATTAATTATATAAATATAAATCATGTACAGTACTTCATTTAAATACCAATTTAGTCTTTCCTAGAGGGCCTTTCAGCACTATGTTTTATAAAAAAAACATTTCTTTATTATTTTCAGTTCATCAAGATATATATGTACATGTACTAGGTAATTTGAAATCAAAATAATTTTTCATATATATATGTAATAAGAAAAAATCTGTTCGGCACACATTGATCTTCTTCACATGCAACTAGTTGGTGTGGTACTTATATTTGTTGGGAGCATTTGTATAAGAGTTTGCACTTTATAAAATATTTCTGTTCTTAGGTTGTGTTTTGAATTGACTCTTTGACACATTCCCTTTGTCCATTCGCAATAACATGGTGTTTCAAAAAAATATTTATGTTGCAACATTTTTTTGTTCACCTTCAGTTCTCAAATATTATTTGCTTTCCACCGTGATTGAGTTTTAATTATCACAACATCTGCAGTTTTACTGTACATTATTAAATATACATTACATGACCAGCAAATCTCAATGGTTTATTTTATTTCTTCAGGTTTATACTGCCTTCAACCGAGCAGGACTTAGTAGTTCCTACAAGTCCACACTGAATACAATTGATAAGCTATGTGAGAAATTTGATGAGCCTGTGAAGAGATGGACAGAGCAACTCAGCAGTGAAACAATAGACCAGAACACTTCATTAGGTATACTTAATTATTAATTATAATTATATATAAGGCATGTTCATTTTTACCTACATGTACATGATGTCCATGTACATGCAATATAAAAAGATATGGTATGATTGACAATGAGACAACTCTCCACAAGAGGCCAAAATGACACAGAAATTAACAACTACAAATGTAAAGGTCACCCTATGGCCGTCAACAATGAGCAAAACCCATACCGCATAGTCAGCTATAAAATGCCCCTAAATGACACTGGAAAACAATTCAAACGAGAAAACTGATGGTCTTATTTATGTACAAAAAATGAACCAAAAACAAATATGTAACACATAAACAAAGGACAACCACTGAACTACAGGCCTGTAACTATTTAATGAAAGTGTAGAAGGGAGACAAATTCTCTTAATAAAGATGCTTAAATGCTTTTATATCCATGATATCTATATATTATATGATACATTACTTAAGTGAAAATATATATACACGAAAACTATTATATATAGTACATGAACGTTAGTAAGAAGATGTGATATGGATGCCAAACAAAGGTTACATGAAGTGTATATACCAGTATACATGTATAAATCATTTTATTATATTAAAATCTTGATATAATTTGTATTATTTTGTTTTTAAGGTGATCATACATATTCAGCAACCAGTGATGAAAGTAATGTAGAGAACATTGCCACAGATGATAACATTCTACACATCCAAAGTCCACCAGTAATGTACATAGCAGAACCTATAACAGATACATGTACCACTTCAGATTTTACCTCATTAGATACATGTCAAGAGACAGTTCCAACTACAGACTCTCCTATGGAAAAGCAGTATGACTTTGTGGGTAATGGTAAGCACATGTAATGTGTCTTTTCTGTGTGGATTCCTTATTTTTTTAGAGTAACTCACACTACCGGTAATCTGGAACCACTGAAGATTTTAAGAAGAACAAGGAAATAGCTGTCAAAAATAACTTCAAAGCTGTCACTGTCAGTATTGTAATTTTGTTAATATGAGGGTCTAAGTGTGGTGTACATTTATATTGGTTCCTTTCCTTTATCTAAAACTGAATTGGGGAAATGCTGAGACTTTTAAGAGAGAACAGCTTATTTTTGATTCATGGCGTCTCGTTGAGACACTAATATTTTGTATACATGTGTATCTTGCCAAGTTGTAATTTACCTATCTAATTAAGTCTTTCCACTTTTCTGTGGAAAGACTTATTGTATTTGTTCTGATTATTATTATTATTATTATTATTATTATTATTATTATTATTATTATTATTTTTTTTCCGCCAACTTTTGTTCTTGCGATAAATGTTTGTTTTGCAATATGTCGCTTTGATATTTCTCATATTGTATCGTATAGTTTATGCGCTTTTAAATTTCACCCTGCTAAGACGAACAATTTTCTCTGTAAGAGTTATCTCCCTATTCACTGTTTATAATGTGTGTGCATCTCCTTCGTAACAAAAAAAGATAGCGACAAAATTCTTTTTACAAATTGTTCGTTACATCCTCAGAAAATTTTGGCTAATTTGGATCGAAGCGATTCGATGAAATTTTATAGGAGTTATCTATCTTTACGGAATAAATTTGTCGGTATGTTTTTTTAACTCATAAACCGTTAACCGTATAACCCTGGAATGTTTTTATTTGAGTCCCCTGATTCCTAACTTAGAAAATTAGGTCAAGGTCAAAGGTCAAGGTCATATTTTAGATTTTCATATGTCTTTGATTTCCCTATAATTCTTGAATGGTTATAGATACAGAAAATTTAAGCAGTGAAAAATGTTAAGTACTTCAAGGGGCAACTTTTTTACGTTGTGACTATATTGATTTTACCATCATGTAAGGGACATAACTCCCATCGATGGTTTTTAAAAAGCCATATTTTGGCAAAACTCTTAAACAAAGGTCCTTGACCCATAGGGTCTTTTGCAATGACCTTGTGGAGCAATGACCTTGACGAAGGTCACAAGGTCAAAGGTCAAGGTCATCAAATTATGTGGTTTTGGCACTATTTAAACAGTTTTATGTGTGTTTGAATTTCAACCAACCAACCAACCAACCAACCAACCAACCAACCAACCAATCAATCAATCAATCAATCAATCAATCAATCAATCAATGTTTCCGTTTCATGTGTTTGATACGGGATTCAAGGTCTCTTTTTTTTCGCTTGTTTTAATTGAGCCTATCAAACGTGTTTAACCAACATGTTTAACAAATATGTTTAACTAACGTGTTTAACCAACGTGTTTAACCAACCAACCAACCAATCAATCAATCAATGCATGTTTCCGTTTCATGTGTTAAATACGGGATCCAAGATGTTTTTTTTTCGCTCGTTTAAATTGAGCCTATCTAACGTGTTTAACCAGCCAACGTGTTTAACCAACGTGTTTAACCAACATGTTTAACCAACCAACCAACCAACCACCCAACCAATCAATCAATCAATCAATGCATGTTTCCGTTTCATGTGTTAAATACGGGATCCAAGATGGTTTTTTTCGCTCGTTTAAATTGGGCCTATCTAACGTGTTAACCAGCCAACGTGTTTAACCAACGTGTTTAACCAACATGTTTAACCAACGTGTTTAACCAACTTACCAACCAACCAACCAACCAACCAACCAACCAACCAATCAATCAATCAATGCATGTTTGCGTTTCATGTGTTAAATACGGGATCCAAGATGGTTTTTTTCGCTGGTTTAAATTGAGCCTATCTAACGTGTTTAACCAGCCAACGTGTTTAACCAACGTGTTTAACCAACATGTTTAACCAACCAACCACCCACCCAACCAATCAATCAATCAATCAATCAATGCATGTTTCCGTTTCATGTGTTAAATACGGGATCCAAGATGTTTTTTTCCCCGCTTGTTTAAATTGAGCCTATCCAACGTGTTTAACCAGCCAACGTGTTTAACCAATATGTTTAACCAAGGTGTTTAACCAATATGTTTAACCAACATGTTTAACCAACGTGTTTAACCAACCAACCAATCAATCAATCAATCAATCAATGCATGTTTCCGTTTCATGTGTTAAATACGGGATCCAATTTTGAGCCTATCCAATGTGTTTAACCAACGTGTTTAACCAACGTGTTTAACCAACCAACCAACCAACCAATCAATCAATCAATGCATGTTTCCGTTTCATGTGTTAAATACGGGATCCGAGATGGGTTTTTTTCGTTTGTTAAAATTGAGCCTATCAAACGTGTTTAACCAGTCAACGTGTTTAAACTACGTGTTTAACCGACATGTTTAACCAACGTGTTTAACCAACCAACCAACCAACCAATAAATAAATCAATGCATGTTTCCGTTTCATGTGTTAAATACGGGATCCAAGATGTTTTTTTTTTTCGCTTGTTTAAATTGAGCCTATCAAACGTGTTTAACCAGCCAACGTGTTTAACCAACGTGTTAAACCAACATGTTTAACCAACGTGTTTAACCAACCAACCAACCAATCAATCACTTAATGTATGTTTCCGTGTCATGCGTTTAATACGGGATGCAAGGTCTCTTGAGGTTTTTTCCCCTTGTTCTAAGTGACCCTATCAAACGTGTTTAATCAACCAACCAACAAACCAACCAACCAACCAATCAATCAATCAACCAACTAATCAATCAATCAATATGTATGACTGTTTATTTATGACAGTTTATTGAAGGAACAAACTCTCAATTATTCAAGAAAATTTTTATTTTATTATTGTTCTTACGTCTCTTCTGAAAAAAAATCCACATATTCTCTGAAACTACAAGTCCAATCGACCTGAAAATTTGCAGTCAGCAGGGCATACATGTACTGAAGGTTCATAAAAAAACTTTTTGCAGATATCTCTCAAGACTTTTCCTAGAAAAAAGAAATGGCAATGCAGTAAAAATCGCTTGCTAGGTCCGTCAATCTCAGTAAAAACCTACAATAAAATGTCCGCTCCGAGATTGAAATACTAATCTGTGTTACAAACAGGTGCTGAAAAATGGACATTATCAAAAAATAATCATTAAATGTGTTTTAAAGTTACACCGGATCGATTAAATCCAAAACATGCACTGCTGGTGAACTGTGATCAAAATGTCAATTTCCTACAATGACAAAAGAAATTACATTGTGTACATTCCATCTCTAGACTTGTTGTCTGTTCAAGGTCCCGACCTAAAAAGTTTTTCTTAATATAAACCCGCGTCACGTGATGTCTCCTCAATCTTGCGCGCGCGCTGTATCTAAAATAAAAGAAAAACTTTCCAAACTAAACGTGACACTTCTCCGGTAACATAATAATATAGACCCCATACCAAAGCAAACAAACAAACAAATAAACAAATACCCCACCCCCTTTTTCCAAATCAATCAATAAAAAAAAAATCAATTATCCATTCATCAGAGGGGAAAGACTGCCTAACAATTGTTTTCAAAACAATTGCTTTATATTTCTTATATATGTTCTGTGTATCAAATTTGAATTTATTTTACAGGTACATCTGTTCCATCTGGAACTCCTTTATGTAGCATAGAAAACCACACATCTTATTACACACCAATGCAACCATCAGTACCATGCGAAGAAGATTCTCCATATACAACTAAGTCGTCAGCAGCAATTCAGGAAACAGGTTCTTTCCAAATCATTATGGACAACTTGAATATGAACCAAAAGACTAGACACAAGACTGAAGATACCAGCAACAAGGTGCACAACTCGGTCCTTTCAATGGCAGTTAATGATAGAGCAACACCAACCGACCCGCTAGATGAGATACACCCTCAAGCTGACATTCTATCACTATCTAATGAATTGTTCATTCCAAGTGACAATGACATACACCATCTAAATGAAGATTTTAAAAGTTTGATCCAAAGAGCTTTAGTAGACAACATCCCAGGACTATCTGAGTACCGACAAGTTGTGCAGTACCATATACTACATGAGTTTTCGCAACAGGCTGAAAAGAAGAGCACAGTTGTGAGTCTTTATAATTGTACCATTTTGCATGTAACATTGTAAAACGATCTCACCCCTTTTTTTGGACGATCAATGCTTTTGGTGTAAATAATAATCATGTTCATACACTAAGAAAATGCATTAAATAAAAGTGAGAAATATTGCTGAAGAAAAAAAGTTATTATATTAACATTGAAAATTGTTCAACTTAAAAATGAGAAAAAAAATACTGCCAATGTGTTCTACATAAAATTTGATTTTAATCAAAACAAGTTCTTGGTGTTTTCTGTTATTTTTTTAACATATTAGTTATATTATGTTGCTTTTATTTCCAGATACCATTAGGAATTCTTGAGAAGGATGAAAACATCACGGAACAAATGATTGATGTAATTACACATTTACAACAGTATGTGCCAAAGAGGGACAAGAAATTAAAGCCATTATTGTTGGGTGGCGATGCCTTGAGTGTTGAGAGGGGTGAAGCTGCACAGAAAGCCAGAATTGATGCAGTGACATGTGAAGACAGATTAGATGGCTTTATATGGAAAAGCGAAGATTGGCATGGCCATGTTATATCACTACAGGTATATATATATATATACATTTATATATAGTTCCTAGTTCCTCTATACATTTGTAAGTGCTACTAAATAAAGGAAATTACTATGAAATTTTAAACTCTAATTTATCATCATATTATATCCCAATGGAATTTCGATAAATCTCAAGTCTAGTTGTTGTAACTCGTCGATAAACAAAACAGAAAATAGTATCAAGTATACAACTTGAAAATGAACCTCTTATATATTTATCATACAAAAACCCTTTGCATCATTATTATTTATACATTTACATGAGTCATATGAATTTATTTGTTCTATTTCAGGCAATGCTTAAACAATTATGTATACATGTAACAAATAAATTTATTTGTTCTAAATATTTATTATTATTTTCAGGATACCTTTAACCTCCATTTCAAGGGTTCTTCATCTGGTGAAATGGGAACGTTGTTCCAATTGAAAAATAAATTTGATAGAAGAGGTGTTAAATCAGAGGTACATATACATGATTTTATTTCCATTTACAAATGTTAGTTTTGTGAAACAATAACAAACATGATAAAAAAAAAAGCAAATTATCTAACATTGCAAAAATTACAGCCAAAGTGGGAATGTATTGAAACAGTGAAGATTGTTTCAAGATTATCATAATTAGTTACATGACAGTTTACAAAGTCTGATTTTGATATATTTTATCTTCATAAAGATTCTTTTCTGTTGAATGTTATATATAAAAAAGAAGATGTGGTATGATTGCCAATGAGACAACTATCCACAAAAGACCAAAAAGACACAGACATTAACAACTATAGGTCACTGAACGGCCTTCAACAATGAGCAAAGCCCCTACCCATATGCTTGTATTTGGTATGATGGCTGGCTAATGAGACAACTATTCTCACAATTGAAGTTGATGTATATTGTACAACTTTTAATTAAAATGTAATGTTTATATTTCAACATTAATTTTTTTTTTATCTTTATAGGTGAAAGGTGCAGTAAATGATTGTAGAGAATTTTTAAGATTTGTAACAAGAGGATATATAATTCTTGGAGCCATGCACTTGTTAGGTTTTGATTCTTTAGATAAATTTAAAGACCTCAATCATACTTCCGACACTCAAAGAAGGAATTCCTGGAAAAACTGTCCCAAGACATAGTAGACAAGTACATTGCTACAGAAAAATTTGATTTAGAAGCATTTAAACAAACCAATACACAAGAAGAATGAAGACATATGTGTGGATATCCGGGGTGCAAGAAAAGTTTTGCTGTAGATGGGAAATGTAGATCCAAACTCAGGTTTCGGTGTCCGTATAAAGAGTTTGAAGGTGTTATACAGCCAGATAATGTCCAAAGCACCATTGAGGTCGAAAAAGATAAGAAGGAAGACTTTAAACGCAACTATAGCTGCAGTTTGTTGAGGGATGGTCTTTTTGACTGGTGTAGAGAAGATGCTGCGAGAGAAAATGATGGTGAACGTTTAGTTAGAATGTGGCGATTTGACATTCTAAAATTTGCCTTAAACAATCATGTAAAATACAGACTATTAGCTTTTAAATTACATGCACAGCTGTTAGCAATATTGCCTCCGAAACAAGCCTTTCAATTGAAAAACAATCGAACTGTTAACATACATGGTGGAAAGGGTGCTAATGTTCCAGGAGACCTTGCTCTCGAGTTTATGAACATGAGGGCAAAAGATGTGTTAAACTCTCTCAGAGGCAACATGACAAGTGATTCAATTGAAAGGTGCGGGAGAAGTCTCCAAGGCTGCAATGACATCATAGATTCCTATACAACAGGATTAAACCAATTTTTTGGAAAGCCTTCAAACACCAAGCCATCAATTCAGAAAGATATTGACATTCTTGTAAAACATTTACAACCAGAAGAACTTTTTCAAGACATTCCAGGAAGATGTCACAGGACATTTGACAGTATGAACTCAAATTGCTTAACCAAGTTGGATGGACAAAAATTGAACTCTTGGCTCACCAGCAAAAAAGAAGAATTTTCAAAAACACAAAGACTACGGTCTTATTTAGTTTAATTACAAATTTAGTGCTTTGATTTATAAATAGTATGATGGTGCTACATATTTTACCGAACATGTACATTTTTTATTTCTTGTTTGATGAGTTTCATATTTTTTAGAAGTGCTTTTAATGTGTCCTTCTTTTATGTTTAAATTGATGTGTGCTTCTTTTGTTCGTACATATGCGCTGTTAGTGCTTTAGTGTATCGATGTGTCCTGCTTTGTGTTCAAGTTAATGTTCTGGTTGTTTATATCGATAAAAGTGGCTTTTGTCTGTACATATTTACCTTTTTTTTGTCTATTATTTTGTGTTTTTTTGTACATATTGAAGTGTGCTACATGTATATATTGATGTGTGTCCTACATGTTTATATTGATTTGTGTGCTGCTTTTGATTGTACATATTGAAGAGTGCTGTCTGCTGAGTCTGTTTGTATTGATGTGTGTTGTTTGTATACTACTTGTGTTTTGATGTGTGCTTCTTGTTTACATTGATGTGAGCTGCTTTTGTTCGTACATATTTGCTGTTACTGTTTGACTTATTTTGTGTACTGCTTTTTTGTGCATATTGAAATGTGCTACATGTATAGATTGATGTGTGTGCTACAGACAACATGTATGCTACTTTTTTATATTGATGTGTACTTCTTTTTTATATTGATGTGTTTTGGTTTTTTTCCCCTTGACATTAATATCGTGTTTATGGTCCTCTTTAAAAATGTAAATATGTCGATGAATTCTTATCAGTTGTATGCTTTTTTTTCCAATCTAATTGGTAATTGATTTCTGGAGTACTTAACTAGTTTCTAAAAAATAATATTAATTTGAATAGAAATTAAAATCATGAATTTGAATTGTTTGAAATTAAGTGGTACATTTGAATTTATATTAAATTCAGTATCTGATACATGTACTCATTTTTTGGTTGGATAATTATTATTTTACATGTTTATTTTTAATGATTTTTACTTTGAGGCAACACTAGTCTTTTTGTTTGTTAAACTTATGTATTAAAGAAATTTTGTTAAGGTCTTTCTAGTAAAGAAGAAATCTGTTTTAAGTAAATATAAACATTGAACCATGCCTCCTATCATATATACATGTACATGTGTATTGTTTTTGCTTATTTAGCATTGTACATGTGTGTGTTTAGTTTTATTCATGATACATTTTAATTTATTTTGATCTATTCAGATCTTAAATAAAATTTGAATACAACTTGCATTGTTTTGATTCTATATACTTGTCAGTTTCAGTTATCAAATATAAGTCTTTAATGATTGTTAATTCAGAAACTTGTCATTCTTTTGTATAGTGGTTGATGATCCAGTGAGTACAGCTAATTTCCACTGTTGGTTTTTCTCCATACCCTTTGTTGGTGTACCATAACAAACTTTACAAACCTCTAGCGTAAAGAAAGTAGAAACATACCAAATGGGACAATCCACTCATAAGGTGGAAAACCAACAACAACACTCTCCAAGGTTAGGTTGGTGCCATCAATTTCAAACCTGTTAAAATCCACCAAATTCAATACAATGTCAATGAAATACATGTCTCTCGGTGGCAATCATACCACAATATATGTTTAAAGCCATTGAGAAATTAAACAAGACAAACAGCAGACAAAATAACACTAAAAACTCTGAAATACAACAAATAACTGGAGTTATCCTAGAAGAAGTTACTGTACCATGTGTAATGTCTGGACTAATTGATAACTTATTTATGTATGTGCCTGTCCCAAGTCATGAGCCTGTTATTCAGTGGTTGTCATTTGTTTATGTGTTAGATATTTGTTTTTCGTTAATTTTTTTACATAAATATGGCCGTTAGTTTTCTGATTTGAATTGTTTTACATTGTCTTACCGAGGCCTTTTATAGCTGACTATGCGGTATGGGCTTTGCTCATTGTTGAAGGCTGTACGGTGACCTACAGTTGTTAATGTCTGCGTCATTTTTGTCTTTTGTGGATAGTTGTCTCATTGGCAATCATACCACATCTTCTTTTTTATATCATTTTATATTCTTGAATTAATGTTTACTATTGGACACCTTGTACCAATCAAACAAACAAGCACACAACAAATTTTGGCAATGAAAAGTCAGTGCAAATAAATAACTGTATAATATTTCTCTTTATTTTAAAAAGTACACAAGACAATCATGACATTGTGGATATGTATGACAAATATTTATGTTACATTGTACTCAAAAAAATACTTATCAACTCAGGATTTTCCTTAATGTCAGAAATCCCACACATACCATGCATACAGTTGTACGTATCTTTATCTGAGCATTAAAAATTGAACATCTACAGACATGTCGATTTACACGATAAAAAAAAATAGAACTTGGTTGAGTTTATGAAATCCCACACATACCATGCATACAGTTGTACGTATCTTTATCTGAGCATTAAAAATTGAACATCTACAGACATGTCGATTTACACGATAAAAAAAAAATAGAACTTGGTTGAGTTTATGAAATCCCACACATACCATGCATACAGTTGTAGGTATCTTTATCTGAGCATTAAAAATTGAACATCTAAAGACATGTAGATTTACACGATAAAAAAAAATAGAACTTGGTTGAGTTTATGAAAATACATTGTAAATATTGTATGTTGCATTTCAACAACAAAATTCATGCAATATTTTGACACAAAAAAATTTAGAACTTGAATTGGTTGAGTTTTTGAAAATACATTGTACATATTGTATGACCCTACATCACTGTATGTACTTCGACTTCTTCAATAAGTGTTAAAATATCTGCAGCAAGCTCAGGGCTAACAAGTCCTAGAGATATCACATCATTTTCACATAACAAATATGGTGCATTTTTTACAATGTGGTCTAAAGCAAAGTCCTCTAACTCACATGAAAGTTCACTTTCTTCCTCAATAAGACATTCTTTGTAGTCTAATAAGTTTTCACGAAGTAATCGTCGTTGTTCAAGAGTAAGAGCTCTTTTAATACCAGTGTTAAAGTCTTCATCAAGAACCGATGAGTTATCTAATTCCCTACCTAGAAATTGGCTTTCACTACAGAATCCACAGACACACTTTAATTTGCAGTTACTACAGCATGTACAAGGAGGATCAGGCTTTATAACACTATAACCACTAGTATCTAATTGAAAGTACGCACACAAAGTATTCCTTAAACAGTTTTCAGTCTTACAAAATTCTCGGACTTCTTCTGAACAGTTTCCCTTAGCCAAGTCATATCCACTGAAGTAGATAATTGAAACGGCTGAGCGACCATCTCTGCCTGCCCTGCCACTTTCTTGTGAGAATTGCTCTAGACCTCGTGGCCCTCCCCAGTGAATGACACGCTCAATGTCGGGTATGTCTATACCCATTTCAAACGCAATGGTAGCAAAAACAACACGCAGAGAACTGTCAAGTTTCTGAAACTCATCAAGCACATGACTTTTATTGATATCAGCAGTCGAACGGTGAAACATTCCTATCAATCTATTATCTAGAGATTCACTTCTGTCATCTAATGAAAGTCTGAAATACTCATACAAATTGGAACAAGATACAATATTTCTGCAATATATGATTGTCTTTTTGGTGGATTTTTCAAATTTAAGTAGGTCGTTAATTAACCAGTCTAAATCTGCCAAATTCTTACTACTCTTTTGCACATAATATGATAAATTTGGTCTTTCTGGTATAACGGAAATAATGCTTGTTTTTATGTCCTTATCAAGTGTTTTCATAATGTCTTTCTTTATTGATCTTGTTGCAGTTGCTGTTAAAGTCACAAAAGTTGTTTTTTTTGGAACAACAGATCGAAGTTCTCCAAGATGACTATACTCCTTGCGAAATTCACCACCCCTGAAATAGCAAAAAAGATAAATAAAATGTAAATAAATAAACTGACGTTCTTCTTACTGCATTAATTGAAGCATACACACATCTCCTTCTTTCCATTTCGCGACAACCAATATATCGGGAAGTGTTTTAATTATTGGTTTTTCAATGAAATTTTATAGTTTTTATTTTATTTTTATTTTTTTTTTTAAATCTGTTAACCCTTTTGCTGCCAGGTGTTTTTCAGGATTGCATTTCATATGCCAGAAAATACTACCACTCAACATTAGTGACGTTACATGTCAAACAGTGACTTCATACCGTAATGACCGTTACATTGAAAGCCAATTGATGTAGAAACATATTACACTTTTTATTTTTTTTCTTATTTTGAAAAGAGGTACAGCAATGATGATTAGCTTTCATAAATCATGGACATATATGTCCCTCCAGCAGGCGGTGTGGACATGTTCATGTCTGTCATATGATATTTGTTTTTCATAATTGTTCTGTTTAAATTTAGTTATTAGTTGTCTCAATTGAATTGTTCAGATGACATATTTTTCTTTTATAGCTGTCTTTTAGTGCATGGGTATTTTCTAATTGTTGAAAATTGTACAGTTGCTTTTAATTTCTAATATCCATATCATCTGAACTTTTGTGGATAGCTATAGTTGTCTCATTGGCCAACATACCATGACCACGTCTCCTTATTCATTTTGTGACATACAAAATTGTTGCCTTCATAATTTAATCAGGTTAACATGTTCATAACAAAAAACTAGATACAAAATGTAAATACACATTATATAAATAATATCGTAAAAATTACCATTGTGTTATACAGTGAGCCTCATCTATAACAACTGCCTTCAAATTGTCATGGAATACACCCTGTGTAATACATCTCCGCCATGGACCTTTATTCAATACTGCTTCAGGAGAGGAAAACACAATGGAGAATTCACCCTCGATAATTTGTGCCGGAATACTTTTGTCTGTTTGCTTTTCCCCAAGGAATGTAGCACTAACACCATTGTTTTCAAGTAACCTGGTCAATCATTAGGGCTTGAATAGGTGATATAACAAGCACTGTCCCTTTGGCGTGGGTTACAAGTTCCTATAATTCTGGCAAATGTGAGTAAATTTTGGACTTGCCGATGCGAGCTTTTGTTTTTCTTAAAATATAAAGTCATATTTAGCTTCTAAATCTTGTAAGGTGGAGAGAATCGGAGACGGTAAGGGCTTGAATTATTCGAGTTACACAATAGTACACATGACACAACATAGAAAAGTAAAGAATAAGCAACACGAACCCTACGAAAAACTAATAAGAGTGCCAATGAGACAACTCGCAATCAATATCACAATAGTGTAACAATACAACACAGAAAGAAACACTATAAAATATCCATTGGAATGACACAACCTTGCACATAAACCTACACAATGACGTAAAGTTGGCAATAAAGAATACATAGAGGTGTGACCAAATTTGAAACAGTACTAAACAAAAACAGACATAAATTAAAAACCAATTGTTCAGAGAACAATTGAAAGTCTTTCCACATCAAAGAAATTTGGATAAGAAGAGTTTTTTCATACTGATGCGATTAATAATGGTTTAATTATATTTTTGTGTGATATAAGGGAGATAATATGCTACCTCTGGTGAAATGAATGTCACTTCCGGTCTCATATGATAGCTTTTTTCACACTGATTCCAAAAATATATAGTTTCTATATACTTTTGTATATAGAATGGGAGATAATTGGCCACTTCCGGTTTGATGGAAGTCATTTTTAGTCTTCAGTAATCAGTTTATGTATCTATATGACAAAATATATGGATTCTGAGTACTTTTATATGATAAAATTGCAGAAAAGGCTACTTCCGGTTTATTCAAGGTCACTTCCGGTAGTCATTTTTCAAGGTCATTTGTCACCTAACCTTTTGTACAAGGTCAAATGCCTTTATAATGAACTTAGTTGAAGTTATAATCAAATAACCTCATATCAAGACATTTCAGGGGCACCAACTCCTATAAGATGCCATTAGATTGTAGCAGGCTAAATGTAGCATATCTTCATTACAATAAAGCAGACATTTTGCACTCGTTCTTTTATATGTATTTTTCAGAGTGTCGGAAAAAATGCAAAAACAAGCAAAAGTCACAATTGAGAACTTGACCTTGACCTTTGACCTTTGACCTTGACCTCATTTTCTAAGTTAGGACCTAGGGGCATCAAATAAAAACATTACAGGGTTATACGGTTAACTGTTTATGAGTTAAAAAAACATACCGACAAATTTATTTTGTAAAGGTAGATAACTCCTATAAAATGTCATCGAATCGCTTCGATCCAAATTAGCCAAAAATTTCTGAGGATGTAACGAACAATTTGTAAAAGAAATTTTGTCGCTTTCTTTTTTTGTTACGAAGGAGATGCACACACATGATAAACAGTGAATAGGGAGATAACTCTTACAAAGAAAATGGTTTGCCTTAGCAGGGTGAAATTTGAAAGCGCATAAACTATACGATACCATATGAGAAATATTTAAGCGACATATTGCGAAACAAACATTTATCGCAAGAACAAAATATGGCGGAAGAAAAAAAAAATAATCAGAAGAAAAACAATAAAGACTTTATTATGTTTACGACAACAACGAATGAAATATGCGCTAAAATAATAAACCGACAACCAGTAGACTACAGATTTTCGAGACTGCGTAAGTGGTGTTACATAATTACATAAAAAGTGTGGTTCTAAAGATTTATTTCATTACACTAGTACTTAACACTAAAAGTGATAACACCGAACTTAGTGAACTAGGTTTGTACTAACAACATAAGGCAATAGTGGTTTTATCGTTGACTTATTTTGTAAATCGATAAAGGAGAATAGAACCAAAGTATCGAAACAAAAATGATCTGTATTAGGAGTATGTCATTGAAGTCCTATTTTCTCCAGATGTGCAAATAATTCTGACTATTATTTATTTGTATTGAACAATTCGGAAAATTGTATTTAGTAAGCAGGACTATCTTTAATTGGCAATGCTACAGTTATCCAGTTGTTCATGTCCTAACTGTTATTCCGACCCAAAATAAATGCTAGTGGTTGAGATTTTATACATGTATACAGGTTTGTCAAGTCATTTGGCCAGAAAAAAATCTGACAGGATGAAAGATCAGTTATATAGATTACGATGATGATATACTGAAGATGCAAAACTGTTTGTGTTTTTTTACATTTTAAAGATGAATTGCTTGTTTATATTAGCAATCCAACACATATACCCTATTTCAAATGTGCATTTAGTCAACTACTCTAAGAAATTTGAAAGTGCAATGTTTTGTATTGAACCTGTACTACTACTCAAACAGTCAGTCAAAACTGTCCCGGTGTTTAAACATTTTTTTAGACCTACAATTAAAGAGCCTACAATGAAAAATAGAATTTGATGATGAACTCACTCCATATTACACAGCATCCAGATTAAATTGGGATAACTAGTTCCCAAATATGTTTTACACTTGGATTTGGGTATTTCAGTTAAACTTTGTATAAAGAACCTGTTTTAGTTCATGATGGGTAGTATAATTTCGGTGTCTCTTTGAGATGAGATAGGAGAAAATAGTAACCAGCCTTGATATATAGTAACCAATAATCAATATTTGCTATCGAATCATAGGAATTGCAGTGTAAATTAAAAACTAATGTGAATAGCATGACGAGTTAGAAGTTCTTGACCAACTTTTGTCAAAACAAAATTGTTGACTACTGGGAAAATGTAGCCCTAGAGTCAAAACATGTAGCATATTAGGTGGCACCGAATCAGTCGTTATAGACGCTCATTAAAGATAACAGACTTATACTACGGTACCTCAAACCCGTTTAACTAATTGCAAATCATATTGGAGAAGAGTTCAAATAGGTATCGAAGGAAAAATGCTTATATTTTTTTCACACCAGACGCGCGTTTCGTCTATGTAAAACTCCTCAGTGACGCTCAGATAAAAATAGTTTAAAAGCTACAAGTACAAAGTTGAAGAGCATTGAGGACCCAAAATTCCAAACATTTGTGCCCAATACAGCTAAGGTAGTTTATACCTGGTATAAGAATTTTGAATTGTTAGTACTGATCGTTGTACCATCACAGTGAAACAGGATAAAAAAACCTAAATAGAAAGGTATCAGAAACTTCATTCTACATGCTGTAAATAATATCACAGGTATTTTGTGATATTGTATTTACAAAATGTATATGAATGTTTGATTAATTCTGTTAATGAAACATTTTAGATCTTCGAAATAGTACAAACAAATCAAAAATATTACTTGAATTCGCAGACTTAATTTATGATGAACATTAATACATCTCTATACAATTATTTTAGTACAAATATAAGGCCAAGAACAACTGCCATATAGTTAAAAAGTCGTCAATTAAAAATATTCTCATTACAATGATGTGTTTGACAGATTTTATCTCTAAATGTTTGATAATAATAATTCATATTGCACACTTTGACAGTTTATGTTATTATTTTAAACTTACCAAATACAATAACAATCAAAACCAAGGAGTAAATTACCAAACTCATAAACATTGCAATTATAAACAATACACTCATGACAGTTGCCGAAGTATTTACAAGGAAGACCGGTTTACTTACTTACAAACAGACCAACGGTGTGAAATTAATCCAATGTATAAGAAAGGTTAATCAAACAGTTAATGTGTGTTATGTAAAACGATCAGTAAATCTAACTTAGTGGCATAGATTAATGTACCAAAATCGGCTATTTTAGGACCAAACATTACGTGAAAACGACTGCATTCCATTCGATCAGTAATTACTAACAAAACTTGTTGCACTATTCCTTGATATATACTGATAAATGGTTCTGTTTCTCGACTGATTGTATACATGTACAGGAAGAGTTGTTACATTGGTCAAATATCTACTGTCAAGTAATTCACGTAATGACTAATCATAAAAATAAAGTAAATATTTTTGATTGGTGCATTTGATTTGGTCTAGATTTTTAACGCTTTATCTTCCGCAAAAATTGAATATATATTGAGGTGAAGCAGTCACCTTATTATTCTTACACAATGAAAATCACTAGTGTGTGGTTGATATCTTTTGCCTTTTTTAATGCATGCTCCGCTATTCCACTTAGCATGTTTTATCCATATGGCAATCCATCTCATGACAATCGTTTACCTCCGAACGACGACGGCAGTTCAAGTGAAATTCACATCAGTTCATCGTTTCCATTTTTCAACACTAGTCATAGGTCGCTTTTTGTAAGTATTAAATACACCATTGATACTAGTAGTATATTCAATTGATGCCTTCAATAGTCCGAGTTTAGGGAAATTTCTACAAATGAGAAAGAACATACTTGGGATTCGTGTTGCTCTGCCTTTGCTTTTCTGTGTTGTGTTTCGTGTACTATTGTGTGTCTTTTTCTTTCTCAGTCATGACGTTGTCGGTTTATTTTTTCTTTCTTAGCCATGGCTCTGTCTGTATTTTTTCTTTCTCAGCCATGGCGTTGTAGGTTTTTTTTTGCTTTCTCAGCCATGGCGTTGGCAGGTTAATTTTTTCTTTCTCAGTCATGACGTTGTCGGTTTATTTTTTTTCTATTTTAGCCATGACGTTGTAGGTTTATTTTTTCTATTTTAGTCATGATGTTGTCGGTTTATTTTTGACTTAAGCGTTTGAATGTTCATGTTGTATCTTTAGTTTCTATGTATGTGTGTTTTTTTCTGTTCAACTTCAAAGAGACTTTCAGAGTAATGCTGTAAATATCATCTCCTCTTCGAAACAAAATTGTCTTCAATAATCGACGTGTTGAATACCTCCAATGTGTTCCGTACTAACTTTTTAAAGCTCGTACAGCGTAAACGGAACATCGGATTTTTACAAATATTATACATCTTATACCAATGATCAGTACTATTGTGTGTCTGTTGTATTTTTTCTTTTTTAACCATGGCGTTGTAGGCTTTTTTCGACTTAAGAGTTTGAATGTCCATTGCTACAAGACCAGGTTCAATCAACCATTTTTTTTATTATAATGTCCAGTACCAAGTCAGAAAAATGGCCATTGTTATATTAAAGTTCGATTCTGTGTGTGTTACATTTTAATGTTTCCTTTCTGTTGTGTCGTTGTGCTCCTCTTATATTTGATGTGTTTCCCTCGGCTTTGGTTTGTAACCCGGATTTGATTTTTCTCTATCGATTTATGAATTTCGAACAGCAGTATACTACTGCTGCCTTTATTAACAAGACTTCGTAATTATATTAATTAAGTCTAACCTTTTGGCTACATACAGTGCCGAGTTTTAGAAATGGAAAAACTCTGACCTAATAATGGTTTTGTTCTCTACTGATTGTTTTACTACAGTATAGAAATGAACTTAGTCGATTCTCGATGGACAATTTAAAATGGTCGATTTTGTACTTTATTTTATTCCTTCTAAATGTAGCCAATATGTTAACAAAATAAAAAATCTTATTGATATACATGTATTGTAGTAGCCATAGTATATGCAAAAGGGGAAGTAACTGATTGCTTCCAGGTTGTTAAAATATTTTGTGACATGTCCTTTTCTGTGACAGTAGCTAAAGGACTATTTTTTTTGTTTTTTGTAGAAATACCTCTGTGTATTGCAATTATCTACAGGATATAACAAGCAGTCGTTAGGGTGCGATTAGTATCGAATAACCAAATGATATCAATAAGCATTCCGACGCGTTCATTTCAAAAGAAAGTTAAAAGAAAGCTAAAAGCATGCATGATCATATGCTATCTTGCCTTGATTCACGACGCGACACATGTTTCATTACTCATTTTGTAGTTGTACTTATTTCCAACCGGAAGAATATAAAACTTTGTATCAACTGTCTTGGACAGTCACGTTACTTCAGTCTATTTAAGAGCCCGTCCTTACTGTTCATATGCTTCCATCAATTTTACATATTTTATGATAATTATCTGGATACAATTATATTCAATCTAGTTTGGTTAGTAAGAAGTGTGGAATTATTAAATTACATTTAGTGATGTGTCGGTAATTATATTCAGTGACAAACGTTGATGCTCATATGTGATATTCCTATCAAATGCAAGTTAAATAGAAGTCCTATCATCTAAATGGTCAGTAACGCAGAAATGCTTTGATGTGTCAAATTGAATAGTGCAGGTATTTTTCTTTTAAATTGATTTACGACCATCAAGAGGACATAACAATGATAGCCAAAACAATCTAAGAAGCAACATGACATTACATTTCTGCGTCTGTTACAAGTCAGGTGCTTCTGGTATTTGTTAGTCTTGTATGGTTTTTTTTTTCATTTTAGTTCATTTGTATATTTTGGAGTTTAGTATGACGTCTATTTTCACTGAACTATTACACATTATTATTTAGGGGCAGCTGAGGCCCGCCCCCAGTTCGGGATTTTCTCGCTAAATTCAAGACCAAATGGGGAACTTCGGCTGTTTTCTGCTCTTTGGTTGGGTTGTTGTCTCTTTGACATATGCCCATTTCTATTCTCAATTTCATTAAAATCCCTTCGAGACGTAAAAATCACGTACATTTGTGCAAAGGCATGGTTTATATTTTTTTATTTGTTTTACGTTCAAGGTTGTTGTCCTTTTAGAAATGACATAATATAATCAAATAAATCAAAGTATCATGTTATAACATTTGTTTTACTTGTTTTACTTTTTTAAGTCAGTAGCTGTGGTATGATTATCACAAAAATGTCTTTCTAAAAATAATAATGTGAACAATTGCAGGTTAATGAACGACCACTAACAATGAAAACAAAAATGTGCCGTAGAGGGGATAACAATACATATAAAACATATATGCAAAAGATGAAACAATACAATACTGAAAAAATTGATAGTTTTAAGCCAATGAATTAAAAGCATACAATTCAAAATAAATTGATGATATTTTCTTAACAGAATGCTTTTAAAACACAATATATTGTAGCTAGAACTATGTTGAATTCTATGGTTTTATCAACTAATTACAAAACTCTTTTATCAGAGTTACCTAATTGTAGATAAATTACACATTTCGCGCATTCGTCTAATCAGTCACATCAGTTGTGGATGATTTGTAAGAGACTAACTGAATAACAAAATCAAAGAAAATTCAACACATTGTTACGGCCAGAAATTACCTCTAAATTGTAGCCAACAAAAGACACAAATCAATAGTAAAATTTAACAATATTTATTATATTAAAGTTTACAAGAAGTATTACACAAATATTACTGTCAACTTAACTGTCAAAATATGAGTCCAATCTTTTATCTTTATCTGTATTCGGAAATCTTCTAGGAATCCAATCTGAATATTACGTTCACTACTAAGGTCACAATCCAGTATGATGTTGTTTGTAGAATAAAAGTGTCAATCCAAATGCTATGAATATTAATGTCTATCGATGTCTAAATCTAAGTCCAAGAGTGAGAGTTTAACTTTAGTGTCTGTATATATATATAGTTGTCATGGAAGATTCTAGAACAGTCTATAATGGAACATCCTAGAGAGTTACAACAGAAGTTTCTAGTAAAATGTAGAAGTTTATATAACGCATCTTTTATTAGGATCATTCTGGAAAGTTCCAATCATTCTGTAATTGTTCCAGTGATTTCTAAACTGCACAGTTCTAAGATTATTCTGTAAACAACTATCAGGCCACACAACACAAATCAGGCCAACATAAATAAATACAATAATTACAATATCATTTATATAACATAATTACAATATCATTTATATAACATAATTACAATATCATAACACCTCCCCCCTTTAAAGAAGTTTTAGTGTAACAAAAACTGATCATGAATATTATGAACAAAAATACATAGTATATACAAAGTGTTTTAATAAGCTCTAGATAAAGCATCTGCTATTACATTATCTTTACCCTTAATATGTTTTACAATTACATCATATTCCTGTAACAACAAACTCCACCTAGTCAACCTCTGATTGTTGTTTCTCATTTTATGTATGAAGGTGAGAGGATTATGATCAGTACAAACAAGAATAGGATATACAGTGGGTTTCAAATATACATCAAAATGTTGAAGTGCTGACAACATTGCAAAACACTCTTTTTCAATAGTTGAATAATTTTTCTGATGTTTATCTAATTTCTTGGAAAAATATGATATAGGTTTCTCAACAGTATCATCTGTCTCTTGATATAAAACAGCTCCAATTCCTACATCGCTTGCATCAACGGCAAGTTTAAATTGTTTTTCAAAGTCTGGAGTAATCAGAACTGGACTATTAATTAAAAGTGATTTGCTATTTTCAAAAGCGTTTTGACAATTTTCACTCCAGATAAATTTAGAATCTTTTCGTAAAAGATGAGTCAATGGTTGAACCACAGTAGCAAAATTTGAACAAAATTTTCTGTAAAATCCAATCATGCCTAAATATCTCATAAGTTGTTTTCTATTTGTAGGAGGAGGAAATTTGGAAATGGCTTCCACTTTAGCCATAATAGGTTTCACTTGACCTTGGCCAACTGTATGCCCTAAATAATCAACAGTGGCCTGACAAAATTCACTTTTACCAAGATTAATAGTCAAATTTGATTGTGACAATCTATCAAAAGTATCATACAAATGTGTTAAATGCTGTTCCCAGCTATCACTACATATAATTAGATCATCAATATAGGCATAACAACAGTTTAAATCTTTTATAACATTATTGATCATTCTTTGAAATATAGCTGGTGCACTTTTCATGCCAAATGGCATTACAGTATATTGAAATAAGCCATCTGGTGTAACAAAAGCTGATATTTCACAAGCTCTCTGTGTCAATGGAACTTGCGAATAACCTTTCAACAAATCAAATTTGCTCACAAATTTTGCTTGACCAATGTTGTCAATACAATCGTCTATCCTTGGAATCGGATAGGAATCAGATTTTGAGACTGAATTTACTTTTCTGAAATCAGTCACGAAACGAAAGGTTTTATCTGGTTTTGGCACAAGGAGACAAGGCGAGCTCCATTCACTGTTACTCGGCTCAATAATATCATTGTCAAGCATATATTTAATTTCTTTTCTCATAACTTCAAGTTTGAGTGGATTGAGCCGGTAAGGATTTTGCTTAATGGGAGAAGCATCTCCTACATCAACATCATGACAAACAGCAGTGGTTTTGTTTGGCACATCTGGAAAAAGATTTTGAAAAGAAAATACCAAAGTTTTTATTTCTTCTCTACGATCAAAAGACAGATGTGCAATTTTTGAGTCTAAATTTGACAAAATTTCTGAATTTTTCAATTTAACTGTCTCTTCCATAGTTTTAGAACTAAAAGGTGGTTCAATTACATCTGGTTTGTCATGATTGTTCTCAAATTTAACCATGCCTAAAGTGGTAACTGGTTTACTCTCACATTCATTAGTACGCTCAAAATATGGTTTTAACATATTAATATGACACACTCTGTTTTGTTTACGCCGACCTGGAGTTTTTACAATATGATTCAAATCATTGATTTTACTCTTTATTGTATAAGGACCACAATATTTAGCCTGTAAAGGATGTCCAGGGACTGGCAAAAATACAAGTACCTTATCACCAGGCTCAAAAACTCTAGCCCTGGCATCTTTATCATACCAAATTTTCATCTTGTTCTGTATTTTTTTAAGTTTTTCTGAGCAATTTGACAAGCAGTATACATTTTTTCTTTAAATCTAGATACATAGTCTGAAAATTCAAGTCAGTATGTTCAGTAAGCCACTTTTCCTTAATCAATTTTAACGATCCCCTTACAGTATGGCCAAATACCAACTCAAAGGGACTAAATCCAAGGGATTCTTGAACAGCCTCTCGGACTGCAAAAAGTAGAAAGTGAACTCCATCATCCCAGTCTCTGTCAAATTGAAGACAAAAAGTTCTAATCATGTTCTTCAATGTTTGATGAAAACGTTCTAAGGCACCTTGAGATTCTGGATGGTACACACTTGATCTATACTGAGCAATCCCTAACTGGTACACGACTTGCTGAAATAAACCTGACATGAAATTTGATCCCTGGTCAGACTGTACAGACTTAGGAAGTCCTACTAATGTAAAAATTGGATAAGTGCTTTGACAATAGTAGGTGTCTTGATATTTCTTAGCGGAATAGCCTCAGGAAAGCGAGTGGATGTACACATGATTGTCAATAAATACGCATTTCCAGTTTTGGTCTTTGGTAAAGGTCCAACGCAGTCAATTAGAACTCTGCTGAAAGGTTCGTTAAAGGTTGGAATAGGCAGAAGTGGTGCTGGTGGTATTTTTTGGTTAGGCTTACCAACAACCTGGCATATATGACATGATTTGCAGTATTCTGCAACATCATATCTAAGTCTTGGCCAGTAGAAATGCTGCAAGATCTTAAGGCAAGTCTTCCTTATACCTAAGTGTCCATCCAAGGGGGTGTCATGGGCAAGACCAATAATTTCTTGCCTATAAACTTTAGGCACCACCACTTGGTATACCACTCTCCATTCCTCTTTTGGGGTAGCATCAGGAGGCCTCCACTTCCTCATTAAAATTCCGTCCTGATGGAAATAGCATTCAGCCACTTTGTCTGCTTCCTCTTGTGGTTGAGCCCTCTTGCAGAGCTGAAGAACCTCAGGGTCTTTATTTTGTTCTTCGGAAAGGTTCTTTCTGTTTAATGAATGGCTGTTTATGTCTGGCCATGGCATAATAACGTTCTTGTTAACATGAGGTGGTCTTGTTATGGCCTTTTCTGAGCTACCAGGACCTTCAATGGCGGCTAGGAAAGTGTCAGAAAGGTCCATGTAATCAAGCTGGTTTTCTTGCAAATCCTCATCTTGTTGTTTTGTAGCCATCGCTCTAGTGACAACACAAGCTGGATAGAATTCAGCATCATCTTCAGGTAATTTAACATCCACCACCGGTTCACTGGTAGCAATTGATTCAGCAACCACTTTGTTCCTAGCTAGATCATTTCCTAGTAATAATGTAACACCCTCAACAGGGAGATTAGGACGAACACCCACAACAACTGGTCCAGTTATCAAATCTGACTTCAGATAAATACGATGGAGAGGAACATCTATACAACCTAACTCTACACCTTGTAACAAAACGGAAATCTTCTCGGACAAAGGCAACAGTCTAGATAGAATTCAGCATCATCTTCAGGTAATTTAACATCCACCACCGGTTCACTGGTAGCAATTGATTCAGCAACCACTTTGTTCCTAGCTAGATCATTTCCTAGTAATAATGTAACACCCTCAACAGGGAGATTAGGACGAACACCCACAACAACTGGTCCAGTTATCAAATCTGACTTCAGATAAATACGATGGAGAGGAACATCTATACAACCTAACTCTACACCTTGTAACAAAACGGAAATCTTCTCGGACAAAGGCAACACACCTTCTAACAATAAAGACTGAGAAGCTCCAGTGTCCCGTAAAATCTTAATAGGCTGAGTGGTATCATCAACAATAGAAATAAACCCATCAGACATAAAGGGTTTATATTCCTCCATGTAATCACAAAAACTGGACTTAAAAGCCTGACTCGCAGGACATTCCAACGTACTGGTAATATAAGGTGTCGTACAAGCACTGGACTTTGGCTTATTATCTCGTTTATTCTTCTTCTGGAGTCTAAAACAATCAGCCATCAGGTGACCATTTTTCTTACAATAAGCACAAATCAGTGACTTCTTCTCAAAAGTATCAAATTTTGGACTAGACATATTATAACTGGACTGACTCTTATTCTGTGCAACAGGCTTACTATTAGTACGCTCAGTGCTTTGATTTTTGTAATTTCCACTTGAAGAATTAACATTTTGACCCTTGAAACTTCTTTTATGTGAAAGGGTGTAATTATCTGAAATTACAGCTGCATCATGTATTGTCCCAACAGTTTTGTCGTCTTAATGTGTTTTTAAGTCTAAATGAACACATTGTTTGAACTCTTCTAATAACATCAATTGTCTTAGGTTATCAAAATTGTTATCTGTTTTCTTTGAAGTATGCCATTTGTCAAATAGATCTTCTTTTTCTCGAGCAAGTTCCACATAGGTTTGCGAATCAAACTTTTTATAAGATCTAAATTTCTGTCTATATGCTTCTGGTACTAGCTCATAAGCTTTCAAAACTTCCTGTTTCACCGTGTCATAATCGGAACTTTTTTCTGATGGAAGTGCGGAGTATATTTCAGCGGCATTACCATCAAAAACACTTTGTAGCATTGTAGTCCAATATGGCTTTGGTCAATTCAAATTATGAGCAATTTTCTCAAACTGTGGAAAATATTTATCGACTGTTTTTTTTCACAAAATCTGGGAACCAAACGTATATTTTTTGCTGCATCAAAATATTCTGATTTCAACTGGACTTTAGTGTTGCTTTCTTCTTTGACCATTTCAAGTTTTAGTTTCTCCATCTCTAGCCTTCCCCTCATTTTAAGTTCTTTTAATTTTAATTCATCTTCTTTTTCCTTTTTATCCATTTCCAACCTTTCCTTCATTTCTAGTTCTGCCTGTTTTAATTTAAGTTCATCTTGTTTAAATTTAAGTTCATCTTGTTTTAATTTAAGTTCATCTTCTTTTCTTATCTCCAGTTCTTTTAATTTGAGTTCATGTTCTAATTCAAGCTGTTTTAATTTAAAGGCGTCAATATTTTCGACCTTAAGTTCAAGAGCCTCTTCACCTAAAATTTCTGCGTCAACTAATTTGTCTATAACTAAATTTTTTATAATTTGTTTTCTCATAGATACTTTAAAATCTAATTTCAGATGTTGAGCAAGCAACACTAATTCCTCTTTCTTTAAATTATCAAACCCCTCCAGGTCTGGCGTTTTCAAAAATTTACCGGCATCAAATGCCATTTTATAGAATTTTGTTGGCTAGTTATAATAAAAATTACTAAACAAATTTTGAATATGATATTTTCAAGCTCCCGGACGAGCCCCCAATTTCTGTTACGGCCAGAAATTACCTTTTAATTGTAGCCAACAAAAGACACAAATCAATAGTAAAATTTAACAATATTTATTATATAAAAGTTTACAAGAAGTATTACACAAATATTACTGTCAACTTAACTGTCAAAATATGAGTCCAATCTTTTATCTTTATCTGTATTCGGAAATCTTCTAGGAATCCAATCTGAATATTACGTTCACTACTAAGGTCACGATCCAGTATGATGTTGTTTGTAGAATAAAAGTGTCAATCCAAATGCTATGAATATTAATGTCTATCGATGTCTAAATCTAAGTCCAAGAGTGAGAGTTTAACTTTAGTGTCTGTATATATATATAGTTGTCATGGAAGATTCTAGAACAGTCTATAATGGAACATCCTAGAAAGTTACAACAGAAGTTTCTAGTAAAATGTAGAAGTTTATATAACGCATCTTTTATTAGGATCATTCTGGAAAGTTCCAATCATTCTGTAATTGTTCCAGTGATTTCTAAACTGCACAGTTCTAAGATTATTCTGTAAACAACTATCAGGCCACACAACACAAATCAGGCCAACATAAATAAATACAATAATTACAATATCATTTATATAACATAATTACAATATCATAACAACATACAGTTCCAAACAGGTTTTTCAAATGATAAAAAAGCCAAATCTGCATTAGGATAGAAAAATATGGGTGTTATGAATAAGTTTTATATTAATATTTTCTAAACAATGACTCAACAAAAACTGACCATATCAATGATATTTTATATTAATACAAAAGAGTTGACTACTAAGATAATGAAACCCCGTTACAAGATATCCACCAAAAGTGAATCGCACCCGTGTTAATAGACGTTCATCAAAAACCAGGAATATAAAAGATACAAGAGGGACAATCAAAATCATAGATTGAAAATAAACTGGCAACGCGTTGACTAAAAATTAAAAGACAAACAGACAAATAAGTACAGAAGGCAAAACCTAGAAAACTAAAGACTAAGCAAAACGAACCCCACCAAAACCAAGGGGTGATCTCTGGTGCTCCGGAAGGGTAAGCAGATCCTGCCCTGCATGTGGCACCTGTCTAATGTAGTTCACCAGACACATACATAAACAATGAATAGGTTAAAATTGATTCCCTTTGAACTTAAGCTAGTTAATATTTTCAGAAAGAAAACTATTTACAAAAATATTTTTTTTCTGCGCACTTTGCAAGTTGAAGTTGTTAAAACGTAAAAACAATGTAATGGTACGAATAAAAGCGCAACCGTTTTCATAATAATAATTAATACGATTTACTCACTCACTAAACACCTGCAGTGCGATATTTTAACAATCTATAATAATTCATTATCAAACGGTATGCGTAGTTTATTTCTAACAACCCGAAGTGCAAACTTATATATTGATTTTTTAAAAGATTAATCTTCAAAAATTGACTAATTTGAACGAAATCATTCTGACAAAACGACTGCATTCCACTCGTTTACTTGTTACTTACAAAACTTCTGTTTGATTTCGCACTATATATTGATCAATAACAATACATATATTTATTTTTCTACTGACTGTATACAGGAAGAAATATGGTATTGGTCAAATAGTCACAGTCACGTATATAGTATATTTCTTTGTATACTAAAGTTTAATCATAAAATTGAAAAATATTTCTTTTTGATTGGTGCATTATATTCGTTCTTTTTTTAGTTTTTCGGCTTAAACTTCCGTTATATATGAATATATTGAGGTAATACGGTCATTTCATAACTCTTATACCATAGAACTCGCACGTGTTTGGTTTGTCTTAGTTGCTCTGCTAAAAGCATGCATGAGTATTCCACTTAGTATGTTTTATCCGTATGACACACCATCTCATGATACACCGTTACCTCAGAACGACGACGGAAGTTCTAGTGAAATTCACATCAATTCATCCTTTCCGTTTTTCAACACCAGTCACAGATCCCTTTTTGTAAGTACTCAGTACACAGTAAACTCAATTCATGCGTCCACTTTGTCCAAAGATCAGCCTGAATAACTTCATAAACATGGAAAACCTCTTTGTTTCTTCAAAGGTTTTCTTTTGTCTATTCATTATCTTCATCATCACAAGCAATGATGCAAATTCTATAAACTTTCTCTGACTCCTTGGAGTCACACAACATTCTAAGAAGAAACATTTCCATATTGACATTAAAAAGACAACAGTGAACGGTGATTCTCATTGGTAACTATGTCAACCAATTTTAAGATAAACCATTTACAGAAGTATTTTTTGTCTAAAATTTCTTCATTTGGTAGAAATTGAATGAAATATGGAAAACTATAAGTTATGAATGTAGCCAATTGTCTGACTCTATCTTCCTTGTCAAGTTCTTCAGCTAGATTCTTGTACGCCAAAAATGTTCTGAAATCGTAACCAATCAAACTCTCGTGGATCTGAAAACAACGGATCAAAAGAAACACTTAAGTGCAACAAAACGAATCCAACATACATGGAAAAGAACTATTAAATAACAATAGATGTCATATTCCTGACTTATCAAGCTTGTCTATCGGCTCTCTTTACATACTTTTGTATCTATGTTGCAGAAAAATGTAATTCAAATCATTTTAAAACTTATTGACAGGTATATAATCTACTTTTATTAGGTAAATACCAACGGAGATTTGACATTTCTGTCTTCTCTAAGCAGTTATACACCTTCTCCATTTCCATACCAACAAAACAGCCAGATAGTTGCTATTTACTGGGGAGATATTGATACCACAAAAGGAGGAGATGTGTGGTATAGGGAAACACAAGACTCGGTATTACTTCAGAAAGCCTCAACCGAAATTCATTCGAGTTTCCCTCGACAATCAGGTTTCAATGCAAGCTGGGCATTTGTAACAACTTGGAGTAACGTTGCATTTTACGGAGCTGATACCACCGGCAAGAGAAAGGTATGAATATGTGTTGTGCTGCAAATCAGAATCATTTGTAACTGAACATTTATTTCTGTTTAGAAAGTGCAAATGTGAACAAAATCTTGGTCAAATGTTAAAGATATAAGATTGTATGTATCTCAATTATAAGAATATATTTAGCATCATCGCTGTATGAAATCATTTGTTATAAAAAAAATATAACGTTGGTTGCACATTTTGGTTTTGGATCCTATCAATTATTATCTAAAGCGCTGTATTTCAGTTTCATTGAAATTTAGGATATTCAATTTTGAGATATTTTGTTAATGTACTAGTTTTTGGAAGCTACCACTGATTTGGAATTGTCAGTTCATAAAGATATATTTGTTGTCTGTACTTTGTCACAATAATAATTTAAAGTATAAATTGCAGACATTGGCTGTTAGAGGTTTCCCAATTTGCTACCGTACCCGCCGTATTACGAACTGGGAGCCAGCATTGATCTTTTCAAACTAATTCATATATGTCCTTAATGTCAATGTACTTTTTTGGGGGCATATTTTAGGGGTAGGTTTTAAGAAAAGATAATAGAATAAGAGCTATTTTTACATTCAAAATTGCCCCCATTCAAAATGTGAAATGTTAAAGTTAAATACAAAACCTGTTTCAGTAATGAGGTCGCTAATTTTATAGAAAGTGTATGCAAGATACTGCAGAGTGAATACATACAAACACGTAGGAACAACTTTTCATGAAGGAACTTGTGTTTAATAAGTTGACAGGAGAATTTCTTTCCAGTTTGATATAATTTCAAATTGATACAGTAGATTATTTTAGTTGTTCAAATTCATTATTTTTTATACCATACTTATATTTTTTCTGCAAGTTGTAAAAATCATCGTTCAGACGTATGAGAATTTTTACCAAAAGTTAAAAGTAGGAAGTATCAAATAAACGATACACACATAAAATATTCAAAGAACACAAGTGTCAGTACAACTGTATTTTAGTCATGATAACTGTGGCGGATCCAGAAATTTTCATAAGTTGAGGACCACTGACTCCCAAAAAGGGGGCTGCTCCTGTCATGCTTCCCTTTATTATTAATCTTTTTTTACTAGAAAAGGGGGCGGACCCCCTTTCCCGTGCCCCCTGTCCCCTCCCTAAATCCGCCTCTTTATAATCATATGACAATTATTCTTGTCAATGGAATTAGATGATTAAAGAAATGTTTTTTTTTTATTGACAACCGAATAGTAAATACTGATTTTTCAATCAAATCAGTCCCTGAATTTTCATCCCAGACGGGAATCGAACACGGAACTTTTGTGTTAGTAGTCCGATGCACTAACAACTACACCACAGTAGTTTATAGTTATTATTTTAATCATAATTCATTTGTCTGTAGGAAAACAATCTTTTTGTCTATATAAAAATAAGAACCAAAACAAAATACGTATAACTAACAGAAACACAAATCTATATTTAGAATCTAAAGGTCGTGTCAATTTCAACTCAGTTCGTTTAAGGTCTGTTTGATTCATGCACTTGTGGATAACAAAGTTATTATTTAACTTTGCCATTAAAGTGCGAGGTTTTGCATGCCTTAAAACCAGGTTCAACCCACCACTTTTATTCCCCTTTAAAAGTGTCCTGTACCAAGTCAGGAAGATGGTCATTGTTATAATATTGTTCGTTTCTCTTTGTGTTGCATTTTAACGTTGAGTCGTTTGTGTTTTCTCTTATTTTTGAGATATTGAGATAAGACGTGGCACGGTACTTGTCTATCCCAAATTCATGTATTTGGTTTTCATGTTACATTTGTTATTCTCGTGGTGTTTTGTCTGATGATTGGTCTGTTTCTGTGTGTGTTGCGTTTCGGTGTTGTGTCGTTGTTCTCCTCTTATATTTAATGCGTTTCGCTCGGTTTTGGTTTGTTACCCCGATTTTGTTTTTTGTCCATGGATTTATGAGTTTTGAACAGCGGTATACTACTGTTGCCTTTATTATTCCATTAAGAATCATAAGGTCAGAGTTATTCCATTTAGAATCATAAACAAAGTGTTCTAGAAACGTTAAAATCGCTTTCAAATAAATCGTTAAGCTAGTTTTTTGGTGATACGTAAATAAATTCGCTAAATTTCATTAATAAAATAATTTCATGCGTTAAATGATACCTCCAAAACAGCACCAACGGTTGTGTTAAGTACCAACCGTACCTGATACGTAGCAAATCGGGAAACCTCTGTTGAGCGTTTTGACCTCTTCATGCAAAGTTAACTGTACATGCGTTAACTTGTTTATCTCGTGATCCGTTTGTTCATTTAGCTCCTCACGTATTTTTACATCTTGAATAGCTTTTTTTATCATTTTTCTTGATGGGGATAAATCTTGTAAGATGTAAAAATTGGCATAACTGTGCGGTTTTTTTTTAATATTCTTTTCAATTTCAATTTAATGTGTTTATGGAGTTGTTTTAAAACGAGCGCCAGGCGAAAAGAGTGTACGGAGTTTACAATTTTAAGTAATAAACCAACCTTTATTTGTTTTAACAAAATTTAACCAATCAGATATAAATTATTAAATTTGTGTAATTAAACATCCTGTCTTACAGAAATATATGTGCTTAAATGTTTATCCTCATTTACTGTTTACTTTCAGAATTTTTTTTGTATCCTTGTCTTTTTCTACTTCTTATATAAATCAATTATATCATAGTGCAATAAACCTCCCTTTTTCAATCTCAGATGAGAATTGCAGTGGCAGTAATAATTAATTTATATACACCGTTTTGTTATTTTAGCGGTGTACTTTCCAGTGTGTTCTAGTTACTGACGGAGAACATTCATTCGTGATACTGAATTATTACAAGGTGCAATGGACAACTGGAACATCAAATTCGGGAGACGCCTCAACCGGTCTAGGAGGCATACCTGCACAGGTACAAAAAAATAACTTTTAAACATATTTCTACATATGTTATTTTGATGGTGATTCTTAGTTTCAGTTTAGGATTGCGGTATTTAAATTATGACAATCATCATGAACATACGGCATTCTAAAACAAAGAGAACGCTTGTTCTACTATGTATATCATTTATGTTAAGATTATAACACAATACACCCCTTATTTTGACATTTGTACCTAATTTGTCTGTTTGTTTTGTTCACACATCGCTGTCAATATAATGGAATTTGAAGCGACTGTCATACATGTGAGATGTTTAGCTAGCTTTAAAACCAGGTTTTATCCACCATTTTCTTTCTACATATGAAATAGCCAGTACCAAGTCAGGAATATCACAGTTGTTATCTATTCGTTTGATGTGTTTGCGATTTTCATTTTGTCTTTTGATTAGGAACTTTCCTTTTTCAATTTTCCACGATTTTGGTGATTTTATTTTTTTCAAACCGTATATGTGTTATTAATCCTCTTTAATTTCTTCAAAAGGTTGGATTCGATGCTGGAGATGGAATCCATTATTATGCTATACCCAGCTCCCGTACACCAGAAATAATCAATATAACACACATGTCTAATGTTGGAATTCCAGGAAAATATATATTCCATGTTGACCTTGCTTTTCTCGAGCAGTCTCCTTGTAAGTTTCGGCATTTTAAAATTATATTTCAAAATAGTATCATGATATTATCCGTTCGTTCTTGATCCAAACGAATCCATCCCCGAATGAAATACAAACAATAAAAATTAAAATTAAACCCATTGGAACATAAGTAATCACTTTAATTACTTTTTACCTGTAAAAACATTTCTTAGTTTGTTTATTCTTTCGTTTTCATACGAACACGGTGGCTGTATTGTTGCTGAGTTAGAAATAGCAATTTATTAATGCTTTTGCAGATACATTTTATTCGTTCAGTTAACAATCTTTATTTATAATGTGAAATAACAATTTTCAATAAGAGATAGCGTGTTAGAATCAGCTTGTACCAGCCTTGGTTACAGCTTCTATGGGATCATATCATATATTACATAAGTTGAATTAACAAGAAAAGATCAAAAGTTCGTACAAGTGATCAATTCCTCATTTGAAATTCCGTTTATCAATGTTTATGCAGGAGTTTTTTCTTTTGTTTTAAACCTATTCCTTAATATGTTTTCTGTCTGAAATAAAATTTTCAGATAAACGTCTGATATCAAACAATGCACAATTTCTTTCATATACTAGATAAATTATAAAAATGATTTCACATTATGTAGTAATACTGTATTTTGATTAGATGAGAGAAATTGTATTTTTGTACAAATTTTCTAAACATTGAGATTATTTTTTCTGCCATTTGTCATAAAAGATTCCCATGTGCTATGGAATTTGCTATCAACATGTTCCCTTTTCTGAATGCATGCATGTATGATGAAAGGCATGCTCGTCAATTTATGAATATATCTTTTTATATTGGAAAATAATCACACCTACATTAAATGTGTTAAATAAAAACTATAACTGTCCATAACAAGCTGTATAACATGACAAGAAGCTTGATGACTATTCAATTATGTTATATTTATAGTGGTGAACGAATGTGATGGACAAGTTTGTCTTCACCATGGTACATGCGAAGATTCAGTTGGATTGTCAACATGGCGTTGTAATTGTCTTTCTGGATTTACTGGTTTACTTTGTGAAACAGGTAACTTGCGTTTTAACAGATTTATCTTCCCTTGATTTTGCGGACTAAAAGTATATATAAAGTGCAAATATAACAATGTATACATGTATCCTGTGACAAGTGTATTTTGAAGCATATTTTTAAAATCGTGTCATCGATTCAATAGAATATAATGACCATTTTTTTAATGGCTGGCTCTAAAACTTGATAGTTGATATGACTTTTACAATATCTGACAGAAATTCATATACTAAATTTATTAGATGATATCGGCAGTTACACCAACTAAAACTACACATGTAAGTTAAGATTTGACTGCTTGAAGCTCACGGAAACATGTGGTCGTTATCTATTTTCATCTTGTATTCAGAGAAGGGTTGTTTGAATATCTGCATCCGTGTCACGGTTCATTGAATGTACACGTCCTCTCGCATGTATACGTAGCAGTCAGGTTTGTGTCACGCGGCGAAGAAGACAACTGTGTGATAACTAAATTATAACATGTCTGCTATGAAACAGTTATAAAAAAAACCAACAAAATCATAACGGCATCTTTAAATGTTCCGATGGCAAAACATGACCGTTACAAACATTTGAGTCGATAGCTTCCTCGTTCCTTGCAATTAACTTTAAAGACGTCAAAAGAACAGAACTATTATGTGCTCATTTGATTGCTTTGTGTCATTATTTCAGATGTTAATAAATGTCGTAGCTCTCCCTGTCAGCACCATGGAATTTGTTTGAATTTACCGAATGACTATCAATGTCACTGCGTGGCCGGATTTACTGGACATGACTGTCAGGCAGGTCAGTATCAAACACAAAATTCTTCATTATATAAATAAATTGAAAAGTAAGTATGGAAAAAACATCTTATTTTTATCATAGATTTCTTTCGCTTAGAAATGTCATGTAGTTCTTGTCAATATCTTTAAATGATTTACCAACCATTAACTTATTAGATAAGAATGCATATAAATGTATGAAACTGTTTGTTGGAACAGCTAGTACAAATATATATATCGGGTAATACGACAATGACAAAAAAAACCTATACTTTTCTATTATTTGGAAAATTAATACAATTATTCGTTTAATATACTATGAATGATATAAAACTGCTATTTTAGATCTCGATGAATGTCTGAGTGGCCCATGCATGAATGGAGCGACGTGTAGAGACATGCATAATTCGTATACATGTGATTGTCAACAAGGATATGCTGGAAATAATTGTCAGATAGGTGAGTAATATGTTTTTTTTTCTATAAAAAAGTTAGAAACAAACTTTAACATAAGATCTCAAAATAATAAGAAAACCTCGATCCCCACAACGTAGAACATGTATCATGGAGCGTATTCTTTTTAAATAGTAAAAAAAGAACTAAAAGTTCTTCAAGTTCTACAATTTCCCCTCTTCCTACACATAATGATAAGGAGACGACAAGAAAATGGCTTGTTTAAACGGTACAATTTTTTCTGCAACAAATACAATGGCTACTTTTATTTCTAGTCTGAAGATAAGGCGTAAAGCATCAGAGCTGTACTTGAGAAAGATCTATGTCTTTATCTAACAATTTTAAAATATTATGTATGCAATATTTTCTTACTGAATAGACGTATTGGCATAATGACTTGTAATACCCCCTTCAGGACTTTCAGTTTTCTAGAAAAGGGGTAATAGCAGAGGTTGTAATAACTAAAGGCAAAAGAAGTATACCGCTGTTCAAAATTCATCAAGCGAAAAAGAAAAAAACAAATCCGGGTTACAAACTAAAACTGATGAAAACGTATCAAATATAAGAGAACTACGAGACAACAGAGACTCGACACTTAAATGTAACACACACAGAAACGAACTATAATGTAACAATGGCCATTTTCCTAACTTGATACAGGGCAATTTATGAAAAAAATGGTGGGTTGAACCTGGTTTTGTAACATGCCAAACCTCTCGCTTTAATGACAGTGTTAAATATAACATTACAATGACAACATTACACGACAGGGCTGCATAAATAAACAGAGAAATGGGACAGAGAAACAAACGAACAAATTTCTAATAATGCTTAAGTTATTATTTTTCCTGAAATTTGGCAATCAATGCCCGTAAAAAGGTAAGGTCATATTTATATATGTCAGCCAAGTTCGATTGTTTTTAAGATTGTCTTATGGTATGTTGTAATAAAACATACTCTTGCTGTGATATTGCAGGCAGAAAAGTACTCACAATTATGATTATTGAAGTAAGATAATTTTGAGCTTATCCTAGAGAGAAGAATCTACCTTTTATCAGAAACTCTCAAATCTGAATATCTACACGCCAAGGATGCACAAGAACCGAAACGATTGAGTTGGTTGACCGTTATATTCAAATGATATTGGATATGTTCCTTTCTTCGTAACTACAACTCCCTTGTCTTTCATAAATGTGACCTACCGAATCAAACTATTTACCGGATTTGTTATCTCATAAGCAACACGACGGGTGCAACATGTTGAGCAGGGTCTGCTTACCCTTCCGGAGCACCTGAAATCACCCCTAGTTTTTGGTGAAGTTTGTGTTGTTTATTCTTTGGTTTTCTATGTTGTGTTGTGTCATGTGTACTATTTTTTGTCTGTTTGTGCTTTTAATTTTTAGTCACGGCGTTGTCAGTTTATTTTCGATTAATGCGTTTGACTGTCCCTCTGGTATCTTTTGTCCCTCTTATGTACAGCTACGACAAAAAAACTTTTCCAGAGTTGAAGTCTTAGTTTTTTTATGATTTATTTTAAAAGTTAAGCTATTAAATGCATTGCCGTTCTACCGTTGTCGTCGTCGCACGCTCGTATAGTTGATGTATTTCCTTCGGGTTTAAATTGTAACCCGGATTTGTTTTCTCTCATTCGATGTATGACAATTGAACAGCGGTATACTGTTGTTGCCTCTATGCTGTAGTCGTCAAACCAAAACCACCTACCTAGTTTTATTCAAATTTTAAATAGATGATCCTTTGAATATTTAATTGAGTTTTGCATGTTGATTCTTTTTAAATATCCAACATAGTCCTACTTGATAAGATAGATTATCATGGTAAAATGCTTGTATATTGTTATATTTTATAAATATATTCCGCCAAAAATACCACTTTAGGTTTTCTGTCATTCAAAAGCTTTTTAACTGTTTCTGTTCTTATATTTGTCTTTGGTCGTTCTTGATGACGCAAATCTAAGTAAATCTCTTTGAACGTATGAACTTAAGACAGTGTTTTTTCACTTTGTATGTGAGATTTTGATCTTAACTGACGATTTTGCTTCGAGCACCGGATTTCCTTCCAAAGATATTGTAGGGTTCGTGGTGCACAGTTTGATTTTTTCTATGTTGTGTGTAATATACTATTTTTTATCACTGGGTCTGCGTCCTTTTTTAACACAAAGTATAACCAAATTTTGACTAGGAATCAGAATTTTCAAGGTGAATATACATATTTCTTAATAAAAGATGATTGAACAAAAATGATTAAACAGCAAAATTTTTTTTTCCAGTCAGTAAAATCAATTTGCTTTTATCAGAAGATAAATGTCCTCTTATAATCTGATTTTTAATTTCAGAAATGTTACCTTTTATCTCGAGTTATTGACTTTTGGAAACGTGTATATTTTTACTAAATTTCTAGTTTTTGTGTGTAATGCCGGTTATAAAACAAATAGGTAGAAACTGTAAACAGCATGTACTCTTTTCTACTTTAACAGTAAATTTATGTAAATAATATATCCATGCTGACTGATCTTTCAATAACTGTTCAGTGTCATTGAATTTCAGATATAGATGAATGTCAAAGCAATCCATGTTACAACAATGCTACATGTACTGATAGAACACCCGGATGGAACTGCACCTGTTTACCCGGATTTACTGGAAATCAATGTCAAACAGGTTAGCAACGATTATAACAAGATACCTTTAATTGTGTCCAATAACAAATGAATAGTACGTTAATACTGACTTTATCGACAGACTTTTTTATTATCCAAGTTTCATTAAATTTTAGATATAGATGAATGCCAAAGCGATCCATGTAACAACAATGCTACATGTATTGATAGAACTTCTGGATGGAGCTGTTTCTGTCTACCTGGATATACCGGAAACAGCTGTCAGACAGGTAAGTAACAATGTAACATCTATTGTTAGAATACCTGGACCAATTAGAAAGTACCATTAATGTCTCTTCGGCGATGCTCCAGGTCAAAATATTTCAACGAAAACAAAACAAACACGGACGATATAAAGCTAATCAAACAAAAAAGGACATAAAGTATCGTCAAATCTGGACAAGGAATCAGAACTTTTCAAGATGAATATAAATATTCATAAATAAAATCTGATCGTAAATTCTATGACAGCAAATGTTCATCGAAAGAAATGTATATTTTATAGTCAGTAAAATTGATATGCTTTTATTAGAAGATAATTTTCTTTTTAATTTTCGAATTGTTGCCTATTATCTCGCTAGAAAACTAAGTAGAACCTTAACATTGCAAAAATCAGAAAAAAGGCCTGTTTTATCGAAATCATCGGATGGCTTCTTTTAGAAGTCATTGGCATTTTAAAAACGTGTATATGTTTACTAATACTTATACTTATTTTCTAGTTTTTATTTATTATGTCTAGTTTAACATTAATATACATTATATATTCATGTTGACTGGGCTTTATATACCTGTTCAGTGTCATTGAATTTCAGATATAGATGAATGTCAAAGCGATCCATGTTACAACAATGCTACATGTATTGATAGAATACCTGGATGGAATTGCACCTGCTTACCTGGATTTTCCGGAAATCAGTGTCAAATAGGTATTTTATATTATAAAGTGAAAAGTCTTTCAGTTTGAATCAGACCATATAATGATTTAAATATGCTTTCAAATAAATGTGGTCAACAATTGCATTGTATATCATAGTAGAAAAGTAAAGATATGAACACTTTTGTATACTTTTAGATATTAATGAATGTTATAGCTCTCCCTGTCAGCACCATGGACATTGTTTGGATTTAGTAAATGACTATAGATGTCATTGCAAGGCCGGCTATACTGGAAATGATTGTCAGATCGGTCAGTATCAAACACAAAATAATTAATTATATAAAGTTTACGAAAAAAAGGGAATACGGATAAAGCAAAATGAAATAAACCTTATTATTATCCCTTCTTTCTCTTTGTTATTACACATATATTGAAATGATTCAACTTTTAAATTATCAGATGTTGATGCATATCAAACGTCTGAAACTGAATGAAAAGATTGTGTCGTTTAATGTGTATGCCAGTGACAAACATTTGAATTACAATATATTTGTGTTTACATATTTAGGATTTAGAGGTTAAATTAATTCGTATGATATACTTTTGATTATTACAATTGTCTTTTAGATATCGATGAATGTCAGAGTAACCCATGCATGAACGGAGGAACGTGTAGAGACAAGAATAATTCATATACCTGTGAGTGCCAACAAGGATATGCCGGAAATAAGTGTCAGATAGGTGAGTAATTTGTATTTCATTTAACCTGTTAAAAGGTTTATACACTAACAAAAGAGAATAAGAATATAACACATGACAATATTATAGAATATTTAGATTTGTTAACGTGAACGCTTACAATCATTCGTTTTAACGTTTGTCATCAACAAAACAAAATATAAAGATAATACACGAAACAATACGAGTGTCACAAAATTCATTTTTAAACATATATATAAAATCGAAATGTTAGAAATTAAAAAAGTGGAATAGATTTCTTGAGATTATTGTTTTAAAAGGTAAAGATACAGTATTCTGTCATACATATGTTATGTTATATAATATAACTTTTGTGGATGAATGTTAAACTGTTTTTCAAAGGTGGAATACAAACAGCAGATTTAAAATTGATACTGCACAATCATTTCTGAAATATACTGATGAGTCCTATGAAGACAAAACGCGCGTCCTGATACCTTTGATGATTAATTACACCACTGGGTCGATGCAACAGCTGGTGAACGCTTCGTTCCCGAGGTTATCACCAGCCCAGTTGACAGCACTTCGGTGTTGACATAATATAAATTATGTGATAATTTTAGAAATTTACTGTTTATAAAAGTATGAATTTTTCGAAATTCTAAGAATGTTTATATCCCAGGCATAGATTACCTTAGCCGTATTTGGCACAACGTTTTGGAAGTTCGTGTCCGCAATGCTCTTTAACTGTGTATTTGTTTGGTTTAATGACTATTTTCATCTGAGCGTCACTGATGAGTCTTATGTAGACGAAACGCGCGTCTAGCGTATTAAATTATAATCCTGACAACTACCTTATATTCAAATTTTAAAACCTAAATCCTTTGTACTCTAATAGAGGTCGGTCATTTAGAGACGTATCAACCGTATAATATACGTTGACGTTTCCGCATCTGCAGGTATACCGAAAAACAGTATGTGTTCCCGAGCTTAGATCCAGAACTTTTCCTAAGGGGGGGCTCTCTGACTGACATTAGGGGGGGCCGCTCCAATCATGCTTCAGTGATTGCCTATATAATCAACCAAATTTTTCCAACGTAAGGGGGAGCGGGAACCCAGGCCCCCTCCCCTGGATCCGACTTTGGAGCTCTAATTTTATGTACTTTCAATAATGCAAAATAGGCAGATGATTTATTTCTTATGCAAAAAAAAGAACAAAACAATTAGGAAATATCCAATTTTTTTATGGAACATGTCATTCCTTTTTTTAAAATATTCTGGATATTAGGAACAGTTTACACGCATGATAGGAGTGAACACGGTAAAATCGTTTGTTTGGGTATTAACTTGTGCTCACTTAGAACCAAATTGTTAATTGACAAATAGAGTGATACTCATTACATTTCTTTTTTAAATGTATTTACATGACATCTGAAGACAACTCGTGTTTCTATTACCTTTTATGATAAAATTGCAAATGAACAATATTCAAAGTTCCTTACATGTGTATATAAGATAGTACATTTGATTAGTTTGTGTTTATTCATGTAAAATCTTGAAATATTGTTTAACTAGAATATTAAAGGATTGTGTACAATATTCGTGTACCTGCCCCACATTGGCCCTTTTTAAGAGCATGTAAAAGTAGTTGATAGTCCCAGTGGCGGATCCAGAAATTTTCATAAGATGGGGACCCACTGACTGCCAAAGAGGGGGCCCACTCCAGTCTTGGTTCAGAAATTCCCTATATAAACAACCACAAAGTTTTCCCACAAAGGGGGGAGGGCGTGCCTCCTGAAAATATGCCTCTGAGACCTCCAAAACACCACTATCGCAAATATTGAAAGTGAATGTTTGATTTTTCCGAAAAGATTCCAATTAGATTTTTAAAAAATAAGGCAAAACGTATAAATGGTCTTCCAATTAATATTTTACCGTGTGTATTTCTATGTTGTGATGTTATGCTATTGTTTCAGAAAAAGGAGACGGTTTGGATCCATTAAAACGTTTAATCCCGCTGCAAATGATTGCACATGTCCTAAGTCAGGAATCTGATGTACAGTAGTAGTCGTTTGTTTATGTAATTTATACGTGTTTCTCGTTTTTTTATATAGATTAGACTGCTGGTTTTCCCGTTTGAATGGTTTTAAACTAGTAAATGTGGGGCCCTTTATAGCTTGTTGTTCGGTGTGAGCCAAGGCTCCGTGTTGAAGGCCGTACATTGACCTATAATGTTTTACTTTTATAATTTGTTATTTGGATAGAGAGTTGCTCATTGGCACTCACACCACATCTTCCTATACTTAATTAAGCTCGGGATCATATAATATGTTTTGATATATCTGCAGATGCGGATACGTTAAAGTATACGATACTGTTGATACGTTTTTAAATGACCGATCTCTATTACAGGCATGTTGAAATTGATCATATATTCAAAAATATATGTGTAACAAGTGTAACCTTTGTATCTGGTCAATATGAGGAAATATATCAATATATTACGGATTACAAATGTGTCGAGGTTTGTGATTGAATAACAACACAGAGATGTCAGTATATATTCAGGAAACTGCCGGGGTATATACGACGTTTTTATCCCCAATTGGAACCTCAAAAACGTCATCATAACACCGGTTACTATGTGACGTAGTCAAAAGCTATCAGACTGTCAGAGGCTCAGAGAGGGAAAATAATGACGTGCTTTTATCAATAATACATGTTTCATACAAAATCACGCAATTTACACTTTTGATAATTAAATTTAATTTTAAAAGTGTTATTATAAATTATTACATACACGATAAAATTATGTTCACAGCAAATTAGAAAATCCTTCACGTATGCTGAACATATCAGGTTGGGTTTTTCAATATATGTGTTATCAACAAATACCTGCACTGGAAAATAACATTAAGTCAGGGGTAATCCGTAATATATGTGTAATTCAGGTCTCCGAAAGGGTATATACTGTGACATTCCCGGCTTAGGGCGTATATCACCTTCGCCTTCGGCTCAGGGGATATAAACTCTAAGCCGGGAATGTCACAGTATATACCCTGTCTGAGACCTGAATAACATATAATATTTCTTTCAGGTCGGTATGTCCTCATATTTACATCAAACAAAGGCTGTACTTGTATACTATATGTATATATGTTTCTCTATAAAATGCATTGCTAATGTACTGACATTTGTCAATTCACTGAATATAGTATTTTCCTTAAGGTTCATGATTGTTGGTCCTGCCAAACAACCAATATCCCTACCGTGGCTAAAAATAGTACAAAAGGGTGAAACATATTTATTGTCTTTATCGTCACTGATGAGCTTTTTATAGACGCACGTCTGGCGTTCACAGGTCATGATGAGTGTTAAAAATGCTAGAAAAAAATATTTACCTCATGACAATTGTGACTAATTCTCGAGATACCCTTTTATTATTTTTTTTAACAAAAATGGACAAACATTGCCAAGTATCGAAACAACTGAATGGCTTGTCGTTAAATAAAAATGTAAATTAGTTTTTAAGTTTTTCCTATAATCTCACAAAGAATAATATATATGTTAAAACGAAAAGCTCAAAAACAGAAAAATAATCGGCTTTACAAGATCTACAAAATGTCCAAATAAATTGAGTAAGGAAAGATGTTCTGTGAAATAAAAGCCACAATTTTGTTTCGATAGCTTTACAATCATATGACATCAACTGAATCGAAAATCAAACATCATTCATTGTTTTGAAATTTCTCTAATACACTTTAACATTGAATATATATAGTATGTATATGCTGATCGTAGCGACGGACCTTCTAATTATCTCAGTGTCATTGAATTTCAGATATAGATGAATGTAAAAGCGATCCTTGTTACAACAATGCTACATGTATTGATAGAACACCAGGATGGGACTGTGCCTGTTTACCTGGGTTTACTGGAAATCAATGTCAAATAGGTATTTTACAAAATAAAATATATAATATCAACAGCGATCCCTACATGACTAGATTTAGTAGTGACATAGTTTTGGTTAATTTACAATAGTGAGTGTATTAAAAAGAGTTGTGTTATGAAAAGTTTCCAGGCTAATGAAAGCCTTCATTTAAAACAAGTTCACTATACTAAATTCCTTTTATTATTTTGACATACATGTATTAGTACAGCTCATTCGTCTTGTATCCACATAAAAAAAAAGATTGTTTAACGTAGAAAAATTAGTAAAAGGTCATTACAATTTATTCTAAATGCCGAATGTGTATACTTTCAGCTATAAACGAATGCACCAGTAATCCATGTAGGAATAATGGAACATGCATAGATCTTATCAATGGGTACAGTTGTCACTGTTCAAATGCTTCTACAGGACAACATTGTGAACATCGTAAGTCGTAACATAACATGTAAAGAGTTACAATATGAATCCATTTATCATGTGATATATCATAAACAAAACTTGAAATAAACATAAGGGAATCCCTTCCTTTCATATTAAAAGTAAAACAAAACATTAAATAAGCTTAAAGAATTGTAAGTCGATCAAGATTACAGAATTCCATAGCCACAATAAATAAAAGACAAAGCGTTAACTACTATCAACAAAACATTTTAAAAAAAAGCTGAAAAGAAAGCCGGAGGGCTCAGTCGCCTTTGAAGTAAACCAAATAACGAGTCAAAAAAATAACACTAAAATAGTTAGTCGAATTATTTTTAGTTCCGAATAAGATCGTTAAATCAATAGTTCAAAACGTATCCATATGAACCCTTGATGGTATTCATGATATGAAGAAAAAACTTGCTAGTTTTAGATGTCAATGATTTTAGGTAAAAGTGATAGATGCAGTCATCAGTGTCTCAAATATAAAAATATGTATACTATGAATTTATCAATGAAACGACACCATCTAGTACCATAACGTATAGTTCAAATGTAATAAAATGTTACTTCTATTTTGTATTGAATAGGAATTCGTAAATAAGATCTGTATCATAAGAGTGAAGAAAGATCATAGATGGAACGCAACAATCAATTTTGTTTTTTAATTGTTTTTAATACGTTTGTTTTTTTAATATAAAACAATATTGCTGTTTGTAGGAATGGATCATTGCTCCTCGCACCCCTGTTTACATGATGGTGTATGTATTAACAATTATGATGGATTTAAATGTGAATGTATAGATTCCTGGTTCGGTGATATATGCGAGGAAAGACAAACTAATGAATCTGAGGTAAAGTCATATGTGCTAAACAGGAGATGCAGAGTGTATATTAAAATTTCAAAATGTGTTATGATTGCGAATTCCTTATGACTAAATTTAAAACTATGCAAACAGTAAAACCAATTGATGGTCAAACAAATAAACGAAAAACAAATATTATATTTACAACATCAAACTGCATCCACGAAATTATAGGTTACTGAATTTGGACAGGTGCATACAAAATGTAATGGGTTTAAACATGTTTGTGGGCACCAAAACCTGAACTAACAAACAAACTGTGAAAAGTTTCTGACTCATCAAATCGATATCAAGCCCACAACAAAACAACAGATAGCTAAAAAACAAAAAAACATATTATTGATCTTACAGTATTTGCAGTTACTGAAACAAGTTCAGAGACATTAACTACTAATGAAAAAAATACAGTACCAACCATATGTAAAACGTTAAACAGTGCACATCCAAATTGTTTTAAAAGTGTAAAAACATCAGAAATATCCTCTGAATAATAAGAACTTGGAAAATGCTAAAATATGAGTATGAACAGAATGATGGACTGCTATAATTGTAAAGAAATACATTTGAGTCGTAAAGATTTATAATTGTATACACATGTTAATCCGTGTATCATTATCACTGAGAATTGAAAGGGGGAATCACGCAGTTTGAACAGAAAGACCCATACTTTCCAGATAGTTGTGTAACCCTGATTTGAATTTACCGTCAGGGGATTTTATAATTCACCAAAAACATTGCTCATAACGGTTAAATTGAAATGTTATTATAAGTACAGAAATTCAAACTGATATAAGTAAATTAGTGTGTTCTCCTTATCCATGTTATCAGTATATATTAGTAAGATCTTGCTCGTGTTTACTACGTGTATCGTTCTGCGTGTGGGGATGTTGTTTTGTTTGTCCCTTTTGATTGTGTTAACCTAAATGAGACTCTAGTGTACAAAAAAATCAGCAAAGAAAATCACTTTTTTTTTTATTAAAGCTTATGCTTAACTCACTATTAGTTGTTACTTCTAGTTATGGTAAAAACATCAACCAAAAAAATCAAGTGGTTTTCGGCCAGGGGTGATTTTTAAAATGTTTATATCACCGAAAAAACGCCAAATTATCTCCCTTTGTTGAGGAATTGTCATTTTGTTGCATTAAGATTGAACTACCTTTTTTTTTTAACTCATCGGCGACCTATATTTTTCTAATAAGCTTTACTTAAACTTAACTATTGTAAAATTTCAGCGATTTCTGTAATTTCTTTCTTTTTTTTATTTTGTTTTATTTCCATATTACGTTTTTTCTCATATTTGTTCAACAGAAAAAAGTTTGCCTAAACAAAAACGCATGCTTCTTTCAAAGGCAGATTGTGAGCTGACACCATATTTTTATTTTACGTTTCTATTAAGTATAGGATGAATTTTATTTAGAGAAAAAATAGCGAAGTCCTATATTTCAAAAGAATGATTTATACCCGCGTGCACCCTGAAACGTTTTTTTTTTTCTATTTCCAGGGCTGCTCCGTTCTAGAATATTCTGAGTGTTCCTGTTTTGTTCAACAGTCGAAGCACACAAAAAAATCGAAGAAAATGTTGCTAGGTTCTATAGGCTATGTAATCGGATTATTATTTACCATCTTATCTTACTGTGTGTGGATGATGCTTAATAAATCACAAAGTGACCGTAAAATATACCCACATGAAGGAACAATTGTACAACATGAAGTCTTCCAAGAGAGTGAAATCGCCAAGCAATCAGTGCAACCCTCACAAAGAGTCAATAAACTTTATGAGTCCCGGTTAAGAAAACAAAAACAACAGAAAGAACACCACAACTGTTTCTTAGACCATAGTGGATTCGATTTTTCTAAACTATATGTTAACGAAGATGGGAGTCGGAAAATTCTGAAATGTCGGCATCAAAGAGTACAAAATGACAGTTGAATAATTAAAAGCTATTGAAATTTACTTAATAGAATTACAAACACAAATGTGCTGGTAAAATAAAATTGAGGATATTTTTATCGAAAAATGAATCTAGATATTTGTTATATGATGTAATTAAATACTGTTCATGTTTTTTCAGTCTTATGCTTGAGCATAACTACTGATAAGAAAGTACCAACACACGAGTACAAACTCGAATTCATGATATACATATAATAGACAGAGAAAAAATAATCTATCCAAATCTTGTCCTGTCGAAGTACGAGATCTCTCTTCTTTAAAATTACGTTCGATTCCCTTTTTTACCTTTACGAAATTGTAACACATGTAAACTATTGTTGCATGAACTTAGGTACAACGCCGGTTTTAATAAATCATTTACACGGCCGACACTCGGCTTACCGAGAGATTGGTCGGTTAATCTATATTGAGTATGCTGCTATATGGACGCTTGGTCTGTTGAATTGGTAGTTTATACGTCTGTTAAGAGTAAAACGCACAATCTTATGTTAAACGCTATTCAATATACAGATTTTTTTGATTTTATCAGAACCAAAAAAAAAAAAGAAAAGTGTCTGACAAAATGATATCTATCATAGAATATTTTTCACCTGTAAAAACATTTCATAGTCTGCGCAGTTTTCAGTAAAACTAAAAGGCGTCGCACAAGTTTGTATTATTTCAGCTTATACGCATAGCAATTTTTAAGTAAAAGGCGAAACAAACCATTTACGATATCATTTAAAGGACACATAATAGTACTTTGGTTCTGAAAAATGAATTGATATTAGTAAATATTTCATAATTGTAATATAGCGTGAATAACACCACGTTTGAGTGAAAATTATGGGAAAAAAGTATGTTAATGGGTTGGACAATTGCAATTGTATCAGTTAAGAGTTATTCAGCCATGGCTAAAACTTTGCGACGTTTATATTTTCTCATTGAAAAAGTTAAGAATGAGATATTCTTGAGTAAAAAAAATGACAATACGGTGCAACAGTATTCTTCTAGTAAGAGCATTTTTATTTTGAATTTCTTTGCATTTTATTGAAGGGTGTGTCACTTCAATATAGCATGATATGGATTGGTCGCTGCAATATGCATGGATTTATTATAAACGTTTTCGATCGGCCTTAATTTTTTAATCTGTTCAAAGTAGCACGTTCTCAAATCCGACTGAAAGTGTTTTGCTGATTCAAGAGAAGTCCGAGTTTGATGTCAGAAGATGTAACCAAAGAAAATAAACAAAATGACAATAATACATAAATAACAACAGACTACTGGCAGTTAACTGACATGCCAGCTCCAGACTTCAATTGAACTGATTGAAAGATTATGATTTCATCATATGCATATAAGGCACAGTTCTTCCCGTAAGGGGTTTAGTATCATACCATCATAAGATATATAAAGAACATAACCCGTGTCATGCCAACAACTGGTTTTTAGATAAATGGGTTTAGTTCCGATGCAAAGACCCTATAAGTGAATCAATATTAACGACAAAATATGCAATCTTTAATGACCTGACAACAGTATAGTAACTATATCCCTTCTCAATAAGTCGTCTTAATAAAGAGCATTGAGGATCCAAAATTCCAAAACATTGTGCCAAATACAGCTAAGGTAATCTATTCCTGGGATAAAAAAATCCTTAGTTTTACGAAAAAATCAAAGTTTTGTAAACAGGAAATTTCTAAAATGATCACATTATTGATATTCATGTCAACACCGAAGTTGGTGATACGCCCTCGGGGACGAAACTTCCACCAGCAGTGGCATTGATATCGACCCAGTTGTGTAAAACGTTATCAAAAGTACCAGGATTATAAGTTAGTACGCCAGGCGCGCGTTTCGTCTACATAAGACTCATCAGTGACGCTCATATCAAAATATTTATAAAGTAAATGCTTAGTTATACGAAATTCAAAGTTTTGTAAACAGGAAATTTATAAAATGATCACATTATTGATATTGTTGATATTCACGTCAACACATATATAAAATATATGGTATGAAAAAATCTAAATATGCTATTTTCGATACCCAGACATTTTTATCTACTAGTATAAGGGGTCAAAATAACTTTGCCATTGCAATTACATAAACCTTTTGTCCTCTATTCCCCCAATGCTGTCAATTATTTCAACATAGTCTTGTTCATTATCGAAAGAAACTTTAACACTGATTTAAATGAAGATAGATATATGATTTAACTGTATGTGAAATTACATTCGGCTTCAGTTGATCTTTTGAACAGCCAAAATAAGATTTAAATAATTTTCTAATGTGTTAAATACGACATGATATAAACACATGATCAATATCCAACCACCAAGCTATGTGTAGGCTCATGACATGTTAGTTTTATTTTCATGTTTAACAGCAACAAAAATATGATTTTGAAATTATTCTTAAAAACAGTTATAAGTATTTTCGAAACACAGTTGCAATACAATTCAAATATTTTTTAAATATTTGTATTAACCTGCTTTTTTTATTCATGCTATTTACGACTAAAACAATCCATTCCCATCCAGTGACCAACATTACATATATAAGTAATATGCCAATTGCGTTTACTCATTAATAGACTAAAGAGTGGATAATACGGATAATTGTTTTCCTAGGATAATTGGGCCAGTATACAATATAATATGGTTAAACGGAATACACGTGGAACACTTAAAAAGTGTATTCATTATAGAATAAAAAGATGTCATTAGCAAATTGACGATTTCTTCAACGAGTTTTATTTTTTATTTGCATTAATGGACAGTTACAAATACCCATTTTGAAACATTTTCACCCAATATCTGCGCAATATCTGCTTGACTCGTCATACTTTACAAAAGAGTTTACAGTTTGTTATCAAAGGTTCATATATAAAACATTTTTGGCTGCTTATGTAGTTCTACGTACATTATTGACAATTTCTTTAATTTGTTTAAAGAAAAAGAAAGGCACGTTTTAAATAAGAAATACATATTATTGATAAATTTTATTTTTACACTTTTATGGGAGCAGTTATCTAATATAGCAGTGGTTTTAGATACAAGTGTGGTGTCAAGTGAAATGAACGGGGTAATACAGACAGCGGCAATATACCTTTTTGTTTTTATCCTGACTGACTTATTTAATTTACTTAAATATTAAGTCACCTGCCGAATTAGACTATTTACCGGATTTGTAATCACATAAGCAACACGACGGGTGCCACATGTGGAGAAGGATCTGCTGACCCTTCCGGAGCACCTGAGATCACCCCCTAGTTTTTGATGGGGTTCGTGTTATTAATTCTTTAGTTTTCTATGTTGTGTCATGTGTACTATTGTTTTTCTGTTTGTCCTTTTAATTTTTAGCCATGACGTTGTCAGTTTGTTTTAGATTTATGAGTTTGACTGTCCCTTTGACATCTTTCGTCCCTCTTTTAAATGAAATGAAAAATTAAACCAAAATAATCATATAATACTGTGTATAATGTATTTTATTTCTTTTATTATATTTCATAATTATGATTTGATTATTTCGCTCTTTCCGGGTGCTTTATTTTGCAAATACATATTTTTTGGCTTGTTTGTATGTTGTCTTATTTGTCATTAAAAATTTATTTCAATGAAACACAATTGTCATATCTGTTTTTAAACCGTGACAAAGTTTTGAAGTATTGCCTTTACCGATTGATTTAAACCTTTGAACACCTTTATGACCAATTTAGTATAAATACAAGCTGATTTACTCTAATTATTACAGATGAACCGATAAGTGCTAGAAATATATATGTTACAGTGAATTTGTATAATCAGGGATTATGTAGAATCCCTGATTTTTCAGGGAATATGTAGAATCACTAAAATCATTTAGTAATTATATATAATCCCTGAAAATGACCAGTGATGTTACATAATCACTGAACATTTTAATAAGTATTCTACAAATTCCCTAATATGATTTCAGGGATTATGAATAATTTAATGGTCCTTTGTTTGATAACCAAAATTGATATACACAAATTATGATTTTAAATTTCTTTCATTTTCCTTGCCAGATGAAATAATTTTGCTTTTAAACACAGAGGATGATCTAAATGATATAACCAACACAAGGTTTGGAGATATAGTTGAAAACTTTAAAATTAAAAATATTAACCTTCCCTTTATAACGATTACCATAGCTTTACATGTATTGTTTGTTTATTAAAAATCATCGTCAAATGGATATTCATGCTCTATTTGTAAATCCGCATGTTATTTGTGATACATGTAAAACAAATGGTGAAGTAGATTATGGAACAACTGTTTTGTGTGTTTTTTTTGTTCAAAGAACAATTTGCAAGAAATTCAAACTGTGAGAACTTAGGCATCTAAATGTATAGAAAAACAGGGAGGACTTGGGATTGACAAATAGAACAAACTTTAAGAGGAAGCTTGCATATTCTCATAGCAATTCGACAGTATAAAAAGAAAAGGGAAACCCAAAAGCCATAATGGCAATTCTTAAAAAAGTTTTAAAAAGGGATATTGCCTGACCACAAAACAATGGTATCTTTATCTTTCTTGCTCGAACCAGTTCAAGGATGCAAATTACCATTTATTTATTTTTTTATTTTTTTTTGTGGGGTTGGGGGGTGGGGGTCGTTACTGAACTTTATATTTCTCTTAGGCGTGTTGTTAAAATCTGATTCGATATGTGCAGTAAAAGGATTTTAAAATTTGGATATTGTGGTAGAAACAGATGTGAAGCATATTATTTTAATATATTGTGTTTAACATATTGATATAGTGTCCTAACTTTAAAAAAAAAAGGGGGTTGACCATTTTGATATATTGTTACATTTTTTGTAACTTTATTAACTTTCTTTATAAATACAACTATTTCTTCATTTCAGTTATTATGTAAAATCCCTGACGTTTTTTCTAGTGATTACACATAATCTCTGAAAATTTCAGGGACTCTACATAATCACTTAACAAGCCAGTGATTCAACATAATCCCTGAAAATTTCAGGGATTCTACATAATCACTGGTTATACAAATTCACTGTAACATATATATATAACTGTAAACACATATTTCGAGATGCGTACCTTATTAACAACGCCTTTAGTGAAATAAAAGTAGTGAAAACAAATAAATTTGACTATTTTGTTCTTCTTACCTGCAAGCAAAGATAAAGCATAAACTCCTAAAACACAGACAGTTCGCCTTTTTATAATCAATGTTGAGGAGTACAGTTTATGTGATCAATACAAACATAAATATTTTGAAATAAAGTGAATATGATCTTAAGGTAAGGAGGTCATTTAATTATGTATTTAGATCGGTGTAATGGTTTGGGTATATTGTTCACTTTTTATCATATGGACATACACTAGGTTTGTCCAAAATACAATTATCTGTCTTTTGGGTTGTCTGATACATTTGAAAATGTCAGGACAGAAATATGTTGACCAAATAACATTTTTACCCCATGTCAGATTTGCTCTAAATGCTTTGGTTTTGAGATATAAGCCAAAATCTACATTTTACCCCTATGTTTTGTAAGCCATCTGGGACACGGACCGGTTCATCGAACACATTTTTTAAACTAGATACACCATTGATGGTTATAGCCAAGTTTGGTTAAATTTGGTCCAGTAGTTTCAGAGGAGCAGATCTTTGTAAAAGTTAACAGACAACGACAACGACGGACGACGGACGCCAAATGATGAGAAAAGGTCACTTTGACCTTTGGGCCATGTGATCTAAAAATCTTTTTTAGATATAGAAGTCTTATTTCGTTATACTTCTTATGTAGTATAACGAAATCAGTGTTCTGAATTATCTTCGATGTTGGTTTACTAATAGATGGATCAACGACACACTACTTTAAACTTGTTGTTTTACGTAAAACCTGTGTAAGCATATGATTCGGAACACCTATTATAGGGAACAAAGTATGCCGACAAACATATGAGGGTCTGTATAGTAGATGTTGAATAAAGGACCGCAAAACACTCTTTTACGACTTTGTCCCGAGAAAGTTTCCTGTCATCGTTAATACTATGTCCAAGACCCATCGACCAATATTCCATCCTCGTATTAAGCGGGCTGTGAAGGAGGTAGACTGCAACCAAATAACAGTTATAGTAAAAAACGAAATCATTACAGCAAAACTAAAATGATCGCCCTGTTCCAACTTGACAACAACTAAATCATTTTAATTCTAACCAAACGCCTTCAGGCATTGAGTCGACCGTACGACGGCTGCTAAAGCCAGTCAAGATCGTTAACCGTAATTTTGTTCTCTCTCTTTAACATATAATAGCGTCGGTACCACTGTTGGAAACTATTAGTCCCTGATGTTAGCATACACACTATAGCCAGTGTGTTAGTATTCATAACAGTTCTGTCCTTCATTGTGTGTTTATATTTCCAGTTAATGAAATATAATAAATATATGACATTTCGATAAAAGTAAGATTGCATGTTCAACCGCAATGGTTTTTTTTTTTGGCGTTCTGTTATTGTCTTACGTACTTTTATGCTCTTAATTTTGATATGTTGGCATCCAATCTTATTATCAATGTGTTTTCTATAAGTCAAATTGAGAAAAAATGAGGAATGTGTCAAAGACACAACAAAATAACCAAGGAGCAGAAAGTAATACGTTTGAGCTCATGGAAATAGATATCACGTTATTTCTATAAACGTTGAGAGCTGTCCCTATAGACTTTCCCCTAGTCAGAAAACAAGACAACATCTTCAGCATAAAGTGAGATCCTAATATCAAAGTTATCATCAAGTTCGAAACACAGAACAGCAAGAAATTCTTAACTTTTGTTATACGAACATGAAACTTTTGTGATTTTTTTTTTTTTTTTTTTTTTTTTTTATTTTACTTTTTTTCACACACACAGCATTTAGGAGTTCGTCCATTTTAACGTATGACCTTTCTGTAACCCCTCCGATATGCTTACATTTGAAAATAAATTATTCAAAACTATGCATTACATAAATGTTCATTTTTAATAACTTGATTTATGATAACATACACATATAAAACTATAAAACAAAATGAAATAATGATATGCATAAATACAATGTTTTTGAAACACTCACTTCACAATGCATACATTTTAAAGAATAAATACTAATGCCATTAACTATATCACATCACCGATTCTAAAATCATCCAGAAGGTTCTTTAAATTTTCTTTTTCAATTATCAATAATTATAATTTACAACATTTTATGAACGATATTTTCTCAATATTTCAATTATTCTTTACAATTATTTTCAATGACATATGCCTGCCTTTTTTTTTAGATTAAAGCTGTGAAGATGATATGCTATTTCAAGACTAAATATTCTTGACAATGTATAAAGTTGGCCAGATGACAAGGAATATTTGTTTTATTTTCCATGAATTGTTCCCTTTTTCTTTTTCAATCTTCCCTTTTTATGAAAATACATCCAATTTTTAACATGCAAACATGCCTTCCTAGCCAATAATCTTTCATTTTAATCTGAGCAAAGTTTTTCTTTCTAATCAATATTATGCTTGCTTTTATGAAAAAAATATTTTGGGTTTAGGATATTGGAAAAAATATTAAGCTGTCGAATATAATGTTACATGTAACAATTTTCATATGGTATAATCTGCTGTTTCAGGATCTAATGCATTCTGGGTAACAAAGGAAATAAAACCAATGCCACAACGTCTTTTTTCATGTTGGTGTACAAACAATGAGGATATCCATAGTCCTTTACATTCTGAAAAGGCGAATTTGTAGATACTTGTTAATTATATATATGAAAAATGTCTATTAATTTGTCTTATTTTACATACATTTTATCAGCATTATCCTTAAAGATACTATCATTTCTCAGCAAACATCTCACGTTTTTACAATAAAAACATTATAAAACTGAGTAAAATACCTAATGAAATGTTATAAACCGGTATCAATTACATGAGAATAAAATATAAGTGATTAACATCGTTGTCCTCGAAGAGATTCGAATAACAGAAGGATACGAGATTCATAATTCTGGTAAACACGGACTTGAACTAGAACATGAAAAAAACTATACCATAATTCTCTTACATGTAAACAGATAAACACGTAAGTTGTCCAAGTTGTTTGAAGTTATATGAAAGTTCTATGCAAGTATAAAAAGAAGCCATAATTCGGTTACATGAAACCTTTATAACATAATAAGATATAATCAGTTATCAAAGGCACCATATATATTAAAAATTCAGAAATTCATACAGTTAATATAATCATTTTTCATTTAAGATTTTCCTTTAATGATGTTCATTTGTAGATATTGTTATATCACATAAGCGGTACTTATTGAAGTGAAACATCAGCCTGTATATTCAGCACTTGGTGCGGATGGCGTGTTACTTTCAGTTATCGTGCTGTATTGATGTTCACTGCCATCTGAATGTGGCGTCAAATCCGAATAATGTGCAGTTGTCTGGTCAGATTGCGTAGGATATGGTGATTGTACATTTGATGTTGTCTGATGTCCGGAATCATTCACAACACTTGTATATGAAGGAGGTGGGGCTGAATTATTTCCTTTACTATATGTTGGGGTAGTTTGACCAACTGCAAAAGCACCATTGACTTGGCCTCCGTAAGGCTGTGTATAAGGCTGTGAATAAGGCTGTGTATAAGGCTGTGTATAAGGCTGTCCATTTGGCTGTACATCTGTGAAAAAAAAACGACATTTAGAAATTAGTTCAAAAGTTGTCGTCTTTTATTCAACAGTGACTTCAGTTGATACCTATTCGATGACTAATAAATTGAGAATCGAAATTGGGAACGTTTCAAAGAGACAACAACTCGACCATAGACAAGACAACGGAAGAAGTTCCCCAATAGGTCTTCAATGCAGGGAGGATGACTAAACTTAAATTACACACAAAAAACTAGAATTGAAAATAATACAAGACTAACAAAGGCCAGAGGCTTACATTTGTTGTGTTGTATGAGTTAGTGTCAGTTTGTTGTATGCGTATTTGTCAGTTTATTGTCACGTGACTTGCGTAAAGTTTTAAACCGAATGGACAGGTTATATATACATGAGTAATGTTGATGGAATTCGGCTGTTATCTGCTTTTTTGTCCGGTTGTTGTCTCTTTGACACCTTCCCTATTTCCATTCTCAATTTTATGTAATATTGTATGCCTAATGGTAAGGTTATACTATGTTATGTTTGATGAGAAATGTTCAGTTTATACATGTGTAATATCGTATGTGTAAAAATACGCATATACACGTGTCACGTAGTATGAGTAATGATCAGTGTATACATGTGTATTGTTGTATGAGTAATGATCAATATCTACATGTATAATGTTGTATGAGTAATGGTCAGTTTATACATATGTAATGTTGTATGAGTAATGGTCAGTTTGTACATGTGTAATGTTATATTTATAGTCGCCAGTTTTCGTCATGTGTAATCTTGTATGAATAATAGTCAGTTTATTCAAGTATAATGTTGTATGAGTATTGGTCAGTTTAAACATGTGTTATGATGTATGCTTAATGGTCAGTTTGTACATGTGTGATGTTATATTTATAATCGCCAGTTTATCGATATGTGTAATCTTGTATGAATAATGGTCAGTATATAAAATTGAGAATGGAAATCGGGAATGTGTCAAACAACCCGACCATAGAAAAAACTACAGCAGAAGGTCCCCAACAGGTCTTTAATGAAATAATACAAGACTAACAAAGGCCAGAGGCTCCTGACTTGGGACAGGCGCAAAAATGCGGCGGGGTTAAACATGTTTGTGAGATCTCAACCCTCCCCCTATACCTCTAGCCAATGAAGAAAAGTAAATGCAAAACAATACGTACATTTAAAATTCAATTCAAGAGAAGTCCGAGTCTGATGCCAGAAGACGTAACCAAAGAAAATAAACAAAATGACAATTATACATAAATAACAACAGACTACTAGCAGTTAACTGACATGACAGCTCCCGACTTCAATTAAACTGACTGAAAGATTATGATTTCATCATATGAACATCAGACACACTCCTTCCCGTTAGGGATTTAGTATCATACCATCATAACATATATGAGAAGAACATAACCCGTGGCATGCCAACAACTGGTTTTTGAATAAATGTGTTTAGTTCCGATGCAAAGACCCTATAAGTGAATCAATATTAGCGCCAAAATATGCAATCTTTAATGACCTGACAACAGTATCGTAACTATATCCTTTCTTAATAAGTCTATTCAAAGGTTTTGTTAGTTTCTATGATGAATACTGACACCTTTGTGCTTTATAAAAAATATTTCCATAAAAAATTGGATGTGAAATACCCGAGCGTATAAAAAGTCTGCATGTTGACTTATATTTACGAATGATGTCCTTATTTCGATGATAAAATTTAGTAAATGTTTTGACTAGTTTGTGACATCGAAAACCCTGGTGTAATAATTTTTCAGTAATACATAAATTTCTCTCGTTAAAATCTAAAACATTGTTACATACACGAGCAAATCGTACAAGTTGACATATATAAAACCAGTATAAACATGTATAATGTTGTATGAGTAATGCATATGTTATGGTGCATGAGTAATGATCAGTTTGTTTATGTGTAATGTTATATTTATAATCGCCAATTTATCGACATGTGTAATCTTGTATGAGAAATAGTCAGTTTATACATGTATAATGTTGTAAGTAATGGTCAGTTTATACATGTGTAATGTTATATGAGTAATGGTCAGTTTGTACATGTGTAATGTTATATTTATAGTCGCCAGTTTTCGTCATGTGTAATCTTGTATGAATAATAGTCAGTTTATTCAAGTATTATGTTGTATGAGTATTGGTCAGTTTAAACATGTGTTATGATGTATGCTTAATGGTCAGTTTGTACATGTGTGATGTTATATTTATAATCGCCAGTTTATCTATATGTGTAATCTTGTGTGAATAATGGTCAGTATATAAAATTGAGAATGGAAATCGGGAATGTGTCAAACAACCCGACCATAGAAAAAACTACAGCAGAAGGTCCCCAACAGGTCTTTAATGTAGCGAGAAATTCCCGCACCCGGAGGCAAACTTCAGCTGGCCCCTAAACAAATATATACTAGTTCAGTGATAATGAACGCCATACTAATTTCTAAATTGTACACAAGAAACTAAAATTGAAATAATACAAGACTAACAAAGGCCAGAGGCTCCTGACTTGGGACAGGCGCAAAAATGCGGCGGGGTTAAACATGTTTGTGAGATCTCAACCCTCCCCCTATACCTCTAGCCAATGAAGAAAAGTAAATGCAAAACAATACGTAAATTTAAAATTCAATTCAAGAGAAGTCCGAGTCTGATGCCAGAAGACGTAACCAAAGAAAATAAACAAAATGACAATTATACATAAATAACAACAGACTACTAGCAGTTAACTGACATGACAGCTCCCGACTTCAATTAAACTGACTGAAAGATTATGATTTCATCATATGAACATCAGACACACTCCTTTCCGTTAGGGATTTAGTATCATACCATCATAACATATATGAGAAGAACATAACCCGTGGCATGCCAACAACGGGTTTTTGAATAAATGTGTTTAGTTCCGATGCAAAGACCCTATAAGTGAATCAATATTAGCGCCAAAATATGCAATCTTTAATGACCTGACAACAGTATCGTAACTATATCCTTTCTTAATAAGTCTATTCAAAGGTTTTGTTAGTTTCTATGATGAATACTGACACCTTTGTGCTTTATAAAGAATATTTCCATAAAAAATTGGATGTGAAATACCCGAGCGTATAAGAAGTCTGCATGTTGACTTATATTTACGAATGATGTCCTTATACCGATGATAAAATTTAGTAAATGTTTTGACTAGTTTGTGACATCGAAAACCCTGGTGTAATAATTTTTCAGTAATACATAAATTTCTCTCGTTAAAATCTAAAACATTGTTACATACACGAGCAAATCGTACAAGTTGACATATATAAAAACAGTATATACATGTATAATGTTGTATGAGTAATGCATATGTTATAGTGCATGAGTAATGATCAGTTTGTTTATGTGTAATGTTATATTTATAATCGCCACTTTATCGACATGTGTAATCTTGTATGAGAAATAGTCAGTTTATACATGTATAATGTTGTAAGAGTAATGGTCAGTTTATACATGTGTTATGGTGTATGAGAAACGTTCAGTTTGTACATGTGTAATGTTATATGTATAATTGCCAGTTTAGCGTCATGTGTAATCTTGTCTGAGTAATAGTCAGTTTATACATGTATAATTTTGTATGAGTAATGGTCAGTTTATACATTTGTTATGGTGTATGAGTAATGGTCAGTTTGTACATGTGTAATGTTGTATTTATAATCGCCAGTTTAGCGTCTGTGTAATCCTGTCTGTGTAATAGTCAGTTTATACATGTATAATGTTGCATGAGTAATGCTCAGTTTCTATATGTGTAATTTTGTATTCCTAATGGTCAGTGTATACATGTGTGATGTTGTATGAGTAATGGCCAGTAAATACATGTATGATGTTGTATGAGAATAATCAAAATTGTTCTGCTGTACCCTGTTTGTTAAACATTATCTCCAAAAGGGAGTGTTTAAATTTATCTTTTTTCAAGATAAAAGGGTTGTATTTCAGAACATTTTCATTTCAAGTATCTGTATTTACGAGACATGTCTTAATTCGTTTGAAAATAACCCATCAAAGTCATTTTATAGAATATATAATTATGCTTTACAGGAAACGGAAACGGAACTGTTTTTATAACTTACGTGCGACTGTCCCATTAGACGTACTGATATATGACACCGTTGCACCGGGATTAGTTGATGTAACCACTTGTCCTCCATATGCAGTACTTCTGCGGTTTGCATTACAGACACAGATAATTACAGTTATAAATATGCCCATTCCGACGAGAGAACCAATCACAATGCCCGCGATCGCTCCTCCAGATCTATGAAAGCAAGAATGCAAAAGGGTTAAAGTTTAACATCCCTGTGCTTTTCAATTTTATTTTTACACATACCTTATTGGTGTTACTTGCATTATTTGTAAAAATTACTCTCGCATCAAAGAAGCCATTTTCGGCTTTTGACACGCATCTATGGTTCATTTTTTCATTGAGATTACATAACCTTTGGTTGTTTAATTAGCTTATAACTGTATTGTTGGATTTGATATGTGTGTTAATCTTCATAGTACACTGAAAGATGACAATCAGACTAGAGTTCCTTGTTAAAGTGAATAAATCCGTATTTAACCAAACCAAAAACATACAATCTATGGTTGCTTTAGTTGGGGTTTAGTTTGTATACAGCTTTTTAACAACACTAAGTTAATGTAAAACAATATTTCACACTGATAGTTTTGTAATGATGCCTGTATTTCTATACGTTTTAAATGACATGCAATTGACGAGAAGGGTTTTAAAGGCTCATGAACATGAAGAAAGGGTATATTTATACACATGCACTTATAAACGGTCAAACGAAAACATGTATGCATGATTCATCCCGCATAGCCAAACATCTGCCCGTTTCTCTAGCAAGAGAACGCCATAAGGGAGACGGATTTATATAAGTTTCTCTTGTATTGTTTCCGAATCAAAGTATTTCTAATGTATACTTTTATTTCGTGCACCTTTGAAATAAAATATTGTTTTAACTAAAACATAAAATACTAAATACAAAATTCAACTGAACCAGGCATGCTCATAAACAATATGATTATATCAAACACTTAGCTATTTATATCTTATGAACAACAACTATCTTAATTCGTGAATTGGCTTTATTTACCGACAAAACGAGTTGATGATACCAATCTTTATATATAAAGAAAGAATATATTCAAATAGAACAGAACAGAACAGAACATATTTTATTTCCAATTAAGGGCCCACAAGGAGCATACAGAGCATACATGCATAAGGAAAAAGAATATTAATTTGATAGATATATAGATACAAACATTTTTTACATACAGTAACAATACAATTACTAACTCATATTCACTTTAATAAATTTACCAACAGCATTACGGACCTGATTGTCTTCACAGTTTAATAAATAAATAAATATATGCTGATTATCAAGTATAGAAAAATTTGGAATTCGTTGGCAAACTAAGTCAAAGATAGCATCTCTAATTGATTAAAAATTTTCACAGTTAGTTAAAAAATGGATTTCATCTTCAACACAGCCAGGGGAGCATTTTTTGCAAATTCTTTCATTTCGTGGAATATTTGAAAAACTATTATTAAATATGATTAAAGCATTGTCGCTGACAAATCATCATTACAATATATCGACCTCTTTATTCACGGCAAAAGTGTCCAAACTTTCACCCCGTCTGTGATTTCTGATTACATAGGGATGATTTCTTATCTCTTCAAATTATACAAGACTTCGATAAGATAAAAAAAAAAAAACAATAAAAGAACACATGGACGTTTAAAGAGATATTTAAAAATGTTAAATGAAAACTTCTTTAAATCGAACATTGTCAAATAAGTATTATTACAATATATAAATGAAGTTTTACTATAGTTTCAGTGGATACAGCATATACACGTAGACTGCTTTTTCGATGAGGACCTTCCTATAGTCACTTGATCTTTAATTAACAACACTCCAATTGTGAAACTCATTTTATGATTTTTTAAATTCCACAAGAAAAATTAGACAATACAGTAATTGCAGACACGGAAACAATAATAAAACAATCTAAGGTATCATGGAATAAGGCTCGAGGAAAGAAAAATTTGGAAGACTTCTCTTTTGCAACTTCACAGCATCTTTGGGGCGTGGAGATACCGAGTTTAGGATGTTCCAATTGTGATATAGAGTGTTATTATTCGAACATCGTCGATGCAAAAAAACAAGCTGAAACAGAAACTTTACCACACAAAACTTTCGTAAAATACCTTAAACCATACTGGACTCATCACGTCAAATCGCTGCATGAAAATATGGCTTCAAAACGCCAACAATGGATTTCTTGTAATAGGCCAAGAGGTGAACACGTCATATTTCAAGAATACAAATCAGCCAAACGAAATTTCCGACGGGAATTACGAAATGCATATCAAAAGCATATGCAAGAAACATATGATTCACTCGAAAAGGATTTCAATATAGATGAAAAACGTCTCTGGTCATTTCTGAACAAAAATAAAAAGTCTAAAAGCTGCTTATCAAAACTTATGGTAAATGGAAGACAATGTTCGACTCAGGATGATATCTTAGATGGATGGGCAGATCACTTCGAGTCAATCTTCAAACAAAATACTGAATCAGATCCGGTTAGTGACAAGGAACGGGCTATAACCAAGACTGGTGAGGTTGCTCACAAAGATTTCAGAGGCACATTTTATGACAATACTAGGCTACATATTACAGTTAACGAAGTGGGAAAGGTATTGAAGTGCCTAAAAAATAATAAAGCGTCTGGATTGGATAACATCGAATATGAACATCTGAAATACGGTGGAAACAGTTTGAGAAATCACATGACAAAACTTTTTAACTTAGTTTGTTACAACTTTTATTCTCCAAAATCTTGGAAATCAAGTTTGATTGTTCCTTTATTTAAAGGAGGAAACAAATGTAAAAGTGATTCAAACTCATATCGAGGAATAAGTTTAGCACCGTGTATTGGAAAAGTGTTTGATAAAAACTTTGATTTAAAACTTGAATTGAAGAAAGACAACAAATGTTTTCCAAACCCACAGCAAACGGCATATCAGCAGTGTCTATCGTGTTTACATACATCATTTAATATCCATGAATCCGTTTATCACCATATTGAAAGACTTGGAAAAGTTATACTAGTAGTTGTTTTACTTGATTCAACAAAGGCATTTGACACGGTTTGGCACAACGGATTGTTGTACAAACTGCTTGAATATGGAGTAACTGGAAAACTATGGTTGCTTATAGCTAATATGTACTCGGACGCTAAAAGTGCAGTTCCTTACAACGGACAAATCTCACGTTTCTCCCCAGTTTATCGTGGTGTTCGCCAAGGGAGCAGCTTATCATCTAAATTGTATTTGTTATACATCAATGACTTGTAAGAAGAGCTTTCCGACTGTAGACGTGGCATACTCGTAACGGACATTCATATTTCATCACCCGTTCAAGCAGATGATATCGCTTTGATCAGTACTAACTGTTGTAACATGCAAACGATGGTAACAATATGCGAAAATTATAGCATTGATTGGAAATTTAAGTTTAATCCACTAAAAAGCATTCAACTTAATTTTTCCAAATCAAAACAACATACGGATATTCTTCTGTACAACAGCAGCATACAATTGGAAATTTCCGCTGGACACGTAGGAGTCCTATTGAACAGTAACCTTAATTCTATGGACAGAACACTTCAATCCTGCAGAACATTAAGATCTTCAGCATTAGGGTTAATCAAATCAGGTTTATATCCTTCTGTTATCAGTATTGACACTTGTAACCGTATAGTTCGTCAGGTATGTTTCACGAAAGCTTTTTTCGGGTGCGAATTGTGGACCGAAATTACCAACACCGAGATTATACTATAAGAACGTGCACAGCGATATGTGTGTAAATCTATACAGGCAAACTAGATCTTATATGGTAAATGCGTTGATTGGATGGAAGTCCGCCGAGTCATACAGCAGATATTTCTCACCCGAGCTATGGAATTTAAATATAACTGTGTGAAACACCAACTTGGATTTATTCCCGATATACATAGAATTTTGATCAATTATGGATTGTCAGACTTTGATACTTACATGAGTACAGGTCATTTCCCAACTTACATTCAATTGAAGAAGAAAGTTAAAGTTGCCGTCCAAGAAATCGAGGAATCGTTGTGGCGTTTCAGGACACAAATAGACAAAGATTTTAAATTCTTCAGTCGTATACATACACTTTCCAAAGGTCTTCATCCTGCTTGGACTTTTAGCCGAAAACATCCATTACTTATAGAACAGTGCCGTTTTATTGTCAATCTATGTACCTTAACCCGTCCATATGAAGAACCGCTTTTTATGTGTGACAAGTGCGGAAGGTTTTTCGGTGATATAACTATTCACATCGTACTTTCTTGTGAAAATTTCCAGTCAAAAAGGGACAAGTTTTGGTGCGATTTAATAGATATAGGTCCAATCGAATTCAGTGCCTATCTACATAGCTTAACTGACGAAGACTTTTTAGCATGCATCTTATCATGTCATACAGACTTCGATCTAAACGAAGATAAACGGACCATGTTTCAAAGGGCCTGCATCACAAACATATACTGGATGTGTGCGACTTGAATTAGATGAAAAGAACAATTTCTACATATTAGACAATTAGTTATGTTAAAGATTCTACTGTGTGAACATTAATTGCTACTTTCTTAGGCTGATAAACATTTAATTTTATTCTCTTGGTACGCATTCTTCACATTTATATATTTGTGTAAAGGTTAATTTTGATATATTGTATGTACATATACTGTCCTATCTTCCAACTTTACTTTACTTCAACTATTGATCTAACTAATGCTCTTCATTATTGGAGGAAATAAAGATATATATATCAAGTATAGAAAAATTTGGAATTCTTTGGCAAACAAAGTCAAAGAGAGCATCTCTAATTGATTAAAAATTTTCACAGTTAGTTAAAAAAAAATGGATTTCATCTTCAACACAGCCAGGGGAGCATTTCTTGCAAATTCTTTCATTTCGTGGAATATTTGAAAAACTATTATTAAATATGATTAAAGCATTGTTGCTGACAAATCATCATTACAATATATCGACCTCTTTATTCACGGCAAAAGTGTCCAAACTTTCACCCCGTCTGTGATTTCTGACTGCATAGGGATGATTTCTTATCTCTTCAAATTATACAAGACTTCGATCAGATAAAAAAACAATAAAAAAAACATATGGACGTTTAAAGAGATATTTAAAAATGTTAAATGAAAACTTCTACAAATCGAACATTGTCAAATAAGTATTATTACAATATATAAATGAAGTTTTACTATAGTTTCAGTGGATACAGCATATAAACACGTAGAGTGCTTTTTCGATGAGGACCTTGCTATAGTCACTTGATCTTTAATTAACAACACTCCAATTGTGAAACTCATTTTATGATTTTTTTTAAATTCCCCAAATGGCTTTGAATCTATTATAATTACTTGCACTTACACTGTGGAACTGTAATAAAAGTCGTAATCACTGTCATAATTATAGTTATCATAGTCTGCACAACACGGATTGTATGAAGTGTAACTGCAGCAACCATTAGCACAGTAGGTTCCACCATAGCGAGAATAGCTATTGATATAGTATGTACAGTAAGACACTCCATTCGCTGTTTCTGAAGAAAGGAATATAGGTTTTTATTTAATATTCATACTATAGACTGCATATAAAAAGAAAAAGAGATGTGCAATTGTTTGCACCTGTCTTAAGTAAGGAGTTCAGTAGTTGTCGTTTGTTGATGTTATTCATAAGTGTTTCTCGTTTCTCGTTTTTATATAGATTAGACTATTGGTTTACCTGTTTGAATGGTTTACACTTGCAATTTTGATACACTTTATAGCTTACTGTTTGGTGTGAGTCAAAGCACCGTGTTGAAGACCGTACTTTTAAATTATAACGTCGTGATCGAGTTTTTCGCATTTTTCTATCCAACTGAAAATTATGTCATCATTTCAAAAACAGAGACAAGTTTATATTTATTCTACAGTTCTACCTTTCGCAACTATTCGCTTAACCGTAGGAATGTAAATCCAGAAAAGCGATTCTGTCGCATGAAATGTGTAGAGGTTTTTTTTTTCATTTTATTTTACTGCTGTATTAACATGATTTATAACAAACCTTTCTTTAATTTATATAAAAGAAGATCTTAAATTGTCCGTTTACATATTTATATATTTTTTAAGAAACCAGGGTTTTAATTCCCTCAGGCAAATATTACCTAACATGTATATAGATTAGATTGTAAGGTCGATAATTTTTTTCATTTACATTTAGCTCTTCAACTGTTTCGTTCCTCGTGAATACATCTATGGCTTTCACATATTTTGTGTTGGCCGTTCCAAATGAGGATAAATCAAGAAAAGCGCTTTGGACGCATACGTCATCTATAAAGTGTAGTTTCCTTATTTGAAGATACACAATTTTGATTCTTTGAAGTTGGGTTTCTATATTAAACGCTGGTATTGTTCTCATTATTAATTTTCTGTCTTGCATTAAATGTTCAAATACAATTAAAAAAATGTATATGAATCAAAAATGTTCTAAAGAAAAAACGACGGAGAAAAGGTTGGGAAGGACCCACAAAGGCAACGAATATTGGCTGATTTAATGTGCATAAAGGTAAAAAAAAAATTAAGACTAAGACACAGAACTAAATGAGCGTACAAATGTTCCCCGAATGCTTTATGCGGCGATGTTTGTCGTGTAAATCTTATAATAGCCACAGTTAAATTGAAGTCTGGAGCTTGCATGTCAGTTAACTGCTAGTAGTCTGTTATTATTTATGTATTATTGTCATTTTGTTTATTTTCTTAAGTTACATCTTCTGACATCAGACTCGGACTTCTCTTGAATTGAATTTAAATGTGCGTATTGTTATGCATTTACTTTTCTACATTGGTTAGAGGTATAGGGGGAGGGTTGAGATCTCACAAACATGTTTAACCCCGCCTCATTTTTTCGCCTGTCCCAAGTCAAGACCATCTGGCCTTTGTTAGTCTTGTATTATTTTAATTTAAGTTTCTTGTGTACAATTTGGAAATTAGTATGGCGTTCATTATCACTGAACTAGTATATATTTGTTGAGAGGCCATCTGATGGACACCTCCGGGTGTTGGAGTTTCTCGCTGCATTGAAGACCTGTTGGAGACCTTCTGCTATTGTTTTTCTATAGTCGAGTTGTTGTCTCTTTGACACATTCCCCATTTCCATTCTCAATTTTACATAATTTACCATATCAGTGTTAGATTTATAAAATTCGTTTTTGTGATTAGAAATTGTTCGCGGTCAAGGCATTATGGATAACTGTTAGGTTATTGTATTTGTCGATGTAATTTTCTTTAATTTTTGATTTAAAGAATGTTAACTTTGGTCCTCTTGTTTTTGTACCATTGCCAGATTTTTGGAATCTCCTGGTTTTATCCATGCATTTATATGTCATTCTTATTTTCACGACAAACTATTGTTTGGTTATTTGATAAGGATAAACTTGAAAATGGAAACAGAAATTGTGTCCAAGAAATAATAACACGACCAAAAAGCAAAATTCAGCCAAAGGCCACCAAAGGGTCTTCAACGCAGAGAAAAAAAACGCATCCGGAGTTGGGCTTGATTTCGCCATAAACAATAATAAAATTGAGAAAGGAAATGGGGAATGTGTCAAAGCGAAAAACAACCCGATCATAGAGCAGACAACAGCCGAAGGTCACCAATGGGTCTTCAATTTAGCAAGAATTCCCGCACCCGTAGGTGTCCTTCAGCTGGCCCCTAAAATGTGTATATTAGTACAGTGATCATGGACGTCATACTAAACTCAGAAATATAAACAAGAAACTAAAATAAAAAATCATACAAGACTAACAGAGGCCAGAGGCTCCTGACTTGGGACAGGCGCAAAATTGCAGCGGGTTTAAACATGTCTATGAGATCTCAACCCTCCTCCTATACCTCTAGCCAATGTAGAAAAGTAAACGCATAAAAGTACGCACATTAAAATTCAGTTCAAGAGAAGTCCGAGTCCGATGTCAAAAGATGTAACACAAAAAATGACAATAATACATAAATAACAACAGACTTTTAGCAGTTACATGTAACTGACATGCCAGCTCCAGACTTCAATTACACTGATTGAAAGATTATGTCTTCATCATATGAATATCAGGCACAATCCCTCCCGTTATGGGTTTAGTATTATCATACTATGATAAAATATGTAAGAAGAACGTAACCCACGTCATGCAAATAACTGTTTTTTTTAAATAAATGTGTTTAGTTCCGATGCAAAAACTCTATAAGTGAATCAATATTAAAGCCACAATATGCAATCTTTAATTACCTGACAACAGCATCGTAACTATATCCCTTCTTAATATTTCTGTTTAAAGGTTTTGTAAGCTATTGAGGTGAATACTGACATTTTTGTGCTTTGTAAAAAATATTACCATAAAAAATTAAATGTGAAATACCTGAACGTATAAAATGTCTGCATGCTAAGTTAAATTTACGAATTATTTCCTTATACCGGTGATAAAACTTAAATGTTTTGATCAGACTGTGATATCAAAAACCCTGGTGTAATAATTTTTCAGTAATACATAAATGTCTCTCGCTAAAATCTAATACGTTGGAACATACAAGAGCGAATCGTACAAGTTGAGATATATAAACACCATAAGATGGTGACAAGGGAACGTCACCATCTAAAAATGGATAATTAACGATAGGAAATGAAAAATCATCTCTTTTATCATAAATTTTTGTATTAAGCTTTCCGTTTATGATATATATATCAAGATCGAGGAAAGGGCAGTGGTCATTGATAGTATTAGCTTTATTTAAAGTAAGTTCAACAGGATAAATTTCTTTTGTATACATACTGAAGTCGTCATTATTGAGAGCCAATATATCATCCAAATATCTAAAAGTATTGTTACATTTTTGTATCAAATGTTGTTTCGATGTGTCTTTGCTAATGTATATATATATGCTATTTTAGCAAAATGGATGCCACACTAAACTCTAAATCATACAAATAATCCAAAATTTAGTTAAAAGCAAACAAGACTAACAAAGGCTAGAAATTCCAGACTGGGAACAGACTCATACAAAGAAGATGACATGTCTTGTTTGTACCTTGAATAGAATTGATATTTTTAAATTAACATAAATACAATCAACAGTTGTGTACCGCTGTTCGAACGACATAAATCGATTTTAGAGAGAGAAAAATCCCGTGTAACATACTAAAACAATGGAAACACTGAAGTGCAACAAAATACCAAAACGTCAATGCAACACACACAGAAACGAACTATAAGATTACCAAGACAAGACAAGACAAGACAAGACTGTATTACAACTTAGGCACACGTATGGTGCTACAAGAGGATAACAATTATACATTAACAATTACTTATATACTTATACATTTACAAGCAAGACACACAATAAATTAATAATTGATACCATACAATAAAACTGAAATATATTCATCATTGCCATTTTCATGACATTCAGATCGATGATATAAACATCGGGTATTTTAATATCATAAAAACAAGATTATTTGTTTTATGAATGTTTATATCATCAGAATGACATGAGTCATGTATTTATGCATAATATGTTGAAATAATATAACTTATGGTATAAAAAAATCTACATATTCTATTTTTGATACCCTTAAAAAAATACGCAGGATGTGTTAAAGCAGACATTTTTTTGTCCGCAAGAGGTCAAAAGAACTCTCAATTTTATTTATTTACATTAACCGTTTGTACTCTATTACCCCAATGTTGTTATTTTTTTCAGCACACCCTTGTTTATTATCGAAAGAATTTTAACCGTGATTTAAATGTAAATAAATATATAATTAAACTGTGTGTGAAATTACATCCGGGTTCATTGATCTTTTGAACAGCCAAAATAACATTAAAATGGTTTTCTAAAGTGGTAAATACGACAAGATATTAACACATGCTCAATATCCAACCACCAAGCTATTTGTAAGCACATCACATGACATGTTAGTTTTATTTTCATGGTAAAAAAAATAAACAAAATTTAATGGGTTTTTTTTAATTGTTTTTAAAACAGCTATAAGTATTTTCGAAACGAAGTTGCAATACAATTCAAATATCTATTAAACATTTCTTATTAACTTGCTTTTTTTTCATGCTATTGTCGAATAAAAATAAATCCGTCCATTTATTTCATATGTTTCATGTAATATGACGATTGCATTTACTCATTAATAGACTAAAGAGTGTATAATACGGATATTTTTTTCCTAGGTAAATTGGGCAAGTATACATTATCATATGGTAGAACGAATAACACGTGAAACACCTAAAAGTGTATTTCTATTATAGAATAAAAAGATGTCATAAGCAAATTGACGATTTCCTCAATGATTTTGTTTTATTCGCATTAATGAACAATGACAAATACCCATACATTCCTTGACCTTGAAACAGTTATACCAAAATCTGCGCAATATCTTTGCTTCATTATACTATATGAAAGAGTTAACAGTTTGTTTTCAAAGGTTCAATTTTATAACTTTACAAACAAAATATTTGTTTGTTGCTTATATAGTTCTACATAATTCATTGACAATTTGTCTATTTTGTTTAAAGAAAAATAGTCCCGTTGTAAACATGTTAAATGGAAAAGACAGGTATATATTATTGATAAATGTTATTATCACAAGTTAATGCATATGGAAGCAGTTATTTGATACAACAGTGGCTTTAGATACGCGTGTGGTGTTCCGTGAAGGGACCGGAGTAATAAATAATAGGTCATACTATCTAAAGTCATCCTTACTTACTTACTTACTTACTTACTTACTTACTTACTTACTAACTAACTTACTTACTAACTTACTTATTTCATTTGTTTTGATATTAAATAAAATTCAATTAAATCAAACTACGTGTACTCATATTATATTGTGTGTAGGTTTACAGTATATTAATTTCCTTTAATATTTTTTTATAATTATGATTCAATTAATATGTTCTTTTCGGAATCAGTCCGGGTGCATAGCTTTAAAAATTCATAATTGCTATCATGTTTGTATGTTGGCTTGTTAAAATAATTTTTTATAAACAATTTACCTCAATGAAACCCAATTATCAAATATATTTATAAACCGTGACAAAGTATTGCCTTTTCCGTTTGATCTGAATCCTTGAAAAGCTTTTTTGGCCAATATAGAATGGCAAAAACTGATTTATTCTATAATTAATACAGATGGACCAAAAGTGTCGTTATAAAAGTGTAAACGCAATTTAAAATGTTATACAATGTATACATGGTTTGCGTGAAATAAAAGTAGTTAAAAGAAATAAATTGTGACTATTGTGTTCTTCTTACCTGCAAGCAAAGATAAAAGATAAAGTCCTAAAACACAGACGATGTTGTTCGCCATTTTTGTCAATGTTGAGGAGTTCAATTTATGTGATCAATACAAACACAGGTATTTTGAAATGAAGATAAAGAGAGCGTGAATAGGATCTAAAGGTAAGGAGGTCATTTAATTGTGTATTTATATCGGTGCAATGGCTTGGGTATATTGTTCAATTTCTTAAGAATGTTTATTTCATATGTACATAGGGATAATATCTTTGCTAAAAGACATAAGATTACATGTTTTGCAAAATAGCAATTTTTTACATGCAGTTTATAAGTTATTCACTAAAACTAACTGACGAAAACGTGTTCATTTTTTCATGAGATTCATTTGTTATATCCCAAAACTTTAAATTTTTATAAAAGTTGAAAACTTCGCCTCAAGGTGGTATATTTTATATTTTAAGCTATTATATATGAATAACAATATATTAGGATCGGGAAATATATGTGCAAAAATTGTGTACACTAAAAATACAAATCCGTTAAATTATATTAAGAATGCGTAGCAAAAGCTGAAAATGAATATGCAATTCAAAATAAAAATCCTCCGTCCCACAGAATATCGAATAGTTGCCCTTAAGATCAATGAAACAGCAAGCCAAGGTATAAAATGTATAACATGTATACACATTTTAATAAAGAATGCAAATTTCTTAATATACTTTATAATAAGATATCTGAATAACTTCATAAAAGAGGGACGAAAGATACCAAAGGGACAGTCAAACTCATAAATCTAAAACAAACTGACAACGCTATGGCTAAAAATGAAAAATACAAACAGACAAACAATAGTACACATGACACAACATAGAAAACTAAAGAATAAACAACACGAACCCCACCTAAAACTAGGGGTGATCTCAGGTGCTCCGGAAGGGTAAGCAGATCCTGCTCCACATGTGGCACCCGTCGTGTTGCTTATGTGATAACAAATCCGGTAATTAGTCTTATTTGGTAGGTCACATTCATGAAAGGGGAGGGGATTGTAGTTACGACGTAAGGAACATTTCCGATATCATTTGTGACACGGTTATTCCATAACGGTTAACCAACTCGTGATGGCGTCCGTAAAATTTACGAAGGGATGATTTCAACTTCACCATTTGGAACTCTTGGTTGAATAGCTTCCCTGTGAGCAGTAACCCTTTATCAAGAAAATCATGATAGGAAATGCAAGCACGGAAATATCGTATCAATTGGGAGATATATACCCCGTATGCAGGTGCTGCTGGAATGTTGCTACTTAAAAATGGAAATTTCACAATTGGAAAGCTGAAATCATCTCTTTTGTCGTAAAGTTTTGTTTTCAACCGACCCTCATTGTCAATTTCTAGATGTAAGTCAAGATATGAAGCCGACTTAAATGTATCTGTAGTATCCTTTATGGATTCGATGGAATAGATGCGTTCCACATAGTCACCAAATTTTGAATTGTTTAGTGAAAGAACGTCATCTATATAGCGAAAAGTAGAGTTAAAGGATATTGGTCGATGCCACTGCTGGTGGACGTTTCGTCCCCGAGGGTATCACCAGCCCAGTAGTCAGCACTTCGGTGTTGACATGAATATCAATTATATGGTCATTTTTAAATTTTCTGTTTACAAAACTTTGAATTTTTCGAAAAACTAAGGATTTTCTTACCCCAGGAGTAGATTATCTTAGCCGTATTTAGCACAACTTTTTGGAATTTTGGATCCTCAATGCTCTTCAACTTTGTATTTATTTGGCTTTTTAACTATTTTGATCTGAGCGTCACTGATGAGTCTTATGTAGACAAAACGCGCGTCTGGCGTATAAAATTATAATCCTGGTACTTTTGATAACTATATTGCTAACTTCTTATTTTTCTTCCTAAGAAGTTCCTGCATGAAGTCAGTCTCATAATAATAAAGAAACAAGTCGGCAAGTAGAGGGGCACACAAGATATCTTAGAATTGAATAGATAAAAAATGGCCTGTCAGATATCTATGTTGTATCAACATATCGTAGCTGAGTTTTCAAAATGTAGAATACTTCAAATTAAAAATCTCACAAAATCGCGAAGCCTTTGTAAATGTGGTTGAGATGCTAACTTCCTTTTGTACATGGCAATGAAATAAAAAAATATAAGGTTTGTGGATTACTTAAGAATTTAATTTATTTAAACAGAAATAAGAAAATGTACAGGTACTAGTATACGATTCTCGAAGCCATTATACCACAATTTTCAAGTTTACATACGATATTTTGGAAGCAATTAAAGTTGGCAATTTTGTCACAAGTCATTTTTTTCAAATGTTTTGATTGGTCTAACTGTATGCTCTTTTTCTATGCTGACTACCTGTCGTAGACAAGGAAAACTACAACCATGCTATTGCATATGCTTGGAAACAGCATTTAATGGCAGTATTTTATTTTCAGGATTGTTCATCACAGATTAATATGAGGGTGTTGATGCTGATGACTCATCTTTGATCAGATCTTTATGACTTGATGTGTATACATCATTATCGCTATTTTACAAAATAAATCTTTGATCTTACTGACTTTTTCCCTTTCTCAACACAGTAGAGTGATATGAAAAATAATAGCTAGAAACTAAAGGCGCACGTTCCAGTGGTCAATGAAATTAACAACGTCGTCATGAGTAAAATAGCGATCATAATTCAACTCAATTATATTGCTTATCTCACTTTCGCCATATCGGCTCAAGCAAGAAAGTCAATTTTGTTGAAATAATCATCGATAATCTATAAATATTTCCTTCATATGACTATCTTGATAGGGTATACTAAATGAGAGTGTAAAACTGAATAACTGAAACATTAAAAGCTCAAATTATTTTGTGTACATGAAGCGTTTGCCCAACCATAGATTTGTACCTGTACCTTCATCTACATTAGTAACAACAAGTATTAAATTTTAGATCTCTTGACATCCGTATAAGAACCAATTAGTCAACGACTGATCGTGTTTTTTGGATGACAGCAATAAAACCTACATATATTGTTTTAACTAATATATATAGATATGTCCCTTTAAGACCTTTGTTTATATAGTCATGAACCACTATATAGTATAATTTTTTTTAGTAAACATCTACTTAGTTTTGTTTTCCGATACAAAAACTACAGCCTATAAACCAATAGTGGAAATGTTTTAAGACAATTAAGATAGAGATGACAATCGCGGCCGTATACAATTAGATGATGCATTACCTCACATAACAACGGTGTAATTAGCAGTAGAACTCGCTACACGCAAATATGACCAGGTTAACATGGCTAGCAACCCATACACAGCCAACAAAAATGACGAACCACAACCCTTATCAACTAAGGGTCATTGTTATAGCTTCGTCTTGACAATGTTTTTCAGTATATCAATAATTATCCATTGTCACGACATAAATCATAAAATGAGAGGAAACAAATCTGGGATACAATCTAAAACTAAGGGAAACACATCAACTATGAGAGAGAAAAAAACAAAATAACAGAAACAGTGAATTGCAACAAAAAGTCAAAACAACAATGCAACACACAGAGAAACGAACAATAAGATAACAGCTGCCATTTTCCTGACTTGCTACAAGACGAAAAACAAATGGTGAGTTGAACCTGGTTTTGTTGCTAGCCAAATCTCGCAATTTGCAATGTTAAATATTACATTTAAATGACCAAGTTACATGACAGGAATACAGTACAAATAAATAGAAAAACATTCAGGACAGAAATATACAAATAAACAATACAATAGAACATTACTAAATGCTTATAAATATCAAAGGTATCAAGTAGTAAAGATAAAGACCGGCATTGATCAATTTCTTGTAACCTGAGTTTTCGTTGTACTGTCAGATGTCATATTCTCACACCACGTCATCGCCGTGAACGACTGCAGTGAGCCACCCATCGTCAACAGTGTCGACATCAGCAGTCAAGACAGTTATACAGTCAGACGAACACCGTTTTTGCATTACAAATACTGATGGCAGGACACGAATCTTTAAAGTCATAATACGAAGTTTTTTGAAATTTTCAAGTTTTTGAAATTATTGAACTAATATATGCACTTTTTATATTTGAGTCAATACCCATATCTGTACGTTAATGATGATTTCGATGATACAAAGGATTTTGTTTTAAAAAGAGTGCACGTTCACTTCTTTAAGGGTAAAACTTAACTTTTCAAGCAAATGAAACATTTTCATTTAATTTTACATTTGTAGTTTAATATGACTTTAACGAAACGACTCCTATTGATTATACAATCTGATTAATTATAAATTTCAACCAAAATGAATGAGACATTCTTTTACTGTGAAATAGTCCAAACATTTTAAAGCAAAAGATATTCATTGTATAAATGTACGTATGGTATTGTTTTTCAATTTGTCTGTAACATTGTGCTACTATATTTTCTAACTCCGTACGATTTCATACATTTTGTTTCCATACCTGAACTGAAAAAGGATTCCATTTTGATAATGATTAAGTTGCAGTGTAAACAAGTTGTATCCAGAAAATGGCAGTAAAATAGTAAAACAATCATGTTAACTGAGTTTTTTTTCAAACTGTTTAATAGCATGTTATGAGTCAAAGTTATTTAAATAAGTGAAAGTTGCATCATTTACCGTATTGATAAAGAAAAGGGAATTAATCAGTTACTATTCAGTTCTCTTTAATATCAAAAGAAAAAGAAGGGTTCTAATTTATTAAATGTGTTTTCCGTTAGAATATTATAACAATCATCTAAGAAATCTTGTTTCACCCACAAAAAAAGGCAACAGTAGTATACAACTTTTCAATAGTCATAATTCAATTAAACAGAAAAACATGCTGATGAAAATTTACAACCAAGGGAAACAAGCAAATCACGTATTGGAGGAAACCAATGGAACAATAGAAAAAAATAACTTTAAAAAAATTATGCAAATATTAATAAAAACGGACTGTGGATAATTACTTCTGCTATATATTCCTTACTTGTTACATTTTATGAAACAATAGGTGGCTGGAACTGGTTTAATGGCTACAAAAATCTCCCACTTATATGGCAATGATAAAACTGCCGCTAAAATGAAAATACTACTTGACTAAAATACAGTAAAAACAAACGACTATTTTATCGAGTGATTGTTCATCAAGAGAATCTAAACATTACTTAAATTTTGTTCAGATAATCTTGTATGGTCTGTTGTAAGTGTCATATAGCGCTTGACCTTCGTCAGGAATATGTCAATTGTTTCCATTCGTTTGATGTGTTTTCGCTTTTAATTTCGCTATTGTATAAAAACTTTCCGATTTTTCCTGATAATGTTAAGATTTGGTGTCAGTTTTCTTTTCGCATATATATCGATTGTTTATTTTTTCTACCCACTTTTTATATTTAATGTATCATCCACTTGTATGGGAGAAAACAATTTAAATATTAATCATGATAATGCAAAGTCATTTTTTACTCTGCAAGGAATTTTCAAAACTACCATGCAGCGCTTTGCTTTTGCTTTTACCGATCGTAAGAAGTTAAACATTCCATTTGAACACGATTAATGAAAAGTGTAGGTCCACCTCAGTTACATATCAATATCTTATACCTCCCTATTTTCGAACTCCCCTACATTAATATAGCCATCAACGAATATATTATATGGGTTAAATGTTAGGTGCAAACAAATACTAATCAGCAGATGTCAGTAACAGAGTTAGATCAATAATGTAAGTGCAGAATTGTTCAAACTGTTTTATATGCTATTATTATAAAACGTTATTAAAATAAGTGAAAAATATAACATTTAAGAAGTTGTAAAATGAAAAACAGAGTCAAAAGTCATGTGTTCTAAGCTACTTGACAGCTCTCTTGAATATCAAAAGATAGGAAGGTTTTGAAAAGATTCAATGTTGATAGTTATCAAAGGTACCAGGATTATAATTTAGTACGCCAGACGCGCGTTTCGTCTACATAAGACTCATCAGTGACGCTCGTATTAAAATATCTATAAAGCCAAACAAGTACACAGTTGAAGAGCATTGAGGATCCAAAATTCCAAAAAGTTGTGCCAAAAACGGCTAAGGTAATCTATGCCTGGGATAAGAAAATCCTTAGTTTTTCGTAATATTCAATGTTTTGTAAACAGGAAATTTATAAAAATGACCACATTAATGATATTCATGTCAACACCGAAATGTTCTTCAACGTAGGTGTTTTATGGTGCATTCAAAAGAGGGACGAAAGATACCAGCGGGACAGTCAGACTCATAGATCGAAAGTAATCTGACAACGCTAATTTGGTAGGTCACATTCAATTGTTATTGCAGTGCAACAAATTGATATACTATTACTTAGTTTCCTTAAACATTGTAAACGTCTATTGTTTAGATTACCAGTGATTTTTAATGAAAAACAATGGAATAAAATAAATGCGTTCTTTGCTTTCACACGCTAGTTCATTTCATTGAAGAGAAGTTCCATGTATATAGTATATTGCATGGGAACGATGCCATGTTGGGACTGGAAGATGGTTATGTCAGTTGTGCAGCAAATATTCTATATGCATTCTACATTTTGTTTTTCGATGCTTTCGATTTTCTGTCCATATCTAATATGAAAGTCTTTCCAGCTGGTACAGTAATGAAAGGGATCAATGTAAATTATTAAAAATAAGGCAAGAAATGAAGTACCATCTGATTATAATCCCGTTTCCCTACAAATACGCAACTGCTTTCTGTTTGTCGATCATTTATATTATTAATATTTTCAATATCAAAAAGAGACCAAATCAACAACCGTCTAAATCACATTAATGATACACATTTCCACTTCCTATTAGATTTGCTCTAAAAGAGGGACGAAAGATACCAAAGGGACAGTCAAACTCATAAATCTTAAACAAACTGACAACGCCATGGCTAAAAATGAAAAGACAAATAGAAAAACAATAGTACACATGACACAACATAGAAAACTAAAGAATAAACAACACGAACCCCACCAAAAACTAAGGGTGATCTCAGGTGCTCCGGAAGGGTAAGCAGATGTGGCACCCGTCGTGTTGCTTATGTGATTACAAATCCGGTAAATAGTCTAATTCGGTAGGTCACATTCATGAAAGGGAAGGGGATTGTAGTTACGACGTAAGGAACATATCCGATATCATTTGTGAAACGGTTATTCCATAACGGTCAACCAACTCGTGATGGCGTCCGTAAAATTACGAAGGGATGATTACAACTTCACCATTTGGAACTCTTGGTTTAATAGCTTCCTTGTAAGCAGTAACCCTCTATCAAGAAAATCATGATAGGAAATGCAAGCACGGGAATATCGTATCAATTGGGAGATATATACCCCGTGTGCAGGTGCTGCCGGAATGTTGCTACTTAGAAATGGAAAGTTCACAATTGGAAAGCTGAAATCATCTCTTTTGTCTTAAAGTTTTGTTTTCAACCGACCCTCATTGTCAATTTCTAGATGTAAGTCAAGGTATGAAGCCGACTTAACTGTATCTGTAGCCCTTTATCTCCAATTCGATGGGATAGGTGCGTTCCACATAGTCACCAAATTTTGAATGCTTTGGTTTTTGAGTTATAAGCCAAAAAATGCATTTTACCCTTATATTCTTTGTTTGGCCATTGCGGCAATCTTGGTTGGTTTGCCGGGTCCCTGGACACATTTTTCAAACGAGATACCCCAATGATGAAGGTGGCCAAATTTGTTTTAATTTAGTCTAGTGGTTTAAGAGGAGAACATTTTTTTTAAAAGATTACTAAGATTTACGAAAATTGGTTAAGAATTGAATATAAAGAGCAATAACTCCTAAAGGGGTCAACTGACTATTTTGATCATGTTGACTTATTTGTAAATCTTACTTTGCTAAACAATATTGCTGTTTACAAGACAATAACCAAAAACAGCAAAATTTCCTTAAAATTACCAATTTAGGGGCAGCAACCTAACAACGGATTGTCTAAATCATCTGAAAATTTCAGGCCAGATAGATCTTGACCTGCTAAAATTTTTACCCCATGTCAGATTTGCTCTAAATGCTTTGGTTTTTGATTTATGATATAAAAAAGAAGATGTGGTATGATTGTCAATGAGACAACGTTACTATCCACAAAATGACACAGACATTAACAACTATAGGTCACCGCCAAAAAAACTGAATTTTACCCCGATTTACCCCTATGTTCTATTTTTAGCCATCGTTCTGGATTGTTGATCTGAAACCGCTGATATATGATTTCACAACCCTATTGTACGAACACATTTGGTTGACGCAAATGTAAAACAGTATACTTGTGTGACCTTATTAGTTCAAATTAAGATCAATTACTAGTATCAGAGACATATAATACAATTTTCGAATTATTCACTTGCAAGTCATATATAAATAATTCTTAATCAATATTTTTTAGCTTATTTTGACAAAATTGAACCATATACTAGCTATAGCTGGCTGCCAAAAGCGAATTATTATTTCACTATTTCCATTTCATTAATGATTGAGCAAAATATTTAATATATTAGATTTTTTATATATCTCGTAGCAAGTGCCCCTTTAAGAGTACAGTATTTTTGTCAATTATTATTGTACAAAAATAATATTATACACAATGAAAGATACTGTTTTTTATTAGACATTTATACTGATATGTAAAATAGGAATTATCTCTTGAATCTTTATTAAATTTGCAGTGAATTGTACATCTTTCTTAAAAATGTAATTTATACTCACCTCACCTCACCTATCCTCTTCATGCCGGTCGGCATTTAAGGCCCTGATACATTCTTTCCATTTTACACGGTCTTTAGCTGTTGTTCTTGCTGTAGCCCAGCTGTTCCATCCAAGTGATGTTCTTTCAGTCTCTACAGTCCGTCTCCAGGTGGTTTTGGGACGTCCAACTTTCCTCTTTCCCTCAGGTTTCCATGTGAGTGCAACTGAGCATATTCTGTTGGTATCCATCCTTAGTACATGACCAATCCATCTCCATCTTCGTTCTATTATATCATCACTTAGCTTTTTTGTTCCAGCTTTTATGTGAAGGTTTTCGTTGGATATTTTATCAGGCCATCTTATTTTTAGTATCTGTCTTAGACATCTGTTTTGGAAGGTGTTTAATTTCTTCTTGTCTTGTTCGGTGGTTTTCCAGGTTTCACATCCACATAGAAGGACTGATGTGACTAAGCTGTTAAATAGTCTGACCTTTGTTTTAAATGACAGTACTGATGATCTCCAAATTTTTCTTAGCCTGCTAAATTGGCCTTTAGCTTTCTTCAACCGGTTGTCCATGTCATTGTCACATCCACCTTTTGTTGTTATTATTCCTCCTAGGTAAGTGAAGGTATCGACATCTTCTAGGTCTTTCTCATTTAACTTCACTGGGTTGTTATTTGTGGTGTTCATCCGCATTACTTTTGTTTTAGAGGTGTTAATCTTAAGTCCTATTTTGCTGTCATTCTCTTGAAGTTTATCTGTTTTCAGTTGTATGTGTTGGAAATTGGAAGACAGTAGTGCTAGGTCGTCAGCAAAATCAAGGTCCTCTAGTTTGGTGGTAAATTTCCATCTGATTCCTGTTTGATGGTCTTTAATCGTTTGTTTCATGACATAGGAAACCATTCCGATTGTATTCCTTCGTCTATGACTGCGCACTCAAATGAGTCGTAAAAGAGTTTTATAACTGTGATGAGTTTGTCTGGGATGTGGTAAGCTTTTAAGATGGACCATAAGCTTTCCCTGTGGATGGAGTCAAACGCCTTTTCAAAGTCTACAAAGTTGATGTATAAAGGAGCATTCCATTCTGAACATTGTTCAATGATGTTTCTTAATGTGAAAAGTTGTTCTGTAGTGCTTTTACCCCTTCTGAAGCCAGCTTCTTCTTGTCTCAGTTCTTCATCTATTCCTTCTTGTATTCTTCGGATGATGATCTTAGTGAATACCTTACTTGGCACAGAAAGTAGTGTTATGCCTCTGTAGTTATCGCAGCATGTTCTATCACCTTTCTTTACTATTTTAACTATCAGACCTGTATTCCAATCTTTTGGTATTTCATCTCCAATCCATATCATATTGTACAGTTTATGTAAATACTTGGTGGTTGTTATTGAATCTGCTTTTAGTATCTCAGCTGTTATGCCATCTATACCTCCTGACTTCCCATTTTTTAATCTTTTCAATGCTTTTGAAATTTCCTCTTTCGTGATTGGACCTGTATCTATACCTCTTTCCTCGATTTCATAGTTTAAATTGATGTTAAATGGTATTTCAGGCTCAGGTCTGTTCAAGACTTCTTGAAAGTGTTCTTTCCATCTTTTTAGTTTTTCATCATGGCTAGATAATGGATTTCCAGACTTATCTTTGATGACTTGAGGTGGTTTCTGTTTTTCATTGCAAATTGTTCTTGTTACTTCGTATACAGTTTTCATCATGCCATTGCTTGCTGCTTTTTCTGCTTCTTCTATTAAGTTGTCTGTCCATTGCCTTTTGTCATTTCTCATACTTTTCTTCACCTCCTTGTCTTTGTCACTGTACTTGGCATGTAAGTTGTTCTTAACTCGTTCTGATCTACTGCTGTTAGTTCTTTCCTTTAGTTGTCTTCTCTCATCTACAAGTTTCCATGACTCATTGGAGATCCAGGGCTTTTGCCCACGCTCTTTGAAACCTAGGGTGTTAGTTGCTGTTTCTTTATAGCATTTTGTTATACCTTCCCAGAATGTTTCTATGTCCTCTAGCTTGTCTAAGAGTTGGAACCTGTTCTTCAACTCGATTGAAAATGCTTTTCTTATTTCTGGACGTTGTAGTTTGGTGGTATCGAATCTCTTTCTTGAAGTATCTGTTACTATTTTGTATTTCTTAAGTTTGATTCTTAATTTGCATTTGAGGAGTTCGTGATCGCTGCCAATGTCTGCTCCTCTCATAGCTCTTGTGTCCAGTATTGATGTTCTGTGTTGTCTTGTAACCAGGATATGGTCTATTTGATTTTCTGTTTTCTTGTTTGGTGATATCCATGTTACTTTGTGTTTGTCTTTGTGTGGAAAGATTGTGCCAGTAATGACTAAGTTGTTCCTTTGACAAATATCAAGGAGGTTTTCTCCATTTTCGTTTCTTCTCCCTATTCCATGCCTTCCCATGATGTTCTCATGACCTTCATTGTTCATTCCAACCTTTGCATTAAAATCTCCCATTACTAATAGGATGTCATGTTTAGGTGTTCCTGCTATGACTCTATCTAGCTGTTCTATGAAGCTTTCTTTTGTTTCATCTGTAGCATCGTTGGTCGGTGCATATACAGTGATGATACTTATTTTAATGGTTGATGTGTGGAATCTGGCATACATTAGTCTCTCAGTGATTGGCTTCCATTCAATCAGTGCCTTTTTTGCTCGACTTGACAGCATCATTCCAACTCCTGCCTGATGTATTCCATCATTCCTACCTGAATATAATTATACTTTGCCATTTTGAAGTGTAAGCTTTCCACTGTCTAGCCATCTGACTTCGTTTAAGGCCAATATTTCTATATTGTATCTGTCCATTTCTCTCTCCACTTCTGCAGTTTTACCTGTGGCATACATAGTTCTTACATTCCAACTGCCTAGAAGTATATTATCTTTTGGTGTACACAAGGGTGTCAGCTTGTGGACTTCCCGTGGGCTTTCATCCACCAGCGTCATGTCCCTTAAACCATGTTGTTCAGCAGAGGTGTTATCCTCATGCTGATTTCTAAATGTATTTTGGGTTTCCGTAATCATCAATTTTTTATTCTGTCTGGTGATTAGCCATACGAGAAACCTACTACCTGTAGGATGGAGTTTTGTTGTCTAGGTTTTCCTTCCCATAGATGGTTGCCTGCCATGGCTGACGAGTTCCATCTTCCCGGCTTTTCTTTCTGGGTCTGCTCCCATAGCCTTTTGATCTTCCCAGATCTAACCACAAGGCAGCGGTACTATTTACCCATAGTTGGGACAAGGTTGATGAGTGCAAGGGCGTGTCCACACGCCAGTGGGCCTACACACTGCATCTCTAGGGCCCTGCTCCGAGATCCTCTACAATAATGCCTAGAATGCTAGATCCTAGTTACCATGTGCTGTCGCGGGGAGGCATTGTAGAAGTCTTTAATAGTGTAGAGGCTATGTACTGGCAGAAAGACTTACGCACTCGGCTTTCTTTTCACCCACAAAGCAGGCTAGCCAGCGGTGATAGAGAGCCTATGGCCCTAATCACACTAGACGCATACATAATCCTGTGGTACATACCACCAGCACACGTAATTTATACAATGTTTTGGTAATCAAACAATCATTCTCATTTTGTTTCTAAATTGTTCATAGCCCTAAAATGGCTTATCTGTCAAGTAAACAGAACGTCATATATAACTTTGATTTGTAACCACGTGCTTAATCCGTTCATATTATCTTAAATGTCATTGTGAATAATTCGTCTAGAGAAAAGACAAATTAAAATTGAAAATAAACCTTATACAAAACTTAATCTGGAGACCTTCCCATCGTAATATTATTTTATAGTGCTCCAACAAAGGAGAAAGTAAATTACAAATTATGTTCACCGTTTCTGCAACGAATAATAACGTGTCCTTCCCCTATGTCAATGATTCCCCTCCTTTCCCGCCAACTTCAAAATTTGTTTGTGATCATGGTTAAAAGGAAAATACATCAAAACGGTACTCTAGGTTAGAAGATTTGACTCAAAAAACTTAAGTAGACAAATATTGTAGTAAATTGGTTTACATTTGTATAATGTTTATGTAATTTTTTTAGCTTGCTTTCATAACTTCATCACTCAGGTTGGGAACAAACCCCCTGTATGGTGATTAATGTATCTTGAGACAACAGTAGCATACCGATTATATCTGTATAAAGGGATAATCCTATTTTTTTCCCTTTTTTAGGGGGATAAAATTATCCCTCTATAGGGGTCCTTATCCTGAAATCGCAGGCTTAAATAAACGAAATCCCAAGGTTCTGAAATTCCAAAAAAAAGAATTCCCGAAGCCCGAAAGGGTCAATCCAGAAATCCTGAGTTTAAAAACACCTAATCACTGAGTCCCATTAAAGGTCCTGTCCCAATCATGACTAAATATAATGACTTTGATGTATTTGTGGGAGCGAATTCCAGACACCAGAGTACAACTGTGTATAGAAAAAAGGCTGTACTTAAATAATCTGTTCTGGTGTGAAAGTTTGATATTGAAGTGAATTGGTCATGTTGGTGAATCTGGTGGTTGACTGTCTTGAGTCAAGTTTTAGAACTATGTTAATAAACATACGACAATTGCCATTACATTGACAGTGCGTGCCTAGATCATTATAAACGTCGCACAAAGTGCAAATATATATTTTCAACAAAATCTTAATTTTTTTTATAGATTTTATGATGTGAAACGACAATTTCTATGCGAGGATTAAGTTTTTAGTCAATATGAATGTTTTATTCAATTTTAAGTTAATGAAAAGGAAATAAAGTGTTTTTAGCTTTTAGATCCTTAGTCCATATTATGAAAGGCGAACTATTTTACATTTTACTGCTGCAAGTCTATTATTCTTTTTCCCAGTGCGAACGTGATTGAAGTAACTCATTTTACAACATTTATCTTTTAAGAATGAACTATTTTACTACTTAAACATATATAATCCCCTTGTATATATGTCCGGTAACTAGCCTAACAATTTTAAACGCAACTAAGAATACAAACAAAAAGATATATGTGCAACTACAAAAGTGATCCTGTATATATTGGTTGAGGATAAAATTATTCAAAAAATAGTGTACATCAGTCAGGGGACTTACTTAAATAAGTGATTTTCTAAATCACTGATAGTGATTCAAGTAACATTATTTCCATAAAGGTTGAAAGTTGGAGTTGTCTTTCTTTAATAATCACCTATTCAAGTACATGTAGTACAAATTAATCACTAGAAGAAGTAATTTAATATTAATGTAGCTTTAATTATAGAATACTAATGATCCAGGGACTAATTATGTTTCTTAACTTATCAGAACCAACCTCTGTGTTGTCTAGGATGACCAGGTCATGTCAGGTGATGACCTTGTACTGAATCTAGGATAATGACATAAAAATCACTTGTTTACGTATCCGACTACAGTTTCCTTCCCAAAAATCACTTCTTTAAGTATCATTCTTTTAATGACCTACACTAATTTCGTCACCCCCAAACAGTGAAATTTTTATTGCGAACAGTAGAATTTTATTACATAATCTGAAAGATGAGACCTTGAACTTCACAGGAAAAATACTCCCACTGCTGTGAAAAATCTTTTAAGAAAGTATCAGTTCATTATGTAAAGCCATTATTATAGCATTTTTCAACTAAAATAGAATTTTCAGGTAAATGATAGCACCAAAGGCATAAACCTTGCTACTTAGAAGAAGCAAAAAGTTCATTTTTTTCAATTTTACTAATTAAAAGATGTTATTTAAACCTATGTGTTTAAAATTTTGAAAAAAAATACAAAATCCCAATTTGTGACAAAACCTCAAATTTGCTACTCAAATAAGTGATTTAAAAATCACTTATTTCAGTAAGTCCCCTGACATATATCCCTACTTGTATGATGGTGGGTTTTGTTCTACATGCCTTAATGGTGTGGTTGTCCTACAAAGGATGTGAAGATTTGGAAGAAGAAGATTATCTTTAATTAATTCCACTGAAAAAGCATGCATAGAACAAATTCATATGAAATGAAATCTGACTATCACATAATTTCACATAGTTTTATCTCTGTGTAGACAAGTGCCAACCAATTATTCACAGTCCTATTTGGATTTAGCACATGGTTACAAATCAAAGTTCTGACATTCTGTTTACTCAGATCTAGATAAGCCAAATTTGTTTCTGGAGTAAGAACAATTTTGAAAAAAAAGTGGTAGTTGACAGTCGCACATCAGACAGCTGACCTGTACTGTTAGGCTTTCATCAAATCTTGGCCCATGTCTTTTCCTAATTTACATAAGTGACATGCCAGACCACCTCAGAGGTAATGTGCACCCCTTTGTAGAAGATGTATCGGTCCATTCACCCTAGGTACTTTTGCCCTGAGTTTGTTCGCCCATAGACCAGATTCTGCAGATGACACCTCTGTGTATTTAAGAATAACATCACTTACTGATTGTCACACCCTTTAATCTAGTCTGAGATAACTCTTAGACGTCCCATATAAAAAGTGGATAGTGAGATACAGGAAGATGTGGTGTGAGTGCCAATGAGACAACTCTCCATCCAACATTGTCCAAAGAACAATTTATAAAAGTAAATCATTATAGGTCAATGTACGGTCTGCAAAACAAAGCCTTGCTCACACCTTACAATAAGCTATAAAGGGCCCCAAAATTATTAGTGTAAAATTAACCATTTGAGCGGGAAAACCAACAATATAATGGTCCATTTGCCTGTTCAAAATGGATGAACTGCTTTGTTGCTTCTGGGGCTGACTGACAGCCTTGGAAGAATATTAATCGCCTTGAATTGTTCATTTGACATTTATCTCTTCATTTATGTAAGTTTTGTCTCGCATCTAAGAAAAAAATTACACATACCCTTTTCAAAACCATTGTAAGAAATACTATGATATGGGATGGACTCTAACGTCCCTCAGCACCAGCTTGTCTGGCAAAACAGCCGTTGGACATTCTAGTAATCTCATTGGACGTCAGAGTAATCTGGGACTACCTTGGATCAGACTTACAAATGTACATGAATTGGAACAATGGGAGCAATAATCATGATAATGGCCAATGTCTTTTAACTCTGACAGATGTGAAATCATCCACACAACAAGTAAGCTTTAATTCATTATCTTTGAATACACACTACATGTACCAGGGCTCAAGCTACCAGTCGTCTTGGGCGAAGAAGTCACTTTCCCAACCGTCACCCCCAAAAGCGAAAACAAGTCGCCCTGTTCTTGACGATACTCGCTTTCATTCGCTTCCGTCCAATGGACATTTTCAATTTTTACCAAGTTGATGAAACATCAATTTTTTATTGATAAGTAAAGAAATTAATACATAAAAGATTTATTATCTTAAGAAAAGAGGTTGAAGCATTGAATATACAGTGTGTAGCAGGTTATTTGATAAAAATACAACTTTTTATCACTTCGTGCATTTTTGCAAGTTCCGGTGTCATATGGTATTTTGAACCCCATGGTAAAATGACCCCGGGGTCAAAATACCGCTATGGTAAATTGAACCCCCTCATGGGAAATTGAACCCCCCCTGTATGGAAAATTGAACCCCCATGGTAAATTGAACCCCCCTGTTTTTTCCATTTTAGATGATTAATAAAACATTTAACATTATATAAAAGCTAATCAAATATTAAAAATCATTTATACAAGAAGGGGAGGTCAATTTTCAATGATTGGTTAAAAGAAAAATATTTGCTTGGTATAAGTGCTCTGAAGTCTTAACCAACAAAATTTCATTCAAAAAACTTCTTAAAGCATTAAAACTAGACCATGTAGCTTGGACACTATAATTCTTTGAAATTTAAAATATTTATATAGAATGGTAGACTTTTAAGTTTTAATTCTCCATGGTAAAAAAGGGGGAGGGGGTCAAATTACCATGGCTCACTTGATTTTAAAAAGTAAAATTTTCAAAACATCTTTTCAAACTAATAAAATGAACACAAACTACTAATTGGAGTATAATAAAAATGTTAAGGAGTTACAGTAGCAAGATATTTTGACATGAAAGGTCTTTAGATGTATAGTAGGGGGTTCAATATACCATGGTACAATAACATGGCTAAATAAAATTTTCAAAATATCTTTTCCAGCATGTTAAATACAAACAAACTACTTATTGGAGTATTAAAACTATGTTAAGAAGTTAGAAAAACTTGGATTTATAAAATTCAAGGTCTATAGGAGGGGTATCAATAGACCATGGAAGGGGGAGGGGGTCAAAATACAATGGAATTTTTTTTTCTTCAAAATATCTTTTCAAGCATGTTTTAAAAATGCATTCAAACTACAAATTGGAGTATAACAACTATGTTATGGAGTTATAATAGCTAGAATTTTTGAAATTGACGGTCTATGGTAGGGGGTTCAATATACCCCAGGGGGTCAAAATACCATGGCTGTGTAAAATTTTCAAAATATCTTTGCCATTTTTTTAAATACATACAAACTACTTATTGTAGTATTATAACTATGTTAAGGAGTTAGAATAGCTTGGGTTTTTGAAATTCAAGGTCTATAGCAGGGGGTTCAATATACCATGGTAAGGAGGGGGGGTCAAAATACCATGAAAATATTTTTTCTTCAAAATATCTTTTCCAGCATGTTCAATGCATACAAACTACTTATTGGAGTATTATTACTATGTTAAGGATTAAGAATAGCTGGAATTTTTGAAATTGAATGTCTATGGTAGGGGGTTCAATATACCGCAGGGGGGTCAAAATACCATGGCTAAGTAAAATTTTCAAAATGTCTTTTCCAGCATGTTATATACATACAAACAACTTATTGAAGTATTATAACTATGTTAAGGAGTTAGAATAGCTTGAATTTTTGAAAATCAAGGTCTATAGAAGGGGGTTCAATATACCGCAGGGGGTCAAAATACCATGGCTAAGTAAAATTTTCAAAATATCTTTTCCAGCATGTTGAATACATACGAACTACAAATTGGAGTATTGTTACTATGTTAAGGAGTTAGAATAGCTTGAATTTTTGAAAATCAAGGTCTATGGAAGGGGGTTCAATATACCGCAGGGGGTCAAAATACCATGGCAAAGTAAAATTTTCAAAATATCTTTGCCAGTTTGTTAAATACATACAAACTACTTATTGGAGTATTGTTACTATGTTAAGGAGTTAGAATAGCTTGAATTTTTGAAAATCAAGGTCTATGGAAGGGGGTTCAATATACCGCAGGGGGTCAAAATACCATGGCAAAGTAAAATTTTCAAAATATCTTTGCCAGTTTGTTAAATACATACAAACTACTTATTGGAGTATTATAATTATGTTAAGGAGTTAGAATAGCTTGGGTTTTTGATATTCAAGGTCTATAGTAGGGGGTTCAATATACCATGGTAGGGGGGTCAAAATACCATGAAAATATTTTGTCTTCAAAATATCTTTTCCAGCATGTTTAATGCATACAAACTACTTATTGGAGTATTATAACTATGTTAAGGATTAAGAATAGCTGGAATTTTTGAAATTGGATGTCTGTGGTAGGGGGTTCAATATACCATAGGGGGGTCAAAATACCATGGCTAAGTAAAATTTTCAAAATATCTTTTCCAGCATGTTATATACATACAAACAACTTATTGAAGTATTATAACTATGTTAAGGAGTTAGAATAGCTTGAATTTTTGAAAATCAAGGTCTATAGAAGGGGGTTCAATATACCGCAGGGGGTCAAAATACCATGGCTAAGTAAAATTTTCAAAATATCTTTTCCAGCATGTTGAATACATACAAACTACAAATTGGAGTATTGTTACTATGTTAAGGAGTTAGAATAGCTTGAATTTTTGAAAATCAAGGTCTATAGAAGGGGGTTCAATATACCACAGGGGGTCAAAATACCATGGCTATGTAAAATTTTCAAAATATCTTTGCCAGTTTGTTAAATACATACAAACTACTTATCGGAGTATTATAATTATGTTAAGGAGTTAGTATAGCTTGGGTTTTTGAAATTCAAGGTCTATAGTAGGGGGTTCAATATACCATGGTAGGGGGGTCAAAATACCATGAAAATATTTTGTCTTCAAAATATCTTTTCCAGCATGTTAAATGCATACAAACTACTTATTGGAGTATTATAACTATGTTAAGGATTAAGAATAGCTGGAATTTTTGAAATTGAATGTCTATGGTAGGGGGTTCAATATACCGTAGGGGGGTCAAAATACCATGGCTAAGTAAAATTTTCAAAATATCTTTTCCAGCATGTTATATACATACAAACAACTTATTGAAGTATAATAACTATGTTAAGGAGTTAGAATAGCTTGAATTTTTGAAAATCGAGGTCTATAGAAGGGGGTTCAATATACCGCAGGGGGTCAAAATACCATGGCTACGTAAAATTTTTAAAATATCTTTTCCAGTATGTTAAATACATACAAACTACTTGTTGGAGTATTATTACTATGTTAAGGAGGTAGAATATTCTAACTCCTTAACATAGTTATAATATTCCAACAAGTAGTTTGTATGTATTTAACATGCTGGAAAAGATATTTTGAAAAGAAAAAAATATTCCATGGTATATTGACCCCCTGAGATTGTTGAACCCCCTACCATAGACCCCAAAGTTCAAAAATTCTTGCTATTCTAACTCCTTAACATAGTTATAATTCCAACAAGTAGTTTGTATGTATTTAACATACTTGAAAAGATATTTTGAAAATTTTACTTACCCATGGTATATTGAACCCCCTACCATAGACTTTAAATTTCAAAAATTCTTGCTATCCTAACTCCTTAATATAGTTATAATACTCAAATAAGTACTAGTTTGTATGTATTTTAAATTCTGGAAAAGATATTAGGAAAAAAATTAATTTCCAGGGTATTTTGAACCCCCTGCGGTATATTGAACCTCCTACCATAGACCTTAAATTTCAAAAATTCTAGCTATTCTAACTCCTTAACTTAGTAATAATACTTCAATAAGTAGTTTGTATGCATTTAACATCCTGGAAAAAATGTTTTGAAAAAAAATAATTTCCATGGTATTTTGACCCCCCTGCGGTATATTGAACCCCCTACTATAGACCTAAAATTTCAAAACTTCTAGCTATTCAAACTCCTTAACAAAGTTGTAATACTCCTACAAGTAGTTTGTATTTATTTAACATACTGGAAAAGATATTTTGAAAATTTTACTTAGCCATGGTATTTTGACCCCCCTGCGGTATATTGAACCCCCTACCATAGACCTTAAATTTCAAAGGTTCTTGCAATTCTAACTCCTTAATATAGTTATAATACTCCAATAAGTAGTTTGTATGTATTTGAAATGCTGGAAAAAATGTTTTGAAAAAAAATAATTTCCATGGTATTTTGACCCCCCTGCGGTATATTAAACCCCTACTACAGACCTTAAATTTCAAAAATTCTAGCTATTCAAACTCCTTAACATAGTTATAATACTCCTACAAGTAGTTTGTATGTATTTAACATACTGGAAAAGATATTTTGAAAATTTTACTTAGCCATGGTATTTTGACCCCCCTGCGGTATATTGAACCCCCTACTTATAGACCTTAAATTTCAAAAATTCTAGCTATTCAAACTCCTTAACATAGTTATAATACTCCTACAAGTAGTTTGTATTTATTTAACATACTGGAAAAGATATTTTGAAAATTTTACTTAGCCATGGTATTTTGACCCCCCTGGGGTATATTGAACCCCCTACCATAGACCTTAAATTTCAAAAGTTCTTGCAATTCTAACTCCTTTAAAATATAGTTATAATACTTCAATAAGTAGTTTGTATGCATTTAACATCCTGGAAAAAATGTTTTGAAAAAAAATAATTTCCATGGTATATTGACCCCCTGCGGTATATTGAACCCCCTACTATAGACCTTAAATTTCAAAAATTCTAGCTTTTCTAACTCCTTAACATAGTAATGATATTTCAATAAGTAGTTTGTATGCATTTAACATCCTGGAAAAAATGTTTTGAAAAAAAATCATTTCCATGGTATTTTGACCCCCCTGCGGTATATTGAACCCCCTACTATAGACCTTAAATTTCAAAAAATTCTAGCTATTCAAACTCCTTAACATAGTTATAATACTCCTACAAGTAGTTTGTATGTATTTAACATACTTGAAAAGATATTTTGAAAATTTTACTTAGCCATGGTATTTTGACCCCCCTGCGGTATATTGAACCCCCTACCATAGACCTTGAATTTCAAAAATTCAAGCTATTCTAACTCCTTAACATAGTAATTATACTCCAAATTGTAATTTGTATGTATTCAACATGCTGGAAAAGATATTTTGAAAATTTTACTTAGCCATGGTAATTTGACCCCCCTGCGGTATATTGAACCCCCTACTATAGACCTCTAATTTAAAAAAAGTAATAGCCGATAAATTGTAAATTATATTATCTGCAATACTATTTCTCAAAAACAGGGGGGTTCAATATACCGCAGGGGGGGGGTTCAAAATACCATATGTGAAAAATGACTCCGGGGTCAAAATGGAAATTGAACCCGGGGTCAAAATACCCGGGTTCAATTTTTAGGGGGTTCAAAATACCATATGACACCGGTGCTTGTTACTCAAAAACATGCATCAACCTAAATTTCGGCGGCAAAATAAGTTTGTTACTTCATTTTAACGTGATAAAAGTTGCCTCCAGTAAATTTTTAATCCATTTATTGCTTTAAAAACGTCATGTTTCTTTCCAAATAACTTGTCAAACATCGTTTATTTTTGTAAATTTTCTTGCATTAATCTGCCATTGACCATTTTCTAAACTATGGATCTGGACCGGACCAGCTATGAACGAAATCCGTACTTTTACAGTAATTACTACGGACACACGGATGGAACAGCTGACAGAAGAAAATTGACCCCAAAGGGAAAAATTGCGTATTCCACACGAATTAAGAGACTTTTTGGTTACATCTAATTGATTGGTGTATATAATTCCCAATATTTTTTATGGATTGTTTCAAACTATTGATTAAATTTGCTTAACTCTGAGACTATTACACTATTATTAATATGTTATGGCCAAGCTTAATAACTTTTATATTTTTTTATGAGAAACACTGAATTTCATACATAAGATAGTTTTGAATTAAATTGTAATCATGGTAATTGATATATTATAATTCTTTACATTTTTTAAAATAAAAAAATATTTTTTTTAGTGCTAGATATTAAATATTTAGTTGGAAGTTTCTCACAAGAACCTTAGTAAAACTTAACAACTTTTAATTTGAAATGTTACTTTAATTGTACACTCAGATATGAATTGAACAATATAAAAAGAACATTATTTACATATGACCCTTTATACTATAGTAAAATCCAAACATTGTAGCGCACCATGCGAATGAGCACTTCTCTTTCAAATCTCACCACTTCTCCCTATCAGTTTCAAAAAGAGAAGTCACTTCTCCCTATAATCATGATAATTCTGAAGTAGTGTGAGCCCTGATGTACATGATCATATATTAAAACCAACAAAGCAACATATCTTGGCGTAACCATCACAAACGATCTGACATGGAATTCACATATAAATAACATCACAAATAACATTGAATATTAAAAGCAAATGTATCGCTCAGATTTATAAAAAGAAATGTAAAAACCAAAAGCATGAAAACATCAGAATTTAATTTGATGATATATTTCATGTATTTCTTTCTTTATTATTCCACAGGAACAGAATCTATACATGATTTCTCTTCTCAAGAAGTTAAAGAATTCAGAGAATTATTGTTGAAATGGTACAGTGAAAATAAAAGAGATTTACCATGGAGAAGACAGGTAACTAGAGTAATTTTAAAATTGAGAATGGAACTGGGAAATGTGTCAAAGAGACAGCAAACAGACCATAGTCATAGAGCACACAACAGCCGTAGGCCACCAATGGGTCTTTAAGCTACATGTACAAAATTGTGATAAGTATATATTCTGTGTAAAATAAGAAGATGTGGTATGATTAACAATTAGACAATTGATAACTAAAGACTAAATGACTATATGTCACTGTACAGCTCACAACATGGAGCAAACTCAAAACACATAGCAAGCTACAAAAGGCCTTGACATAACATGTAAAACAATTCAAAAACATCCACTGAATTACAGGCTCCTGACTTGGGACATATGCAAATATAGAATGAGACAGGGTTAAACCTGATAGAGGGTAAACCTACCTAGCCAGACCCTAACCTGGGACAGTGGTGTCTCAGTAACAAAGCCAAAACAAACTATGCAAAACGATGAACAAAACACAGATCTATATAAAAAAAAAACAGTTTCAAATACAAACTGAAACACCCAAACAGATGCCCCTGACTAAAGCCACACACATATAGTATGTGGCATGGTTCAACATATTTGTAGATGCCTAACCCTCCCCTAACTGGTACAGTAGTTTGTTTAACAGCACACTATAAAAACCAACTATAAAAGAATAGTTGAAATGGACTTGAATCATCAGATAGATACAAAGCAAAATAAACAGCTTACAACAACACTATAGACATGAAGTACCGATTTAGAGTACTCACAGGTACTTAAAGATTCAAGCCAATGTATGGAGTTATGAGGAATTTCACTATTTTAAGGATAGTTGTTCACTTTGAATGTGTATAATGGAAATAAGAATTATTGCGTCACACACAAAGTTAACCATGTTAATACCATTTGAAAGAAACTATTTCTTTGACAAAATTGCAGAAATATTGAACAGCATCTTTTCTGACCTTCTGAGTTAACTTTAACATTAGTTAAGGTTTCAGTATCTAAAGGGAAACTGGCATTGTTGATAGATAATGCTGAATTAAAATTTTATGAAGCGTCAATGATTTTAATTATTTTAACATCTTTATGTTATTATTTTTTTCAGATTGCTAATCCTGATATCAACCAGAGAGCATATGCAGGTAATTTTTAGGTGATCATGAATCACACTGGTTCATTAAAAGTGGCCAAAGATGTTTGGGGGAATAAAGCTAGCTTCATAAAGTTTTTAATGTGATTATGTTATTTGGTATTCACTATTGCTCTAGATCTTTGTCTACCCATGAATATACAAATAATCTGTCTATAGATATAGTCTATCTGTCTAGGTTGTTTAAATTGCATATCCCTTTTTGCACTTAAGTCTTAGATATTTGTATATTTTACAATTAATGTGATTTTGTAAGGCTATTCATTATTTATTCAGTATGGGTATCTGAAGTGATGTTACAGCAGACACAAGTTGCCACGGTGATAAGTTATTACAACAAATGGATGCAGGTTTGTTAAGGTTATTCTCATAAATTAAGGTAAACAATTTATATCTTGGATATAATCACTTATTCTTTGCTCCTTTGATTCTATGTTATTGTTAAGTTTAACTTATATCTTTAAATAGATATATTGTATAAAAATTGAATAATTGTTGACATGAATCTAGAGACATACATTCAATGCATATGGATTTTAAAAAAGTAGTAGTGGTATGATTGCAGATGAGAAAACTATATATATAATTTAGATTTGGGTAATCACAGGTCATAGTATGGCCATCAACAATGAGGAAAAGCAATACTTTATAGTACAGGAACTAATATTGCCACTATAAATGTTTACTTGGTTCAATCTTGACGGCCCCGGATTATCAATAATTTTACAAAATCTTCATAATATGCGCCTCATTTTTAAAGGCAGTGCTTTAAGGCCTGACTTTTAAGTCATGAGGTTCATCTTTTCATACGCAATCTATGCAGGGGGTCTTTTTGCCAGAAATAGATCCGGAAATGTTCGAATTTCTCCTCTTCTTTTTATGGTATGATATGGTTTTTGTTTCTTTCATTTATATTGGGGACTAAAGAAACGATCAGTGTGTATTGTTCCTTTTATAGAACTTGTTATTAGTGTGTATTTTGCATTATAAGCAGTCAACCTGACTACAAACTATCATTATGTGTATTCCGTGTGGAAAGAGGTCGGGTCAATTTCGAGTGTTATCTGACATCTAAAGATTCTTTCAGACGTTGATAAAACAATGAAAAGTCGACTGAACATGATTAATATTGCATCTTCTATAATTCAAAGCGGAATTCGGTTTATGAGGCCTAAATTAAAATATTGTTTGTTTGCCCTTTTCCGACCCTATGTTTTGAAACAGGGTAGGTAGGTAGGTAAAATATTTTATTTTTCTTTCCCAAAAAATAACTTAGCTCGGTAGATTTTTTGTCATGGGTAGGCAGGTAGGTATAATATTTTATTTTATAGATACAAAATCTGCATGATATCATTTTTGTCTGTATTGCTTTTGTTTAAATATGCTTTTGCTAATAAGTTTCTAGGACTATTAGTATAATAGTCCCAAGTTTTGAAAAAAAAAATATCATGTAGAATGTGAAGTTAATTCATATGCACTACAATTTTTTTCAAATTTCAAAATATAGGGCTGTGCGGCATATTTTAAACGTTTGCATACCTGGAATTTTTAAGAATTTTAACTTGCACTAATAGTACTTTGTACCTTGAACGCTTACCTAGACCTAAAGTTTTTTTGTAAGCAGGCAAGAGATAACTTTGTTCTGGTAAAATATGTCCGGGCAGAAATACATTGTACATTACTAGTAGAAAAAGTCCCTAGAGTGTTTAAATTTTCGTGTGTGCCTGTGTTTCCAATAAAAATGCCACAAGACTTGAAACTCAATTGGTACGTATTTTACACCGCATTTATAAATGATCTGTATGGAAAAACTTGGCGATTTTACTGCCAAATATTCTCCCCTTTACAGACCTTTGGTTCATGTCAGATATAAATCAGAATATATCAATGCTGGTCGAAGGCATCATTAACATAATCATCCTAATCTACGGACCACCAAAGGCCATCCCTACATAGGATACAAAGTCTGTTTACAAAATATTTTGTACACACGTTGATAATTTAGTATTGGACGAACTCTGCTCTTCATGTATAAAGACACAGAGTAACGTTCGTTAAATCATGATTTCAAAGCTTTCAACATCGATTTCAAACAAATGCTTTGAAACTCCAAATGCAAGTGTTCTTTCATGTCAAACGCTCATGTGATACCAAACGGACTAGACCTTATACAGGAAAGATAAAACCTGAGAATTTCGGTAAAAAAGTTTTGAGCGGGAAATACAAATATAAGATTTTTGGTAGGAACAAAAAATAAAATAAAATAAAATCTTGCTGGTAAACACAAATAAAAGATTTTCAGGCGGAACGAATTTATAGGGTCGGTCGGTAAAGGGCAAACAAACAATATTTTAATTTAAGCCCGAACGAGAAACCGTAAAGCGTTTTCAATTTCGGTATTAGTTATGTATGTTGTCTACGTATTATCCTGGTTCCCGGTACTACGTTCCGGGTATTAGCTATTTGATATATGTGATGTGTAACATTACGATCGGGTACCAGCCAATCTACGTGTGTATGTGTACATGATTTCCCGCCAAAATGACTGACATACAGCTATGGAAAATGGTCCATAAACGTTCCGTATAATGATATGCAAATTCATAATTAATCGTAACTTTTTTTATCTTTGTATAATAAATATAACAAAATGAATTCCACAAAATTGAAGATAGCATTATTTTACGAGGATTTCTCATATTTTTCTCACTTCCGGGCGCAGTAATACGTATGTTTTGAAGAAGTTCGAAGAATTTGACAAAGTGAATTGAGAAGGAAACGGATAGATATACGTCCTTGCTATCAGGTAAAACAATTTAAATGTACAGAACAAACACATTTACTTCACACAAATAGTACAAGCTTAAGCTTTTTATTGTCTTATACACGACTGTAGTCTACTAGTGTTTAAACGACGGCGGTGACCTACAAGGTACGGGTCATACTGGGTCAAGTCTAAATATGTAAACATATCCACGTGCTATTAGGTAGAAAGCATCGTAATGCAATATCTACATTTTTTCCTCCTTTATACATCGTTTAACCAGATATATTTCTCCTTTATACATCGTTTAACCAGATATATTTCTCTTTCAAATACACTTATAAAACACGGGTTGTATGTACGTATCTTTTTTAGTGTTTTCTTGTCCTTATTAAAGTTCATTTGTTGATGTTTAAATATTTTTGAACGACTGAACACAGGAGTGAATGAATGCAACAATTATATATACTGAAGACTTGGGCTGTACAATGATAGTGTACGTATATCATGCTGATAGTTATTCTAGCAGTAATTATATTAATTTAGGATGTAATGACAGGAATTCATGAGCTATGCCTCAGGCTTTCTGAAAAAATATCAATGACAATGTAAACAGGAACGAAACATTGACACGAATGATGCTCTCTTCTATGTTATAGTTATTTAGGTATGTGTGTTGCACAAGTTTCAAAAAAACTTAAGTTATAAAACTTTTTTTCAGGGCACAAACCCACATTAAAGAGACTTGTCTACTGCCATACCCATCCTATTTTCATGCACCATTTGCAAGCAAGAGACTGAATGTTTTGCAAAATTAAAAATCAGGACGGTGTCTAATTAAAACAAAAGAACTAAACTGGATGAATATTGTAGGAGAAATCTAGAGGAAAGTTTTGATTTGTGAAATTGGTTTTCCTGAAAAGTCATTCATCCTAGCCTGCAGGAAGGAACTATAACTGTCCACCACCAACTGACGAGCTAATGTTGAGCTTCACATATGGAATTACTCAAATACCATCAATGTCTATGTTTTCAGCACAGATTTCACAAGTTATGACACAGCTGTGTTTTTTTATACCTGTTAAAGAGTTGTATACTAAATTTTATTTTTTTATCAATAAATATATATTGTGTCATTTAAGAACTTGTATTTTGCCAAAAGATGCATACTAGTGAATGAAAGTGGTGCAGTTCATTTTACTTTGGTATATAGAATTGAATTACAATTGTTCATGTTATTGGAATGCTTATGAAAATAAGGAGATGTGGTACAATGTATATGATATTTAGTGAGTTTATCAAGCAAAAGTGAATAAGAAATAGGTATAAGCAGTTACAGGTACTACTGTACAATCTCAAACAATGAGAAAAACTCATACCGTAAAGAGAATTTCATATTTACAAGTAAGTTTTGTTTTTGCGTTGAATAATTTTCTTCTATTGTTTTAATTGCAAATATGGGAAGTGGTTAAAATGCTAATGAGACAGCTGTTATGGCCACAGAGCCTTAATTGAAAACTTCTTTTTCATTCATACCGGTAGATTTTGTCTGGAGTTAGAAACATATCTGACAACTTTTCAAAATGCACATGGGGGTTTTACGTGAAAGATGGTTCATATAGTCATACAAAACCTTCAAGGGGGCCTTCAAATGGAAGCAGGACAAGTCGCCCCACTGGTTAATCGCCCCACTTTTTAAAAAAACGCCACAAACTGATTTATCAAATCGCCCCACATGTGAAATTGGTTAAATCATGTTTAATATTACTCCTGCCAACTCGCCCTACTTATAAAAAAACGGTAATATTAAGATTAATATATATATAATTAAAAATAAAATCTCGCACCACTTTAATGAAAACTAATCTACACAGAATACAAACAAACCAAAAATTAATTTAATTACTATTATTGATATATACTGAAATTATATATAATTTGTTTTAGATTGTTGAAGAATAACTGTAAGTTTTGAAGCTTAGTTATTTGCATAACAATTGAAAAGAAACCTGTTAAATGTATCATAATGCATTATAAGGAATTGAACTTATATTCAATGGGATAACATCTTTTTCCATAAGTGGGGCGAGTTGGCATTACTAAATTCATCCTGGTTAATAATATATTTATCTAGATTTCACTGATTTCCATTAGGTGGGACCAGTTGGCAGGATTTATATTAAGGAGATTTAACACAGTTCACAAGTGGGGCGATTTGGTAATCCAGGTTGGGGCAGTTTTTTTGTCAAGCCTGATTTTTTTCCCAGAAAGCTCGACATAGGGATAGTGATCCTACGGCGGCTGTGATGTTAGCTCAGTTCTTAAAAGCTTTATATTTTAGAAGGTGGAAGACCTGGATGCTTCATACTTTGTATATGGTTGCCTCATGTTACGAAGTTTCCGTCAGTCACATGTCAAATGTCCTTGACCTCATTTTCATGGTTCAGTGACTACTTGAAAAAAATTTAAAATTTTTTGTAATGTTAAATTCTCTCTTATTATAAGTAATAGGATAACTATATTTGGTATGTGCATACCTTGCAAGGTCCTCTTGCCCATCAGACAGTTTTCACTTGACCTCGACCTCATTTCATGGATCAGCGAACAAGGTTAAGTTTTGGTGGTCAAGTCCATATCTGAGATACTATTAGCAATAGGTCTAGTATATTCGGTGTATGGAAGCAGTGTAAGGTGTACATGTCCAACTGGCAGGTGTCATCTGACCTTGACCTCATTTTCATGGATTAGTGGTTATAGTTAAGTTTTGTGTTTTGGTCTGTTTTTCTTATACTGTTTGCAATAGGTTTTCTATATTTTGTGTATGGAATGGTTGTAAGGTGTACAGGTCTACCTGGCAGGTGTCATATGACCTTGACCTCATTTTCATGGTTCAGTGGTCAAAGTTAAGTTTTTGAGTTTTGGTCTGTTTTTCTAATACTATATGCAATAGGTCAACTATATTTGGTGTATGGAAATATTTCATGATCTACATGTCAGTCGCACAGGTTTTATTTGACCTTGATCTCACTTTTTACGGTTCATTGCTCAGTGTTAAGCTTTTGTGTTTTGGTCTGTTTTTCTTAAACTATAAGCAATAAGTCAATTTTATTTGTTGTATGGAAGAATTGTTAGCTGTACATGCCAACCTGGCATGGTTTATCTGACCTTGACCTCATTTTCATGGTCCAAAGGTCAATGTTTAGTTTTCTTGGTTCATGTTAAGATTATGTGACAGTTGTAATAAAGCTTTATTATTAGGACTATCAACATAATATCAATGATTAGTAAAGAAGGCGAGACATTTCAGTGTGTACACTCTTGTTTTTAAAGTGGGGCGAGTTAGTGAAAAAGTGGGACGATTTGTCATGGATTCCCTTCAAATATATTCTAATGTGGTTTTTGACTTCTTCGTGCATTAACAAGCTCATAGCCATTGTTGAATTAATTGTTTTCTTTAAAATAGTCGACAAAATTGCTCTTACAAAATTGCCATTTGGGAGCCTCGAGCTCGATGGGGGAAATACTCTGCAAATACTGACAGTTGGCAGGTATGGTCATCAAAAAAGTTGATATGTTTCTATGTACATTTACCGTTATGTTACTTGATGTTCTTGCTATACACACAGTACAGAGACTAGTCAATCTTTGTGAACTATATTTTATGGGAGTCATAGAATATGCGTATACAATCAATAATTAAAAATAGTCTATTTATATTGAAAAGAAAAAGTTCTTATATGTCTAAAGAAGAGGGATGAAAGACACAAAAGGGACAGTCAAACTCATAAATTTAAAGCAAACTGACAAGACCATGGCTAAAAATGCATTTCATGGGAGGCACAGAAAATATACTGTAAACAGTAGACTATAGATATAGGTGAACTAGGTACAAAAGAACTCTAAATCTTAAATTCTACAAACCACCTCTGTTCTATGGAAGATAATGATATAACTGGACTAGAAATACACACAACCTGTAATTAACTGCCTTTACAGTGCTTTCGCGCTTTGATTATTGTCTTGCCTTAAGGTGGTACCTAACACTACAGGGAGATAACTCTGTAAAGTCAGCTAAACGTTTTAATTACGTTGTGTTGTAAAAGGAATATTAAGCTTCTCAATGATCAAAATTGGTGTTTGTCAAATTGCTATATAACCAGTGTAATTTTTCTGACAAAACGGTTGGTTCAAAATTTTTAAAACTTTAAATATTTTTGTTAAAGTGTTAAAGTAAATACTTTGACAAAATTTTATGAAAATTAAACGAGCCAAATTAATTTTAGTGAAAGTGTTAGGTACCACCTTAACAGAGTCAAAAAGCGAGACATAGGTATGCTATTTCTCGCGTTAGCAGGGTCAACAATGTTTTAGTTTGTGATTAGGTCTAGTTTATTATAGCTTAATCATTGAAAATAACCTACATATGTTCAGCTTTCATTGTGTACCTTCTTTGATAAAGGTCATTCATGTTTCAAAAGTGATACTACATGTATATGTCACCATGTTCGATCTATATTTTATAATTTGGTGTTTTTTTTAGAAATGGCCAACACTTCAAGATTTATCAAAAGCAACATTGGAGGTATGTTTTATTATGAGTGTACATTAGTCATACATTTGTTATGTGAGGTATTTAACTTTTACATACTAGTATGTAGATAAATAAGGAACGCAATCCCCACCAAAATCCTGGGGGTGATCATCAATGCATTAGAAGTGTTTCATTTATCATAAAAGAGGTTAACAGTTTTATTAAAGTTAAAAAATATTTAGTATTATTAGAATTTTTATCTTTAAACAGCAGTGTGATATTACAGTAGACTCCACCTTATTGGATATCAGCTAAACGAATGTATCGGCTATTGTAATATTATTTCAAAACAACAAACCCTTCCCTATATGTTTAATGTTAATTTCATCGTGTAATCGAATATATGATAAAAGAATATATCGGCAAATCGGATAAGAATATTCAGGTAAATTTGTTCAAATCCCTGCGCAATCGGATATTTTCAACGTTTTTCTGACAGGAAATGGTCCCGGAAGTTGCGAATTTACAATCTTGCAGACAAGAAGATTTTGTTTTTTACTGAATAAAAAGGAACTATTTCTTAATAAATTGTTGTTTTTATCTATCATCTTTCTTTGCCATGTGAATTAGATGCCCTTATACTTCAAATGGTTAGAATTTACAAGACTCAGTTGACAAGATCAGTACGTTGCTGTTGGGAGAATTTAATAAAACTCTAAATGCTCACAGAATCAGAAATATAATCTTAACAGAATGTACCTCCTTCTGAATAATTTATTGCAATGTAAATATAAATCCCCTTTGACAAGTCAGAAATATTTGTTTCATAAGTGCAAAAGTAAACACATGTCATGTACGCCATATTGACCTAAAACTAAATAGTCTTCAGAAAACGTAAACTTTATGCAATTATATTTTATCAATAATGATTATTTTCATAAATTTAAACTTGATTATTAAAAGAAATAAAATTATAACAAATACGATTTTAGATTAGAGATTCTACACAGACCTGTTTTGATCTATTTATAGCTAAATTAGTTTACCTGTGTGAAAATGTAAATAATGGATATTAATTTGTTTACTAAACAAATAAAGACACACTATGGATGAAAGATAATAATTCTCATAAATATTTCAGGACATTTGATTTATTTTAATAAATATAGGATTTAAAATCTACAAGTGCAAACTTTAATCATTACATAATCAGCTGATATATTTTTACGCAAACATTGTGGTGATGTAACTGATACAAATCAATCCTCCAGCCCTTTCACATATTAAGCAATTGATAGGGTTAGTAACATCTCAGGATTAGATCTACTTATTATTGCAGAATATTCAATGAATTTACATTCATCGTTTAATTGAATATATCGGATAATCAGATATTTTTAGCTGACATTTTGGGTATCCAATTGGCCGGAGTCTACTGTAGTAAATTTAACGGAAATGAAATCTTTTCAAGAATAGTTGGGGATTTCCTTCATACCATTTGTTATTTAAGATTATATTCTTTTTGCATTGTTTCTTTTTTCTCTTTTTTAGGAAGTAAATGAAGCCTGGTCAGGTTTGGGATACTACTCACGAGGAAGGAGATTGTATGAAGGTGCTCAAAAGGTAAAACATCAATCTTAAAAACTTACTACATATATAGATATCAGAAGATGTGATTTGATTGCCAATAAGACAAAGCTAGTTCCAAGTCACAATTTGTAAAAGTAAACCATTATAGGTCAAATACCGTCTTTAACATGGGGCTTGGCTTATACCAAACAGCAAGCTATAAAGGGACCTAAATATGTTCATTATGATGTGAATTTATGAAATGTGTGCCATATTACAGTTTGACCCTAGAAGGTATCAGTTCAGAGAATCTTGAAATGTAATTGTTTGGAAACTCAAGCATTCTCATGTTAAAGGGTGTATAAGCTACAAGGTATAAATGACATTATCATTATTGAAAGTGAAATTATAATTCACTTTTAGCAGATTGTTTTGATCAATTTTGTCAATATAATCAAAATAACATTGTTAACCAATTATTCCCTTTAAGAGATCTAGAATAATTCAACTCCACTGAGTTCATATTCGTGTGATCTTCAGTTGAACACCTTAGCTGGAGATAGGTTATGCATGAATTAACATGGTCAGTTATTTAAAGAAGAAAAAAGGTCAACATTGAAAGTGAAACAAGGGTAAATCATTTGAATGACTGATTTGATCTATAAAATCTCATTGTTATGCATACAAAATAAAGGCAACAGTAGTATACCGCTGTTCAAAACTCGTAAATCCATGGACAAAAAACAAAATCGGGGTAACAAACTAAAACCGAGCGAAACGCATTAAATATAAGAGGAGAACAACGACACAACACCGAAACGCAACACACACAGAAACGGACCAAGCATCAGACAAAATCCGATGAGAACAACAAACATAACATCTAAACCAAATACATGAATTTGGGATAAACAAGTACCGTGCCACATCTTATCTTAATATCTCAAAAATAAGAGAAAACAAACGACACAACATTAATATGCAACACACACAGAAACTAAAATAATATAACAATGGCCATCTTCCTGACTTGGTACTGGACATATTTAAAGGGGAATAAAAATGGTGGGTTGAACCTGGTTTTGTGGCATGCCAAACCTCGCACTTTAATGGCAAAGTTAAATATAACATTGAAATGACAACATAATATTACAGGACTACAATACAAATAAATAGGAGAACATATTAGACAAAGAAACACATGATTAATAGATAACAAAAAGAATCAGGTTTAAAATTCAATACGTCAAAAACGCACCTCGTCAACACAAGACTTACCAGTGACGCCCAGATATAAAAGATCGTTGTGTATTTTATATTGTCAACATAGGGTTAAATGATTGTCTGCTGTCTTCGGTGGTCACCCCTACAGTTAATTAGATGGGGTCAAACTAGAATAAACATAAAGTGATGATATATATTATGGAGCCCATGCATTTTAGATAGTTCTTTTTAAACTTTTTCTAAATTAGATCAATGAGATTATGGTCACATCAACTTGAAACTTAGCATATATGTTGATTATAATCTGATTGTTTATAATTATATGCCCAAATGCAGTTCTGGCCATGATTCAATGACTAATTCAAAACAAATAGTGTAAGTGGGGCAGGACATTTGAAAAAAAAAAGAAGATTGAAAACAGTAATTTAAGTATTTTAAGAATAATTCTAAAGTCTGAGTGTGCACTACTAAGATATATTTATGAAAGTTGTTAACAAATTAAAACATTCATTTGTAGGTTGTTAGTGAAATGAAAGGAGAAATGCCCAAAACAGCTGATGAATTATTAAAACTCCTTCCAGGTGTGGGGAAGTATACAGCAGGTGCTATTGCTTCTATAGCTTATGGACAGGTCAGCTATCATTACTGTCAACTGTATAAGAGCTTGTCAATGGTGTCAACATCAAAGCTAACAGCAAACAATGAAAATATCAGCAAGTAAAATCAAAAGTCAATCTTGAAAAATATAGTAAAGAACATTTTAGTGTAAGATGTTTATATTAAATTATTTTAAATCTTATGTGAAATTTTTCAAAAGAAAGTTAAAAATTACCGTTTTTTTATTACACTATTGTACAATGTATATGTTTTTATCTTCAGGCCACAGGAATAGTAGATGGTAATGTTATCAGAGTGTTATGTAGAATGAGAAAGATTGGTGGCGATAGTACAAGTCAACCTGTCCAAGATAAACTATGGTATAAATTTGTCTGTTAACTAAATAAACTGGTTATAAACTATAAAAAACTTAAAATATTCTTACTATTGTAATTAAAAGACTTGTATAGGGGGAAAATAAATAATTTTATGGTATCCTCTTGTCAAAGATGCAGACTCAAGACTTAGGATAGTTGTTTCTGACATCACCAAGGCTAACAATGGCATCAAGGATATGTTTACATTTAAGATAGTAATAGAACAAGGTAATGTCATATGAATGCCAATGAGACAACTTTTTGCCAGAGAGAGTAGATGCTAGCAACACTAGGTCGCTGTACAGTCTTCTACAATCAGCTAAACCCATACCTCACAACAAACTGAAAAGGCATGAACATAAATAATAATTAAACAACTCAAATGAGTGTCAATCAGTTTAAGTGAAACCTCTTATAATATATGGTAAGTTAACAATAGTTAGTTAGTAGTTGCATTAGCATCATTTACATGGAGATGATTTGACCCTTTCCCTCAGTCATGGTTCATCGTCTGCAAAACTTTTGAGTTGTTTATTTGGTAACAATTGTGATAAGGTCATTTTAAGGGAAACTACTTGTGGTAAGTCAGTTATATTTGGAATGCAGGTGTATAAACATAAAAGTAAGAAGATGTCGTATGATTTCTAATGAGACATCTCTCGACCAGAGACCAAATGATGTAAAATTTAGCACCAATAGGTCACAATACAGCTTCCAACAATATGCTAACCCCAAGCTACGATAGGCCTCAAAATAAAAATTCTAAAGATAAAAATTCTCACCTGATTTATATGTGCAAAATCATAAACAAAAAACAAAAATGATATACAGCAAAAAAAACACAACCACTGAATAAGGATCCTGACCTGGGACAGGCAAATACAAGAATGTGGCGGGGAAAAAGATTGTACCAAACCCTTCCCTATCCATATCTATAACATTGATATCAAAACTTATGCACAGTTTAGATGTTTATGTAAATGAAAAATACTCACCAATAATCTCTGTGTGAACAGTTTACTTTAAAGATCCACAAAACCTGTTACATGATATCTCCTGAAAATCAAAAAGGTTATCTTTTTTTATTTCTTAGGCAGCATGCTAATTCACTTGTAGACCCAGACAAGGCAGGAGATTTTAATCAAGGTATGATGGAGTTAGGAGCTACTGTCTGTACACCAAAGACTCCAAGCTGTAACACATGTCCTGTCAGAAGCTTATGTTTGGCAAACAAAGAGGTAATTATATTGTCACATATTCATATTCTAAAATTGAATATTAAATTTTTTGTTCCTTTAAATATGTCTTTATTTTTTGTCAAGCATTTGTTTATCTAGCAGATACCGTCTTTTTGGTAAAAAGTAAAACTATAAAATCAAATGATCAAACGAATGGATAACAACTGTCATATTACTGACTTGGTACAGGCATATTTTTATGTAGAAAATGGTGGATGAAACCTGATTTTATAACTAGCTATAATATATTCATGGGCTTGTGTGTTATTTCATGTTTTCCTGCTAACAAGGAAGGTATTGAACCAAGGTTTCAAATCATGACATTAAGTGTAATCTCTTCAAATATTAACTGGTTTTAATGACACCACAGAATGGTACAAATATCAGGATTTTACATTCTGACAATGTGCAATAAAACTGTCACAGTTGACGTCTGCAGAAACTGCTTAACATTCACGAGTACATGATTTTAACCCAGATTTTGTAGGGATTGTTGGTTGCTCATGGGTCTTGGTTTCAGAGTGGTCTTAGTAGTTCAACTACTGTATCAATAGCCTGTCAACACTGAGATTATGATTTTGAAACCAGGCATGCAGCAAGTTGGCCTTGACTCCAGTCTTAATTGACTAGAATTATCAGCTTTCCTTCCAAAGGTTTTGGTTCTTTTTGAGCACTCCAGCTTCCTGCATCAATGAAAAATTACTATCCATGGCACAGCCAGTTGTGCCGACAGTGGCATTAACTACCAATCAATCATGTTGCTCAATCTTAAGTGTTCTGTGTGGTGTTTTGTTGAGTTCTTTTTCTTTTGCCTATAGAATGGCCTATGACTTTGATTGACTCTTGGATTTCCTGTATTGGCAAAAAATGGTAAGTTTATATTTTTAAGCAACATTAGAGTTAGAATTGAGGAAGGAAATGGGGAATATATTAAAGAGACAACAACTTGACCAAAGAGCAGACAACAGCAAATGGACTAAACTCCAAAACATAGAAATAATAAAAAAAAATATAATAACTAGAGTCATATATATATGGACACATACTTTAGATCTTTGTATAATGTTAATTTTTGAAATGAGTATTTATATATATTGTCATGGAAAAAGATGAACAAAATAATTGACCCATATATTTATATGTATGCTTCAAAGATTTTTCTAGAAGCTTTTTGTGTAACCCTAAATTATGAAACATAGTTAAATATTTCAAATTAAATCATTCAATGTTTATGTTTATTGTTCTATTACTTGATTTCAGGTAGAATTTAATAAACAGGAGAAAACCAAAGAATTGACAAAGGATAAGAAGAAATCTACCATCACTGATATAGAATGTTGTTAGTTTGTTATATTTTATTTTTTAATATTGATAAGTATTTTCTCTTGTAATAATTCATAGTTCAATATAGAATATTTTTGTTTTTCAATGCAAGTTTTCTGACAATAAAAATATATGGTATGAGTGCCAATGAGACAACTTCCATCCAAGTCACAATTTTTAAAAATAAACCATTATAGGTCTAAGTACCGCCTTCAAGACGGACCCTTTTGCTCACACCTATACTGATAAAAAGTATCTACAATAATTGTAGTTATAATCAGAACATACTCACCAATAATAAGAGATTTCAAAGAACCATTTGATTACATTTCATCTTTTTTTTTAAGGGATTTAATTTGAATATGATATATTTCTGGTATATATACCTATTTGTTTTATATTTCAGGTATTGATAGTTGTCCATTATGTATTCAGAGTAGTGAGGTATGGGATAGCAGGTAAAAAATACAATCATAATCAGAATTGTGTTTAAGCATTTTTTTATTAATTTCAATTTTTTTGTTTGTTTATTTTTCTAATTGTAATTGACTTGTGATATTAAAAAAAATGGCAAACAACTACTTTTTTGAATTAAGAAATCAAATACAGTGAAAACTGACTAAATCGAATCCTGCATAAACCGAAAACCTGTCTAAACCAAACATGCTCGTAAGCAGCGTCATATCAAATTATGTGCTTTATGAACCTTATAAAACCTTATAACTTAAAATAAAACCAACCTCAATAATGAAATATTACACAGGAAATAAGGATCTTGCAACATGAGCACCACATTATACACGTCTAGATCGTATGACGTTCAAACATTATATTTGGTATTGTTGATATAACTGAACAGTGAGTTTCTCTTATAGAATACCGTTCTAAATATTGCAATTCTCACCCAGTCATATTATTAGCATCGTTAAAAATTTCACTATCATTTCTGAAGTTACAGTAAATAAAAAGTGCATTGATTAAATATGTGTCTGTTGATAGTTTAGGTGTTCAGAATTATCCCAGAAAAGGAAAGAAGAAAGCAGCGAGAGAGGAACAGACTAAAGTGTGTATAGTTTGTAAGAAGAACAAGTCAGAGGCATTATATTGTATTGTACAGAGACCACAAAAAGGTGGGATATATCAGGGATCTACAGTCAAAATAATAACAGATATTATCTCTATTTTGTGCATTTTTCCTTTGATCTTTTTTTTTTTAGATAATTTTTCATATCATGCTACTCACTTGAGATGGAAAATTATCGCTAGAAACTAAGGAGGCATGTGACGTTGCTCATGAAATTGACAACATCATAATAGGTAAAATAGCGATATCGTACCGGCTCAAGCGAGAAAATCAATCTTGTTGAGATGATCAACGATAATCTATAAGTATTGTTTCATGTGCATGTTCAATAATATGATATACCATTTACCTTTAATTCAGAAATTATTGCAAAGTTTTGATTATTGCAAAAAATGTGACAAGGTTATAATTGCAATAATTCAAACTCTTATTTGGAAATTTCTAATATGAAATAAACAGGATTTTACTCAATATTGCAAAAATTAAAATCACATTTAAGTCCAAAATGATGAAATCGCATTAATAAATGATCACAATAATTTCTGAATTTACAGTAATGTGTTTTAGTAATAAAAAAAAGGATTCATAGTGTGAGTGCTTTGCCTTCTCTACACAAGAAAGAAAGACACAACAAAAAGGAGTACCGACAATATTTGCTGTCAGTAAAGACTTGCATTTAATTTTAGTAAAGAAGGATATTTTGCAACAGAGTTATTATTTATCTTACTAATCCCTGATTGATAGATTCAATAAGATAAAGTGGTGAAATTTATGTTTTGTAGGATTGTTAGCAGGTTTGTGGGAATTCCCATCTCTTAAAATAGATGGAGACTGTTCTGAAGAGGTATCCCCTCAACAGTTACTGATAGACAGTTGTGGATTACATGTGGATACCCTTACATCCACTTGTCATGTTGGAGAGGTAAGGGCTGGATTTATTATTAAATACAATAATAGGATTTCAATTGCTGGAAATTTGTGGCATTTGGGTCTATGCATGCCACCATATTTTTTTTTGAAAGGAAAGGGGGAGGGGGGGTATTGTAATGAAAATTTAGCAACACTTGATTTCCAATATCTAAAGTAATATTTATGTTATTTCTTGAAAAAAATTACAACCAAAGTGAAGCAGTGTTTTTTTTTAAAGATTACTACAGAACTGACATAAGTAATAATTTGCCACCAAAATTCTAAGATAAATTTTTTGTTGTTAATTACTGATATTTGGACCGAAAATCTGTCGTTTATTTCAGGGTTAACATTCAATTCACCTTGGAATTGTTTAGCACTGTACCTGTTTAAAATGGATGCTAGACCTTATACTATGCAATCAGGATGCTCTTGAGTTAAAGATATTGAAGTCTCTTATGTTTGTTGGCCACAGAGTCTTTGACTTTTTTGATAAAATCACTTTTTTTCTTCTCTGTTATCAATCTTCTGTATCCACAACTTAATAGACAGTGCTGGATACTGCATTAAAGATTACTGTAAATTAAGAAAGAAATTATTAGGATTTTGTAATTTTAGACCAAAATGCGATTTTATTTTTTGCAATATTGAGAAATATCCTATTTTATTCATATAAAAAATTTCAAAATGCGATTTTAAATTATTGGGATTATAACCATGTCGCATTTTTAGCAATAATAAAAACATTGCAATAATTTCTGAATTTACAGTATTGTATTTAATATAATTCCAGGTGGTTCACTTGTTTTCACATATCCACCAGACCTATATTATAGACAGTATAACAGTAGAGGAGGAAGAAAGGGATACAGTAGTTACTGATCCCCCTAGTACCAAACCCCTACGATGGGTGACAGAGGAAGAACTACAAGAGTCAGCTGTGTCTACAGCTATGAAAAAGGTTTAACAGTGTTACATATTGAGAATTTTGATGTACGGTGACCTATAGTTGTTATTGTCTGTGTCATTTTGGTCTTTTGTGGATACAGTAGACTCCACTTAATCGGATATCGGTTAATCGAATATATCGGCTATTGTAATATTATTTCAAAACACCGAACCATTCCCTATACATTTCAGTCAAAATACATCGGATAATCGAATATCGGTTATTAGAATATATCGGCTAATTGGATAGGAATATTCATGGAAAATGTGTGAATACCATGTACAATCGAATATTTTGAAATAATTTCATATTTTTTTTGACAGGAAATGAAGCCGGAAGTTACGCCATTACGAAGTTTAAGAAAACTTCAGTACAGAAATGTTTCATTTTATTAATAAAAACGATCTTTCATAGTCAAATAAAACATATTTTTTCTTATTGTCTTGTTTATTTTATGAATTTGATATTATATTCTGCCCAAGATGTGTTTGTTATATGTGTTTATCCAAATGTGATCGTTGTCATTTACTTCACAAACAATGACACGACAAAATGATAAACTGTGCGTGATGTTCATCAATGTTTATTAAATATGAATGAAATGTACCTCTTTCTCAACAATTTATTAAAATATATATAGAAGTCCCGTGTAAAAACAAGGAATCGTGTGTCAATAGCATGTCCCAGGTGAAATAGAATTATGTAACTTGTACACACGTACGCCATTTTCCTAATTTACATAATATTCAGCCTTTTATTTTGAACCACGACAGATAAGATAGAAAAGCAAAATTAATTTTACAATTTTATAATCATAAACATAGTTGTATTACTTGAAATTGGAAATGGATTTCATAAATAAAAAACTGTAGAAAATTAGATCCGAGTACGATTACAGGTAGAAGTTTATAGTCGGCATGAATTCGTAGCTATTAATAGAATTTACCTGTGGCCTACTTCCGAGAATTCATAGCTATTTTTAGCTTTTACCTGTTTTAACACACAAATGAAACAAATCACGCAAAAACAACAAGTCACATTATTTAAATGGTACATATTTTATTCAGATAATCAACACATAATTAATAATTAATAATCAATAGACTGACAGATAAACAAAATACATTATTATCAACTGATTGATCTGTTACTCAATCAACCGAATTATCCGAACTTGTACCTGAAAAAACAATGAGATTAGTTACAAATTTCCATTAATAAAGCAGCTATAATAGCTATTGGTATCTTAGGGTTGTGTCTGTCAATTTTGAAAAAAAACTTGGAGGAATATACGTTCATCGGCTAATTGAATATATCGGACAATCGGATATTTTTAGCTGACATTTTGGGTATCCGATTGGCCGGAGTCTACTGTAGTTGTCTCATTAGCAATCATACCACATCTTCTTTTTTATAAGTTCCTATAAAATTTGACATGAGAATTTTAAAAAACATTGATGTCACAATTACAAAGTTACTAATGCTTGATGTCAGGAGGTTGTTCAAGTTTAGATTTAAGGTCATTCAGAGACAAAATAAGCTTTACATTTATTGAAATTGCCTTTTATTAATTTCTTAATAAGTTTGTATTTTATTTCCCTGTAAGTTGACTTGACCTACAGAAATAATATATTTGACCTCTGGTAGTTGTTACTATTGAAACAAATTGCACTGTTCAACTTTTTAGAAACTGATTTTACATGTACCAAACAACTGATAAATTGCATTTCATACATTAAAGATTTCAACTTTTCAACCAAAATGTCATATTCATAGAAAATTATGTATCTGCTAATATCTGTAATATTTATTTTGTTCTATTGCAGGTTTTCAAGGCATTTACAGATAAGATGGTAAGTACTTTAACAATAAGTAATGTTGCATAAAAATTGATATTTTGACAGACAGTTATTTTGGTTTCACCAGAAAGCACACAAGATTAGATTAAAAAAAGAATTAATGCTTGTAAGAGTACTTACAAATTTAAATTCCTATATCATGTATATGTGCTTCACTACTTTGCCCTTTTAAAGTTAAGACCTTACAATTATTTTGCTTTTATATACTCCAAACTTGTTTAGATAATATAGGGTTATTTCATGAATATTGGGGAATATTGTCCCGAGTAGAATTTTATATTGCACGAGCTTGCGAGTGCAATATATGTTCTACGAGGGACAATATTCCCCAATATTCATGCAATAACCCTTTTATTGTATAGCAATATAATATTTGAAAGTAAAAATTGGTTTAAACTAAGATTTTGTCGTTAATGACGTCATGAATTTTAAAGATTTATTGCATTAGTGCAATATTACAATTTATTGCAAGCTAACTTTTGGTAACGTTCTGTGGAAAATATTATATTGCTATACAATAATATACGGTATTGGTATAAAAATCAAAAATATAAAGATGTTTAAATTGTTGTTTTATTTACATGTAGAGATTGCTAAAGTCTTAACTTTTAAGGTGGCTCGTGGGTACAAAAATTTCAGCAAAAAATTGAACCTTTATTTTTTCATTACAAATTTTATTTATTACACTATTAGTTATTAGTTTATGATATGGTAAAAAAATCAACCCAAAAAATCGATTCGGTTTGGCCCCAGATGACTTTTAAAATGTTTATATCATAGAAAAAGCTCCAAATTATCTCCCTTTGGTGCAAAAATGCCATTTTTTGGCATTAAATTTGAAATATCTTTTTTAACTCATCGGTGACCTATATTTTTTATTATTGTTTTCATAACCTAAATAATTGCAAAATTTTAGCGATTTCTGTAATTAGTTTTTTTTTTTATTTCGATATTTCCTCTATTTCTCCTATTAGTTCAACAGAAAAAAAAGGACATTAACAAAAATGTATGCTTCTTCCGGAGGCAGATTGTGAGCTTGAATGAACGGTGACCCCAATTTTTTATTTCATTTTTCTTTTAAGTATATGACAAAGTTCATTTATAAAAAGATATAGCGAAATCCTATATTAGAAAAAAAATTTGATTTATACTCAGGAGCCCCCTTAAGTATATTAAAAACAAAACATCATGATTGTACAAGACTCCAAATCTGTCTGAATATAAATAGGAAGTAACCATGTATTACAAAGTAAAAAAGATATATTGCCTTTCACATTTAATGGTTTCTACAGCTAAATGTATACATCCTTCCTAGTTAGCTCATCTACTGAACATAGCTATTGCTATATGGTTCATGTTTTTTTTTCAGAATTCAAAAACTCCAGCCAAGATGAAGAAACAGAAAGTGGATAAAAAACAACCATCCATCAACAGTTTCTTCAAATCAAAATCATGATGTTGGATATCATATATTGTGTATTTTTATAAATATATTTCTGTATTTTTTTGTATATTTTTTTATATATATTTTTTATATATAAATCAATACTAAATCTATACTTGATTTATCTTTTAACAAATTAAGCCATTTGTGCTGTACAAGATTTGGTGATATATCCATCACATTAACCAACCTCTGCAGTATTGTGACAGCATTCCTACCTTGAGTGCGGATTGTCTATTTATTCAATACCTGGATTAATTCAAACAAAGACTTAACAATAATTAGACCTCCACAACAGGTCATATAGAAATAAACAATCGCTGATCAGCTCATATCTGTGTAATGTGTTTATTTGGGTTGTTTTCTTTGGGGCCTTTACTTTGTTAATCAGCACCTTAAAATTCTGGTTTGGAGTGTCATTCTATCAGATCAGCAGTTCTCATCCTAATATTCTTGAAGTATATGCCACTTAACATACAAAACCGATCTCTCCATAGGTGTATATATCATACTGTAAAAATTCCTCACAATTTCTATTGGGATGTAATGTGCGTGATTCATAGGGATTCACCTCCCTGAAACAAAAAAGCTGACCTTGGATGAATTTAGTTTTACTTAAGATTCCTTTTGGTCTAATATATAGCTGATTTATCAAAACATGCATTACTATCTGGCGTCACAGCAGCAGTTCTAGTGTAAACTTTTTGTATAAAGCTTTATATTTAAGTAGGTAGAATCATCTACATGTTTGTCAGACAGGATTCACCTGACCTTTACCTTATTTCAGTGATCAAGGTTAAAGTTACAGAGTATATCTGTTTTCCAAAAACTATAAGCAGTAAGTCAACTATATGGGATGTATGGAATGATTGTGATTGAAACATGTCAGTCTTACAGGTTTCAAATGACATTGTCATTTCAGGGCGTTTGATAGCTAACTATGCGATACAGGCTTTGCTCATTGTTGAAGGCTGTACAGTTGTTAATTTCTGTGTCATTTGGGCACGTGTGGAGAGTTGTCTCATTAGCAATCCTACCACATCTTCTTTCTTAAATTGACCTCATTTTCATGGTTTGTTGTTGAGCGTTTGTGTTTTTTGGTTTGTGATAAAAAAAAGTTGAAACACACTATATAAACTTTTCTATCAAATTTTAAAGTCATTGATTCATTTATATTGACTTGAGGTTACAAATTGAACTTCTGTTCAATGTTCACTACTTTCACGTTGTCATTAGCAAAAGTAAAAGTTGAAGTGTTCAATCAAATGGCTAGTATTGTTGATCATTCTATCCACCAAAGCAATAGATGGGAGAGTGTACTGTGCTTTAAACCACTGAACTGAAATCATTAGTAACAGTTCATGGACGACTAAGACATCCGCAAAGTAAGGGGTATGTAGAACGAGCAAACGCTGACATTAAAGAAATGCTCATATCATGGATGAATGACAATGACACACAACAGTGGTCTGCTATTTCAGAAAAAATTGATCAATCGCCTTATGCTCTTTGGTTCTGAACCAAAAATAGGTTTATCTTCATCTTCTTTGTACAAGGAACTTTTGCCAAATCTTAAAACCTATGAAGATTTGAAAAACGTGATCAAAGAGGTTTTAGAGGAGAACAGTGAAATTGAGATTGATGGCACGGATGAAAACACAGATGCTGAATCGGTAGAATCAGAAAGAGAACATAATAATTCTGTTACTGATTGTGAACCTGGATCAACTAGTACAACTATTGAATTTGTATTAGGAGATGTCGAGACCCTAATCATTCGTGCAAGAAAACGTGCATTGTCTGGCCAACAAATCCAAGCAGATGTCCTAAAAAGAAATACAAAACAGAAACTGTTTTGGAGACAATGTTATCATGCCAATACTACAGTATGACTGGACACCGACCGATCCCATATATACTTGAAACGTATTACACTTGTTCCTTAAGATATAATCTTTCTAATTTGAAAGCCATGTTAAAGTTTTGACCCTTATTGTACGGTCCACTGAACATAGAAAACATACATACATATATATATATATATATATATATATATATGTTACAGTAAATAGGTGAAATTAGGAATTACAAGTAATCACTGAACAGTTCAGTAAATACCTGTAATTCCTAGCCAATTTAGTTATTACATGTATTTACTGATTGTTTCAGGTATTACAGGTAATCACTGATTTTTTTTGTTATTTTTTCAGCTATTTACTGACTGTCAAATTTAAGACATAAATCGAGAAATCAAATACGAAAGTAAAAAAGATAGGCGAGATTATGGCTTACTTTAGGGTAAATGAATCAAATGTCATTTAATATTGCATGTGTTAACTTATAGTTTGTGAATTGTAACAAGAGAATGGCTGTGTTATAATTTTGAAAACTAGCTGATAATAATATTTAATTTATTTTGAAACATGCAAATTATTGGTGAAACCCATGACATGACAATGTTTTATACACAAATTATATGAACCAAAAATACACATTTCATCATTTAACATAGAACATGTAGAACTAATACCTATTTATATAATGAATGAAAGTTACTTGTTATGGCATGACAAACTGTTATGACATCTAGAGTTGCATAAAACGTTAGATTTGACACATTTGCAGGTCTTTCTTACACAACCTGTCTTACATGCACACTTTAGGAATCCCTGTCCATCCCCGATTGACTGTTGCCGTGCTGCTTCCCTTACACTTAACTCTACAAGGGTATTTGCATCTTGCAAAGCTAACGAATGAATTAGTGAAAAAGTAAATTGATTCCTCGAGTAAGATCCATTTAAAATTCCATCCTTTGAGCCGAGTTTGAATTGGTCATTTGTCTGATCATGTTCCAAAACTATGCACAAAAGATTTCTCGGATCTCCACGCCCCCTATCGACACTAGGAATGGGAACAGTAACGTTATCACCAACTTGTACAGGTCTCAAAATTTGATTGCTTCGGGCAACCATCTTTTCGGCTTGCTTTGACAAGTTTGAGCCACTGGCATGACGTTCCCGTTGAATGCATTCCGAACGGACACATATGTCGCAACAGATCTGTAATATTGAATCAGTCTGAAAAAATGCAGAGCATTTGTTGCATTCACGTTCATATTGTAAACATTGCACCTCATTCAGAGTTTCATCATCTACAGAGTTACTTTGAGGTACTATGATGTCAAGTAGTGCAGCTTCGAAATAGGAGCTCTGTTGGCTATCCTGTGTTTCGAAGATTGGTTGCCTATCAGACGTGTCAGATATTTCAGAGGTTGGTTGACTATCAGGTAATGAACTATTCACCACGGGTATAGCACTGATTTGATTAACTGATGTTACAAGCTGATAATCTTGAGCAACCAAATCCTCATTACTGCTTTGAGAAACTAGACCATGATGTCTGGTTGTCATCTCAAAATTCAAATCCTCTTCTTGCTGCAGAGTCTGTAGCAATTCAGTTGGTATTGGAGAAGATGCTAGGCCAACCTTTGGTGGACAACCAAACATTGCCTCGTAGGGTGAACGTTTGATTCCAGAGTGATTACGGCGATTTTTCTGAAACTGCACAAATTTAATTCCAGTTGCCCATTTTGTAGTTTTGTTGTCTCTCATCCAACTCACTAGCATGTCATGTACATCACCATTGGACCTTTCTACACTGCCTTGGGATTGAGGATGACGTGGTTTTCCATGTACTATTACCAATTCAGGCCATAACTGCTTCAGTTCGAGAATGATGTTAGCTGTAAATTCCCTGCCATTGTCACTCTGCAAAATGTGAGGAGCTCCAAATACAAGAAATACATTTGTAAGAAGTTTATATGCAACTTCAGCAGCTCTTTTTGACGACAGACTTTCAATTACACCAAATTTTGTTAAATGATCTTGATAGTTCATAATAAATTTAAAGTCTCCATCAGGCATACTCTGCATATCAATGAGATCAACTTGCCCTCGAGAGTTAAACTCTTTTGACAAAATAGGTTTCACTACGACCCCTTTTGCTGGATTTTTCCGTCGAAGCTGACATTCTTCACACATAGATTTGTATAGATTTATGGCGCTAAGTGTCACGTTTGCATATTTTTTGTTCAGTTCCTTCTGCATCTTATCTCTACCAGCATGGTTGAGTGCACTGTGGGATTTCTTAATAACATCAAATGTCTCTTCAAGTGAGACGAAGTACAGAATAGGATCTTCTTCTGTTTTTCTCTTTCTTATCAGTTTTTCCAGACCTGCAATCTGCAGCACTTCATACCTGCAAGAAATTGTAATACAAGTATAAAAGTAAGGAGATGTGGGATGAGTGCTAATGTAACACCTATGCATCAAAGTTAAAATTAAGTAGATGTAATTATTATGATAATCAACCGTTGTTGCCTTCGACAATGAGGACAAAAAAAACACAGCAGCAGTCATTTTGCGCCAATTCCTGTTTTTCAGAGATATTATTTGCGCCAAATTTTGTTTTCCAATTGTATCAATTGCGCCAATATCCGGAGATCATTTACGCCAAGTTACAAGCTACTTCATACATTTAAATGGGAAGTACCCATGCAGTAGATTATAAATTTGATTTGAACCACCGACCTTCAATAGGAAAAAATGCCAATATAAAACAATGATATAAGTTATATTAAAACCTGGCAAGAAAACATACACCCCCTTTAAATTAAATGGTCCTTCCCTAAAGGATTAAAATACATTGATATGTGTATTTAGTGTTTTAGGGGCTACACAGAAATGTCATGAAAAAAAAATAACTTACCTTGAGAGCAGATTGTAATCATCTCTTGTCCTTTTTATTGTTTCACTTTCACATAAAATGTTGAATCTGCTAATTATGATGTTAAGTTTCTCCTTTGGCATTAAAACCCTATCACATTTTTCATTGTACATTTTTAATAACTCCTCTGTAAATATTTTTTCTTTCTCATTAGCCATTTTCAACAAATATGTTTAACCTTGTCACTATATATCTGCATATATGTTTTTAGTTTAACATCAAAATATATTATAGAATGATCACTTTTAAATAGTACTCACTGACCTTCTATTCAGAATAACCTAAACTTTTGACCAGCTGACCATATTACTACATTGTTTTAACAGTTAGTAAATAGCTGTAAAAATGCATTTAAAAATTAGGAATTACTGGTAATAACTGGGCAGTTTCAGGAATTACTTGTATTTACTAAGTGCATTAGGAATTACATGTAATTCCTGAATTTTAGTAAATACATGTAATTCCTAATTTCACCTATTTACTGTAACATACAGCATAGTGCCATAAATGAGTCAACTTTTTTAATGGCGGTTGGTGATGATTTTCGTTGTCCGACTTTTAAGAACGTCATTATCGATGTTGTGTAACGTAAAATCAATAACATGTGTTCAAAGGGGAATTACTCGAACTAAACTTTGTAAATACGGATTTTTAAACCGGAATCGTAGCGAAGTTTAGCCATTGTTGATATCAACAAAAATGGCGAAGCACGGGAAAGAATTGTCAGACGACACCAAAAAGGCTATCATAAGTTTAATTGAAAGTGGTCATCGAGCAAGTAGTGTTGCGAAAAGCTTAGGAATAGCTAAATCCACAATTTCCAGGCTTTTGAAGCGTTGGCGGATGCGTGGTGATACTGAAAATGTTCCTCGAAGCGGAAGGAGAAAAACTGTCACCAAACGGGCAGAAAACACTCTGTCACGGATTGTGAAAACGTCTCGCCGTTCAACCCTTAAGGATATCACCAAGGAATTTAACACTCGCACACCTGCTAAAGTGTCTAGACGAACTGTTCAACGAAAATTGCATGAACTAGGGTACACCAGACGATCTGTACGGAAGAAAATTGGCATCAGGGTTGTTAATCAAAAGAAAAGAGTGGTTTATTGCAGGAGTAAACTTCATTGGACTGTGAACAATCAGTGGAAAAAAGTTATATTTACAGATGAGATGATGATGGTGATCAAACCTGACGGAACACTTAAAGTTTGGAGGAAGTCAAATGAAATTTGGAGACCTGAATGTCTGGGATATGTTGCACAGCGACCGTCCACCAATCTTAAAATTATGGTCTGGGGATGTATAACATATTATGGAGTTGGTACTTTAGCTATGATAAATGGTAATATGAACTCTGTCAAGTATATTGAAACACTGGACGATAATTTATGGCAAGTTGTAACCAAACATTTTGGCAATGAACCTTATCTTTTTCAAGATGATAATGCACCCTGTCATCGGTCAAGGGTTGTAGAAGAATGGAAAAGGCAAAACCAGATACCGCAAGTTACCTGGCCTGCACAATCACCAGACTTGAGCCCAATCGAAAATGTATGGCTTCTGATGAAGAATAAAATAAAAAATAGACTTTATCTGGTTCGTAACGTTGAAGACCTTAAGTCTGAATTACTGCGTGCCTGGTTAGAAGTACCATTATTTTATATTCAGGGGCTTTATTCAAGCCTACCACGTCGTTGCAGACAAGTTCTTGTTCAGAAGGGTGGCATAACAAAATATTAAAAGTATAAAACTTGTTTTGTGAGGTTAGTTTTTATTCAAAGTTCATTCAACATTTTTGTTATTTTTGGCATCCATTAAAAAAGTTGACTCATTTATGGCACTATGCTGTATATATATATTTAGACCCTTCTACAACGAAATTTGTTTTACTGGTACTTTTTCTAAAAATGAGGGTACTTTTTATATGGCCTTCCAAAACCGTTTCTATCCCTAACATCACTGAAGAGACATTTATTGTCGAAATCCGAATCTGGTGTACTAAAAAATTATTTACACCGTATGTTTGTGGCATAACATCGTGGCCACAAGTTTTTTTTTTTCTGTTTAGTATTAAATTTATATTAAAATCCATTTTGTTACATCTTGTGATCAATTTTATTTGGCAATCGCCAATGGCAGTCAGCAGGGTTAAAGAACATCAGTTGTTCGACCTGTTAGTCAAATGCGTTATGTTTAAATATACTTTTTCACTTTTTTGGTCTTTTGGAAAATGTTTGTGCTGTTTTTAGACCCTTCTACAACGAAATTTGTTTTACATGCACACGTATAAAAATTGCGGTTTTTATCCAACGCAATCATAGGTTTGAACGTAGTTTTCAATTTAGACTCGTTTATATTTTTCGTTTGGGCTTGTATCATATTTTCCCTCCGGTTTATATGATCCGTTCATCCTATATTGACTCTTAAAATTCAAGAGTCTATCTAAAAAGGAGGGTACTTTTTCTAAAAATGAGGGTACTTTTTATATGGCCTACCAAATACCGTTTCGATCCCTAACATCACTGAAGAGACATTTATCGTGGAAATCCGGATCTGGTGTACTAAAAAATATTGACACCTTATGTTTGTGGCATAACATCGTGGCCACAAGTAAAAAAATTTCTGTTTAGTATTAAATTTATATTAAGATCCATTTTGTTACATCTTGTGATCAATTTTATCTGGCAATGTTTAAATATACTTCTTCACTTTTTTGGTCTTTTGGAAAATGTTGTTTGTGCTGTTTTTAGACCCTTCTACAACGAAATTTGTTTTACATGCACACGTATAAAAATTGCGGTTTGAACGTAGTTTTCAATTTAGACTCGTTATATATATATATATATATATATATATATATATATATATATATATATATATATATCATATCTGTTTGGCAGTTAATCATCTGACCTTTACCTCGTTTCATGCTGATTCATTAGCCAATGCTGAGTTTTTGTGTTCTGTTCTGTTTTTCAAATACCACTATAAAGAAATACGTCAACTATGTTTGGTGTATGGAATGATTTGCATGTGTTCGTGTCTAGATCTGTCCTTGACCTCATTTTCATGGTTCATTGGCCAAAGAGAGATACATCTTATTTCTGTACGTTATCTTTTTAATCAATTCTTATGCATAATTAAGATTATAATATTGTTTGTGTGTTTTTCCTCTAATAACACAGAACTTCAACATCATGTCCTCTAAAACTAATGCACGGTGGCCTACATACTCAATACATGAAATGTTTATTTTATTGTTATAGATGAGATCTAAAACAAACTTCAAAACATCAGAATAGTTGAATGGAAGTATCAATATTAATCCATTTTATGATTGATAGCTGTAATGGAACAGACTGAAATAAAACAAATCTGTGTTTCAAACTTTCCTAAACGGCAACGAACCTCTGTCAAATATATAAAAAAGGAACCAAATGGTTATATATCTTATATGATACAGACGTCCTATTTCACCAGTTTGGTTCTACTTGAATTGACAATTATGATTTTCTGAAAAATCAAAACATTTTGTCAGTATTTCGTATAAGAAGTCAATCAACGTTCAATATACTTGAAGGTTCGTGCTCAATCGGTCAGTTGAATCAGTCAATGTCTAGGTTATGCGGCTCTCTAAAGCTTGTTACTGTAGAACAATGAACAGCTTTTGAAAACATTTGATCAAGACGAGATGCCGATGAGACCAGACGTGAAAATTTTTGCAGATTGAATCAACCAAAGTCATTGAAATTGTCAAATAGGTTGCATAGATATTTATTTTAATCCTTACATTACATCTTTAATTCCTTTTTTATGCCCCATTTATGTTTTTATGTTTTTTTCGGTCTGTCCGTTTGACCTTCTGTCCCGTTTCTTGTTATAGATGTTAGTAATGGTATTTTTTAATGAAGTTCAAGTCCAATCAACTTGAAATTTAGTACACATGTTTCCTATGATGTGTTCTTTGAACCCAAGTTTCACGGTCCACTGAACATAGAAAATGATAGTGCGAGTGGGGCATCCGTGTACTGTGGACACATTCATTTCTTGTTTTGATTTTATTTTAAAGCCCGTACATGCTGGGTTTTTTTTAAACATCGTTGGGGAATACGAATGTATAGTAAATACATTGAATCTTAAATTAATGTTTAGAAATGAAATGACACTGTTTGAATTTGTTATGTTCGAAGGACTTTTCTAGACTCCTTTAACTAGAGGCTTCGAATCTTAACATTTCATTCTGCCTTTTTCAACTGGTGTATTCAATTGGATATTAGTCTTTGTCTCATGCATTTCAAATGAAGCTGAATACAATACAAACATCATTTTGCCATTTTTAAGTCAAATACAAGACCATGTAGAAAAATTACCGAACTCCAAGAAAAACGAAACGGAAAGTCTTTCATAATATGGCAAAATAAAAGCCTTAAACTCATCAAAAGAATGGAAAACAACTGTCATATTCCAAACTTGGTAGAGGTATATTCTTATTTTAAAATGTTGAATTAAACCTGGTAGTATAGTTAACTAAACCTCTCACTTGTTTGGACAGTCTCATTTAATTCCATTTTATTGACAACAAGGCATGAGAAAAACAGACTAACAAATAAATAGGTAAAATTGTCAAAAATTGAGGTACAACAGTAAACGATGTATTATTTATTATTAATCACCATTAAGATAAATAACTATTTCAACAAAAAAACACTAAGAAAAACAAAATGGCATATAGACAGTCTGTAGACAAAATACATAAGCAAAAATGAAAGACCATGGTACAACCAATAATCATTGCACAATACCACAATAATCTAATGTAAGTACCGACTCACGCCAAACAAATATTATCAAAATTGAACTAAACAGTAAAGATTTAAAATATACAAATGCAAATAAAAAGAACACCTTAAAAAATAGAAACAGAACAGAATTTTATTTGTACACAATTACTTGACTGCTGTGTTAAAAGAGCACATTTGCAATCCCTGTTGAAAAAGGTGTATTGCATTTACAGCGTCTATATAATCCATGAATATTCATCCGTTTGGACAAGGATAGACTCACCAGTGGCGCATAAAGAATACAGGACAAATAAAGTTCATATTGAATTGAGGACTCCAAATTCCTTAATTTTTTTAATTGTTAAATACAGCAAACGCGTACGATACCTTTTTTTTCGAATTGATTGGAAGAAAATCTCCTTGCAATTGTTGCACATGAGTGTTTTACATATTTGCACATCTTTTCGTAAGTGGTGGTTTTCAGTGCTCTTCAACTTATCTTTTCTAATTGAATTGATTCAAACTTTATATTTCTGGTGTAACAAATTACATACCTGGTATTTTTTATGGGTTCTATCCTTCAAAATGATGTAATTTCATAAAAAAAATTATAGTATCATTAAAAATGTTCTGATATCTAGTAAATATTAACAACAAAACATATTTAGGACCTACAATAAGTAAATTATTTCATTCGAGATATTCAGTACAGCATATCATCAAACTATGTTACACTAAATAAAAGTCCTGGAATCTGTCCGATAGTTGTATCTGTATTATCCTTCGAATATCGCGATTTTTCAAAATTAAAAACAATTCCGTTTTAAGTTATTGTAGACTGTCCATTCTCACCATATTGGTACGACGGTCCTTCCATATTGAGCACTGCATGATACCTTTTATTGTTCAAAAGTATTACTGGTTCAGAAAAAAATATTCTAAGCAACCCGCTTTCAGCCTCTCTACTATCTAAGTTTTTTTATGTTACATTTATTTCTTTCGTATCATCTTTCAAAGTCGCGATAACTTTACAATTCGATCGTCCGTCTTTACATCCGTATGAGAGAAATCCGTGTAGTTTTATGTCTGTAGAAACCCAGAAGCATATTGCACCAACTCCTTTAGAACTCCAGCAAATATTTAACCCTGATATCATTCCAAATCGATTTACAGCTAAAATACTGGTATAACAGGATTCCACAATTTTTGATTTTGATAGTTCGAAGATTACTACAAATGCCGTCTCTAAACTTCTGCTGAAGTCTGTTTTCTTCAAAGAAATGTTGTATTCCTTAATTTTTGCAGACTGATTTGATACAAAAGATTTATGTCCATTTACATTTCTGTTTACCTTTTGTACTTCTAACATTATTTGGGTCTCTGACGCCTCTGCAACACATGTCTCAAGAATCTGCTGTTCGTTTTTAATTTTTCTATGTATATTTTCGAAGCTTAATTTCAAAACGTCAATATCGTCTTTTGCTTCATTGTAATGTTTTCGCTTATCTTTCAGGTTACAAATCTTGGTAACTAGATCATTTAAACTATTCTCAAGTTCCTTTTGTTTCTCATTAAACTGTGACTTCAGTTTTCCAGCTTGCCTATCGAGATTAGAAATAATATCTTTCTATGGCTATTAATTGATGACGCCATTGCCGTCCTCTATACCAGGAAGTGATAAACAGCGTATATATATATATATGTATATATATATATATATATACAACTCGTCTAAACATCAACCCAACAATGTTAGATCTGTAAATTTGCTTTCGCAAATTTTGTTCTTCCCTCGCCGGGATTCGAACCCATGCTACTGTGATATCGTGACACCAAACCGCCTGCACTGCAGCCGTCCCGCTAGACCACACGACCACCTGGGCTCTACAAAAATAAAGCTTTCAGTGGCCGTGTGTTACCTTTCCTCGTCAGTTTTAATCTAGGGCGTATTAAAGTACATGATATATAAGGCATGGAGAGATGTTATTGTTACAGATCAGCTCAATTATCTGTAGTAAAGGATCCTACAAATTAATGCAAGATACAGTCACAGAAAATAATTATATTCATAAGTACGCCTGAGTCAGTGACAACTCTACAACAGATGTATCCATCGGATCGCCATCAATGATGGTGATACATGGCTGTGTACATTATGTATATACAACTCGTCTAAACATCAACCTAACAATGTTAGATCTGTAAATTTGCTTTCGCAAATTTTGTTCTTCCCTCGCCGGGATTCGAACCCATGCTACTGTGATATCGTGACACAGTAGCATGGGTTCGAATCCCGGCGAGGGAAGAACAAAATTTGCGAAAGCAAATTTACAGATCTAACATTGTTGGGTTGATGTTTAGACGAGTTGTATATACATAATGTACACAGCCATGTATCACCATCATTGATGGCGATCCGATGGATACATCTGTTGTAGAGTTGTCACTGACTCAGGCGTACTTATGAATATAATTATTTTCTGTGACTGTATCTTGCATTAATTTGTAGGATCCTTTACTACAGATAATTGAGCTGATCTGTAACAATAACATCTCCATGCCTTATATATCATGTACTGTAGTACGCCGCTAGATTAAAACTGACGAGGAAAGGTAACACACGGCCACTGAAAGCTTTATTTTTGTAGAGCCCAGGTGGTCGTGTGGTCTAGCGGGACGGCTGCAGTGCAGGCGGTTTGGTGTCACGATATCACAGTAGCATGGGTTCGAATCCCGGCGAGGGAAGAACAAAATTTGCGAAAGCAAATTTACAGATCTAACATTGTTGGGTTGATGTTTAGACGAGTTGTATATACATAATGTACACAGCCATGTATCACCATCATTGATGGCGATCCGATGGATACATCTGTTATATATATATATATGCATATCAAGGTTCAATTTTATCGATGAGCATATAACTTAAAGTATTTATGACTTAAAATTTGATATGAAGGGGCACGCGGGTATAAATTCATTTTTTTTTTAAATATAGGATCCCGCTATTTATTTTGTTCAAATATAACTTTATCATATACTTAACAAAAAAAATAAAATAAAAAGGGAATCACCGTTCATTTTAGCTCACAATGTGCCTTCAAAAGAAGCATGCGTTTTTGTTAAGGTCCTTTTTTGTTAGTGAACTAATAGGAGAAATAAAGGTATTATCGAAATTAAGAATAAAAAAAAAATAATTACAGAAATCGCCTTAACTTTACAATTGTTTAGTTTTTATGGACTTATCATTTTTTATCTGGGAGGGGTGCTGGTCAAATACAAGGGTGATCAAGTTTTTTTATTCTGTATGTGGACAAAGGGGGTTATAAATTCAAAGTGGGGGATCAATATTTTTTGCACATGGAAATAAGTAGTTAACATACGCCAAGAGACAAAATGTCAAGAAGAATATTTCAACAGTCAAATCGAAATATATATTCTAACACCATTAATATATAGTTAAGTAAGATATGACAAGACTTGGTGATGTAGGAAGCTGCCATTTTGTGTCATTTTGTCCAATATCAAATGCATAGGTGCTTCATAATCCCAATAATTCATTCGTTATGTTCACGCATTTCGATCACTAAATTAACAAGCATTCTGTGAGTATTGCATAGCAATACATAGTCCCCTACCATTTAAAAATTCATTGTAAATTGCAATGGAATGATATTCAAATTTGATCTATAACTTGTCATAGTGTAAACAACATAGAATAACAAACAAACCTACCACTAAATTCTTCAAACGACTTTTTAAAGAAAAAGAAAAAAATCCAAAATGTCCTTTATTACCTTAGGTGTATTTGGCAACACTTTTAGGAATTTTGGATCTCAATGCTCTTCAACTTCGTACTTTATTTGGCTTTTTTTTTTTAACTTTTTTCTTTTAACTTTTTTGGATTCGAGTGTCACTGATGAGTCTTTTGTAGACGAAACGCGCGTCTGCCGTATATATAAAATTTAGTCCTGGTATCTATGATGAGTTTATTTATCTTAATACAATGTCTTTTACAATTCTTTTTAAAAATTAGTTATTTCCCTTGGAACATATATCTAGTAATTAATAAGTATTTCGTTAAAAACTCAATTCTATGGAAAGTTAAAAGATGAGTTATATCCCTTTGAACAGAAATCTAGTAATTAATAAGTATCTCAGCAAAAATTTAATTCTAGGGAAAGGGCTGAAATTGAACAAGGAGAAAAGCTAAAATCGCGAAGGTCGAATTTGACCTGTAACTTGTCATGATAAAACAATACACCAAATATCAAATCAATATCTTCAAGCATGAAGAAAAAAGTCTGGAAACCTGATTTGCCGGACTAACGGATGGACAGACGGACGGACAGAAGGACGGACACAGTGCAAACCTAAAGTCCCATTCGATTTCATTAGTAAGGGACTAATAAGTATTACTGCCAAGTTTTGTCATAATCAGCTTAAAAGTTTGAGAGATTACAGATCTACAGAGATTTGTGCAAAATTTTGTCCAAAAATACAAATCACGCTGCATCATGAAAGAAGATGGTGTAGAACAATAAATTCTCCAATAAATGATTAAATATTCATATTATCTGCATACAAACAGTTGAATATTGATACAAACGATGATTCTGAGATGATGAGAATGACTCAATGGAGGTTTCAATAAGGCCTTGAATAAAACTTAAGTTTAAGCAGCGTTCAAGAGAGGTACATAAAGGATCCCTCTAAGTAAATAATGTGTTGTTAATGTTTCAAAAAGTTTACTTTTCAATGTGCATTTTTTACAGAGTTATTTAGGATCAAGTTTTCTTTGATCGCTCAATATAGGAAAATAGAAAAAAAAATCGAAAAACGCTACTCGAAGCACTGGTTTGAGCCATATTTCAAGGCAATATACCCTCAAATATGTTTTTGACTCAATCCACTGGGAATATTTCATTTTCAATATTTTCGTAAAATAACATGATAAATACTTTGCATGTTAAATAGAGAGGGGGTAACATTTTTTTAATGTTTATACAGGGTGGGGTCAAATAAAAATAGTGAAATATTATGGGGGATAAAAGAAATTTTGTTTGTTTGATTTTAAAGTGAGCAGCCCCTCCCAGGTAAAAATTGAGAAGTCCATAAGTACAGCTTGTTTGACAAAAATAATGAAAAACATAGGTCACTGATGAGTTTAAAAAAATATTTCAATTTTGGTCCATTAAAGGTAGATAATTTTGCGCTTTTCGATGATATAAACATTTTAAAAATCATCTGGGTCCAAAACGATTTTTTTTTGTCGATAATTGTACCATAGCATAAAGTAGCATCTAATAGTTTAATAAATAAAATTTTTAATGAAATTGTTTTTTTTTTTTTTTTTTTTGCTGAAAGTATGTAACCTCGAGCCTCTTTAATTGCTTGTTTATTTCATATTTTATTTTCACAACTACAAGTTTTATCGGTCTATTATTTTTAAAAGTGAACAATATTTCAACTACAGAAAATCAATTTTGCATAAATAAGCCATATATTCAAATCAAACTTATAAATTATAAATAATAGTACTCTTGTTTGTATTTGCTATTTCAGAGTACTTGAATTCTTATTTGTCAATGCTTTATTCATGTAGTTTATCTCAAAATAACGAAGCAAAATAACTGAATATTGTTTTCACGATCTATTTATGAAGTACATCTTCATGAATTTATAATTTGGCTACATAGTTTGAGAAGAAAAACAACCATACTAATACCTTTACATACCCGAATGAATGTATAATAATGTGAATATACTCATCCTAATGAAGCACGTAGGACTGTTACAATAGACATGATTTTAAATAAGTAAAAAACAAGAAATTGGTTTTTACCACGAGCTGTCGATCCATCATATCTGGTAAGTCAGATCAGTATGCTGTGTTTCTTTTTTCCCCTTGTTAACAACAATTGTGTTGCCTCCCTAATTTCTGTATTTAGCAAAAGATAGTGTGGCATTCATTTCGCTTAACTAGAATACGTTAATATCAAGGGGTCAGCTGAAGCCCGCCTCCGAGTGCGGGATTTTTCTCGCTGTGTTGTAGACTCAATGATTGTTTTAGCTCTGAGGCCTGGTTGTTGTCTCTTTGACGCATTCCACGTTTCCATTCCCTTCCAATCCTTTGTATGTCATTACAACAAAGATTAAGGTCGTTGTTGGTAGGTGTTTTAATATTGGCTTGATCTCCCCTTTTAAATCTGATAGATGCTTTTTGTGCTTTTTTGTTAAATTTTTTTTTTTTTTTAGATTGTGACACAGTGATGAGTGATGTACCCACACTTTGACTATTTTACCTATTATGCCTGTTTTGTTCACGCATCGTTGTAAATATAATGGAATTTGATGCGACTGTCATAGAAATGCGAAGTTTACTGCTATAAAACCAGGTCCAATCCAACATTTTCTACATTTGAAAATGCCTGTACCAAGTCAAGAATATGACAGTTGTTGTCCATTCGCTTGATGTGTTTTATCATTTGATTTTGCCATTTGATAAGGGACTTTCCGTTTTGATTTTTTTTATTTCAAAACTACATGTCAAGTCCATTTATATCGTTATCCAATGTTGATTTTTATGATAATGTCCATGAGTTTTTAAACCGGTAATTTAGCTTTCAAAAGTTACAGAAATGGAACCACTAAGGACTACATGAAATTTGTTCTCTTCCAGGATTCAAAATTTATATAAGTTTTATTTGTTTTAATATTAATCGGTTTTTATTTTTTTTATTGCTTTTTTTATATTTTCCCTATTCATCGATTAGATACGAGGGTATCACCAGCCCAGTAGTCAGCACTTCGGTGTTGACACGAATATCAATTATGTCATCATTTTTATGAATTTTCTGTTACAAAACTTTGAATTTTTTGAAAAACTAAGGATTTTCTTATCCCAGGAATAGATTACCTTAGCCGTATTTGGCACAACTTTTTGGAATTTTGGGTCCTCAATGCTCTTCAACTTTGCACTTGTTTGGCTTTACAACTATTTTGATCTGAGCGTCACTGATGAGTCTTATGTAGACGAAACGCGCGTCTGGCGTACTTAATTATAATCCTGGTACCTAATAACTAATATCTTACGGTCATAGAGTTGAGATGATGGTTTACTGTGTCAGAACAAGGCAATTGTGGATCCTTCTACTTTCAAAGCATCGACAATTGGTAACACTGATCCTTCTTCATTTCAATCTTTTCTTACAAACGAAGGTCTTGCAATTAATACTGACCCGTATGGCAAGGCATCGGTAACTATACTCGAGGAATAAGTCTAACAAGATTTTTTCAATCCACTTTAAGACTAAAAACATCCTTTTTTAAACTTAAAATGGTAGTTCCTACCTGTTATAAATCTATTTCATATATGTTTAGATCAATGTCTGTTGACGTTCTTGTGCCCTCTTAGTCAGTTAGGATGAGGCATGCCCGACTCCTTCGTAATACTTCATATGTTTTAGTTACAGAATGGAACTTTTTTTTATCATGGTTCTAAGCAAGGAACATGTTAATTTCAAAATGACATTAAAAAGAGGGACGAAAGATACCAGGGGGGTAGTCAAACTTGATTGAAAAAAAAAACTGACAATGCCATGGCTAAAAATAATCAGACACACACATACAAATAATAGTACAGAAGAAATAACATAGAAAACTAAAGACCAAGCAATACGAACCTCTGACTTACACAAATCGTTGGTTGCCTTGTGTGCCGTTCATATGCAAATTGATAAGCGGTCAATTACCTCTTTTTGGGGAACTGAACATTTTTTATGGGGCTTTTTTTTTAGAATAAAAAGTAGTTCTGGTGGGTCAGATTACAAACAAATAATTTTATTGTTAGTTTCGTCAAGATTGGTAGTAAGAAAATAACACGACAGAGAACTCTGGTTCCGTCTTTGAAATCAACGTCCAGACAGGGAAGCTGAAATTATGGTTATTCGTGCATTTCAAGAAGATTCTAACTCTAAGCTGCTGATTCCTGTTCAAATGTTATCTTTTAAACTTGGGAAAACCTATAGCCAACGTTCAAATTCTACACTTTTCGTCCCTTCAAGGGTCTTGTTCTATATATGTCTTTGTTCATCTGTGTTATTGAACTGTTATCTCACTAATCGTTTCCCAATAACTATTTGTGAATGCATTAGATTCCCTTGAAATAAAATATTAAACTCCCAAGGTAATTGCATTGGTTCAATTATGAATTCCTACATTTACAGTTAAATACGTAACTATTATAAACAAATGTGATAGTTATATTAAAGGGCAAGCATAATAGAACCAAATATTGACCTGAAACCCATTACCCTAAAGTCATCCAAGGATAATATTTTCATACTTGTTGGTCGGTAACAATTAGTGAAGCCATAAATCACTTTACTGTACCCATTTAAAGTTTTGTTATATTGATCTATTTATTGATATCTCACTTAAAAAGAAATCCGAATTTCGTTAAAAGCAATCGGTCTACCTTGTGTGACTCCGCTTTACTTCATCTGGAGGTGCATAATCGACCGAGTTGTGACAAAATTAAATAAACTATTTTTGGTTTACATTGATTTTTGATAGTGAACAATTGACACAGGTTCTAACTTGTTCATGCTAATAATTATCAAAGGTACCAGAATTATAGTTTAGTACGCCAGACGCGCGTTTCGTCTACATAAGACTCATCAGTGACGCTCATATCAAAATATTTATAAAGCCAAACAAGTACAAAGTTGCAGAGCATTGAGGCTAAGTTATCCTTACATGTATTTGGCATTATGTGAAAGTGCATTTTGGTCACATGTTTCGATATTTTTACATCGTATAAATGTTTGGCTTTAGGTGTATAAAGTGTTATTTCATTTCTTTGAAATAAAACAATATCATACTGACATGTCATGCAGCTTCATTTGAATTTATTTCATTTTAGATTCTACATTTGTATAAAGTTAAGACTTTAAAATATGATGACCTCGAACATCTCTAAAAGAGGAACGAAAGATACCAGAGGATTAGTCAAACTCATAAATCGGAAATAAACTGACAACGCCATGGCTAAAAATGAACAAGACAAACAGATAAACAATAGTACACATGACATAACATAGAAAACTAAAGAATAAGCAACACGAACCACAAAAAAACTAGGGGTGATCTCAGGTCCTCCGGAAGGGTATGCAGATCTTGCTCCACATGTGGCACCCGTCGTGTTGCTTATGTGATAACAAATCCGGTAAATAGTCTAATTTGGTAGGTCACATTCATGAAAGGGAAGGGGATTGTAGTTACGACGTAAGGAATATATCCGTTATCATTTGTGAAACAGGTATTCCATAACGGTCAACCAACTCGTGATGGCGTCCGTAAAATTTATGAAGGGATGATTTCAACTTCACCATTTGGAACTCTTGGTTTAATAGCTTCCTTGTGAGCAACAACCCTCTATCAAGAAAATCATGATAGGAATAAAAATTAATGCAAGCACGGGAATATCGTATCAATTGGGAGATAAATACCCCGTATGCAGGTGCTGCTGGAATGTTGCTACCTAGAAATTGAAAGTTCACAATTGGAAAGCTGCAATCATCTCTTTTGTCGTAAAGTTTTGTTTTCAACCGACCCTCATTGTCAATTCCTAGATGTAAGTCAAGATATGAGGCACGTATTGTGGACATCCACATCTGGCGCCCTTAATGTTGTTACCACTTAGACTCGGTCTAGGAATGTTCGTATAGTGTGAATACTGATCGATATATTATTAAATTAATATTCAACTGGTTATTAACGGTTTATCTATTTATTACACCAGATAAATAATGTCAGACTGACTATTCAGTACTGCAGTATAAATATTCAAAAGAATCTATTTGGTGTTTGTTCAATTAGGATATATAGTTTGATTGAGTCCTGTGATCGTATTATCTGTTGAACAGAAGGATATATCAAGCAATATACGCGTGGTCTTTAGCGGTTTACAAGATAATGTTCTATCACAAAGAATGTTGAATTGAAGAAAAAACATGAGATAAAGACAACTAATGATTGAAAAGAAATTGTTGTTAATAAAATTACTACCGATTGCGTACATTTGATTTGTACCTGCTTAAACGGTGTAACAATTAAAATAACAAAAATACTTCACTCCGAGGAAAATTTAAAATGGAAAGTCCCTAATCTAATGCTTAAATTAAACGATCTAACAAATAGATAACGACTGTCATAGTATAACCGTGAATAAAACTTGCATACACCTATATGTGTGAAAAATACTTTAAAAACTAAAAACCAAAAAAATTTTCTCATAAATCTGTCAATTTTTATTGTTATGCAAGTTATCTATGATTTCTTTTGTCTGTTTTGTGATTTTAAGTTACCCTAATATTTTAAGTCGATCATTTTCTTACCTCAGGAAGGCTATCTAATTTCGCACTTCATTTTACCTTTTATTAATTTTTTTTAGCATCACTGGTGAGTCTTTTGTAGACGAAACGCGCGTCTGACGTACAAAAATATCAGCTTGATATGAAAAAAAAAAGAATATAACAAAAATACCAAATTCCATGGTAAATTCAAAAAGGGAAAATCTATAACAACTGAAACAAATTGCAAATCTAATCGCCAACGAAACATATGAAAAACAACTCATATTACTGACTTGGTACACGCAGGCATTTTCATAAGAGGTGTTGGGTATAACATAGTATTATAGATAGCTGAATCTCCCATCCCTCCACAGTAACTTTTATGATTTTTTTGCAAAGGCAACCTAGTCATCCTGTATTTTCAATATTTTAAAAATAGTAAAAGACATAACGTTCATTTGAATGAAATCTAACAATCACGTGCCAAAACTAAATGGAAGAATTATTCTATATTTCTATATTTAAATACACAACTGTTAAAATTATTAAAGGGTAGTAGTAATGGACTTTATATTTAACGCATTAGCCAAAGTCGTTAAAGGGTAGGTATTTGATATTTGTTAATCGATAACAATTTAACCAGCGATAATCCAGAGTACAAATTTAAAGTCGTGGCACTTGATATAATTACAGATATATTCTGTTTACAGTATTTATAGTATTTCATAACTGTTCAACTTTGTTTGCTTGTGATTTCATAAACAACTTTTTTAACGTTTAGACAAATGTGCAAAGTAAGGTGTAAGTAAGTCCGTATAAAGAGTATTGTGGAGGGGTGCAAATTTTGTAGGGCGAAAAGTGTTTGGACCACCCAGGCAAATATTTTGACAGATTTAAGATCGCCTAAGCATTATACTGTTAAGATGTACCAATTGCAAATTTATCTACAAGAATATTTATTATTCCAATCAAGGGCCCTTGATGGGCAGCATAACATGTACACATAAAACAATACATCATGATTTGTAACAGAAAAACATTTTTATAAACTAAAATGAAACATTAAATACATAATAACAGAATATCATAGAGGTAATCCTGAGCTCCACTTCAATTTCGCATACATTTCGAATATCGGTATATGACATAGTGAGAGGTTAACCTAGCTATAGAACTAGGTTCAATCTACCATTTTCCCTTGCCGTTCTAGATATTTGCTGTTTTACTTTCTTCTAAAGTTAACATGGGACCTATATATATATATATATATATATATATGTATTTGTCTCAGACTTGACTTACAAAAACTAATTTGTCAATTTTGCTGACCGAATAAATTAGAAATAATTTTTAAATTTAGCTCAAAGATTGTCACAAGAATATTCAATATAAGATAAAAGATTACCTACTTAACAACTCGTAAATACATAATGTTATCAGTTATGATTATTGAGATTTATTATTTAACGGACACTATTTTTGGTGTAGCTTTAATTGTGCGAATCTTTTACAAATAGTTCTAGTATATATACTATAATGTTATCTTTTAAATATAAGGGTACATTGAACAATAGTCACGTGGTCTCTGCTTGATTACAAGATAATTGTTTGACAAGCTATCGGTTGACTTATTTGATCATGTCTACTGATAGCACTGACATTTATTTTTAGGTGAGTTCGGTCATTGACTATAGCAAAACTTGCTTTTATTTTTCATTAAATGTTGTCGTGTTGTCCATTTATGATGAGGCCGTGTCATCTCCTGGCTTTTTACTCTTACTAACTTTGCGAAACATCCACTTTCTACAAAAGTAAATGCGTGTACAAAGTACGGAATATGAAAAGTTGTTTTCCATTAGTTTGATGTGCTTTAGCTTTTGATTTTGCCATAAAATAATGTAATTTCTATTCAGAATTTTCCTTGAAGTTCGGTATTTTTGTATTTTAATTTTTATAGGCCCCTTAAATCGTCTTTGAAAGCGAAATGGTTTGAACCGTTTCCCTGAAATTGCGATCATAACAGAACAATAACAATTTATGATGTGAATCGCACTATCCTGCTTTATACTAAATAGAATGTGACGGCGATGAACTGGTTTCCGCAATAAAACATGCTTTCCGACGCAGACGAAATATACGTTAAGAAAACAATATTGTTATAAGCCTAACGTAATGGTTACCGAATTTATGATTGCGATGGTAAATCTTATATAGGTGATCATTTATGTTGTTCTGTTTGATAATCTTGATGTAAGTTTTTGAGTTATAGTATACGTCTGTCAGTGATATCGACATCGATGAAATGACAACAAGACTTTTCAAGCCATATCACAGAGATCTGTATAATAAGAGTTATTGCAAGTGTTCAATTTTGGATGTCCTGTCAAATCATATATTCGCTATGGTATACTCGTGTAGTAAAGAGTAAATAATATAGACACTTGACGATATAAAAAAGGTATCATGAAGAGAAGACATGTGTACAAATGTTCAGTGGTTGTCAAAACAAAACACAAACATATTTCCTTCTGGACGTTGTAAATTAAAATCTACCATCTCAGAGTCTACCATGAATGTGATGTATATATGATGACAATATCAGTACTTTTTTAGCATAACAAACAACTGCCACTTGAGATTAGTCAATATTTTATTATATTTATTTAGCCACCACACAGTTTAAGTTGAATTAAACAGGTAGTTTACGGACACGATGTCGTCTCAAAACGATTGTATATCGTTAATAATGTCAGTGCGTTGAAGAATATTTAAACACTTATATGACCAATCACTTTTCTGGATTTTTACATTCATCCAAAATCCCTGTTTGAAAATCAAGGAAGTGTAAAACTTGAATACATGGTATGCCTTATGTCTATAAACGGACCTAAAATGACATCTTTTAATTTTAATTTTTTTCGACACAACTAATCCTACTCCAGTTGTTTTAAAGCGAATTTGTTTTAAATCCTATTTTTGTCTTTAAAATCTAGTTTTTAATATATATTCGACGGCAATATGATGTAAATTATTCCAAACCATTAAACGGCTTCAAAAGCCCATTATTAATAATTATCGTAAACGAGACCAAATATCGGAATAATTCCACTAAAGTATGAACAAATACACAACTTATTTCTAAGATAGCTGCCATTTCTACTAAAAACAGGAACAGACTGACAACCATATTATTATGTATTTTTATTCTTTCTAATTAATTACTAGAATACGCTTCCTCAATGCGAATTCTATTTCCATTAATTTTGCAATTTCGATTAAAACTTTTGTTCGGGTAATTTGTTGTAGAAGAATCCGTGTCTGATAAAGAACAGCCATGTTGATCATGATACTTTATTACTTAATAATCAATAATGTGCATAACTGAAACATTACATCTAAAATGCCTTACAAAGTTAAATACTGACTATAGATCCAATACTGTTAGTTGAAATATACAAATATTGAGCAGAAATTATGTAATATTACTCCTTACATAAGTATAATAGAAAGTATTAGTATAATTATAAAAATAATTCTAAAAATGCATTTCTTACATGTTTACAAAATTATTGCACATTGTATAACAATATTCACAGCAACATGTCAGACTGTTAATTAGCAATCGCATGATGTAACAGTAGAAATTTAGATTAATGCACCCTTTTCTAACGAGCCAATAAAACACCTTCGTCTGCTTACGTGTTTTTTTTCATATTTCGAAGAAAAATATTCAACGTGGTAAAACTTAAAACGATAAATCACAAACTTCAATAAAAAAAAATACAGCCACGTGACGTCTATTTTTTCAGAATTCAGACTAGTTCTTCCAAAACAGACTTGTAATACTGATATTAAATATAATTACTCTTTTAAAAGTCTCGTGAATAAAAATTAACATAAAATAATAAACAACTAGCACCGTTTATAATTAATCAATTGCCTCTGCTGGCCAGTTGAGTTGTCTAATAAGTCCACCTTTTGGTTTTGCATATTTGCCGTATTTTTCTAGCGCATGTACTTTAGATGTAGATCTCCATCCAACTGTTTGTGATGTTGTCTTGGGAAACGGATGTGGTGATGGTTCCACTTTGATGTATTCCTCTATTGGGGTAACAGGTCGGATTTGTAAAACGTCTACTGGTTCTCTTTTCTCTTTCTTTTGAATATCATCTTTAACCAGCTGTAATAGTAAAAACAAACCAGTGAAAATACATGTATGAAATAATACCTTTATTGTTAACAAACTAAAAACAACAACAATAACGAAAAAAACCATCACCGAGTAAGGCCATAGAAAAGAGACACATCAGTACGTATCGTGAATGCATTGTTAAAAAAAAAATGGGATGTATAGCGCCAAGCCGGTTATATGTTAGTCCGAGATAGCTCTGACGTCCAATGGCTGTCTTGTCAGACAAGCTTCGGTCCCAGCTTGTCTGAAAAAAAAACAACAATTGGACGTCAGCGCTATCTCGGACTAGTAAAATGTCTCCATTTAACAACAGCGGACACTGACATCATCTGCTGAAATGTTTGAGGAGCGTCTTTAAAATTATAAAAAAATCATTCAGTTCAACCTTAAAACGTTGAAAGTATTCATATCTGGAAATTCATACATATAGTTATAGTTTATGTACTGTTACGTATTGGCAAGGCAAACAAGTACATGTTATTCGAGGAGTGCATGTGTCTAAAATATGAATGAAAATAGCAATATAATACAAAGTATGAACCATTAAACTTATTGACTGACAATCGATATACTTTCGTTTATAGTTACACTCTGCCAAACTGAGTTCCGGGTCATAGATAGTACATTATGAACGGTTGGAAAAGTAAAATAGGTGCATGTGTATACTAATAAATGTCTCCAACTTGGCGCAGTATTTTGATTAACTTTAGTTTAAACATATTTATTTATAGTGGATTGGGAAACAAGTTTTGCAACTTATATTAATCCCTTTCCACTTTGTGGGTGCGAGTCCTGCCTTGTAGCGGCATTAGCCTACTCTTTTTCGAAATCTACAAGGGTGTCTTTAACGTGCAAGAGATATGGCTCTCTCTTAACACGGGCCAGCCATTTATCGTCCCCTTCCGACGGACTATCATCGTTTCCTCAAGACCATACTCGAAGATGGTGTCAAGGGAGAGCCGAAAATTGAGTTCCTGAAATTTTCATCCCAAACGGGAATCGAACCAGCAACCTTTGTGTTAGTAGTCCGATGTACTAACCACTAGACCACGGCTTTGATTAACTATCTGATTTGAATGATTAACTATCTGATTTGAATGACACTAAATTCTGAATACTATTTTCAAAAGTAAACTTTAATCTGATTAAGATAATTTGATGTCAATTGGTCCCATTACAACATACATATATAAATAAGAAGATGCGGTACGTTTACAATTTCAGTAAGGGGGTCCCTGACTCGTGACATACAAGGTAATATATTGAAATGGGGAGGAATTAGTGCTAGTTTTGTGGACACATGATCGTCACCAATTTTCCTATTCAGTGGAATAACAAATAATACAGAAATTCAAAATCCAACAATAAAAAGCTTGAACATGGTTTAATGACAACAAAAACATTGCTACACGAAAACCATCCCAGCATCATATATATAATAAGGGTTACAATTATGATAATTTATGTATAATGGTTGGATACTCCTAAATCTGACAAAACAGTAAACAGAATTTCAGTTTTTGATGAATAAGACTTAAAGTTTGCACTCATTGCAGTGAGAAAACATCCAATGCATCACGGAGTGTAAAAATAATTTTAAGAGACATTTATTGTCGAAATACACATCTGTTGAATCTGCAGTACTGTAAAACTGATACCATTCTCTGTTTACTAATAAACAATACATTGAGTATCACGATATCAAGTGTATACGTTCTTATTCCTTTTATTGTTGACAAAATAATCTTAAGTGAATATGAATGTTGCCAAAGACCGCCTGAAGTTTGCCGTCTATAGTATCATAGTGTTAAAATCGAAGACGTAACATTCTATTTTTCCAGAATGGTTTGTAACGTTTTTTAATTCGATTTCACTGGTACTTTTATTGTTTTCTTTTTATTGTGTCATGAACATGTACACCTACTCTTATTATATTTCGAAACATACCACGCCAAACCTACGAACCTTAACATCTCAGAGATCACAAAAACATACCAACTCTAAACATTTTGACCAAATATACCAACCATAGCGACCATAGCATCGTTATAGAAGTAAATACAGTGTTATTTGTTGATGACGTATTTCGGTTAAGTGAGGTTTCAGTAAAAGGTTAAATCGTAGCAGTTACTCTCTTCTCCCTCAGAAGGTTTTTGTGGACTGAATTTTCAGAGTTCTTACATTATGGTGTATAAAAAAGAAGATGTGGTATAATTGCCAATGAGACAACTCCCCGTGCACGAGAGACCAAATGACACAGAAAGAACAGCACTAGGTCACCGTATGACCTCCAAAAGATCATACCGCATAGTCAGTTATAAAAAGGCTATTATGGAGGTACATTATAGAGAAAATACAGGGTAAGAATGTATTAACAAAAATACAGGGTAAGAATGTATTAACAAAAATACACAACTCTAAGGTAAAATGGGAAGAGTCTATAGATAAAACATGAACCAAACGCTCGACTGTATCAACCAGTGAAACAGCTGACTTGGTACAGGCGTTAAACGACGTTGAGAAGGCAACATAAATGACAAGAAAACAAACAAACACATATTGTATCAATAGATATAGGAAGATGTGGTGTAAGTGCCATTGAGACAACTCTCCATCCAAATAATAATTTATTAAAGTAAACCATTATAGGTCAATGTACGGCCTTCAACACGGAGCCTTGGCTCACACTGAACAACAAGCTATAAAGGGCTTCAAAATTACTAGTGTTAACCCACTTGTATCAAAAAAGATATTGAAGTTACGAAACTCAAATTAATAAAGCAATATTTATATGCATATCCTAACCGCCCACTTTAAATTTGTTTAGTACATTTTATTGACGGTCATAAATAACATACGATCGAAATTGTAGTTTAACTTCAAAATAATTTTCAATCTTTTGTTTGAATAAAAGGTGGGAGAAGTTTTAATTTGTGTACATACATTGTTAGATTGGTACTCGAAATTTTCATATTTAAATACCCATAAAATCAACACTCGTTAACCTACATAATCATACATACATAGATTTAAATATACTAACAAAGAAAATGGCCAAAAAAACTAGCTCAATTACATATCTCAATATGAAATTTTAAATTAAATTGGATGTCATTTCTCACGTTGAGAAACCAAATTATCCCACATTTCCCCCATTTTTGTAACTATATTAAATCTGAGTTTCATAATCAATAGAAAGGAATTTTCGTTTTCACTTTCATCGTGATGCACAGTTTCATTTCGATTATCGTAATTTATATTTTAAGCCGATTACGAGAATATTCAATTTCGTACAACATTTTGATTTTAACTGTTCGGTGAATCTGGTTAAACTCTTGTCATGCTGTGTCCTAACAATGTCAAAGCGAAATTATTTTCTTTCTCACGTAAAAAATCCCTATAAGTCTTATTAATTAATATAACATAACTATATAAATGCCGTCACTATGTCTCAAACTGGTATATTCTATCAAAAATTACTGAATACCGGTTAAAATGTTCAGAACAAACTAAATAAAATCATCATATTGTCACTAAGATCCACAGTCAAAATTCACCTCTTTATGATGCATCTACCATCGTAAATTTCATTTCGTCTTTCAAAAAAAGGGGTATATCTTGCAGGGTAAGTCAGAACTACAAGAGGTCACAATGCGTGTCAGTTTGACAGTATGTAACTAATAGGTATACTTAAACGTCAATCAATGCTTAATTTAATTACGCCAATTGTTAATTTAACAACAATTAACTCTATTGTTTGCACTTACTTCTCCGTAAGGTGTTGTTAAGAAACCCCAGCTGTTTGGCCAGGTTTTAGAGGCGGTCATTTCATGGTGAACGTGGTCTTTCCTAAAATAAAATTAAAACATTATGTTAAACACAGAAATGATTTGTCATAGAGTTCTTAAATTCTGGACAACAGAACTAAAATTACAACAAAAACACATAAACAGGATTGACCCCCAAAAAATATTGGATAATACAACAGTCCAAACCAACAACCAACAACCAACTCCAACATAAAATAGAACTACAGACTAAATTCTAAAACAACCAACAATATTTGTTAAAAACAGCATTGACTCGACGCAATGCACCCTTATATATTATGTGTATAGCAATGCTTTATAGAAGCCTTTGTTTACTTTTAGATTGAAAGCAGTGTACAATCTGAAAACAAATTTAACAAAAGGATTCCGACATTTTTTCAAAATGATTTCAATATGTTCATACAATTCTATCTCGTTCATGTGTTTGTTGGGGTTCGTGTTGCTTGGTCTTTATTTTCTATGTTGTGTTTTGTGTACTTTTTTGTCTATTTGAGCCATGGTGTTGTCAGTTTATATTCGACTAATGAGTTTGAATGTCCTTCTGGTATCTTTCGCCTCTCTTTTATACAATAGAACAGAATGTTACTACAGCCTAGTTACAGAGAAAATATATCATTTATTAATTCCAATGTAACGTTGGGTAGATACCACACGGAAATTATATTGATTAGGTACAACACAATCCTTTAATGCAACAATAGAGTACAATAATCTCACTATATACAAGTTGTAAGTACTTTTTCCACAAAAGATCTTTATCAAATGATATTATAGATTGAATTGATAACCTGCATATGTTTGTTAAAAAATCAAAGAAAAAGGCATCATTAGCGTTACAGATCGCGTTTGGCAATACCCCATAGTACATGTAAATATGAATATTTAATGGTTATGTCTATATTATGATAATCAAATCATATAAGTTAATTTGTAGATAAAATTGACAATTGATTTTACATGTATACAGATCCAGATTCATCATTTGGTGAGACTTTTATAAAATATCAAATCTAAATCTTAAAGATATAGGAAAATGTGGTATGAGTGTCAATGAGACAACTCTCCATCCAAGTCACAACTTATTAAAGTAAACCATTATAGATCAACGTACGGTCTTCAACACAGAGCCTTGGCTCACACCGAACAGCAAGCTATATAAAGGGCCCCAAAAATTACTAGTGTAACATTCAAACGGGAAAACCAATGGTCTAACATATATAAAAAATAATATATGATTAAAACTTTACGTACAGCTGAAATCGTAGGATTGTCTGTCAGTTAAAAAAAAGTCAGATCGCAGTGATGCAAAAAGTTTTTTTTAACAACTCTAGTACTTCTTAAGATACGTTTAAATAACACAATTAGTTAGTTAACTGATACACGTATCTTATCAGATTGTTAAAGTTCTTAAATTCATCATTTATACAAATTATCACACGTTCTGCTTACTCAGGAAATATTATCCGTTACAAATTAAGATATTTAAAAGATACAATAACTTTATCTTAAGTCAATCAATGGAGGCAGGAAAAGACTCGTGTACGGTGTATTGCTGTAATTAAACATCAAACGTTTTAATTAAAGAAATTAATCAATTAACTAATTACTCACCAAATCTGATCCTGTGCGACAAAATTACAGTTAGCGACCGCACGTCCCGTGGGTGGCTGGTTTGTTTTGGCCGCTGCGGCCATTATTCCCTTTAACCACTACTACAATAAACCTTTAAATATTAAAATAAAATGTTATTTGACAATACGTTTTAACGGAAGTAATGTCTCATTCCGGTTGAGCGAGAAGCGCCATGACGACTTGAATGCACATTATATGGTAATTGTGTATCGCACCTTGGAGACGTGTCACTCAGGTGTGTGATAAATAAGTAAACCCGGTTGGGTATAAAAAGTCTTTATCAGTTTAAATACTCTCGCTTTTTACACCAATAATCTATAATCTACTTTACATAAAACAACAGTACTTGGGTACATTCAATAATGTTTGATTAGGACTTTGTGTCGGCTTTTCAAATTTATTGATCGACGTCAATTGTCTCTGTTAAACAAACAGTTATACAATGTCTAACAGTGTGTAATGAAGATCGGCGATTAACTATCCTAACGGATTTAATTTCGGAATATTTTACACTGTGAAAAAAAAAAACACCAGAACAATCATAATTAATTGGCGTAAAATTGATTTTTAAGAACTTGAATATGAAATAAAAATAACAGATTTTTTTCCCATGTTCAAACTTGTGGTAAACATGGTAAAATAATTCAAGATATCAAAATGTCCATTCAATTCTATGTTAAACACTGTTATAAGAAGAAGAAAAAAACGCAATTAATTACTGATCTGCACCAAAATAACATTCCGCACGTAAAATACTTGACATTTTCTGCACCACATATCGTGTTTGTCTTGTTAGATATAAATAAGTCATGATTTAATTATAACTGCAGACAAACAGTTCACTTTAAATATCTAGTCGAAAATAATTTCATTTTGTGCAAATCATGTCACAAAAATATCATATCTATGCAATGCAGGTGAAGCTGTTATAATATTCACTAATTTTACAGTTAGGCCACACCAATTTGATTCCTTGTTCGACGGACCCGCCCGCACCTATTTTTTTCAAAACAGAATTTTTTTATTTTTTTTATATTCCCGCTTCCCGCATCCGGAAATGTAATCATGTCCATTTCCCGCACCGTTTTTTTTTGTAAATATTATAAAAAGATATCAACATTTGTTTTTAAAATCACAGTCTAACCTGTATATAATGATTTTAAACATAAAAGCACCCCACCACACTTTGTAAATATCTGTGAGAATATTTGTTTCAGCATGAAACCTATTTATCTAAAGCGGGTGTGCTCCGCTATAAATTTATATCAGCGGGAATACCTTAAAGAACAAAAAATTGGTTACTTTCCCCCTTACTTATATTCCCTATCAAAAAATGTTCGTTGTTAGAATAAAGTACAAAGAACTTCTGAAGGATTTGCCTTCAACTGCAATTATATTGTATGCTGGCGAAACAAAACTATCCATAGCCGCTGCATGTTTATGCACCTGTCCTGATTGATTGAGGGGCCTGTCGTTCACTTATCGTTTGTTGATGTTGTTCATTGGTATTTTCCCGTTTGGATATACATGATATATAAATTAGATCGTTGGTTTTCCTGTTCGAATTGTGTACGCTAATAATGTTGGGGTCCTTTATAGCCTGCTGTTTGGTCTGTATCAAATCCCTGTGTAAAAGGCCGTACTTTGACCTGTGTTTGTTATTATCAGGTTGAGAACAACCCTCCCTCAGACAAGGGGTCATTTTACTGATGTAGAAAAGAAAATAGAAATACCAAGGATTTGTATAGTTCTTCTATACAAAACCTTTGAAAACTTAGATTTTTGTACTCAAAAAGAGGAGAGTTACATCATATTTTAAACAACTTTTTCTAAAAGAGGGGTCCACTTATTTTGAATAATATTAAACTGTTAAAGTAAATGTGTTAACATGGTTCAAGTCCAGGAATATTACAAAATTCTTGGACATGTTTTGACCATTAATACCAGATAGATATATAGTTCTTTGAGAAAATATGAGCCCTTTTGTACAAACAAATATATTATAACTGATATTGATCCCTCATAAAACATGTAAAAGGGATATTTATAACATTAAGGGGGTTGTCCCCAAACTGATTATGACTTGGATGGAGAATTGTCTCATTGTCAGTCACACATACATAGACCAGATTTAATTATTTCTCGGTGAACAGGGAAAAAATACTTCAGAAATTAAAGAAATGTCAAAGTACAAGTGAGAAATCAAGCTTTAATATTGTCAAAACCTACTATTTTATGTTTACAAAAAAAATTATAATCGCTCGCCTTTACTTTTCAAGCTTCGCCTAAAAAATTTGCAAATTAAATATTTTTTTATTAAAATTTTCAAATCGCTCGCTCGCCCCAAATTTTGGAGTCCAAAAATCCGTAGAACAAGAAATTAAATTGGTGTGGCCTTACAAAACTTGAGTTTTAGTAACGATAAGAAAAAAGAGAAACAAATAAAGAAAAACAGAGGTTGATTTAAATGAACAAAAATATTAAAAGAAGAGAGACTATGACCGAGAATTTACATGTAGAGATAGATAAAAACGTATGAAAATAAGAATATGTGGTATACTAGCCAATGAGACAACATTCTACCGGACACGTTAACTACAATAGGCCACCTTTCAACGCCTTCAACACTGAAAAAAATCGACCCACAGAGTGAGATATTAAAGACCCAAACTTACAAATGATAAATGATTAAATCGAGAATTCTAACGGCCTGTTGTATATACAAAACAATAATAAAACTAAAAAAACAAATATGGTATACAGCGACAACCACTGAACTACAGGACAGGCGCATACCGAACATGGTGGGATTAAACATGCTTTCTTGCGCTAAACCCTTGAAGTTCTCTTAATTTGAGACAGTGTGTAACAGAAACATATAAGAACTATAAAATTCATTTGAAAAGGCTTTCTAAACAGATTGATACAAAGGTGAGAAAAAATATTGAAAACAGTCTGGACGTATCATAGAATTTATACATCCCCACAACAACTAAAACACAAAGTTCAAATCTGAGGAAGAAATCTGAGAGTACTTTCAGTTACTGACAGCTAGTTCAATGACAACTAATAAAATATAATGTATCTTTAATAGAATGAAATATCATTATAAATGTTCATTATAAATGTTCATTATAAATGTTCATAAAACATATTTTATAATGTGTTTTTCTATGTTGTGATGTTATACTATTATTTCAGAAAAGGGAGAAGGTTTGGTACCATTAAAACGTTTAATCCCGCTGCAAATGTTTGCACCTGTCCTAAGTCAGGAATCTGATGTACAGTAGTTGCTGTTTGTTTATGTAGTTCATACATGTTTCTCGTTTCTCGTTTTTATATAGATTATACCGTTGGTTTTCCCGTTTGAATGGTTTTACATTACCAATTTTTGGGGTTCTTTATAGCTTGCTGTTCGGTGTGAGTCAAGGCTCCGTGTTGAAAGCGTTACTTTGACCTATAATGGTTTACTTTTATAAATTGTTTTTTGGAGGGAGAGTTGTCTCATTGGCACTCATACCACATCTTTCTATATCTATTTAAATTGATTCCATTGATAAGTCGCTTCCGGGACTCGTTTGGTAAGACGGTTTATATATATAAACCACGGCTTCTTATTTATCACATGATGTTTACCGCCATCCATGACAAACAAGGGTGTTACCAGTGAAGCAAGAGCTGCACACCTTTTCTCACCTGCGATCAGCTCCAGGTCTCAATGTTTGTTCATGTTACTCAAATTTTAGTTTCTGCCAAGTGTTATTTGGAAAGTTGTTCGTCTGTCCGTTTCTTTTATGTTTTTTTGTTCATGTCATATTAAAACTCTCAATTTAAGTATAGTCCCAAAATTTCAAGTTGTACTTATCTGTATATACCTGTCTCGTAGCCTTTCGTCATGTTAGTTCTATATGTTGTCCTTTGAATTAACATACCGTTAAAGAATTATTAATTGCATTACGAACGGGTCCCAAGGGAGCGGATCTTTTTGCAACCCATTCTTTAGCCAACGATTTTTTTTCTTGCAATTTTCTTATTTTTAATTGGTGGCTCTCATTTATTTTCGGGTGGACCACTTCACCTGTTTTTCTAAAAGTCCTGGATTCATGAACCAATGGACACAGTTTTATTCTGTCATCTTCCATATTTACGTTTCAGTTATAGCGTATAATATACGAATTTATTTTGCTATTGTAATCATGACGTTATTTAATTTATAAACAGAGGTAATCTTTTCAACCCAAGTTTTTTTTCAAAATACTGCAAAAGAATGTAAAAATCTATATATTGTTCTGTATTTGCTGATTTATGGATATTGAACTTTTGTTCTATGAAGTACATATTTACAAATTACACCCAAAATTCTTAAATTAGCATTCAGTACTGGCAAAATGAGTTTGAAGTGATATTTTAAGCTACAAAATGTTCTAACTATTTACGCTTAATTAAAAAACATCTTACGAAAGAGTAAAATTAAGATTCCATAGTTTACCCACAATATAAATAACGTACTTGGTTAGATGTAAACTGTCTTCGTTTGAATTGTGAGTGCTGTAATTAACCAAGCATTCTTTAATTGTCTGTTCATTCACAATGGTTAAACAATAATTGGGAAACTACCTCAGCACTCATAACCAGTGTCATTTAATGTAGGATTCAAGGCTATGTGTTTGCAATTTATTGTGTAGCTGCTGAATTATACAAAGGTTTAAAAATGTTCTGCTTTTACCTTTCACAATTGTCAAAAGCTAGGTTTTGACTTTAAGCGGTAAAAGTTAAATCGATTCACTCTTTTTAGCTGCCACTTAACCAATTTAGGGATCCTGAATCAGTCCTTAAAAGTTCATTGGAGAATGTTTATGCCTGCTAATTATCCAGATGAGATAAACTCTAAGTTGAACATTCAATTCGATACCTACCTAGTAATAAAGAAATTTTTCAGCTGTAGTTATCGCTCGTTGTATATCTGTAATCCAATTATTCTTCTTTTTGTGGAGAGGGGACATGCAGACATATTATCAAACTTAATCAACAACAAAAATACATCCATTAAATAGAGGTACTAATTATTTTAGAACTCCCCAAGTTTATTTTTTTCCCGAATTTGTGATGAAAACAATTTTCGAACTATTTTTGTGATTTCCCTGTCTAAAATTAATTTTCTGGTTTTAAGAAATTGTAAAATCGAAGAATAAATACTAACAACCATGGCTACAGGTGTCACACCACCAATTACTCCCTCCAAAGTAGCCCTACTCTGACACAAAATAGTGCTTTTGATGTCCTTGTTTACTTAAACTAACCAACAAATTTGCAGAAATGAAACTTTTGGTGAAATAGAAATATATCTAGACCATTTTGAGCCAAGATTTACTTGTCTATGAGTTTGCATTAAAAATTGAGGATTAATGCGCTCCATAGTATACTAATTTAAGATTTCCAGAAAACCAGGAGTTATTTTTGGAGTACCTCTGTTCGGAGGTCAGTTTTTTTTGTTAGAAGGCTTTAAAGGTATAGTGAAAATTGACATGTAGAAAGCTGATACATGTACAATTCAGGATATACCTAGTTTGAACTTTCTATGAAGTTAAACTCAAGGTAAGATATTTAGAAAGCTGTGAAAATTGCAAAATTTGGTTGAACAGATAGGGACTTTTAATTGGTGGTATGACACCTACATTTTTAACACCAATGAATAGCCAATGCTAATCCAGATATAATTACAACGACGGAACCTATGTTAGTATTACATAACACACAACACACTGTCTTACTATTAACACAAACTCTAAAGAGTACATTCCCAAAAAACATTCACTCTTTACTGATAACTAGCTGGCCAACCTTACGAAGAATATGTAAAAGCGTAACGTAAACAGTTAACAAACGCCAACCGCGTGGAAGATGTCCAAACCGCAATGAGAACAGTTGACGAACACCAACCGCGTGGAAAATATCCAATGCGGAAGTTAATTACAATCCAGATCCGGCAATTCAAACTCAAATGTTGGACGGGATCAATTTTCAGAGAGCACGAAATCTTCCGACGGAATGACGGTACATTTTTAATCCCGATTGATACTTACAAGTTATCCATAATGAGGCTTGACTATGTATGTCTGTACAACGAAACGAACATACTGAAAGTCAATCTTCACCTAGAGTGCACGACATACTTTAACGTATACTTTATTGCTACTAACCAATCAGATATTGCGACGCATTTATATATACGTCTAAATACGACAAAAGCCTCCACTTTAAGAACAACTACAAGGGAAAAATAATCATACGATGCTGGAATAGGTGAAATGGAGTGTGCAATACATGTTAACATTTCTGTACTCAAAAGTCGATAGATTTCTAATCTTTTGTTACTTTGTTTGATGCGGAATCTGATCTCAATTAAATTTCTCTGTTAAAAAAATAGTAAATTAGTAGGTTTTAAACTAACTTAAAGGTTCTACTTCCCTAATAAAACTCGACCTTCTCGGGCTTTGACTTTTCTTTTAATGTCAATTTACAGCAATATCGCATCTATTATTCATATATCCCTCGCTTGCGAATGCATAAATTTAAAGCGTACTAAATGATGGTTAATCAATAAAGTGAGTAGAATGCAGCCACATTTTTATTAACGACTATTTTCTCTAAAGTTTTGCGCTCAATCGAGTTGTCCATTGGTTGTCTTCAACTTTCTGGAGCAATACAATGGTATAGGATGTTGTCTCATATATATAAATTTGAACCCTGTTTTTATCCTTTTCTAGAAGCCATAAGATGGCATGTAAATGTACTGAAATTGGCCGTCTTGTGACCGACCGACCGACCAGACCAGACAGACAGACAGACAGTAAATTAGTGTACTTTTAAAAGAAGCAATATTGAATATTTAATTCTATTTCTACATCCAATATTTATGATTAGACATACAGTTATTCCGATTAAGTGCACGAGTTACACATATTTAACATTGATGATACCACTTTTCTTTTATCTTTGGCATTTTTTCATATAATATCTTTCAACATGTAAAAGACATTGTGATTAAGATATGCACTTTATGTAATTATAATGGTGTATGTAAATAAATTTAGATCTTAATTGAATGCATTAGTATAAATAAACGTTGACTTCAATCGTCTTACTCTGAAAGAACGGACATGTTAAACCGATTTAGATTTGCTATGTATCAAAGATATTTTTATAACCCAAAGATAAGTATGAACAAAAGGAGATTTGGGGTATACGCCAATGAGAAGCCAATCCATAATCAAAGTACTGAAGTACTGAACATCGGATGACCGCAAGTTCTTGTAAATGGTCCGAAAAGCACTGTCTCAGAAAAAAATCGCATCTCTTTACATGAAAGTGAGGTTAATGTTCAGATATATTTGTTTTCTGTGACAAGTTCATGCGTGTAGGACAAATTAATGACAGGGAATTCATCCTCACCATAATGACTATTATATTGTAGTGATACAAATCAATATACTCTGGTTTATTGTTATATATTATATTAATACTTGTATATTACAGTTCCGTGTATCTATAATTTTCATGCATTTGTAAATCATTCTATTCTAGTATATTAATAATAGTGCAGTGCAGTGCATGGTGGACACGTCACTCTTTTGTAATAATACGATTTTTGTCATCGGATAGAATGCATTAGTATTTTCCCGAAAAATAGGTTTAATTATCCATGAAGATTTATCGTTCCTTTAGATTGCAAACGTTCTTGAGATATTCTTCCGCATGCGTGTGCATAGATATTAATGAGTTTTCACTTATAGGTATTTACATATAACAAAACATTTTAATATTATTAATTTATTTTCTTTAAAAAGTATTTGATGAGTATTCATTGAAGAAATAAATTTATAACAAGCGAGAAGGAATGTTAGTTTGCACTTTATGATGTCTACGTATTCATTATGTTTAGAGATCGGTTAAAAACCCAAAACGAATATTACGTCATGTAAATCTAGGCGATAGCAATACACCGGGATGCCATCACGGTCATCCGCTGTAAAAATACAATTTAAAATAAAATTGAAAATGGAAATGGGGATTGTGTCAAAGACACAACAACGTGATCATAGAGCAAATAACAGTCCACCAATGGGTCAATTTAAAAGACTTTTAGTGGTTAAACATACTGTTTAAAAAATAATCCTTGAAAATATTAAGCAGAAATAGGATCTACATGATGGAATCAGAGTAAATCTTTAAATATTATCTATATAATACATGGCACTAAGCTACATAATACGGACGAAGACTACTCTGGAGACAAAAGTATTGAAAGTGAGACTGATAACCTAAACAAAATTTAAAATGCATTTCTTGAGAGTAATTTAAGTATTGTTGTAATCTCTGCTCTCGAAACCACTTATCAGGGAATTTGAAAGCACTTTTAGAAGTAGAAGCGTTTATGAACTCTCAGATTGTTAATTATTGTTGCAAGCATTGTCAATATAGATACGACTTGCACAATATTCTATTGCATTTAAATTAAAGGGGTTAGTTAATTGTGCAAAAAAACGACAATTGTTTTGGAAAATCAATTTATCGACGAAATCATAGTGTTACTGAACGTAACAACACCAAACACAGACAATTACCACTTACAAGCGGACTCAATAAACTAGAAATATGGGGAAAAATGCTTTATGACTTTTCCTCCGATAAATGCAATGTACTAACAATACAGGAGATTGTAAAAAAAGTACAGACTACATGACCATATCCTTCAGTCTGTAAAGTCTTCACAGATAGGTTGTACCATAAGTTCAGTTCAGATCATGACCAAAACAGATACAACAAGGCTTACAACGATATCAGATTTCTGAAACTGAACCTCAATAAAACAACACCACCATAAAGGAAACGTTCTTACGTTAGACCAACCTTTGAGTATAAATAAATAGTCAAGCAGAACAATACAAACACCGTTCTATCACATGCCGCCATGAGTGTAGGTACAAACACCGTTCTATCACATGCCGCCATGAGTGCAGGTACAAACACCGTTCTATCACATTCCGCCATGAGTGCAGGTACAAACACCGTTCTATCACATGCCGCCATGAGTTCGGGTACAAACACCGTTCTATCACATGCCGCCATGAGTGCAGGTACAAACACCGTTCTATCACATGCCGCCACGAGTGTAGGTACAAACACCGTTCTATCACATGCCGCCATGAGTGCAGGTACAAACACCGTTCTATCACATGCCGCCATGAGTGCAGGTACAAACACCGTTCTATCACATGCCGCCATGAGTGCAGGTACAAACACCGTTCTATCACATGCCGCCACGAGTGCAGGTAGTCTTGACTGTTACAAGGCTCACCACCACGAAACAATCTACACCACCGTCTACACCACTGTATATAGAATGTAAGATATAATGCTTTCTTTTTTTCTTAACCTGATTTTGGGGTTTATAAGACTGTAACAAAATTATTGGTGAAGAAAAAATCATATGGTGGTGCACTTCTGTTTTTGCTACGGTCCTTTGAAAATGCCTAATTTTGATGATTTTCCCATCTTTCGTTGATTTTTACCTATTTTTGGGCTATTATCCTGAAAAAAATCACAGTTCCACAATTAAACTTTTTTTCATACTTTCTACAAAGATGAAGTGGACCAATCTGAATAAATTTTACTTAAAAAAAACTATAGGTAGGTGTTAATATAAGAAAGTGTTATCATATTTTAACGCTTTTTTGAGTAAAATTTACCATGCTGTCAATTTTGTATTTTTGTGATTTTTCTCAGTTTTAAGAACAAAATGCAAATGATTTCAACTTTTTTGTTATAAATGATTGAAAAAATACATATCTAACAAATTTGAAAAGACCAAAATGATATGGGATGTACATGATTCCTGTAAAATCATTTTTTGTATCCCTCACCCATTTTCTCAAAATTTTGGCTAAAAATACAGACTTCATTGGTCGTAAAATTTGAAAACTGGATTACTCAAAAACCATTCATTGTAAATACACAATTTTTTCACAGAGTTATATTTGCAATGATTACAATATTTTTAAAATTCATTGATATTTTCCACTTGTATCACATGTTTTGGAAAAAATTCAAGAACGAGATTTCAACGAGACTGAACGAGACTGAAAAGTCAGAAGAATACATCCTTAAGTGTGCACAACTTTTTTTATGTTATTTCTTTCTAGACAGAAAAAAATATTACAGTCATTCCTTATATAAAATAGCTCTTCATTGAAAGAGCTACGTTAACTTTCATTAAAATAGTCCTTGTGATAGTATTATTATGATCAAACAAAAAAAGAAATTCGTGTGACAGAACAACGTTAAATTGCATTAAAAAAGTAATTCATGTGGAAATTAATCTTCATATAATAGTGATACATAAAACTATATCAATATACTCTTTCACTATATCCAACCGCATAATAATCGTTGCATGTTGATCATAAATATCTACGGTTATCTTTTACGTTGGGTTGATGTAACCCCAACATCTTTTGTCTCTAACATTTTGTAACATCAGTATTGAGACGGTGTATTGAGACTAGATAGTAACTGTGTGACATCTCCGACTTATTTAGGGGTTTCCTCTTGTGTTGAAAAGAGATAGAATACAATAAAAGAACACATTAAAATGTAGCTTAAATTTATAAGTCAAAGATAAATTGAACTGAAAAAGACGAAAAAGTTATAAAAATAAAAAGATGTGGTATCATTGCCGATGAGACAATTCTCCAACAGAGACTACACGACATAAAAGCGTATAACCATAGCACATCGAAAGTCCTTCAATAAGTATTAAATCTTATACGGCATAGTTTAACATGTTCTCTGGCGCCAAACTATGGGGCTCACTATCACATGAGACAGTTATCTAATAGTAAAATATCAGAACAGACTATAACAAGAATGTGTCCATAGTACACGGATGACTCACTCGCACTACCATTTTATATGTTCCGTGGACCGTGAAAACTCTAATTTGGCATTAAACATAAAAAAGATTATATACTAGAGAACATGTGTACTAGGTATCAAATTGATGGGACTTGAACTTCATCAAAAACTACCTTGACTAAAATATTTACCCTGAAGCCTGACAGATCGAGGGATGAACGAACGGACGCACACCGAACAAAACATAATACCCTAGATGGGTCATAACAATTGGTTTAAAAGGACTGTCTATAACTGCAAGATCTCACAGATATGTACTTAGTGTCTTTTTGTTGTCGGGATGTACAAGTACCTGGCCACGTCCACTCTGTATTTTTGTTAGATGTATTTCTAATTGTATTCATATGATGAGTTCAGCCTTTCTTAAATGGATTTTACAGCGGATGACCGTAAGGGCATTCCGGTTTATTGCAATTGCCTAGAATTCCATTACGTAATATTCGTTTTTGGTTTTTAACCGATCTATAAAAAGAACTACGCGGATATTAACGAATGCAAAATGGCATTCCTTATCGTTTGTTATAAATACATCTCTTCAATGAGTATTGATAAAAATATTTTTGTTTAGAACAAAAATTAATAATATAAAAAATGTTTTGTCGTTAGATATATATGTACAAAATGGTTTGTTGAACCTGGTTTGGTGGCATTCCAAACCTCCCGCTTTTAAAAATGGCAGTGTTAATTATATTGACATTAGAATGACACAAAGTGAGTTGCTAATGTTTGTGTATCTTACATATAATGTTGTGTGTACAAGTTAACTGGTGTTTTGACATGATTAACTAGAACTATAAACAATTAATATATTATTTATTCTATATGAATACCTATTAACAAGAAAAAATGTTCAGCTGGTCGTAATATTCATGCTAATATATACACTGATAACGTCTTCATCAATTTGTATATCTATAGGTGGAACTTTTTGGCGCAAATTGTGTTTGGTTTTCATATACATGTATATTCTTTTTTTTCTATTTATGGTTTACTTAAATCTCCAATTCTCGACTACTTTTCTTTACGAAAAACATCTTACAATAAAGATATTTGTTCCCTGTGATTCAGACAGCTTCTTCCAGTATGGATGCGAAAAATTAAAAAAAACTATAAAAAATACGTAAAATGGCGAACATGTGTGTAGTTTGAAAAAATAAATAAAGTAACTATTAAAGTATGAATAAAAACTTTCTGATAGCAGTTTATGCTTCTTAATTGCATGTATACACAAAAAATGTATCTCGTTTGAAACATGTTTCTAGACGGTTAAAAATTAAATTATTCATTTTATAAAATAAGTAAACATATATCCTTTGCGTTTTGTACAGGCTTTCGTAGTAAACTTAAAGCAGAAAAAGAATATGTTGGCAATATGACCAGATACCTAACATATCATGAACGAAGGATGGGATAGAAGATGAATGATTGAATAGTTGGATGTCCTTTTCTTATTTGGACAATCTCCCAAGCGATTATCTAATGGCGTCTTGATAGTAAACAGATGGTCATTTCAATTAGGTGTTGTATGCATGTTCTCTAGTTTTCCTTGATCATTAAGTGTAGTGATGAGTGAATGATATACTATCCATCAAGTTTAACATCAATATCGACAAACAAGTCAAACAATTAATGCACCAATATTTATCAACACATTCCTGAATTCTTCAAGAAGTCAAGGTTATCTCAGATTTCTATGAATATGTAGTCGTCAAATATTACGTCAAACCCTTGAAAGAGTCAGATTTTCAAAAGTGTCGACTACGTCATCAGCGTTTGGTTTCTTTTCTACTCTATTTTCATACGTTTTGTTTTTGTTTAATAACTTTAGTTTTCAATAATTTCGGGACAGGCAAACATCTTTTTGTTGTCTTTCAAGTTTATACTTAAAGCAGGCGCTGACATTCTTCGTCCTCGTAGTCGTATTGCCCGATCGATAACAGGAGGGACGTCATATTGTATGGACGCACGTGACCCCCTACGTCTGTGACAATAAATCACAGTTGTTTCACTTTGTGATTCGTCAGAATCTACACTGTTTATAGATAGAGTACTGGTATTAATGTTGTCTGAATGGTTGTTTACAAAAGCTTGAAAAGCCTCATCAAGAATTTCTTCTGACACTCCACGATTGGCCCAGATACAGGTCACTCCTGAAAAACATTTAAACTTTATAAAGAGTTCTTCCAAAAAAAAAACCTTCATTTTTTTTACAAACCAGAAATCGGGAAGTTTTGCACCATTAATCAGATTTGTTTAAAAAAAATAGCCGGGTGACTCAAAACTTCAATTTCGTTTCCTTTAAGTGTTTACATGTCCTTTCTTTCTTGGTAACAATTTGGACCATGATTTGTTCGTTGTTATTTGTCTGTTTTTGCATCTGTTGTTTGTTTTCCAAAGAGGCAGTTGTTTTCTGTTGTTCTGTCCAGTAAGTTGTTTTACTGTTGGCGTTTGTTTTGTTTTATTGGTTTTACACAAATGATGCAATATATTGAAGCAGAACTACGGTAAAATGTATCCGTTGGTTTTACTGAGGTTTGCTTTATTACATGAAGGTAATTTTTTCTGTTTTTTTTTTAAAAACCTGTTTCAGATGACATTTGTGGACAGATTTCGTTCAACTTACGATGTAGCCTGTGTTAACAACACTAATAACAAATTCTATAAAACGAATGAGGGAAAGATGAATTTTAATGTTTTTATTTTGTGTCTGAGTCTGGGAACTGAAATGATTTTGATTTAGTATAAATGGATAGAAATGCGTTACCTAAACACTTATGTGCTACTTCAGAGAGGTGATCTTTCTCATCGTCAAAGAACATCATATCTGGAAACTTACCTAAACACGTATGTGCTACTTCAGAGAGGTGATCTCTCTCATCGTCAAAGAACATCATATCTGGAAACTTACCTAAACACGTATGTGCTACTTCAGAGAGGTGATCTCTCTCATCGTCAAAGAACATCATATCTGGAAACTTACCTAAACACGTATGTGCTACTTCAGAGAGGTGATCTCTCTCATCGTCAAAGAACATCATATCTGGAAACTCAATACCACTCTCTTTTTTAATTCTGCAAAATACATTAAATATATTCGTTAAAAGAGAATAAGTAATAATTATCAAATCAGTAAGATCTTCTGATATCAGTTATTATCTTAATGTACAAGTTGTTTGGATTTAAGATCAGTATTTGTATCTTCTGTATCAAATAAGCGTACCTTTATTAACTTTAAATTCTTTTGAGTTTGTTATTTTTTTCAATTCAAAAAATAAGCAAACGATCTTCTCTAAATGTCTGTGTTCAGTTAGAAATTGACAAAACGACATGTTCTTTTCTTTAATTGTCAAATTAGACACCTTTTACAAATTGTGACTTTGATGGAGAGCTGCCTCATTGGCACTCATACCACATCTTCTTATATATCTATTGGCTGTATTCAGAACAGTTCTACGATTAAGCATCATAATAAACCTCTCCAATTTAATCATGTCAGGTAAAGTTTAAGGAATGAAAAAGTCTGCACTAATCCAATATACTCTCATATTCCATTGCCTTTTACGCTCTTCATGTATGCAGTCGACCCACTTTACATAACACACCTTTTATATAATTAGTTAATTTGTTCTCGTCCTGAACATACATGAAATATTTGCTACTGGACGTTAAGCAACTAACAATCAATCAATGCTCTCGCCATGAGTATGTATTGAATATGTGTCATTCAGCGCTAATCAATCAATCAATTCAAAACGAATTAAAGCTTTGTTAAAATTAACAGAATCACTGTTAAAACAATCATTCAATTTGTTGACTTACTGTAAGAAATGAGTAATTTTTGATCCTGGGTAGATTTCTATGTAGTCAAAATATTCATCCCATCCAAAGTAAGATACAAGTCTTCTAGTTTCGTCTTTATAGAACGCCCTATAAAAGTAAAATATACGGAAACATGTAATGATAATGATATTAAAGATTTACATTTGCGTGATTCAGAGAAATTACTTTTAAATCATATCGAATAGAGAAAAAAAAATGACTTCCAAAATTCTTCTCATACACTGGAATTATACAAACAACTGCAGTTTTGTTCCCATTATATATTACTACGAAATCAACAAATCGTCTTGAAAAATGTTATTTGTCTCGCAGTTAAGAGACATGTAATGTTGGAGTTTGATTTTGTGTCAGCTCAGTGTTTCTGTTGTGCCATAGTTTCCTCGGTTTTTGGTTTCCCCGGTTTTAGTTTGTAACCCGGATTTGTTTTCGATGAATTGATTAATGACTATTGCACAAAGGTATAGTCATGTTGGCTTTATTTAGATTTCAAAACAAAACCGAAACAGTTGAAGAAGCGCTTTCTTATTGTTTATTTAGTATCATCACAGATCTACGCGTCGAATTCTACACCTAAGCATTCTTCAGAGAAGCCATTAAGCATGATCTAAAGTATTTTTATATAAAAGAAACTGTCAAAACGGTAGAGTTATATGAAAGAAGTTAAGAGAGCATCTTTTCCTATCATAATAAAATCTAAATCATCCGCAATCAAGATTTATCTGCTGTAAAAAATAGATAGCAAGTGATCATTTTCAAAGATATCATTGTCTTTAATCAAAATAAACTTCATCTTTAAACACTAATGTGTTGTTTTAGTATTTTATCAAAGGAATGTTATGAAAAACATGAATAAGCTTTCCAAAATAATGAAAGTCGGTTTTATGAAAATAGGTGGTCTTGTCTAAATCCATCTGTATGTTAAATATAATGCTAGTAATCCTCCAAGGCATCAAAGATATATTCTAAGGCGCCAACTTTATATAAGTGTTAGGTAGTGGCATGTGATTTAGATAAAAAATGAAATTTGTCAGAAACTTGTGTTTTTTTTCTTTTATTCTTTTATAACTACCATCTAGTACATTACAAAACTTGTTTTGGTTTAAAATTAGACACGGTCCATTTCCCTTTTCGGGCAATTAAATGGTTAGTTACTACAATTACATGAACTATTAAACGTATTCTTTAAAGTCAGTATCGCAGTTAAATTTCAGATTTGTTTCCATATAAATGCACATTTTAAAAGTTATTACAACGGCAAACAATATTCCTTCCATTTCGCCATTTTAACCCTTTCCGTTTCCGCCAAAAATACCAAACAGACAAAAACCATATAAATCCATACACGCTCAAGACAACAAACAGATGTCCATTGACGAGATTCCTATCTTTGAAAAAAGGCACATACACAAAAGTTGTGTTTTTATTCATTGATTTATGCTTGTACAGAATGTTTTTCATTCAGTGTATGTAAACAGTATATAGTGTTTCTGACGAATTTTAACAGAGCACCTAAGATCACCAAGTTTTTGGTGGGGTTCGTGTTTTTTCAGACTTTAGTTTTCTATCTTGTGTTATGTGTGCTGTTGTTTGTTTTTTTTTTTAACCCACGGCATTGCCAGTTTATTTTTAACCCACGGCGTTGCCAGTTTATTTTTAACCCACGGCGTTGCCAGTTTATTTTCGACTTGTGAGTTTGAATATCCCTCGGGTTTATTTCGCCTCGTTTTGGTTTTTTTAACGTTTGTAGAAAAAATGTTTTTTTTTTGGTTCCGTGTAGGTTAACGATATATTGTAAGTATCTTTGATGTAATTAATGTAAGGTGCATGCAGTTATTCTTATGCCTTTGTAAGTAAGTATATACTCCAATGTATTAATCTGGGATTCTATATCTAATCATTTTTTCACCTCAAATCTGTTTTTAAATTAAAAATCCATTTCAGCGTAATGTTTGTGGTATGTTAGACATACGGGTTACATAATACAATAATGCATATGACTATAAAACAATGTTGATGTTCCGTGCCCTGCCAAATTGCTGCGCAATAAAACAGTATAAGTTATGTGATTGTACTGGTATTTAGCTCTAAAATGACTTAAAACAATATTCTATAGCATTGAAATATAAGAAACAAGAAATTAATCTAGGTTCGACATCATTTTAAAATTACCTTTGTCAAGTCATTATTGAAATAACATTAGTTATGTAATATTTTGCAACTTTTGATTATTTTATAATCTATTTTCTGCTTTCGATTTTTTTGATAAACTTACTCTGATGCGATTGCTAATTTGTATCCTTCATCGTGTAGTCTATATAAGATATGATCAATATCTGGAAATGATTTGATCTCCCTACTGTTGGCGTCAAACACTTTACCGTCTCTGAAATATACAGAAAACACACTTTCATAGAGTAAACAATGTAAAACTTTCATAGAGTAAACAATGTAAAAAATAAACAGTTTACCGTCACTGAAATATAGATAACATTATATCTTGGTGAAAAACCCTTACCGTAACTGAAATATAGAGATCACACACTTTCATAGAGTAAATACTGAAATGAAATAAATACGTCATTGAAATAGAGAAAACATTTAAGCGGAGAGAAAAAAATCTTCGTAGAGAAAACATTTCACGGGTACAGAAAACACTTCATCGAAGCGAAAACACTTTATCGTAGGAAAAAATATCGTAGAGAAACACTTTCTCACAGTCATCAATGCTCTTCAAACTTGTACTTGTTTGGCTTTCTTTACTGTTTTAATCTGAGCGTCGCTGGTGGGTCTTATGTAGACTAAACGCACGTATGCTGTATTGAATTATGGGCCTGGTGCCTTTAATGACTATAAGCATGTCGATATGTCTTATTGTAATGTTAATTTGTGTATTTCTCTGACCTGAATGTTCTTGCATTCAGACAGTGAGACAATGAAATACTTCATTTTTATCACCTTAAATAAATCAAAGACTCTAATGGACAGCCATCAGCAGTTCATCATTGTCAAAACCTCTATCAAACAGAAACAAAACAGAATACAGAACAGTTGTGCATAGGTATACATCAATTTAATGCATCTCAAAAGTAATGTTGTCATTAAGGAGATAAACAACAAAATTATTTCTTCATTGTGAATTATTGTAAATGTCTTTATGAACTTTTGTACGTTATTTGTGTTATATATTGAAATATGCATACTATCTCTTTTTATTTAAAATTTGTAATTTGGTTTGTGAAAATAAAGGCATATACATAAACTTTTGATTCTTTGTTATTTTAGAGGTCATAATTTGATAGTTTGAGATTTTAGATGTCAGTATTTGATATTTTCTTATTTTAGAGTTTAGTATTTTTAACTTTCTTATTTTAGAAACAGTATTTGATAATAGCTGTGATTTTACTGCTCTTTATTTGATTATAGCTGTGATTTTACTGGTCAGAGTTTTATAACAGCTGGAAAGGATTGTAAATACTTACGGCGTTCGGTTAAATGGAGGCTCTACATTATTTTTTCGGTCTACCCTAAATGGCCACAATGTGTAATCTGAAATGGAAAGGAAATTGTCAAGTAAATATTGTACATCAGTTTACAAATATGTAGTAGTGTCAGGAATTGTTAATATTATCTACCTAGCTCTAGACACACTTTTTTTCTGAGATAATCTTTGTTATAGGTGACACTTTTTTTTAAATCCTGTTTACAAAAGTATGAATTTACCTTAGTCGTATATACTATAAACAAACTAAATTTAAACAAATTATCAACTCAGATTTTAATTCAATTTCATAAAAAAATTCAGGTTCATTATAATGGGTGGAAATAAAATATGCGTAAATGATAAGAATGGTGATCATTATTATGTTCGTACTTACTATTTTTTATGTTTCTTTTATCATTTTTTTACTCATTATTTAAAATGATAAGAAACATGGTCACTTATTACAGTCACAAGAGCATTGCAGTTATGACTATCTTAAGGCAGCTTTGATTTACAGTCTATGACATATATGATAGGTATAAGATAGTCTTAGGTTTGTCCTAAGATATATCTTATGACATACCTTACGATGCCTTCGGAGACCAGGCCCCTGGTACCTATATGATAACCATTGCGATGTGTTGTTGTATTGGTTTAATTGACATTGACTTATGTATATACAACAACTTTTGTTTACCTAAATAAACACAACATCGCCTTATATTGGTACTTTTTTTGTTGTATGTTTTTAATCATAATGTTTATGTGAGATAGAGATGGTACAAAAAAAAAATATTACTTGTATTGAATATTAACAAAAAAATGAATCAGCATATTATAATGCGTTTGTGGGAATGTATTTACCATATCTGTAAGGGATAAAGCCGATAACAGTCCATTCTGTAAAATATTGGACAGGTCTAAGACCGGTTCAATATTTTATAGAATTGACTGTTAGAGGCTTATATCTTACTTAATACATTGTTTAACACGTCGAAAAAGGTAAAACAAAAGAAAAAGCAAGCAAAGTTGCCCACTTTAAGCAGTAGCTCAACTTAAAAAAAAAATAGACAAAAAGACAGTACAGCTCAAGGTAAACAGCATATATTGTTATTGCTACATGAAGAATAAGACACAGGGTATGCGAATCATGATTTTTGCGTGCGCTAGGACAAATCATAGTTTCCGCTCATAGTTTCCGTGAATACCTTTATACAAGCGTTTTGTGTTGGAGAAATTGAAGAAATTATATTCTTAATGCAAAAACGAAGAAAGAGATGTCGTTATCAGTTATTGTGTTGTTTCAAACTTTGGATTACAATCAAATGTGTATTCGGAATCTATTCAGATATGTATGCATTATTTCAGTATGGATAAAAAAAGGGTATAGTCAAAGCAGCTAATATTGGCAAGTTTTATATATATTATATTTCAAAATGTAGTCCTCTCCTATTAGTTTCTTGTTTCATCTCGGGTTTTATTTTTTACAGGGTAAATGAGAAAAAAAGAAAAGAATATGAATAAATGTTCTTGTTGAACCATATCGAGTGCACCGCAGTCGATTTTATTTCAAATACATAATTAATATGAACAAACCAAGAGATAACAACATCATATGTTTAAACTAAAACTAACAACATGCAATCAGTTATATTCATTTGTTGGAACTTTCAAGAGACTGTTATTGTTTACCCAAACCATAACATCTGAATATCCTCCCCCTTTTTCTGTTTTTCTTTTCTTTCTGCAAGGTTGTATCGCTCTTTTTTCGTTAAAATCTGTATTGAGTCCCTTGTGTTTTTTAAATGTTACCAAAACGTCATTTTGTCACGATTTTCTTTTGAAAATAAACTTTAATAAAACGATCACTGCGAACAAAGTGCGAATTGGAAACACGATTAAGTCTTTCTCAAATAGAAGTTCAAAATTTTTCTGAGTTTTATAGTTCGTTCTTATGTTGTACTGTTATACCACTGTCCCAGGTTAGGGGGAGGGTTGGGATCCCGCTAACATGTTTAACCCCGCCACAGTATTTATGTATGTGCCTGTCGCAAGTCAGGAGCCTGTAATTCAGTGGTTGTCGTTTGTTTATGTGTTACATATTTGTGTTTCGTTCATTTTTATTTTTTTTATAAATAACGCCGTTAGTTTTCTCGTTTGAATTGTTATACATTGTCATATCGGGGCCTTTTATAGCTGACAATGCTGAACATTGTTGAAGGCCGTATGGTGACCTATAGTTGTTAATGTCTGTGTTATTTTTGTCTCTTGTGGACAGTTGTCTCATTGGCAATCATACCACATCTTCTTTTTTATATTGTTTACCAGATAAAATGTGGTAATGTCTTCCTTTATGGTGCTTCACATATTCATCGTCGTTCATAACCGAAGTGTTGCATTATATTTATATTTTAAAAGCAATAACTTAAAAAAACAAAAACTTGTAAATCAAGAAACCTGAAAATTCTAAAAAAGTATTAGTCTATTAGTTCATGAAGGAAGTTCTAGATTCGCACTTTGTACACAAGATACGGTTTAGTGTGTTCGTGGCCCTTGTATTGCGGGATGATCTATCAAATTTAAGAATCATTACGTTATTGCTTTTTTTTCATTTTAATTGTAGTTGAAAAGGATGTTAAGAAGAAAGAATAAGAACAACACCAGAGGTCAATTTTTATGACCTAAAGACGGACGAGGATAAATCTTTTAAAAAAAGAAATTCATAAAGGCAACAACAAGACTGGCAACAGCAACAAGACTGGCAACAACAGCAAGACTGGCAACAAAACAAAACTTACAACGAGCATAATCAACTTATTGAATTAGTGCAAAAAGAGACAACCCAAAAACATGAGAAAAATGGCTGTGATATAAGTATAGGTAGTGTTAAAAATCAATTTGAAAGTGACTTTTTTCCTCAAGAAACCGTTTTGATGAGTGACACAATTATTGTATTGGAAGTTGACTTTAATAAGATGTTTTTTTTAATTGTTATTTGTTCTTTGGTGGTATTTTTCCTAACATGATGAAAACAATTAGGGTAATTAATAGGTTTTTTTTTTTATTTCAGTGATTTAAGTATCATTTACGTGTAAGAATCAGTTATGCTACCTTTAACTGTCCAATATTTTTAAGAAAGAAGAGGCCTGGCTATTCTTAGAAATATTGGACAGCTAAAGGTAACATAATTATAGTTTCTGACAGGTAAATGATAGTTCAATCACTGAAATAAAGAACAGGCAAAACAATAGAATGACGTCACAATGTTTTAAATTAGTGGTAATTTTGCTATGTGTGTCGCCCTTTATGCTTTTGTCTTTGTATTGCTAAGAAGTTTGGATGATTAAATTGAAACAAGGTTTATTAAAACACAAACTAATATTACGAACAACTTTCGCAAATTACGATTAAAATTAATTTACATATGTGACCTACAGAAATGTATGAGTTTTTTTTTTGGCATTTTAAAAAGAGATATAAATTGTAGATCGATTATTTTGTGGTGAAAAGGAATCTGTTGTAGATCTGCAGTACAAATAATCTGTTAATAAAATCAGCTAATTACCGCTATAACTTAATATAATGAGGCACAGGATATCCAGCCCTCTTTAAAAATCAAACCATCAAAAGCTTTAAACTTCCTCAACACATTTGCTTTACATAAACAATACGTAAACCAGAGTTCATCCCAAGTTATGCAAGTGTAATCATCGTTTATAGACCAAATGGTTTTCTCCTTCATGCTTACATTTTTTTATTTACAGAAGCGATAATTTGAATTACATGGCAAAAGAAATTTCTTTTCATTCATAAAATCACTCTACAGACAAACAAATACATCATGCCTTTCGTTAATCATTAAGATAATTGAAGCTGATGTCACATGACCAAACAGCTGTGAAGCATGTTTGACGCTGATTGAAATTTCATCTGTTCTTTTAATTATTATTTTTGTGTGGAACTTTAATTAGTTTCTGTTATGTAATCGGCATGATTTACCTGTGCATATAGATCAACAGAGGAATGTAAGTGGCAAGTCATGGTATCTTGAAATATGAACAACAATTAGTTCTGATCTCTTGTCTCTCCTTCTTAGTTAATGAAGTACCCAAAATATCTGTTAATTAACGAAGTATCCTCGACCTTTCTTGTAAGTGTCTTACGTGTTACAGTTATTGGAAAAGCTAAGGGCATTTCCACTTTTAACGAACATTCAATGTTTTCCTCAATTTATTTCCAGAACAATTTAAACATACGAACACCAGACCCTGATACCAGCTATAGTCACGGAAGATACAATAGAACCAGTTTCCCAAATTGCAATTAAAAATTGGTTTTGGCTATCGTGTACAGTAAAATTTTGTCCGCTGCTTTCGTGTACAGTGGAAATGTGTCCGCTTGGCTGTTTGTTGTAAGTACATGTACCGTACAGCAGAATTTGTTACGTATTACCTATTGCATCTGCGGTAACGATAGTCAGAAGTTAGGATGTTATCATATATTCGCCTACTTGTATCACAAATGTATCACACATCGTGAAAAATCAATTTAAAGTTTCTTAATTTGATTAATTTCAGCATGTTATCATATAAAAGGAATTGCAAAAAAATATACTAAAAATAAATAATTTGACACTAATTTGCGTAAATTGATTTTCAAAATGTTTTGACGTAGTCTTGATCATCTCACATGTACACAGTAATAGACAATAATGGGTAATTTATTTGAAACACAAACCAGAAGGGATTCCTCTGGCTTACTATGTTGCATTCCATTTGACTTCAGTAAGAATAATTTCAAAATTTACTAACGGGTTATTTAAATATGAATATAGATATAACATAGTATGATTGAGATAAGTCTGTTTAAACACCGTATGGAATATCGTTTTACATGACACAAAATTTAGTCTGATGGGAGATATTATGGTAATGGGAGATTTAAATGCTCACATTAACAAAGGGGAAGAAGATTTTATAGTAAATGACTCAGATCATGTTCTTGACAATTTTTTACCACTTAATTATGTGGCAGATAATATACAAAAATTTCGTAATACTGAAATACATCAAAACACAAATGAATATGGAAAGAATATTGTTGATTTATGCATTGATGCACAACTTAGAATTTTAAATGGTAGAACCATTGGTGATTCAATAGGGAAAACAACATATCATAATTATATTGGAGCCTCAATTGATGATTATTGCATTTGTAACTCAAATTTTTTACAAAACATTGTGAGTTTTAAGGTAGATGAGTTCAATCCTATACTATATGATCACTGTCCTATACATGTAAAAATTTTATCTCAAGTTACTGATAGAAATTTACAAGACTGTTTAAAGAAAAGTATGAGAAACATTAGATGGAATGATAGGAAGGAAATTACTTTCAAGTCAACCTTATTAAATTTTGATTTTGAAAAATTATGTAAAGACCTAGAAAATATTAATAATTCACTTGATAAGCAAGGTTCTGGTATAAAATTAAATGAAAAAGTTTCTGAATTTTCTTCTTTTTTGATAAGTGCTACAACAAAAAGTAAAAATGATATAAAAAATATGTCAAATAAATCAGATTTTCAGAAAAGGAGAAAAAAGAAAAAATTGTGGTATGATGATGAATGTGAAGTTAAGTACAGACATGTGAAACAATTGGCAAGGAATTTAAGTAATAATCCTTGGGACAAAAATTTGAGACAAAAAGTTGCTTTAAATAAAAAGGAATTTAACAAATTAACCAGAAAAAAACATAGACTTTTTAAAAATAAATTATTAAAAAATATTTTAGAATCTGAAGACAAGAATCCATCACAATTTTGGAAGTCAGTAAATCAATTAAAAGAAAAAGCGAGTAATGACCCCAGTTGTAATATATCCCCAAAGGAATGGTTGAATTATTTTAATAAATTAATGAATATAGATCATATAAATAGTTATGAAAATGAAGATACTCACACATCTTCTTACAAAAATCAAAACATTGAAATTTTAAATTCTGAGGTTACAACTGAGGAGGTACAGAAGGCAGCAAAGAAGCTGAAGTTTGGAAAGGCAAGTGGGCCTGATGGTATATTGAATGAAATGTTAAAAATTACATGTAATATTAATCCTAAGGTGTTTGTCTGTTTTTTCAATGCTATATTAAAATGTGAAACCCACCCTGATTTATGGAGAGAAAATTTTATAAAACCAATCTTCAAAGGAGGTTGTTTCAATGACCCCTCTAATTATAGAGGAGTTGCATTATCTAGTTGTTTTGGAAAATTTTTTACTAAAATATTGTCAAACAGGTTGGATGATTTTCTTGAGGAAAATAATATTGTTTGTAGTGAACAAATTGGATTTAAAAAACACTGTAGAACTAGTGATCATATTTTAACCTTAAAATGTCTTATTGATAAGGCCTTCAAGCTATCTAAATCATTGTATGTCTGTTTTATTGATTTTAAGAAGGCTTTTGATACAGTTAATAGAGAAGCATTATTGTATAACTTGTCCTGTTGTTATTTATCAGGCTGTTTTTTCAATATTTTGAAAAATATGTATGTTGAAGTTAAATACTCAATTAAGTTTACAGAAGGCGAAACAACGTCATTTTCATCAAAAGTGGGAGTAAAACAAGGCTGTATTTTAAGTCCAACTCTTTTTTCCTTATATGTAAATGACATGGTTAATATATTTGACAACACATGTGACCCTACTGTAATAAATAATGTAAATTTATCTTGTCTTATGTATGCAGATGATATTGTTTTGATATCAGAATCTGCAAATGGTTTGCAAAATTGTTTAAGTAAGTTATCAAATTATTGTGATACATGGAATTTATCAGTAAATATAGACAAATCAAAGGTTATTATTTTCAATAAATCTGGGAGAGTAATTAAAAAACACAATTTTAAGTACAAAGATTATGTATTAGAAATTACACCAGAATACAAATATCTTGGAGTATTATTTAAACCTTCAGGTAGCTTTACCAAGGCAAATGAATACTTATGTAAAAAAGCAAGGAAAGCATCATTTTGCATTTATAAAACTTTGCATTCAGACAAATTAAATATATTACCAAATCTTAAAATATTTGATTCATGTGTTAAACCTATACTTCTTTATTGTAGTGAAGTTTTATGTTTAGATACTTTGTTGAAAAATAATGTTTCCATAGAGTCTAGATATTTTTTATATCAACCTGTTAAAGTACAAATTAAATTTGCTAAATATGTCTTAGGAGTTAACAAAACTGCTTCAAATTTAGCAGTTTTGGGAGAATTGGGTATGATCCCATGCTCTGTTGATGCTGCTAAACTTTGTGTAGGTTACTGGCATCATATAGTCAATTCAAATCCGGATAGCTTAATAAATAAAATTTATTCATCAAACCTTAATAATAAGTCAGACTGGTATAGAATTAAAATGAAATTGTTATTTGAAAAAGTTGGATTTGACCATGTCTGGGAAAATCAAAATTCATTTAGTAAAAATCGTTTGACTGTTTCTATATATAAAAAATTGAAAAATGATTTCATAAAATTTTGGGACCATTCTATTTCAAAAAATATTATTGATAAAAGAGGAAATAAATTAAGAACTTACAAAGATTTGAAAAAGAAATTTGAGATGGAAGACTTTTTAAAATTAGATATAGACAGAGCTGATATTTCAAACTTTGTGAGAATTAGAATAAGTAATAGTATCCTTATGATTGAAAAGGGCAGACACAGAAAGATTGATTTAGAAAACAGAATATGCCCTCTATGTAAATTTGAAGTTGAGGATGAATTACACTTCACCATAAAATGTACCAAACTCAATGAGTTGAGAATTAAATTTTTTCAGAATATTTCAGATATTTTACCATCTTTCAATAATCTTTCAGACATAGAAAAATTTCACCTCATATTTCGAAGTAACGATTATGATGTCAGTAAATGTTGCATAAAAGGTATTAGTGAGATGTACAAGTTCAGACGTTCACTAACTTAAGCTATTTTACGTTAATTAGTATATAAATTATGATGTAAAACTGTACCTCCTCAGTCAAATAGATAGATAAGAAAGAAAATATATATTACCATTTTATGTACATATAATTGATTGTAATGATTACTGTTTGTTTGTTCTTTGTGTATGTGTTGATGACAATCCAGATTTTGGATTTTTATATCAATAAAATCTTATCTTATCTTATCTTATCTTATCTTATCTTATCTGACACAATCTAACTAAAAAAATAGATAAATTATATTTAAGGAAGCTTGTATGTTATTTTTGGAATTTTGACTGATAATTGTTAACATTCAATCGCCCTTCGTGAACTAGTAACACTCTTTTCGATAAAAATATGAATTTTAATGATATGATAAATCTAAATACCAGCTTTCCATTTTACAACGTAAAGTACAAAGTAATTTATCATTTTTAAGTATGTTAAGTTCAGAATCGTCCAAAGTCCAGAAATACATTGAATAGCGGCCAAAAGATCAAACAGAGGATACACTGTATCATTAGTCGTTCAATGTTAAATGTTACGTTGTCCGTTTTTTCTTCATAGCTCACCAGAACCATAAGCATTATGTCGGTCGTCATCGTCGTCTTCAATATCATCGTTTCATCTCATCTTCAGATATGTCATCTTCTCATTTAAAGCATTAAAGCTAAACGTTTTGAACTTAATAGTAACAGATGGTGCAATTTTGAGAAAACCACTTTTTTTTTCTTTCAAAAAACAAATTCACCAAAAATTGCACACGATTGTAATCTTGATTTTAATTGTTTAAGTTGCTCAATTGCATGACTGTCCTACCACAGAGTTGGTAACCTGATTTTTTTTTTTACTCTGGGGTCAAATGTCAGTCGATTATATGAATAAAGTCTATTGGGTCACCAATGAACTTTTAGTAATATAAGCTAGACCATGCAGAAGAGTAAGTATTAACACTTTTTAATAACATCTCATAGCGAGGGTACCTATCTCAAGTCGTTTGTTATGATAATGCCACTCAACTATACTAGTTTTAAATACCATTTTTGTCGGCTCACTTCGGCCATCGTAGTACACAAATCAAACTATAACACTCATTATGCACCTTAAGTGACAGTCATTGTTCTCATTAAACAAATCAACGTAGTCAACACAAATTACAGGTTTTAAACAAGTTTGCAGTTAGGTTTGATACTCATTTTACACTACTACCAAATAAACATAATTTTCACATTTTATTCAAATCGACTCTCGACTCCAATGTTAATTGACTATAGGGGTGTCAGTTTCCTACCGCAGATCGATGGTTCTCTTGGGCACTCAGACTTCCTTCACCTCTAAAAATGAAAGTGCACAGTAGTGCTGAAAATGGTTTTAATCAATCAATCAAATCTACTCATTGAGGTCCACATTGCTTAGGGTTTTAAGGGAATCTACTCTTTTATCGTAAAACATTACCATCATTAAAAAAGGAATTTAGCTCACAGCGATGTTGTATGCTGATGAAAGCCGTTAATAACTTAAGACCCTTAATACTTCATCTTACAAAAGTACAAAGTTTGCTTAAACGCATTGATCAATATTACTGACATCATGTAATTCAAATTTCAGATAGAACATTATTCATATCTTTACATAATGAGTAATCGGAAAGTTTTGTGTAATGTAAGCGAACATTAAATAACTGTTGCGTAACACCTATTTGTTTTCCTTCTGCTTCCACATTTCTTTACTGTTGATATTAATGGTGGTACTTGTCAGGATAAGAAACAGATGTATGCACATTATGCTTTTATATTGTCATTCAAAAAATGTATTACTTTACATTCATTACCATTTATTTGGTTTGGTTTTGTGCTTATGACACACGTGCGCTCTATTATTGCATTAAAATTACATTTTTTCCGTTCTTATTTTGTAGCATAAGACAAGCATTTAATATATCCTTTATTCTGTGGGGACCGAATACTGAAATATTTGGTCTAGTGGAAAATGATATTCCAGAATATTTATATTAACTGGAACGTGTATTAAAATGATTACAAATAAATACTATTTTATGGGGTTGTCGGTCTTACTCAGACTGAAAGATTTGTTTTGTCACCCCCTTCCCTGACAAAGGGACAAGACTTATTTATCCTTCATGAACAAGTTTGTTTCTACCTCTGGTGTATTGATGTATTTTTTGTTACTCCATCTTGAGTTTTCTGTATTGCGTTTACCAAATCTCTACCAACAAGGTTTAAAGTTTGAATCTTTTATACATAATCATGTAAATACATAATACAAAAGCACTATTGAACTTGAAAGTTAGATTTTAAAGGAAAGGCACTGTTATTGCTGTTCGTCGTCTTGAGTTAACAGGAGGTACATGTACATGTATGTAGTAAATTTTCCTTATAATATTGTTGTATCCACTTCATTTGTTTTATTCTTTAGTGTTTATTGGCACTACCACTGGGTCGATGCCTCTGCTGGTGGACTGTTAGTCCCCGAGGGTATCACCAGCCCAGTAGCCAGTGCTTCTGTACTGGCATGAAATACGGTTTTTTTGTGTTATTAAAATTTGCTGTTACAAAATGTAAGAAATTATTATAAATTAAGGAATGTATCTCCCTCATGCAAAGCTCTTAGTCCTTTCACGGATTTGGCTATACTTTTTGGACCTTTTGGATTATAGCTCTTCATCTTTTATATAAGCTTTGTATTTTGTTTTAATCCTTAACCAGAACATAAATTTCAGAGACGTCAGTCCTATTATATAAGCTTCCTTTTTCAACAACCGATTACGCATCTTTGAAAATTTGAATTGATCATGTCTTGAAAAATTTCATTTGCAATTTACCCTTTAATTAAGAGAATAACTATCAAGGTTTATACAATAAATTTTACATTAATATCCAACTTTTTATTTTACTTAAAATTACAAATATTAAATCATTCAGATGCTATACTATTGAAGTGTTTTATTAGCATCTATTCATTTAACGGTAGCATCAATCAAGATAAGGCATTTCAATGTAATACAATGGTGCCTTAGATTCTGTTGATCTCTGAGATAAAGAATCTACTGTATGGCAATCATTTATTCTAACCGTGTTCTCAACGGGAAAATCATGTCATTAATATTATTCAATACCTCATGCCTCATCCACTTATTCTTTTCATAGACAAGAAAGCATAAGTTTGATTCGCGTTTCTGTGTTCTGTTTGTACACGGTTATTGACATCACATCAATGCCGGCTATATGTTTTTTTCTTTCTGGTAATAGTCGATAATTGTCCATTGCTACACAATTTTTGTGTATGAGTCTTTGTTCAATTTACTATAAATTACAACATCTTTTTTATTTTGTAATTTTGTTTGAATTTTTAATTTGCGTGTGTTGTGTGATTGATTTGTGTCTAATTATTGTTCTATCTTGTGGCGGTCAGTTTTTACGGGAGGAAGCTGGAGAACCCAGTGAGAACAACGACCTTCGGGAGGAAAACTAAATAAAAAAGCAGAGTGCACTGCTACATGCAGGATTAAAACTTACAACCCCAGATTTGACAACATGGCAAGTGATACAGTATTAACCATGTCGTTCGGTATTTTTTATATACTTTTTTCCTCGAACGGGGTTAAGTTTCAACTTTGAATGTACACAGCTATTGTATGATATGTGTTTTGAATTGGGTTTTATTTCGAACCTGTTTTTGTATTGCTATGAGTTACAATTTATGACAAAAATCAGCAAAGACCCATCGAAACAACATCTGATACACAAATTTAATAATACTTTTAGATATTTGGACGATATTTTGGCTCTCGATAATGACGACTTCAGTATGTATACTAAAGAAACTTACTTTAAATAAAGCTAATACTAACAATGACCACTGCCCTTTCCTCGATCTTAATATATATCATTAACGGAAAGCTTAATACTAAAATTTATGATAAAAGAGATGATTTCTCATTTCCTATCGTTAATTATCCATTTTTAGATGGTAACGTTCCCTTGTCACCATCTTACGGTGTTTACATATCTCAACTTGTACGATTCGCTCGTGTATGTAACAGTGTTTTAGATTTTAATGAGAGAAATTTATGTATGATTGAAAAATTATTACACCAGGGATTTCGATATCACAAACTAGTCAAAACATTTAATAAATTTCATCATCGGTATAAGAAAATCATTCGTAAATATAGCTCAACATGCAGACTTCTTATACGTTCAGGTATTTCACATCCAATATTTTTTGGAATTATTTTTTATAAAGCACAAAAATGTCGGTATTCACCTCAGAAGCTAACAAAACCTTTAAATAGACTTATTAAGAAGGGATATAGTTACGATACTGTTGTCAGGTCATCAAAGATTGCATATTTTGCAATAATAAGGATGTTCTTATCACAAACAGAAAACCCTAGCTGTATTTGGCACAACCTTTTTCAACTTTTGATCCTCAGAGCTGTACAACTTTGTACCCCTTTTTTTTGACTTTCGAACTTTTATATCTGGTCGTCACTGATAAGTCTTGTGTGGACGAGGCGCGGTTTTGACGTATTGAATTTTAAACCTGATGCCTTTTGTTATCTATTATTCATGTGTTTCTTTGCCTAATACGTTCTCCTATTTAAAGTCCTGTACTATTATGTTGTCATTTTAATGTTATATTTAACAATGTCATTAAAGTGCGAGGTTTGGCATGCCACACAACCAGGTTCAACCCACCATTTTATTCTTTAAAAATGTCCTGTACCAAGTCAGGAAAATGGCCATTGTTATATCATAGTTCGTTTCTGTGTGTGTAACATTTTTACGTTGTGTTTCCGTTGTGTCGTTTGTTTTCTCCTATATTTGAGTGTGACTTCACATTACTATAAGACGTGTCACTGTACTTTTCTATCCCAAATTCATGTATTTGGTTTTAATGTTATATTGGTTATTCTCATCGGATTTTGTCTAATGCTTAGTCCGTTGCTGTGTGTGTTACATTTTAATGTTGTGTGGTTAATCTCCTCTTATATTTAATGTAGTTTCCCTCAGTTTTAGTTTGTTACCCCGATTTTGTTTTTTTTTTTGTCCATAGATTTACGAGTTTTGAACAGCGGTATACTACTGTTGCCTTTACTTGGCGTTAATATTGATTCACTTTTATAGGGTCTTTGCATCGCAACTAAACACATTTATATAAAAAAAAAAACAGTTGTTGGCATGACACGGGTTATGTTTTTCTCATATATGTTATGATGGTATGATACTAAACCCCTCACGGGAAGGATTGTGCCTGATATTCATATGATGAAGACATAATCTTTCAATCAGTTTAATTGAAGTTGGAGCTGGCATGTCAGTTAACTGATAGTAGTCTGATGTTATTTATGTATTATTGTCATTTTGTTTAGTTTCTTTTGTTAAATCTTCTGACATCAGACTCGGACTTCTCTTGAACTGAATTTTGATGTGCGTATTGTTATGCGTTTATTTTTCTGCATTGGCTATAGGTATAGGGGGAGGGTTAGATCTCATAAACATGTTTAACCCCGCCGCAATTTTTCGCCTGTCCCAAGTCAGGAGCCTCTGGCCTTTGTTAGTCTTGTATTATTTTTAATTTTAGTTTCTTGTGTACAATTTGGAGTTTAGTTTGGCGTTTATTATCACTGAAGTAGTATATATATGTTGAGGGGCCACCTGAATGACGCCTCCGGGTGTGGGAATTTCTCGCTGCATTGAATACCTGTTGGTGACTTTCTGCTGTTGTCTGCTCTATGGTCGGTTTGTTGTCTCTTTGACACATTCCCCATTTCCATTCTCAATTTTATTGATTGGGTTGATTTAATATGTATTAAAAAATTACAACGTTAAATGTTATTATTTATACTAGGTACATGTAAGTACTAATGTGGCATCCTACCAACGATAACAGCTGTGTTCAAGTGTACATGTTAAAACACTGTATCTTGACAACTCAAATGAATACCACAAAGACATACTTATCGTTTTGAAGTACAGTGAGAGTACTACGACAACAATTATTTGGTACTTCTAGAGTTGGTTGCTCGATAGTGAACAGAAAATACATTGTACTTTATCCATTACATTGAGTACATACACGTATGAAATAATTAATTCTCACATATATATATATATATGTAGGACTGAAATCTATGGCGGGTTCCAAATCTATGGCAGGTTCCTAATCTATGGTAAATGTGACGTTTCAAACGCCAAACAACTCACTTGAAATCTATGACAGAATTTTGTTTTCTTCAAATCTACGGCAGATCTGGGGGAGAGAGTAACATATAACGTCACTTTTGAATAACCCCATATTACATTTTCGCCGCCGCTAACGATGGCGGAAACCATAGATTTGAACACCATTCAAGATGAAGTTAAATATTTTTCTGACAAAAATTTGCCGTTGGTTTAAAAGAAGATGTGACCTACTATTCCGAAGAGGGACAACATATGCTGTACCGGTCAATGCCCGCGATGAATAAGGGCACCGGCGGCTATTTTCAGTATCGCATATTTTAGAAAAGGGAGTTTTGGTAGTAGTCTACGGTCTGCGGCTGGCAAAGTTTATAAAGTGAAAGATAAAATTACCGGATACAAATTTAATTTAAATCCACATCAAATAAAAAAGATGAATTAACGATATCGCTGAAATAAATATTATTTGAAAATTCAAACTGTTTATTTTTATTTGTTACTTTTTATTATTTTCTTTATACAAAAGGCGGTCTTCTTGTTTGTAAAAGGACTTATTAGTTGGCCAGTTTAATCAATGTGTTAAACAGATACCATGCATTGATTAAAAATGTTTATTTTTTACAGAGCACATCATTTCATCTTGAAGTCTGTATTAAGGTTTATGAATTTATAATTCATGACTCTTTTTGGTTGACCATTATGGAATGTTTATTTCACAAATGTTTATAGAAACGTTCCCGTTGTCAGATATTTCCTCTTTCTTAAGACAAGTCACTTGTCGAAAATGTACTGCATTGTTTTTCATTTGCAAAAAAAAAAATGCCATAGATTTGGAAACAATAAAAATCTGCCATGGATTAGGAAACTACAAAACTTGCCATAGATTAGGATTATAAAAAATCTGCCATAGATTTGGAATAGCATGACGTCACTTTCACCATAGATTCGGAATCTGCCATAGATTTGGAATCCACCATAGATTTGAGTCCTACATATATAGTAGATACAGCAGTTTTCGCAACAACTTATTATTATTTTAGTAAGAGTCATTTTTTTTGTAATAGAAGGAATTGGTTATTTCAAAACGCAAAATTTGAGCAGAAAAGTTTTCTAGATTTGGCTTTATGCCTTTGCAAATATTGGACGGCTTGTTTGTCTGCTCTCAAGTTTGCAGTTTTGAAGTTCTGTCATTTTGTCAATTCAATTTGTGAATTCATATTTCAAAACTGTCGATATAATAAAAGGTAGGTACGGTATAATGCCTGTTTACGCCGGATGGTTCCAATTCGCAGATTGGAAAGCAGAATGTACCTAACAGCTACAATTGTATTAAAATATTGATGATGTTTTGGTTTGGGTAGCACTTTATGCCAAAACATGTGTTTTTTGTGAAGTTTTTACAAACATTGTGTTTTATACCAAACCTAAATCTACTCCAATATTATGAATTGACACGTAGAAACAAATGAAAAGGAACAGAACGACTGAGAATAACATTTAGACAGTATAAACCAGACAAACAAGCGAAATTAAAGTTTTCGTGGTGCAAAGCCGAAAAGTATGCATTTTAAACGTATGAAAATTGATACGAATGAAACAATTTGCTCTTTTAAGGTTTTTTCTTTGTTTTTATCACCTCCTACTTGGATGTGGACAAGTTTTACAACTCTTGTAAGTACTGCATGAAATTTTCATGACCTTACAGCGTAAAGGTCAACCCAATTATCCTGACTGGTATTTCGTCTGATGTCGATAAAACTGTTAAAGTAATTGTTGGAACATTGTTTACACGTGTTTTATCTTCAATCATGTCTGTAATAATAAGTAATTAGCGCGGTTTCTTCGAAAGGCAGACATCTTTGTTTCGATATGAGAGCCGCTTATGTCAAAGACAATCAGCTCGATGCTGAGAAGCCACAAGGCTTTTATACAGTTAGAAAAAATGCAGTAGACATGAGAGTGCTAGAAAAATGTCTATGTTGAAATTCTCTGAGGTTTTCACATAACTGTAGTCCTAGCAAATTGGACAGACAAGTTGATCAACAAAACGTTTTAATGTCAAATATTATTGATGTAGTCAGCTCACCAAAAGTCGACATCCACACTGTAATTTTTGTTATCAAAGAATTCGGTAAACATTTACAGAATGCTTGTATTGAGTTTTTTTTTCTCTATCAAATTCCAAACAGTAAGATCAGGTAAACGTTAGGGAATTATGTACGATAGAAAAAAACCTTGTTGTCGTCATTCTTTGTATCTTCCATGATTGAGTAAAACAGCAGTTTATTGGTTATTGTTATTTTTAATGGTAGGTTTGTTTGACATTTCCCTAGAAATTCCATGTATAAAACAAACAAAAAATGACTTTAATACTTGCTAGAGTTTCAATCATCAACCTGCTCTCTATGATAATGATAGTACTCTATAATACGAGATTTCTGTTCACAAGACCAAAGCTGGATTATTTATCATTGGTGTTTACCACCATTTTCAACACTTTTTTCTATATCATTCATGTACTTATATTTTCAAATTTGAAAAAGTATCACCTCCTCCAAAACATCTAAATATATATGTAGCTTTATGTTTTATATAGAATATGAATGCTGTTTAAATTTCAATATTGTATGTTTGTTATGATTGTCATGTTTCACTTTGTCTTGGTAACAATCCAATATTTGCATTTTACACCAACACAATGATTTGATTTGATTTGATTATATCATGGCGACCAGTGTATAACTGTGAAGGAATGTAGAGTGCCCCGAGTAAACCTTTGACCCTCGGCAGGACAACTGGCAAACATATACTCAAATGATATCCAATTGACTTGACCACACCTTGCCGCGAGGGAACTGGGACTATATCTTTTAAATAAATTTTGATAATCGGTGATTTAAAAGTTGACGAACCGTCCCATCATACTCCGCAGAGCAAGAATAGTTTTTCAGTATTGAAAGCAGACTTGCCTCCAAATGCCTTTTTGTAATCAAATAGAAATTATCTACAACATTACCAAAGCTACAGTTCTAAAATAATTAAAATTTCAGAGATAAAACACATACAAGATCGAGAAGACGGAAAACAGACTAAACAACAGCAATTTATTTCACGCTTACAACAGTGTTCTGCTTAAATATTTGATGAATTTGAGATCTGCCTTTCATTGACAACTGTAAAAACACACGCTAATCGACGCCTTTCTTAATCGGTAAAAAGGTTTTGTTAAATATCGACAGGATGTTTACAGTTTTCAAGATGTCTGAACGATTAACCAATGTATATCAATAAACTAGGAGTTAAAAAAATCTGTAAGTTCAGAAATGATGGAGCTATTGATTTTTTTGGAAATAATGTAAATATTATATTCGATTATTTGCATTAGTTATCTTTTAATGGTACTAGTAATCAATCGTTGTAGTATTTCATGTGTATATCAAGACATTTCAGAATGCACATGCACATTATAATGATCAATTAGCCTTCTTATATAAAAAAAGAAAAAGATGGGGTATGATTGCCAATGAGATAATTCTTCACAAAGGACCAAATGACACAGAAATTAACAACTATAGGTCACCGTATGGCCATAAACAATGAACAAAGCCCATACCGCATAGTCAGCTACAAAAAGCCCCAAAATCACAAATGTAAATTGCATAGTTTGCTCCGATGACTGTAAGAAAGGATCAGTTGATGGAAAGAAAGAGTATTATTTTCAATGTATCAGCAGGGTTTAACATACCAAAAGCACGAATAGCGCCACTTGTTCATCTTTAAATGGTTCATATATATATGAGGAAGTGTGATATGATTATTACCAATGAGACAAATATCCACCAGTTTACCCTTTGGAAGCACCTTACTGTACACTGTGTTGGTCAGTCTTTATCTTTTAAATAGAAATAATAATAAGATAACCGTATGGCCATTAACAATGAACAAAGCCCATACCGCATAGTCAGCTATAAAAGGCCCTGAAATAACAATGTAAAACAATTCCAACGAGAAAACTAACGGCATTATTTATATAAAAAATGAACGAAAAACAAATATGTAACACGTAAACAAACGACAACCGCTGAATTACAGGCTCCTGACTTGGGACAGGCACATACATAATACATAGAAACTTCGTTTATCATTTCGTTGATTTTCAATTTCGAAATTAAATAATTTCCCCCTTGCTAATTTTTTTTAAACTAGTATGACGTTATGGAAACCGACGATAACAAGAAGATATGGTAAGATTGCCAATGACAAAACTCTCCATCAGAGACCAAAATGACACAGAAGTTATCAACTATAGGTCAAAGTACGATCGTCAACCATGAATAATTTGTATGCCTTTGCATTAGGAAGTAATTAATTTTAAGTGTCTGCCCATTTCTTGTTCCTCCTTTAGCGAGAAGGCACCATAGTGTTTTTGCTCGGTAAAGTTTTATATTAAAATAACGTTACAGATAAACAAACAGTTTCTAAGTTTTACAATTCTTTTCTTTAACATGATATATATATCATTCAAACTTTGATAAATAGTTATCAGAGGACTTAAAAAAAAACACGTTAAAATCAAATTATTGCCTTGGTTTAACTCCAACAGAATAGTATATTTTATTAGTGTTGGCCATTCATCAAATATTATCCATTTTATATCATTCAACTTGCAGGCTGATTGAAATATTTAATTTTTTGACTGGGAACCAATAATGATTTTAGCATGTTCACATGGCAGGGTTCCACCTTAATCATGTTAAGTCAAAAGTTCAAGAACATCTTCAGCGGACAAGCATTATACAGACCACAACAACTCCAGGTGAGAATACAGAGTTAATTTCATATTACATCAGTACGTTTCTGTCATTGTAGAATATAATGGTGCTTTTAATCTATATAAAAGCAGAAACGCAGACACATTAGTTCTATGGAACACAATTAAGGTTGCCAATCGCATTGTCAAAGTGTATACTCGTGTTATATGCATAGTTTTGTTCTTTGTCTTTATAGTTTTGGTATATATACGGTATTCATTCGCAACAGTCTTTGGTAAATCGTCCTATAAAACATATATTTTCTTCGTTGAAAATATATTTACAATGATATGTTGCCATTGTACCTCATTACATAACGTAAATTTAAAATTTGCGGGGATTATATGTTATTCGGAATTTTCACCGTCCGGCAATATAGGCTCATATTCCGTGGCAGTGCTTTATATTTCCCGAGCCACCTTTATATATGAGCCACATGGAGAAGAGGAAACAGGCCACTGAGTTGGAAAATGACCCAACATTCCTTTACAAATATTGTCATGTTACTTGTTAAACGTTGTTCCCATTTCAAGACAGACAATCATCGAATGTACTTAGAGTGAAAATACGTCATCGACAGATGTGCAAATAAATCAAATGTATGATCCAACAAATATCATCAAATATTTAATCGAAATATCAAGAACCTGAATTTAACCTTGACTTATTTTTCTATAAATAGATCAAAGTCTTCCTGATTTAGACGTTCTAATCACGCAACAAAGAAGTCAAACACAAGTCTATTAATTCCGGATATTTTTTAATATAATGAATATTTAATGGTGGCAGTAATTAACTTTTTTCTGACAAATTTGAAAGATAGCGATTATGGGTGATTATTTTCTCACCTGTTTTCAATGAAGATGTCGAGATTCTGTTGTCTGATTCTATCCGAATTGTTTAAGGAGGAGCTGCTGACGGAATTCTCGGCTTTAACGAGGTTTTTGTTCTCAACACTTGTTTGTGGTGATCAAATAATCACGGTAACCCGATTATCATCACATATTATCTTAAGGTGTGTTTTTTTTAAGGATAAGACATAACTATTGACTAACTAGTCTTTCCACTTAGCGCAACTCTATTATGTTTTGACATAACTATTGACATAGCAGTTTATTTCACTTATCGTACTGACCTTGTATTTGACATTACTTTTGACTTATCAGTCTTTTTCATTTATCGTACTGACCTTGTCCTTGACTCAGCAGTCTTTTTCATTTATCTTTCTGACCTTGTCCTTGACTAAGCAGTCTTTTTCATTTATCGTACTGACCTTGTCCTTTGATATAACTGTTGAATAAGCAGTCTTTATCATTTATCGTACTGACCTTGTCCTTTGATATAACTATTGACTAAGCAGTCTTTTTCATTTATTGTACTGACCTTGTCCTTTAACATTACTTTTGACTTATCAGTCTTTTTCATTTATCGTACTGACCTTGTCCTTTGATATAACTATTGACTAAGCAGTCTTTTTTCATTCATCGTACTGACCTTGTCCTTTAACATTACTTTTGACTTATCAGTCTTTTTCATTACCGCACTGACCTTGCCCTTTGACAAAACTATTGACTAGCCATCGTACTGACCTTGTCCTTCGGTATGTCATTATTGACTTACCAGTCTCCTTACTAAACGCACTGACCTTGTACTTTGACATTACTATAGATTTACCAGTGATTTCTACTTAGTGTAGCCTCCTTGTATTTGATATAGTATTGACTCATCATGTTTTTCACTAATCGTACTGACCTTGTCCTTTGACATGACAATTGGTTAATTATAGGTTTCATACCGAGTGAGAATTAGATATCGATTGATATCAACTCGAATTATTTAATTTCAATAATAATAAACGAGCCTATGGCGAGTTTATTATTATTCAAATTAAATAACGAGAGTTGATATCAAGCGATATCTAATTCTCGCAAGTTGTTAAACCTATTTCTCTTATGGCAAAAAATTGTATGTGCGTGGCCTATTTGTTGCGAGTTGTGTTGCTACGGCCGTTTTTCTTTGCAACGCGTACTGATCTGTATACTTTTTGAACTAATATGGTTTTATTTTATTCGCTCTGAAAGGCTGATTTTATATATTTAAAAATGAGATGACTCAGTTTAATTCAAACGATATTGAATTATCACAAGCTGTAAAACGTATGGTAAAAAACAAATGTTTTTATGATTATTTTCGTGGCGAGAGTTGTTGCTACGGGCGTCATCTGTTTTACCGGAAGTAAACAATCAGTTGTCAAGAAAAATAGTAGTCCCGGCATGACCTTTTCCAGTGAATAATGACCTGATCAACGGCCAATGAAAATATTGGAAATTTACGAGATAAGCCAATCAAATTAACGTAATTTTGATATCACTTTTTCATATCACACTCCGTACGGTGTGATACGAAAAATATCTATTCACGTGGGAGTTAGATAACAGGCCCCAACCATAAGAGAAACAGTCTTCTCACTTATCGTACTGACCTTGTCCTCTGACATGACTATTGATTAAACCGACTTTTCACTTATCGTACTGACCTTGTCCTGACATTACTATTGACTAGCTAGTCTTATTCCCTTATCGTACAGACCTTGTCTTTTGGCATTACTATTGCATTATCAGTCTTTAATTACTCAGCGTACCTCATATCTTTTGACTAACTAGTCTTTCAAATACGAATACTCTAAAATTTAGTCGGGTCAAACGAGAACGACTTGACGTATGAATAATTTTCACTTGATTCAATCGTAGAGCATAGTCATATCGAGTGTTTATTTGATCCAATCGAATAGCTTAGTTTATTAACCATAGTCTGTTAAGAACATGCATGCAATCATACATGATTAATATTAATGTAAGATGATGACAAACTCTCGTGGCATGCAATCTTGCAATGCAATGAATGAAATTTCTGTTGAAGGATTTACGATTCAGAACTTTTTCATAATCTGACAAATCGCGTTTGAATAATGATTGTTCAACCTATATCAACTTACAAGGATATGTTTATCGGTGATGTTCCGTTAAATATACAAATCGAAATACAACATTGCGAAATTAGCAAGTTGTGTAATTCGCTGTCTTCTCGGTGCTTTTAACTCTTTATCGATTATTTACATAACGCATCTTTCAAAGGATGCCACGCGTCTGTGAATTTCACATAGAACTTTCTGTAATGTGAAATTACCGTGTAATTTTTACATAATCAAAGTTACGAAACACAAAAATGACAATGATGCAATTATAAAATTAGTATCTAGGCGCTACGTATTTTTTGCAAAACCAACTATAAATCATAAACAGCATTTGTTTTATGAGCTATAATTCGAGCGAAAACTTTTGATGTACAAATGTCATACAAACATTTAAATAAAACAAGGTAAACGAAGCTATTTAAAAGATGAAATGAGATATTTATGGTTTCAAAACGAATCTCTTGATACAATTAATATACAGTTACACATTAATATTCATAAACTCTTTAATTGAAGTTCCATCCATAAATTAGGTGACCAAAGGATCTTTTCAAAATAAAATAAATTAACAAAATATCCTTCATGATTAAATCAATCATAAGAGAAAATTTAAGAACATGTAAATTGGAATCGAGGTGGTTTAAACAGTCCATTTCGACTCCATAACAGCCCTAACTTTTAACGTGTCTGGCCACCTCACGTTTAAGGGCATACGATACAGTTTTGAACCTGTATTTACAAGTTGATGAAAATTTGCATATAGGCTATTTTTTACCTAATTAAATCAAATATGTAATCAAAAATATACCTTCATGTGCTACTTTTTGAGTAAAATGAGGTCGAAATTTTGTATATTTGCTCAAAATTCAGATTTGTGTCCGTATTTTCTTTTTCGAAAGAAAGACATAACTTTTTTGTTTTAAAAGATAAACACAAATTGTTTTTTGTTAAATAATCCGTAATTTCTGTATCATTAAGTATCATTAAAAATTTATGCAATTTTTATTCTGAAATAACTCTATATTTATCAAATGTTCATGAATAGAAAAAAAACGTCATTTTTTGCTGCATGTTTATTAAAATTAAAAAAATTGCGCTATTTACAGTTTGATAAAATTTGGGTCACATAATCTCCTTGCAAAATGAAACAAATTGCTGTTTTAAAAAATAGGGGTCCATGCACTCGTTTTCAAATTAAATCAGTTTGAATGATAAAAATCAGTGGAAAAATGCATCTTTTCCCGATATGTCATAGTTTGACGTCGCGAAAATAACATTTTACGTTAGCAACGTCATTACCTTCCCTGTAACTGTATCGTATGCCCTTAACTAGACGGCGCAACTTAATTCGAACGAGTTTACAATTATACTATTATTCAGTTATAATTGTGTTGTTAGTTCTTTTCTTTCAGATTTTTTTTTATTGGTTTAGCCTTTTCTATTTTTTTTTTTATATTATCAAACTATTATAGTAAAACCTTTATGGTTTCTTACTTTTTCCGGTGAACTATTATACAACAGGTTGTCTGATTCATCTGAAAATTTCAGGGCAGACAGATCTTGACCTGATTATCTTAACATAATGCATGTAATAGGTACAAAGCAGCCCTCTTTATTGTCAACTGCTTTCAATTATATGATATTATTGTTTTTAAAAGAAAAGATATTTTAATGAAACTAATATTCATTTGTGTTACCCGATACCACTCCTGTCCTGGTATCGCGGTCAAAAATATTCAAGCACGACTATTGTACTCGGACTCAGAAATCAACCAATCAAAATACTGGATTTGGTGAGTCGAGCACAAATTTCGTACCACTCCGAACACTAGGTAAAGTTGAATGACCGCAAACCCTCGGTTTAGCAGAGGTTCAGGTGGCTCAGTCTTTATTATTATTTTTATGTAATGTTTCGTGACTGGAATTTTAATCGTTTTTGTTTTTATCAAGATATTGCAAGTCTATCCTCGACTAATAAGTTTCGATTTTTACCTTCCGCCTCTTTTTAACCAGATCGTGACAGCATGTCTATATACCTAAAACAACGGAAACCACAAAAAAAGCATAATCTTGGCATGCACAAAAAATTACCACAAAATTTGTTAGATAGTTAGCAATGTCGCTCCTTTCTACGTGCCATCAATAACTAGTTGATTATTTTCCAATACACAAACAAAAACTGAGTTTTTTAAAGTTACGTAAGTGACGCATGCGTTATTCCGTAATCGTGAAGAGTGTATGCTTTGAATTCTAAAGAACATTGTCATTAAGATTTGCCCCATTTTTTATATCACCGCAACTGTCATATCAAACGAAGCCAAATACATTTACTCGTAGATAATTAGGCAATATGAGAATATAAAAATGTGTTTTTTTTTGTTTTGATTATAGCACGTAATGCTTTGTAATACTAGTACATTAAAAGATATGTTTTACGGACAGATCTGGTATTTTCTCTGAAAGATTGAACAGCATTATTAATATAAACTCTGAGTTATATAATAAAGTAAAAAAATAAATATATTACAAACACGAACCAACACCCAACACTGAATTGCAGGTCCTGACTTTGGACAGACACAGATATTGGCGGAATCAAAAATGCTTATGAGCACTCAAACCTCCCCATACCTGGGCATTCCCTTGTGCAATGCCAAAATATAAGTAAACAATGTCGACAGGATGTACGATCTTGAGTATTCATAAATACTTACATATATAGCAATATATAATATCTAATTATTATTTCTAATTTTGAAATCATAACCAATTTCAATATCGATAAAAACAATATCTCAAGAGTCTGCTATACTGTGTAACAAAAGCATTATGAAAATTACCGAGCTGAAAGGAAATTTCAACAAGAACTATCTTTAAAAAAGATATCCGACGTATTTAAATTTGAGTATATGTTTAAAACTATCATTTCGATAACCTTCAGAAGCACAAAGATACCATTTAAATAACGTTTTCTCTGTTTGTGTTCAGTATTCTCGGTCCTCGTATCTTTCTGTTTACATTCACCAAAACCCCGCGGAAGGAAGGCCCCTTATCAAATGACAAAATTAAAGGCGCAAATACATCAAACAAATGGAAAACAACTGTCATATTTCTAACTTGGTACAGTCATTTTCTGATGTGGAAATTGAGCACTTTAAGAATAGTTCACTCGCAGGATCAATTGCAATGAGTTAACAAGGGTCGTATCTAAATTTACGATCTTTATAAACAAAATTACCGTAAAAATTTGGACAGGATGTCTAGTTTTTAATCAGAATTCTGGTACAACTAAAATCCCCAACCAAATATTTCTATCAATGAAAGAATTTAGAAAAGCTTTAGTCAATCAACGGTAAGGGGTAAAAATCTTAAATAATAAAAAAAAAAAAAAAAAAAAAAAAACCGTAGAGAACTTCCAATTCCAACTCACAAAATGTTTTTAGAAGGACGTAGTTACACAGTGTATCGCAAAAAAAAAAAAACTGGTCAGTGACGCATTCGTTTAGATCTATAAACGTACAACTGGTTTATCACTACTAATATTGTGATACAAAGCTTGACAATGTGCTGGGTTTTTTCAATTTCAATCTATAGGAACTAGTTGGTGGTGCCTTTTGTGTCCGATATTTTTGGAAATATCTATTGACCTTCCACGCATTTTTTTTTTATAAAACCGATGTACTCAGCTAACAATATACAGTAACTATTCATTTTTTCACATAGAAATCAGATAAAAAATGATGGTAACGATACACACAGAAAGTTAACTTATTACAGAACTATAAAATATTAACAGCTGTCATATATAACTGTAATGTTCTAATAGGTAGGTCTTGCAATAATTAAGGTAAGCGATTCTATGACTGAGAGACAATATTAACAAACTGAGTCTTGCAACAATTAAGGTAAGCGATTCTATGACTGAGAGACAATATTAACAAACTGTGTTTTGCAATAATTAAGGTAAGCGATTCTATGACTGAGAGACAATATTAACAAACTGAGTCTTGCAATAATTAAGGTAAGCGATTCTATGACTGAGAGACAATATTAACAAACTGAGTCTTGCAACAATTAAGGTAAGCCATTCTATGACTGAGAGACAATATTAACAAACTGAGTCTTGCAATAATTAAGGGAAGCCATTCTATGACTGAGAGACAATATTAACAAACTGTGTCTTGCAATAATTAAGGTAAGCGATTCTATGACTGAGAGACAATATTAACAAACTGTGTCTTGCAATAATCAAGGTAAGCGATTCTATGACTGAGAGACAATATTAACAAACTGAGTCTTGCAATAATTAAGGGAAGCCATTCTATGACTGAGAGACGATATTAACAAACTGTGTCTTGCAATAATTAAGGTAAGCGATTCTATGACTGAGAGACAATATTAACAAACTGAGTCTTGCAATAATTAAGGGAAGCCATTCTATGACTGAGAGACAATATTAACAGACTTAGTAATGCACGTGTTATGTCAACTGATTTACCAGCGTAAACATAAAATAAAATCGTTTTTCAACGAACTTTGCATTATCGAAAACATGAGTTTTAGCGGTAATGGTTTCTATTAAACGGCGACTTAGACTTTAAAACATTACTACTTTGAACTTTTTGAGACGTGAATGGATAAATATCGGTATTTCTTGATGGTATCTCACACTTATCATGTACATTCCAGATCACGTTAATTGAAATATGTTTACCATATATTTATTTTTTTGATTTGCGATAAATTGATATTTGATAGCACGTGCTGTTTATAAGTTGAGTTTTTCAGTTGAATCCTAGGTGAAAAAACTTAATGGACACAAATTTACAGTAATCACCGAGTTTTATCTTTAAAAAAAAAGGATTCCAAGATAAAAGAGCCGTCTGATGTATTAATACGAGGGTGTGATAACAAATAAAAATACATGAATTATCATTGGGATTTCCAACCATGATAAAAAGGTCTTTTTTAAGGTTTTTTTCTCAGAGCGTCATCGACGAGTCTCGTGTAGACGAAACGCGCGTCTGGCGTACAAAATTCTAATCCTGGTATCTATGATGAGTTAATGATAGACTAAAGGTTATCATTTTAATCAGATTTACAATAAAACGTTAGTGAGACAGTAGTAAATGAGTCATTGAAAAAGGAAAAGAAGTATGTGTTAATATCTTGCCTGTATATGACAGTTGTTATCCATTCGTTGGATGTGTTTGAGCTTTTGATTTTGCCATTTGATCAGGGAATTTCCGTTTTGAATTTTCCTGGGAGTTCATTATTTTTAATATTTTACTTTTTTCGTTACTATGAGAGGCATCGATTTAGAACTATATATATAGTAGAGAATGCAGATTTCACTTCTAGAAAAGATTATTTATTTTTTGATAGTAGAAAAAAAAAAGAATAATAAATTATGTATACCCTAAATATTGTAAGATTGTTAGGGAAAATAATTGCACTTGCAAATAGTAACAATATTAGCTATCATTTATAAACGTCTAGTATTGCGCGCATCGTATCAACGGCTACGTACCATGATTCTTATCTTTTTTTCAAATTAAATTCGACAGGAGCTTTCCTTGTGAATTTGCTCTTTATCAGTTTTTTCTACTACGCTTGCATGTCGCACACCAAAGTAACGTAAATAGAGTAAAAAGGTCGTTGGAACCAGGCTGTTATGGAATTTACCTGCAAATTTATATTATCTTTTATTTGGTTGTATTTAAATTCTTATTAGCTTTATGGGCGACTGTAAAAAGTATGTTTTAACATTCTGTTTAACTAGAGGGTTATCTCTACTGTAAAATAAGAGTGCCACCGTTTTGTTAAATACATGTGCCTGTTTCTTGTAAAATAAGAGTGCCACCATTTCTGTTAGATAAGAGTTACACCTACTTTTGTTAAAACAAAAATCTCAGCTACAAAGACATTTAAGAAGGTAGCTGAAAGCGATATTATTTTCCCTTTTCTATTGGACTAGAGAATGAAATCGGGGAATGAGTCAAATAGACAACAACCCGACCAAAGACCAGAAAACAATACAAGGCAACAAATGACCTTATGAAATATTGCATGTACTACTAATACATGTATGTAACTATTACCCGGTATCACTTTGGAATAATCAGACTCCTTTTAACATATGATTATTACCCGGAATCCCTTGAGAAAAATCATACTCCTTTAAACACATGATTCATGTTAGTCCATCAAGAAGATAGGTAATGTGTTTCTGTCATCAGTCATGTGTCGTGGTAGATTCTTTGGCAGATTTATGTTTGATGAGGTAACAGTCAATAGTCTATCATCGCAGGGCGTAGCATCTTATAATACTAATGAGAACGATGACTTTCATTTAGAAAAACCAACTCTGGCAGAGTTATATTATTATCTATTTTTTAAAATCTGTGTCTCTCTTCCTTTTTTTCGGTGCAAGAAAACACTCCTAGTTTCGTACCTTTATTTTCAGTTTCTTTTACCTTTTGTTCCTTAAATTAAGTTATTATAATATTATCTTTCGTTATAACAGAAACAAAATGAAATATACAATTTAAACGAAGTGTCCAAGAATTAAATCGCATGCCCCCCTTAATAATGAAATAAAACATGTGTAACTAATATTGGATTGCTATATATTTAAATTTGATAACTTACCTAAGTCGAAAACTATAAGTTTTGGTTTCGGTTTACTGTCCATTTTAAATTGAAAAAGTTGTGTCCCAATTTAAGAATAAATGAATAATTCTTTGTATTTTTTTTTGTCACACGCTCATCCTTGGATATTGATGGATTGACAGCCCGCCAATTCAATTTGTAAGATTGGCAATACTATACACAATCAAGTATACACAGAGGGCAGATGCTTGTTAAACGCTCTATCTTCCACATTTAAGTCTTATTAACCAAAGTGTTTAACTGTCGAAAATGAATATTGAGTGGTAGTCGATCTGGTATATGTAGAAAATTTGGCGCGGAAACGTTTGTTACGTTGCAGCCGATATTATTATCACGTGGTGAAAAATAACGCTGGTTCGTTGATTCAATGTGCATATATTTTGATCACCATGAAGACATCGAATTGATAATTTGTTTTTCGCCGTTGAAAACCTGCGGTTCATATTACTAAATAAATCTTAAACATCGCTAAGAATAAATTCTTCTTATCAACACTAATTGAACTGCGGAGATACGATTAACGGATTTAACTGAATGGTGTTTACATAGAAACTGACAGATAAGCAAATAACCACAGAAAAGGTATCAGGACATGAAAACATTCATAAATTTGACAAGAAACAAATAGAGAGATATTTTACAAAGCGTATATTCTCGCCAAAAACAATGCTGATGGTACAGACGATAAAAGCTGTTTCTGGTAATGAAAGATCAATAATGATACGTTGTTGAAATTCAACAGAAAAAAAATGTTTTTTTTTCTCTCAACATGTTCACTGTCAAACTCAGTTTAATTTATGAGTCAAATGTCGCGTTTTTTGTTAATTGTGATTTGTAAATTGCATTTAATCGCAATGCATATCACGTGTTCACTATAGGATTACTCCTTATAAAGATGGCTTTTGATGTTAAAACTATTTTAATTTACAAATCACAAATTTAATACATATTTGTTGTTGTTGGTGGAGGGGGGGGGACCCATCCCATCACTGATAAGAAGTTCTATAGTAAACACGCGATATGCATTGCGATTATATAACCGAGGGAAACGCATCCACTACATTGTAGAAGAGGAAAACACCGGAAAAACAGAAACACTGAACTGCAACAAAAAAATAAACGTCAACATACCTAGAAACTGACTTTTTGATAACAACTGCCATATTTCTGACTTGGTATAGGGAATTTAAAAAAAGGTGGGTTAAACCTGGTTTTATGGCTGGTCGAACCTGCTTCCTTTATGACAATGTTACAAAATACATCTAACATGACAACAATTTGTAACAGGAATACAGTACAAATAAATGCACGAACACTCAGCACAGAGAAATACACAAATAAATAATATAATAATACATTACACCATGAAAACCTCAGAATAACAACGGACATCTCCCGGCATGATTTAACACAGCACATGTACAGGACACCATAAACTGTGCGTCACATGAATGGATCAGCACCCCAAAAAGTGACGTATATGGTATTACAGGTAATCTTGATATTCATAGAATGATAAGGAACGAGATCCAACATTTACAACTATTGAAGAGACTATATGTCTATTATCATTGGTAGAAATACCTATTAAGTAATATGGCTTTAAGGGAAAAGGCTGTATGTCTATTGACGTTGTTAGCCGTACTGAAATTGTCATTGGACTTCAAAGAAAATCGAATCAATCGAACATCATTCACTTCATTAAAATACTTTGGTATAAAGAGCTGTCTTATAACAATCTATTGAAGATAACTATTATTACAATGACGTGTAATATAAGTACAATATTTCATGAAGTGTCACTTAAAAATGAAATGGTCAATATCTTTCATTTCTCATTAACATGCAATTTACAAACTAATAAAGTTAAATGAATGTTAAGTTGCATTAACATTTTGTAACGTAACAAATATCAGTGATACTTAAAAACTGTTTGTAATTAAAATCATCAAAGACACAACGCTGATCAGATTTCTAGTTACGAAACATAAACAGTTGCTATGCTGAGAATTAAGAGGTATGTGATGATTTGGAAAAGAACATGCGTAAACCAATTATTTGACGCTTTTTAATAACGGATCAAAGATATTAAGCTTTGTAGTTGGTATACAGCAAATCCATTTGTCTACATGGCCTTTTCTGAGGTACTTGAACCAAAACGGTTGAAAGACTAAATCAATTACAATATTAAAGGGTTCGCACTTCTGTAAATAAAGACAATGCAATTTCCAATAGGAACTCCTTTTACGGATAATACTATTTACATTTACTATAGAGTTTCATAACTACAGGCAACAGTAGTATACCGCTGTTGAAAGAGATTATATCCTTGAATGAAAAACACCTTTGTCCTGTGCACTACTATTTTTTGAAAGATCAATATATAGGGGTGTCCGATATATTTTTAACATTTATATATACTCCGAATTTCTGAGAATTAAACCTTAAAATACATAGAGAATATCATATGGCTTTTTCAATATCGCATCAGTATGAACCCGAGACACCAATATAATCCCAAGAGTTCTGCTCGAGGGATTATATTGGTTGAGGGTTGATACGGTGTGTGATATTGAAAAAGCCATATCATATACACTTTATTATATACATTTACCTCAAGTAGATGTTTTTTATGTGACATGACGTCATACAGATATATAAGGAGTTTTGAAATGACGTCATACAGATTATAGGTTTGACATGACGTCATACAGATTAGGGATTTGATAAAGCTTTGCAACAGTGACTGCAATCTATGACGTGACGTCATACAGATTAAAGGTGTGATAAAGCTTTTGCAACCGTGCTGATATCGATATCATCACGGGTGGCTGATACAGCACGCTTGCCATTGATTGTATTACACATACAATTTATCTGTACTTACTACTAAGTATATAATAAATTTCTGTATTACATACCCCCTTTTCACCTTAGTCTTGTGTACTGGTACTGGTATAACATTCCCAAGTTATGTCTCTGAGAAACATAAAGATAATATCATGAAACTAGTAGATAAACAAAACAAAATATCTATGAATATTATATATCCCCCCAAAAGATGTGATGTTTGTGAAACAGCTGTAATTAGAAAGTGCAACCTAAATCTGGTAAGAGTTATGCATGTGAATAGATAAAAACAGTATACTTTTATCAACTAAGTGGACTACAGAAATATCAATAAAACCAGGCTTATAATTGTTTAGGCCATTCATACGTTTTGTCTCTTCAGCTGCACTCGTTACAGACATTATGTATCTTGGGGTAGAAAAAACATGGTGTTTTGAAAGATTTCAACGTTTTCAACATTTATAGAAAACAAACGTATTAATCATATTTCATATAAGCACCAAAATACTCATTACTGCGCTGGTAATACCCATGAGTAAAAGCATTTACAAGCTGGACAGTATATTAGACTCAACAGTGGCGTATAATGACTTACCAGTGACGCTTGAATAAAAAAAGTTAAAAAGGCCCAATTAAGAACGAAGTTAAAGAGTATTAAAGATCCTAAATTCCGAAAGGTTTTGCTAATTACAACTAAAGTGATCTATTCCTAAGGAAGATAAAAGAGGGACGAAAGATACCAGAGGGACAGTCAAACTCATAAATCGAAAATAAACTGACGCCATGGCTAAAAATGAAAAGGAAAAACAGACAAACAATAATACACATGACACAACATAGAAAACTAAAGAATAAACAACACGAACCCAACAAAAACTATGGGTAATCCTTAAATACCGTAAATTAAAACACAAATGACTCCTTCAGGGATTAATGATTCACTAGCAGAACCAGTGAGCAAACACATGCTATAAATATCAGTGAGAAAGGTACATGTTTTGTCATATCAGGTTCGATTAAGAAAATAATATGGAAAAATAGAAAATATATATCTTAAAGGAAGTTTAAGAATTAACAATTTTCGATCAAACATTATCCAGCAATTAGCGTAAAAATACTTTATATTTATTTGATGGTTATGTTGCGTCATCAGCAACCCTATTTCTAGTTTCTAGTATATCCATTTAAAAATTATCGTGTGCAAGTACTTAAGAAATAACTGTTACTTTTACAGGCCTATGATTTTCGTTCCCTTCGCAATTTTAGTGGGTTTTTCCCTGATTGAAGTCTAAAACGGACGCGACAATTATGTTGTGAATACTAAACATAATGGAAAGTCATGTAAATTTTATACGAATACCATTTTCAATTAAAAATCATAACACGCACAAGATGTAAATGTTTTTTTTTTCATTCTATCCTAAAAACAAATGGATTCTATAATTTGACATCTTGTTATGAGAGGCAATACAATTAAATTGAAATCTCCTCGAAAAATATTCTATATATATGACTTCTGTTCACTAAACAAAAGTACATTTGTATTTTCATTCTTATCTCAGATAGATTGGAAGTACAAGTCTGCATTTGTTAAATATTTGTTTGTTTTAAGATTGTGACGCAGTAATGACTGTTGTACACATATTTTGACTATTTTACCTATCATGTCTGTTTTGTTCACACATTGTTGTAAATATAATGGCATTTGATGCGACTGTCATACAAGTGAGAGGTTTAGCGTTAAAAACCCAGGTTCAATCCACCATTTTCTACATTTGAAAATGCCTGTATCAAGTCAGGAATATGACAGTTATTGTCCATTCGTTTGAGGTGCTTTATCATTTGATTTTGCCATTTGATTAGGTACGTTCTGTTTTGAATTTTCCTCGGAGTTCAGTATTTTTGTGATTCACATTTTGTTTCATATTGAATTAAATTGTCATTGTAAATACAAATATCCGTCTATTCTTAGAAAATGTCACATCACTCTCTGGTTCAAACAAAAAAGCTAACCGATATTGATATCATCAAGATGTTTGATACTTTGTTTGACAACTTTTATTGTTTGGAGGGCAAATTTCTAAATATATAATTGAAATTTCTATGTGAAAAGATTTAAAAAAAAAAAAGAAAACCGAACTCAAATGTTAATTATGAAAAGTCCATAAAAACTGACAAAATCAAGTATTAACAAGTGTAAAACATGCAATCGTTATATTCGTGTCATTAACATTAAATAAAGGCAACAGTAGTATACCTCTGTTCGAACATTTATTCACGTTTCGCTATATATATGATGTGCTTTCACTGAATAGTTCAGATATTGGTGACTGTATCAATCCCCGTTAACTTGAAATGAGTTACCCGTTAAATGTGACTTACTACAAATTTTCCTTGTAGGTAGGTACTTTCAATGAGTAACACGACGAGTGTAGGAACTGGATACCTTTTCAGGTAAATTTTGTTCGAATTCATCCTCGGTTGTTAGGATTCCTGATGTATGATCTATAATTTCTGTTAAGTATTTGTTGTAGTTTGTTTTTATTTCGCCATTATGTTGTCGGTTTAAATGAACTTAAGATTTCTGGTTGTCTCCTTGCTATCTTTTATTGTGCTTGCTGTACCTTGAAACATCGAAATTGTTCTATCTTAAAAACATTTGAAATGCAAATCAAAACTGTGAAGAAAGGTTCTGGTTTATCATATTCACAAAATCCCAACAAACAGGAATAATTTAAAAGCATAGGATAAGAACTTTGAAATGATGTTATTGATCTCACAGTCATATAGTCAAAACATTTCAGCATGACACAAAATCAATCTTCTTTTTTTAAGTTCACGATGGTCCCTATCTTTTATGAAAAGACGTAAATAAATAATCCATGAAATATTTTTTAAATGCATAATTTTTGTATATGTATTGTTGTTACAACAATTTTTGTTACCCTGCCTGGAAAGTTAGAAACAATCCTGGTAAATAAAGGCAACAGTAGTATACCGCTGTTCGAAATTCATAAATCGATTGAGAACAAAACAAATCCGGGTTCCAAACTAAAACTGAGGGAAACGCATCAAATATAAGAGGAGGGTTGAACCTGGTTTTGTGGCTAGCCAAACCTCCCGCTTTTATGGCAGTGTTAAATATAACATTAAAATGACAACATTACATGACAGGACTATAATGCAAATAAATGGGAAAACATATAGGACAGAGAAACACACAAATAGTAGCTATCAAAAGGTACCAGGTTTATAATCTAATACACCAGACGCGCGTTTCGCCTACACTAAACTTATCAATCCTTTAAATAAACTTTTCTAAAAAGGTTTCCAATTACACTGTAGTTATATCTTTGGATATTGGTATCAAAAAATAAAGTAAGAAAAATACCGAACTCCAAGGAAAATTCAAAACGGAAAGTCAAACGGCAAAATCGCTCAAACACATCAAATTAATTGACAACCACTGTCATTTTCCTGACTTGGTGCAGGATTTTCTGATATAGAATATAGAATTATATGGTGTAAACCTCTCACTTGTACGACTGTGCATACCAATCCATTAAATTGACAACGATGTGTGAACAAAACAAACAGACGTAATAGGTAACAAGGTAAACAATAGGGGTTTTACAGTCAACACTATGTTATAAACTTAATGATATGTGTCCTTTCAGAATGATGGCATCATCAACTTTTTATTCATCCTAGTAAACGAAGTACATACTACAATTCGTTTGTTGTTTATTGTGTAATAACCAACTTTATGGTTCTTATCGAAATCGTGAGCCATTATTAAAATATAGTAGAATGAAGTTATCACACATTTAAAAACATTTATTTTATTATTAGATTGACACGATAAAACTAAAAAAAGACATTTTAGGTTAGATATAATTAAGTTATCTACTTGCGCTAATGTATTTTCAAAGACAAACTAAACCTATAATTTGTAATGGGTGTTCATCTGCCGATATTCTATAACCTTGAATTCATGTTATGTATTAAAATTTAGCGAGCTCTTTTTATATCACAGTTTGTAATCAAGCTTATATAAAGAAACATTTTAAATATCGATATATTAATGTAAGCTCCTATGAAAAGAGCCTTGGTATTATTGTCAACGTAACACTGTATTGGTCTGATGTCATCAAAAAGTGTGTTTATCTTTAGAATTTAAGAAATTAAACAAATACAATGTCTATCATAGTGAAGAATTTTTTAATTATCATTTGCTACAATTTGAAAATGGGCACCTAGAACTATACGAACGGTTTTATTTTTTGTTTACTATTACACAGCAATAACTATTTGCTAAATGTTAGGTAAATAAGCATGAAATACTCTATACATTTATACTCCATTATTTAATTCGAAATATATAACATTGGATGCAAGAGAAATTTGATTATCTCTTTGTGTGGGCAGTTGGACCTGCAATATGCACTCATGCGAGAAACAAATGTAAATGTTTTTTAATTGATATCTATATAATTCATATCAAAGTAACAAACCACCTGTTTCTACTTCCTATTTATCACAGAATTAATATATGTTTGTTGTTGTTATGATAGAGTGCAACAGAAACGCAAAACAACATTTTATAAGTATACATTAATCAATTGTTTTCCAAAAGAAATTTTAACCCTTTGATTAACAAAAAAGGCATTGATAGCAAACAAACAAATAAAAGGACCATTTTTCGCATATACAATTGTAATTCCACCAAAAATCGTCAATCAATGTTTTTTTGGGTGTTAAACGTCATTTTTAGTTACCTAATCTATATCTTGGCGGCCGGTATGTATTGGCAGAGGAATAAAGAAAAACGAAAAACTGGAAATCCGTGTCCGTTAGGATCGAGTTGTTAGGCTATTGATTAATGAAGATCTTCTTTTCAACTCGGTATGCATACAAAATCTCTTGTGATAATTTATCTTTCTTGTGACATTTTAAATACTAGTAAGGCATATGTAATCGATTTGTAACCGGTAAACAACTGGTGCCTTTATATATTCTACAAATGTTTTCATTCTAAAATTATTACCTGCTCTTCACTTTAAACAAGTTATTGGAAAACACTTATGATAAGTCTGTATGGCAAGCTTAGTTTCTGTTGTAACCCTGTAAACCATTTCTTGCTTTCATTTTCAGTCTTTTAAAGAAAATGCAAAACAAGCTCGGTAATCATATTTCCTCTTTTTACCTGAAATATCTGAAGCAGAAAATTGTTGAAAACCTGGACAAATGAGAAGAATCAGCCTTATAGTTTAGGTAAGATGTAATTGAAACACACTTGGCACAATTGTAATCGGAATAGATGTTTGAAGTTTGCTAAACAATATACACCGGTAATATGTTGCTTCTGTTGTTCCTTTGAATTCCTCTTATAGTTGTTCCGTTTCCCTCAGTTTTAGTTAGTAATCCGGAATTGTGTTCTCTCAATCGATTTATGACTTTTGAACAGCGTTATACTACTGTTGCCTTTATTTATAATAAGTTAAAGCTAATTTAAAGAATACAATCAGTTGATGCATCACAAAGCTAGATGAATATGCCTTTATATCTAGTATAAAGTCTTTTGTCGTGATCTATTGTGATTTATTTTAGTTGTTTCACAATTTTGTATCTCTTTCGATGATGAGGTAAACAAAAATATATATATGGTCGATAACAATAGAAGATTAAATAATAAAAAGCTAAATAACCGATATTTGTGACAGCCGCATAAAAAGTTTGGTTGTGGTGGTAAACATACATGTTTTTGTGGGGGTCTGATTTCCCCTTATTTGGAGAGTTCTGCATACGGAGTATATATCTCCTAATTGATACGATATTCCCGGACTTGTATTTCCTACCATGATTTCCTTGATAGAGGGTTGCTTATCACAAGGAAGCTATTAAACTAAGAGTTCCAAATGGTAAAGTTGAAATAAATACGGACTCAATCACGAGTTGGTTGACCGTTATGGAATAACCGTTTCACAGATGATATCGGATATGTTCCTTACGTCGTAACTACAATCCCTTTTCCTTTTCATGAATGTAATCTACCGAATTAGACTATTTACCGAGTTTGTAATAACATGAGCAACACGACAGGTGCCACATGTAGAGCAGGATCTGCTTACCCTTTCCAGAGCACCTGAGATTACCCCCAGCTTTTGGTGGGGTTCGTGTTGCTAAGTCTTTAGTTTTCCATGTTGTGTCATGTGTACTATTATTTGTCTGTTTGTCTTTTTCATTTTAGTAGTGTTGTCAAATCGTACACTTTTGCCTAACCGGTTACTCGGATAATCGTTCGACCGATTAACCGGTAAACCGGTAATTTAAGTTGGTGTTTGAAAGCCTTATCAATAGAACCGTACACATAGATATAAGATGTGGTTTGAGTGTCAATTTGACAACAAGTCATAAATACGCTTTTAGAATTGAAGTTTTTCCTTTAGCATTATAAGGCTTGTCTGTGAGGATTCCTGGCGAAGTTTGACTTTTAATAATCAAATACACCGTATCAACTATAGCGTTTGTACCAACTTCAGATTAAAAAATAAAAAAAAAAAAATCTTAATCTCGTAGAATTGAATATGTCATATGTCTGAAACCGATTATTTTTTCCTTTTCTCTTGTTGTCTCCGAAAATAATGGGGTGTGTTTCAATTTGAAATGATTAATTATAAAAAAGAAGATGTGGTATGATTAGACAATTCTTCACAAGAGATCAAAATGACACAGTAATTAACAACTATAGGTCATTGTACATGCTGTACGACCTGTTTCTTCACTGTGTTTGCTTTTTTCTTTAAGCATGTTACTCGTACTTTCACGTATACATTGTGTACATTCACATTGGTTTGCAATTCACAATTTTTGAATTTAAAGTAAGACTAACCCTTGTACTACGGAGGTTGCACATTTAAATGTAGGTTTACACAATATTAGATCGAAAACGAAATAATGAAGTAATTAGTAAAATTAAATCTCATTACTGATTTAAAGTAACTGTTAAAAAAACATGTTTACTAATTATGTTTCTTAAAGATCCTGCCCGAACTCTAATTAATTTTATGTTTTTAGGATTAACAGTAGCATTTTTTGGAAAATCAACGAATGTGTTGCAATATTTACTGAATAAATTACTACTATATTGTAATAAATGGAACATAGAAGTAAACACGGAGAAGACAAAAGTTGTTGTTTTCCGAAATGGATGGAGGCCTGTGTTAAACCGTTTTTATTACAACGACAGAGAATTAGAAATTGTGAACTCCTATATATACCTCGGTGTATTGCTCCACTATAATGGAAAATTTTTACAAACTCAAAAGCGTTTATCTCAACAAGGATCAAGAGCTTTATCTTCACTAATAAATTCATTGAAACAAATATATGTGACTACTGAACAACAAATTTTCCTATTCGATAGTATGGTTGGATCCGTTTTAAGTTATGGGTCTGAAATATGGGGTTTTCATCGTGCTGGTGATATAGAGCTTATATATAATAGATTTTGTAGATTTATTTTGAAACTTGGTAAAAAAGTCCCTACAATTTTTTTATATGGTGAACTTGGGCACCTGCCATTGCATATTTTGAGAAAATATAAAATCCTGAAATATTGGATTCATATTGTAACTAATAAACCTCATATTGTATATGAAGTTTAAAAACTTTTGTACAAAGATGCAAATAATGGTAAAATTAATTGGGCGTCTAACGTAAAAAAATTGTTATGTAACCTTGGATTTTATGATGTATGGATTTCACAAGATACTAGTAAATTATCATTTGATTGTATAAAAACACGTATTAAAGATCAATTTTTACAAAGCTGGAATACAGCTTTAGAAGAATGTAATAAACTTTGTATTTATAAACGATATAAACTAGAATTTGGTTTTGAAAAATACTTAGATTTTCATTGTAATGTATCTATATTAACAAAACTACGTAGCGGCACACTTAAATTAAATGTTGAAGTTGGTCGTTATCTAAATACTCAAAGAGAAAACAGAATTTGTATGTGTTGTAATATGAATGTTTTAGAGGACGAGTATCATTTTGTTTTACCATGTCCAGCGTATAGATCTGTGCGTATAGAATTTTTACCTTTATTCTACTGTTCTTGGCCAAATCGGCACAAGTTAGATAATTTATTACAAGCTCATTCTAAATCTCTGACAGTAAAACTATGTAACTATTTAAATGCAGCTTGGAAAATTAGATCGCATATATTGTCATAATATTATTGTATACTCTGTAACTACTGTTCTCTGCTGTCTTTTGTTTGTCATATATTGTATATATTTTCGTTTGCCATAGCATGTATATGCTTCTTGCAAATAAAGTATTCATTCATTCATTCAATAGCAATCAATATACAGGACAATTGATCTGTCAAACTAGTTACCACGACGACAATTTTTAAATAAAACAACTATTTAATGATTTAATTTTTAACACAAATTTATATCAAATCTATCGAAATTGAAAAAAGTCCGGTTAATCGGTTAGCGTTTTTGGTATTCGGTATTTCGACCGATTAACCGGTTAACCGGTTAACCGTTGACAATACTAATTTTTAGCCATGGCGTTGTCAGATTTTTTTTCGATCTATGAGTTTGACTGTCCCTTTGGTAACTCTCGCCCTTCTTTTATAACAGCTTTGGCTTAGTTTTATTTTGTTTTAATATTTACATTGGAACGTGCCAATGATTAAATATTTGATATCGGCTAAACATTTTTACTCCTCTGATATTTAATGCGTTTCCCTCAGTTTTAGTTTGTTACCCCGATTTTGTTTTTTGTCCATTGATTTACGAGTTTTGAACAGCGGTATACTACTGTTGCCTTTATTTACAAGGGTGTTTTTTTATATTGAAGATTATATTCCATTCAGGCGTTGTTTAAGAAAGTAAAACAAAAGCTAAAGAAATAAATTTACATGAATGAAGTCCAGGTGGCCTGTGATAAAAAAAAATGCACTATTTAAATGCCAACCTAAATAAATGTTGTTTAAGCATACTTCATTACACAGGCGTATTAAATTAACAAATACAAAACTTGTACAAATAAACAAAAAACACAAACAGTAGGTTATTTAAGAAATTACATGGTTTTATATAATACAATACACAAAATACGTCATTTTAAATGTTACTAGTGTTAATCAAATCTTTTGCACATTTTTTTGTAGTTCAACATTTGTGCAAAATTTATCTAATATATATTTATAGAATTAAGGAATATGATCTGCGTATAACTTTATACAAAATAAGATGTAAAAGTATAACACCAGAATAAATGTCAAATAATTAAACTTCTCATAGATACCAGGATTAAAATTTTATGTTTGCGCCAGACGACCGTTTTGTCTACAAAAGCCACAATAATCGGTTACGCTCGAATAGTCCAAATAAAGTACAAAGTTGAAGAGCATACTATACCACCATAATGCATGTCAACCTACCAAGACCAAGTTTTTTTTCAGTCAAGCCTACTAGGATTTTTCCAAATACTTCACCTTAACTAGATATGCAGAAAATACATAATGTTTTGTCCTTGATTTGAATCTGACGGGAACAGACCAAACAGTTCTCCTAGATTTAGGCGATCTAGTTGCCACGATATCTTCGATCTTTTGTTGCTTACGTCATTTTGGTATCCTTTTCGGAGTCGGCGTCTAGTGATGGGAAATTATGGTGTTTTTTTTTCTTCAAATGCACACTATTTAAGACTAGAAAAAAAAATTAAAAAGTTAAGAACTCCTTGGCAAACGACGGGAACAATAACTTTCAGTTACAAAAAACCTCCCATTTACCAAGAGAAAACGAAAAAAACAAAATGTGTCAATTTATTGTCGGTCATTGCCCTTTTTCATGATAATTGCTTTTTTGTGTCAACTATTTTATCCTTCATCAGACATATATATGTATCCAGGTTAATCAAAAAGAATTTGGCGCCAATTAACGAAGAGAGAAAAGTTTAAATCTACATGAACTTACATTTTTACAACCTTTAATCACAACTTCACTTATTGAATTAGTTATTTTGAGTAACTATGTTATATCTTGGAATGCCAGTTTCATATACAGTTTCAATAGCATTCATATGAATATTACACTTTTTCCAGAATACCTTTAACAACAGTGAGGATACAAAAAAAAATTAAGAACGATATAAAAGTCTTTAAATTTTTTTGAAATAAATAATCAAATAAGTTGTTGAACTCACCTGTGCTATGGGCATCCTTATTTTGAAAGGGGGTGTGAGCGTTTGCTCTTGAATTTATGAAAGTGACTTTGTTATCTAAGCAAATAATTAGATTGGGTCTCGTGCAGGTAGTAGTTGAGTGTCTTGATTTAATTAACCTCGTCATTCTATAACATCGTACATCATTATTCGACACATTCAAATACTTTTGCGAAAATGGATCAAAATTCAAAAAGCGGGAACTCAATAAAAAGCTCCTCTGTATCGACCTATAGAACAAATGGGGAAAAGTTTAATATTCCCGTATTGGTACATGCAGTTTTCGAGGTAACTGGTTAGTATAAGCCTGGTTTTGAGGCTAGCTAAACTTTCTACCTTTAGGACAGTTATGATAAAAGTTCAATATGAAAAGTAAAATTACAAAAATACTAAACTCAGAGGAAAATCAAATCGGAAAGTTGCTAATCACATGGCAAAATCAAATGACAAAACACATGAAAAACGAATGGACAACAACTGTCATATTCCTGACTTGGTAAAGGCATTTTCAAATGTAGAAAATGGTGGATGAAACCTGGTTTTATAGTGCTAAACATCTCACTTTGTACGACAGTAAAATACAGTTCATGGGTCCAGTTTTCCTTACGAACAAAACTTATGCATGTATAGTATCAACACCTACTGAAGTTAAATTACTGTAGAATCATCACTCGAGAATCAGGCTGAAAAACAGCTTTAAAAAATGGAAATGAATACTTTATAATCCTTATAACACATTATTTGTTTTATAGTTCATTCAGTGTAATTTGCAGTGGCATTGTTTAAGTGTCAAGTACAAGACAGTGCTTAAACATAAAGGGTAATGTTTTGACATGATAATTATTATGTAAGTCAAGGATTTTTAAGCACACTATGCCTTCATGGAGGTTTTTCGGGGATCGTCTTATAGTAAAATTATGCTTTTACTGATCTCTTTCCTCTACAAATAAATACAAGTATGCCATGTTATACATATCGTTATTTCAGTTAGCTTTCTAATCAATAGAAATTGTTTTTACTACTTTAAGTCGAAACTTCTGTGTGTTTTGCTTCTTCGGCTTGAATTGTGATTGAGCATATGATAACTGTTATGAGTGAGACTCGTATAGAAAAAAGTACCCACCAAGGATCCTTTGACATTATGCATGTGTCTTGATGTAGATTACACTATTCTCTGTCAACGCTCTATGATGCTCCTTTTGGATTTCAGACTCAGGTTTTGTTTTGTTACCATGACAATTAATGACATTTGAACATCTAGAAATTACAGTTTCCTATATTAGTAAAAAGTTTTTGATTCATAATCGTACTTTTATAGTGCTGTCATGAAATAGAAGCTACTTCATAATATAAGTTCCGAGTAGAAGAAATATTCTGCAATATTAAGCTCATTGGAACAAATAGGCTGTATTTGGCAAAACGTTTGGGAATTTTCGGTCCTCAATGCTTTTTAACTTCGTACTTTGTTTGGCCTTTGTAACTGTTTTGGATTTGAGCGTCACTGGTAAGTCTGTTGTAGACAAAACGCGCGTCTGGCGTAAATACACAATCTAATCCTGGTATCTATGATGAGTTTATCTGTTTAAGTTCCCACATATAATTTGATTTCTCGTCTGGAGAACTAGAATAAACTCAGCTTTTTATGGTGGTTTGTTTCAATGCTATTATTTCTTGTAATTTCTAAGATTTTAAAATTGTTTTTCTGCTTTTTGCAGTGTGTAATTCCTTGAATTCTTTTCTTTTAAAATTATTATGTCGGAAGCTCTGTTGTCACTATCTGCGATTCCCGTGACCAAACAAACTTGAGTTTGCATGAACTTAGGGAGTGACATCGGTTAAAGAAAATTTTGAAATAAAACTGTAACGTTGACAAATCCTTGTTGCGTCTTTTCTACTCAGTTTTCTTTCATTTAGTATTATTAATTTGACCACTGGAGCTACGCTATGTACATTCGTACAATTAATTAAAACGGGTATTCATTAGTGCAAGATGAAAGATGAACTTTGTGTTTGATGCACAGACTGTTTTGTTTTATATGTAATTGGCATTTCAAAACAAATTAATAATTTTATAATAAAATAAACAAAAATACGGAAGTGGTATTATATCGGCTTTAGAACTTCAAGTGCAGATGCAAAATAGGGAAAAGGTTACTTAGTACTTTGTATCTGTCAGAGACTAGCGTAATCAAGAAAACAAATATTCTTTCTGTTTTACATAGTTATTATATAAATGTGAATAAGAACATAATTAAAACACTGTCTATGTAACATGTGCATATTGGATACTTTCAGTATCGGATGTTTTTCTACAAAATATTTCCAGATACGCAGAATACAAAATGTTTTCCATGTCAGAAATGTTAAAAACCAGTCCAATATTCTATAACTTTAAACAAAAGTAATCTGGGTAGAATATGCATCTGTAGATTCAAAGTTTGACAGGAAATGAACAAGCATATGTTTTGAGACCATTTGAGTAAAAACTATATTTCGTCATTTTTAGGGTCCAATGATGATGGAAGTGTTTAACGACCTTGACTGGCTAAACAGATCTGCAATAACACCTAATTAAGAAAAAATAAGAATATGACAAGGGCGATCGTGGACATACATATTTTTGACAGACACAGATAACATTGATTTTGGATTTTGGAGTACTGAATTGTGAAACAAGTAGATGTGTATGTACGTCACAATAAAAAAAAGCGCCTTCCTTTGTATCAAAGTATAACCATGTTACTCTCTCCAAATTGTGCAATATTTCATGATCAATTCAAATATTTATTTGATGTAGAAATGTATCATGTCAAAATAAATTAAGACTGAACGCACCTGTTAGTAACACTCAAAATCAAGACAAAAAAAATAAATAATTCTGTAAAATACAAAAGCCAAAATCAACATAAACTATATAGTTTGAATCAATACCACTTAACATGATGTCGTCTTCATTGAATAAGAGTGAAACCATAAGTAACTGATGGACATGGTATCTCAAATCTTAATTCTTGATTTAAGTGATAACAAAATGTTTTCCTTAGAAGTCAAAACAATAATATGTTTCACTTAACCGACAAAGTCCTATAAAAAAGAAAATGTGGTATGATTGCCAATGAGACAACTGTCCACAAGAGTCCAAAATGACACAGACATTAACAACTATAGGTCACCGTACTGCTTCAACAATGAGCAAAACCCATACCGCATAGTCAGCTATAAAAGTCCCCGATAAGACAATGTAAAACAATTCTAACGAGAAAACTAACAGCCTTATTTATATATAAAAAAAAATGAACGAAAAACAAATATGCAACACATAAACAAACGACAACCACTGAATTACAGGCTCCTGACATTGGACAAAAAAATTTCGAAAAGAAAAATTAAAATTGTGTATCATATCGTCTAAGCTCATTAGAGAAACAGATTCCACGACCAAATCTCGTGCAATACGATATTTCTCGACAGTTAAATTTTATATTTTAAACTCTCGGCCAGCCTCGCGATTTAAAATTTGAAAACGGTCTCGAGATGATAAATATCGTATCACACTCGATGCAATGGAAGGAGCTATATATAAAGCCATATGACATGTCATAAACGTCATAATAAATCAATCGACAGTGATATCTAGAACACTTGCATAACACGCAAATACAGCTCAACAAAAAGTTTCATACTGTGACTCGCAGTCAATATTAACACGCAGACATCAAGAAAATCGATTCATTGGGTGGTACTTGCGAATTTGTCTATATTCTACGGAAGCCGATAAGGGCCATTCAAAAAAAATATTTTATGTCGTAATTACGACATAGCATGTCGTAATTTCGACATAACATGTCGTTATTACGACATCGCTTTGTCGTAATTTCGACATAACATGTCGTTATAACGACATCGCTATGTCGTAATTTCGACATATCATGTCGTAATAACGACATCGCTATATATAAAAGAATATGTATTATGATTGCCAAGAGACTAAATGACACAGAAATTAACAACTATAGGTCATCATAATGCCCCCAATAATTAGAAAAGCCTTCGATTAGTCAACTATAAAAGAGGGAGGAAAGATACCAAAGGAGAGTCCCCAAAATGCTGTGTGGCAGACAGTGTTATTAATTAATTATTAGCTCCCTTGGTAAAACTCCAAATTTCATATTTAATGTATTTCATTGTTAACTAATTTACATGAATCTTAATAAGTATATATTTGTTAATTGCATAGCTTTTGCTATTTTAATTCATTGGTTAAAGATTTTTTATTTGTATTGTAAAGTTTAATATTTGCATCGTTTCAAAATCTTTGGTTACCTTCTTTGGATACCTTCAGTGAGAAACTTATATATTTTTAAATCCCGTCTAAGTTTTATAAGTTACCTGCCGTGGAAGGGCTGTACAGCCAGACAAGTTTGAAATAAACAAGTAAGACGTGGAAATTATGAGGACTGATATTGCATGCCATGCATTCCATCTCCCTTTAAATAAGCGTAAACTACATGGCTTCTTGTAATAAGGGTGAATTGAAGTTTTGAAAGCTCTATTTCTACTTTCAAACGTTGGGCACGATATTCCTACAACACGACGTTACACTTTAACATACGGCGTCGAAGAAGGTTTTTGACCTGGTTTAATTTTGCAAGTTTTATTCTGTTTTTTGTATTGTTGGTTGATTCTGGTTCTGTTCGTTTTGTGATGTCATTTTATCAAAAATTACCTCGAGTTGTAGAAATCGATTTAATAATGTTTACCCTTTAAGTTATTTCAACTAAAAATGCAGTACTGTCGCAAGTAATGTAGAAAGGAAAGATGGGACGGAAGTACATGTATACGGTTTTCCATATTTTTGTTTTTTTTTAGGATGTATAACTTTCAAGGTGCATATCATCTGTCATTGTAAAATTTCTATATCTTAATTCAACCAATACAAATATATCTGACACTCTGCGATAAAATCGAACATTTTTACCCTTGGTTAAATTTGAATAGAATTGTATTTTCCCTGGCACATAAGTTGTCGAAATACACCCCTTCAATTACTTGAACTTTGACTTTATTTCCCAAGTCATCTATAGCGTTTAACTTCTGATATACATTCTAAAATATAGTAATCTACTCCTGGATCGTCCGCGAAAACGGCAAATATAATCCCGTGTTTTTATTAATTCGATGAAACGGTTTTCGTCGCTGTTTGGGATTCGTCTTTCAATTACCTCCATTTCATGCACAAGTTTATATTGATGAAAAGTTCCGGCTTCGCTAGTACAGGAATTATTTTCATCACGACCGTTATAACATGAATAGCAGGACAAATCGCGAAGTAAAACATTCCGTGAACTGGTATTAAGTCTTTTAATAATGATGATTGCACCTTACTGAAGTGACGACTTTAAATGATCTATTTCGGAGTACTTCCGTAACATAAATTTCAATTCGTATTTTACATTTAGAGGACTGTCTTGGTGTCTCCAGTTTGTCTTTGCAAAAGTTGGACGAAGTTCATGAAATGGGATGTTTTCCCCATTTCCCAATTCTTTTCAATAAATCGTTAAAAGCTATAAACGATTAATAAAAATTGCAAAATTTAACCTGTGTCGAACCTATGTCTCCGGGCGGAGTCTATAGCAACATGCACTATTCTTTTTTTTCGGCAGCAATCATCAACCTCTTTTTCCAAATTTCATAACACGATTTGTTTTAATTATCATGAACATTTAATTGAAACTTTAGCACATGTAACGTCGGAAATTAGCGTCTTTAGGATTTTAGACGTTTTCAGACGTTTGGACAAATTGGCTACCGTTTTGTAATGTGTGGAAGCATTTTATTCCTTTTAGAACCAAATGTGTAGGTAATAAGAAAAGAATCTTGGCATTTTTTACTCTTCGTGTATCTAACTTTTGTTTTTATCAATTATCAAAAATACGCGTTAACTGCTTTGAAAAATGAAAAATCAACTTGGACAAAATGGCTACAGTTTGAAAAACGACTGTGTAGAGAAGATTTTATTGAATCAGCAATATTTGAACTCACATGAGGCAAATATTTGTACTTTTGTTAGAAATTATTATTGTCTTACTCTTTTTATTCATTTTCTGCTATATCTACTTATAAAATTCACTTTCAGTCGTTGAGTTAATGAAAAACGTCGTTGGACATTTTTCTTATTCCAGCTTAATTTGCAGCCATCGAGTCAAATGAAATTTGGCAAAATAACGGCTTTAACGGCACAGAGAACCAACACATGTCGTTGTTCCTGCCAAGAATCAAGAAGATCAGAGAATAAGAAATAGGATCACTATACATTTGAGTTAAAACAGTTTTTCATAAATGTAACGTTGGACATCCGTTTTTTTCACATAGCTTTCTTATTTTAATCCTCAAATATACTAGATATTACTTAGTATATGATCATGAGCTGTAAAAACATAATTTAAAACATATACTGAATTTGTTACAATATTGTTTCGTGTTTTCGTTTATTTTTATTTTGTTTTGCGGATGAAATTTCGAAGATTCTGTTTTAAATTCTAGGCGTTGTAGGAACATCGTGCCCACCGTTTGAATGTAGAAATAGAGCAATCAATATTTCAATTCAGCCTTATTACAATAGGCCTTGAAGTTTGCATTTATTTAAAGGGAGATGGATAGCTAGACTTGCCTTGGTATGAATGACTGTTCCGCCTATCATACTCGGTCGGTTTAATCATATGGGATCTATAAAATATATAAGTTTCTCACTGAATCTATTCAAAGAAGGTAACCAAAGATTTTGCAACGATGCAAATATTAAACTTTACAATATAAATAGATATCTTTAACCAATGAATTCAAATAGCAAAAGCTATGCAATTAACAAATATATACTTATTAAGATTCATGTAAATTATTTAACAATGAAATACATTAAATATGAAATTTGGAGTTTTACCAAGGGAGCTAATAATTAATTAATAACACTGTCTTCCAAACAGCATTTCGGGGGCTCTCCCTCTGGTATCTCCCTCTTTTATAGCTGACTATGTGGGGCTTTTCTAATTATTGGGGGCATTATGATGACCTATAGTTGTTAATTTCTGTGTCATTTAGTCTCTTGGCAATCATAATACATATTCTTTTACATATAGCGAAGTCGTTATTACGACATAGCTTTGTCGTTATAACGACATAGTGATGTCGTTATTACGACATGATATGTCGAAATTACGACATAGCGATGTCGTTATAACGACATGTTATGTCGAAATTACGACAAATCGATGTCGTAATAACGACATGTTATGTCGAAATTACGACATGCTACGTCGTAATTACGACATAATTTTTTTTTTTTAATGGCCCTTATCGGCTTCCGTAATATTCAACCAAACTAGAGTTTTCTTTTTCCCCAACAAACCGGAATAAAAACGTCATAAGTTCGGGGAAACTTATCGACGTAGGTTCATTTGTTATGGCGTCTGTGATCTGTTCGGGTCAGAGTTATTTTAAAAGGTTGTGTCAACGTATTTGATGTCACAAAGCCGTGCCATGCAATTTATAAAAGAGCAGGGCAAAGTGATACAAACAGTTTGACGACTGATAATAAGTGATTGAATGATTATAATAAAGCTGTGTGTATATATAGTCCTAAACTAACAGTACTTTTGAAAAATGTCACTTGTCTAAAATATTCATTCCATGAAATAAGTATTCATGATATGACATGTCAATCGCTAATGCCCGCGTCACACTGTCCCGATTTTTACGCCGATGGCATCACGATAATGGTCAAAATCGGGACTGATCGTATCAAGATCGGGCTATTCGTAGTGCCATCTCTAACCATCGTAGAATCATCGGCCAATTTTTCTAGCCTTCGGGGACAACTTCGGGAAGGGTTCTAAATTTTTTAACATGTTAAAAAATCCCCGAAGTTGCGTCCGATGTTGCGGGTTCGTATTGAGTTCGTATCACCATCCTCACCATCGTAATGTCACCGGGAATGCATCTTTGCACATCGTATTGCATTCGTTTTTCCATCGTTTCCATCGGGCAGTTTTGACATTAAGATGTCTACACGAATGAATCACGAAGATACCCGAAGGTCTTACGATGGCAACACGACTTCGTGAAGACCTCGTAATCCCGTTGTGTTGCCATCGAATAAAAGTACGAAGGCGACAAGATGGAACTACGACGGCAATAAATCCAGCTTAATGTAAGTTAATTTTCGCGCTAAAATACATTTAAAGTGCCATGCGCGATATGCACTGGTCAGTCTAATACGACAGTTAAGAAAGACGTTCACAAAACATGCAGCTCATATCATATGATTCTATGAGAACAAGAAAGGCGACAGCGTTGTTTCTATTAATTCAAATGGAACAAGAAGAGCAGCTATTACAGGCTCAGGATTTACTTTTACAACTTAAAATATTATTTTTTGTCAATTTTTCATATCAAGTAACATAATGAAAATCATAAACGCGCCTCGAACACCAACACTGCAGGTACACGTACATAGGGAAACCAACTTTTTCTTCATTATTCTGATTTTTTATGAATCGTCTGAGTTGTTGTCACACGTATATTTACTCCATAACCATTTTGTTTTCTATATGTCATATTTTGCCGCATTTGTTGCTTTCCCCACATCCTTCCTTTTGTCTATATTATTATGATATTCTCCTGGAAAGAGCTCTATTTTAATAAAAGGGATCAACGAACCCATTACCTTACCTTTAAGATAGATCAGTAAACATGGGCATAATTATGGGTGATTATTCAGACTAGTGCACACATTTTATAGTTAAAACAAGGCAATGCCGAGCGTGGCATCCCCTCGTATGTAACATATTGGGGACAAATATGGACACTATATTTGTATATGACACATGCAGAAAATGGTAAATTGAATATGCATATTTGATACATAAACTATTTTTTTTAGAAATCAACCAAAACATTCAGTAACTGGAAATACCTTTAATATTGTCTTTAAAACCAGCAGGTAAAAAAATGAGCAACCAATTTCCTGTTTATTATGCTATTTCAAGGAGAAAAAACAAGTCCATCTGCATGACCTTGACCTTTGGCCTTGAACGTAAAAAATGTCAGATCATTTCAAGGAGGAACAATATACCAAACGTGGTTAAAATCTTTTGAAGCATATTGGTTTTAGAGTGTCCACAAGGGTGATATTGCCTTGTATTACAACTGCCACTGTGACCTTAACCTTTGAACTTTAAAGTCAATAGTGCTTAAGATATTCTTAACGAGTAACACCATACCAAGTTTTGAGCATTTTGGTTCTAGAGTGTCCATAACCATTTTATCTACACGCAACTTACATGTAGTAGGCGAGGGAATAATAAACTAAGTTTTATAAGAATTAGACAAAAAGATCGAATTCCCGCCATGCATGGCAGACTTATACAGAAACGATATGTTGTCGAAATTCTGTTCGTATCTTTTAGATATCGTATGGCCATCGCGCCATCATCGTAATCCATCGTGTAGCCTTCGTAATCCATCGTGTAGCCTTCGTGATCCATCGTGTAGGCTTCGGCTGAGATATGAAGCTTAAATACCCGTCTTCGGTTAACCTTCGTGTGTCCATCATTTGCTATCGTATATAATTTCGGCACCATCGTATAGACTTCGTTATTTATCGTACTTGCTCCGGCCACTTTTTGGTATTTTAACGAGATCGGGACCAACTTCGTACGAACTTAAAATTTTCGCATTCGGGTGTCCATCGTATATAAAAATCGGGACAGTGTGACGCGGGCATAATGAAGTGTGCGGAGTGCTCACAGATCCTCGCAGCAAAACAAAAAAAACAAACTAAACAAACAATCAAAACGGACTAGTTAGAGAAATTTACACTTGTAGTTTGACTTTGAGAGAAGAAAACAGACGTAATTCGACTGAAACCTCGTTTTACATAGGAAAATGGATGGAAAGTTGTGTTTAATTTTTAAATCAGTCTGCCAAATTACCTAAATGAAGAACAAATCCGTTTTCCCTTGGCATGAACATCCGCAAGTCAATCACATAACGGTAACAGCTGTAAAATTGATTTCAGAATTCCTTAGACAATGACTGCCAATCGAAGGAAAAAAGTCGTTCAATTTTACAGTAAATTTCAAATCAAAAATAGTTCAGACAGATAAAATTAGAAGTAAAATGATTGGAATTGTTCCAATTGTTATGAGGATTAAGAAATTTTATATTTATTACGTTCATTTTTACAGAGTAACGCGCATTATATAACATAAAAATACCGTACAGTTTTTTTTTATTCTAATGTTGATGTGTTATTTATATCCTCTACACGTTTGATGTATATTGATAAACTAATCTTATGTAGATTTAAGAGGGCCATTATATATAGAGGTCATTATATATAGAGGTCATTATATTTATATTGATGTTTGTAAGTATTTTGGCAATCTACTTTTATAAAAAAATGATGAACTTTGATTTGTTGATTTATAAATTCCATTATGCATTTTAGATTTTATGTTAGCGAAGAGCATTGATACCTCGTTATTAAGTTCATGTTTCATATTTAAAAGTCAGCCTCGACGACTGTCAGACGTTAGGTCACTTATTTTTTCAAACATAATATTTCTGCATGTATCGTTTTGGTATTACTAAATTTTACCTTTTTCATATTAAGCTTGCTTCATATTCATTTCCTGAATCTGCTTTCCGTAAAATTGATCTTTTTTTAATTTTAGTGATTTAATTTTTTTATGAAATGCATGTATTTTTGCTTAATTCGGAATCTTAACTCAAATACTTGAATATCAAGTTCTGAAAATTGACTCCATGGTCTTTACAAGATTTCACCGACCCATTCCTGATATTGTATCATGCTCTGCAGCTGACGTCATGATAAATATGCAAATTAACAAAATGCTATTGATTTCAAATTCTAGTTATGATCTTAGACTACGTTATGATCCCTCAAAACACACACACTTCCAGTTTGGTTCATAATCTTTATTTAATATCAAAACATTTATTTGTTGAGAAAAAAAATCGTAAATCTGTATTTCTTTGTTTAAAATATTTGCGATTTATTTAGCCCTGACCCGTTTTACTTGAAGCAAAACGATCCCATTTGTCATTTTTATATCGTGACTTATACCTTTTTGTTTATCATTCTGATTAAGCGATATTATTGATTTACAAACGAGATATGTATTGTTATCACTTTTATCGTATGTTTTCTTCATCAATTGTGATGTATTGAAAGACAAGTTGTGATTTATTTACTGACTTCCTAACATTTTATTTACAAGGGTTCATCTCATCACAACATCAACTATGTTTTAGTTTTCTCTATTATACACAAATAACAGAGATATTGAGTTTGATGAGACAGCCATCCAACTATATACGACAACGTACGAGACATCTCGAGTTGAGTTTGAAGGTCGTTATATTTACATCCAGGGGTGATCTGAGCCGGATCACCCCAGTTTAAGTTTATTTGTTATGCATGCTTTCCTTTGTTCTGTAACATTTTGGCGGGAATGTCAAACCCAGTATAAAACTTATAATTAATTATACGGAGAAGACTATCTATCAAAATTCACGTAGAAAAAATCCAGTGTATATGCTGGGATTCGAACTCAAGACCTTTAGCATATCAAGCCACGGCACATACCACTTCACCAGGACGACTGGATACGAACTATCAGAAATTTAACATACCTAAAGGAAGCAAGATACTTTTATAACTGGGGCGAGTTGGCAGACCTTTACTCAGTGGGGTTTAAACCCTTTTCGTTAAATAAATGAGTTGTCAGACTGATTGTTCAGTTTGATTTTACACTTTTTTAAAGTTGGGCGATTCTTTTGATAGTTTTGATTTTTCTACTCTTTATACTACACTTCCACACTATCTTATTAAACAAAAGTTTTCCTATTTAATTAAATGGTTGCTTGGTAAAGCTGAATGCAGATATATTTGCTGCAACTCATTTAAAGCCTTCTTCTCTAATGAGAAAGGTAAATATGCTAGATATACTTACTGGAGGTGTGATGAGATGATTGAAGCTATTTATTTTCTCCTTGATAATATTTATGTACGTTTCGGCAACAAAGTTTATCGACAGGTTGTAGGTATCCCCATGGGCACTAATTGTGCCCCTTTAATAGCAGACTTGTTTTTGTACTGTTAGGAATCACAGTTCATGACTAACCTCAGTAAAGACCCGTTGAAATTGCATTTAATTGATAAATTCAACAACACTTACCGATATCTTGATGATATTTTTTCGTTAAATAATCAAAAATTTTCTCAATATACTGCTCAAATTTACCCCAAGGAACTTACTTTAAATAAATCAAATTTATTCGGTAATAACTGTCCTTTCCTAAATTTAGATATTTTGGTTTTAAACGGGAAACTCCACACTAAAATTTACGACATAAGAGACGATTTTTCGTTCCCTATTGTTATTTTTCCATTTTTAGATGATGATGTTCCTTTGGCACCATCTTACGGTGTTTATATTTCACAACTTGTTCGCTATGCCCGTGTCTGTTGTGACGTTTTTGATTTTAACGAACGCAACCTATGTATTACTGGTAAATTATTATAACAGGGATATCGTTACCATAAATTACTTAAAACCTTTACTAAATTTTTCCATAAATATAAAGATTTGGTATTGAAGTTTGGTTGTATCTGTAGAAAACTTATTTCAAACTGAATAGCACATCCTCATTTTTACGGAAATGTTGTTTACCGTGCCCGGAAATTTAGAAATGATTGTAAACTTGTCGCTCCTTTGAATAAACTTATTCTAAAAGGTTACCTATTCAACACTGTAATACGATCATTGAATATTGTTTTTATTGGTATAAATATTGATTTTGTTATCAGTAAATTAAAAGCTAATTAAATATTACTAGTATGTTATATACATATACATATTCATGGATCTACAATCTGTCGATACCTGTAACTTGGCATTGCACAAGGTCATGTTTTTCTCTGGCTGTTTATGACGTCTTTACACTAAATACATTGGATGTTAGATGTGTACGGATTGATAGTTTAGTCTTAGATGCATGATTTTTTTATTGGTTGTTAGTGGCTTTGAACTAGCTGTAAGATAACTGCGAGTACTCTCAGATCTGTTCATTGTGTCTTTTTGTGTCGGGATGTATAAGTACCCGGCCACGTTGTTATGATATTGTAATTATTGTATTTATTTATGTTCGCCTAATTTGTGTTGTATGGCCTGATAGTTGTTTACAAAATAATCTTATAACTGTACAGTTTAGAAATCACTGGAACAATCACAGATACTTATGGAATGATTGGAACTTTCTATTTGACTTACCTAATGATTCCAGAATGATCCTAATAAAAGATGCGTTATATAAACTTCTACATTTTACTAGAAACTTCCGTTGTAACTTTCTAGGACGTTCCATTCGAGAGTGTTCTAGAATTTTCCGTGACAACTATATATATATATAGACACTAAAGTTAAACTCTCAGACTTAGACTAACTTTAAAGACTTAGACATCGATAGACATTAGTATTCATTAGTTTTTCGTTCATTTTTTTACATAAATAAGGCCGTTAGTTTTCTCGTTTGAATTGTTTTACATTGCCTTATCGGGGCCTTTTATAGCTGACTCTGCGGTATGGGCTTTGCTCATTGTTGAAGGCCATGCGGTGACCTATAGTTGTTAATGTCTGTGTTATGTTGGTCTTTTGTGGATAGTTATCTCATTGGCAATCATACCACATCTTCTTTTTTTATATGATGCTGCTTACAAGTCTTGTGTCAGAACAAACTATTAGTTTAACTCCAGTGATTAGTGCTTTCTTTTAGGATTTAATGCTAATGCATGTAGCATACGACTTTGGTGAGCTTGCTTGCTTTGTTTGTGTATTGTACAATTGTAATTGGGATAACATTAAATCAAATTTAAATATAATATATACATGTTTAACTGTGCCTGTCTATATTGTTTGCAGATGTAAATCTTAATTACAATGCTTGACAAACAAACAAAGCCAGCAAGCCAACCAACCAAAGTCTTACTCTACAAACAAAATTACTATTTTTTCAAATTATTTGTATTCATTATTGACGCAAATGAAACTTAAATGTTTTATTATGGCGCAAATGAAATATGGGTTGTGGCGCAAATGAAATGCCAATTTTCGGAAAGGCAAAGCACTTAAAAAAATATGATTGGCGTATAGAAGTTAATTATAAATTCTTTACCATGTCAAATGCATATCCAGGATTAGAGATGCTAAACCGAACAATATAATATAGTAAGGAATTATCATTGGTCCTTGAGATCAATAAATGAGGTCATGCTACATAGCATATACATCATCATTAATTAGGTTAATATAATTAAGCGTACATTGTGAGTTAAGGTTTTTGCACTCTGTGGAATGATTTAATGAATAGAAGTAGATCATACTGCAATCAAAGAGCAACCTAAAAACAGGAAAAATGTAATGTTTCTATTTGTGTTTCGGTTCCCGAATGGTACTGCCTTTGGTTGGCTATTGACCCCCTCCCCCCCCCAAAAAAAAAATAATGTCAATACCAAAATGGTACTATAATAAGTATCAAATTTTATACTGCATACCTTAAAATTAAATTAACTTTTTTGTTTCTTTTTTACAACCCTTGCAAAGTTACATAAAATTGAAATTGATAAAAAAAGACATTCAATCTTGATTATACATTGTAAACGCATCTTAAATATAAAACAATGGGTATAGGTAACAAAATGCAATTTGAAAAAATACTAGAATGGATGAACTATAATCAATTGATCAGAATAATGGACAAAGAGATGAAATACCAAAAAAATAAAATCACAATGTATCAAAGAACAGATGCACTATTGTCACTTTTTTTTACATTTTTTAGAAAGAATTTTATAATAATACAGTGCATATTTATTTCATTCATGAAATAATTTTCATTAATATAAATTATCTATTTCTTTGATTAACATATCTTAAAATAAACAATAACGTATGGCTATTAATTCTGCTAACGTGAAACTATGTTACAATTCTTGATATAAGTTTTATTTTAAAAGTACAACTGAAGCTTGATTAACCAATTCAGCAAAAAAGTAAAAAATGAGAACAATATTGCTAAAAGTGCAGTGCTGTTTGTTAAAATCACGTCCGTTGACAATTATTTCATGCATGTTCAAGCCATGCTGATACTATACATTGTTATGATTTGAACCTTTAGCTGATTTATCTGGTAAAAAATAAAACAACAAGAACACTGAACCCCGAAGAAAACCTAAAACGGAAAGTCCCCAACTAAATGGCAAAACCAAAAGACAAAACACACCAAACGAATGGACAACTGTCATATTCCTGACTTGGTACAGGCATTCTTAATGTAGGAAATGGTGGATTGAACCTGACAATCGCATCAAATTCCATTGTCTTAATGACGATGCGTGAATTTGCACTTACCCCTATATATGTTACGCTATAGTGGCATCTTGTTGTTGGCTGCATTGTAGGTGTTTTGATTGTGTTTTTTTTAACGCTACGTAGTCTTTATAAACAAAGAAGGTTTGTGTACACGTTAAACCTGTTTTACACAACATGCATATTTTTTGGCTGTATATAGTCAGTATGTTGGCTATGTAGACCATGAGTTTCCATTTTTATTGACAATGCAAATGCATTTTTTAAATACTTATTTTAATTTTTTGGCTTTCGTTTTTAACCATGTATCTGAAGTTTCAGATCAAACAAATTACCGAAATGTTTAGTTGTATAAATACACATACATGTACTTCCGATGTTCTATTTCGGTGGCTTTGGTGTTCCTGTAAAATTTATGAGCTTCAAAACATGTAGTTTGGACTGAAATGCCCGATAACTTTTGCATGATTAGGACAAATATGGCAACCTGTTTGATCACAATAATAAAATTGAAAATGGAAATGGGGAATGTGTCAAAGAGACAATAACCCGACCATAGAACAGACAACAGTAGAAGGTCACCATAAGATGAATTCGTCACTACAGGGGCGGGTCCAGCATTTTTAAAAAGGGAGATACAACCGAGGATAAAGGGGTAGGGGGTTCCAACCATTTGTCCCCATTAAAAAGAATTTATCGTAAAAAAGGGGGGTTCCGTCCCCGAAACCATCACCCTCCTTGATCCACCACTGGACAGATAGTGTGATAGTCGACAACACGGCAATCATACTCTAGATGTAACAGCAGCGATCAGCGTAGTACAAACGGTTCGACTTCATTCAGCATTCCTTAGTATTTGGGTAATGTAAACAAAATTAATTAACTGGTCAGATTCTTTATCAATGGAAACACATCAGCAAATCAATATCTTGTTTTAAAAACATTCCATTTTGTTTCCAGTAGCCTATCAAAACAATCTATCAAGTTTGATATCTTTCAGCTCTACTCTAAGTAAATATCAATTGACCTGGATTATATCTAAATAACTTAAAATGACCTACAGTATAATGACAGGGAAAATAGATGATACCACGTGATTATCATTTGAAATATATTAAAAACATATACCTTTCATTATTATTAGTATGGTTTTTTGCATGAACCCCCTAAGGGGTTCATGCTTATATATTGGCAAGTTTTGGATGTGTCTATGGGCCACTCGATATCTCTCGGCCGGAAGTCAAAATAAAATTCTCGGAACGTCTTTAACGTTTTCGGTCATTTATACAGGTCTTAATGGGTTGTTATACGTCTTTGATATGGTCCCTCGATGGCCCTTGACGACGCAATTATATTTGTTTTAAAACGACCACTGTGCACTGTGTGTATCTGGGTCAATTATAACATGGTATATATATTGTCTGTTCACTTGTCTCGATAACATGTAAACTAATTATGTTTGAAGATTTAACCACGGGATACTGCGTATTTCATCATACTTACGGGAGATAACATTCTGGTTAAAATATTAATATTAGATCGGAAAACAGAAAGATAATATTCTGATCAAAAGTATTTAATTCAATCGGAATCAAACAAATATATACAAAATAAATACTGTTTTTATGTTTCTGGAGAAACTTACAATGATTGAAATCAAAATATTTTCAGAGTTTCAATTAGAGTATTTTATATGACAAGATACTCTGCTTTGGTATTTTTAAATATTCATTTTAAACATAAAAATTAAATCTAGATAAATTATTACATCCTACAAAAAAAAATGTGTATAAACAATAATCATTATATTTCTAAATTAATTATTTCATACCAGTTTAGTTTTTTTTTTATGTTTTATGGATAATTATTATTTATTTTTTTGTATTGTAATTAATATATCCATAAAACGGAAAGTAAGATCAATTTATTAAATATTTAAATTTTAAACGGTCGTGAATAAAAATATATTCACATAGTGGAATGTTAGAATTTAAAAATTGATTCATTCGATATAAAAAGTCCATCCGTAAATACTTGACGTTCGTGTTTATTGATAATTATATATATTCAAAAGAATTTGAAAAAAATTACTAAGCCCCAGTCCCACTAGACCACGATCGCACCACGCTCACCGCGATCTAAAATAAATTTAGATCGTGGTGAGGTCGCGGTATGAGCGGCATGAGCGTAGTGTGAACGTAGTCAGGTCGTAAGAAGAGCGTGATGAGGACGGCAAGGGCGTGCTAGAATCGTACTCTGGTCTTTAAAAGCGTGGTATAGTTGTAGTGGAAGCGTAGTTGGGTCGCAGTGAGAACGTGATGGTCGTAGTGAGGTCGTGATCACGTCGCTGTGCGATCGTAGCGCAGTCTCTCCGAATAGAATCACGCTTTCGCTACGCTCTCGCTACGATTGTACAGCGACCTTTGCGATCATACTACGATCTTAGTGCGCTCTCACTACGCTTCTACTACGACCTGATTTCGCCACGACCGCACCACGATTGTTTTGAACATGTTCAAAGTTGGCCACGCTCTTCACGATCTTGAAGACCTCACCACGACCGCGATACGACCTTACTGCGATCTACACGATCGCACTTCGATCATCAAAATTTGCATTTTTTTCACAGATCGTAGTGCGATCGTGGCCTAGTGGGACTAGGGTATTATATAACAGGAACGTTAGTTTATTATAGAATTTTGATTCAATTTTTGTTTGTTTGTTTTAATAGTTTAACCTTATAGCATCTAAATATTTGTACTATGGTACGGTTTTGAAAATTGTATTAATTGTGTTGACCAACTATCCTACACGTCTTGATTCATTCACATTATAGATCACATTTCAACAGCACACTAGATATATCGATTTGCGTTCTCAAAAATTCCGGATAAAATGTCAATTAATCCGGAGTCAAAACATTTAATGTAGGCCGTTTGACATTCGATTTCAACTATTAGATGACGCAAATGCGTATTCTTTTCCTGAGTATCAATGAGATGCTTTCTATTTACTATTTCGTGCGCTAAAATACAACTTGCATGCAATACTATTAAATTCAAGCTTATTTTCGTTTTTGTTATATCTAAATTCAGGACACGGCAGAAAGAGCTTTACGTGTGACTTTCAAGCACGGTCATCATTACTAACGGTATTCTGACCTCGAGTTGTTTCTCTTTTGTTTCTTTTTTGAGTCACTGTCCTATTATAAACTTTGACTTTTTCAAAAAGCTGAGGATTGTCTACCCAAGGAATAGATTCCTTAACTTTGTAATGCATTTAGCCTTTTATATTTTTTCATTCGAGCGTCACTGATGCTTTTTTTGTAGACTTAACTCGTGTCTGGCGTTTTTTTTTTATATCTACATACCTTTTTATATAAATTGGTTATTTTGAAAGTGTGTACAGGTATTCATAAACTTCTGAATTAAGAAATTCGTTGGCAAAACTAAGTTTCTCTGTATAATGTTTGAATTGATTTAAGTAAAACCAGGAAATCCTTAAAATTTGAGATGTTTTATGAGACCAAAATAAGTGTCTTCATAAGAGGTCCCAATCAATTGCATACCACAGGTTTAACCGCATACACCATCTACCATGAGTAAAGACACTTCAAATACGAGTTGAGAATAAAAAGGCATTCATTTAGGAAACAAAATATAAAGATATGATAGATAAAATAAATGCATCTAGAATTCCAGATTATAAAACAAATTGAGTGCATAAATTTATATTGCGATAGGTTTGTGCAATTTGCATAAGTCATCCGGTTAGTAGAAATTAGTATTTGCCAATGGGTTATAATCGGAAAAAATATGTACATTCCCAAGTAATATATAAAATAGTCGAGCTTTAAAATAACTATTCAAATAGAAGCTGTAAATATATACGTTCAACTTGCTTCTTCTGTTCACAGTCAATTATTTCAATTCAAAAGCAAACACAAATTCAGCAACAATATTTTGGTGACCCGGCAATCAGCGGTCTTAGGTTCATGTATTGCTTTTCTTTTTTTTAAGAAAGCAACTTGTTCTATTTTCTATTTTCCATTTATATCTATATTTATTACATTTCATGCTGAACGTGTACTACTTTAAATCAAGTGATTAGATTTGTTTTCGAGGTTTTTTTAGTTCAACTGAAAGTACTTACTCATCATCACCTTCCGATCTTTTTTTTCGCGTAATGTTTTGTTGGCTTGCATTTGAATTGTTTTCCGTATCTTCTAGATAATGGTATTGTCTGCTTAGATTTAACATATACACTTACTTAAAACATATTTTATTTCAAAAATCATGGACATGAAAAATTATTAGTTACATGGTGTATTAGTGACCTAATACGAGATATATGGGGTGAGTACATTCCGTATGGGGATTCGAGCAAAAACTCACCCCATACATATCGTATTAGGTCACTAGCACACCGTGTAACGAATTTATCTTACCGACTATCTTCACATGTGGTATTTTGACTATTGGTCTATCATTTGCATTTGCTCCAATTTTTACAAAATCCAATCTTTCATTTGCGCCACAAGGTTTCATTTCGTTTGCGCCATTTTACAGGTTACTGTTACATATAAGACAGCAGTCTTTTTGCGCCAATTACTGTTTTTCAGGGGTATCATTTGCGCCAAATTTTGTTTTCCAAATGTATCAATTGCGCCAATTTTTTTAACTCATTTGCGCCAATTTACCTGTAAACTTATATATCATTAATATTAATGCTTTATACATATTCATTCATACTTTGGCCTTAAAAGGAAAGTATCATACATGTATGTTCGGAGATATTTCAGAAGATGAGCATCTCGAGAGAAATGACTTAACATGCATTAGACAGTCCATGTACAGGGAGAGAAGAAAACTTATTGCTTTGCTGAATATTTAATACAAGATATGCCAAATGAGAAGAAAATAGAAACTTTTGCTGATTATTTTTTAGCCACATATGTTGATGACACAGTGCTTTGTTCCCACCATCCGCATTGTCTGAAATTCTATCTATCGCAAGACGTACTAGTAATGGAGCAGAAGCATTCCACAGGAATTATTATTAACTGTTTTATGTATTTCATCCTTTAATGTTTGTCTTTTTGGGCAATAAAGTGAATTTACAAGCTACTACACTCATTAAATTGGGAAGTACCAATGCAGCGGCAGTAAGAAGAAGGAGACATTTGCCGTGTAAACTGTCGTTTTCAAGTCCGAATAAAGGATGACTGAAGTCATTTTTCTTCTTATTGGCTTAAACGTATGTTTTATTTTTGGCGCAAATGATACCATGTAATTTTAAAACAGGTGGCGCAAACGTAGCATTGGAGAAAAAAAGTTGTGGCGCAAAAGAACGCATTTTAGCGCAAACGGATCTCTCCCATATAATAACGGACCAGGTAAATATATGTATTGCTACATCGTTAATATTTAGAGTATTCACCATGGTAAGTTCATACTCATTTCTAATATTAAACTGAGAGTCAGTTAAGTTTTAAATTATATAGTGTTCACATGTTTGAGGATGTCAAAATTGATATTGTCAATTCAGAGACAAACAGAGCGTTGGTCCAATTAGATTCATTCATATTTATCATGTCGGGGTGGTTTACAGCAGACTATACGGAATGGTGTTTTCTCATCTTTGAAGGCCGTACGGTTGGCTATAATTGCTTTCATATATACTTCATTTGAACTTTGCTGGATAGTTGTTCCATTGGCCACCATACCACATATCCTCATTTTTATATATAGGGGAAACAAATCTATTTTTTTATGAAAACAAATATAGGTTATCCAGTGTACATGGGTATATTGGAGCCATTACTTACAAGTGTTGTGTCGGAACAAAATTTTGGTTTTACTCTAGTGTGAAGTCCTTTATAGGTTTTATGATCTCGTTAATTTATAACAGAACTGTGTTTGAACACTGACACTATAATACAAAATTCTTCTGAAGAACGTATCGGTGTATAGTGCTTTCATTCATTTCAGAGGAAAATATTTTATTATGCAGTCAAAAACTGTGTTTAAAAGTTATTATTTTAAGTCTTTTGAATGAAAGTTAAAACTATATTTTTCTAATATTTAGAATTGAGAATGGAAATTTACATGTATTTACCTTTATTATTGGCGCAAATGAAATGTTTTATTTTGGCGCAAATGAGATATGGATTGTGGCGCAAATGAAAGATTATTTTGGCGCAAAAACAATGCCAATTGGCGACAAAGCAAAGCACCGCTATAAAAAATTCATTAAGTCATCAATACTTAGTATATATATATCCTACTTCCATTTGTCTATAGAGAAAACAAGGCCCATAATAAATACTTTTTAGCTTTAAACTTGGTATATGAATTTATTTCAATCGTTCATTCCATGTATCAATTTCTTCATTTTTTGAGACCTTTCAGATTTTTTAAAAAGGGAAGTAACTCCTTAATGCGAACGTTAACAACTTGTAAGTTTAAATTATGTTTTATGCATTTATTTCAATCTGTCAATATCGTTTTCTTCGTCTGTTGAAACCTTTCAGATTTTCCCATAACTCTGCGTTGCTTTTATAAAGGGTTATGCCATTTTGTTTTGTTTTGGAAGGGGAACAACTCATTACTAACCCCATATAGTTTCCATGGGCGGATCCGGGGGTGGGGGGGACTAGGTGCCCGCCCCCCCCCTTTTTGTGGGAAAAAATGATTGATTATATAACCAATCATATCCCTATAAATCTATAGGAATTCCGAAACAATGTTTTCTTGTCAAATAATGAACTTGGGGTCATGCATACCTGGGATGGATTGAATGGTCCCCCTTAAGTAACAGCAAATACAAATGTGTTTGGTTTAACACTGCAAAAAGAGAAGAAAACACCAAACCAAAAGAGAAATCACGTTCTCTAGTCAAAGGGCGACAAATCAAATTGTGTTATGATGTTCAAGTTATACTAATACTTATCTTTTAAAACTTTCTCAATAATTTTAGGTTCATTTAAAGTTAATGCAAATGACAATATGTAGGTAAATATGCTATAGATATATTACGGCTACAGAATAGTTTAATGAGAATATAATAATGAGTTTTTGACACACTTGAGAAAAAACCCAGGCGTCATGGAGATACAATGTGGACCTGTTTGGAGCCTCTAGATAAATATCCGGGTATCTGCATTGTCAACGTAACACTAACAAACATATATAAAACCGAAAGTAAAAACTATAACTTTCAAAAGAAGTTTTTTAGTATCGGATGTTGAAAAACTGGTTATTCAATGAGAAAAATCGATTTCAACAAATGTGTAAGTATATATAAGATATTGAAAAAGGGGGAGTCTATATTTTTAAAAGTGAAACTCTTATGCTTTATTGCTCCTATATTATTTGTAATGACTGAGGTGTGTCTATAATATTTCACAAACATGTGAGGGTGACAATAAATCTAAAAACAACTAATATATGTATTTTACATACAAATTTTGTTCTTTTGTTTATCTGAAAAATAAATCAGTTATAATAATAAAGAGGACAGCAGGGGCTTAAACTTGTAGTGCATGGTTATACTACTATCAATCATGGTTCTGGGGAACAAAACATATTTCCTAGTTTATTTTTAATATGGAATTTTACTTTACAATATTTGTATCACTGCCTTACATGTAGATAGGAAAATAATACAACACCTTCATAATTTTTAAACTGTTCACTATGTGCGCTGTTTAAATTGTGTATTTTATTATAGTCCTGTATTATTGAAAATCAAATTGAAATCCAGTTGGGATTTAAATTTTCTGTAAATATCTAGGTCGAGTCATGATTAAACAACTTTTCAAGTAGCAAATGTTTGTCTGTTCTAAGAATGATCAAGAATAAATATTGTGTTTGCAAAAAGTTAATGATGAACCAAATTTTAAGATCTTTATCCAATTTCACAAGTCCTACAAGAATATACAATTGAGATTTTAACGAATTGCAATAGGCTGTTATAACAATTATTAGCTTGGTACAAAACCTTAAGAAAAAGTATGGTATAAGTGATTTTAAAGTATTTCAAGATTCTTATAGCAGTTATTTTCTATTTAACGAATAAAATGATATGCGCAGTTGTTATCAGTAATGAAAAATTTCATTTAAATCCCTTTATTCAATAATTTAATTATATACCATTCAATGTGTGTATTCTTTTCATTTGTCTTTTCTATGTATTCACTATAAATTCAAAGGAATTAAATGGCTACAGACGAACTATAAAATAGGCTTTAAATCTACGGGGAATGACTTTGTATTGTTCGTCGGCTTTTAAAAAATTCCAAACTATAATTAAATGTTCTTTAGCCATATATATTATGATTTTAAATAGTAAGGTTAAGGTACATAACCAATCAATCATGGGTATACTTTTTAATGAATTAAAGGAGTCATGAAAGCCAAAATATATTGATAAATATAGATTCTACTGTAATATATTAGTTGACAAATATTCTTTACTCATATTTGTACTTTATAAAAACTATAAGCAATACACAACTATTCTAAAACCTGTTTTTTGCATGATACGGGTTATGTTCTTCTCATATTTTTTTTGATTGTACGATACGAAACCCCTAACGGGAGGGATATTACTTGATTTCCATATGATGAAAAGTTTATCGTTCAATCAGTTTAATTGAGGTCTGGAGCTGGCATGACAGTAACTGCTAGTTGTCCTTTGTTAATTTTATATATCATTATCATTTTGCTTAGTTTCCTTTGTTATCTATTCTGACATCGGACTCGGACATCTTTTAAACAGAGTTTTACTGTGTGATGCTGGGGTTTTCTTGCTTCTACATTTGCTAGAGGTATATGGGAGAATTGAGATCTCACAAAACATGTTTAACCCCGCCGCATTTTTGCGCCTTTCGCCTATGGATTTTGTTAATCTAGTGCATTTTTTTTTAATCTTAGTTCATTCATATATTTTGGAATTAAGAATTACGTCTCTTTCCACTGAACTAGTACACAATTTTGTTTAGGGGCCAGCTGAGGCCCACCTCTGGGTGCGGGATATTCTGGCTGCGTTGAAGACCCATTGGTGGCCTTCGGCTGTTATCTGCTCTTTGATCGGATTGTTGTCACTGTGACATATTCTCCTATTCCATTCATAACGGGATTTTTTAGTCTAGCAATTCACTATATTATATCAAATATATACTGTTTATGACAATTATCAAAAATTACGAATAGTAATATATGCAGCTTAGGGAACCATTTAACTTTCGGGGGGGGGAGGGGGGGGGCAAAAAGAATAGTTTAATCCCCAATTTGATGAAGGAAAAAAAATCTGGTCAAGCAGATGACAAAGAAAATGCTCTAATTGGAAAAAAATTCTCCAATTTCTTAAAGTGGTAAAAATTGAAAAAAAATAGAATTAGATCGATAGCGTCGAAAAAATAAATTAATTTGTTCGTGCTTTGCGCGATAAAAAAAACTGACAAAGGAAAAAACCCATATACCCCCTCCCCCTTTTTTATAGTTAAATAGTAGCTCAATTTCAATCTATCGTGTGATTTCAAAATTGTAGAATCACAAAACAAAGAAACAATGATCACTGAACGACTACTTTCGATTACCCAGACGCATATGCAATACTTAAAATTAAGCGTCACTTAAGAACGACATGTTTTACTATAGGGAAACATAGTAGTATTTATTCTGCCATAGGTGACAACACTAATGTCAATAACATTTATGTCCCAGACTAGTTTTCATAGGAAATCTTATCCATGTCCTTTATTTTGAAACGAACATTTTATATGTATAAACTGTTGTAAACTTCGAAATTGACATGCACAATCATCTCGTCCTTTTTTTTAAAATGTTCTCGGCTATTAATTCTACTAACGTGAAACTATGTTACAATTCTTGATATAAGTTTTATTCTAAAATAACAACTGAAGCTTGATTAACCAATTCAGAAAAAAAGGAAAATTATGAGAACAATATTGCTAAAAGTGCAGTGCTGTTTGTTCAACCAAACATATACAAATAGATTTGAAATTAAACTAATTAAACATGTCTCATACAAAATTAAAATGGTCAATAGAAACTGCATACTAAAACAAACTCATGTTATAAGTTGTTTTTGTGCTTTGTGTAAATCAGATAAGTTAAGCTATGTCCAATAGGTTTTTACCAAACTATTAAAATCACGTACTTCATTCACCTTTTTAAGTGAATTTTGGTTGGGTATCATTGCTTTTTAAAATGTTCATGTTGTGTACAAAGTTATCAAAGGTACCAGGATTATAATATAATACGACAGACACGCGTTTCGTCTACATAAGACTCAGCAGTGACGCTCAGATAAAAAAAATTATAAAGCCAAACAAGTGCAAAGTTGAAGAGCATTGAGGACCCAAAATTCCAAAAAGTTGTGCCAAATACGACTAAGGTAATTATAATGTATTCCTGGGATAAGAAAATCCTTCGTTTTTCGAAAGATTCAAAGTTTTGTAGACAGGAAATTTATAAAAATGACCATATAATTGATAGTCATGTCAACACCGAAGTGCTGACTACTTGGCTGATGATACCCTCGGGGACGAAACGTCCACCATCAGTGGCATCGACACAAATGTGACACTAATATCTGTTATACTATGGTAGATCATTGTGTCTATCACGACCACGTAACCATTATGTCAGGAATACAGCGTTATTTCTAGTTGACTGTTATAAAAAAGGGGGGTTCCATCCTCGAAACCATCACCCTCCTTGTTCCGCCTCTACAAAGATAGTTTGATAGTCGCCAACACAGCAATCATATTCTAAATGTAACAGCAATCATATTCTAAATGTAACAGCAATCATATTCTAAATGTAACAGCAATCATATTCTAAATGTAACAACAATCATATTCTAAATGTAACAGCAATCATATTCTAAATGTAACAGCAATCATATTCCAAATGTAACAGCAATCATATTCTAAATGTAACAGCAATCATATTCTAAATGTAACAGCAATCATATTCTAAATGTAACAACAATCATATTCTAAATGTAACAGCAATCATATTCTAAATGTAACAGCAATCATATTCTAAATGTAACAGCAATCATATTCTAAATGTAACAGCAATCCGCGTAGTACAAAATGTTCGACTTCATTCAGATATATAGCACTCCTTAGTATTTGGGTAATGTAAACAAAACTAATTAACTGTTCAGATTCTTTATCAATGAAACACATCAGTAAATCAATATCTTGTTTTAAAAACATTCCATTTTGTTTCCAGTAGCCTATCAAAACAATCTATCAAGTTTAATATCTTTCAGCTCTACTCTAAGTAAATATCATTTGACATGGATTAATACAATATAACTTAAAATGACCTGGATTATATCTCAATAACTTAAAATGACCTGGATTATATCTAAATAACTTAAAATGACCTGGATTATATCTAAATAACTTAAAATGACCTACATTGTAATGACGGGAAACATAGATGCCAATTTAATAAGATTTGATTTAAATCAAAAGCACATTTTTATATGGTTATTAGTATGATTATTTCATTTTTGTTTGAAATTTGTTTTTCCATAATTTTTATCCTCTTATATTTCATGTTAAATATTTACACCAAAGTTCAACATGGAAGAGATTCACGTTAAGTTTTGTTGGCTGTTATCATTAGTTATTATTCATGAACCTGATGATGATCGTGCCCGACCGTCTTTACTATATTTTGTATTGTTCCTTTTAATACATTTTTTAAGTTACACCTTAACATACTGTATACAGTTAGTTTCATTTATTAGTTTTCTTACTTGTTAAAGGTCTATAACAGTTATCATCCGTAAGACAAATAACGTTCTCCTCTTATTTATTTTTGAGAGAAAAAAAATGTGATAAAAAACTACACATGTATTAATTTGTTGCTGGAACTATGAAAGTGAAGTAAGCTTCAATACACACTAGTAAGTTCATAACATATGTATGTGTAAACATATTCAATATTAGACTCGGACTTTTCCTATAATGAATCTAAATGTGCGTATTGTTATGCGTTTACTTTTCTACATTGGCTAGAGGTATAGGAGGAGGGTTGAGATCTCATAAACATGTTTACCCCCAGCTGCAATTTTGCGCCTGTCCAAAGTCAGAAGCCTCTGGCCTTTGTTAGTCTTGTATGATTTTTAATAAGTTTCTTGTGTATATTTCGGAGTTTAGTATGACGTCCATTATCACTGTACTTGTATACATATTTTTAAGGGGCCAGCTGAAGGACACCTATGGGTGCGGGAGTTTCTCGCTACATTGAAGACCCATTGGTGGCCTTCGGCTGTTGTCTGCTCTATGGTCGGGTTGTTGTCGCTTTGAGACACTCCTTATTTCTTTTCTCAATTTTAATGTCAGTTAAAAGTGTTTAAAACCTGCCCCTTTCACCGGTTTTTTAATGAATTTTCCTTATAACGTAAAAGATAACAATAACGACAGGAAAAAGGGGGATGAAACATGAAAAACACAACCAAAAGAAAAAAAAAACACACTGACAAACAACAGTCATCAACACCAAAGATTTTGAAATAACATGTGGAGATCACGCATACATTTGTGAACTAGTCAATGGACGATAAATCGAATTTGTAAAATAACTAAGGTACATTGGTTTGCCATTACAATTCTTTTATAAGTCCCAGCTTAATTGGAAAAAAACTAAATACTCTTTGTTTTTGAGAGTTGGAGTATGACGACTAATTCGTCAAAGTTCTCTAAAAAATGATATCGAACAGAAGTCATTATAAAGTCAACGCAATATATATGTTACTAATGTATTTGGTTTTGATGTTAAATTTGTTATTCTCATCGGATTTTGTCTAATGCTAAGTCCGTTTCTGTGTGTGTAACATTTCAATGTTGTGTCGTTGTTCTCCTCTTATATTTGATGCGTTTCCCTTACTTTTATTTTGTTACCCCGATTTTGTTTTTTGTCCATCGATTTAAGAGTTTTGAATAGCGGTATACTACTGTTGCCTTTATTTATTTACCTTTATGTTTTATTAAAACAGATGTCTTTAAGAAAAAAATATCATCCAAAATTATATCACATCTTCATTTAAATAACGTTTCACTCATGACAATGTTTTTCCTTAACCATGAAATTGACCCAACAGCCATTCCGTTTAAAGAGAAAGTGTTGGTACAAAATAAGACCATTTAAAAGTTGAAATTAAAAACCGGTACGTGCTGTCATAGCCATATTTGAACGGTTAAAAGTTTAAATTGTTATTAAAGTGACGGGGAACAGAATCAAAATGAAAGGGGGAATGGAAGAAAGAAAAGTGTTTTTGTTGTCAAATCTTTTTCATCCTTTCCCCGGAACCTTCAAACTGACGAAGCTGACGGACTGGTGTCGTCTGCGTTCACCAACAGATTAAAGACAAAAACGCGGTCTAATGGTAAAATAAATGTTCTGTTACAATATGCAATACATATGGCATATTATTTATTCCGGGTTTTTTTTTATCATAGTTCTTTTTTTTTATTACAATGTGTTTATCATTTCTTTAACGTTATTTAGTTGTCTTTTTTTCTTTTTTACAACAGATTATTCGTGTATATTTTAAAGTTATTAGTGCACATTTTAAAGTTTACAATATAGCTTTATTATACAATACCAAATAGTACAATAATGAAGATGATCTGAATGGTAGACTAATTACAAACAATTTAAAACAATGCTTATTGTTAGATTAACAAAAATATTCTTTGGCAAATCAGTTAAAATAAGAACAATGATTAAATCTTTAAGGAAACTGGCTTGTCATGTCTTAGATTTTTTGTCAGATTTTCGGAATCCTCTGGTTTTATCCATTTGAAAAATTTGCCCGGTGACCCCCATTTTTCTTTTTGTAAATCCTTTACTTACATAACATGTATAATGATAAGCCATCTGCAAAAGTCTTATAAAATTTTGACAGTTTTTGAGAACTTCAACTTGTCAATGATAAAGCTATGAAAAGTCAAGAGAGAATATTTTCCAGCCAAAATGTCAAGGGCTAATATCTCGAAAACAAGCACGGTAACCTGTATATTTTGTTTGATCTTTGGATTCCTTTATTTATCCCCTATCAATATAAACTAGTGTTTTGTGAAAAGTTAATTACTTTGAAACAGAGAAGCGAACTCCCTTAAACTTAAAATTGAGAATGGAAATGGGGAATGTGTCAAAGAGACAACAACCCGACCACATAAAAAACAACAGCAGAGGGTCACCAACAGGTCTTCAATGTAGCGAGAAATTCCCGCACCCGGAGGCGTCCTTCAGCTGGCCCCTAAACAAATATATACTAGTCCAGTGATAATGAACGCCATACTAATTTCCAAATTGTACACAAGAAACTAAAATTAAAATAATACAAGACTAACAAAGGCCAGAGGCTCCTGACTTGGGACAGGCGTAAAAATGCGGCGGGGTTAAACATGTTTGTGAGATCTCAACCCTCCCCCTATACCTCTAACCAATGTAGAAAAGTAAACGCATAACAATACATACATTAAAATTCAGTTCAAGAGAAGTCCGAGTCTGATGTCAGAAGATGTAACCAAAGAAAATAAACAAAATGACAATAATACATGAATAACAACAGACTACTAGCAGTTAACTGACATGCCAGCTCCAGACTTCAATTAAACTGACTGAAAGATTATGATTTCATCATATGAACATCAGGCACAATCCTTTCCGTTAGGGGTTTAGTATCATACCATCATAACATATATGAGAAGAACATAACCCGTGTCATGCCAACAACTGATTTAAAAATAAATGTGTTTAGTTCCGATGCAAAGACCTTATCAGTGACTCAATATTAACGCCAAAATATGCAATCTTTAATGACTTGACAACAGTATCGTAATTATATTCCTTCTTAATAAGTCTATTCAAAGGTTTTGTAAGTTTCTGAGGTGAATACTGACACCTTTGTGCTTTATAAAGAATATTTCCATAAAAAATTGGATGTGAAATACCTGAACGTATTAGAAGTCTGCATGTTGAGCTATTTTTACGAATGATGTCTTTATACCGATGATAACATTTAGTAAATGTTTTGACTAGTTTGTGATATCGAAAACCCTGGTGTAATAATTTTTCAGTAATACATAAATTTCTCTCGTTAAAATCTAAAACATTGTTACATACACGAGCGAATCGTACAAGTTGAGATATATAAACACCGTAAGATGGTGACAAGGGAACGTCACCATCTAAAAACGGATAATTAACGATAGGAAATGAAAAATCATCCCTTTTATCATAAAGTTTAGTATTCAGCTTTCCATTAGTGATATAGATATCAAGATCGAGAAAAGGGCAGTGGTCATTGTTAGTATTAGCTTTATTTAAAGTAAGTTCAACAGGATAAATTTCATTAATATACATACTGAAGTCGTCATCATTGTATATTTTGAAACAATGTTACAAGGTTTTTGTCGTTGGCAACTATTAAAGCTGAGGGTATTGATGGGGTTTATAGAGAAGAGTATAATTGACAAGAAAGAAAAGAGAAAATTACGGGAAAAATTCATTGAAATGTTGTAATAGTAAAAATTTGTTTAAAAGAACAACTTGAAACTTAAGTGACGGGTGACAGAAATAAATCTAAGATGGGAACGGAAGAAAAAGAAAAAGGAGAACGTGAATGACAAGTGTTGTTAAAAGAGGTATAATCGAAGGAAATATAGGTCAGTTTAGAGACGATTTTCTTTAACCCGATAAGACCGTTGCTTTTAGATCTATGTTAATTATGGATTTCATTTGATTGGTTGATGGATGATTCTTTGTCACGTCAGCAACAAATGGCTATATCACGACGATAGGCCTTCGAATCCCTTGGAATGTCGGCAAAAATTATTATTGAAGTACGTAAATAGTTTGAAAAGTGAAGCAACATATCGGTAAAGAGTCTCATACACCCAAAACGCTACATGGTCTATTATAAAGAAATATTGAACTCTATGGAGCCTCACGTTTAAAATCCGGGTACTTTATCGTCATCGTTACTCATTAAGAGAAACAAGACTAAAGCAATCACATTTATAAACCAGTTTCGTGAAGTTTAGAGAAGCAGATGAATATTTTAAAATGGTATTAGTAGTTAAGGAGGCAACATTCTTGGGGAAGTAGAATCCAGGAGAAGATAAATGAAAAAGGGTTAGTCTAAATTTCAATTGAAATTATATTGTAAGGGTTTGTTTCATCTTTTGTACTTCATTTTTTTAAAACAGTAACCATACTTTCACACCTAAATGTGCTTCAGATATTGATAATCAGTTTACATAAACTGCGATTGAATTTTGTACGCTGGAAATCGGCCAGTATTACGTCATGGTTAATACATATTTTCGGAATACAAAAGGAATTGTGTAACTGGGACCTAGATTTCTACAAAAGACACATCCACTTTGTATTTAAGAATTATATTTAGACTTCATAGTAATTAAGATTCACAAATCTTTCTTTGCTAAACTTTTCAGGTGTTCCCAAAACTGCAATGTTTTATTCTGCATAAGAATGTGTTAATTAAGGTGGTATGGGAGTCTAAAATAAAAAATGATAGAATTTGTTCATACTTTGCCAAAACGTTGTATCTATTGATACATGTTGAAAAATATAATAAAAATGATAGGTCACCGCGCATTTTCTCAAGCTACAGGACGGGACAAAATGACACATTTTGTATGGATTATACAGGAAAAAACACCATTTTGAGATTAGAAACTAAACAAAATGATAGAATTGTTAAATACTTCAGGAAAAGACAGCTTTCAGACACTGCTTTGAGAATATCAAAAGAAAAGATAGGGTCACCGTACGTTTTTTCCGGCTAATATACAAAATAGGAAAATTCCATACAGAATCCTTCAGAAAATGCACTTTTTTAGAGTTACCTCCCCTTAAAATGCCAATTTAAAAAAAAACAAAAACAACCAAAGATAATTAACATTTCCAAAAATATCAATATTTAGAAGTTATATTCTTATAAATTGGTACTTTTAAATAAAAATGTACATTCAACATCTGCATTCCTGCATCAAATTTTGCTAACTTGATGTAAAATCTGGACCTTTGATTCTCTGTTTTTTACAATCCAAGATGGAGGAAGACACCCATACCACCTTAAACCCCACTCTGTCAATACCAATACAAGTTAGATGTAACAAACGTTAATTTTAACAAAGTGAACTGCTGAAGCAGGAAAACTAAAATAACAACTCTGCATATTAAAAACATATTTAAATGAATTATTTGTTATTGTCAAATGTCTGTTTTTTGTTTTTTCATTGACTATCTACATTTGAACCCCTCCACTTTTGATTTTACCTACGTTACTTACGGTCGTTATGAACGTAGAAGCTGCTGCTCCTCTATGTTCATCTCTATTGTGTATTCTACCGTATTGTCTTTTTCCGGTTACTCTAATTGTGTGTTGTCCATACTTAATTGAATAGACTAATTTCATAGTATGATTTTTCCAGTGTAAAGTCTGTTTTCGAATGATTTCACTTTAGTTGTTGTTACAATATGTTCTGGCAAGCTGTTTCATGTGTCTACAATTCTGTTTGTGAAAAAGTGTTTACGCACATCTAATTTACCTCTTTGTTTTAATTTTAAATGTATTTCCTCTAGTTGAAATGTTGTTTAGAGTAAACAAGTCGGTAGTTGCTTCACATTCGTATATTTCAGCCAGTATTTTGAATATTATATCATGTCCCCACGCATTTGTCTAAACTTTAGTGTAGTCAATTTCAATATTTGTAGTCGTTCTATATAACTTTTGTCATTTAAGTATGGTAGCTTGTCTCTGGACACATTCTAATGATTCAATGTCTTTTACTTTATATGTATTTAAAACACTATTTGCATATTCTAAAAGATGGACGAAAAATACCAGAGGGACAGTCAAGACAGAATGATTTATGATTTAGTTATTTAAACGTTCTTCGGATAATACCGACTATTTGGTTTGCCTTATTTACTTGAATTTGTATATGTTTATCAAACGCCAGATAACTAACTATGTTTATACCAATATCTTTTCCTTTATCTATCTCATCTAATGTTGTCGTACCACCACCATACTTTTTTTATTTGATAACTATATGTGTCAACTTGTTTCCGCTTGTTGTAAATTTTCAGCACCTTACATGTATCAGGATGGAAGCGTAGCATCCATTCGACACTCCAATCGAACAAATTATCCAAATCATGCTGTAGAAGGCTAACATAATTCCCTGATTTAATTTCTCTGAATAGCTTAATGTCATCAGCAAAAAGGAACATCTGTGATATCACACTTTCTGGTAAGTCATAAAATGACAAATAGTGTCGGACCCAGGACCGATCTTTGAGGGATTCCACTAGTTACGTTATGCCGGCTGGAATAATTTCCACAAATGTTTACACGTTGTTTTCTGTCACTTAGGAAGCTTTGGATCCAATTACAAGTTCGGTCGCTTATACCATACTGTTTAAGTTTTAGTAAAAGGCGCGTGTGAAGGACCTCAGTAAAGACCTTTATGAATTCCATATAGATTGAGTGTATTATTCCTCCATTGTCTAGAATTTCAGTCCATTCATCAAGAACTTTTCTAAGTTGTAAGAAGGTGGAACTCTCACTTATAAAACCAAATTACTGAATAAATTAGAACTATTCATGTGTTGGACTATTCTCTGTCTAACAAGTTTTTCCATTATTTTGCAAATATTACTGGTAAAACTAACCCGTCTATAGTTGGATGGGGATATCTTATCACCTTTCTTAAATAATTTAGATATTTGGCCTATTTTCCATCTTTGGGGTACTATCCCTCTCTTAAAACTTTCATTAAATATACTTCTCAGTGGCGAATCAACAGTGTTTGCTAGTTCAATTAAAACATTTGGGTGCACATCATTTGGGCTTGGTGATTAAGATGTATTAAGATCTTGTTTACCTCTTTACTATTAAAAAGCTCATCACTTGAGAAATATTCACAGTATCTCTTACCACTATCTACTGGGTTGTCTGTTTCTAGTGTAAATACACTACTGAAGAATTCAGCTAGCACTTCAGCTTTCTCACTGTCTGTTGATGCTATAAATTATGTCCCATTGGTAATTCTGATATACCATGTATACCAGATATCGATTTTCGTTGAGAGTTAACATATTTTCAAAAAGTTTTGCAGTTAGTTTTAGCACTTTCTGTTATCTGTTTCTCGTGACGCGTTTTCTTTCTTTCCTAGTTACTGTTTTAACCTTATTTTTAGCTCTACAATGATCTCTGTACCGTGTACTATCTCTAGTCTCTAAGTATCGAGTCCATAGCCTCTGTTTCTTCTTAATACATCTTACTTCTTCACTCGAGAGTGGTGTCTTCTCCTTTTTCTTACTATTTGGTTTGCTTGTAGGGATACATTCATTCATTGTATCAGTTAATTTGTCCATAAAAATATCAATCATGTCCTCTGTACATTTTCCATCTAATAACTCATTCCATTTTAAATTTAACTTATCTCTCATTTTATCATAGTCACCTATAAAGTAGTTGAATTTCTTCCCACAGAGCCCAATCTATCGTTTGGAAGTTAAAGCCCCTGCCAAAAGTATACGGATAAATTTTTCCTCGAGTCGACTAACTTTCATCAAAAGTTTATTCAAATTTGCATGGTTAGTTTTATCAGACGACGGTCTTTTATTTATACATCCTATCAGTAACTTGTCTTTAAACTCAGATTCAATATTCACTTCGACTGCATTAAGTTCTCTTTTAACATATAAATAAAGGCAACAGTAGTATACCGCTGTTCAAAACTCATAAATCCGTGGACAAAAAACAAAATCGGGGTAACAAACTAAAACCGAGGGAAACGCATTAAATATAAGAGGAGAACAACGACATAACACTAAAATGTAACACACATAGACAAAATCCCACGAGAATAACAAATATAACATATATATATAACATCAAAACCAAATACATGAATTTGGGATAGACAAGTACCGTGAGACACGTCTTATCGCAATGTGAATTTACACTCAAAAATAAGAGAAAACAAACGACACAACGTTATAATGTAATACACACAGAAACGAACTATAATATAACAATGGCCATATTCCTGACTTGGTACAGGGCATTTTTAAAGGAAAAAATGGTGGGTTGAACCTGGTTTTGTGGCATGCCAAACCTCGCACTTTTATGGCCATGTGAAATATAACATCAAAATGACAACACAGGACTACAATATAAATAAATTGGAGAACACAATTGACAAAGAATCACACGAACAACAGTCAACAAAAGGCAACAAGTTCAAACTTTTAATACGCCAGAAGTGTATTTTGTCCACACAAGACCTACGTGTGACGCCCAGATAAAAAAGTTTGAAAGCCGAAACGAGTACAAAGTTGAACAGCATCGAGGACCAAAAGATCAAAAAGGTTGTGCCAAAAACGGCAAGGGTTTTCTGTTAGTTACCAGAAAATCCCTATAATTTAGAATAATTTATACTTTTGCAAACAGTAAATTTTATAAAATTAATATTCAAAAGATGTACATGATAAAACTGAAGTATTAACTAATTACAGGAAACAACTGAAATACATTTACATAACCAGACATTTGAAACACAAATCCGAACAAGTTTAAACCTCTACGCCAAGTGACGTCCTATTTGAAACTGAAAAATGACGAAAAAATGACGTCATTTGAATTTGTAAAACAGATCATCAAAAACTGAAAAATGACGTCACATAAGAATGAATAAGATAGAATTAGGATTGATTTAAGATTATATATTTGAACTAAATACTGATATTGCATTTAATAATAAAGCACATTTTAATACTTATTTAAATCAAACTAAGGTAGCAATTGACTATATTATAAAACTATGTCCGGTTTGTTTTGAATCTAACTTCAAACGTAAAATACTGATTACGTTGAACGAAATCAAATCTGATAAATGAAGGCGGTGATTAATTTTCTTTACCATAACACATAAATATAATAGAAAAGACGTCAACACATTTGACAAAATCCGATGAGAATTACAAATATAACATTAAACATTTAAACTAAATACATGAATTTGGGATAGACAAGTACCGTACCACGTCTTATAGTAATGCGAGTTCACACTCGGCAAAACAGTCACAATCGGGAATAAGTCACGTTTGGTAATTAAAAGATTAGACGACATTATGACAAAACACAATCTACCATGTGGTAAAAATGTCCTTAGCTAGTTTGGTCAACGACACATCGTATGGATCCACCAAATCGTGATGGTGTCCATAAAATTTACGAAGTGTCAATTTTAATCTGTCCTCCTCATAACTTTGTTGGAGCAGTTTCTGCGTAAGGAGCACACTCCTGTATATGAAGTCCGTATAGTGTGAACAAGCACGAGAATAACGTATCAATTGTGATATGTAAGCAGTCCTTCTAGTATCAGTGGTATCCTTAATTTCAAGTATACTTGGCTGAAATATGGGTTATTCAATGATAAAACATCATCAATATATCGGAAAGTAAAATTAAAGAATTTAGCAAGGTGCTTTTTCTTTTTGTCTTTCAGAAGGTTCTGAATGAATTCTGCTTCATACGAGTACAAAAACAAATAAGCCAGCAGGGGTGCACAATTAGTACCCATTGAAATACCGACTATCTGTTGAAATATAAATCCTCCAAACTCAACAAATATATTGTCGATCAAAAAGTCCAGCATTTTGATAATATCATCTTCAGTATATTTTCTGGGAGATTCAGTGTGATTTTTCACAAAATATGAATTATTGTAACCCAAAACAAGAAATTTGTATCTACGATTTCCATTTTTATAAAAAAAAAAAAGCTCTGTTTTATGAGATGGTGTAGTCGATCTTTCAACTGAGCATGGGGAATAGTAGTATATAGCGTAGAAAAATCAAAAGTTTTTATGTTGCTGCAAAATTGCAAAGATTGTGATCGAAGGTTAAGCAGTAGATCTTTCGAATTTTTGAGAATCCACATCTGGTTAACACCACTGGTAGAATATATCTCCTCACAATATTTTTGAAGCCCATCTTTAACTGTCGAAAGAATAGTAGTCAGTACTTTAGAAAGATGTTTGGTCGAACATTTTGAAGACCCAGCTATGTATCGTTCTTTATATGGAGTTTGGTGTAATTTAGGTATCCAGTATAATGAAGGCAAGTTTTCTTCGGTTTCTTTGATGTTGATACCAAAAGAAAGAAGGACAGATTTATGATTTTGTAAAATTTCGTCCTTGGTAAATGCTGTTAAAGAATATGTAGGATTAACAGTAGTTTTATCAATTCCAAGCTCTGTAGTGAGACATTGCAAATAATGTTTTTTTACATATGAAGACAATATTATTGCATGCTTTATCTGCTGGAACAACGACATATTTGTCATGCAAAGAGGATAAAGCATCCACAACCTCCGGATTCTTGAAAGGGTTAGAAAGTTTAGTACTCATATTACATCGTAGTTTTTGTATGCGCCTCTGAATAAGTATTCAACGTATAACATATATAAGTATTCAACGTCCGCTTTCTTACGAGAAATGATTTTACACCACTGGGTCGATGCCACTGCTGGTGGACGTTTCGTCCCCGAGGGTATCACCAGCCCAGTAGTCAACACTTCGGTGTTGACATGAATCTCAATAATGTGGTCATTTTTATAAATTTCCTGTTTACAAAAGTTTGAATTTTTCGAAAAACTAAGGATTTTCTTATCCCAGGCATAGATTACCTTAGCCGTATTTGGCACAACTTTTTGGAATTTTGGATCCTCAATGCTCTTCAACTTTGTACTTGTTTGGCTTTATAAATATTTTGATATGAGCGTCACTGATGAGTCTTATGTAGACGAAACGCGCGTCTGGCGTACTAAATTATAATCCTGGTACCTTTGATAACTATTTACACCACTGGGTCGATGCCACTGCTGGTGGACGTTTCGTCCCTGAGGGTATCACCAGCCCAGTAGTCAACACTTCGGTGTTGACATGAATATCAATAATGTGGTCATTTTTATAAATTTCCTGTTTACAAAAGTTTGAATTTTTCGAAAAACTAAGGATTTTCTTATCCCAGGCATAGATTACCTTAGCCGTATTTGGCACAACTTTTTGGAATTTTGGATCCTCAATGCTCTTCAACTTTGTACTTGTTTGGCTTTATAAATATTTTGATATGAGCGTAACTGATGAGTCTTATGTAGACGAAACGCGCGTCTGGCGTACTAAATTATAATCCTGGTACCTTTGATAACTATTTGAGACATATCATTATCAATAAATGAAATTCAGCCTTGTTAAGGTTATATCTAGAGTTCTTTGGTAATACTTCTGTAACTATTATAATTTCAGGTGCCTGTTTAATGTCACTTAAATAACTTAATTTAAATTCATCGTATTTGTTCATAAAATGTCTGCATTTGTATATATACAGTTTAGTTCATTCAATGTGCATACTTCAGGTTCAAAAGTCTTTTTCAATTGCTTGTCACCATTAAAATTCTTATCACCATTAACAAACAAACAATAAATCAGGAGTATTTAAATTTTTCTGTACAAAGTTAGTATTCTGTTTATTTATGATTCCTTTGGTACCCTCACTGTGCGTCTTGCCCACGGTGTGCCTCTAACCAGATACTTGTATTTTCCGACTTATCGCTGTCAGTTTGAGCCTTAGCTTTTAGATTTTTTTTTCTGTTTTCATCTCTTTCCTCTTTTTTATATCATGTATAACGGGGCTTTATTGTGTGTGTGTGTGTGTGTGTGTGTGTGTGTGTGTGTGTGTGTTTTGGAACTACATGTCATTATTTCGGGAATATGTATCCGGGATCGATAACTCCATCTTGCCCGTTAATGTAGGGAAATAGCACTCGCATATTTGTTACCATGAAGTCACTGTTAGCATTGCATGTTTAACTAAGTCTTCTTAATGTTCACATGTTTAATCGTATAAAAGTACATCTATATATATAATATATTTGAAGGTTCACAATTATAACTTCCAATACAAAACGTTACTAAATTCCAGCTCTTTAAAACACCATGTTACTTCAAGGCTACTACTCCAATTTAACTGACCAATACATAAAGTTTCTCACAAGATCGAGTTATAAACAGCTGTTCTTAATTTAGATTATACATTGCTTAATGGTCTTAGATTATTTGGATAAACTTGTAAATGTTATTGCATCTCTACTGTGCAACTCATGTACCGTATAAACTGTCACATTAATCAAGATGAAAGATCATTAAACTGATTAAGAACTGACCATCAAATCTTTGATGTAAATGACCACGCCACATCACTACCCGCTAAACAAAATTCGTTTTCACTCGAATTAAAAAAATATTACCAAAAAAAATTACATAAGTAAAAAAATAAGGGGAGGCAATGTGAACATTAAAAAATAAACATTTTTTTTTTTTTTTACTTAAACTACTTTAAAAATCTAAACTAATGATAAGAAAAATAATGATAATTGCTATACCATGTAATTTATCAATTTACGTCGTGAATAGTTGTGTAGAAAACTTGCAAAAAGATTACTCTTAAAATCTTAATAAACAATTATCCTTTCAACTTCAAACTCTTGATATTTATAACTACAAAAGAGGCACTAAACAAAAATCATAAAAATATATTACACATAAGTTTGACAATTATTAATCTTTTCAAATACATTATGGTAAGGTCTAATCGCGAATTTTGACCGTTAATCGAAGCGTAAACAAAATGATAAAATAATTGAAAGCATCAATTAAATTCAACTAATCATTATCAGTGGGCACCAAATTAAGAAAATCAGCACTAATTACCTGCATTTTTCACATCTATGTGACCGTATCACCATAGACCAACACTGTCACTCAACTTCATGGGCACTCCCATGTACATCTTACTAGTATAAGCAACCCTTCTCGGTTACTTTCGACTTCACTCAACACGCCCACTCTCGTAATAACAAGAGATTAAAAACTAGCTTAATCAAACATGTGTAATACAAAATAAAATGCAAAAAAAAATATACAATAAAATACTAAACCTAGGCATACTACATTCTAAATGGATAAAAACATTTATGAAAACTTAAAGTTATTTACAAACATAAAAATATTGTCCACATGACTTCTTCGGTTTGAACGTTCGGAGCCACTTCTTCGAATCTTTCATCAGGAACTTGTCATTTATAACGGTTCTTTACCGGTTTCGAATCGACGGATACGCCAGTCCACTCTGTTATTAACATTGTACATATATACATTGTTACCAACACAAAAGTTTCGATATACACGTTACTTCTAGTCTGTTGTAACATCTCCGAGTCATCTCAGGTTTCTAGTCATCGAAATTGTTCTCGAGCGTCTTCTCCAATGTTCTTCAATATAATACTCTCGCGTATAAACGTTAACTTCAATGTTTGGTAAAAGCGTATAAAAAAAACCAAAAGAAACAAATAGGCTGACACAAAAGTTCACAAATATTTACAAGTCCTTCATTACATTATGGCATATACAAAGTCATTCGAATTCAACCTCTCGCTAACAGCGGCTCCTCTTAAGTATCAATTGTATTGATGCACAAATTGTTTCTGTTTTCCTAACACACCATGCATTTGCTAATTTGTCCAGACTTCGCACACATCATAGTTCCGGGTACCGGTGAGTTAGTGACCACGGGTACCTCCACCAAATGTAACGCGGCTTTCTTGTGTGTGTATGTGTTTTTTGGAACTACATGTCATTATTTCGGGAATATGTATCTGGGAACGATAACTCCATCTTACCCGTTAATATAGGGAACTAGCTATTGTATATATGCCACCATAAAGTCACTGTTAGAATTGAACTAAGTCTCCTTAATGTTCACATGTTTAATCGTATAAAAGTACATGTATATATATAATATATTTGACGGTTCACAATTATAACTTCCAATACAAAACGTTACTAAATTCCAGCTCTTTAAAACACCATGTTACTTCAAGCTACTGCTCTAATATAACTGACCTATACATAAAGTTTCTCACAAGATCGAGTTATAAACAGCTGTTCTCAATTTAGATTATACATTGCTTAATGTTCTTAGATTATTTAGATAAACTTGTAATGAACGGACTCTCTTCGTCAATCACATTTAAATGTAATAGTTGTTTCATAAATGTTCGTTTGGACTCAGCTAATATTATTTTCAATGGTCTTGGTTTTATGTTCGAGCTTTCGACATAAGTCGAAAAAGCGAGACATATAGATCCTTCATTCCGTCGTCGTCGGGGCGGCGGCGTCCACAACTATTCACATTGTGGTTAAGGTTTTTGAAATTTTAATAACTTTTTTGATCTATCCTGGATTTATACCAAACTTGGACTGAAGCTTGTTTCTGATCATGAGATAGTATCCAGAAGTAAATTTTGTGAAAAAAAAATCATTTTTGTCCGTATTTTACTTATAAATGGACTTCTGAAAATCAATAGATAGTATCGAGAGGAATATTTTTATTGATTTTTTCCCACATTTTTGTTGAGTGTGCGATTATCAGCAAAAGTAGGCGAGATTCTGGGTGCCGCGGAACCCTTACGAATTTTTTCTTACCTAGCATATTTACATTTACAATGCTACTATTATCAACTTCAATGAATGATGCCAGACTTTAATTATAATCAGTGTCTCTATGTTTTCGAACTGTACTTTCTTTATCAGTGACCTCATCTACCACATATATAATAATGTTTTTCTCTCTAATGCTACTTTCTCGGATGTCGGATACTTGTTAATTAAGTGTTTCTTTAATCTCATTCAACTCTGTTTCTAATTGTATGACTCTTTTCTCCATTACTTGAAGAAAGTCTGTACATCTTCTCTGTCAGTACGAATGTTTTTCATAACTTTATCTTCACAAGTGTAACAGAACCAGTGCAGAAATGGATTTTGAATAACCGTTATTGTTCTGATGTTAATTCTAGGCAGTTACTGCAGTAATAATTTGCACAATATTAACACTGTATTTTTTTGTCAGTTTCTTGTGAAAAGTCTTCTTTAACGTGTTACATAATGTCTATTTTCACTATATGTTATGTTATTTGCCTTTTCCTACATTTGTTATTACAATAAAAACTCATTTATATTGGGAGACTTGAAAAATTTCATTCTTTTTCAACCGGAAATAGAACTATTCTTATTATGAAAAAGACGACCTGAGATCTCACCTGGTTTTGGTCTCTTCTGCCACGAAAGTTGATCTACAGTATGCTAGACATAAAGATTCCTATTCACGTACCAGCGGCGGTTGCAACGGCGTACCGTATGTATTTTATTTCAGAAGATAGAGTAATAAGATTACTATATTTAGTATAAGGGTTCCTTGCAACGTCTACATGTCCGTCAGACAGGATCACTTTACCTCTTCCAAATTTCATGGATCAGTGACAAAGTAAATGTAATGTGCTGAAGTCTGATTCTTATATGCTACAAGCAGTGGGTGAACTACATGTGGTGTATGGAATGATTTTATTCGGAAATATCAGTCTGCTAGGTTACATCTGACCTTAACCTTATTTTCATGGTTCATGTTCATGTTAAGTGTTTTTGTTTTGATCTGTTTTTCAAGTACTGTAAACAAGCTATCAACTGTATTTGTCATATGGAATGATTACATGTATTAGATGGATATATCAGCCCAGCTGGTATCACCTGACCTAGGCCTCATTTTGATGGTCCGTTAGTAAAAAAAAGTAAAATCACAAAAATACTGAACTCTGAAGAAAATTCCAAACGGAAAGTCCTTAATCAAATGGCAAAATCAAATGATAATACACATCACACGGATGGAAAACAACTGTCATATTCCTGACTTGGAACAGGCTTTGTATGAAATCAAATGTAGAAAAGGGTGGATTGGACCCGGTTTTATAGTGCTAAACCTCTCAATTGTATAATATTTGAATCAAATTCCATTATATTTACACCGATGCGATAACAAAACAGGCACGACACATAATTTTGTCGAAATAGGGGTACAACAGTCATCCCCATAACAGAACAAAAGCCAAAAAAATATTTAACAAAGAAGCAAACATGTATCAAATTTAACAACCACATTCATTGCTTACTTATATTTGTATTTTAAATTACCCCATAAAGGATTGAAATATATGAAGTCCTGTGACTGAATGGCTAGGTTCACATCAACTCCGGTGAATCGCGTGTTTGACGTTGGAATGTAAAAACCACACAGGTAGAGATATGAAAGAGGGACGAAAGACCCCAGAGGGACAGTCAAACTCATAAATTGAAAATAAACTGACAACGCCATGCCTAAAAATGAAAATGAAAAACAGTACAATAGTATACATGACATAACATAGAAAACTAAAGAATAAGTAACACGAACCCCACCAAAAAATGGGGTTGATCTCAGATGCTCCAGAAGGGTAAGCAGATCCTGCTCAAAATGTGGCACCCGTCGTGTTGCTCATGTTATAACAAATCCGGTAAATATTCTAACTCGTAGGTCACATTAATAAAAGGAAAAGGAATCGTAGTTACGACGTCAGGAACATATCCGATATCATTTATAAAAATAGTTTTGTCGTTCTAAGTGTTTTCAAAATTATAATAGTACAATAACATAATGGCATTACAATAGAACAATAACATAATGGCGGGATGTTTAAATCCTCTATACTCTTAAATTTTGTACTGCTTTGGCTTTTTATCTATTTTGATCTGAGCGTCACTGATGAGTCTTATGTTGACGAAACGCGCGTCTGGCGTAAACAAATTATAAGCCTGGTACCTTTGATAACTATAAACACCACTTGGTCGATACCACTGATGGTGGACAGTTCGTCCCCGAGGGTATCACTAGCCCTTGGCCAGTAGACAGCATTTCGGTGTTGACATAAAAATCAATTATATGGTCATTTATATAAATAATTTGTTTGCAAACGTTTAAATTATTCGAAATACTAAGGATTTTCTTATCCCAGGCATAGATTACCTTAGCCGTATTTGGCACAATTGTTTGGAATTTCGGGTCCACTATGCTCTTCAACTTTATGCTGGTTTATAACTATTCTGATCTGAGCGTCACTGATGAGTTTTATGTTGACGAAACGCGCGTCTGACGTAACACATTATTAGCCTGGTACCTTTGATAACTAGTTGAAAGCAAATAGTCACTTCATATGTACCATACAAACACAAAAAGTCACACGTACAAAGAATACCAGAAGATTTTTTGTGCTTTGTACTAATTATGGTTGAAGATTCATAAATACATGCAGGCATTGAAAACACACTGAATTAGGTCGTTTCTATGTATCGTTATACCAGGAATATACTATGTTGCACAAATTTGATAGTCGTAATTAGTTTATTTGAAATAATATTGTTTACGTTGATTTCAAAACTTTTTAGTATTAAAAGCCGGAAAAACAAAAAAAGCCACATATCTTAAAAAGGAACTACCGAACCACGATCGAAGATGATATCAACAAAGCGTTTATAAAATATGACATCAGCGAGAACTTATTTTATTGTTTTGTCAAATGCTATTTTTTTACAAGAACAAACACATCAAGAAATAGAAATTTCTATGAAATTATTAATTTATTAGCAAATTTACAGATCTACCATTGTTGGGTTTATGTTTAGACGAGTTATATATATATATATATATATATATATATATATATATATATATAACCAGTCAAAAAGAGTACAGCATCACCATTAAAAAACTATAAAATGAACAAATATTAGATATTTCGGATAACAGATATCCTTCTTCAATAATAGCACGATGTCAAATGAATCATGTCAATATATTCAAATTGAGACACTATCAAAATCTTGAAACTATAAACAATTTAAGCGGACAGCACAGACGCTGGTACAATTTTAATATTTCCAAACACGGCGCAAAAAATTACAAAGATATGCCAAATAAAAATAGTTATTTGCGATGTGAACTGGCACAACTTTAAATTGCCAAAGGTTGTGACAGTTAAGATGTTATAACTGCATGGAGGGCAGTCCTCAAACAAAAAAAAATCAAAAATGCCCTAACCGATCCAAGTTGGTATAATATCTCAAATTTGACAACGGTAGGGCGATTGCAACAGAAACTACATATTTAAGCCTCCCAAACGAACAGCAGTTTAATAATGGTTAGAAAAATAAGTTTTATCTAATAAGGTAAAATAATTGAACGTGGCTACTTACTTATACATCCATCCCAAATGAATGGAGCCCTGTAATTTAAACTGGTATTTTAAAAAAAAATTCAAACTGTAAAGTCAGTACGGAAGCCGGAGTTACTGGAAACAAGTGATGACAGGAAAATGAGTGACTTATTCTATGTTGTTTTTTCATTTATGCCCTCTGGGGAAACTGTCCTCAACTTTCTTATCCAAAATCTTTCCCGCGCGACTCTGTCTACCTTCGACCAACCCTCGTTGTGGTCTATGATTGTGATGGTAACGTTTTTGAGATCAGCTTGGGCGTGCCCAGGTGATCTCAAATAACGACTTACGGGTAGGTCGGGCTTGCAAGTGTTGTCATTTCGATAACCATTCTTGCCAGTTTAAATTACAGGGCTCCATTCATTTGATATGGATGTATAAGTACGTAGCCACGTTCAATTATTTTACCTTATTAGATAAAACTTATTTTTCTAACCATTATTAAACTGCTATTCGTTTTGGAGGCTTAAAGGGAAACTTCGCAAAAAAATAAAAAATTGATATTATGTCCATTCTGTATAAAAATTCTCAAATTTATAGATATTAAAGTTTTATTCCGCTAGATAAGAGATCACCCTCGATTTTAAATTTTGAGTATCAATTCTCTGCGTTCCGCCATTTTGTCGTCATCTACAATAAAAATTCACGATATGCCATTTCACATCGCAAATAACTATTTTATTTGGCATATCTTTGTAGTCTTTGCGCCGTGTTTGGAAATTTTTAAATTGTACCAGCGTCTGTTGTGTCCGCTTAAATTGTATATACTTTCAGGATTTTGATAGTATCTCAATTTGAATATATTGACATGATTCATTTGACATCGTGCTATTATTGAAGAAGGATATCTGTTATCCGAAATATCTAATATTTGTTCATTTTATAGTTTTTTAATGGTGATGTTGTACCCTTTTTGACTTGTTATATATTATATTTTGTAGTGTACAGAATCATATTACATGATCCATCGCCCTTTAAGATTAATCGTTGACTATTTATTCAGTCATTTTATATATATATATAGCCCAGGTGGTCGTGTGGTCTAGCGTGACGGCTGCAGTGCAGGCGATTTGGTGTCACGATATCACAGTAGCATGGGTTCGAATCCCGGCGAGGGAAGAACCAAAAATTTGCGAAAGCAAATTTACAGATCTAACATTGTTGGGTTGATGTTTAGACGAGTTGTATATATATATATATATATATATATAAAGTGCCTAGAAAATCAACCTATATGTAAACGCCTAAAAAGTGTACATAACAACACCAATAACATAAAAAGGAACAATAAATGTAATTATCTATAAATATTTCGGATAACAGATATCCTTCATCGGTATATATGATTGTGATGTTGAATGAATCCATTATCAGTCTACTTAGATTAAGCTGTTACAATCCTGATATTTATACAATAAAAAAAGTCAAACCGAACATCAGGTAAGACGCTTGCACAATTCTAAAAATTTGTTAAACACGACATAGGTTATATGACTAATTTCATCAGAGAGTTCAAATATATGCTTTAGATAAAAAATAATAATATGCGATATGAACTCGCACAATTCTAAAGCTTTAACGGTGTCGACGATTATGATGTTACAAGAAATATATATATATAGAGTCTATAAGAATCTACCAACCAGTAAACTTAAAAGGTTATTCAACACTTTTTAGTGTTTTGTTTTCCATATATTTATCGGTATTGTTACACAATCTTTTAGACTCACATATATATATAATTTTGTGTAGCCGTCAAGCTACAAAGATATTTTTGTCATGCATCCGATTTCACTTAGGTAGATGCACACGCCCAATGAAGCTAATTTGTTTAGCGAAATATTGCGTGAATAATATATAAAATATATTAACTAATTTTATAACACTCATTAGTGTGTTAAAGTTACATTCTTAGACACTTATATAATTTAATTTAGTAACTGCATCAATTTATTTACAAACTGATCCACACCTAGATAGATTGAATGTTGATTGTTGCTATTTTTAGACACTATAGTCATCGTGCAACTACCGAGGAAGGATATCTGTTATCCGAAATATCTAACATATTGTTCGTTTTATTGTGTTTTTGGTGATGTTGTACCCTTTTAGACTTGTTATATATTATATTTTGTAGTGTACTGAATCATGTTTATATGATCCATCGCCCCGTAAGATTTATCGTTGACTATTTATTCAGTCATTTAATATATATATATACAAAAACGTTGCAGAGAATTATAACTGTATGATAATAATGTTCTTTCACATCGCGGACACAAATGTGTGTCAACTTTATTCAGACGCTACTTGCAGATGCTCTATAAAACAGTTCCTTCATTAGTGGTTACCCTTTGGAACGATTATCGATCGCAATAAATTGTATAAACAATAACTACAAAGCAGTCTAAAAACTGAAATTAAATACATGCAGTAGTCAGAATATGGTCTTTAAAAGTACAAAACTTTTTAATACAAAGATTTTAATATCGTCAGGAAATGCATGACAAATTCAACAGAAAATCAGGACGAAATGCTCGACTGACTGCTTTCTATTTAAATTGGTCATATATGACATAAGGCAAGTTTCGCAGTAACAACTGTTAAAATGTTTGCTGAATTAGGTTTTGTATTATTTCTTTCATTTTCATTGTTTATATGTTTTTGATTGGGTCCTGTATATTCTCCGATTAATAAAATGTTCAATATTTCAGTCATGATTAAGTATATCATGGTGTTCATTATAGTGTGTTTATGTTGCTGTGGCTGCTTTTATTTATTTATATAGTTATAATGTTTTGAAGTTCATTACTGTTTTTCTTTTTTTTTTCAGAAAGTACAAACAGAATACCTTCAGTCAAAGAAAACTGGTGTTACAATATTAAATATGTAGTAATACTACTTCATATCAATATTAAACTTATGATTATGAACAACTAAGATCTAGTTAATTGCATGGTTATATATTATTGTTTTGTTTATAACAGTTGTAATATATAACAATAAGGAAAGTAAGAAATTTCATTGAGATCGATACAATCTACAATATGGCTTCACTTTCCGAAGAGGAAGAAAACTTTGTACGAATGAACTTGTTGCTAACAGGAATTTCTCCTCGTGCAGTACGAGTGCTCTTTGATAATGAATTTGCTCCAATATGTTTAGATGCTACATTGAAGAAAGAGTTCAACAAACTGACAGATCTTCAAAAGAAACGTGTAATTAATCAGTCACAATGGAACTTACTTACACCGAGATTTCCTGGTAAGTAAAGCGAAAGATGTTAAATGCCAGTCGTAGTTAAACTTACTTACTCTTATATTTCATGGTAGGAAAAACTTCTTCAGAAAGAATCTACTACATGCCAGTCACAGTAAAAAAAGAGGCTGTCACAACATTTATTTGTGTCCTGCCAATATCACAAGAACCATAACTGATGAACGGTGCAAGTGAAAATCGTCAATATCAAAGCTTAGGTTGAATGATTCATGAGTAAATGCAACAACATGAATGGAAACGCCATTTTTCAATCTTTCAAGAACCATAACTCCTGAACGGTAAAAGTCAAAATCGTCATTATTGAACTTGACCTCCATTTTGTCATCAGTAACAACATATTAAAATTTGGGAAGCTTTGGTTGAATAGTTCATGCGTAAATGAACAGACACGACTGGAAATGCCATTTTTCAATCTTTCAAGAACCATGATTCTGAACGGTAAAAGTCAAAATCGTCCTTATTGACTTGACCTTCATTCTGTTGTCAGTAACAACATATTAAAATTTTAAAAGTTTTGGTGGAATGGTTCATGAGTAAATGCACGGACAACATTTGGTTGCCGCCTGCCCGATCGACCGCCCGACTGCCCGCCGTACATCCCCAAATCAATAACCGACATTGTTGTCACAAAAATCCGGTTAATAACTTATCCCTGGGATTCCTGGAAAATTTTTCTTGTAATAGAAATGAGAATGGAAATTGGGAATATGTCAAAGAGACAACAACCCAACCAAAGAGCAGCAAACTGCTGAAGGCCACCAAAGGGCCTTAATTGCAGCGAGAATAATCACGCACCTGAAGTCGTGCTTCAGCTGGTCCATCAACAAAAATGTAAACTAGTTTAATATATGTGCAGAACATAACTCGTATCATGCCATTAACTGGTTTTAGAATAAAAGTGTTTATTTCCGATTCAAAGACGTATGTGTGAATCAATATGGAGGTCAAAGTATGCCATCTTTAATGACCTGGCAACTGTATCGTAATTATATCCCTTCTTAATAAGTCTATTTTAAGGTTTTTTAGCTTTTAAGTAATGCCGAAGTTTTTGTGCTTTGTAAAGAGTATTACCATAAAAAATTGGATGTGAAATACCTGAACGTGTAAGATGTCTGCATGTTGAATTATATTTACGAATGATGTCCTTGTACTGATCAAGTAGAGATATATAAACACCATAAGATGTTGACAAGGGAACATCCAGATATATTTAATGTTCATCAAGTCAAAATTAACACACTTATCTCTGTGATGTGCTGCTATTTTTTTTATTTTTTTCCAGATGTTCCAGATTCTAAGAAGTTTGATGTAACTTTAATGATATTACTACTTAGACATCTGACGAACTTGACCCCTCCTCGTTTTGGATATGAAAGTCTCCCTACATCCTCAGAGACTTCTCCTGCTGCTGATCTTGCCAGAATCAAGTATTACAGAAACTTCTTAGCTCATCTTGATGATGGAAAAATAGACAGTACAGAGTTCGCTACTGCATGGGATACTATTACTGGTGTAGGTAACATTGAAATATTTGTAATGGTCTTTATAACCTAATTATGTGTTATAAATAAGATATTGAGAAAAAAAATAGCGGCTAATAGTTTTTTTTTATAATGCAAGCATCTGATATTGCCTTCATTCGACATTTGTCGTCCATCTGTCATACCTTTATTTGTTAATGTATGTTTTAGCATACTGCCTTTAAGGGGGATGAATAAGGTATTTAGGGATTGCTTTCAATAAATACGCATGTCTTTCAAATTGTGCGGTGAGAATTTTGATGACAAGCAAATAAAATAATCAGAGATATGAGGACTGAAATTTTATATTTACCCCAGACGCGCGTTTAGTCTACAAAAGACTCATCAGTGACGCTCGAATCAAAGAGTTCATTGTGTTTCTAGTTCACATAAAAGATTGATTTTCAAAGAAGACCTAGCGTCCTTAATATACAGTTTATTGTTTGGCTTCATAAACATGTTATTCTGAGCGTCACTAATGAGTCTTATGTATACGAAACATGCGTCTGGAGAATTAGATTATAATCCTGGTACCTTTTATAACTATTGTCATCGTCGCCAACACTATACCGAATGGCACACGGGTAATTTCAATCGAGTTACATCGGAATAGGAAATAAAAGAAGGGGATTACCATTCTTGTTGATTTAGTTTTTAGTAATTTTTAAAAGAAAACGTCAATTTTGCAGACAAATCTACATAGACATAAAGGAAAAATCACATTTTAACCCTTTTGTTACTCAATCTTTTTTATGGATGGCTATATAGATATAGGAAGATGTGGTATGAGTGACAAAGAGTCAACTCTCCATCCCAATAACAAGTTATAATAGTTAAACCATTATAGGTCAAGGTATTATGTTCTTATATACGTGGAAAGACCTACAACTAGCATAATATCAAGGATTGTAGTTGTCGATCGATAAACAAATCATGAATCCAAGACAATACGGTTTTTGTATATTTCAGAAATATTTATCTTAATTGCACTCTCAGTGATTTCTGTAGTTTGGTCAAAATAAGGCCTCTCAAAGTTTAAATGTACTTGAACTAAACACTAAAGTCTGTATCGTGCTCTGTCGAAATTTTTTAGTTAGTTTTGTAGTTGGATTACTTTATCATGGACGTATTTCCCTTACGTCCATGCGTTCATCAATGACATAATCTTGTTAAAATTAAAACAATATATGCATTGTTGGCTAGAGTACATGTAAAACAAAGATTATGTTTTACTAGCTGATACGTTTTTAATCATTTGACTAGCGATGCCTCTCACGATAATTATCCCCGACAGAGTCCATCATGGATATCAGTGTTTCCCCCCCTTTTTTGATTGCGACCCAGATTTATGGTTTGCTTAAACAATTTATGACTCTTACAGGGGCACAAGTTGTCAAATACATGTTCACCTTTCATTCGTAAAGTCTTAAACTAAATAGCCAAAAGCATCCAATGCAATTTTGCCTGAAGGATTTGAAACCTTAGAATTTATAAACGGACAATTTTAGACAGGATGGTTATAAATCATGTTATTGCTAAAGTACTGCCTACTGATCTGATGATACCTTTTGGGACTAAAAGTCCACCAGCAGCGGTATCGACCCAGTGATGTAAACAAATAAATAACACGTTATATAAACGGCATGCGTCAGAAGCACTTTTTCAGATTTACGTTTATCAGGAACTGTCAAAGGCAAATATTTGAAAGCCAAGGATTTATGGGAACTGAAACAATTGAAGAACTTCATGACCAAAAATAACCAAATAAAATAGCCAAACCACCTGAGACCAACATTGCCTGAAGGAGTTCAAACCTTAGTTAGAACCTGGTTTGATGGCTAGCCAAATCTCCCGCTTATAATGCAATTATAAAAGACATTGCTAAAATGACAACACTACGTGACAGAAATACAGCACACATTAATGCAAGAATATTCACCACAGAGAAACGCAGAACGAAATAGTATAATAGTCGTTACAACATGTAAACTGCAGAATAACAACGAACATCTTCTATTAACGTCTCACAGCATAGGATAACAGTGACGTATATTTTTTACGAATATGTTATCTTGAAATTTATACCAGTATTGTTATAATACTAGTCCAAACAAATATAATGATTATGGACTAATTCAATACTTTATCCATGATCAATGGAATTTAACTCGACTATTCTGAAACATCAACACAACGATTCCATTCTAGTATTTTTAGGTCAACTTACAGTCTTCAATAATATGCAGATATCTGTTTGATATGCCAAATTTGCTACAAAAGCCGAAAATATATTAAACATTCTGTATAATCCATTAACACCGGACAAACAAAAAATAACAATTATCGTTGCACGTAATTCAAGTAAATCACTAACCAGTTATTTTTAATGTGGAGAAGCATATCGATTTCTTTTGATTCTTTTGTGTTTCTTCGTATTTAATTTAGAGATATTATTTCTTAACACCCAGACTTTGATAGAACCATGCAAAATGCCTATAAGTGGGTCCACATGACAAGTCAACCAAATGAAATGAAATTTTGCACACATGTTATGATAGTCAAGAGAAAACGAATTCTAAATTTAAAATTTTATTTTAAGCTATTTTTACATTTTACAGCGCCATCTACTGGAAATGCCTGAATTTCCAAAATAATCTACAAAAATATCACAATTTTGTTGCTCTGAATATGCTAGATAAGGTTATGTTTAACTGGTATTTGAATTGATTTTAAACAAGCATTATTCGTCCTTGGAAACTTGACAAAATGTTAAAGCATGAGTATTTCTTAATTTTGAGGCTGACCGGTCCAAAAATGGCATTTTGGGCATATTTTGGATACTTGGTAAAAAGATCATCAAAAGGACATGAAATCTCATAAAGTACTTTGAATTTTTAAATGTTTTAAATATTTCTATAAAGGTTTACCTGTGTACTACAAGTTTTATGATTTTTGAGCTGGGGTCTCTTACACCGTTACCATGGCAACGGAATAAACATGGGTTATTTTCATATATTTTCCACAATAATCTGTGTAATCATGAAAACTTATTTATCTTTTGACACTATCTCATGATATTTGGCATGAAGGTGTATTACAATATGACAGTATGTCTCATAAAATGAAATCTGCCAGTTGACCTTGACCTTTGACCTTAAGGTCTAAATTTTTGATTTTCCTCCCCGTTTTATTTTACTTGAGCACACATTTTTCTCTTCCTTGCAGATTTTTTAATACTTGACACACAATGTCAGCACCTAAATATGATGTGTTGTGTACCATGGATAATGACCTTGATATTTGACCTTCAAGGTCAAATAGGTAATTCTATATGTCAGCCTAAACCACAACATTCTGTCTTGACATGTCAATATGAAAGAGAAGTGTACTGATTGCTTATGAGACATCACAGTTAAAATGGAGTGGTAGTAAGCAATTTTATATTATAGGCCACAGAACGGGCAAGACCTTTGCAGTACAGCTAAGGGTTTTTCCCTGTGGTCATGTTCCGCTCCCTCATATAATGATGTTACTGTTTAGACTTATCTTTTAAAAAAGTTCAGAACCCAATCCGTAATCCATATTTAATCTTAATTGCCTTTCTAGTTCATCATGGGGGTCATGCCCTGCCCCCTTCATATAATTGATGGTTAAATAGCTTGAAATATGTTCATATTCCTACCTTAAATCATATATATTTTTTCAATCAGACCTAAGAGTACACCAATGATGTTTTTGCTGGAGTTCGCTCACCTTATAAACACTGTTCAGATACCCACCCATAAATTATATACTTTAATAATTTTATCATGACTAGACCAATTAGGTGTACCATATATTATGTTACTGATGTCCTGACCCCTCGACTCTACAGGGAAGACATTAGTTTTGATTCACTAAAACAGTTCTAACGAGTAATAGTTAAATTTTCCAAAAAATCGTAGAATTTTAGCTTAATGCAAAAACTTAAAATACTGCAAATTCAGAAATTAAAGTTTGTAATAGTATTATAATTGTTTATTCATGGTGACCGTCAAAAATGTGAGCTTAATCGAAGCAAATTAAAATTACACTGTAACATAATATTGTACAAAAATGAAAATGCAACTTTGATTATATAACAGCCTATGTCATATAGAGTGTCGGGTTTGCCAGTTTGTTGCAGATCGTGTAGCGACCAATGGGTGTACAATTCTTTGGCTGGTTAACTTCTGAGATGAAATGTTGTATCCTTGACAGAAACCCAATATCTATTCTTGTTGTCCCTCTCAGCATCACATTGCAGCTGGGGATATATAAATGCTGTTCGTTCTTCTATCCGAGCATCGATTCGTATTGTAAAGTATCTAGTATAATTAATCGTTATCTAATATAAATTCATACCATTGCTTTTTAAAGATAAATGGCCATGGTCAAGGCTGGAAATGAGCTCAGTTCAAACAATTAGAAGTTGAGGGAACATTGAACATCGGTTGTTTTATTCATATTGCAATTGTTTTTGAACTTATAGAAGGTCTCTTTAGTCAGTTTGTTAGATTTCCCAAATAATAACTAAGAAAACAATGTAGATTTGATATATAATGGATGTTGTTTGAAAGGCCCAAGACAAATGTAAAATTTCTTCAAAAAATTAAAAAGAACCTATTATAATACATTGTACCACATCTTCTTACTTTTATATTGTATGCTTTTTATACGACTGCAAAAAAAACACATTTGGTTTAAGTAAATGGATCTCTATAATTTTAAAACTAGATGTGTCGAAGCGACACGAATGTCCCCGTCCCAAAAAATTGAAAATCTGCAATTTCAATATAAACACATGTGGATACAAACATGATGGAAGTCTCACATACCAAAAATCAGCTCAAAATCTGGAGGCGTATAGAAAAAATATCCATATAACTGTGATTTTCAATAATTTATCAAAGTCAAAAAGCCCATAATTTCGTCAAAAATAAGTGGATCGGAACGAAACTTAAACGTTACCTGTAACTCATCATGGTTAACTCACATACCAAAAATCAGCCCAATATCTGAAGGTGTTTAGAAAAAAAGTCCGTGTAACTGTGATTTTCAACAATTTCTCAAAGTCCAAATGCCGCCATTTCGGCAAAAATTAGTGCAGCGGAAAAAACTTAAACTTGATCTGTAACTCATCATGCATTAACTCACATACCAAAAATCAGCCCAATATCTGAAGGCGTTTAGAAAAAAAGTCCATAATATAATGGTTTGTTGCGGAATTTTGGAATTTCGGAATTTCGGAATTTCGGACAAGGGTAAAACTATCTGGCACCGACAACTTCGTTGCGGGGCCATAAAGAATGTTCAATACCAAAAAAGAAAGGTTGGGATCGATTTTAGGGATGATGGTTCCAACCGTTTAGGAATAAGGGGCCACAGGATAATTAGGATAATTACTTGTGTATTAGTATTTCTATTGCTCTGAAATTGTACCACAATGTTTAATATTACAAGTAGAAGGTTGGGTTTCATTTTAGGGGCTATGGGGCCAACAGTTTAGGAATAAAGGGCCAAAAAGGGACCAAAAACTAGCATTTGTATAGTTTTTTAAACAATAACTTGTGTGTTAGTGTATGGATCTCTCTGAGGTTAGGATCGAGTTTTGGGTTAATAACTCAAATATGGAGGAATTAGGGGTCAAAAAGGGCCAAAAACAAGCATTTTCTGGTTTCCAGACAATAACTTGTGTTAAAGTGCATGGATCTCTCTGGAAAGTACTACAAGATTCAAGATTCCGTTATACAAAGGAGAGGCTGGGATTGTGTTGTGAGGTTGATGCTCCAAGGGGATTTCAAAAAGGTAAAGGGGGGATTTTTTTCCCAATTCATTAAAGGGATTCAAATGTTTTTTTCCTAATTTTTCCAAATTTCGAATTCAATTGCACAGTATTGCACAATAGAATTGTTAGATCTTTGACCACATTTATTTTGTGTCAGAATTATATATATTATGTCAAAAATTTGATTTCAATCCAAATTCAGCCAGTATCAATCATGAGTATAGTGTCCAAAATGTTCACATGGAACTATGTTCAATGTTCGACTTCTCCGGTCGTATCAGGCTGCGCTCAGCGAAGCATTTTATATAAGCAAGGTGGGAAAAAACTGAAAAAGACCTCGTTATGAAGGCTCTGATTGTTCGTGTCAGCGTTAAAGTGTAATTTTGACATAAAAAAATATATAAAGTATTTTGTAAAGGTTGCTTCAGACATTATCTCTTAACAATAAAAAAAAAATTAACATTAACAAGCTGTGTCCAAATTTCATAAAATCTAACTTTTGATAAAGTTGTTGGTGTTAAAAAAAGAACTAAATGTTGACACCACTGCAATCAACAAAAGAATATAGGATCGCTAAATTACTTCTGCAACATAAATAGTGCAGTATCGATATAAATTATCACAATGACAAGATGTAAAAACAATTCAATGGCTAAACTTGCCAGTTTACTTCCTATTGGTGTTATTGTCCTTCAATGGCGATTTTAAACATTTATTTGCGTGTTTGCGTATTATTTTGAAATGGGACAAACTGTAATAGTTTAATATATAGGTGAATAGAAACTATAGGGGCAAAAACAAAGGACTACAAAAAGGTCTGCATTGGCTCAAACTGTCAGACGACTTATAGCCTTATAATCACGATTGTTAACCTCTTTTTTTTTTTTTGCCTAGTATCTTGAAAACTTCAATCTAAAGATGTCAACTATAAAAAGCAAGAAAAAAATGTTTTATAATTATTTGATAAAAAGAAACATTTAAATACATTAGATTGTTTCATAATGATGAGTTAGTTAACTCTAGTAAAATATGACAGCACACATTAGTTTAGAAGTCTGTTTTTATAATTTAGGATTTCTTTGTATCATCCAATTGGTCATATAGAAATCAATGTTAATGTATATACTGTATTTTTTTTAGGTATTTACACCTTTTTAAATTATTTCTCTCTTCTTTTGAAAAAATTCTTTGAAACTATATGGATATACATGTACAGATTGTTATTCTATAAATGTTTGTTATCAATTAACAACTGCAAATTTGTACATTTTTCAACAGAATAGTACAAGAAATCCTGATTGTTTTAGTCTAAACATTCTGTTTATACACCTTTGTAGGCTTTGTTTTATATTTATCTTTATAAAAAGAAAGGAAGTTTTGAAAGGCTTAAGATTTATCAAGAGCAGAACACTAAATTTGAAGAAAAATCTTTTTGTTTTCTTCAGATTTTTGAAAATGTATTTTTCTCAGAATTATCTCCCTTTGTATCATAGATAATCAATATTTATGGCATTACTTATGTTGATTGTATTGTCTTCATTGTTAGTTTAACATTGTTAGGTATAATAATGGTTTAGAAAAAAGAAAAAAAATACATTCACAAAATTGTCTACGGATTGATATATTAATTTCATTGATTTCAGAGAAAGGCAAATTTGAATATTACATGTATTCAAGGAGAATTTTAGAAAGTACTAAAACAAGAGCCCAACCATCGTATATGCTTAAATGCGTTAATAACTATGTCTCTTAATATAACCAAATAGACATATACTTTTATGTTTAATGTACCGAGAATTGGTAAGTTTGAAAAAAGTTATTTTAAGGTTTTTTTTAATTATTTTTACTAGATTATCTCCCTTTGTACCATATAAATTCAATATATATGGCACCATCAATTGTAATTGAACTATGGTCATTGTTACTTTGAATTAATTTGTCAATTATTGTACTGCTTTTGAAAAACAAACACTTACATTCCCAAAATTATCCACAAAATACTAGTTTAAATTGATTGATTTATAGAGAGAAAATGTAAATTTAGGCATTTTTTTAGAAGAATTCTCCAAAGTACTTGAAAGAGACCCCAGCAAGTTTATTATCTAAAATGCATAATTAAGTATTCCAATTGATAAAACAAAGTGAGTTATCTTAATATTTTTAATGGACCAAAGGCTGGATAGCTTTTTAAATATGTACTTTTTATGATTTTCTGAAAATATTTTTTACTGGATTATCTCCCTTGTAATAATCCACGAACTGTTCCTTGAAAAATGTATGTACTGATGAGTTTCTAAAGCTTTAACACTTGATAATTCAATAAATCATCATTCTCTATCTCGTTATTGTTCGCATTTATAAGTTTCAGGGTGTTGAAATTGGTCAATTTCATAGAAAAATACTGCCTTAAACATGGGAAAACTGGTTCCTGGTACATAACAGCATCTTCAAGTCGAAAGACATGGGAACCAGATGAAATATTTTTGAATGAACTTCTTTCATAATGTTGTTTAAGAACACAAAGTTTCAATCGAATCTGACACCCCCCCCCCCCCCCCCCAATATTCGATATTGGACATTTTGTTCATGATTTTATGAAAACTTTTTACCCATGTCAGCTTCATAAATTGTAGGCAATTAGCAGATTAGGTGGTCAGCAGATGAAGCTGGAGTCTGATAAGTTGAGAACCAAAACACTTGACCAAAGTAATCGAGAGATAATGCTAGACATCAACCATTCAAATGATGAAATAAGGGAATTAAAACAGATAGTAGAGAGGTTGAAAAATGTCAGTGAAGATACAGTACCTGGGAATGTTAGAGGTAATTTTATTTGGTAATACAATGCACAATGATTTGGTTGATACCATGGTGTGTTGAAATTTAACATTTGGGATAAATCATTATAGATACAAGAAATGAAATTTTGTATTTACAGATGCGCGTTTTGTCTAAAAAGACTCACCAGTGACATTCAAATTAAATAAAAGTTACAAAAAGCCAAATAGTGTATGATTTGAAAGAGCTTTGAGGACCACAAATTCCTAAACGTTTTGCTAAATACATCTGAGGTAAGCCTGTTTCTGTGTATTCCTCAGTATTTTAAAATTTAATTTTTTTTACACAGTTCATTTATAATTATATAAATATAAGAAGATGCTGTATGAGACAACTCTGCACCGCAGTCACAGTTTGTAAACCATTATAGGTCAAAGTACGGTCTTCAATGCGGAGCCTGGGCTCACACCGAAGAGTAAGCTATAAAGGGACACAAAACATTTACTTGTGTCAAACCTTTCAAACGAGAAAACCAACGGTATAATTTATATAAAAAACGAGAACCCCATCAACAAACGACAAACGACAAACTGCTAAACATCAGACTTGACTTTAAGGACAGGTACAAATAATTGCAGCGGGTTTAAACGTTTTAATGGTTCCTTATCTGAAACAATAATGTAACCGTTCAACAAAGAAAGACAAACTATAACATATCAATTGGGATTGCTTAACTAAATCTGAAGACGTATTAACACAAGTGAACATACATTGAACGACCACATCAATGATAACAACTGAGCTGGTGATACCCTCGGCGAATAAAAACTCCACTAGCAGTGGGATCGACCCATTGGATGTAAATTACTTATCATAGATTGGGAATGAATGATCATTGACACCATGTAATGTTTAAGGTCACGATTGGGAGGCTATAGTTCATAAAAGAATTAATTAAGGTATATTCAAAGTATACCACTATCTTTGATTATACCATTCCAATACAAAATCGGTCTAGCCTTTTGCCCAAATCTGCATTTTTTTTGGTTAGACTGTTTATTTATATAAAGAAAACTGGTTGATTTATTGTTTAACTCAAAATAAATATCAAAACAAATATCAAATTTTGTGTTTTTAGAATAATTTGTTTTCAGATAAGCCATTTAAGGGGAGATAACCCTTTTAGGAAAAATATATACTGGCCTGAAAGAAATAATTTTAATTTTTACTTGTAGCAAGAAAAGAAGTTCGGCGACACCATGTTTTCTTTTATTTTCTTAAAACATATTATAAAACTTATTCTCTTACAATTTACTTCTAAATTATTCCATCTCATAGATTATTTTTTTATGCACACATTTTTTTCATGAACAATCTAATTAAACTTAGGCAATATTCAACGACTCATAGCATGGAAATTAGAACGGTGAACAATATTTTATTTTATTATTTTTTTTTCAAAAAGGATAGTAAAACATTCATTTCGGCATAGTATAAGAAAATTCAAAAAAATGTCTATCTTAATTAACCCTTGCCATGCAGACTTGGGGTAATTGTAATTGTAATCGTTAATCAGCTGTAATCGATTACAATTTCAAGTAATCATTGTAATCATTAAATTTAATCAATTACTTTTCAAAATGCCCTGTTATCTTGATTACTTTTTGATTACATTTTGATTACAATGAAAAAAATCTAAAACAGCGTTTATGGTCAATAAATGAACCTTTTTATTATTCATATTTGATAAATATTTAACATGTTAAAATATTAGTGTTTACTTTTAGCATGTTAAATGATTTGTATACTTATATAAAATATAACAGTTTTACAAAATTATTTTAATGTAACCTTTCAGTTATTTATTGGACAGTAGAATGCTTCTGCTACATAAATATGGGCTGTTTTTGACAATATAATGCACATATATCGGGTACTAGCACCATTAAGTCATGCTAAATTACTGAAATCTTCAGAATTCTAACTTTTTAAGTAAATTTTAGACGGTTTTCTTTTTAAACGAAAGTTGCCGCATTCGTGTTCATCCTTAATATTGAAATGTAAGTTGTATTGTATGATAATACATAACATATATAAAGGTTGAGGATGAACACGGATGCGGCCACTTTCATTTTTGACAAAAACCATCGGAAAAGTGACATTTTTCGACATATTTGGTAGATTATACATGTTTGAGCTTGAGTCGGATCGTTTTTAATGACTAAATCAGTTAAAATCTTTCACATAAACTAATTGATTCAAATGAAATAGAAACTTAAGCGTTTAAAAAGTGGTCAAAATCTTTCGCCAGATGAACCTGAAATTTGAGGCCAAAGTCGGTCCTTACCGGACCTTCTCCTTTATAAAAATGACCACATAATTGATATTCATGTAAACACCGAAGTGCTGACTACTGGGCTGGTGATACCCTCGGGGACGAAACGTCCACCAGCATTGGCATCGACCCAGTGGTGTAAATAGTTATGAAAAGTACCAGGATTATAATTTAGTACGCCAGACGCGCGTTTCGTCTACATAAGACCTATCAGTGACGCTCATATCAAAATATTTATAAAGCCAAACAAGTACAAAGTTGAAGTTACTTACATGTATCTAACATTATACATAAAAGTCGTACAAGTAAGATGTCAGTGAAATGTTACTCTATTTGTTACGGAGGAAAACATTGAGTCATAAAAATAAAGTTGATTCTTGATAATGTATACGTTTTTGTTGTATTATAGCACAAATCAAGCAGGTACTTGAAGACTGGAAGGAAAAGGATCAAATGTATATAAACACTAATGGAGCTGACTATGCACTGAAATGTATAAAGGAGAAGAGTTGTGTAACTATAACTGCAAGTTCTGGTGTAGGGAAGACAGCCACTCTCCGACATGTAGCTTTACAGATGGCAGATGAGGGATATGATGTTCTTTTGGTGAATGATCCAGGTGACATTGTCAAGTTTTACAACCCAAAGCAGAAAACATTGTTTGTGATTGATGATTTCTGTGGAAACTATTCTTTTAGCCAGCTTGACATGAAAATTTGGGAACCTGTGATGAAACGTTTAGAGGATATTCTTCAACAACATGTGACAAAGATCATTGTTGCATGTCGATTGCAGGTGTACCAGGATAACAAGTTTGAATCTCTACCTTTATTTAGGGCATGTGTCTGTAACCTGTTATCAGAGAAATTGTGTTTGTCGAAGACAGAAAAAAAGTTAATTGCTGAGTTATACCTCAAAACAAAAGCGTCTAAAGTTACTGGCTTTTATGATTTATATGATTGTTTTCCACTGATATGCAAACTGTACAATGACAAATCTGATATGCATATTATCAACTTTTTTCAAAATCCATTTTCCGTTTACGAATCAGAGATTGAGAAGCTATCAAAAAAGGGATATTATGCAAAATATTGTGCTTTGGCTTTGTGTGTCATGTTAAACAACAGAATAAACGAAGACATTTTGATAGACGAAATAGACGAAGAAACATTAGCTGTCATTGAACACACATGTGAGGCATGTAGACTTGACAAAGGGACATCGAGACTTATATTGAAAGATGAACTCGATTCATTAATACATACATATATAAAAAAAGAACAAAATATTTATAAAAGTATACATGACAAATTATTTGACTTTCTTACTTTTCATTTTGGAAAGAAAATAATGCAATGCTTAATAAAGAATGCTCATAAGGGGTTAATAAATGAAAGATTTATATTAGAAAGACAAGCAGATTCTGACCAGTTTATAATAGTTGTGCCTCCGAAGTTCCATCAAATGTACATGCAAAGAATGATTAACGACTGGTCAAAGGGGATAGTAAATGAAGTATTTTGTAATACGAACATGAACATTCCTCAATTTAGAAACAGATTTTTATGTTTTTTGAATGGCCTGGATATATCCTTCCAGAGACAATTAGCACATACCTGTGACGTGGAGAACCAAGATACTGCACTGTTACTGTCTTGTTTTGATGGTGATATACCTATGATTCAATGGTGCTTTAAACATAATGTTGATTGTAATCAATATAGAAATGATAAGACAACTCCAATGGCGATAGCAGTACAACAAGGACATACAGAAATAGTAAGGATGTTGTTAGACAGAGGAGTAGATTATAATAAATGTAACAATGATGGTTGGTCACCTATAATGACTGCTTGTAGCAATGGTAATACAGATATAGTCAATGTTTTGTTAGAAAAAGGAGCAGATTATAACACATGTCACAATAATGGTTGGTCTCCTCTAATGATAGCTTGTGGATATGGGCATTCAAAAATAGTAAAAATGTTTTTAGACAAAGGCGTTAATTATAATACGTTTGACATTAATTATACTTCACCTCTAATGACTGCGTGTTACAATGGACACATAGATACAGTGAAAGTGTTGTTAGACAAAGGAGCAGATTGTAATAAACGTTCATGGAACGGAAATTCAGCTATACAGTTTGCTTCGAACAATGGGCATACTGAAATAGTGATTATGTTGTTAGAAAGAGGAGCAAATTATTACGATTGGTCACCTATGCAGTATGCTTGTCAATATGGAAATTCAGAAATAATGATGAAGTTATTAAAGAAGAGAACAGAACTTGATGAATGTAATGATGATGGTCGATCACCTTTAATTTTAACGTGTATAAATGGAAAAACAGAAATAGTAAGGATGTTGTTAGATAATGGAGCAGATTATAATAAATGTGACAATGATGACAGTTCATCTTTAATGTATGCCTGTAATAATGGACATAGAGAAATAGTAAGGATGTTGTTAGATAGAGGAGCAGATTATAATAAATGTGACAATAATGACAGTTCATCTTTAATGCGTGCCTGTAAAAATGGACATAGAGAAATAGTAAGAATGTTGTTAGATAGAGGCGCAGACTATAATAAATGTGACAAGAATGACAGTTCATCTTTAATGTGTGCCTGTAAAAATGGACATAGTGAAATAGTAAGGATGTTGTTAGATATAGGAGCAGATTATAATAAGCATATCAAAGATGACAGTTCACCATTAATGGAAGCCTGTAAAAATGGATATACAGAAATAGTAAGGATGTTGCTGGACAGAGGAGCAGATTATGACAAATGTAACAATGATGGGGAAACACCTTTAATGTTTGCCTATGGTAATGGATACACGAAACAAGAAAGTATGTTGTTAGATATAGATCCATATGATGCCTTATATTACCGATTTGAGATAATACCTTCAATGTTAAACTGTCATAATGAAAACACAGAAATAATTATGATGTTGTTAGAAAGAGGAGCAGATGTTAATAAATATAACAAAGATGAGAGCTCTTATTTAATGTTTGCCTGTAAATATGGACATACAGATATTGTGAGGATGTTGTTGGACAGAGGAGCAGATTATGACAAATGTAACAATGGTGAGTGTTCACCTTTAATGTTTGCCTGTGGTAATGGATACACGGAAATGGTAAGGATGTTACAGGAAAGAGGTAGAGCTAATACTTTATATAATAAATTTGAGATGATACTTTCAATGTATGACTGTCCTAATGAAAACACGGAAATAGTTAGGATGTTGTTAGATAAAGGAGCAGATTATAATAAATGTAATAAAGATGAGATGTCACCTTTAATGTTTGCCTGTAACAATAAGCACACAGAAATTGTAAGGTTATTGTTGGACAGAGGAGCAGATTATGATAAATGTAACGATGTTGGGTGTACATCTTTGATGTTTGCATGTGGTAATGGAAAAAGGGAAAAAAACAGGATATTGTTAGAAATGAATCCAGTAACAACTGTAGCTTACCGAAGTGATATAACACCTTCAACTTTTGCCTGTAATAATGAAAACACGGAAATAGTAAGGATGTTATTGGAGAGAGGAGCAGATTATAATAAATGTGACAATAAGACGGGTTCACCTTTGAGTTATGCCTGTCGTTCTGGATTCACGGAAATAGTAAAGATGTTATTAGACAGAGGAGCAGATGCTAATCAATATGACAAAAAATATTTTTCATCTTTGAAATATAAGGCTCGTATAAATGGAAATGCAGAAATAGAAACGATGTTGATTAACAGAAGAGCGAATCATAACTAATGTTTGTCAATCACCATTTTTGTTAGCGAATGGTTGTGTCTATAAAGAAATAGTGATAATGTTGTTAACGGTAGAGGATAACATTAATGATATAATAATGTCAAAAACGAAGTTTTGTTACCTGTTCTATATGCTCATGAAAATGGAAATATAGAAATAGTAAAGAAGTTGTTAAACAGAGTAACATATTTTGATAAATTTAACAATTATGTAAATTCACCGTTGAAGTTCGAATGCGATAATAGATAAATGAAAATTATGAAATATGCAAAATGGACAAAAAATGCGCGATTTCAGATTATATCAAAAATAACAAATTCGGTTGGTTACTTTGAATGTATGCTTGCGACAAATGACTAAAAGAACTTGTAGGATACTGTTGAACAGAGGATCATATTTAAATGAGAGTTCATATTTGATGTGATAAAGATAGGAGGTTACCTTTAATGTATATCTGTGATAATGAATACACACATATAGACAGTGAGATGTAAGAAAGAAGACATTTGATAAATATGACAACTATGGTTGTCGTTCTCTATAAAATTTTCATGGAGATACCAAATACAGGTAAACTAGGTATGGTATAAGACTGAGGAACAGATTATAAGAAACGAATTGAAAAGACTAGTATCCTGTAATGTATATTTGTTACAAAAGATATACAAAAATCGTAAGATACTTGTTGGACATTGTGGAACAGAGGCAGATTATAATGAAAAAGATAAACACATTTGGTCACAAACCATGTATACCTGTGACAAACAACATACAGCAAACATTGAGGATGTGTTTAGACCAAGGTTTGTTTAACGTGATAACTTAGATATATTTACTCTTTTCGAGTCTGTGAATGGCCAACGTCTTACATACATTCCAAGGATGTTTCTGACAGTGAAGGCCAAGTAGCTAGTATCAAATTGCTTAACTTTCAATTGCGATACAAAGTCATTTTGTTTTAGGATGAAGATTGTAATCTTTATTTAATAAGACAATTCAAGTGCATCACCTTGCATGGCATCTTGTTGCAATGACTTCTAGAGGGGTATCGATTTTTATACCGTCTTTTTGTCGTTATAAATATATTCAATATTTACAACAATAATTGTTCCTTTGTAGATTTGATTATTTCAGTTTTACAGATGAAAATCGTCCCATACTGTAGTTAATGTTATTTTTTCAATGAATGTAATTAATGTATGACTGATTAATAATTAAATGAGAGATAACGTAACCATAAACTACTCGAAACTTTTACCAAATGCATAGATGAATATATTTTTGGTTTTCTTTTTACTGTTTGGCTATACCTGTAAAATTCTTTAAAAACGGAATATCACATCATATTTTTCACAGAAACGGTGTTTATAAAAAAATCACGTGGATTTAGATACGATCAATGACAACACATTAATCAATTGATATGACATTTAAACGAAAACAAATCTGATTTTTTAGCTTCAAATTATAGCCCATTATGCGTCAGATTTTTTAATATTTGTTTTTTTTTATAATTATGTTTGTATTGCTACATGGAAAATTAATTAAAATAGAATATTTGCTTTTGAACATTTAAGTGTTTATTTTTTCTTGAACTGTTTAAAATGTAGATTTTGTTATTGTTTTATATAAAAAAAGAGAAAAACTTTAAAAAAATAAATTAAGATAATACAAAAATACACAAGTTTTTAATCTGAAATATGTACTACTTTCTGGTATGTGCTTTCTGGCCGGGCCCGAATTAGTGGTGTTACACTAGAAGCACAAAGAAGCATGTAGGCAAAGCCCATTTGTAAAAAATGATAGGCAAGAATACACAAAATAACATAGAACAATAACACAATGACGGGGTGTGCAGGTACTGAGTCATGTCAAATGTACATCAACCAAAACAGACCAAACAGTAAAAGTAATATTCTTAAAGACAAAAAAACTTGAGTTTCCTATACTGTACTTGTACTTTTTTCGCGGGTACTTATTTTCGCGAGTTGTGTATTTCAAACACGTTCCCGGGTATTTATTTTCGCGATTTTATAATTATTGCCTTTCAGCTGAAAGGTTTGATTTAGATTCGCATGTATTTATTTTCGCGATTATAAACCAACTGCGAAATTCGTGAAAAAAATAAACCGCGAAAATAAGTACAATTACAGGTTTAGCTCGCTATGAAATACAGTTTTTCTAAGACAATTAATTGCCTTTTTATGCAGACTTAAAAGGCAATTAATTGTCTTAGAAAAACTGTGAACAGTAAAAACGGAAAACTAATAGATTGCTTAGAACAGAATACAAAATACAACATATAAAACACCACAAAAATCCAGGTCAACAAATTAAATCTATGAACTGTCATATTACATCGATCTGCAAAGACCCAAATGCTTCTGTAGAAAATATTTTTTCTTTTTCTTTTAAGATATTTGTTAGCTATGTCCTTAGTATCCACTCAACTAAGCAAACTTTAACATTACAAAGATGTCCTTCCTATCTGACAAATAAGTTGTTGCCCAATAGATAAAGATTCCAACAAAACAACATCGTTATGTGTGTATATCACATTACGTTAACTACTTGACTTAACGGATTAATGTTCTTTAAGTATTGTTTGAGGTAAGCATATTACTCCTGATTGAACTTATATTCTCGCTTCAACATTGCTAGAAAATAAAAATAAAACTATTTTTATTTACGTCCATTTCCCACCACAATATTCAAATTTTAGATATAAACATGAAATAGTTCTTGAGAAAAAAATCGATATTTTCAGAAAAAAAAATAACTTCCAAAGAAAAAAAAAGGTTCCAAGTTTTGATAGAAGAAATGAGTCGATGCTACCATTATCCTTCAACATCAAGTTCACCATTACAGATGATGTTACCTCATTATGTTAAGTTTGTCTCTTATCATGACTTTCAAACTCTTGACAAGAGGGTCGGTTGAAAACAAAACTTTACGACCAAAGATGTCTTTCAGCTTCCATTTTTGCACGTTCCATTTCTATATAGAAATAACACTATAATCCATAGCCCTTTTTATGTTATATTAAATACTGCAATTCCAAGCATTCATAACGATGTTGCCTTACGTTTAAATAAAGCAATAGTCATTTCATAGTCAAACCTATTTCTCATACCTTTAAATGCATATAAGGGCAATAGTTTCGAAAAATCGGTAGTACAAAAACATGTACTTCTAGTCTCAGCTACGGGGCACATTTTCCTCATGTGTTCATTTCACATATCTTTTTATTATCCAAAAGAAAATTTTAAAAAGTGTTCTACAGAAATTCAAAAATTGTAAGCTTACATTTGATACCAAGAGTACACAAAAGAGGGACGAAAGATACCAAAGGGACAGTCAAACTCATAAATCTAAAAAAAAAATGACAACGCCATGGCTAAAAATGAAAAAGACAAACAGAAAAACAATAGTACACATGACACAACATAGAAAACTAAAGAATAAATAACACGAACCCCACCAAAAACTAGGGGTGATATCAGGTGCTCCGGAAGGGTAATCCGATCCTGCTCTACATGTGGCACCCGTCGTGTTGCTTATGTGATTACAAATCCGGTAAATAGTCTAATATTTTACATTTTGACAAAGTAATAGCTATGCGCAGGAATTTATTTGTTTAAACTAAAATTTACTTTTTAATAGATGTTCTTTTTGACCGAGCCATTTAGTGGTTCTATACCTGTAGAAACATTCAAGCAGCGCCTACAAATGGAGTATATATCCCAGTTGATACGATATTCCAGGGCTTGTTCTTCCCATATAGACCAGCGGTAGAATCAAAAAAAATTTTTTTTTAATGCACCCACCGAACACACGGCTAAATTATATATCATTGAAAAGATAAAATTGTTGACTTTAATATTAATGATGCCGTAAGCATGAGAAGTGGTCGGAATTTTGCATAATTGAGGTCAAAGGTCAACAATTGAATATTACAAAATTTAGTCTTTACTGTCTATTTTGGGCTAAACTTAGGAACATAAAACATATTAAACAATCAGGGGATAATATTTCATTCAAAATATATGGAGCCTGTTGGGCATACCATTTTTTTTTCTAAACACGTCATTTTTAACGTTAAAATTGACGTTTTTCGTTATATGATACATTTTGTTTATTTATGACTTCATTTAGTTTCTATACAAGGATGACCTTGAACTTTGGTAATATTTTTTTTCCATAAAAATGAAGTCTTAAGACGACTTGCTACTGTACAAAAGTTTAAAGTCAGGTAAAGGGGGATACAAGTTAATTTCATTGATTTCAGTTTCAATGGTCATGGTGGTTATTTCAGTAAATTTTTTACCTTTTTTTTGCAGACAAAAGCTGTCATTAATATTTTTGTTGTACAATCAAAATGTATTCATATAAGGTTTATAAAATATGTTAGCATCATATCAACGTTTTTTTGACGTTTTTTAACATTAGGAATGCCCGATCGTCCTATCATAATAAACGGAAATAGCTTCAGTGTCAAAGTAAACTAAACGTATTTTAAATCAACAGAAAAAGTGGACAAAAACTAAAAGCAAAACAAGTTAATATATGAATTAGCATTAATAAGACGTAAATAGGCCGGGTAATCAAGAATCATCATCATCATCTATATCTGCCAGTTGTGTATTGATGTTTTTACAAAGGTCTGATGCTTGACATTGACACAGTTCAGTACAGGACAAATTCTGTTCAAAACACACACAACTTTTACTGCAAACTGATTTTCCTTTGCATGTGCACACCAAATCTTGAAGGAAGTCAGATGACATTTGACCTTCAAACAAGACAGGTTCAAGACCACACTTTCCTTCTTTCCAACCAAACTGTAGAGGCGATCCAATAGCAGGCTTGGCGATATGTGCAGTCATCCAGATTTTGGTTTGGAAAGAAGACCTAAGGACGTGCTGTTTGAAAGATGCTTCACAAGGAGGGAGTCGGACCAAGCTAGAATCTTTACATGTGGCTAATTTCACCCGGAAACTGTTCAGATTATTATGGCAGCGTTTGGACTTTCCTTTAGGATCATAAAGCCTAGTTACGAGTTTTCGACTGACGGCTACCGAATCTTTTATATCTAATAAAGATATCTGGGACAAGTCATTGAAATGAACAGGCGTTTCTTTTAGTGCCTTTAGCATGGATTTCTTGCCTATGCCAAATAAAGACGATGTAGTATCACATCCTGTAATAGCGTGTGCAGCTGGTAGGATTTTACACAAAACTGAATTTAACGACCCACACAGCTCATGAACAGGAATGTAACGCCGACAATCCTTAATGCTGGTGATCATTCCTAGTTGAAACCACAATTCAGATATATGAGTCATCTGTGGGAAATAATGTATTAAAAGTACTAGCACGTCCGTATCCGGAGACTTTACAATAATGCGACAGGTTACATCGTTTTCCCTGTACAGTTTGTCAGCATTCAATGCATGCAGAATAATACGTGTATCTGCCTCTTCTTGTGTACTTGACAATTCACTGCAATCTGATATTATACCTTTGGGACTTATTATTTTCACTATTTCTGGATTGGGAAATGATCCAGCAAGGTACAGTTTTTGTCCATCCATTAGACAACTATTTTCTTTCATATATTGCAAAGTGAATTCACCAAGAAACTTTATAAGTGACTGCTTGTTTTCACCTGAACTAAGAAATTTTTTCCAGTCTGGAATGATTCTTCCTTCGATTACCTGAAACACTTTTGGATTGAAAAATGACTTTGATCGACTTTCCCGTTCAGAGCTTTTAATGTAATTTTGAATGTCATATCTATCAAAAATGTCAGCAACCACTGAAGCATATTGAAAGCAAGCAACCTGATTGCGGACAAAATCTAAAGCCAATTCACCAAATGTTTTAAACCTTTTTGCATTGATAGATTGCAATAATGCCATGCCATCTCTTATATGAGTGGTTCGGGATATATCGAATATTGGAAGGATTTGACAGACTACTAAATCCTGTTCCAGTATGTGAGCTAAATCTGCCTTGCAAGTCTTGCGCATTGTACCATCGTCATGGAACATGGATGTTGGGATTGGGCCAATTGGATAGGACAGAACTTTTTCAACTGTTACATCCTCTCGACAATTTGCCAAAGCCAAGGCACGCCTAAAAACTAACTCTGGGTTGATATACACATTAACTGTGTCACCAGAACGACACTTTAGTTTAGTTTTTTTCGTCATATCCTCGAAAGACTTTAGTTTAGATCTTGATATCGGGTTATAGAAACTTCGAGACTGTCCATTCGACAAAGAACCATCAACAAAGGATTTAACCCTTTGTGTGCCCTCATTAATAGAATTCAATAAAGAATCTTGAACTTCTTTAGATGCGTGCATCCCAGTTGAAATGTTTATGAGAGGAACTGGATGTAAGGTAACATCAAAAGGATCTGTCATTTTGTTGATGATATGATCTATCAAATCACTAACCTGTTGGTTATCTCATGTCATTGCTGCTGGTTTCATTTCCTCGTGAGATAAATCACTCTCTATGGACAAACCAGCACTATTACGCATTTCTGAACCGAAATGACCGAGAACATGTCTCGTTAATGTCCATCTAATCAAAGCAGATTTTTTGCGGGTTAATCCAACAATCCCCCCATGCCCTTTAGAGTCTTTTATAATGGTTTTTTCGGTGGCCATGTCACTCCAAATGCCGTTAAAAGTTCCCTTTTTTTGGTGAATTGCAAATTCACCAGAATCAAATGCTGATTCAACTTTATGGGGGATATCAAGCATATCAAGAATATAAACCGGGGTCCATCTGGAGTAATTTGTTCTGTTGGTTATGAAGAAGTATGGCAGCATATCAGTAGTAGTAGTATGTAAATGCAATGACCACAAACCCTCCCGTTCTGCACGAATGTTTTGGAGCATTACTTCAACCGCGTTCAGGAACATATCCCAGTACTTAAATGTCGGGGACTCGAGATATCCCCAGTTCCTGAATCTAACTGTTAATGGTAATACATGGGTGGTGTACTGAATCGTTAACTCGTTAAGTACATCTTTGTAAGATTCCGATTCATCTGAAAACTTTGCTTGACATTTGGACAGCATCACCCATACATCCTTTGGTATTGCATCAATACCATCATTTTCCTCACACCATTTGAAAAACGAAGCAAACCATAACGATCGTAATGCTTCATATACGAGTGTTAAACCTCAAACTGATCGGTTAAACTGTTTCCCTAAGAGCATCTGGTCAACAGTGCATCCGGCATAAACACCAGAATCAACCATAAGATCCCAAAGACCTCCATCTGCCCACAATTTGCCAATACAAGCTATAAAACAAGAAAGTGTGTGAAATCCACCAAGCCTCAAAATATGGGATTGAAAAACTTCCGGCATTGACAATTTCACTTGCTGTGATACTGCGTAAAGTTGTTGATCAAACGTCTGTATTGCAAAGTCCTGTCCTACTTCTTTTGACATGTCCATACATTTCTTCATTGTTGTATAAACGGTTGACATATCGCTTGGCTTCGAGTCAACAACTGGTGCATATGTAACAAGTGTCCGACAAGGAAGTGATTCTGAGACTAGGCCATTAAACCCAGTCCAGAAGGGGATTGCTTGTTTAATTTGTTCTGGAAGTTCCATTGGAAATTTAATTACTTCTCTGAACAGAAGTCACAGCAAAACCCAAAGTCTAAAGAAGCTTCACATCTTTCTGAACAAGATTGTATATCACTATATGCATTTTCACGACGGGGAGGCTCAGGACGCTCTTTTGGCTTGTTGAATGGTACACAGTTTATCAAAGACATTGTCTGCTCGTCGACTGGTAGAGATTTTTCCTGTCCTCGTTTAACTTTAACCTGTTCAGCATGTACAGCGCTTGAATCTGTCATTTCAGTCTGCATTTGGAAAACAGCTCTAGCCATAGAATGGAAAGTATCCTTGCCATCCACCGTTTCCGTGTTTATGTCAATGTTATCTGATCCTTCCTGGATAAGACAACCATTGGAAGACAGCGGTACAATACCGTTTGGAACATACACGCTATTTTTGATCCTTTCAATTTCATGACTTGATAAGAGTGTTAGGTAACGCCTAACCTCATCATACGAACTGCAAAACCCATGAGCATTTAATGTTTCAACTAATTGTTTTGATCCAAATTCGTGATACAATTGTAATGCAAGACCAATTTGAAATGGAGTGATAACATTAGTACTCATTGAAACTATGCTTTCTGTAAGCGACATACATTTTCGCATTTTTTCTACGGTAGTATGACATTTCATCTATTAACCAACAAATAAATTTGGTCAGGTTTGGGGGCATTGATTGAATTGACAACGGCAGAGAACATTCGGAAGGTGTTGGGTAATAATCATTGTTTAGATCAAGGCTATGTATATCACGCCTTAAAATATTGGCAGCAGTGTGTAAAATCTGTTCTTCACTTGTTGTATTTTTGGAACTTCCAATTTCCAAATCTAACTGTGCTATTTTGAGTTCGGATTTTAGCTGACTTGCAGATTTGATTGCGTCACCGATAGATATAGAGCTGCTGAACATGATATTTGATTTACCCTGGCCTTGTTGTGGTTGTATGACAATTGAATCGCCGTAATAACTCATTAACCTATTTTGCAATTTATATGTGGTGTATTTGTCGGCATAGTCCTGTGGAAGCAAGAAACGAAATTTCTCAAGCAAGTTGGACATCATAAAAGCCTTATGCTTTACCATCAGGTCTGAATTAATTTCTGATACCAACTTCACAAATGCAGTATCGTGGTCAGAAGATTCTGCTTTTACTTTTTGGGGTGTTTTCAGTAGATATTTAGTTATACAGGCCGAATGATAAAGGGCATTTTCAGTAAAATTTTCATGTAAAACCGTTGACTCAATTTCATGATCCGAATTAATTCCAGCTGCCTCAAGTATATTCTTAATTCTGTCTTCTGATTCCACTTTGTGCAATTTAGCATCTTTTTTGTAAGTTTTGTTCTTACAAAAAATACAGGAATACCACTCTGATCGAGTTGTGATTCTAGATGTGCTTGCAGCAGGTGAAAAAATGCAAGCACCACCTATATTCTCCTCCGTTTCCATAAAATCTTGTTTATAACAAAATAGATTCTGCTTACTGGTGTAAGATTTACAACAAGATCTATGGTATTTAACATCAATATTTTCCGAAAAAAATTGATTAATAGAAGACAACTCCTCTACAATCTTCAAATAGATCTCATCTTTCCGTAGTTTAGTAGCTTCAATAAAACTAACTTTGCCCTTGTCAGTGAAAATATATAATTTTCTCGGGCTTTTATTCTGACAAATTATGCATTCCTGCCAATCTAAGGAAGACTTCCCTCTCTTTGCACTTGTTGGGGTAAGTTTTAAAGGACTACCGAACTGTGACATTATCCGGAAAATTTTCACAACAGATCCGGAATAATTTTTAAGCGATTACTTAACACAATGTAAACAATGATAAAAAACCAATATATTACCACTCTGGGTATTAAAAATAACAAAAAAAAACAACAATGAAATCAACAACAAAGCAAATATAAAACTAGTGTAAAGACAAATATAACCCCTAAAACTGATATTAATCAAACAATTTCAATGTGAAATGCTAATCGACATTTGGCTTGTACAGTGATAGAACTGAACGGAGTGAGGATTAAACAAAAATAAACGTCCCGGACCGTAATTCCGGAATTAAATAAATGTGTAACAGATTGAGGTGTTCTATTAAAAATTTCTTGTTAATCGAATAAGAAATGTTACAAACGAAAGTTGTTTTGTATAAAGTAAATATCGAAGTGTATATTTATGCCAAATAAACACAAATGAAGTGTTTTATAATTATCCTGTTATTAACGAAAACCGGTGAAAATCGTGTTAATCACAACTACTGAAGTAAAACGGTTTTTAAAATGTTAATGGTAAATATTTTTAAAACAATTATTGACTATTTTTATCGTCAGTGATATATTCTTACATTATCAATTTAAAAAATAGCCTTAATATTGTGATTCGTAATAATAATTAACATTTTAGTGTATCAGTGATTTTTTTTAAAAACACTACATAACGCTCTAAAAAGTCATTTTTACGGAAATTCGACCATACGATTTTCTTACGGCATGTTTAAAATATAAGTTTAACATGTATTCTTTCATTTAAAAAAAAATTCAGGTGTGTGTTCTTTGGGTGCATTACACTCCTTAACTAAGCGTCTTTTCAGATTTCGCCGCTGCACTAATAATGATTTCTTTGAAAGAGGCAAGGAAATTGTTGAAACAAGATCTAGAGTTTCAAGGGATTGATATGAAATCTTCCCTTCATAATTTTTTCGGAAACCATCTCGAACTGGTTGACCATTACGGAACAAACAGATGCGGACGGATATATTCCAGCTGTCGTAACTACAACCACGTGCTCTATTTTCCGAATGTGACTTAAATAAGACATTTTACCGGGTTTGTACTTTCTTTAGCGCTGATTGTCACAAGAGAATTAGGAACTGCTTGCTCTTCCGGAGCTTTATGTCTACATTTGTAGGCCATATATAGATTAGGTGGGCAGAATATGAAGCAGGAGTGTGATTATGCGAGAACAAAATCGTTAGACCGAAGTTACCAAGAGATACTGTTAGAGATCAAGCATTCAAATGAAGCGATACGGGAATTGAATAATTCAGTTGAGTGTTTGCAAAAGTCAAGTAAAGATACAGTTCCCTGTAATATTAGAGGTAAATCTTTGTTTTTAGGTCGAAGGATGTGTTGTATTCTTCCTTCTCTCAAAGAGCTATTTTATCTGTGAAATATATTATGAATTCAAATAAACACTGGAAAGTCTTTTGTGTCAGTATTATATAATGTCAGATGTATTTCAACTCAAGCCACCTAGATGTTAATGTTTAAGTGAGTTTTGGGGGTAACTTGAATGTTTCGTAAGAATTTCAATCTATGTTTACAGTCAAAACTGGAAGCCGTTGGTGATACCCTTGAAGTCAGGCATGCTAATTATTTAATTCATCTGACAAAAATCAAGAAAAGAGTAAATAAGAAGTTTATTTATTTGACGCTGTAAAGGATCTTTTTTATTTACTTTTATACTGAATCTATTAAATTGTGACAGTAGTTATGCTAGCAGATACAGTCATCTGCATGATCATTTTGAATAGTACGTCCAAACAAGTGATAATAGAGAATATGTCAAAGGGATACAACCCGACAAAATACAGTCCAAAGCCACCAATGAGTCTACTATATATTAGATTTATGAATAACATTTCTTTTAATTACCAAACGTGACTTGTTCCCGATTGTGACTGTTTAGCTGAGTGTGAACTCGCATGCTATAAGACGTGTTACGGTACTTTTCTATCCCAAATTTATGTATTTAGTTTTGATGCTATTTGTAATTCTCATCGGATTTTGTCAAATGTCTTGACATCTTTTCGGTTATATTCATGTGTTATGTTAAAGAAAATTAATCACCGCCTTCATTTGTTAGATTCGATTGTGTTCAACGTAATTTGTACGATTTATTACGGTTGCAGTTTGATTCTGAATTAACCGGACATAGAATATAGGTAATTGTCTAATTGCCACCTCAGTTTGATACTAATAAGTATTGCAATTTTCATATATTTAAATTATTTATTGTGTACATATATCGTTACTCGAAGCGATACAGCGTCCTCGTAAGAAAGATCATTTACCTATATCCAGATGTGTTATATATTATTTTTTTAAGGAATATAGAAATATGATAGTGTGACGGAAGTTCATTCTCAAGATTAAGTGTGAAGTTGTAGTCATATCAACTTGAAACGTAGTTGTGAAGTGATTTGTTTCTACTATTGTGTACTAATTTCACAACTACAAGCACATGGGGAGATTTTAGTGTGAACAGGACATTGTGTTCTATGAACAACAATTTTTGTTTTGGAAATCAGTGAAATAGCGTGTAACTCAGTCTTTGTATACTTTCTCACCTCTCTCAGAACTTCTTTGTCAAGTATAATTTTTCGCTATTTGACATGGCGTTTTCAGTTTATCTCGACCTATGAATTTTGAAGTCTACTAACATTCAAATCATCGGCCTTAGTATAACATTCATGTGTTTTTTAGAAAGGTCCAAGGAAATACCATTTCCTATTTAAAAAATATACTTGTGCCAAAAAGATATATCCTCATAATGTACAATTTATTAATGTCAATGTACATAGTGAACTCCACTAAGCATACACTGGGACATTGATTATTCAATGTGAAAGTCGGTTTCCGGACACAGTTTCTGTATTAAACGAGCGGAGAAAGATAGCAGATGGACATTTACACTCATCAGTCGAAAATAAACTGAAAACACCATAGCTTACAAAGTAAGAAAAAAAAGCTACAGAAAACAATAGTTAACAAAACACAACACATAAAAATTAGGACAATTGAATGCATGAACCCCTATAAAAACGATGGTGATGTCAAATAATAAATTTCTATTCACAATAATGGGTTTATCACATAGATATTCTTTTTATGAAGTCATACATTTCACGGGAAATCGTAGTCTTTCACATCAAAAACCTTTTGTATGGCTCCGTATGCACATTACCCACCATCTTATTCATATTTAGTGGTAAAAAAATCATTAACGTGCATTTAATATACATTAAACTCACAGGTGGCGCTCGAATCAAAACAGTTGAGGTCAAAATCTATACGAATTTAAAGAGCATTAATAAAGAAAATTACAGAAAGTTGTGCCAAACGTGGATTAAGGATGTATACCTCTGATGAGCTTGGGTTAAAATACCTGTAGGAAAATAACTTTCACTTAAAATTAAGTGGACCAATCTGATAACATTTAACATAACAAATTGACCAATGAAATAAACAGGATTGGTTAAAAAAATTGAAAATTTTGTTACTCAAAAATTACTTATTGCAAGTACTTTATTTGTTCACAGAGATTCGTTTCATTATTATAGTATTTTTTACAGTAATTTATATTTTCCACTTGTATCCCTTGTTTGGAAATAATTTGATTACAAGATTTCATCAGAAACATCAGAGGAATCCATCCTTTATTTATCTGTTCTTGTAGGCGGACAAACATAAGTGTTGGCATAGTTATATATCATATAAACAGGAAATTACACAACATGAGTAATAATATTTTATGTCAATACAGAAATGTTGACTACTAGTTTGATGCGTCACATGAGAGTTTCATCTACATGTCGTTTTATATAGATTAGGCCGTTGGTTTCCTAATTGAATTGTTTTACACCAGTCATTTTATAGCTTGCTGTTTGTTCGGTGTGAGCCAGGGCTCCTTGTTGAACGCCCTACTTTGACCTCTAATTGTTTATTTTAACACATGGTGACTTGAATGGTGAGATGTCTCATTGGCACTCATGCCACTTCTTATTTTTATTTAAAGTTCCACAGATGATGGATATTAAATGTCTCAGATGGTTTTTTTTTATATTTCACCCCAAATAAAACAGATTATTGAAGACTGGAAGCAAAATGATTGGATGTTTATAAACACCAGAGCTGCAAAGCATATACTAAAATGTATAATGACGAACAGTTGTGTAACAATTACAGCTAGCTCTGGTGTAGGGAAAACAGCCACTCTTCGACATGTAGCTTTACAGATGTCCAATGAGGGATATGATGTTTTGCTTATAACAGATCCCGGTGACATTGTCAAATTTTACAATCCAAATCAGAAAACATTATTTGTTATTGATGATTTGTGTGGAAACTATTCTTTAAACCATACTGACATAAAAATTTGGGAACCTGTCATAGAACGGTTAAAAGTGATACTTCAAAAACAAGCTGCAAAAGTTATTGCTGCATGCCGTTTACAGCTGTACCAAGATTATAAGTTTGAATCTTTATCCATTTTTAAATCGTGTGTGTGTAACCTTTTATCAGAAAATATGAGTTTGTCAAATAAATAAAGGCAACAGTAGTATACCGCTGTTCAAAACTCATAAATCCATGGACAAAAAACAAAATCGGGATAACAAACTAAAACCGAGGGAAACGCATTAAATATAAGAGGAGAACAACGACATAACACTAAAATGTAACACACATAGACAAAATCCCACGAGAATAATATATATAACATCAAAACCAAATACATGAGTTTGGGATAGACAAGTACCGTGACACGTCTTATCGCAATGTGAATTTACACTCAAAAATAAGAGAAAACAAACGACACAACGTTATAATGGAATACACACAGAAACGAACTATAATATAACAATGACCATCAAACTGAAAAACACATGATAGCTGAGTTATATCTTAAAAGTGAAGCTCCTAAAATTTCTGAATTTTATGATCTATATGAGTGTTTTCCACTTATATGCAAACTATATCATGATAAACCTAATTTGAATATTACACATTTTTTCCAAAACCCATTTTCAGTTTATGAAGCAGAGATTGAGATACTACAAAAGAAAGGATGTTATGCAAAGTACGGTGCTTTGGCCATATGCATTATGTTTAACAACAGATTGCAGGATAGATTTCTGACAGAAGACTTGGATATGAAAACAAGAATTATTTTTGAGAACACTTGTGAAGCATGTAGATTAGAAAGAGGAACATCAAGACTACTTCTAAAAGATGAACTTGATTCACTCATAAACACATTCATAAAGAAAGAAGGAAATGAATACAAAATTATTCATGATAAAGTATTTGACTTTCTTACCTTTCATTTTGGACATAAAATAATGCAATGCTTAATTAAGAATGCTGACAGTGGTTTGATTATGGAAAGATTTTTATTAGAAAGACAGAATGATATGGATCAGTTTATAATAATTGTTCCTCCCGAATATCATCAAATGTACATAGATAGAATGATAGAGGATTGGTCAAAGGGTATAGTGAATGATGTATTCTGTAATATTAATATGACAATTCCAGCCTTTCGGCATTTGTTTCTTTCTCAATTGGATCAACTTAATACATCCTATCAGAGACAATTAGCACACATTAAGGATTTACATAACAATAATAATGCACTATTGATGTCTTGTTTTTATGGTGATATTCCAATCATTTATTGGTGTTTAAAACATTGTGTTGATATTAATCAACATGATAATAATAATTCAACACCATTGCTTGAGGCTGCTGGTGAAGGACACACAGAAATAGTTACAATGTTATTAGAAAGAGAAGCAGATTTTAATAAAAGAGACAAAGACGGATGGTCACCACTAATGAGTGCTTGTGAAAAAGGACACACTGAAATATCAAAGATTTTGTTAGAGAAAGGAGCAGATGTCAATAGATGTGACAATTATGATTGGTCTTCTGTAATGTTTGCTTGTTACAATGGACATAAAGAAATAGTTAAGATGTTGCTAGACAAGGGCGTTATTTACAATAAATGCGATAGAGATGGTATGTCACCTGTAATGTGTTTTTGTAATAATGGACATACAGCAATAGTGAAAATGTTATTAGATAGAGGAGTAAATTATGATACATGTGACAACAATGGTTTCTCACCTTTAATGTTTGCTTGTAGCAGCGGACATACAGAAATAGTAAAGTTATTGTTAAATAAAGGAGCCGATTATAATATATGTAATATTAATGGTTGTTCAACTATGGTGTCTGCTTGTAACAACGGAAACACGGAAATTGTCAAGATCTTGTTGGACAAAGGAGCCGATTATAGTAAATGTGACAACAACAATTGGGCACCTATTACGTATGCCTGTTATAACGGACACAATGAAATACTCAAAATGCTGTTAGATAAAGGAGCAGATATAAATAAATGTACCAGTAATAATTGTTCACCTGTTATGTTTGCTTGTAACAACGGAAACACAGACATGGTGGCGATGTTGTTAGAGAAAGGAGCAAATTGTAATAAATTTAACAAAAAAGGTGTGTCTCCTTTATTGGTTGCTTGTTACAACGGACATACCGTAATAGTTAATATGCTGGTAGACAGAGGTGTAGATTTTGATAAATGTAGACATAATGGTTTGTCACCTATTATGTGTGCTTGTAACAAAGGTTATTCTGAAATAGTAAAACTGTTGTTGAAAATTGGATCAGATTATAATAAATGTAACAATCTGGGTTTGTCATCATTGATGTGTGCTTGTGACAATGGACATTCACACATAGTGAGGATTTTACTGGACAAAGGTGCAGATTACAATAAATGTTCTAAAGATGGCTCGTCACCTTTAATATGTGCTTGTAAAATAGGACACACAGAAATTGTAAGGATGTTGTTGGACAAAGGAGCATTATATAATAAATGTACCAACAATGGGATGTCACCGTTATTATATGCGTGTAACAGTGGAAATTCTGAAATAGTCAAGATGCTGTTAGAAAAGGGGGCAGAATATGATAGATGTGACAACAATGATTGGTCACCTGTAATGAGTGCGTGTATAAACGGACATATAGAAATAGTTAAAATTTTGTTACACATAGTATCAGATTATAATAAAAGTGACAAAAATGGTTCGTCACCTTTAATGTGTGCTTGTTACAAAGGACACACAGAAATTATAAAGATGTTGTTGGACAAAGGAGCATTCTATAATAAATGTAGCAACAATGGGTTGTCAGCAATATTATGTGCGTGTGACAGTGGAAATGCAGAAATAGTCAAGATGCTGTTAGACAGAGGAGCAGATTATAATACATTTGACCACAATGATATGTCACCTTTACTGATTGCGTGTAACAACGGACATATAGAACTAGTTAAAATGTTGTTCGACATGTACATAGGATTAGATTATAATAAAAGTGAAAAAAATGGTTGGTCACCTTTAATGTGTGCTTGTTACATAGGACACGCAGAAATTGTAAAGATGTTGTTGGACAAAGGAGCATTTTATAATAAATGTAGCAACAATGGGATGTCACCAATATTATGTGCGTGTAACAGTGGAAATGCAGAAATAGTCAAGATGCTGTTAGACAGAGGAGCAGATTATACAAAATGTAACAACAATTCCTGGTCACCATTAATGTACGGTTGTGCCATGGGACATACAGAAATAGCAAGAATATTGGTAGACAAAGGAGCGGATTACAATGGTCATGATAATTATGGTTGTTCCCCACTTATGAGTGCTTGTAACAATGGACATTCAGAAATAGTTAAAATGCTGCTTGACAAAGGAGCAGATTGTAATAAATTTAATAATAATGGTTGGACACCTTTGGTGAGCGCTTGTAGCAATGGACATACAGAAATTGTTAAAATGTTGCGAGACAAAGGAGCAGATTCTAAAATATTTAACAACAATATTTGGTCATCTGTGATGATTTCAAATTACACCGAAATAACAGACAATAATTTGTCACCTGTTTCCTATGTTCCTAACAAAGGATACACAGAAATAGTTAGTATATTGTTAGACAAAGGTGTAGATTATAATGCATGTTGCAACAACGGCTGGTCGCCTGTATTGGTTGCTTGTTATAATGGTCTTGACGAAATAGTGCAGTTGTTACTAAAGAGAGGAGCAGATTATAATAAACGTAACAACGATAATTTGTCACCTATAGCGTGCGCTTGTAACAGAGGGCATGAAAAAATTGTGAGAATGCTGTTAGTAAAAGGAGAAGATTATGATAAATATGACAATATTGATTGGTCATATGTAATGATAACTGGGAAATATGATCATACAGATGAAATACAAAAGTTGTTAGACAATGCAGTATATTATGATGAATGTAACAATTATACCTGGTCACCTATAATATGTGCTTGTCACAGAGGACATAAAAAACGAGTAGGTTTGCTGTTGGACGCAGGAGCAGATTCTAATACATGTAGCCACTACGGTTGGTCACCTGTAATGCATGCTTGTAACGAAGGACACGTAGAAATCGTTAAGAATTTGTTGGACAAAGGAGCAGATTATAATAAATGTGACATCAATGATCGGTCACCTCTAATGTGCGCTTGTTATGTAGGGCATACAGATATAGTTCAGATTTTGTTAAACAAAGGGGTAGATTATAATAAATGTGACAACAATAATGTGTCACCTCTAATGTGTTCGTGTAACAAAGGACATACAGATATAGTGAACATGTTATTATATAAAGGAGCAGATTTACATAAATGTGACAACAATGACTGGTCACCTATTATGTGTGCTTGTAACATGGGACATCGAGAAACAGTAAAGTTTTTCTTAGACAGAGGAGCCGACTTTGATAAATGTAACATTAATGGTTGGTCTCCTATAATGTTTGCTTGTTACAACGGAAACACTGAAATTGTAAAGATGTTGTTGGACAAAGGAGCAAATTATATTAAATGCAACAAAAAAGGTGTGTCACCTTTTATGCTGGCTTGTAACAAAGGACATACAGAAATAGTCAAGATATTTTTGAACAGAGGAGTAGATTATGATAAATGTAACAAAAAAGGTGTGTCACCTATAATGGTTGCGTGTTACAACGGACATGCAGACATAATGTTCATGTTGTTAGACAAAGGGGCAGATTTTAATAAATGTAGAAATAATGGTTGGTCACTCATATTGTTTGCTTGCGGCAAAGGATATACAGAAGTAGTTCAGATATTGCTAGATAATGGAGTAGATTATAATAAATGTAGCAACAATGGTTTGTCACCTATCATGAATGCTTGTGACAAAGGGCATACAGAAATAGTAGTCATGCTGTTGGAAAAATGCGTAGATTATAGCAAATGTTACAAAGATGGTGTATCGCCTTTAATGTTTGCTTGTAACAGAGGACATACACGAATAGTTAAAATATTGTTGGACAGAGGAGTCAATTGCAATAAATGTGATAATGATGGCAGGTCACCTATTACTAAAGCTTGCGCAAAAGGATATACAGAAATTGTAAAGATGTTGATAGACAGAGGGGTAGATTATAATAAATGTGATCGTAATGATTGGTCACCTTTAATGTTTGCTTGTGATAATGGATATATAGACGTAGTAAGGATGTTGTTAGATGCAGGAGCAGATTATAATAAATCTAGCAACAACGGTTTGTCACCTATATTGTATGCTTGTAAAAATGGACATACAGAAATGGTTAAAATGTTGATAGATATAGGCGCAGATTATAATGAATGTGTCTGTAATGTTTGGTCACCTTTAATGTTTGCTTGTATGTACGGACGTGAGGAAATAGTTAATATGTTGATAGGTATAGAAGCAGATTGTGATAAATGTAATAAATACGGGCAGTCACCTTTAATGTTTGCTTGTGATTATGGTCAGACAAAAATAGTCAGTGTCCTGTTAGATAGAGGAGCAGAATATAATGCATATAATTATAACCACAAGTCACCTTTAATGTTTGCTTGTGATAAAGGATATACAGAAATAGTAAAGATGTTATTAGACAGAGGAGCAGATTATGATAAATGTAATAAATACGGACAGTCACCTTTAATGTTTGCTTGTGATAAAGGATATACAGAAATAGTAAAGATGTTATTAGACAGAGGAGCAGATTATAATGAATATAATATAATTATAACCACCAATCACCTTTGATGTTTGCTTGTAGGAGTGGATTTACAGAAATAGTAAAGATATTATTAGACAGAGGAGCAGATTATAATAAATGTGATAATGCTGGTTATTCACCTTTAATGTTTGCTTGTAGGAGTGGATTGACAGAAATAGTAAAGATGTTATTAGACAGAGGAGCAGATTATGATAAATGTAATAAATACGGACAGTCACCTTTAATGTTTGCTTGTGATAAAGGATACACAGAAATAGTAAAGATGTTATTAGACAGAGGAGCAGATTATAATGAATATAATTATAACCACCAATCACCTTTGATGTTTGCTTGTAGGAGTGGATTTACAGAAATAGTAAAGATATTATTAGACAGAGGAGCAGATTATAATAAATGTGATAATGATGGTTATTCACCTTTAATGTTAGCTTGTCAACGTAGTAATATAGTGGAATTATTATGTTAACAGTAGAATATCACGAGTACAAAGTGTTGGTCACCAGGAGTGAATGTATTTCCAAAGAACAAACAGAAAAAGTACAGATGCAGTGGGGCATAAAAGTAAATCACTAGCATTTCCAAAATAATGTTGAGTCAGTTGATATATCTGCTTGCCAGTGAAGATATTCACAAAATTGAAAAGGAGATCTAACAATTGAAAATATGCTAAATAAACTAATCATATATATATATATATATATACCAGGATTAAAATTTGATATATTTGCAAAATATATCATCCTGATCAACCAGAATTTAGCCATTTCAATAATAGAACAAATTCCACAAAGTTGGCATGAATAAATATGCCATAAATGTTTATTAAAAGGTCACTTTATGCAAAATTGCCCTTATGACTGTGTGTGCCAGTCGTGTCATCAAAGTCGCCATAAAATGATGGATTGTAAAACACGACCTCTCTTAAAATGAGAACGTCCAAGAAAATGAAATAAATGAAGTTAGTGATAATACTGACAAAATGAAAAACACCATTACATCAGAAACAGATGAAAAAAAATGTAACAGATTGTTGACAATGATGTTAAAAAAAACCAACGATGTCTCAACAGTCCATGGACAAATTTGTTTAAACACCTTCACCTTCAAGATAAGACCAGGTCCAAAAGCGATAATACCGCCTACTTGTTTGATTTTCTTACTATTTTGATCTGAGCTTCACTGATGAGTCTTATGTAGATGAAACGCGCGTCTGGCGTATCACATTAAAAGCCTGGAATTTTTTTAAACTATCTACACCATCAGAAAGAGGTCATGACAGAAACAGTCACAGAATGCAAAAGAAACAAAATACAGGGAAAACTTAAAAATCATGTCAATAATTTTATCTTAAAAAAGTAAGCTCAAGCTGGAAGAGTTCAAACAATTTTGAAAACAATGTTTTTTTTTCTGTAATTCTTTTATTATATAATAATCAAGTTGTTACTAAGTGTGATACGTTCTTATGTGATGATAATGTTTCGGGTTTTTGGAAAATTGCGTTGCTCATGATCCGCTATCCATAACAATTAAATTCAGTTATTTCGCTGCTCAGATTGTTATCTGTTCAACAGCAATTAAAACTATAGACGTATATATCAGAGCATCAGATGGACAACACAATGTAAAAGTTAACGGACCATGAGGATGGACAACGACGGACGCCAAGTGATGAGAAAAGCTCTCGTTGGGGCCAGGTGAGCTAAAAAGGGGTGATTTTACAGTTTTCGGACAAAATTTTGTAAGTGCTTTGAGGAGTTATCATCAATATATAAAAAAAAAATGTGACATTGAGAAATTATTCATAGCTTTCATAACGATTTAGAATGGATATTTCTTGATATCAACTCGAGTTCAATTTCAATATAATAATAATCCGAAGAGTTTATTATTACTATTAATGTAGTGTATGCATTTTTCCGAGTAGGTTTCGTTAGATAAATCTACTAATTTTATTAGATATTATGATTTTTTAAGACAATAGATAAACATAGTATTACTTGTTATGAAGTGTATTATAGTGTTAGTAAACATTTATCAAACTGATGAACGCATTGGTTTAATGCCTTAAAAGTTACATAATTTGTTTTATTGTTTTTAACATAAATATACTAACACGTAACATTCTATATAATTCTTATACAATTTGGAAATTAGTATGGCGTTCATTATCACTGGACTAGTATATATTTGTTTAGGGGCAAGCTGAAGGACGCCTCCGGGTGCGGGAATTTCTCGCTACATTGAAGACCTGTTGGTGACCCTCTGCTGTTGTTTTTTATTTGGTCGGGTTGTTGTCTCTTTGACACATTCCCCATTTCCATTCTCAATTTTAAGTCACAGAAAATTTGTATAATCACTCGATAAAACACAGACGCACTCGAAAAAGCCCGAACTGCTCTCGAAAAAACCTGAACACATATAAATGAATTAAGTCCCTTCCGGAGCACCTGAGATCACCCCTAGTTTTTGGTGGGGTTCTTGTTGTTTATTCTTTAGTTTTCTATATTGTGTCATGTGTACTATTGTTTGTCTGTTTGCCTTTTTCATTTTTAGCCATGGCGTTGTCAGTTTATTTTAGATTTATGAGTTTGACTGTCCCTTTGGTACCTTTCGTCCCTCCTTTAATGCCGTTTTCAATGCAACAACAAGAATATTTGTAAAGTGTCGTTGTTCTTCTCTTATATTTGATGCGTTTCCCTCATTTTTATTTTGTAACCTGGATTTGTTTTTTCTCAATCGATTTATGAGTTTCGAACAGCGGTATACTGCTGTTGCCTTTATATATAAAATTTATTAATAACAATGAAAGTTACAATACTCATTAATATAAAATTGTCGTAGTAATTAGATAATTAGATATAGGAAGATGCGGCGTGAGTTGATTGATTGTATTATATTGTATTATCTACTTTGTCGGTGTTTCTTCTGAATCAAACTGTAAACCAAATATCTATAATACTAAAATTACGAGGTCCAATTTGTCAGCCGTCATCGGGTAAAAACGACAAATCAAAGAATTCAACTCTATATATAACTAATATAGGACAATGGTGTAGATTAAAAATTACACCACTCCAGACCCTTTTGTTTTCCACATAATTAATATTGCCAATAATTAACAAGTTCCTGGTCGAATCAGATACCGATACCAATAGTATATTCACCTGTTAGCTATTACCTTATCTTTACGTTCCGCATTTGACAGGCGCACCACCAAACGGTGTATTTAGGATTTTGCTATATACACGGGTCATAATCAAAGGGCTGACACTACTATATTCTATCATTGTCAAATTGTTCCCTATTGTAGTTTTATTTAGCAATCAGCAAGACTTATATAGGACAATGCTGTTGATTAAAAAATACTCCATTCCTGGATAGCCAGGACCTTTTGTTTTCCAAATAATTAATATTACCGATAATTGATAAGTTCCAGGTCGACGGGTTCAAACAGAAAGATTTGAAAGCAAAAAAAAAATGTGTATCTTAAAATCGACATGACTTTATCAGATGACAAAACCAATCAGTGGCGGATCCAGAACTTTTCCTAAGGAGGGGCCCGCTGACTGACCTAATTAGAGGGGGCCCGCTCCAGTCATGCTTCAATGATTCCCTATATAATCAACCAAATTTTTCCAACGAAAGGGGGGCGGGCCACCCAGCCCCCCCCCCCCCCCCCCCTGGATCCGCCTATGCCAATTACTAAAATAAGGCTTAGGCATAGTTATATACTTTAAGTCAGTCACGGACCCGCGATATAACGGGTGTGTACTTGTATCGTATAAAATTCGTCGATCCAAACTAAAATCTAATAAATTTATTATCTTGATCATAACACACGAATACAACAGAAAAAAAATAAGATTTACAACCACAAACGTTGAGATGAAGATAAGAAAAACAAATAAAACATCATAACTTAAATACATGAATAAGGGAAAGAAAAGAACTGTGACACGACATATAGCAATGCGAATTCATACTCAGCAAAACAGTCACGATCGGGAATAAGTCACGTTTGGTAATTAAAAAAAAAGATCAGACGACGTAATGACAAACCACAATCTAACACGTGGTAAAAATGTCCTAAGTTAGTTTCGACAAAGACACATCGTATGGATCAACCTATTCGTGATGAGTGTCATCTTTAATCTGTCCTCCTCATAACTTTGTTGGAGTTTCTGCGTTAGGAGCACACTCCTGTATATGGAGTTCGTATAGTGTGAACTTGCACGAGAATACCTTATCAATTGAGATATGTAAACACAATACGAAGGAGCAGACTGTATGTTACTTCTGAGAAATGGGAAATTGATAATTGGAAAGTTGAAATCGTCCCGTTTATCATAGATTTTTGTGTGAAGTCGTCCATCTAGGGAAAAGATCAGGGTATGAAGCAGTCCTTCTAGTATCAGTAGTATACTTAATTTCAAGTTCACTGGGATATATGATATGTAAATATTGGCTGAAATATAGGTTATTCAATGATAGGACATCATCAATATATTGGAGAGTAAAATTAAAATATTTTGCGAGGTGCTTTTTCTTTTTGTATTTTAGAAGGTTCTGAATTAATTCTGCTTCATACGAGTACAAAATGTATTTCTGGGAGTAAAGACAAATTAAGGATGTACACCTCTGAGGAGCCAAAAATTTCTAGAATTAAACTTTTTTCTAAACCTGTTTTTTTTTTTTTGGGGGGGGGGGGGGGGGTTTATATGACTGTAAAATAATAATTGGTGAGAAAAAAAAACTATAGGTAGGTGATAATAAAAGAAAGTTTTATCATATTTTGATGCTTTTTTGTGTCAAATTTACCATGTTATCAATTTTGTAAATTTGAGATTTTTCTCTGTTTTAAACTTAAAATTGCATATTTTTTCAACTTATATGTATAAATGATTGAAAAAATACATATCTAAGTAATTTGAAAAGAAAAAAGGAATGTGGGATGAACATGTTTCTGGTAAAATAATTTTTTGTATCCCTCACCCATTTTCTCAAAATTTTGGCTAAAAAGAAGGACTTGATTGGTAATAAAATTGGAAAAATTGATTACTCAAATGCTGCTCATTGGAAATACCCAAGTTTTTCACCGAGTTAAGTTTGATTATAACATTTTTTAAATTCATTGATATTTTTCACCTGTATCACATTTTTTAGAAATAATTCCAGAACGAGATTTCAACGAGACTGAAATGTCAGAAGAATACATCCTAAAGAAATCAATAAATAGAATAAAAGATGAAAGAAAAAAGTTTTAAACGATCAAAGCAAGCTCTAACTTTAAATTAAAAACTATTATGAAAAATATTATTCATCACAAAATCCGAATGATACATTATCAAGAATATATTAAAAAAACAACTTGAATTTGGAAATAAAAAGTAAATGACGAAAAAACCTTATTGTATGATGGTTCAGTTACGCTTGATAAGCTTTGAAACAATACAAATTGTGCAATTGAATAAGTCTCATGGACTTGTCGGTCTGACCTTAGAATTTTACAAAATGTTTTGGGAGAAGCTTAAAAATGTACTTTAAAAATTATATATTAAGGGTCGTGAAGATAATAGTTTACCTCACTCGTAGCGGTCTAGTGTTTTTTAAATAAGAAAAATATAGAATTATTAAAAGTAATTCTTAATATTATGTCCCATGCACTAGCTCAACTACTGCAAAACGTTTTATCAAAACTCATTAGCACAGATCAATCTGGAAACATAAAAAAAAGTTATTGAATTCAATTTCAGGCAATTACAAATTTTATAGATCACGCAGATATATAAAATATAGAAGGGACTAGTGTTTTGGAGAGAATAGACAAAAGTGTCCTTAATCTGCTTTACTTTTTGTCATATCCGTTGAAACATTGGCACTGAGACTTCGAAATAACAAGGTGAAGAAAATTGTTTGACAAATGAAGATATTGATATACACTATTATGTTCACATTATGGAAAACAGTTGATAGTTGCTTAGACTGATTTTAATGTTCGCACAATACAGATACGCTGTGCGTGTGTTTCTATTGACTGCAAGAGATACCTTAATTGAATACCGATGATATGCAGGTTTGTAAAAAGAAAATCGAATTGGCTTAAAATGTCGTCGAAATGATTACACAGATCACTTAAGTTGTTATTGATCTAGCAGTATTTAATTAGTTATACAAACAAACCTTATTAAAATGTGGTAAAAAGTAAAATCACAAAAATACTGAACTCCGAAGAAAATTCAAAACGGAAAGTCCCTTACCGAATAGCAAAATCAAAAGCTCAAACACATCAAACGAATGGATAACAACTATGATCCTGACTTGGTAGAGGCATTTTCTTATGTAGAATTTTCCCCGGAATTAAGTTTTTTTTTGTGATTTGACTTTTTTTGTACGACAGTCGCATGGTATCTAGCTATGATGAGTTGATAAGGAAATATTTACAAAATTTTTGAATTTTTGAAATACTAAGGCTTTTCTTCCTCATATATAGATTACCTTAGCTGAATTTGGCAAAACTTTAGTAATTTTGGGCCTCAATGCTCTTCAAATTCGTACTTTATTTGGGTTTTTTTTTTTTTTTTTTTTTTATCTTTTAGGGATTCGATGAGTATATTGTAGACGAAACGCGCGTCTAGGGTAAATACAAAATTTAATCTTGCTATCTATGATGAGTTTATTTCAATTATATTGACAACGATGAGTGAACAAAACAAACAGATATAATGGGGAAAAATGTTCAATCATTAATGAAAGTGAAACAGTGAAATAATTCTTCGCTTTTAGCAGCCAGTATAGTTAAATTTTGTCGAAATAAGGTAAGAAACGTTAATGATGAATTATTCACTTAAAAGCGAATAAATCGATCATATTGAATCCGTATTCATGTGAACTTCAATTTAACCCCTTAGCTAGAGATGTATAACACGTGAATTGTATGTGTAAAGATATTTAAAGGGAAAGAATGTCAACATTTAAAGTGAAACAAAGGTAAATCATTTCATTGACTGGTTCGATCCACAAAAAAAACATTCTTATACATTTAAAAACGATGATAAACATATATATTTTGATCTGTAATAAGAAATTAAACAGACGTAAAAAAATCCGATAGCACGAGTTCGCTTTACTATTTATATCTATATTTATGTTTACATCGCTTATATGGCCACCGGAGCTCAACTCGATACTTGATTAGACGGCGTCTAGACTAAATTACACACGAAACGAAGCTACATATTAGCATGCCCATGCCCTATTAATTGTTTATTTTAGACTTATAACTTAGTTTGGATAAATGTTTTACATTGTTATAAATCAAATATGAGAATTTGAGTCAAATCTGTGATCATGAATTTAACAGCTTGTGCTCCTTAAACAAAGAAATACAAAAAAACATATATCAAATTTTACAACCTCATTAGCAATAGCAATAGCATTAAGTAGATTTTTTTTTCAACTTGGGTAAAAGAATATGCTTATAGAAAAGATACGTTAGCGATATAGCCAAGTTATGGATATGCAAACATTTACATTCAAATTGTGAAGCCCAATCGTACTTCAAGTTAACCTTATCAAGACCACAATAGTTCGGAAATCGCTCAAATGAGAAGTTGTGCCTTCGGGTAAAGCTCAGGTTGATCTCATCTGCTCCGGTTAGGTACGCGGATTCTGCTCCAGATGTGGTACCCATCGTGCTAATCATGAAAGTACAAGCCTTGTTTTAAAGTCCAATTCGGTAGGTCAAATTTTAGAAATCGTCGACGGGATTGTAATTTCGACATTTGAAACAAATCCGCGATCATCTGTGATTTTTCATAACGAAAAATCAACTCGCTGCGGGGTCCATAAAATTAACGAAGAGATGATTTCAACTTCACAATAAGGTACTGTTTCTTAAATAGTTTTTTTTTGTGAGCAGCAGTACTCAATCAAGAAAATCATGATAGAAAATACAAGCGCATGAACATCGAATCAATTTGAAGATATATACTCTGTATGCAGATGGTGTTGGAATGTTGCTTGTTATAACTGGCAAGTTCTAAATTTGAAAGCTTAAATCCTTCCTATTGTAAAAGTTTTGTATTCAACCGACCATCATTGGTAATTTCTAGAAGTAAGTCAAAAGATGAGGCAGACTTAACTGTATCTGTTGAATCCTTTATCTCAAGTTCGATGGGATAGATGCTTACCCTGTCGAACGACTCGTCCCCCTTTTTGCATTCAAACGATTCCCTTAGTTTTTTGTTTCTACATTGAATGTTGTCTTCCTTATCGATTTAATAAATTTAATCATCGATAAACTAATATCTATAATGGAAAACGACAAACTGTAGAAATGTTTTTTTTTGACAAAAACGTCGACAAGACCTAAATTGCCAGCTGACTTCTGATAGGATCTATTGACCTGAAATGACCATTGTATAAAAGATATGTTCGGTTTACAATGCTCCTCAATTTAACTGCAATACCAACCAGCAAAAGACATTTCACTGGACAACGAGGACCTGGCGCATTTGACATAAATACCAAAATGGCACTAGGTATGATAATTCAAAATAAATCGCATCTTTAATTTATATTAGCGTAATCCCATATTTAATCAATACTTAATTTTACCCCCCCCCCTTTTCCTAATAATAAAATAACTGCAATCATCTCGATCATTATAGACCATCCGTTATTTTAAAATTAATTTCAATACAGTATAGAACAACGAGAACAGATGTGTAATGATTTATGATTGCAATTTTTATTTAAGAATGCAACATAAATTGCATTCAATTAATCACCAAACTCTTCCGAGATTTTTTTCATCCAGGATAGAGAAAAATAAAAAAAAATGGATTTCTTGAGAAAGATAAAATACGGCGTAAACTTACATTTATCATCTAGCTTTGCGTTGAGATACTATGTAATACAAACGATGACAGTGTAATAAAAACAATTGAAGTCGGAAAACATTGTCATATATAAATTGACATATGTTGAAAATATCTGACATAGAAAATAGTAAAATCACAAAAATACTGAACCTAGAGGAAGATCAATTGGGAAAGTCCATAATCACATGGCAAAATCAAATAACAAAACGCTTAAAAAACGAATGGACAAGACATGTCATATTCCTGACTTGGTACAGGCATTTTCAAATGTAGAAAATGGTGGATAGAAGTTTGCACTTTAACCAAGCCGGTATAAAAGCTAAACATTGCTAAAGGACGAGATAACATAAAGAAATCAATGATAAAAAAAACTTAAATCAAATAGTTGGGAGGAGTGGTCAAAATTGCCGCAAGTTTTGTTTAATGGCCATCGATTTATATATATACGAATTATTCAATATTTTTATTTCAAATTAAGTTAAGAGGGGATAGGGGGTCAGTACAAAAAAAAACTATATGAATTAAGTTTGTTATCCTACATTGGACTTTTGACTGCCGTCCCTTAACCATCCTTCTTTTTGGTGTTAACTTATGTGTTAGCTTACATATTATTTAGGCGTGGTTTATTCGTGTAAAGAAGCTCGTGTCTGCATGTGCTACTCTTATTGGTTGTTCCTTATTTAGAAGCGATACACGTGGCAGAACTCATCTTTGTTATTCTGTTTTGATAGAAGGACGCTATTTCATATTGTGAAGCAATTTTTTCTTTATTGTGCTATATCATAACAGTACTTTTCTTTCATTATACGATTTAGACTTTTATATTAGTTGTCATCTAGATTGTAACTTTAAGCTTTGATTTAGTTTCCTTCCTTGGATTTAAGTAAACTTGGATTTAAGTATTCTTGGATATTTGTATTCCTTTTTCACACGTGAGTGGTAACTTTTATTGTAACATTATAATCAGTTCCATTATTAACATTATGGCTACCAGAAAGTCGAAGAGACAACCGAAAAGGAAAATGCCTTACGAACGTCAGCAATTACGGTATGTGATTATGGGCATTCATAATTAGGAATTAGCAAGGCAGCAATATTAACATCCTTACCATCAATAATCTGTCGCTGCAGTGATGAAGATACGGGTTTCCATGTCCACCCGACATACGATTAAACCGCACACTGACCATTCAGGAATTTATTAAGGCATTCGCAAATATAAAAGAATAATGTCAAAAGCTTATCCAGAAAGACGCGTCGAATTAGATGCGTACGAAGAAGACATAATTGATATTAGTAATTTTTACGGGTCTAAGTATTACGATTACCATAAAATGTTTTCAGCCAAAGCGCACACAATATTAAGAGAACATCACGTTAAGGTAGACTGGAGTAAACGTGACCGTGATTTATTCACACTTGTAGCTGCAGGTATTCAAATCAGCGTATGTAAATTATGCCACATGTGTGATCACACTACAGAATTTTGTCCGCTGCAGCTGAGAAACTCAGTAAATCATCAAGAGATTAATAGTTCGAGAAATGATGATCGTGGCGATAAGTACGGCCGACCAAAATATTTTCAGGACGGTAAAGAGATTTGTAATAACATTAATAGCATTAGAGGGTGTACAAAACGCACCTGTTCTTTTTCACATGTTTGCACCAAATGCCGTTCGCTAGGACATTCACAGGTTCTATGTGGGAAACGCCCATCAGCAACGTCTTCATCCAATCAGACACCCCCGATTGATAAAGAAACTCCAAAGACATCTCGTAAAATGTGACTAACTAAATTTGATATGCACGCTACAATCCCGGTCAATGTCAAAAAGCTTAAAAGTGAACTAATGAAATATCCCGACAAACATTTCGTTGATTATTTACGTAATGGGTTACAATATGGCTTTGATACTATGGTTAAATATGATAACATTAAAACAATGGAATGTAGAAATAATTTAAGCGCTAGGTCACAGAAAGATACAGTTGAGGATCTTATTAACAAAGAACTACTTAACGGTTTCGTTTATGGTCCGTTTGAAAAATTACCTTTTGATGATTATCGAATAAGTCCGTTAGGACTTGCAGAAGGTAAATATTCTTTCAAAAGCGTCTTATTTTAGACTTGTCCGCACCGCACAACGATACAAACGTTAGCATCAACGATCTTATAGACAAAGATTTGTGCTCTATGACGTATGTCAAGATAGATGACGCAATTCGTCTCATTACTAATTACGGGAAAGGGACAAAACTCTGTAAGTTCGACATTCAAAACGCATTTAAAATATGCCCAGTGCTACCGAATCAATGGCCATTATTTTGTTTTAAATGGGAATCTCTTTACTATTTTTATGTGCGATTGTCATTCGGATGCCGTAGTAGCCCAAAAATATTTGATAATATCTCTACAGCGATTTGTTTTATAGCAGAACATAATTACAAAGTTAAACATATTCTACATTTACTGGATGACTTCCTTACTGTTGACCCTCCAGAGTTCGATGCCGAAAGAACAATGGCGTTAATGACCATGATATTTAATCGATTAAATGTTCCACTTGCGGCAAACAAAACTATGGGCCCACTAACGTGCATTGAATATCTTGGTATTGTGTTAGATACAGATACATTGGAGTCTAGATTACCTGCAAACAAAGTAGAAAGAATTTGCAAATTTATAATTTCCATAATTCAAAAGTCAACATGTACAAAAAGAGAATTACTTCAACTTTTAGGCCATTTAAACTTTGCATCACGTGTTATTGTGCCAGGTAGATCTTTTGTTTCCTATCTTATAAAATTATCCACGAAGGTTAAAGAACTTCATTTCTATGTCAATTTGCGCAAGGAAGCTCGAGTTGACCTAGAATTTTGGCTCCGATTTCTACATAATTGGAACATAATAAACATGTTTTACGACTGTTACACTTCTAATTTCGATATGCAACTATACACTGATGCTTCATCTACAATTGGGTACGGAGGTTATTATCAAGGGAAATGGTTTTGCTCGACGTGGCCAAAAGAGTTACCTTTAAACGATAAATCGCTATCAATGGCATTTTTAGAACTATATTCGATAGTAGTAGCTGCTCTTTTGTGGGGTAAAGAATGGAAATGCAAGAAAATCCTCTTTCTTTGCGACAATGAGGCGACTGTAGCAATTGTTAAAAATGTATCGAAATTATGAAACTTATGCGACAGTTAACGTGGTGCGCATGTGTAAACAGCTTCCAGGTAACTGCTAAACATATTGAGGGTCGTAAAAATAACATTAGTGACGCTTTATCTCGTTTGCAGATGGAAAAATTCCACCGCCTCGCTCCACATGCAGAGAAGCTGCCACACAACTGCCCGAGTGTCTACGAAGTAATGTGGTGTTGAATTAAACAGTCAAACAATTATGGACACATGCTGTTGCTAATACAACAAGATCTTTGTATACTAGTAATATAGGTTTTTCTCACTTTGTTAGATTTTTGTTGCTAAATGGTATTACATATAATTCACACGATCTACCTCTTATATCAGAGGACGTTCTCATCTACTTTATAGCACATTGTTTTAAAGTTTTGAAACTCAAACACACTACTATAAAAATTTATTGATGTGGTATAAGACGGCATAATGTATTGTATGGAGTGGAGTGTTGGAGTGGAGTATTGGAGTGGAGTGTTGGAGTGAACTTTTGGAGTGAGGTTTTGGAGTGAAATTTTTGGAGTGAGATTTTGAAGTGAAATTTGATGAAAAATTTTGTAGTGAATAATTTAAAAACAAACTACTGAAATAGAAATTAAAAAAATGCATGCAGCGAAGTATTCGAATAATAATGTGAACGACCTCATATCAACAGTCCTTTATAAATAATTTCAAATTCTCCTGATCTACTGATGCATAACTAAGAGTTATATAATTATTTAGCATTGTGATTTCCCAATCTCTTAAGAATCTGGCAGCATCCTCATTAGGAGAATTTTACATGATCGTGTATTAGGTTTAGTCCCCATTTCCATTCTTTATTATATTATATCATTTTGTAAAATGAACCAAAAAATCTTCACATTATCATGTTTAAAAGTATCATATTTATTGTTTTTGCACTGTTGTTTTTAGTTTTTTAAATGATTTACAAATTGATTGACTTGAGCTTCTGTTTAAATAAAAATTAACCCATTTCTCTGACGTCAGACTATTGTTCTAACAGTGGATTATTTTTCAAGAATCCACTGACCACCATGTTAACTTACGATAACTTACATCATAACTTTTAACTTTTAACTTACGATATGTTATCCTCTCAAAAACGAGTGACTAATGAAAGGTTCGAACTCGCGCGTATTTTCGTCAGTAAAGCTAGTAGTCTATGCACGATACCACTAGACCACGAGTGCTGATAATAATTATTATTTAAATATCACTCTTATAGCGTATATCTGTCAATAAACTGTAATTTCAGTCTTTTTGTTATCTAATATATATATAACAACACTATAACATCAAGAAATTGTAAATATTACTTATTAGTACAATTACTTGATAAAATAAACATCCATGTACACATTACACTTATCACTTTTAACGTACAAGGCCTTTCTCTTTTCATCATAGCAAATGCTTATTTTTGTTTTTATAATGATATCATACAATGCTCACTTAATTTTTCTTTTTTTGATTATAAATGGTCCAAATTTACATCTACATTTAACTGACTCTTATGGGAAGAAAGTGTGATAAGCTACGACTGTAAAACTACTTCTTTGACGGTACCACTAGAAACAAAATTGTCAACTTTATAGTAAAAATGAAATATAGATACCTCTAAGATTAAAATTAATTTTTAGGTAGAGAAAAACATTACAAAAAAAAACAATTCCGGGTACTAGGCTTGAACTTGGCAAAGTTAATATCACAGATATTTCTTTCGGTACCAACGACTAGACGATCACGGCTATGAACAGCTTACATGATACATTGCAAAATTGACATAATTATATATTGTACATTTGTAACAAAAGCAATTCTGCTAGGGTTTCAGATTGCGTACCACAAATAATACTAGTTCATTAACTTATTGTCGATGGATACCAAATGCAATAACGTTAAAGTAATCAAAACATAATAAAGAGTAACCAGTTTACACAAAATTTATGTAAAATTTTTCAATTAAGACCAATAATTGTATCTATTTTAACACCATCTGGTGTCTAGTGAAGTGGTGTTATTGTGAAATTTACAATTTAATATGGTTTAATCATTTATTAAGTGTGTTGTAAATTCAACCAAATCACTGGTATAAAGCTGATGACCGTAACTGCATTCACGGTCATCCCAAGATGTCGAATGAAAAATTAGGTCAGTTTCTGTATTGTCTGCTAAAGTGTTTCTATATCATTTTCTTTACAAATCATACATTGAAACGATGTAAATTTATAAAAGAATCACTCGGAAATCACTAATTACTTCTGAGAAATGTGCATGAAACGGGAAATTCGATTTGAAAAAATCGCCAAGATGACCGTAAATCACAATCGAGATGACCGTAACAGAATCAGCGATTCATAACAAGGCTGACCGTAACTGCTTTTAAGATGACCGTAATTTGTAAATGATGACCGTAACTTTTAAAGGATGACCCTCAATTCTAAGAAATATTCGTATTTATATAACTATCTTTTTGTATCAAATGATTAATCGTGTTGGTATACACATATTAATATGAGAGTTTTATCATATAGGTAGAAGAAAATAAGACGTGCTTCAAATGCAAAGATTACCATATGTATCTTTTTTACAGTAGAGGGTTTAATTTTTAAAATGAATTTGCCAAAAGACATGCTAATGAACAGGAAGGGAAAACATGCTACAAAAGCGCGATAAAATGACACCTTACAAGCATAATGAAAAAAATGCGGTGCACAGTTCCACTGCTCGACATAAGATTTTTTTTTGTTTCTGGGATTCCTTTTAATGACATATAATAAATACACATTTTTAAAAATGCCAAAAAAATGCATGTACACCCATTGATATTATATCGTCTTTCATTTTGTCGTGCAAATAAAATAACAGAAATATTTTGAAAATATCATTCGAATAAACTAGTAAAGGTGAGCTCCAGCAAAGTAGATCCTTAAAATAGTATTATACGAAAAGCGTATCACAAGGCGGAACGTTGTCAATTTGTATATACAATGTATACAGAAATGTTATTCATACAGTCAGGATTCTACTTCTTCAAAATTATCTCCCCATTACGCCAGTTCATGCTCACAATCGTAGAAATGGAAGCCATTGTAGGGATGACGCTCTGCCAATTTTGCTCTTGAAAACTGATAAATTTATCCACATAGCACCATTACGATCGATCGTTATATGTCAGTTATATTTTAAAAGACAAATGTATATACTAGCTAATGAGCATTAGTTAATGATCTTGTCTGCATTGATTCAACTTAAAAATATTGTCTGTTCGGATGTCAGATGGAATTTTTGAAAATTCTTAAGCATTTAAAAAAATTCTAATTAAATATTTCGTGGAAGGGCAGACTTAACAATTTTAGTGGTTGAAGATTATAAACCCTAGTTATCACACTCAAGAAAATCATTTTTTTTTCCCCGAAGATATCCATTTTCATCATCCAAATTAAAAGACTGTCGTCAAGTACTTTTAGAAAAAAAATAGCTATTCGAACACACCTACTCTGTTTTTGTGATTCATTAGATAGGTATCTCACTTGACCCATATATTTCATCTTTTCGTACTGTCATTTTTTTACGTTATAAAGTCAACCTGTAGCTTTGATATATAATAATGATAGAATCTGAAGCGAGATGCTATATAAAATACTCTTGCTTTGTACGTTTTAAAGACAAAATATACACCCAAACATGCCCTAACATAAAAAGGTGCACTCGATTTTTCTCTTTTCGATACAATCGTTACCTGTTTTGGGGAATTTTTTCTTGATTCAAATAATGGAAGGGCAGAAACGAAAATTTCTGAACTATAAGATTGATATGTTCTCCGTCCGTGATAAAAAAAAATCGGAGGTTATGCATTTTCTACATCCAACTTATAGATACTATATATAAAAAAGAAGATGTAGTATTATTGCCAATGAGACAACTATCCAGAAAAGACCAAAATGACACAAACATTAACAATTATAGGTTACCGTAAGGCCTTCAACAATGAGCAAAGCCCATACCGCATAGTCAGCTATAAAAGGCCCCGATAAGAACCATGTCGTCGACTTGATATCTTATTGTTTTGCATTACTATGTAAAAGATACATTGAAAACTTATGCAAATGGTGTTTTTAAAATAAGAAAATTGTCGTTTTATTTGTTTCTATTAACTTTTTAAAATTTTGTTACTATATCAAACATTACAGTTAAGATCAGTTAACATTTATCGCTTTCTCGATACACACAGAGCTTCGATTCTTTTGTTCTATTTCAAAAGTGTTTCCGCCTGCATATACCAAGACAAATTAAGATTTTAATCTGCTTCCTCTGGAACCATACACATGGGCTCGATTACCAAATATTCATATGTATTATTAATGTTTTTAATGCTCCATTTATTGGCATTATGTTTTTCTGGTCTGTGCGTACGTTCGTCCGTTCGTCTGCTTGTTTGTCCAGCTTCAAGTTAAATTAAATTGAAACTTAGTACACATTTTCCCTATAGTATGATCTTTTTAATTCTAATGCCAAATTACAGTTTTATCCCATTTTCATAGTCCACTAAACATAGAAAATGATAGTATAGATGAGGCATCCGTGTACTAGGGACACATTCATGTTTCTTCAAATTTTCGTCGTATCGCTGTCAATTTGTGTTATAATTTTAACGTCGATATCAATAAATATTTCATTGTTTACGAGAAATATGCAATTTACTATCATTGTTATAAATCCTAAATATGGCCAATTATATTATAGTTTAAAAAAAGAAATTTATGAAACATATTTATATCCGCTAACCGAGCCCCTATTGAGATCGACAAACTCAACAAAAAAGATTTGAATACAATACGGATATTTCTTAGAATTGATGGTCATCCTATAAAAGTTACGGTCGTCCTATATAAATTACAGTCAGTCTTTACAAATTACGGTCATCCTTTATTTACAAGTTACGGTCATCTTTTTACCAATCACGGTCATCCTTGTTTTATGTTACGGTCATCTTGAAAATATTTTGATTATGATTTACGGTCATCTTAACGATTTTTTCAAATCGAATTTCCCGTTTCATGCACATTTCTCAGAAGTAATTAGTGATTTCCGAGTGATTCTTTTATAAATTTACATCGTTTCAATGTATGATTTGTAAAGAAAATGATATAGAAACACTTAAACAGACAATACAGAAACTGACCTAATTTTTCATCCGACATCTTGGGATGACCGTGAATGCAGTTACGGTCATCAGCTTTACCCCAGTGCAAATGGGAGATATAAACGACATTAACTTTCACAACAACAAATGGAAGTTTTTAACGACTGGCTAACATTAAGTTGCTAAATACTATATATGTATATATTGAAGGTTTCAAAAAGTTGGTAATTATTTTTTTTTAACTTTCAAAAAAAGATTAAAAACATTCCATATATTAATTATATGTCTTTTTGAATGAATTATGAATACTAAATTCTACTCAATATCAATTATTTGTAATGATTAAACATTGAATGAAATAATTCTTTACAGATACAAAATCTGGTAATAAAAAGGGGAGATAACAACACATTTAAGTTAAATTGAACTTACTTTAAGTTAAATATAAATGTGAACCGTGTGGATCTAGTCATTTCCAGCCATTAGCGGAGAAAAAAAAAGACAAAATACCTAATTATTTGCATGAAAGTCCGTTGATTCATTGTCAGATAATGAAACAGATAGTCGTTTTGCTAGAAATGGGTTAAGCTAGAGAATTGATGAGAAGTAGTGAATTCGAAAACGATAATCAACTCGCGACTAAAGTCGCTCGTTGATTATCGTTTACGAATCCACTACTTCTTATCAATTCTCTACTACAGAATGTTTAAATGTTTTCAACAATGATGAAAGTATTTTCATTTTCTGAATTTAATTTAGATGAAATTTGGATTTATGAAAAAATAAGTTATTAATTGGTATTACGTAGCTATCATTTCGGTATCAATAGAACACAATAATAAAAGATGAACTGCAATTACAGTGTTATTTCCTGGATTTACATTGAGAAAATATTGTTACACCTGGGGTGTGTGGTTAAACCTTCGTAGCAGTCTGAGCTATAAATATAAATATAAAACATAGATATTATGGTAATTTTTAATACAGGCACTGGTATAGATACATCAATATTAATATAATATCATATATATATATGATAAATCTCCAATATGTGGATACATATTAACAAGAGAGATTGGTCAAATTTCAATATTTACAAAACTATTTAGTTGTAGTTATAGGGTATATAATAATTATGGTCTCAATAAAATATATAAGTCTTGAGATTCATTACGTATGTTGGTTGAAGGAACCGCATAAAGTTGAAAATAAATGAACCAACTACTAACGTTGTTGTCAAATCTATAAAAGATATTGTTGAAAATCTATATAGGAAAAAAGAAATAGATTCACAAACTTATAATTTCTTGAGGAATAATAATGAATCAAAACACGGACACATGTACCTTCTTCCAAAAGTTCATAAAATTAATCTAGAAATAATTAATGAGGCATTCCGAACTGGTCAAATAGTTGGAAACATAAACATTCCTTACGGACCAATCATCAATAAGTGTAACTCTCCCACGAGACGCATTGAAAGATTACTGGGTCTAATCTTAAAACCATTATTGAAGAGGCATAACTTTTACATTCAAGATACAAAAGACTTCATTAATGAAATAGAGTCACACGAGAGGTCACAAAAGAATACATCCTTATTGCCTAAGATGTAACGTCGATGTACACAACTATGAACATTGATAACTTAGAAGAAACAGTTATCAATTCATTAGAATCAATTGACACACAAGAATATAGTTTCAGCAGATTTTACTATAATGTTCTTTAAACGGTTGCAGTATTTCTTTGCATGTGAACTGGGTTATCACAGGTTTCAGGTAATGATATATTATGCAAATCATTTGCGGGTTGTACCAATATAGAAAATAATTTAAAAATATGTGATATTGAAAATTTTTACTTTATAAAAGAAAAAAGAAAATGAATATACAGATAAAAGAAATTATGCAAGAAAATTATAAAAAACTGTTTTTAAAAAAATTGAATTCGTTAACAGAAAATAATAAATTATTTATTTATAGTAAAGTTAAAAAGAAATATGAAATTGAGCCTTATTTTAATAAAAAATAACTCTGAAATCAGGAAATGTTTTACTAAATTAAGGGTAAGTGACCATATTTTGGAAATCGAAAGGGGCAGATACAGAAATATAAAAAAAAAAGAGGAACGTTAATGTCAACATTGTTTTTTAAATAAAATAGACGATGAAGAACACTTTCTGTTTGTATGTAAAAAAATGAAAAATTGAGACTTGAATTTTTACAGAAAGTTAAAAATACTTATTCTTATATAGATAATATGGAGAATTTTAATAAATTGATTTTATGTCTTTCGTGTCCGTTAATTATGCAGTATGCTGCTCCATTTGTTAAAAAGTCATGGTCACTGAGGAGAGTGGACTCGACAGCTGCATGATATGTACATATGTATATAATGTCTTATTAATTTGTTCTTCTTTGTTTTTTATGATGTACTGTTTTAGTAATTGTTAATTTGTATGTCATGCCTTCAACCCCATTGGGGTATAACTGTGCATTTGTTTGTTTAATAAAGTTAGATATATCTTTAGGTAAGGTGTTGAGTCAATGGGGGCTGGTTGCATTGGTTGGATGGAGTCATTGAGTGCAAAAAATCAATTTTCTTTTACGATAGGGTTGTTGTATATCAAATGAAAGGTCATGATGTGTACATTTGAAATATCAAATTCCCAACCTCCAAAAATTGGTTGGATGGGGTTATTAAGTGCAAAAATCAAACTTTTTACAACATGGCGTTGTCGCATATCAAATGAAAGCTCATCTACCCTGTGTTACATATATCATACTTCCGATCTCAAAAATGTAGGCGGATGAGGTCATTAAGTGTAAAAAGCGAAAAGTTTCAGAAGGTATGCTTGTCGTATATCAAACGAAAGGTCGTACAAAGAACATTACGAAAATATCACTTTTACAGGAAAGACCTTTAACAATTGAGATGCTAGTTATTACGAATTTTATTCTTTGCACAAAGATATGAGCATTATTATGATATTCTGGTTCAATGAGTTTTCCCAGATTTTTGCCCATTAGGACTTCGAAATTCTGTGCAATTCAATGTGCACTTTGTCACCACAAGTCAAATGACACTCCCACAAGGTGAGTTATTGAGAGGAGTTTAAATTTAAATCAATATTTAGCACTGTAATTTTTCTTTATTTATTTTTAATGAATACTTGTTCAAAATTAAACAAAACATTTAACCCCGTGACATTCTACTACTTCTAGAATAATATACTATATACTCTAAAATTTCACCAAAAAATCACTCCAAAATCTCACTCCAAAAATTTCACTCCAAAATCTCACTCCAACACTCCACTCCAATACTCCACTCCAACACTCCACTCCATAAAATACATTATGCCGTATAAGACATGCTTATTTGAAGTCAGGATATCATAATCCTCTAGAAACGCCTCATGGCGAATTTTTACCAAGACTCACTCTCATTTTAAAATCTGTTAAACGCATACAAGGCTCACAAACTAGAACAAGGTTGCCGATTACTTTTCCAATTTTACAGGAAATCTGCCTTAGAATGAGAAAAGGCGTGTTTTGTAAATATATTGCTTGTTTGATAGAAACAACTTGCATAGTTGCGTTTTTCGCCTTTTTGAGATGTGGAGAATTTACCGTCATGAATGTCGATAAGTTTGACCCTCTAACTAGCTTATGCATATCTGATATTATTTTAAAGACTGATTATGCTATTCTGAGACTTAAAGAATCTAAAACTGATCCATTCCGAAAGGGAATAGATATTAAACTTTTTAAAATAGATAACTCTATTTGTCCTTTTTTGGCTTTAATAAGATTTTTAAGTATAAGGCATTCTGAATTTGGAATTGGATTTCCATCTGATCCGCTTTTTATAACAGTTAATAGGGAAGCTTTAACAAGACAATTTTTTCTAGTGAAATTGAAGAATATTTTAGAACTTTGCGGTTATGACCCAAACTTGTATAATGGTAATTCTTTCAGATCTGGTGCCGCAACTAGTGCGGGGAAAGCACGCGTAGAAGATCATATGATCAAAGTACTTGGTCGATGGAAATCAGATAGTTATTGTAGATATATCAAGATTTCCCCAACTTCTATCAAATATGCTCAACAAAGTTTAACTGAGTCGTAAATTTATTTTTACATTTGTATATACCCATTGTGTTATATAGGATTGTTTGCTTCTGTATATTAATACACTTTATTTTTAGTTTACGCGGTTAATTTCTCTTGTCTTTGAAACAAGTTTATTATCGTTGATATATTGAAGGCTAAACCACCTCACACCATCCTTGGGGGCACTCAGCTGATTCTCATCTGAGTTTTTGGACATTAATGAAATTTTATTTTCTGGATCTATAAACCAAATTTCATTTATTCCCCCAAGAATTCAGTTGTCTCATCACCACCGTCAGTTCAACTCGTTCGGCAGCCATGCTGCGCTGTCTAAAGCAGTAGGGAGCCATGCTGTGCTCCCTCGGAACCATGCTCGGTTCCTTCGAACTGACGGGTGTGTCACTGCCTTTGAAGTTTGCTTCTCATGAATGCTAATAAACTTTTTAGGCAGGGACCGGTCAAAATTTATACATAGATGAGATGATTCCCAAGGGCCAAAAAATAATTGTATAATCATAAACTTATGTAAATCTATTGAATAAAATTGGTAGTCTATATTCTCAATTTTACGTTTAGGAGTACTTGGTTTTCCACTGGGTGATGTTGACCACAAATCGCCAATGAGACATATTTATTACTTTCACGGTCTTCATCAATGATCTAGATATTTATTTGTTTTACAGTTTAACTCACACACATATTATGTTCTCTACAGATGTCTTTACTTTTGCGGTCAGTCAAAACTTTGATGTATCACTATTTAATTAGTATTTAGATAAGCACGTACATAGTATGAAAGAGATTCTACGGACATTAAGCTGTTCTCCATCTAATTATACAGTTTCAAAGGCACATAGAATCTTGAGTCATTTAAGGTCTTTCACCTCTACGATTCCGGGATGATTGACAGGAATAAATATGAGGAAACGAATATAATTAACATACTATATAGTAAAAAATCATTTCTGTTGATCACCGAAAGGGGAAGTGGTCTAGAACACAGTATTATTTTATTTAGGGGGTTCACTATACACGCAAATTTTTATTAGTCTTCACTTCAAGGTTAATCGAAGGTTAATCGAGCAAATTTTATTAAATAAGGCTTTTTACAGTTTTTTTACTTTACTACGGGCTCATAAGGATCTTAAATCTGATTTTATTGCTGTGTCCACAATAGACACAGCAATACTATTCTACGTATTTCACCTGTATCGGTTTGGACAATTCCATGGACTATTCCATACACACACCATTATGCTTAAGGGGTTTTCATATGTCATGTCAAGATGATATAGGCTATTTACCGTTGTTTGCCACAAAAAAAAATCTGGTAAAGTCACTTTTCTGAAAAACCAATATAAATATAGTTAACCTATTTATATATTTAATCTAACTGTGTTCATTGACCCGAATGTTTTAATGATAACACACACCGAAAATTCGTGTTGGTCTATTCCATGACATTTGCGCGGGAAAAAAAAATCTGGTAAAGTCACTTTTCTGAAAAACCAATATAAATATAGTTAACCTATTTATATATTTAATCTAACTGTGTTCATTGACCCGAATGTTTTAATGATAACACACACCGAAAATTCGTGTTGGTCTATTCCATGACATTTGCGCGGGAAATATTCATCAGAGACTTAATTTTAATGGACGTTCATTTGGAAAATTTTACTATCTATTTTATGTGAACAATTGTCATATGTGTTTGTGTTTCGTACATTTAAAGGATCAACGTTATGTAAATTCCGTATATCTTCATTTAACATCAGGTTTGTACGCATTTAGTCTCTTCTCTAGTCTATAATCTAAACTAAAGGCCGCGAAGGGACACATGTCATGATGACACGTGCTGCACAATCACACATTTCAACGTACAAAAACGTTACTATTGAATAGACTTTATCAGCTGTTTATAGTCCTCTATATGCATTTCATCCCCAAATGTCAGTCATGATAACACTGGCATTAACAGCGGAAACCGTGTATTCGCGAATTCTGTCTTTCGCCTGGACAATTCCATACAACATTGTATATTAGGGGTTTACATTATGGACGACATGTTAAGTCGTATCTGGTATCTAATGAAAACGATGTACATTATTTCTACATATTTGTATATGTTGAAGGAAACAGCTCAATTTCATGATAATTTGGTATACAGAAACATGACATAAGTTTTTTGAACAATTTTGGTGTGTATAAATGACCTACATTACAGCCCTGAAATTCTTGGTGCATTTAATGAGGGGGGATAGGAGGGGTTTACTCTTTAACGGATTTACTGTACGCATGTAAATACTGGTGGAGGATATTCAGTGTATTTTTATATACCGTACTCAGCTGGGTTTGCCTTGATTGGAAGAATATATTTACAGACAGCTATAGTATAGATGAAGCAGCTGTATTTAGACTTGGCATTTACCTGGGAATTCCCAAAATACAATGCTGACATGGAATTTACCATCAATTTGGAATAAGCATGATAGTCATACTGTCATACACATCAATATTTCTTTTTTTAAACCAATATTTATTTATAAAAGCAGTGGCGGATCCAGGAATTTCCATAAGTGGGGGCCCACTGACTGACATAAGAGGGGGCCCGCTCCAGTCACGCCTCAGTGATTCCCTATATAAGCAACCAAATTTTTTCCCAAAAAGGGGGGGCCCGGGCTCCCTGCCCCCCCCCCCCCCTTAATCCGCCTCTGAAATGCATAGAGTATGAAATGTATAGTTTAGCAATGATTGTGTATATCCCTCCTGTAAATGTGCTTTAAATTTTGGTGTATCTATTTGGTATTATTCATTTATTTAAAAACATGATTTTATCATAATTTACAGAAACGTATCCTACAATTGTCATGCTATAATAATGGCTTTACATATTGAACTGATACTTTTTTAAATGATTTTTCCCAGCAATGGGAGTATTTTTCCTGTGAAGTTCAAGGTTTCATCTTTCAGATTATGTAATAAAATTCTACTGTTTGCGATAAAAATATTCACTGTTTAGGGGTGTTGAAATTAGGTCTTACATAGTTGATGCGTATCCGATCTGTGATTTGTATATATTTCAATGTTGCTCTCGGTAAGGCCAAAAAAACATATGTTTGTTTACGGGTACCTGACCGATCCTATTTTGAGAACCCACCCTAAGCCATTTTATTGCTGTCGTAAGAAATAATCCAATCATTATAAATAGGGGAACCGAGTCTCGCCCCATGGACAACTCGGACCATGCAAGACGGACCACACAATTCAAAATCATGGCGCAAAAAATAATAAAAAGAAAATACCGACCTACCTACCTACCCTACATATTTTGATGATGTAACCTTAAACAGACATGTTAGTTTTCTCGTTTGAATTGTTTTACATTGTCTTATCAGGGCCTTTTATAGCTGACTGCGGTATGGGCTTTGCTCATTGTAACATGTACAACAATCAAACATCAACCCACACTAAACTGAATGTAATTGAAAGACATCTAGAGGTTGATATCAGAGACGGATTTAGGGGGGGCGGGCCCCTGCTATTTGAGAAAAAATTTGGTTGCTTATATAGGGAATCACTGAATCGTGACTGGAGCGAGCCCCCTCTTAGGTCAGTCAGTGGGCCCCCACTTTAGAAAATTTCTGGATCCGCCACTGGATATACAGTATCGAACAGAAGATAAAAAAGGGAACAATATGGTGATTTTTAGAGATTAATATTATTTCATGTACATGCATTTGAAATATTTAAGATATATTGTTTCGATTTTTTTAGTTCTAGGTTCCACGGTGACCTAGCTTCCATTTTCGAAAACTGTGATTTAAATGCTAGTCTATTAGAGGGATATTTCCTTTTCATTGGTTGTAGATATGGAATCTTATTTTACCATGAAGTCAGATTTGAAAATGACTTTGGGAATGAAGATATCTTAAAGACTGAATGTCAGTTTTAGTCTTATATATGTACTTTATAATTTTAGTCTTGCATGTACATAATTATGTGTACATATATCACTGATTCAGTGGCAATGGTAAATAGACACTGACAAGTCTTAGATAATATTTTATAGTTTTGAATGTTTTGTCCGTTGACTAAAACTAGGTGGAGGTTTGTGTGTTCTTATTTCCAACAGAGGTAAACTCAACACATATCAATATGTGCATGAAGCAAATTGATAGTTGCTAGATACGGAATGATTGTACCACAAGAAAGTTTTAACCTGTGTATATATACTTAAAATATGATAAAAAAAAATCATGTCTTTTTCAGGACTTCTGAATCCAACCATGTACATGTAGAATGGAATGTTTTTGAGATGTGGTTTTGGTCGATGGATGTTAATGAAGGACCTGTAGTACAAAGTATATCACTGAATTTAGCTCTTTGTCTAAGTGTATTATTGAATACTTTGCTTTGAGCTCAGTTCATTGTTATGCAATTCATTCATTCATGTGAAATAAAGATTTGACAGAAAACTCTCATGTACAAGGATTTGTCAAAGTAGTACCACCTCTATTTACAATGTAAGTATTAGGGAGATAAAAGCATTCTATTTTGATTTGAACCAAACATATTATAAAAAAAAAGAACAAATTTACCCAAGAATGCTACTACCACTACTAGCAATATGATGCTAGGTTGTTTTAATACATCTGTACTAGCTGCCTACTGATGACTCGGTTCTGAGTGTAAATGGTCCTTCAACTATGCGGGGAAAAATTATAAGGCATATCTAGGCTTATCAATTTCTAAAACAATATTTCATTGTACATGTTTGAAATTTTTAAACAACCACAGAAATTTTTGCAGTTGAAATACATGTAGGTATCCTGTCGTCGTCTTCCCAAGACGGATGGTTTCCAGATAATAACTTCAGTATAAGTAAAAAGGAAGCCTTCAGAGCTCCAGATAAGCTGCGTATTTGCGTGATCACGCAATACAAATAATAAAAAACCCAATGCAATTGCTCATTGCAGGGTTCAATAACCCAATTAATTCAAAGGAAAACCCAATTATATTCCAAAAACATGAGTTCTCAACCCATTCATTGGCCCACATTTGCGTTATTTACCCTTATCTGTTTACAGTCGTCGCGTAAACTATTTTTTTTATAATATTTATAATTGGAAATTTCCTTTCGTTCTAAAAATAGATCCCTGCATCAAGTAGCTGAAACGGGTCCCTGTTAGAGTTGCCATTACTCAATAGGTACACGTGTTTTTGAAAACAATTCGATACTCTGGGCGTTTATCCAATTAACGTGTGTCATGTAGTCATATTTTTTTTTGCATTGCTCGGGATTTATCATAACATACATTGAATTAAAACGAAAGTGAATGTCCGGTAAAAATATTGAATAGAAGCATGTTTTCTGCTTCTTTTGAAAAGCTGAGGGAAAGTTATGATGATAACAAGACTCAGCAAGTGTTTAAGGAAGCCGTCGAACACACGGGCGTGTGTGCGTTCCTTAACGAGAACATTACTAATAAAAACAGGGTTTCCTCAAAAACGAAATTAGTTGGAAAAAGTGAAAGGCCAAACACGTGAGGCCAAATCAATTATGACATGATAAAGCATCAGAAACCAAAAGTTCTAATAAAAGACAACTAAACCCAGATTTATGAAAATTGGAATAAAACAAAAACATTCAAGTACCGGTATGATAAGAGTTTATAAACTATTTTTTTTGTTTCATTTTACACTGGTCTCATAATTTATTATATAAAGGTATAAGACGAGTGCCTGTAAATACACATATCCGTTTTTGTTTTTTTTTACAGTTGATATGAGAAAATACAAAACTGGTAGAAGGTTTGAAACGTAACAAAAAGTAAACCTACAATTGCTCCTCAGTGAATAAACCAAATAAAACAGCTAGCAAATAACCCTAACCCTAACCCTAAACCAAATAAAACAGCTAAACAAAGAGAGAAACATATTTAAGATGGAAAAAAATCTGGGGTTGATATTGCCTAAATATTCAATATTGTGTTGATGAAAAAACCCAATACATTAAGGAGCTTGGTGGTGAAAAACCCAATTTGATATTAACATGAGGGGTGAATTGGAATTGATAATGCAATTAAAAAACTTTATCACCCAATTATATAAGAAAATGGTGGGTAAAAAACCCAATTTGTGAATTCTTATCTGGAGTTCTGAGCCTTAAAATTATAACATACTGTGGATTCATTTATTTTCGTGGGTACCAATTTTCGTGGATTAAAGAAAATTTGCATTTTCGTGGATATTTAATTTCGTGGTTTTGCCGAAGTCTGCATACAAGCCTATAGAAAATGTGTTAATCGTTGAACATTTAATTTCGTGGTTAGACTCTACCCACGAAAGCCATGAAAATTGGTATCCAAAGAATAATTATGAATCCACAGTAATATTTATAATCATAAAAGGAAGCTTGGGATTGTTTTGGGGGGGTTATATATATAGTCCCTAAGGTTTAGGAATAAGGGTTCCAAAGGTGACCAAAACAAGCATTAATCTAGTGTCCGTACAAAAAGTCATGTATAAGTATTTCAATTGTTCTGAAATTGTACCATAATATTGAATACCATAAGTAGAAGGTTGAGGTCTATTTTGTGGGTTATGGGCCAAAAACAAACATTTTTATAAATTCCAGACAATAAATTGGAGTTATTTCTTTGTCCAGAATGGTTGTTGAATTACCTAAAACCAATGCTTTATGAAATCTTCTTTAAAAATTGGAGTTTAGATTTCTCTGTCCAGAATAGTAGTTGAATCAACTTAAAATAATGCTATACATGTATATTCAATATACAATGCAAAATTCACTTTACTACCAACTGATAAATTTAAGCAGTCTTTAATAGCCATTCAGTGATTACAAGCACTTTGATTATCTTTCTAGGGTTATGCCCTTTCACAAATGGAAAAATTTCTCAAGTTTGTCTCAACTAAATTTAGTGAAATATGTATATAATGCTTATTACCTCTAAACTCAGTTTAAGTTCAAATTTTTGGCAGCTTCACTTTATGTACCTTTTTAACGTTATATGCTAGCGGGGGCATCATCACCATGACTGTATGACATTTATATTTTAATACTTTATGTTTTATTAAAATGAGTAGTCGAATAATTATTGTTGCAAACTCCATTAGATTTGAGATCATTTTTATACGACCGCAAAAATTGAAAACTTTTTGATTGTACATTGGTATCACGTTGGCGTCATCGTCTTCATCCAAAGACATTTGGTTTTCGCACTCTAACTTAAGTAAAAGTCAATAGAAATATATGAAATTTAGACACAAGGTTTATGACCATGAAAGGAAGGCTGGGATTGATTTTGGGTATTTTGGTCTCAACAGTTTAGGAATAAGGGCCCAAATTAGCATTGTTCATGGTTTTTGCTCTATAACTCAAGTATTAGTAAACAGAAATCTATGATATTTTAACATAAGGTCTATGGCCACACAAGGAGGGTTGGAATAGATTTTGGTAGTTTTAGTCCCAACAGTATAGGATTTAGGAACCAAAAACAGGTCCCAAATAAGCATTTTTCTTGGTTTTTTTAACAATACCTTTAGCATAAGTTAATAGAAATCTTTAAAGGTTTATGACCACAAAAGGAAGGTTTGGATTATTTTTGGGAGTTTTGGTCCCAAGGAATAAGGGGCCAAAATTAAACTTTGTTTGCTTTCATCAAAAAAATGAATTATTGTGCTTCTTTGATATGCCAAATCTAACCGTGTTAAGATTCTTAATTTTTGGTCCTGTTTTTAAATTGATCTACATTAAGGTCCAAAGGGTCCAAAATTAAACTTAGTTTGATTTTAACAAAAATTGAATTGTTGGGGTTCTTTGATATATGGTGAGTCTTAACATGTACTTAGATTTTTGATTATGGTCCCAGTTTTCAAGTTGGTCCCAATCGGGGTCAAAAATTATTATACCAAGTATTGTGCAATAGCAAGAAATTTTCAATTGCACAGTATTCTGCAATAGCAAGAAATCTTTAATTGCACAGTATTGTTCAATAGCAAGAAATGTTCAATTGCACAGTATTGCACAATAGCATGAAATCTCCAATTGCACAGTATTGTGCAATAGCAAGAAATTTTTAATTGCATTGTATTGCACAATAGCAAGAAATATCTAATTGCACAATATTGCGCAATAGCAAGAAATTTTCAATTGTACAGTATTGCCAATAGCCAGGAATATTCAATTGCACAGTATTGTCCCGTTTTCAAATTGGTCTACATTAAGATCCAAAGGGACAAAAATTGAACTTTGTTTCATTTCAACAAAAATTGAATATATGGGGTTCTTCAATATGCCGAATCTAACCGTGTATTTAGATTTTTAATATTTGGGCCCAGTTATCAAATTGGTCCACATGGAGGTCTAAAGGGTCTAAAATTAAACATTATTTGATTTCATCAAAAATTGAAATCTTCGGGTTCTATGTTATTCTGAATTTAACCATGTATTTAGATTTTGGATATTGGACCAACATAGGTAAATGTCCAATTTAAAATTTTTAAGTTGAAGTTCTTTAATAGACCACATTCAATCTGTGTCAGAAACCTATGTTGTGTCAACTATTTAACCACAATCCAAATTCAGAGCTGTATCCAGCTTGAATGTTGTGTCCATACTAGCCCCAACCGTTCAGGTTTCCACTTCTGCAGTCGTATAAAGCTGTGGAGTATCTGTCCCATTCATTTGTTATTTCTTAATTTGTGTGAATTAACATTGTTACAGTAAATGTTAATTACTACACTTGCATACCACAACAAATACTGTATTGGTACATGTATCACTTATATTTGTATCCATATAACAAAACAAAAAATGAAAAGGAATAATTTTACAATACCTTTTGAGTACTAAATAGCTTTTTAGGTATTTAGACATATTAAGACTTATTAAGTGATGTTGATGATATCTGCTTGACATGCTTCAAATTCGATCAGATTACTTTTGGAGCAGTTATGAGTCTTTGAAGCATGCTCACAAAGGTTCTTTTGGTGAAATCATTTTTATATTGGTCAAAATTTGTCTTTGCTTCGACCAGCTTTGGAGGAGATATAAAGAATTGATATAAATCAGCACAGAGGTTTACTTCCTATCTTATTTAGCCCCAATAATCATGTCAGACATAAGCCATTGTCATTACTTAAAACCAATAAATGTATTCTAATCTGAGGAAGAAATTCGACATTTTAACAAAAAAATTTACTAATGATACTGACGATCCACCACAAAGTAATGTAAATAGAACCATACCAATAGTAAGCAAATACATATAAAAAAAGATGAGGTATGATTGCCAATGAGACAATTCTCCACAAGAGACCAAATGGACACAGAAATTAACAATTGCTCTCCCAGCTACAAAATGTATCCAAAACCAAAGATGTAGAACATGTTCTATCATAATCATTTGGTAACTAATGTAATTACTGTCTCCCCATGTCTGTATTGAACATAAAAAAATATCAAATGAATAACACTCCTAATGCTCAGATCGGTTGTCACCGTGCAACACAGTTATTAACACCATATAGGAAAAACATAGAGCTTTATTGTCATTAGACACTGTCAAACATCCAAACATACTATCCACACTCATCTGTGTCCACACTTGTTTAACAATAAAATATCTTGTAGTAACTGTTCATTATCCGAACATTACTAATACGGCAATAGTTAGTTCGAGTTTAAGTTTTACAGATATTGGAATAGAAATTATTTTTTTTAAATAATTACATGTAATTAATTTTTTTATTGTAGGAATGACCGATTGTGGCTCAGGACATCGGCAACTCAATAAGTTATTTGCCACAATCGGAGTTCCAGGCATTTCTGCTAATGCCCTCAAGACACGGGAAAGAGAAGTTAATAAACCCCTGGTAGAAACAGCAAAAAAATCTTGCCTCGAAGCCATTGAAGAGGAGAACGCTGTAAGTTGGGAATAGCATTGTGTTGTATATATAATTCATATTTGTAATTGTTAAAGAAATGGTAGTACCGTACTACTACAAGTTAACTCAGGTCAAAACTTCGGGTAGACAGATTTTAATACGTTTTATAATATCAACATGTCAAATTGTATGGAGGTCTGTTAGGATATAGGTCTACCGGTATTTTTTTTCAACTCCTTATGATTAAGTTCGCATGATTAAACTTATTTTTTCTATAGTCATAAATTACATACCAAGTTATAATGGAATTATAATACTGTTCCCCTCGCATGTTTTAGATATATTTTCAAATCCAGTATTTCTTTAATTCCGGGAGATATTAAAAGACTTCTTCATCGAGCGTTTGCAAAATAAAAGACAATAACATAGTTGTGGTTTTAGTGCCAATGAGACAACCCTCCATCTAGGTTTAACTTTGCAATTATAGGTCAACGTTCGGTCTTCAACACGGAGCAAATAGAATCACTTATACAAGCGTTGAACAGCAAATTAAAATAAAACTACACCTTGACAATATCTATAATTGCCTTATGGCAATTGAGGCAGAAATAGTCGTGTTTGTGGCAGATTGAAAATTTATAATTGTATAATTTTCAAAATAAGGTGTGTTACCATTTTTATCTTGAAAAGGGATAAAAAAAAAAAAAAAAATTCTAAGAGTCTACGATCAAATCAATCTCCTTTGTGTCTAGGGTTAATATGCTTAACAGAGTAATTATATGAGTAATGCAATTGCACTGCTATGCGATTTATTTTTTTAATATCTAATTCCTGATAGTATGTGATGACTAAAATATCTATAAGAAAATGGGGAAAAGGTGCTAATGAGACAACTCTCCATCAAAGTCACAATGTAGTTTAAGTAATAAATTATAGGCTACAGTAGGCCTTTGACACGAAACCTTGCCTTAGTCCTTTTTAATCGTTAAAATTGTTTGTTTTATTGTAGTGATGATACACCAAACAAAGGACTCGCAATTAAATATGACAAAAAAGGGGGAGTGGGAGGTCGTATGACAGTCCATCTGGAGTTGGTACCGCTATAGGATCGACGACGGGGAAAATACTCGATTATGGTATTTGCGGGAAAAACTGTAGAATCTGTTTATATGCTGAAAAGATAAATATTGAAGCTAGGCCTCATAACTGTAAAAAAAATTGGAATCAATCTTCAAAAGCCATGGAGGCCTTCACGGGAGCAAAGCTGATGCAGAATATTGAAGATCTTTCTCACCAACCAGTAACAATTCTTATAATGGATGATGTCGCTGCAACCATGTCAAAAGCTAGGGAAGTATTGGGACATGAGTTGGAAAAATGGAGCGACATTGGTCACTCCAAAAAGTCGGTAGGAAAGGCATTGTACAACTTACAAAATAAGCATAAGATATTGACTACACGTATCATACAGTATTTTCAGACATGTTTTTCGTATGCTGTCACTCAAAATAAAGATAATGCTTTAGGGTTAAAGGATGCACTGCAAGCAATAGTTGAACATGTATTTGGAAATAACGTCAAGTGTGGTAACTGGTGCAAAGCAGGAAATGTAAATTATACATATAAATCTCTTCCACATGGCAAACCTTTCGAAAATGAATCGCTGTATGTTGACTTATCTATTATATTTAAATCTGTTGCTAACCATTCCGAGTAACTTGCCCCTGGAGGCTCCACAAGAGATGTAGAATCTACAAATAATATATATGCATGTAAAGCCCACAAGCGCACATGTTACAGTACAAGTGAATCCCTTGAAAATAGGATTGCTGCTGCAGCTGCACAGAAAAATATAGGGTATAACTATATGGAAGATGTTTTTGTTACGGCTCATTTATCACCAAGTAAAATTTTGGAAGTTAACTGCCAAAAATTATCAAAAGAAAGAAAACGCCAGTTGAAATTTGAAGGAGACCCTGGAATAAAAAAGAGTAAACTTTTGATGAAAAAAGAGAAAAGATCTAATACGGAATCGTTGGTGAAAAAAGAAGGAGTAACTTATTCATCTAATATGTCATTCACCTCTGTAACTTGTGATGCAAGTATACCTGTGATAAAGTATAGACCAGATTTATCAGAAGTTGCTAGTTGTGAAAATATCGTTGTCTTCGACTTAGAGACATCTTCCTTAGCCTTAGATTGCGACATTTTACAAATTGCAGCATCACATTTACATAAAACGTCGCAGTACAGCACTTACATTCAGCCAAGTAAATTGATTTCAACACAGGCATCAGCCGTCACTGGTTTAACTAGCAAAGGAGGTGTGCTTTTTTATAATGGAGACCCTGTTCAAGTACTGTCACAAGAAGCTGCATTTCAAAACTTTACCTCTCGGTTAGAACAGCATAAACCATGTGTCTTAGCAGCTCATAATTGTAAAACATTTGATGCTCACCGATTACTGTACAGTCTGTCAAAATTTACCTGCTTCGGAGAGTTTAGACAAAATGTTAGTGGTTTTGTGGATACTTTGCCATTGTTTAAAACGACCTACCCAGATTTGCCTAATCATAAACAAAATACAATTTTTTAAAGATGTTTGCAAAAGTGATTACATTGCGCATAATGCAGTTGAGGATGTTGAGGCTCTTAGAGTTTTGTTAGGCAATATTTCTATTGACTACAAAAAATTTTCATTTTCCATTGAGAGTATGAATTCTCAAATGAAGTTCGACAATGTCAGTAAAGTAGACCAAGAGACTTTTACACCCTTCATTGCACAAAAAGTTATATCACAGAGAACAGCTGATGTTATGGCCAAATCAGGATTAAAATTAAATCATATATATTATGCATTTGAAAAGGAAGGAGAAGACGGAATTCGGGAACTACTATTAGAAAAGAGACGAGATGGGTCCCCCAGAGTTACAAAGAACAAAACGATAATTACGAAGTTAATTGATTATTTCAAAAGACAATAAATACATATATATTTTCATATGTCTCAATTATATTGTTCTTATATATAATGTTGCTCTACATGTGCTAATATCAATTTTAGTTGGTATTATGTTTTCAAAAAAAACTATTATCTGAAAATACGTATAATACCCAGATAAAACTAAATCTTACCCTTTTACTTTGGTAAGTCTCTTGACATGATAAAGTCTCTTACTTGATGACTTGATAATTAAAAAATCTTCTATAAACACCTGATTTTTTAATGCCCGTCCACGATAGTAATTCTTTTAGTTCCGTGTTTCTGTTTATCTGTTCCTACGTGTGTCTATGTCTGTATACCCAACAGTTTGTCCGTCCGTCCGTCCCGAATCAGGTTAATGTTTTTTGTGAAAGTTGTCAGAGGACGTTATAGTCACATCGACAAGAAACTTAGTACATATATTCCTATAGATGAGTGATGAGTTCTTTCTAATGTGCATGCCAAGTCAGAGTTTAAAGTTTGTGGACAAATTTTCAATTCTATTCTTCTTTAACGTATACTTTTGTAAAGAAATTATGTAACTCTATGCATTAGCAACCAGACCCTAATTTTTGCAGATTTAATATTCGAGATTTTATTGTAGTGTTCCCCTGAAATATATTTTATTTGTTAATTCAATAAAGGAATGTCGTTTTCTTTTACATTTTGACGTCACTAATCATTATTCCACTTGATGAATATATACAATACGTACATTTAAAAAAAAACCACATGTATACGGTAGAAAATATAGGGATATGGAGTAAATGTACATGGGCTAAATAGCACAAAATACTACATAGAAAAAGTACAGATTATTAATGTGCAGGTCTTTTTATTGTTCTTCATCTTCATAGATTACTGTCTTCAATAATGAGCAATCCATAAATACTCTACAACGAATCAAAACTGCCCCTAGGGTCAACTTAGATGGTACTATTGGTCAAATATAAACCACAGTTCGCCATCTTGTTCCCCATCCGCCTCGGAGTGCCAAATTGTGTGATGCCTATATACCACGGTTCTCCTGTCTAGAGCACCAGAGGTCGAAGTAATAAAACTTTACTCAGTGCTCGAAGCACAAAAATAAAGCTCGAAACATGAAGTCCAGCATTTTGGTTTGTTGATTTTGGAGTGCGAGTATGAAAAACTGACTCGAAAGTTTTACGACTTTAAGGACAGGTCAGTGGCGGATCCAGGGGGGGTTCCGGGGGTGCGCACCCCCCCTCCCCCTTTATTTTTGCCGATCAATGCATTTGTATCGGGACATATGTTTTGCACCCCCCCCCCCCCCTTTGCCCTGGGTTAGCACCCCCCCCCCCTTTTCGAAAATTCCTGCATCCGCCCCTGCAGGTATACACTTATAAGTTAAAAAGAAATAAATAAAGATGATTGGCGCAACCTAGATTTTACGTCCATGGTAATTGGTAGAAGCATAGAGTATTACATATATGACATATATGATAGAAGTTTTAAAATTGTCGCCTATGTAAGTAGTTACTTTCTTCTAGTCTGATGGTTTTTGTACTTTAAACACTTTTATAATCGGTTTCTAAAGTAGTTGCAGAAATCTTACAAAAGAAGCTCCTTTAATGGACAAACATTTAATGCAAGGTCAATCGTAACTACTTGACCATTCTCTTTTTTTGGAACAACTAGAAATAGGACGAGTAGTTCCGATTGAATGCCAAGTGTGAAAAATAAATTAGAAACGAAAGGTGGTTCTAACTCATGTTGATCCGGAATGACAGATATAAATACGAAATATCAAACAAAATAATAAATATGTTGGCAATATATTTATAACTTGGAATTTTTTATACTTAAAAAATGAAGCCCAATTTTACCTTGGTTTTTGTTTTAATAGTTTGTAATTCCACGGTTTGCATGTTTCGCACTCGGGTTTCACAATTTTGACGAACACAACAGTAAAACTGACGGATTTATTATCTCAAAAAGACATCCTAAAACTGGTTCATTATAAACAAGAAGATATAATATGAGTGCCATTGAGACAACTTTCCAACCAAGTCACAGAGTATGTTTACATTTTTCAGCCACACTGTCGCACTGACCGAGAAATGTAACGTTATTTCCCGCAACGTCCTAATTTTTGGCGCAATTCGTGAGGCTTACGGAAGGGATTGAGTAAACAATATTATATTCCTAGATTTTTCTCAAAAACGAGTACGGTGACAAATACTTTTCAGAACGTTATGACGTTCCATTTTTTTTAAAAAGAATAACATATCTTACTTTGGCCAAATCGACACCGTTGAAAATAATAAATTCCAGACAATAAATTGGAGTTATTTCTTTGTCCAGAATGGTTGTTGAATTACCTAAAACCAATGCTTTATGAAATCTTCTTTAAAAATTGGAGTTTAGATTTCTCTGTCCAGAATAGTAGTTGAATCAACTTAAAATAATGCTATACATGTATATTCAATATACAATGCAAAATTCACTTTACTACCAACTGATAAATTTAAGCAGTCTTTAATAGCCATTCAGTGATTACAAGCACTTTGATTATCTTTCTAGGGTTATGCCCTTTCACAAATGGAAAAATTTCTCAAGTTTGTCTCAACTAAATTTAGTGAAATATGTATATAATGCTTATTACCTCTAAACTCAGTTTAAGTTCAAATTTTTGGCAGCTTCACTTTATGTACCTTTTTAACGTTATATGCTAGCGGGGGCATCATCACCATGACTGTATGACATTTATATTTTAATACTTTATGTTTTATTAAAATGAGTAGTCGAATAATTATTGTTGCAAACTCCATTAGATTTGAGATCATTTTTATACGACCGCAAAAATTGAAAACTTTTTGATTGTACATTGGTATCACGTTGGCGTCATCGTCTTCATCCAAAGACATTTGGTTTTCGCACTCTAACTTAAGTAAAAGTCAATAGAAATATATGAAATTTAGACACAAGGTTTATGACCATGAAAGGAAGGCTGGGATTGATTTTGGGTATTTTGGTCTCAACAGTTTAGGAATAAGGGCCCAAATTAGCATTGTTCATGGTTTTTGCTCTATAACTCAAGTATTAGTAAACAGAAATCTATGATATTTTAACATAAGGTCTATGGCCACACAAGGAGGGTTGGAATAGATTTTGGTAGTTTTAGTCCCAACAGTATAGGATTTAGGAACCAAAAACAGGTCCCAAATAAGCATTTTTCTTGGTTTTTTTAACAATACCTTTAGCATAAGTTAATAGAAATCTTTAAAGGTTTATGACCACAAAAGGAAGGTTTGGATTATTTTTGGGAGTTTTGGTCCCAAGGAATAAGGGGCCAAAATTAAACTTTGTTTGCTTTCATCAAAAAAATGAATTATTGTGCTTCTTTGATATGCCAAATCTAACCGTGTTAAGATTCTTAATTTTTGGTCCTGTTTTTAAATTGATCTACATTAAGGTCCAAAGGGTCCAAAATTAAACTTAGTTTGATTTTAACAAAAATTGAATTGTTGGGGTTCTTTGATATATGGTGAGTCTTAACATGTACTTAGATTTTTGATTATGGTCCCAGTTTTCAAGTTGGTCCCAATCGGGGTCAAAAATTATTATACCAAGTATTGTGCAATAGCAAGAAATTTTCAATTGCACAGTATTCTGCAATAGCAAGAAATCTTTAATTGCACAGTATTGTTCAATAGCAAGAAATGTTCAATTGCACAGTATTGCACAATAGCATGAAATCTCCAATTGCACAGTATTGTGCAATAGCAAGAAATTTTTAATTGCATTGTATTGCACAATAGCAAGAAATATCTAATTGCACAATATTGCGCAATAGCAAGAAATTTTCAATTGTACAGTATTGCCAATAGCCAGGAATATTCAATTGCACAGTATTGTCCCGTTTTCAAATTGGTCTACATTAAGATCCAAAGGGACAAAAATTGAACTTTGTTTCATTTCAACAAAAATTGAATATATGGGGTTCTTCAATATGCCGAATCTAACCGTGTATTTAGATTTTTAATATTTGGGCCCAGTTATCAAATTGGTCCACATGGAGGTCTAAAGGGTCTAAAATTAAACATTATTTGATTTCATCAAAAATTGAAATCTTCGGGTTCTATGTTATTCTGAATTTAACCATGTATTTAGATTTTGGATATTGGACCAACATAGGTAAATGTCCAATTTAAAATTTTTAAGTTGAAGTTCTTTAATAGACCACATTCAATCTGTGTCAGAAACCTATGTTGTGTCAACTATTTAACCACAATCCAAATTCAGAGCTGTATCCAGCTTGAATGTTGTGTCCATACTAGCCCCAACCGTTCAGGTTTCCACTTCTGCAGTCGTATAAAGCTGTGGAGTATCTGTCCCATTCATTTGTTATTTCTTAATTTGTGTGAATTAACATTGTTACAGTAAATGTTAATTACTACACTTGCATACCACAACAAATACTGTATTGGTACATGTATCACTTATATTTGTATCCATATAACAAAACAAAAAATGAAAAGGAATAATTTTACAATACCTTTTGAGTACTAAATAGCTTTTTAGGTATTTAGACATATTAAGACTTATTAAGTGATGTTGATGATATCTGCTTGACATGCTTCAAATTCGATCAGATTACTTTTGGAGCAGTTATGAGTCTTTGAAGCATGCTCACAAAGGTTCTTTTGGTGAAATCATTTTTATATTGGTCAAAATTTGTCTTTGCTTCGACCAGCTTTGGAGGAGATATAAAGAATTGATATAAATCAGCACAGAGGTTTACTTCCTATCTTATTTAGCCCCAATAATCATGTCAGACATAAGCCATTGTCATTACTTAAAACCAATAAATGTATTCTAATCTGAGGAAGAAATTCGACATTTTAACAAAAAAATTTACTAATGATACTGACGATCCACCACAAAGTAATGTAAATAGAACCATACCAATAGTAAGCAAATACATATAAAAAAAGATGAGGTATGATTGCCAATGAGACAATTCTCCACAAGAGACCAAATGGACACAGAAATTAACAATTGCTCTCCCAGCTACAAAATGTATCCAAAACCAAAGATGTAGAACATGTTCTATCATAATCATTTGGTAACTAATGTAATTACTGTCTCCCCATGTCTGTATTGAACATAAAAAAATATCAAATGAATAACACTCCTAATGCTCAGATCGGTTGTCACCGTGCAACACAGTTATTAACACCATATAGGAAAAACATAGAGCTTTATTGTCATTAGACACTGTCAAACATCCAAACATACTATCCACACTCATCTGTGTCCACACTTGTTTAACAATAAAATATCTTGTAGTAACTGTTCATTATCCGAACATTACTAATACGGCAATAGTTAGTTCGAGTTTAAGTTTTACAGATATTGGAATAGAAATTATTTTTTTTAAATAATTACATGTAATTAATTTTTTTATTGTAGGAATGACCGATTGTGGCTCAGGACATCGGCAACTCAATAAGTTATTTGCCACAATCGGAGTTCCAGGCATTTCTGCTAATGCCCTCAAGACACGGGAAAGAGAAGTTAATAAACCCCTGGTAGAAACAGCAAAAAAATCTTGCCTCGAAGCCATTGAAGAGGAGAACGCTGTAAGTTGGGAATAGCATTGTGTTGTATATATAATTCATATTTGTAATTGTTAAAGAAATGGTAGTACCGTACTACTACAAGTTAACTCAGGTCAAAACTTCGGGTAGACAGATTTTAATACGTTTTATAATATCAACATGTCAAATTGTATGGAGGTCTGTTAGGATATAGGTCTACCGGTATTTTTTTTCAACTCCTTATGATTAAGTTCGCATGATTAAACTTATTTTTTCTATAGTCATAAATTACATACCAAGTTATAATGGAATTATAATACTGTTCCCCTCGCATGTTTTAGATATATTTTCAAATCCAGTATTTCTTTAATTCCGGGAGATATTAAAAGACTTCTTCATCGAGCGTTTGCAAAATAAAAGACAATAACATAGTTGTGGTTTTAGTGCCAATGAGACAACCCTCCATCTAGGTTTAACTTTGCAATTATAGGTCAACGTTCGGTCTTCAACACGGAGCAAATAGAATCACTTATACAAGCGTTGAACAGCAAATTAAAATAAAACTACACCTTGACAATATCTATAATTGCCTTATGGCAATTGAGGCAGAAATAGTCGTGTTTGTGGCAGATTGAAAATTTATAATTGTATAATTTTCAAAATAAGGTGTGTTACCATTTTTATCTTGAAAAGGGATAAAAAAAAAAAAAAAAATTCTAAGAGTCTACGATCAAATCAATCTCCTTTGTGTCTAGGGTTAATATGCTTAACAGAGTAATTATATGAGTAATGCAATTGCACTGCTATGCGATTTATTTTTTTAATATCTAATTCCTGATAGTATGTGATGACTAAAATATCTATAAGAAAATGGGGAAAAGGTGCTAATGAGACAACTCTCCATCAAAGTCACAATGTAGTTTAAGTAATAAATTATAGGCTACAGTAGGCCTTTGACACGAAACCTTGCCTTAGTCCTTTTTAATCGTTAAAATTGTTTGTTTTATTGTAGTGATGATACACCAAACAAAGGACTCGCAATTAAATATGACAAAAAAGGGGGAGTGGGAGGTCGTATGACAGTCCATCTGGAGTTGGTACCGCTATAGGATCGACGACGGGGAAAATACTCGATTATGGTATTTGCGGGAAAAACTGTAGAATCTGTTTATATGCTGAAAAGATAAATATTGAAGCTAGGCCTCATAACTGTAAAAAAAATTGGAATCAATCTTCAAAAGCCATGGAGGCCTTCACGGGAGCAAAGCTGATGCAGAATATTGAAGATCTTTCTCACCAACCAGTAACAATTCTTATAATGGATGATGTCGCTGCAACCATGTCAAAAGCTAGGGAAGTATTGGGACATGAGTTGGAAAAATGGAGCGACATTGGTCACTCCAAAAAGTCGGTAGGAAAGGCATTGTACAACTTACAAAATAAGCATAAGATATTGACTACACGTATCATACAGTATTTTCAGACATGTTTTTCGTATGCTGTCACTCAAAATAAAGATAATGCTTTAGGGTTAAAGGATGCACTGCAAGCAATAGTTGAACATGTATTTGGAAATAACGTCAAGTGTGGTAACTGGTGCAAAGCAGGAAATGTAAATTATACATATAAATCTCTTCCACATGGCAAACCTTTCGAAAATGAATCGCTGTATGTTGACTTATCTATTATATTTAAATCTGTTGCTAACCATTCCGAGTAACTTGCCCCTGGAGGCTCCACAAGAGATGTAGAATCTACAAATAATATATATGCATGTAAAGCCCACAAGCGCACATGTTACAGTACAAGTGAATCCCTTGAAAATAGGATTGCTGCTGCAGCTGCACAGAAAAATATAGGGTATAACTATATGGAAGATGTTTTTGTTACGGCTCATTTATCACCAAGTAAAATTTTGGAAGTTAACTGCCAAAAATTATCAAAAGAAAGAAAACGCCAGTTGAAATTTGAAGGAGACCCTGGAATAAAAAAGAGTAAACTTTTGATGAAAAAAGAGAAAAGATCTAATACGGAATCGTTGGTGAAAAAAGAAGGAGTAACTTATTCATCTAATATGTCATTCACCTCTGTAACTTGTGATGCAAGTATACCTGTGATAAAGTATAGACCAGATTTATCAGAAGTTGCTAGTTGTGAAAATATCGTTGTCTTCGACTTAGAGACATCTTCCTTAGCCTTAGATTGCGACATTTTACAAATTGCAGCATCACATTTACATAAAACGTCGCAGTACAGCACTTACATTCAGCCAAGTAAATTGATTTCAACACAGGCATCAGCCGTCACTGGTTTAACTAGCAAAGGAGGTGTGCTTTTTTATAATGGAGACCCTGTTCAAGTACTGTCACAAGAAGCTGCATTTCAAAACTTTACCTCTCGGTTAGAACAGCATAAACCATGTGTCTTAGCAGCTCATAATTGTAAAACATTTGATGCTCACCGATTACTGTACAGTCTGTCAAAATTTACCTGCTTCGGAGAGTTTAGACAAAATGTTAGTGGTTTTGTGGATACTTTGCCATTGTTTAAAACGACCTACCCAGATTTGCCTAATCATAAACAAAATACAATTTTTTAAAGATGTTTGCAAAAGTGATTACATTGCGCATAATGCAGTTGAGGATGTTGAGGCTCTTAGAGTTTTGTTAGGCAATATTTCTATTGACTACAAAAAATTTTCATTTTCCATTGAGAGTATGAATTCTCAAATGAAGTTCGACAATGTCAGTAAAGTAGACCAAGAGACTTTTACACCCTTCATTGCACAAAAAGTTATATCACAGAGAACAGCTGATGTTATGGCCAAATCAGGATTAAAATTAAATCATATATATTATGCATTTGAAAAGGAAGGAGAAGACGGAATTCGGGAACTACTATTAGAAAAGAGACGAGATGGGTCCCCCAGAGTTACAAAGAACAAAACGATAATTACGAAGTTAATTGATTATTTCAAAAGACAATAAATACATATATATTTTCATATGTCTCAATTATATTGTTCTTATATATAATGTTGCTCTACATGTGCTAATATCAATTTTAGTTGGTATTATGTTTTCAAAAAAAACTATTATCTGAAAATACGTATAATACCCAGATAAAACTAAATCTTACCCTTTTACTTTGGTAAGTCTCTTGACATGATAAAGTCTCTTACTTGATGACTTGATAATTAAAAAATCTTCTATAAACACCTGATTTTTTAATGCCCGTCCACGATAGTAATTCTTTTAGTTCCGTGTTTCTGTTTATCTGTTCCTACGTGTGTCTATGTCTGTATACCCAACAGTTTGTCCGTCCGTCCGTCCCGAATCAGGTTAATGTTTTTTGTGAAAGTTGTCAGAGGACGTTATAGTCACATCGACAAGAAACTTAGTACATATATTCCTATAGATGAGTGATGAGTTCTTTCTAATGTGCATGCCAAGTCAGAGTTTAAAGTTTGTGGACAAATTTTCAATTCTATTCTTCTTTAACGTATACTTTTGTAAAGAAATTATGTAACTCTATGCATTAGCAACCAGACCCTAATTTTTGCAGATTTAATATTCGAGATTTTATTGTAGTGTTCCCCTGAAATATATTTTATTTGTTAATTCAATAAAGGAATGTCGTTTTCTTTTACATTTTGACGTCACTAATCATTATTCCACTTGATGAATATATACAATACGTACATTTAAAAAAAAACCACATGTATACGGTAGAAAATATAGGGATATGGAGTAAATGTACATGGGCTAAATAGCACAAAATACTACATAGAAAAAGTACAGATTATTAATGTGCAGGTCTTTTTATTGTTCTTCATCTTCATAGATTACTGTCTTCAATAATGAGCAATCCATAAATACTCTACAACGAATCAAAACTGCCCCTAGGGTCAACTTAGATGGTACTATTGGTCAAATATAAACCACAGTTCGCCATCTTGTTCCCCATCCGCCTCGGAGTGCCAAATTGTGTGATGCCTATATACCACGGTTCTCCTGTCTAGAGCACCAGAGGTCGAAGTAATAAAACTTTACTCAGTGCTCGAAGCACAAAAATAAAGCTCGAAACATGAAGTCCAGCATTTTGGTTTGTTGATTTTGGAGTGCGAGTATGAAAAACTGACTCGAAAGTTTTACGACTTTAAGGACAGGTCAGTGGCGGATCCAGGGGGGGTTCCGGGGGTGCGCACCCCCCCTCCCCCTTTATTTTTGCCGATCAATGCATTTGTATCGGGACATATGTTTTGCACCCCCCCCCCCCCCTTTGCCCTGGGTTAGCACCCCCCCCCCCTTTTCGAAAATTCCTGCATCCGCCCCTGCAGGTATACACTTATAAGTTAAAAAGAAATAAATAAAGATGATTGGCGCAACCTAGATTTTACGTCCATGGTAATTGGTAGAAGCATAGAGTATTACATATATGACATATATGATAGAAGTTTTAAAATTGTCGCCTATGTAAGTAGTTACTTTCTTCTAGTCTGATGGTTTTTGTACTTTAAACACTTTTATAATCGGTTTCTAAAGTAGTTGCAGAAATCTTACAAAAGAAGCTCCTTTAATGGACAAACATTTAATGCAAGGTCAATCGTAACTACTTGACCATTCTCTTTTTTTGGAACAACTAGAAATAGGACGAGTAGTTCCGATTGAATGCCAAGTGTGAAAAATAAATTAGAAACGAAAGGTGGTTCTAACTCATGTTGATCCGGAATGACAGATATAAATACGAAATATCAAACAAAATAATAAATATGTTGGCAATATATTTATAACTTGGAATTTTTTATACTTAAAAAATGAAGCCCAATTTTACCTTGGTTTTTGTTTTAATAGTTTGTAATTCCACGGTTTGCATGTTTCGCACTCGGGTTTCACAATTTTGACGAACACAACAGTAAAACTGACGGATTTATTATCTCAAAAAGACATCCTAAAACTGGTTCATTATAAACAAGAAGATATAATATGAGTGCCATTGAGACAACTTTCCAACCAAGTCACAGAGTATGTTTACATTTTTCAGCCACACTGTCGCACTGACCGAGAAATGTAACGTTATTTCCCGCAACGTCCTAATTTTTGGCGCAATTCGTGAGGCTTACGGAAGGGATTGAGTAAACAATATTATATTCCTAGATTTTTCTCAAAAACGAGTACGGTGACAAATACTTTTCAGAACGTTATGACGTTCCATTTTTTTTAAAAAGAATAACATATCTTACTTTGGCCAAATCGACACCGTTGAAAATAATATAAAAAATCAAAAATGTGCATTTCAAATTTTCATTTCATGCCGTTTTTTGAGGAAACCATAACGTTTTTATACCCCCGCTTTAAAAAAGGGGGGGTATAATGTTTTACCTCTGTCTGTCCGTCCGTCAGTCCGTCCGTCCGTCCGTCAGTCAGTCCGTCCCATGAAACTTTCGTCACATTTTTCTCAGGAACTATACATCCACCCTTTCTGTAATTTGGTATCAACATTTATATATGTCAGCCATACCGTGTGATGCATTTTCAGATTCATCACTTGACAACTTCCTGTTTACCGAACACTTGTCTGATTTTACACATGATAGCCAAGTTGAAAATTTTCGTCACATTTTTCTCAAGAACTACAATACAAGGATTTCTGAAATTTGGTTTCAGGATTTATATAAGTCAGCTATACCGTGTGATGCATTTTCAGATTCATCACTCGACAACTTCCTGTTTACCGAACACTTGTATGATTTTACACATGATAGCCAAGTTGAAAATTTTCGTCACATTTTTCTCAGGAACTACAATACAAGTATTTCTGAAATTTGGTTTCAGGATTTATATAAGTCAGCTATACCGTGTGATGCGTTTTCAGATTCATCACTCGACTACTTCCTGTTTACCGAACACTTGTATGATTTTACACATGATAACCAAGTTAAAAATTTTCGTCACATTTTTCTCAGGAACTACAATACAAGGATTTCTGAAATTTGGTTTCAGGATTTTTATAAGTCAGCTATACCGTGTGATGCGTTTTCAGATTCATCACTCGACAACTTCCTGTTTACCGAACACTTGCATATTTTTACACTATTAATATTATCCACTTGCGGCGGGGGTATCATCAGTGAGCAGTAGCTCGCAGTTTCACTTGTTTGCTTTATTTGAGTAAGAATTAATGCTTTAAATGGTAAAGTTAGATTTTTCTCATCATCTTGAATTGTTTTGCTTCAATTTGAGCCCTATTAAATATGTATATGTTGTTAAAAAAAAATCATATTTCTTTTTTTTAATAAAACTCGTTTTTTACTCAAAAATTGCAAAAATATTCAATTTTCAGCAGCATTTTTTGCAATAACAAAATCGACAACATATATTTTTTTGGCAAAATTTGATTCTTTGTCAATTGAAGAATGAAATTTCTTAAAGGGAAAAAATTCTCACCGTCAGAAATAAACTGTTGGATATGCCCTTAATTCCAGCGAAAGACTAATAACACAACTACACGACGGAAAACAGTGGTCCACGAAAAATGATACAATGGCGGCGGTCAAAAATAATAGATAGCATATATACCGTATTACGTCACTAGCACACTATGTAACGAATTTATCTTACCGACTATGTGAAATTAAGACTAGTGATTCTCAAAATGAGCAAGTCTTCAATACTGTTAGCGCTAAGAAAATACTTCCATTGATCCTACAAAAACAGATGCCAACAATAACGACTTGTAAGGTTTAAATGTGTTTTATGAATTTGTTTCAATCTTAATCGTCAATTTCTTCGTCTGTTGGAACATTTAAGAATTTTTCTCAGTACCGTTTTGTTTTTACAAAGGGACATAACACCATTACTAACCGTGTATGAAATAAGCCCCGCCCCTTCTTACCTAATAAGGAATATAAAGGGACGTAACTCCACTACTAACCGTGTATGAGATAAGCCCCGCCTCCCTACTAACCTAATATCAAATATACACGGTTTGCACGCGGACGCTTTTAACCAATCATATTCCTGGAAATGTATAGGAGGTAAGATAAATATACATATTAGACAAAATGTGTAACCGTAAGTGTGAATTGATGTGATATAAAAGAGAGAAGGAAGTAACTAAAGGAATATTCATTCTTATACGTTGAAGTCAAACTGACAAAGTCATGGCAATTATCCTGTAAGTATTAAGTTTTCTACAGCAACATACAAACTTCAAAACCAAAGGTTTTAAGTATTTGTGGTAACGAAATTCCTGACTTAATTTATCCCATTTATATCCACATTAATTACGACAAATGAAGTCTATAACGTCACTACGCGCGTCTGGCATACAAAAACTCAAATCAAGTATATATGATGAGTTAATTTACAGAAATTGGCTTTGCATTTGTAGACCGCGAAACGTATGTCTGGCGCAAATACAGATTTTTAATCCTGGTATCTATGATGAGTTTATTTGCGATATAGTTGAGATACACAAAAAATGTTAATAAAATATTGACCTATTTAAAACACTACGGTTGTTCAATTCTCAAGAATGGATTGCCTTAGCGGGATTTGGCACAACGTTTCGGAATTTTTGGTTTAAACGCCAGTCAATTTCGTTTTTGTGATTGGCCTTCTAATTGTTTGATTTGAACCCAACTGATGAGTCCAGTGTGAATGAATCGCACATCAGGTATACCAAATCATAAGTCTGGTATCTTTGATAAGATTTAACAAGAACTGGTTTGATTGTACTATTGTTGGACGTTTCTTCCAATAAAATATAACCAGTCTAATAGTGTTGGTAACAGTTTATAAATATTTATTATTTAATAAAACTAAGGTTTCACTACCCCGTAAATAGACTGACTTAATTGACGACGAAGGTCGGTTGAGAACAAAACTTTACAACAAAAAATAGTATTTCAGCTGCCCAATTGTAAACTTTTCATTTATTTGGAGTCAAGATTTCCTCGAGTGTATCCTACCAAGTAAGACTTTTCATCAAATATATACTAGCATAACTAACACGACGGGTGCCCCATGTAAAGCACAAACTGCTAACCCTTCCGAAAACACCTGAGATCATCTCTGGTTTTGTTTTAAAGTGTTCGTGCTGTTCTTGGTTTAGTTTTAAGTGTTGTACTTTGTGCTTTTTTTTAAATATTTTAGTGAATGTGTTGTTTATAGCGGTAGGCCATATCGTCTATTCTTTGTTGTGTTTTATGTACTGTTTTTTTCCGGGTTTCTCCCGTTTACACCAATTTTAACAATATGATGAAAGACGACTTAAATGACCTGATAACACTTGGGGGTATTTAAGAATTTTTTTTCAGAAAGGTTCTAACCTGTCGGTCTTGAATGATGTTGAGATCTCCTGTAATGACAGTAAAATTGATTATTAGTACCTAAAGAGGACTCTTAAAGACTCGACCAGAAAGAGTGGTTAAATAGCTCAAATAGGAACATTCCTATCAGTTTAAATTTAACGGTAACCAGTTTCATTACGAATTGAATTACGAAATTGATCATGAAGTATCCAGGATCAATCGTGCAGACGAACATGATGACCATCTCAAAGTCTGATATATTCATCATAACTAAACTATAAAATCTTCTTTGGAATGTAACTTGCAAATACCAAAACATTTGCATACTAAACATAAATTACTTCACATAAGTGGTTCATCTTAAACTGATCTAATCACAAACTAATACATGAAAACTAATCAAAGTTAGTTACAAAGTCAATAAACCATGACTGAGGGGACAGGGCAAAATAGTTTCCATGGAAATTTGATGTGCTTAGGCTTATTCAACTGTATATATAAAAAAGAAGATGTGGTATGATTGCCAATGAGACAACTGTCCAAAAGAGACCAAAATGACACAGAAATTAACAACTATAGGTCATCGTACGGCCTTCAACAATGAGCAAAGCCCATACCGCATAGTCAGCTATAAAAGGCCCGAAATGACAATGTAAAACAATTCAAACTAGTTTTCCCCTTAAACTTACATAATCACAAACTTAAACATGAAATCTAAACAAAAGTTACCAAGTCAATAGACCATGAACAAAGGCAACAGTAGTATATCAATGACTAAGGGGAATGAGTCAAATTATCTCAATGGTTATGAGATGTTCCAATAATAATACAACTGCATACCAAATATCATTGACATATCATAAGGGGTCTGTTATAGGGTAGTTTCTGTATTTAAAGTTTTTTTATGTCATTTTTGGAAAACATTTTATTTTCATTTTATTAAAAGGAAAATTGTAAAATTATTATGTCAGGTAAATTGTGTTCTGTCAGCATGTCACTAATTACTCAAGTCAAAAGTAATATAATTAACTTATCTTTTAATTGGCTTAATTAAATGGACACTATTCTTATATTTTACCTTTGACAGTTTTGTAGTAAAATTGTGATTACTCAAATTACATAAATTCATAGTTAGTAATACTCGCCATAATTTGAGCTCTTACTAGATGTGCTATAAATTGAACAGTCAACTTTTTGAAATCATTGAAGTCACAAGGTAGTCACAATGTAGTCATGATGTAGTTGTCAGTGTAGTCTCGTCGGTGTTATCCAGATAGGAGTGCTTCCAAAGCCAACCAGGCTCAGCTACTCAGGAGAAAGGCTAACTCAAAAGACAGCTCAACGCAACTGTAATCATCAACCAGACAACATCAACTTAGAATATTTGGAACATTTTTGGACTTTAACTTTAAACTGTGAATTGGATTAGTGAAATTAGTGACTTTATTATTTGGAACATTTGGACTTTATTTGTTTGTAAATTGTTTTGGCATCATTAGTATTATTTGGACCTGTTACTATATAAAACTGTTACAACTTGCTGCTTGCTTTATAGTTTTGCCTGCCATTGCTTAAGTCTTGCGAAAGACTGACCCCCTGTGCCTTGGGCTGTGCATGTTCGATAGTCCCCCTTAAACTCGACGTGCATTGGCTCTTGGTGACAGGTCCCACAATTATGTCCTTGCAGTTATGAGCCATGATATGAAAATTTTGAAAATAAGCTATGGGAAAACACACCTATAGAACATCATCTCGCAGATAACACCACACTTGATTCAAAACAGTAAAAGACATTTTAAAAGCTTTAAGAATAATAGAATAGTTGGGACATTATGATGACTTATCTGAAACGGAACAAACAGAAAGCATTAGTATTTGATTTGGGAAACAGAATTATTGCAAAGAAAATATCAACTAAAAAGGAAAAGGAAGGTTGGGCACTGATAAACAGGTTTTACCCCGCCACAGTAGGTCAGTGTATGGGGAACCACTAGTGGTAGGTCAATGATATTTGGTATGCAGTTGTACTAGCAAACATGTTTAACCTGCCACAGACTTTATGTGCATATTTCAATGGTTCATGTCTGTCAATATTTGTATTTTGTAAATATTATTGTATAAAAAATTCGTAAGGGTTCCACGGAACCCAGTGTCTCGCCTACGTTTGCTGTTAATCGCAGACTCAACAAAAATGAGGAAAAACATCAATAAAAATTTCCCTCTCGATACTGTCTTTTGATTGAAAGAAGCTTCCAAGTTTGGTAAAAAAAACAGGATAGTTTATGAATCTAATAAATGTTTTATAAACTTTAACTGCAGACTGTATGTAATGTTAACTGGAAGAAAAACTAAGTCCATTTATACGTAAAATACGAAAAAGTGGAAATTTATTTTTACAAAATTTTCTTCTTGATACTATCTTATGATCATAAACAAGCTTCTGTCCAAGTTTGGTACAAATCAAGGATAGTTTATGAAAGTTATCAAAATTTTAATAACTTTAACCACAGAGTGAATGTAATGTTTCCTCGCAGAAAAACTAAGTCCATTTATAAGTAAAATACGGAAAAGTGGAAATTTATTTTTACAAAATTTTCTTCTTGATACTATCTTATGATCATAAACAAGCTTCTGTCCAAGTTTGGTACAAATCAAGGATAGTTTATAAAAGTTATTAAAATTTTAAAAACTTTAACCACAGAGTCAATGTAATGTTTCCTCGCAGAAAAACTAAGTCCATTTATAAGTAAAATACGGAAAAAATTGAATTTTATTTTTACAAAATTAACTTCTGGATACTTTCTTATGATCATAAACAAGCTTCTCTCCAAGTTTGGTAGAAATTCAGTATAGTTTAAGAAAGTTATTAAAATTTCAAAAACTTTAACCACAGAGTGAATATTTGTGGACGCCGCCGCCGCCGCCGACGGAATGTAGGATTGCTTAGTCTCGCTTTTTCGACTAAAGTCGAAGGCTCGACAATTAAGAAAATATTCTCTTCTGGTTTCATTTTTTTCATGTCATAGCCTTTTATTGCCAACTATACAATACAATTTCTTCTCATTATCAACATTGAAGGCCAAACTGTTACTTATAGTTTTTATCTTCATCATTGAATTCTGGTGGATAGTTGACTCATTGACAATTATATCATACAACATCTCCATATTTTTATGCTGATGTAAACAAGGAAGTTTAAATGCATGGTTACCTTTGACAAAGAAATCAACTTGATCCTACTTAAAAGGAAACTGTTAGGGATTGAGCATAATTCACAGTAAAATTATTTACAAAAAACTGTCATAGTTATAACTCATTACAGATATTTATATATATATTTTGCCCCAAAAAATAATCTCAAAAATTACAATATTCAATTAATAATCTTTATTTTCATATCATATTTTTTTTATGAATTTAAAAGAATGAGTGACATACAACACATATTCAACACATCTGTAACTTACAGAGAATTTGATACAAATATAAATAAAATCTTCTTCTATACTCATATAAAACAAAATGACAGTTTATATATTTAAGGAAAAGTGGCATTATTTATGATTGTATGATTAAAGATTGTTAGAATGATATTGAAGACTACTATGACTTTTTCACCGATTGTGCTGTCAGGTATATTTCTCTTAACTGCTTCTTTCTGTCATTAAAACAACCTAGAAAAAAGTTTTTGAATAAGGTTAATGAACATTTTGAATTGACAAAGAATGCATATGATGCATTATATTAGTTCATGGCAAAAAATTCACACACACTTGATCAATCACTGGTGGAGCAAAAGAACTTCCCCCGAGTACAAGTTTAAGTTATCCCTGACAAATTATTTCATATAGATGATGATAAACAAAAGTGTGATAAAAGTCAAACTCAAATTACATTATCGAGAACATCTTATAATCTCTCTTTTTATAGAATTTGAACGATTTATGTCTTAAAATATGCTTCAGATGACTTCTTACCTAGATAAGAATTAGGTGTAGATACAGCTGCCCCATTAGCAGGTGTACAATCCATGTTGTCATCTGCTACAATAGGTCCATCATCCCAAAGAAGATCCCAGCCACCAATTCTCTTCTCTTTACCTGTTAATCTGTGCAAAATACCAATGCATACAGTTTAAAGGTAAGTCTTTAACATTCCAACTTAGTGCAATTTTTTATAGTCATTCAATGAGCACCTGAATGTTATTTTTGATAATAATTTAGGTGCCTCAGATTATAAAACTCCTCCATTATCCTAAGACATGTAGCAAAACTTAATAAATAAATATTAAAGGGTGCTATTGTATTAATATTTATTTGTGAAATGTTTTTTGTTTTAGTCATGTACAATATAAATATGGTAACTTGGGTATAATTGCCAAAGAGACTAAATGATGTGATTGAAGGTTATGAAAAAGTCCAGGAATTAGTTCATATTTTACAGAACAACAGCTATTTTAGTACTCAAGTTCAGAAGATGTGAAAACTTATAATAATAAATGATAATATTGTATAATTTATATAAAATCTTACCTATTTTCAAGGTCAAGGACATTTAGAAGGTCACTAATGAGACCAAACTTGAGATCATAATCCTCCTTACCACTGGCAGTCAGAGAGGGAGAAGCATTGATTTCTATTAACCACCTAAAGAATATAAAATCATGAAAATATGGAGTTACTGTTCTTTTTGTGACAGCAGGTTTAACTTTTTAAAGTAATGCTTCAAAAAATATCATTTGATTTATTGGTGAAAAACAAAGAAAACAAAACTACTTAAGGAGAAAGTATTTTAACAAGTATATTACTTTCTAGCAATATTTAGAATTAGAGACCGTCATTATTTTGTTTTACCTTTGTTTTATTCTAAATGGCTTGTCTTCTTTTAACTGAAAGGAATCCTGGTTACTTATAACTTTTGTTGTTTACTGGCTGATGATCACTTGTGATGAACTTCAAGAAGTACTTCGAAAATCAATTTGTTCAATGACAACCAAGTTTAGATAAAATTGTTAAATTATTTGTTTAATGAATGATTTTTTTCATTATCCAACTGGTTTGTTTTTTATACAAAGTAAATCAATTATTACAATTAATCATACGTACGGTTTTAAGTCATCATCCAGAAGTACATCGTAACCATACATCTCAAAACAATGTTTGTCGTTAATTATTATCTTCTGAACACTTTGTAGGCTCTTTATTATTATGTTATCTATAGCTTTAAACATCTTCTGTACCTGTGGAAATAATCATACACTGTTAGATTAAGTTTGATAAATTCTACTTATATGCCTCCGGGATGGTGATTTTCTCGCTGTATTGAAGACCAATTGGTGGCCCTTAGCTGTTTTCTGCTTTTAAGTCAGGTTGTTGTCTCTTTGACACATTCCCCATTTCCATTCTAAATTTTATTAAAATTGATCGAAATTTTAACATGGACAATATTCAAGAAAAACTCCATATGTTTCAATATATACATGTTTTAAACTTAATAATCCTGAGAATAAATAAGATATAACCTTTGAGAAATACTTAGGCTACAGAACAGGCTCCAGAAACATGACTGGTAAATCAATGTCATCTATGTTGCATCATATTGCTGATGGGAGGGGGGGGGCATTTTTTTCCTTAAGTACTTAGGGAAAGCATTTGAGACATCAAGTTCTACTAATATCTGTTCTTTTAAAATAAATTGATTGCAAAACATTTCTTTCAAACATGCTATCCTGCTATCCTGAAATTAAACAATTATTTTGCTGTAGCTCAAATTTCAATTAAGGGTCGATGATCCCCAAAAACTTACCTTATCTACACCATGTTTAGCTGCCAGATATTTCCTCAGTTGTTGTGTTGACCATTTACAACCTTTCTCAGGGTCATAATCTGGGGCATTCTTCTGTACAGCAACATTGGTTAAATGTACATCTGTTTGGCATAGTAAGGAAAAAAACAATACAACCTAGCAAGAATTTATATTCATGTTTTACTTGTTTCTGATTCTCATATTACTTTGAAATAAAACTTACTTGAGAGAATTTTCATTTTATCTAAATTGCATGACTCCATCTCTCACAAGAATTTCTGACATTCTGACCGTCATGTATTATACACCAGAGCTTAATGGACTTGCTAACATAGAAAAAAAAAATGTGATTTCTTCATAAAAAAAGTTACGATAGAGTTTCCAGATACATAATACTTGTTTCTGGATAAATTCAAATACAACTTGACATTAAAACGTTCAAATCAATGACTAAGAACTAATTTTGAAAATGATTAATTTTCACATAAAATGTCAAACGAACTAAAAGTTTTGGAGGAAAAGATGTGTTTACTATTGACAAGGATCTATCTACAGAGAGGTTAGCTATTTAGGGTGATTTGTTACAACTCAAATCATTTCTTTTTATCATCCATATTATATCTGATATCACTTTATTGTAATCATTATAAAATAACAAAAACACTCCATCAAAAATATTCAAATGTTATTTTAAAAAGGATACATGTATCTTCAATGGAATCTAGAGAAAATCTAGTATTAGAAAATCTGGCAAACCCTCCACGATACAACCAGACTTTTAATGGATTATACTGTAAAATATAAAATACACAATTAATATTACAGGTTAACTAAGTTTTTATGATTCCTTCATAATTCTGTAAGAAAAACCATTTCGGAATATTTTGTTAAAAAACAAAGGTTTCTCTTCATTTATCTTCTATCAAACATTCATGGCAATTAACTTCCTTTATTTATGTTAAAGAATGTAATATGTCTCTCTTGGGTGTTATTTTGTGAATATAATGCAAATGTTGAAATCTATTCAAAGTTAATGGATCATAACATAGCAGCAAGACCAAATGATCTTCATGGAGTTAACATATGCAATGCTTAGTTTAGTTTAAACATATTTATTTATAGTGGATTGGGAAACAAGTTTTGTAACTTATATTAATCCCTTTCCACTTTGCAGGTGCGAGTGCTGCCTTGTAGCGGCATTAGCCTACTCTTTTTCGAAATCTACAAGGGTGTCTTTAATGTGCAAGAGATATGGCTCTCTCTTAACACGGGTCAGCCCTTTATCGGCCCCTTCCGACAGACTATCATCATTTCCTCAAGACCATACTCGCAGATGGTGTCAATGGAGAGCCGAAAATTGACTTCCTGAAATTTTCATCCCAAACGGGAATCAAACCAGGAACCTTTGTGTTAGTAGTCCGATGCACTAACCACTACACCACGGCTCTACTTATTTAACTTATTATCAATAATTATTTATGCAATGCTTATTTAACTGCATAAAAATTTCATTTTACTATAAAAGGTTTTCCTACACAAACTAGAGGCTCTCAAGAGCCTGTGTCGCTCACCTGTTACTGTATTTACTGATGTTGGCCATCTTGGTTGGCAGGCAGGGTCATTAGACACTTTTTTAAAATAGATACCCTAGTAATGATTGTGGCCAAGTTTGGTTAAATTTGGCCCATAGTTTTAGAAAAGAAGATTTTTGTACAAGTTACAAAAATGATGAAAAGTTGTTCAATATTGACTATAAAAGACAATAACTCCTTAAGGAGTTCTCTGACAATTTTGGTCATGTTTGACTTATTTGTAGATCTTACTTTGCTGAACATTATTGCTGTTTACAGTTTATCTCTATCTATAATAGTATTCAAGATAATAACCAAAAACTGCAAAATTTCCTTAAAATTACTAATTCAGGGGCAGCAACCCAACAACCAGTTGTCTAATCCATCTGAAAATTTCAGGGCAGATAGATCTTGACCTGATAAACAATTAAATCCTGTCAGATTTGCTCTAAATACATTGGTTTTTGAGTTATAAGCCAAAAACTGCATTTTACCCCTATGTTCTATTTTTAGCCGTGGCGGCCATCTTGGTTGGATGGCCGGGTCACCGGACACATTTTTTTAACTAGATACCCCAAAGATGATTGTTGCCAAGTTTGTTTAAATTTGGCACAGTAGTTTCAGAGGAGAAGATTTTTGTAAAAGATTACTAAGATTTACGAATAATGGTTAAAAATTGACTATAAAGGGCAATAACTCCTAAAGAGGTTAACTGACCATTTCGGTCATGTTGACTTATTTGTAAATCTTACTTTGATGAACATTATTGCTGTTTACAGTTTACCTCTATCTATAATAGTATTCAAGATAATAACCAAAAACTGCAAAATTTCCTTAAAATTACCAATTCAGAGGCAGCAACCCAACAAAAGGTTGTCCGATTCATCTGAAAATTTCAGGGCAGATAGATCTTGACCTGATAATCAATTTTATCCCATGTCAGATTTGCTCTAAATGCTTTGGTTTTTGAGTTATAAGCCAAAAACTGCATTTTACCCCTGTGTTCTATTTTTACCCGTGGTGGCCATCTTGATTTGATGGCCAGGTCATCGAACACATTTTTTAAACTAGATACCCCAAGGATGATTGTGGCCAAGTTTGGTTAAATTTGGCTTAGTAGTTTCAGAGGAGAAGATTTTTGTAAAAGTTTACGGACGACGGACGACGGACGCCGGACGACGGACGCCGGACGACGGACGCCAAGTGATGAGAAAAGCTCACTTGACCTTTCAGGTCAGGTGAGCTAATAAAAACTGATGACTTGTTGAAACAGAACACAGCACATTTAAGTCTTATCTCCACAATTGAGGCAAAAAAAAATGTTTTGTTGACAAATTACAATACAACAAATGCCAAGGGAATTTGGTTGTTTTTTTGTGCAAAGATAAGAAAACATGTTGTTAATTAAGACCGAAGACACTATAACAGATAGTTGTCTCATAGGCAATCATATTGCAATCCATAATTTATACAGACTTAAATAGATATATTAGAATCAATACTTTCAACTTACTGAACAGACTAAAACATAAACTCGGACATCAAATTTCCTACCACCAATTAGGAGTGGATTTTCTATGTATCTCTGAACAACATAAGTCTCTGGTACATCTCTGGTCTGGTCTGATAATGGTTGATACTCTCCCTGAAAAAAATAAAATTGAGAATGGAAATGGGAAATGTGTAAAAGCAACAACAACCCAACCATAGAGCAGACAACAGCCAAAGGCCAACAATGGGTCTTCAATGTAGCGAGAAACTATCACACTCTGAGGCGTCCTTCAGCTGACCCCTAAACAAATATGCATACTAGTTCAGTGATAATGGACATCATACTAAACTCCTAAAGTATATATATTATTTTATCTCTGTACAACATAAGTTTCTGGTACATCTCTGGTCTGGTCTGATAATGGTTGATATTCTCCCTGAAACAATATATATATATATATATAATGTGATTTACCAAACATATACTGATGTGACAAAGTACTAGTGAAAGAAATATAAAATCAGTTATTTTTAGTGCAATAAAAGATTAGAAATCAGATTTGTACCTTTTTCCAGTCTGTAATGTCCTTCAATCTCCTGAACAAGAAAATTCCCTTGCCTTGTGACTTGGCTGCTGGTTTCATTATCCAAATGATCCCAAGATTCTTCTTAAATTCCTCCACAAAAATGTGATATTCTGACTGAAATTAGAAGAAAAAATCTTCCATTTTTACATCTTATTGCTTGAAATATCTATAAAACTTCATTTCATGCCTTCATAAATGTATAGGAGTAAATAAGTCAAAATAAATTTAACTGTAAAAATATACACTTAAAAATAACTAGTCCAATGATATTATACATATATTTCACATTTAAACTTTTTTAAATTTCTTATTAAAAAAAAATGTATTTACCAATAATTTTATTGTGTTAGTGTATGTATTATTAATGAAATTTTTCATATTAACATTAAATTTTAGTTACTCTTTACTTACAGGAAGTTCATATGTTGTTGGGTAAAAATCAAAACTGAAATGTACAAAAAGATAAAGAGAATTAGTGAATTTATTGTATCAATATATATACTTATGGTGTGTAAACTGACAATTGTACAATGATCCCTAATAAAGATATAATATCATATTATAATCCCTAGTTCAAAATACAGCATGTTAGAAAGTCATTTTCTTTATAATATTTGACAATTTGTTCAATTTAGAAATGACTAATTTCAAAAAAAATGTATTTTCATAAGTTTTTCTTTTTTGATTTTATGACAATTTCACAATAAATTTAAATGTATTCAACTTTTCTAATGCATGTATATATTTTAAATTTATTTGATTATTTCAAAAAATCTAAATAGATCCTTTAACTACATTTTTTTCAGATTTTTTTTATAATAGAAATTAAATTAAAGGAATTAAAATTTCCATAAAAAATAACTTATCTCTTTATTTATTTTAACATAAAACAAGAATGTGTCCATAGTACACGGATGCCCCACCCGCACTATAATTTTCTATGTTCAGTGGACCGTGAAATTGGGGTCAAAACTTTAATTTGGAATTAAAATTAAAAAAGATCATATCATAGGGAACATGTGTACTAAGTTTCAAGTAGATGTGACTTTAACTTCATCAAAAACAACCTTGACCAAAACTTTAACCTGAACTTTGCCCTTTCATTTTCTATGTTCAGTGGACCATGAAATTGGGGTCAAAACTATAATTTGGCATAAAAAAACAAAAACTTTAACCTGAAGTGGGACGAATGGACGCACAGACAGACGAACAAACGGAGGCACAGACCAGAAAACATAATGCCACTCTTCTATCGTAGGTGGGGCATAAAAATCTTAAGTAAGCATTTATCAGTTTCCTAATCTTATTTTGTTAGTAATAAATGTTCTTAAAGACCAGAAATGTGACAAACCTTTGTGCTTCAGTCTTCCCTTGTTCTCTCTCGGTCTGCTTTCTTAATCTCTTCAGATTTTTCACCATTAGGTTTTTTCTTGTCAACTGAGGTATAGAAATAATCATGTTAAAAGTCTTGGTTTGACTAAATAATCAGACTGTGTGCAAATTGTCTCTGTCAATAACTCTTACTCTTTCTTACATTCCTATCCTCTTTTTAAGGGGGCTCCCAGGTCTAAATCATTTTTTTTAATATAGGATTTCACTATATTTTTCTATAAATGAACTTTATCTTATACTTAATTGAAAAATTAAATTAAAAAATGGGGTCACTGTTCATTTACGCTCACAATCTGCCTTCGAAAGAAGCATACATTTTTGTAAAGCTACTTTTTTTCTGTTGAACTAATAGGAGAAATAGAGGTAATATAGAAATAAAAAAAGAACCTAATTACAGAAATTTTACAATAGTTCAATATTTTAGTTTTAAGTACAGCTTTTTTGAAAATCATAATAAAAAATATAAACACCAATGAGTTAAAAAAGATATTATAATTTTAATGCCAAAAACTGTAATTTTTGCACCAAAGGAAGATAATTTGGAACTTTTTTAATGATATATATACATTTTAAAAGTCATCTGGGGCCAACACGAATTGATTTTTTAGAATGATTTTTGTACCATATGATAAAGTAACAACTAATAGAGGAATATAAATAAAATTTGTAATGAAAAATAAATGTTTATTTTTATCTGAAATTTTTATACCCTCGAGCCACATTTTTTTATGATTTTGCTATTTTCTGGAAACTATTTAATATTATTACTTAATAGTATCCAAATTGATACTGTTTTTCACAGTACTGCCTGGTGTTGAAATTGAGTTACAGGATCATTTACCTATACCCTGTGATAGTGTGGTTCTGTTTTCTAAATTGTAGTGCTTTTCAGGATAAACACATGTCATTATCTTGAAATGTCTATATTAATAACATATAACTTATCTGCTTTAAAGATACACCTCCTACCTCATAATGGTTTCTGAAATGCAGTATTTTCTGATGTTCATGTAAAAACATGGTATCATAGTTTTGATGTAGCCATTCACGATCACACCAATAAAAATCCCAGTCCCCATCGCTGTAAACAAATAAGACAATAAGAATACACAAAGTGGACACAGAGATTACAGCCATTCTCAATAATAAAAATCCCAGTCCCCATCGCTGTAAACAAGTACAAAACAATTAGGATACACATAGTGGACACAGTGATTACATTTCAATATACATACCAGTGTAAAATATGCATCACTCATCCATTCAGACCTGATACTGAGGAATCATTATTATCCGTTGGATATCAATTTCAATGGGTTTTGTGGGAACAGGTGAACCACGAGTTCAAATGTTTAACGAATTACATATTTTCAATAGCCTCTTTATAGTACAGAGTTTGGCAAAACCACAAAATCAAATATGCATGAAAATGCAAGTTTCAGCAATCCACATAAATTGGTACCCACGGAAATAAATGAATCCACAGTACTAGCAACCATTGCCACTTTTTTCCCTGAAAAATGTCTTTTCACAAACACAGTATACACATTTTATACAAACAGTGTTTATTGAATGTTTCCTTTAGATGAATAAGCAGACAATTATGATACTTCAATTCTTCACAACCTGCTCATACAACACATAACTCATACATAGTTACAATTTTTTAATGATTTTGAGGAAAATATCATTCCTCCATTTTTATATGAATATAACATGTATATATGTGGTGCATATATTACATCCATAAATTTCTTGAAATGTTCATGGATAGGCTGAACAGAATGTAATGAGCAATGTGCTATATTTTGTGTATTAAAAAAGATAGTGATAAGCCTTGAAACAATGAGATATCAAGTCAGTCCCATAAGGTTTTGATTGCATTTCATGCAATCTTTCCCTAAAATACATATCACTCATATGGATTATACAAATGATAAGCTTGAGTTATTTAGATTCTTTATAGAAAAGCTATTGCAGTACATGTGCTATCTGATGATATAAAAGCTTTGTAAATATACTATACTGTGGATTCATTTATTTTCGTTGGTATCAATTTTCGTGGATTGAGGAAAACTTGCATTTTCGTGGGTATCAATTTTCGAGGGTAATTGATTTCGTAGTTTTGCCAATCTCTACATACAAAGCCTATCGAAAATTTGTTATTTGTTGAACATTTGAATTCGGGGTTCACATGTACCCACAAAACCCACGAAAATTGGTATCCAACGAATAATAATGAATCCACAGTATACAAAGACAATTGTAACTCTCATTCACTCTAGATCTGCTGCAAAACTGAAACCTAAAGGAGATAATGATTAGTACATAATTTAGTGGAAAGTTACAGTACAGATGTACATTAATATGGTTAATTGTTACACAAGTCTGCAGTAATAAGACAGAAATGTACAGCATGTTTCTACTTATACCTGATCTAGTTAAGACATTATTTTTTATAATAATTCATTAGTTCTAATTATTATTTTCATTACTACATGTATTTGTGATTTTTGTTGGGGTAAAGTTAAATTCAAAGAGAATTTTTAATTTATGAATATAATAATCCACAGTAGGTTGCTTAGATTATCTAACTTTAAAGTTTCAAGGTTTAGTAATAGTTTTTTAATTAGATGAACAGAATAATAATTGGCTCTTAATTTATCTCTTCTTTTAAAAAGACAATTACCCAAGAATGCCTTTAGTGCATACAAAGTTAAAGAAAATTATATGAATAAAAGAAGATGTGTGATAGTCAACAAAAATACATCTTAATGTTTTTTTTCTTTCTTTTTTAAGTGAAAGCACTTATTTGAAAAGTACTAATTTCAAAAGGAAATGTACATGTTTTACCCAAATAACAGATTAAAAATACCAAAATAAAAAGGAAAGTTCAATTTTGGTGTATTTTTTGTTGTTCTCTGTAACCATGATTTACTCATGTTTCAACCATTTTCAGAAAGAATCAACAAATAAAAATAGTAAAATTCATATGAACTACAAAGGAAAATTTAACTAAGAATCTCCCAAAAGTCAATGCTAGAATTGAATAGTAAAGTATTAACAGTCAAATAAGACCAACTATAACCAGTATTTTACAGGGTCTAACTAGACCAAGTATAACTCACCTGTTTCTAGGAATTGGAGGTAAACTTTGTAAACTGTAAAATGTTTGTGTGTTTATAGGAGATATAACATAGATATATACACAAGCTATATATATAATAGAAAAATAACACTTTACAAAAAAAATATATTATACAAATCTGTTTCAACATTAAATGCCTGAAAACACTCACATGATATTATAATAAACTACTTCTGTTTACAAATAATTTCAATTAACTATAATGTATCATTAAGAAGACAGTATACTTCTTATATAAGAAACACAGTCAAGTTTCTTCAGGTCTTTTTAAAACTAAAATTCAGTCCTGTTTTCCTTTCATTTGTGTTTTCAACAGGAAAACATATAACATTAGATAAAATAAATATATTAACATAATGCTTTACCCATAAATGCTCCAAGTTAAAATATTATATTTTAGATTCTAGATTACATTAGTCTATTAGAGGATGAATGTAAATATAAATATATATAGAATGATTGAAATAAGTAAGAATATTTAAAAGGTAATGACTCAGGAAATTAAAAAGACATCCAACTATAAAATTTTAAATATTTCTCCGGAGAATCCAATGGAATGTTATCTGCAGTATAAGTACAGAATTATGTTAGTTATTAGTCCTTAATAGATAACTGATTTGAATTACCAAGATTTTATCAAATTAACGAACAATTAAATACACAAACTGTTTGATTTGTTGTAATACATAAACTGACCAATCAGAGCTAAGATATTAACTTAAATTTACAATCAGAGCTAAGATATTAACTTAAATTTACAATTAGAGCTAAGATATTAACTTAAATTTACAATTAGAGCTAAGATATTAACTTAAATTTACAATTAGAAAAGAAAAAATGGCAAAAAAAGGTTATTCCTACTCATGCATATAAAGAAATCTACAGAAGAAAGAACCATTCTAAGTTAGGACTAAATCTGAGTATGACCAGGATATAGCCACTCACCCTAATCGTCCTTGTGCATTGACCTGTGTGGCTTGTGGTGCCACTGGCTGAATAGGTCGACTAAAGGTTAATAAAATGAAGATATCACATATCTTTCACAAATGTAAAATTCCATGCATACCAATACAATATATAACCTTTTTACTCTTTTCCCTAATGTTTCTTTTTTACACTTTTATAAAATATTTAGTCTCATATATTTATAAAGTAAAAGAAATGTAAATTCACAGACCAGTAAAATATTCATTCCTTCAGTAAATTCTGTGACACTAAAATTCAAATGACTTATGTATACAATAATCTTTAAATCTATGAGTTGGTCTAAAATTTTGATATATTCTTTTCAGTTAAATTGATTTTTTTTAGAAATGTTAGAGGAATTCATGGTAATAAAAAAAGTATAAGTTAAAACTGAATATTTGTTTTTGTGCATCTGCGTATTTGTTAATCTCTTCTGACTTCATAACACTCAACAAAGTACTAGCTGAAATTTTAATTAAAATTATTTTCTATAAAGTAATTAATTCACCTTTGTAGAATTGCCATTCTAACACATAAAACATATAGTAAAAATAGACTTGTCAATTTCCTTTCAGGTATACAAAAAATATACAGAAATAACTATAACAAAAATTGCGACCTTCACCTTGGTGCTCAGTAGCATGGCATGTTACCATGGAAACATATAGGTGCCATCAGTTTTGTGCTTCATAAGAAAGTGAAGAGAACTTATGCAGTAAAAAATAAAAAAAGAGAGGAGTAAGAGTTGATGGTCCATCACCTAGGTAACATATGACCTTGAACTCACCTGAATCGACTTGGGACTATAATATTTGATGACTGAGAACTTCCAGTATTGCTGTAATGTCAAGGTCAGATACATGAAACAGAACATTTAGTCTGACTTATACTAAATGATTACTAGATAATGATGTTAAGAAAATAATTCTTAAAATGTCAGTAATACTTTTTAAAGGTGTATAAAGATGAAAACTGGTTGACCCTTGATGTGAATGGCAATCACTATATTGTAGATTGGATTTTAAAATATCAAACACCTTTTATTGAGAATAATAATATCCAATTGACTGTCATAATAAGAGGAAAACAGCATGCTGAATATTTGAAGCATCTACCAGTAATTTGAAGGGTGTTCTTGTTAGTTATTGAAAGGTTTCATGCAGAGACAAATCCTGTTAGTAATTTTCATGATAAGAGGTATACATGCAGTTTCAATGCTGATAAAAGATTTATGAAAAAGGTATAGGCATGTCTAGAAAATAGAACTATGCAGATAAATGAAACTGGAGAAGTTTTAAGGCTTAATTAGACTTTTTTTCAATGGTGTTAAGATTAAATAAAGAAACAAAACCCAGAACTAGAATAGACTTCTGACAATAATGATTAGAATTCATGTCCACTTTTTATTTTTAGTTCCATTAATTGTGTACCACAAAAAAAATCAAAACAAATGAAATTTAAACCCCAAAAGAAAAGTCTACCTTCAAGGTACAGACGACATGTTACATAATAATAGAGTTTTTCTGTTCCTGTCAAAACTAAAACTGACACTGGCCTTAACAAGTCATTTAACAGGATAAAATAGTTCCAAGACAAAGATTTTAAGAGGATGAAAGTGTAAAAAATATTAAAGATATTTGAGATTGTCATTCTATAATAGAATGAAGGATAGAATTCGAAGTTCTGCAAGATATGTCAGCTCATGGCTAGAAGATGTGACTATGATTCAGGCTGTGATTCTATAATTGGTATAAATAAAGGATAGAGTTCAAAATTCTGCAAGATTTGGTTCATGATTAAAAGATGTGACTATGATTGAGGGAGTGATTCTATAATTGGTATAAATAAAGGATAGATTTTATAATTCTGCAAGATTTATTGTTTGCAGGTTTGGTATGTCTATATAAGACAAAGAACCAGTTCATTGTATATCTGGCAGTACTCACCTTGGTCTTGACTGGTTTCCTGTCTGAGTGAGACCTGAAGTTTGCTGACTGGAAATTACAAAGCAATAATGGATATGAAAGGATGTCTCCCATTTCATAAGTTATAAAAATTTCGAAACTAAGATTTGAATTCAAATAATTCCCCACATTTATTAAATACAAAATATTTTTCATATGTTTATCTTTTATTAGATAAACATTTCAATACGAAGAAAAATATATTAAGTTAAGTTGTTAAGTGAATAAAAGAAATGTATGAGGTATATATCAATAAGAGAGCTAACCAACAACTTAATAACACAAATATACATCTAAAGGTCTAAAGGTCTAAATGAGGCCCTCAACTATAGCTTGTTTTAAAATTATTTCAATTGTATAGAGTCTGAAATAAAGGGAAAATCTACATAGTTTCATATCTAATATCAATTATATTCTAAATATTTTTTCAAAATATTACACTTTTTTAAAACTATAAACACAAATTAAAAACACAAACATTTCAGAAATTTAAAGTGTTCGATACAATGTTTAAGTACCAATTCACCATAAACCAAAGCTTGTGTGCGCATATGTGCATCCAGTTGTGTAAGTTTTCAGTGCATTTGGGGTATTCTAAAGATTTAAAGAATTGACTTTGTTGGCCCCGACCGAGTTCAGTGAAAACATGGTGAACAAAATCAATAAATATAATGTAATCTTCAGCTTTACGGAACATGTCGATTTATTTAACATACATCAAGATTCAAGACATTCTATTTTGATAATAAAAGCTTTTTCAAAATTGAGTACAACAAGAATGATGCCCCACTCACATTATCATTTTCCATGTTCAATGGACAGTGAAATTGGGTAAAAAATCTAATTTGACCTTAAAAGTAAATTGATCAACCAAAAGGGAACATGTGTACTAAGTGTCAAGTTGATTGACCTTTAACTTCATTGAAAACTACCTTGACCAAAAACTTTAACCTGAAACTCACACTTTTAATTTCTATGTTCAGTGGACCACGAAAATGGGGTCAAAAGATTAATTTTGTTTTAAAATAAGAAAGATCATATTATAAGGAACATGTGTACTAAGTTTAAAGTTGATTGGACTTTAGCTTCTTCAAAAACTACCTTGACCAAAAACTTTAACCTAAAACTCACACTTTTAATTTCTATGTTCAGTGGACCATGAAAATGAAGACAAAAGATTAATTTTGTTTTAAAATAAGAAAGATCATATTATAAGGAACATGTGTACTAAGTTTCAAGTTGATTGGACTTAAGCTTCTTCAAAAACTACCTTGACCAAAAACTTTAACCTGAAATGGGACGGACGGACGCACAGACGGAAGGACGCACGGACGGAAGGACGCACGGACGGAAGGACGCACAGACCAGAAAACATAATGCCCCTCTACTATCGTAAGTGGGGCATAAAAAAGAGGAAAAGTTAACATCAACATCGATCGGTACAATGTACAATGTTTCATAGACTTGGGAACCAATTAAATATGAACTGATTTATTCATAACTTGATTCAACAACAAAACTGAACCATTATCAGTAAGCTAATTAATATCAAGCAGATGTGCTCAAACTTTAGTGATGAAATGATTGTTCAGTATTTCACAAATCATGCAGTTAAATTCAAAACCATCAATTCACACTGAATAAACTTTTTCAAAAACTATAATTTTAGAGAAATGTAAATTTTAAACATTAAATTTTAGAAAATTCCAAGTATGAAGTTACATTTATTATTAGAATGTCTTAATTCCAAACCCCCGTCCCAATGCCAAGTTATCTTCAAATGATAAAGAAATTGCTCCACTAAAATTGTCAAAATTATATAATGTCAAAAGAAATCCCTTATTTTTTCTTTGCAAAATTTAAATAAATACATTTGATTGCATCATTTGTGCATTGTAATTTTAAACAACCAAAAACAAAGAACTATGTCCAGTGATCAGATACAAAATAATGTAATAAACTGCTGTCAAAATGATACCAACTCAAATGTGCATGCTAGGTCAGTAAATATATGATTCTGGTACCTTAATAACCCAGTTAGACTTACTTTGATGGCCTGGTGCCCTGTTGGGCTGCTGGTACCTGACTATTAGGACTGAAATTGACAACAAAGCTGTTGAAGCTTCATCACATATAATAAACTGAAGCAGCTGCTTATCTATGAGCAATAACTAATATCTAAACAATATAAATATATGTCAATGCAACTCAAATATCCTAGATCTCTAATCCAAGCATGCATGAGCAATATAATCAAAAGATCAAAACCTCTAAATACAATAAATATGGGAAATACCCACTGCCCTGGCATTGAATATTTTGCAAACAAAACAAAAAAATTTGACTGTTCCTCTGGTATCTTTCACCCCTGTTTTATGAAATAACTTGTTGTTATTAAGACATTTTAGTTATGGGCGGCGGGCGGGGGGATTGTGTTATTAACAACATTTTGGTTAAACAAAAACAGAAGTTTTACATACACAACTTCTATTCCAGATTTAAAGAAACAAATTCTGAGATATTTGTTTTCAGATAGGGGTCATAATGTAGATTTAGAAATGCATACTCAGCAGTTTATAATGTTAAATTAGTGTGCTTATCTAAAAGGCTGACCAGTTTGATAAATTAGTTTGATCTGTAACTTTAAAAATTTAATTGACCTATTGGTATTGTTATAGAGCAATTCCACTTGGATACACACAGTTAAAGTGACATATGTGGATAATAAACCATCTTTTTTGTAAAATACAAAGTTTTTAATTAATTTAAAGTTCATCATTATTTTACTTTTAAAAGTTTTATTTATTCATGATTTTTTTTTTATTAGAATTCAATTTAATGTACATTATTCTCAAGCACAAGTTCAAATGATATATTCTTAACACTGAAAATAAGAGTATAGGGAGCACGTACATGCATGTATAAATGACATGTGAAAATACATTGGTTATAAGTTTAAATCAGTATGGTTATATATGACTATGTTATCAAATGTTTGCTAAGTTAAATATTCATTTCAATGTACTTCAATGTATAACGAATGTTTGTAAGCCTAAGCATTTAACACTGAAATCAACAGATACTGATCAAACTTGTTTACACTCCAATCAAGAGATCAGAGTTCTGCAGACAGATGAAGACTACAGTTTCATCAACTTACAGATTAGAGTTATTTAACTTTAAGGATTTTTATTCCAGTTTAAATCTGTTTTCTGCTATAAATGAATTCGAAGCTTGTTCTACTTAGCTGAATTATTTTTCATATGTAATATATATATATAAAGTTAGTAAAATTACATCTAAATAAAAACACTTCTAAGGAAAAAAATCCTGACACACAGTCAATAATTTTTAAATAAACAAATAATATATATATAGCAACATGGGATACACAAAACATTTGAATAATAGTTTTAAAATTTTTTTTAACTTTAAAATAAATAAATTTGTGTATAAAAACACATATAATAATTCCTTACCCTGGTACCTCTGTCCAGCCTGGTCGTCCACGTAGCACATCTAATATTACATTCTGTAATGAACACTTGAAGCGAATTTCTCTGTCTCTACATATATACAAAAATATATTACAAGGTATTAACATATTATAGATTCAATTAAATGTTTGCTTTAAAAATATTTTTTTTTTACAGATCTATGTGAAATAAGATGATACAAATTTGCTGAGCCATTAGCAATGATAAGATATTTTTTTTACACAAATAAAATGAAAAAAAAAATGATATTCCAAAGATAAATAGGATCTTAAAATCCTATACCAAAAATAATGTTTGTTTTGATACACGGTTGCAGATTATATCAAAGGCAACATAGTAATCGCACCGCGGGTAAATTATCACGTTGTGATTGGTTTAACGCCGTCACGTGGTGACCCCCTATAAGACCGTATGGGGTTAGTAGATTTCATATGGGGTTCATGACGCGTTAATGTTGATGTCATCTATCGATGTTGTTGTGTTTAATTGTTTATTTTTCAACATAACGCAGCAGAAATAGTACAGCGTGCGATAAATTCCTTATACGGTTAACTACTGACCCCCTACGGACCATAGAGGGTGAATAAAATCCATAGGGGATTCGGCCTCCGGCCTCACCCCCTATGAATTTTACTTACCCTCTATGGATCCGTATGGGGTCAGTACTTATAGCATCATCACAAAAAAACTTATAACATTTCAGACTAACATGCATAAAAGATTTTGACAAAAAACTTAATTAAAATTACCCAATTATTCCTCTATTCTGTTTGGGATTTTTACTCTGATAACCAGGAATCTGGAAAAATGTAAATATACAAATGTTTCCTCTTTAAAACAACATCCTTATCAATATAACACACCAAATTAACACCATGTATGACCAATAGTATAGGTCTTTTTACAGTATTTGTATTGTGATTTTCTTATGTATTTTTCCTTCATATATATAAATATATAAATGTCTTATTCAACCCTTTCTCTTCCTTGATATTGCTGCTGACTAATCAAATTATTAAACTAGAGGCTCTCAAGAGCCTGTGTCGCTCACCTGACTCTACATGGGTTTTTGAAATAATACAAAAAAAGGTAAAAATCATAACAGATACTTATAATGATGTTTGAGGCCACATTTGGTTTAATGTTGCTATGTTTGCTTTCATTCCATTCAGTGATTCTCTAAAAAAGACATTTGTATGTATTTCCTATAGGGTCCTATGTTAAACTAAGTTCCCCACTCCCGGCCATCTTGGATGATGGGTCGACTACAAAGTAACAACAATTGGTCAGCACCTCATAAGGAACATTCATGCTATGTTTGCTTTCATTCCATTCAGTGGTTCTCTAAAAGAAGACATTTGTATGTATTGGCCATAGGGTCCTATGTTAAACTGAGTCCCCCACTGGCGGCCATCTTGGATGATGGGTCGGCTACAAAGTAACAACACTTGGTCAGCACCTCATAAGGAACATTCATGCTATGTCTGGTTTCATTCCATTTATTGGTTCACTAGAAGAAGTTCAAAATGTAAAATGTTAACGAGGACGACGTAGACGGACACCAAGTGTTGAGAATAGCTCACTTGGCCCTTGAGCTAGAAAGGAGATGTGGTTGGCATAATTGGCAACAAGACAACTCTCCACTAGATACCAAATGACATAGAAGTATAAGCTTATTGTTGTATGACGTCAGAGAGTGAAATACACTACAGCTCAGGTGGATTTTGCTTAGTCCACCCGTCCAAAGTGGGAGTGGGTACCGGGTGGGCAATATTTCTAGCTTGTCCACTCTGCCCACCTATAGGAGTGGGCATGCAATTTCTTTTGTTTAATCAAAAGACTGGCAAGCGCAGTCAATTGAAACTAGAGGCTCTTAAGAGCCTGTGTCGCTCACCTTTGTCTATGTGCATACATGTATTAAACAAAGGACACAGATGGATTCATGACAAAATTGTGTTTTGGTGATGGTGATGTGTTTGTAGATCTTACTTTTACTGAACATTCTTGCTACTTACAATTTTCTCTATCTTTATAGACTTGGCCCTTTAGATACAGAGGAAAATATTTGTAAAAATTTACAAAAATCTACTAAATTAATGAAAATTGTTAAAAATTTACTATAAAGGGCAACAACTCCTTAAGGGGGTCAACTGACCATTGAGGTCATTTTGCCTTATTATCAGATCTTACTTTGCTGAACATTATTGCTGTTTACAGTGTGTCTCTATATATAGCTATCTATAATCATGATAATAGTATTCAAGATAATCATGATAATAACCAAAAACCGAAAATTTCTTTAAAAATTACCAATAGGGGGCAGCAACCCAACAACCAGTTGTCCAATTCATCTGAAAATTTCAGGGCAGATGGATATTGACTTGATAATCAAATTAACCTTGTCAGATTTGCTCTAAATTGTTTGGTTTCAGAGTTATAAGCCAAAATCTACATTTTACCACTATGTTTTATTTTTAGCCATGGTGGTCATCTTGATTGGTTGGCTGGGTCACCGCACACATTTTTTAAACTAGATACCCTAAAAATGATTTTGGATAAATTTGGTTAAATTTGACCCTGTAGTTTCAGAGGAGAAGATTTTTGTAAAAGATTACAAAAATTTACGAAAAATTGGTAAAAAATGACTATAAAGAGCAATAATTCCTTAAGGGGTCAACTGACCATTTTGGTCATGTTGACTTATTTGTAGATCTTACTTTGCTGAACATTATTGCTGTTTACATTTTATCTCTATATATAACAATGTTCAAGATAATAACCAAAAACGGCAAAAAATCCTTCAAATTACCAATTCAGGGGCAGCAACCCAACAACTGGTTATCTGATTCATCTGAAAATTTCAGGGCAGATAGATTTTGACCTGATAAACAATTTTAATCATCAGATTTGCTCTAAATGCTTTGGTTTCAGAGTTATACACATAGACACATTTTTTAAACTAGATACCCTAATGATGATTGTGGCCAAGTTTGGTTAAATTTGGCCCAGTAATTTCAGAGGAGAAGATTTTTGTAAAAATTGACGATGATGGACGACGACGACGGACGACAAGTTATGAGAAAAGCTCACTTGGCCCTTTGGGCCAGGTGAGCTAAAAAGCAGATAAGCATTTACAAAAAATAGAGATTATAGCTAGGGTGGGCATGGGTGGGCTACCCATGGTGGTCTGGTGGAAAGGGCAAAATCCATCCGAGCTGTTGTGTAACCACGTTTATTTCACATGAGAAGTTATCGGTTTTTATTTAACTGGGAAATTCATATAAATCATTGCAATCAATGTAATACACCTTATTATTGCATAGCAATATAATATTTTCCATGGAAAGTAACCAAAAGTTAGCGTGCAATAAATTTCAATATTGCACTTGTGCAATAAATCTTCAAAATTCATGACGTCATCAACGACAAAATCTTAGTTTAAACCAATTTTTACTCTCAAATATTATATTGCTATATACAATAAAAGGTTATTGCATGAATATTGGGGAATATTGTCCCTCGTAGAACATATATTGCACTCACAAGCTTGTGCAATATGAAATTTTATTATACTTCAAGAGTTTTTTTCCTATATAAAATAAATGAAATAGTTGTGCTATTTCATTCTAAAGACAATTTGCCAGTTAATAGTTTCAAAGACTATTGCCCCGGTTAATAGTTTCATAATCATCTTTCCCGTACTTTTCCATGCTTATTTTTCATTGAACGATAATGATGTCATTGACTACTCTGCTTGGTTACGTATGCTTTGCAACGTCAAACTCACTCTTATATTGTAAACGGTGGAATCTGTTTGTTTTGATTGTAATTTCACTTACAAGAAGCAATTATAAAAGAGAAAGAAAATCTTAATGGAAATTTTTTAAAAGATCTAAAATATAGTACCTTATTCATAATATGGGTTCGCTCTCCGTATATTAAAAGTGAATTTGCGTTTGGTGTACTTTAACTAGGATTTATAATAAGCACGGAAAGTTTAACACAAGTATTTGTAGTCTTGATTGAAATTAATGAAATATTTATAAATACAAAACGAATTATAAAAAAAGTAAAGTTCATCATGTGCATGTAAAGTTATGTTACATTTTTTCTTTCTTTCAGATAAGATATATACACTTTTAGAAAATTAGTTATTTGGTATATAAAACACTTAATGGCTGTGTTGTTCAGTATAATAAAACACCTAATGACTGGTTGTGCAGGTAATAGCAAGTTTGTTGTCCCTTCGCATACCAACTATTGCTCTCGGCTTTGCCTCGAGCAATAGTTGGTACCTCAGGGACAACAAACTTGCTATTACCCGCACACCCAGTCAATAGGTGTATACTACTAGTGACAATATTCATGCAATAACCCTATAATATTGACAACACAATAACACAACAACAATGGAATTTATTATTGCTATGTCTTACCATCATGACTTTCATCACAACTCAGACAAGTTGGCACCTGTCCTAAGTCAGGAACCTGATGTTCAGTGGTTGTCCTCTGTGGTTCACAAGTGTTTCTGGTTTCTTGTTTTTATATACAATGTAGATTAGACCGTTTGTTTTCCCGTTTTAATGGTTTTACACTAGTAATTATTTTTGGCTTTTTTATAGCTTGCTGTTTGCTGTGAGCCATGGCTCAGTGTTGAAGGCCTTACCTTGACCTATAATGGTTTACTTTTATAAATTGTTATTTGGATGGAGAGTTATGTCTCATTGGCACTCATACCATATCTTCTTATATCTAATAACCTGTAGAATTAACAATACTTACTCTAGCAACTTTAGACATGTTTAATATGATCTCTTAACAGTATATAGTCACTGAAAATATAATTAACTATAAACGTGATAAAGTACAGTAAATAAAAATAAAAAAATAATCATGTACAGTAATGACAGTAAATATAAATTGTTAAAATATATTTTATGATCATATGTTCACCATTTTATACTTTTTCTCAAGTTCTGTTTTTTTTAGACAAACACTAGGATTTTGGTTGTATTTTAGTTATACACCTTAAGGTTCTGTCTTTGTCATGTTTGTTCTGTGTGCATGTTAAACTGGTTTAACCATGTGCACATATTTGTCTGTACTACCAAGTCAAACTATCAGGACAATGTGTATTTCATTGTTGTCATTGTTACTGAGGTAATGAAAGTTGAAGTATTTTTGTAATGGGTGTTTGTTGATATTGGTGCTTTTTTTTCACATGTCTTATGTACTAGTATTATTTAACAACATCATATGAAAATTTTAAAAAAGCAAAACACATGTATTTTTTCTTAAAATTGTTCATGTACATGTTCTTATTAATTTTTTTCATTTTTTTGTTATCTTTATATCCATTTTCCTGTTATGACTGAACAAAAAAGTTTCACATTTGTGAACAAATTAACAAGATTAATGTTGCAAATATATCTTATAATGGCCTTCCTTTTTTTCTGTGAAGTCTCACTTAAATATAATCATATATTCCCAGAAAGATAGGAGGAGAATTTCCTTCAAATGTTAATACAATTAGGAGACAGTTACAACAATCTACAATGTACTTACTTTATTCCTATTTGTGAGAAAAATCTATTACGTCCAGGCCATAATAATCCTCTTCTCATGTTTGAGTTTCTAAATCATAAAAAAAACTAACTCAATATGTGATTAACACAAGTATAGGCAGAACAACATTATTCTAACTTTTTCAAGGTCCATATCAACCTACATGTAATAAATAACATTAGTGTTAACAAACTGACATATTAAACTAGAATGTGGGGTTTTGTTTGCTGATTTTTTTAAAGTGTTTGCATAATAAAATTGATTATATGTCTTGAAGAAGGATCATGATCATTACTCTGGTGTCTACAAACAAATATCCTTTTTCAGAGAGAAAAGGGTATGCCTGTTTGTCTTATAGATATAAAAGCTGTTCCATCCTACTAATTTAATAACCTTAAATCTAATTTTCCAAGTCACAAGTAAAATTGATAATAGTTTATTTTGAAAGAACCTTTAATAAAGTAACTGTTGATGTTTCCAGCATCTTTCACAGGTGAAATTGTGTTGTGTTTTTTTTTATTTTCAACATTACACTTGTGAGCAATTTTTTAATATATTTGTCTTGCTATTTATTTTTTAAATATTTTAAAACTTGAATTACTACATACATGACATAATGCAACTTAATCCATTAGCAGTAATCATACTGTTTCATACAGGTAATTATATATATTGTTCATTCATGTTGATAAGCATGATAAACATACATTTCATCACACTCTTTCTGTCTTTTGTTTTGCGTTTGATGGCAAAAAGTCATGACAGACTAAACATGCTAAAGAGGGTGGTAATGGGGGTACCTTCATTACTTATAACGGTAAAAATTCTTGCCAAATGACGTTAACGGTAGTTTTTGGTGCATGACAATAAAATATGCACTTCTTTTAAACAATAAAAAAATGAATGATTTTGACGAATCAGGTTAATTTTTTTCAAAAATAACGGTAACAATTTGAGACCTATGACGAATCACAATGAGAATATTTTGAAGAATCACAGTAAAATTTTAATCAATTTGACGCTAGCAGTAATCGAAAATGGCCGTTTGATGCCTTACTACACTCACTAAACAGTGTCAGTGGAGAGCATTAGACCTGATTCATTTCTTATCTTAATAAATTTCTCTGCAACGGAGCAGCCATTTCACAGTAGGAAAAAGTGAAAACCATATATTTTAAATATTTGAAGTTATATTTCAAAATTTTTAATTTTGGAATTGTTGGATGAAAAGACATATGCTTCTGTTAAACACAAGGGACCACTGGATATTTGGTTTTACTAGAATATTAGACTTAAGAATAATCCCCAAAACATGTTACTTTCCATTGTTGCCTCGTAAATTGCATTAACTGGCAATATACGGGGTTTTTTTTACCTACTGAGGCTACTGCATGTTCTTGGGATTGTGTTTCCAATGTAAATATAAGTTGTCGGTGAAGTGTTGATTTTGTTTTTAAACTCGATTGGTTAATTTTATTCATGTGAGATGTTCAGGTTTATATTGAGGCATTATTAAAACTTTATACCTTTTATTCTACAGAAAATTCATCTGATAAATTAATTAATTTCATCTATGGAGATATTTAAGTTGAAAAAAGTTACAAAAAATTAACAATTTATCGTCGTCTGTCATCAAAGGGGAACAACTCTGACCATTACAACAGTCAAAAAACATTTCTTACCTCTCGGAATCTTTTCTGCCCTCATTGTTCATCCCCTGAGTGTCAACGTTAGTTTAATAGGAGGGAATGTAAGAATATCAATATGATTAATTAAGAATTCCTTTGAACCCTCTTTCCCTTGCATAGACATGGATATGAAACATGAAACATATCCATGTCTACACCTCCATGACCTCAAAGCCAAAGTAAACTGGGAAACAAGACGTTTCGTTTCGGCCATGTTTCCAGTTCGGCCTTGGTCGTTTCGGACGTGTACGAATTCGGCCAACCCTTTATTTTTATTCCCGATATTCTATTAGGTCGTCTGATATAGTCGGAAGAGTACAGACTAAAGAGTAAAGTAAAGTAAACATAATTTTTATATATATATTTTATTCCAAAAAATTTTGTTGAACTTTGCATGAATTATTCCAAAACAACGACAAGAACATACAAACAGATCTTATAATCATGGATTTTGCTAAAGCTTTCGACAAGGTACCACACAAAAGATTACTTTATAAAATGAAATACTTTGGCATTATCAGATCAAATCATTAACTGGGTAGACTCCTTTCTTTCAAACAGTACACAAACAGTACTTTTAGAAAACATGTCATCTTCAAAAATACCAGTCTCATCAATGAGTCCCACAGGGTACAGTGCTAGGACCGATACTATTCTTAATTTACATAAATGACCTCCCAGATTACATCCAACATAGCAAAATCAGACTCTTTGCAGATGACAGTATAATCTACCGACAAATTAAAACTCAAAACGACTGCCTCAAGCTTCAAGAAGACCTAGAAGCTGCCATACAATGGGAAAAAGATTGGCTTATGTCTTTCCATCCAGACAAGTGTAACATAATGAATATAACAACAAAAAGAAATCCCATCCACTTTTTATTATAACATGTATGGACACATCTTAGAATCTGTAAAACATGCAAAATACTTAGGTAACACCATCTCAGCAGACCTAAAATGGAACACCCACATCCAACAAACTGCTGCAAAAGCAAATAAATCCTTAGGTTTCATCAGAAGAAACCTTAAATCGCAAACAATTAAAGAAAGAGCGTACCAAACACTCATAAGACCAAAGTTGGAATACTGTTGTACTGTATGGGACCCATTTACAAACGAAAATATAAAATCACTGGAAAAAGTAAAAAGACGGGCAGCAAGGTATGTGTGCAATAGACATCACAACACCAGCAGTGTGTCTGAGATGCTAGATACCATGAAATGGCAAACAATACAAGAACGCCGACTACGAACAAGGCTTATAATGTTCCACAAAATTGTAAATGAAAATATAGCCATTCCATCGCAAAATGTATTACAGCAGAGTCAGTCTACTACAAGATCCACCAATAAAGAATCCTACAGACAAATTCATTGCAATAAAGACAGCTATAAATTTTCTTTTTTCTGTCAAACCATCAAAGACTGGAACAAACTAACCCCTGAAATTACCAAAAACAGTACTACAGAAAACTTCAAGGATGCACTCACACACATCGTGCTCCTTGATACTTACCCTCATCTGAAATAAACAGATACTCTTATTTTTATCTTATACCAAAAAAAATAAAAATAAAAAATGTAATATTTAAACACTAAATAAAAAATTATATAAATTAAAAACAAAGAAAAATTGTAAAAATTGAAAATACGAAAATATATGACCAAAAACAACTTTGAATAAGAAATATTTTGTTAATTTATATTCTGACAAAAATTATCAACATAAATTTATTAAAAAACATTTACCAGGCATGCGCCGGAAAGTAAACATCAGTACGTTGATGGTTTTCTGTAACAAAAGAAGAAGAAGAAGAACTGTCAACTGTGTGTAATTCACTAATTTACCAGGACCTATCAAATGATCAATGTAGGGAAAAAAGTTGCAATATATATTTTGTATGAAATAGTCATATAGCCGCTTAAATATATACATGTATATAAATATATATTGCGGAAAAAAAATGGAATATATATATTTTGTATGGAAATGAACATATTTTAATTCAGTTTTATGCTCTTTGGCTTAAAAAATTGATAAATCGCACAGCATTTAAACGAAAGGGTGTACTTCTAGAACTGTTTCCCGCTTACACTATGTACGTAAGCAATTATCATTTTTTGCAATTTCCCGTATCCCGCTAGACTTCATTTCCTGTTTTCACGGCATAAGAATTTGACTTTCACGTGTCACGCTTACGAAATATCAGCAATCCCACATCACGCTTAGACCCCAATGAGACCCATGTTAAAGAGCTCACCAGAGCTCATGTTTTGTAGTTTTATAAAGTATATACATTGTATATGATGACTATAAATAAAATGTACTTAATAATTATATACTTACTTATCAAATTTGAAATTTACTGGCATTACTTCAACCTTTCTAGAGTTTTGCCCTTTTTACAAACTGAATTTTTCATTTCTTTTCTTTAACTTAAGTTTGCCATACTAAATGTTATGTATCTTATACGCAAGGCTTATTGTCACAAAACTCAGATCAAGTGTGAATTTGGGTGGCATTACTTTGATCGTTTTTGAGCTATGTCCCTTTATAATGTTTTATGCAAGCAGGGGCATCATCTCTATCCCTGAACATATTCCCAATTTATTGTCCACTGTGTTGGAACGGTGTATGGGAGGACATGGAAATACCAGATGTCCGTCAATCTGTCCATTCATCTTTCAAGTCTTGTTGGCGCTAGCTAGCTCTCACCTGAACAATTTTTGCCAGATTTGTTTGCATTGTAGATTTATATTAGCAATGTCCAGATTTGTTTGTATTGTTCACATGTAGGTTTATATTAACAATATCATCATGGTCATGATGTGCTGGACAAGTTCGAAGGATCGTGCCCATCAACTATTTTTTTCAAATATTGCATGGAAATATTGTTTATCATGTTTTACTTCTATTTTCTTTTTGGCTAGTTATTATATGTTTAATTGATCCAAATTATTGTGTACAAAACATATATGAATACCTATTTTTCTTTTTCGGCTTCTTGTTTGTTATCTATATCAACCACACTTGCATTAAAATGAATTAGTATCTATAAAAAAAACCACATACATGTATTATCATGATTATAGATTTTTTATCTGCATATACACTGGGGTAAAGCTGATGACCGTAACTGCATTCACGGTCATCCCAAGATGTCGGATGAAAAATTAGGTCAGTTTCTGTATTGTTTGTTAAAGTCTTTCTATATCATTTTCTTTACAAATCATACATTAAAACGATGTAAATTTATAAAAGAATCACTCGGAAATCACTAATTACTTCCGAGAAATGTGCATGAAACGGGAAATTCGATTTGAAAAAATCGCTCAGATGACCGTAAATCACAATCGAGATGACCGTAACAGAATCAGCGATTCATAACAAGGGTGACCGTAATTGCTTTTAAGATGGCCGTAATTTGTAAATGATGACCGTAACTTTTAAAGTATGACCCTCAATTCTAAGAAATATCCGTGTTTATATAACTATCTTTTTGTATCAAATGATTAATCGTGTTGGTATAAACATATTAATATGAGAGTATTATCCTATAGGTAGAAGAAAATAAGACGTGCTTCAAATGCAAAGATTACCATATGTATCTTTTTTACAGTGGAGGGTTTAATTTTTTTTAAATGAATTTGCAAAAAGACATGCAAATGAACAGGTAGGGAAAACATGCTACAAAAGCGCGATAAAATGACACTTTAAAAGTATAATGAAAAAAATGCGGTGCACAGCCTCCATGCAACTGCTCGAAAAAAATATTTTTTTTTATTTCTGGGATTCCTTTTAATGACATATAATAAATACACATTTTTAAAAATGCCAATGCATGTACATCAATTGATATTATATCGTCTTCCATTTTGACGTGCAAATAAAATAACAGAAATATTTTGAAAATATCATACGACTAAACTAGTGAAGGTGAGCTCCAGCAAAGTAGATCCTTAAAATAGTCTTGTACGAATAGCGTATCACAAGGGGGAACGTTGTTGGTTATTTGTATATATACAGAAATGTTATTCATATAGTCAGGATTCTACTTCTTCAAAATTATCTCCCTATTACGCCAGTTCATGCTCACAATCGTAGAAATGGAAGCCACTGTAGGGATGACTCTGCCAATTTTGCTCTTGAAAACTGATAAATTTATCCACATAGCACCATTACGATCGATCGTTATATGTCAGTTATATTTCAAAAGACAAATGTATCTACTAGCTAATGAGCATCAGTTAATGATCTTGTCTGCATTGATTAAACTTAAAAAATATTGTCTGTTTGGATGTCAGGTGGAATTTTCGAAAATTCTTAAGCATTTAAAAAAATTCTAATTAAATATTTCGTGGAAGGGCAGACTAAACATTTTCAGTGGTTGAAGATTATAAACCCTAGTTATCACACACAAGAAAATCATATTTTTTCGAAGATATCCATTTTCATCATCTAAATTAAAAGACTGTCGTCAAGTACTGTTAGAAAAAAATAGCAATTCGAACACACCTACTCTGTTTTTGTGATTCATTAGATACGTATTTCACTTGACCCATATATTTCATCTTTTCGTACTATCATTTTTTTACGTTATAAAGTCAACCTGTAGATTTGATTTATAAAAATGATAGAATCTGAAGCCAGATGCTATATCAAATACTCTTGCTTTGTACGTTGTAAAGACAAAATATACACCCCAAACTAGCCCTAACATAAAAAGGTGCACTCGATTTTCTCTTTTCGATACAATCGTTACCTATTTTGGGGAATTTTTTCTTGATTCACATAATGGAAGGGCAGACACGAATATTTCTGAACTAAAAGATTGATATGTTCTCCGTCCGTTGTAAAAAAAAATCGGAGATTATGCATTTTCTACATCCAACTTATAGATACCCATGTCGTCGACTAGATATCTTATTGTTTTGCATTATTATGTAATAGATACATTGAAAACTTATGCAAATGGTGTTTTAAAGTAAAACACTTCGTAATTGAGAAGAAAATTGTCGTTTTATTTGTTTCTATTAACTTTTTAAATTTTTTTTACTATATCAAACATTACAGTAAACATTTATCGCTTTCTCGATAAACAAAGAGTTTCGATTCTTTTGTTCTATTTCAAAAGTGTTTCCGCCTGCATATATCAAGACAAATTAAGATTTTGATCTGGCCTCTGGAACCATACACAGACTAGATTACCAAATATTCGTATGTATTATTAATGTTTTTAATGCTCCATTTATTGGCATTATGTTTTTCTGGTCTGTGCGTACGTTCGTCTGTTCGTCTGTTTGTTTGTCCGTTTGTCCAGCTTCAAGTTAAATAAAATTGAAACTTAGTACACATTTTTCCTATAGTATGATCTTTTTAATTCTAATGCCAAATTACAGTTTTATCCCATTCTCACAGTCCAATAAACATAGAAAATGATAGTGTAGATGAAGCATCCGTGTACTAGGGACACATTCATGTTTCTTCAAATTTTCGTCGTATCGCTGTCAATTTGTGTTAAAATTTTAACGTCGTTATCAATAAATATTTCATTATTTACGAGAAATATGCAATTTACTATCATTGTCATAAATCCAAAATACGGCCAATTATATTATAGTTTAATTTTTTTTAATTTATATCCACTAACCGATCCCCTATTGATATCGACAAACTCAACAAAAAAGCTTTGAATACAATACGGATATTTCTTAGAATTGATGGTCATCCTATAAAAGTTACGGTCGTCCTATATAAATTACAGTCAGTCTTTACAAATTACGGTCATCCTTGACAAGTTACGGTCATCTTTTTACCAATCACGGTCATCCTTGTTTTATGTTACGGTCATCTTGAAAATATTTTGATTATGATTTACGGTCATCTGAACGATTTTTTCAAATCGAATTTCCCGTTTCATGCACATTTCTCGGAAGTAATTAGTGATTTCCGAGTGATTCTTTTATAAATTTACATCGTTTCAATGTATGATTTGTAAAGAAAATGATATAGAAACACTTTAACAGACAATACAGAAACTGACCTAATTTTTCATCCGACATCTTGGGATGACCGTGAATGCAGTTACGGTCATCAGCTTTACCCCAGTGATATATTCTTTTTCATTAATCTTTTTTTTTATATCATTGTTTGTATTGTATTATGAAAATTATTATTGATGTTATAATGTTTATATGCCCTTTGGGGCCTGTAATTGGAAATTAAAAAATCTTTTTCTTCTTTAGAAAATCACATTGTGAGGGCTTTCATGTGTACAATTCTTTCAAAAATTTTATGAAACTCTTTACAATTTATATCCACCTTATCATTAACAGTTTCAAAATTAATAGCTGACCTAATATTTTTAATGAGTTATGCCCCTTGGAAAAAATAATTACAACAGAAATAGTATTTCATTTGCTCTGAAGCCTTTATTTCTCTAAGATATTTTTATGAATTGTTTAAAAGAAAAAAAAAAGTTTTTTTTTTTTTTTAGATATTAATGCCCTTGTACCTTGGATAGATAAAATATACATGTGCAATGCAGGGTGGCCGGTACAATGGAACTCTGTTCTTTTAAATTTTTTTTATTGTACTTATCTACAAAAAAACTTGCCACCTTATACATGTTATAGCGGATCGTGCAATGGCTGTATAGCCAGTAAGGTCGTTAAAAACTTCCATTTGTTGTCACCATTTACAGCTATTACTTTTCAAGAGATTTGTATTCTTTGTTGTTCACCATACAATCTTATTAAAATAAGTTCTCATCACTTGCTCCTCGATTTTTTATATGTCGCCGTGTGCACGCGGCGACATATAAAAAATCGAGGAGCAAGTGATGAGAACTTATTTTAATAAGATTGTTCACCATACTCCTTCATCTCCTTTTCTGAATATCATTGTTGTTTATTTACATAATATTCATAATAAATCAGCTAAAGATAAATGATTTTAATCAGTCCATCAAACAAACTGTTTGTTTTATGTCAGACACCAGATAACTTAATTAATTATCAACTAAAATAAATTTCACTTGACCTGTTACAGACTTTTTACCTCACAGATATGAAAGGTAGAAATACTGGGTAGAATGGAGAGATATATATATGTTGGTCAGATAACAACACACAATATACTAAACATGTTAAACATAACATAACAAAAACAATGATGTAATTGTTGTTCTTCATCTTAAAAAGTCTTCAAGATCAGAAATGTGTTCTATACTTTAAATACTTTAATTTTGTCACTGGATTTGTTAGAATTAACAGGTAAATTTCTTTCTTTTTATCCTAACTTTTATCCAACTTAAATAAATTTGTATTTGTTATTAGTTTTTGTGTCAAATATCTGTTTGTAAGACATGAAGAAATATAAAGTCATCTTATGCCAAAGGAGTAGGAGCAATAAGGCCCTTATTTGGCCCAAAAATTACTGCAAATTTAAAAGTTATCACACATACTCTTAAATTACTCAAAACTTGACTAAGGTACAAGGTTTTCAGAAAAACAAAACAAATTTGGCATTAAACAAGGTACCATGGCAATAAATCATGACTTGATTTGCATATTTTGTAAAATTCCTTGATTTGCCTTGTTTTTTCATCAAATTTTAAGTATATTTTCATGATTTTAGATTGAAAAAGTATGTGTGCACCCAAGAAACAACTTTATATTTGGTGAGATAATGTCAATAGTTATAATAAAGCTTCTGTTTAATTATTTTGTTGTTTCTTGGCTGTGCACCATGTTTCCACAACCCAAATAAAGATAGAAAACTGCATAAATTCTGTATTTTTCATTGTTTTTGTGAAAACAGTACATATTATGACGTAATTGTGACGTCATCTAATAAAAATCTTGATGATTTTCATTTATATTTCTTGACCCTATGTATTTCTAAACATTATGTGTCAATTTGAAACATTAATCAAATATTTTATTTTCTTGGGCCAAAACCCGGTCTTAATGCCCCTACTCCTTTGTATCAAGTTTTTTTTCTTGAGCAATTAAACATGTTAAAGATTGCCTGATAAGTAATTCTGTTTCCTGTGGGCCTCTAGTTATTAATCTATATTATATGTATAAATATATATTATATCATGTGTTACACTGTATGAGTAGTCTACAGGGAGGGGCCTTTGTTGCCAAGTAGTCAAGATCAATGAGCCTTGGTGGCTAAGTGGTCTACAGGGAACGGCCTTTGTGGCTAAGTGGTCTACAGGGATGGGCCATGGTTGGCCAAGTGGTCTACATGGATATGCCTAAGTGGCTAAGTGGTCTACAAGTATTGGCCTTGGCAGCCAAGTGGTCGACAGGGATGGGACTTTGGTAGCTAAGTGTCCTCAGGGAGGGGCCTTGGTGTCTAAGTGTGTCACAAGGATAGGCCTTTGGTGGCTTAGTGTCCTCCGGGAGGGGCCTTGCTTGGTGGCAAAGTGTTCTTCAGGGGTGGTGGTGTTAGTAGTTCAACTGCTGTTACAATAGCCTGTTGACATTTCAAGTTTGTGAGTTTGATTCAAATCTTAATTGACTGGCCCTCAGTCCGACAGGAAATAGCTAATTTATCACTGAACCAGTATATATTTGTTTAGGGGCAAGCTGAAGGATGCCTCCAGGTGCGAGAATTTCTCATTGCATTGAAGACCTGTTGGTGATCTTCTACTGTTGTCTGCTCTATGTACGGATTGTTATCTCTTTGACACATTCCCCATTTCCATTCTCAATTTTATGTAGTGTTACAAGTGGTATTTAACACCTAAAATAAATCAATTATGTATTACAGGTATTATGGAGAAGAAGAGACTATGTAAATGTTGTACAGCAGGGTGGTTACTCTGTGTTATTGGTGGTATTTCCATACCTGTTGTCAGTTATTTCATTAAGAAACAGGTAGAAAAGGTAAGATTCATTTATCATTAAACATACAGAGAAGGAGATGTGGTATGATTGCCAATGAGACAACATGCACATTCAACCAAAGTTCAAAGAAGTGCATGTACAGCTTTCAAAAATGGGAAAAATCCATACTGTATAGTTGGCTTATAAAAAGGTCCAACATAAAAAATGTGAAACAATTTAATTGAGAATAGTGAAATCCTAAGTTAACGCAAATTAAATTTAGAAGAACAAATATGTCTACAATCACTGAACTTCAGGCTCCTGACTTCTGACAGGCACTGAAGGAATATGGCTGGGTTAAACAATTTTGTGCGTGCATAACTCCTATAACCTGGGACAAGGGTTTAACAGCACAGCATAAGAATAAACTAAAAACCTGTTGCAAAAGATGGGTATAGCAACAAAAAAATAACTTAAAAACAATAGGATAAAGCACAGAAATAAGAGTATTATTTAGTAGTTACTGACACCTAGGTCAGAGCCATTACAACTAATGAATGAGGCATATTTTCTGAATTTTTGTTTATGATAGAACTTGGTTATAAGAAAAAGTTATACATTCTAAAGCAAATATCTGCATGAAGTCAAAGCTGTGCTCAAGGTTTGTAATTTTTAAATAACAGTACATATTTTAATAAAAATCAAAGGTCATGTATTTATACATTGTATTTGTTTTCAATTGTTAACAGGCCATGTATGTTTCATGCCATGCACAAAAATGAAAAAAATTCATATTAAAAAAATCTAGTATATATTACTTTCCTACTTCAATGTAATTTCAGACTGTGATTATAAGGAAGGGAGGAGTGTTGTATGACTTATGGAAGGATGTGCCGATTCCTATCTACATGCAGTTCTATATGTTTAATGTCACCAATGTTGATGAAATATTAAAAGGGGGGAAACCTTATGTTACACAGAAAGGACCATATACCTACATGTAAGTATTATTTTGATGAAGCATCAATAGTAGAGTGCCCAATCAACCAATTTTATCGATTTGCCTTAACGGAATAACATACGGCTATATTTTATATCGATGGAAAGAGGAGAAAAAGCCTCATCGAAATAGCGTTGTCGTCGTTGTCTGCCGTGGTCACGTTTTTTTAAAATCAGGATCAAAGGTCAAAGCAAAAAATCAAGAAAAATGCACAGTAACATTTAAATAGCTTGTTTCTCCTACATATATTCGTTTTGAGCAAAATAAAAACAACCAATTTATAGAAAAATATCTTCTGTATCTACATTTAGAACTTATTTTATATTTTTATTGCCAAAAATGACTTCAGATTGACTTTTTTGCATATAGGGTGCAAATTTGAAATTTTCAAACAGCTGTTAAATAACAGTGACCTTGACCTATTTCAATTTCTAAATTTGAATTTTTTGTATTCAATTCGGTACAAGTACGATCTAAAGATGTTTTTTAGACCTTAACTTTAATCATTTGTCGAAAAAAAATGTGATTTTCACGTCTTCTGATAGTAAGGTGTTTTGTCAATTTCTAGGTTAAAATCAAATTTCTGTTATTGGGTGTGAAAGAGTATATATACATGATTTGTTTCGAAATTAACGTCGAATTTGGTTGAATATTATAAAGCTCTGTGTATAGCTTTGCTTTACAGAAGTAAACATTACTGCAAACAGAGAAAAGGGGGGAAAGTTTTGAAAACAAAACATGTATTAGAAACAGTTAAAACACCCTATCCTACATATACAGATGCCTAAGTGAGTAACAATTGGCTATAATGTTTACAAGTATTCCAAAACTACAATAAGGGAGAGGGTTATGTCCAAACAATTGCAAACAAAATAGGCGTGAGAAACCAAAGGAACATTAAAAACTTATAAAATGAAGACAAGCAGACTTCAGCATGGCAAAAACACGAAAAAGAAAAAGAAATGCAAAAAGAAAATTATGATCGAGGCTAGTATTACCTACACTACATTCTATGGTCTCCCGTAGTTTCCCGGACAAGGTCAGAGAACATATAGCAGGTTTTATTATTATTATTTTTACATATCTTCCCCTACTAGATAGATTATTACTATATTTCCCACGATTTCAAAATTGAGTAGATGCTTTATTTATTGTTTAGAAAATATTATGGACTGCATTATTTTCATTCGATAGCTAACAATGATTTTTAAGATGCATACAGAAAAATGAAATCTTATACATCGTCATCTTCGTCGTCATCAATGTTTCTAACTACAACCACACGAGATATATATTTACACAATCTATTTTTTTCGCGACAAGTCGAAAACAATTATTTTCTTTCAATTTTAGCATTACATATAGTGGCAGCTGAGGGTGAAACAAACAATTTTTTTTTCTCAGAATCAAAAACAAATTATTTTTTTCTCCAAAAACTGGAAACAAACTTTTTTTTCCAAAAAAAACCATAGCCCCCCCCAGAAAATCAAATGGTTGCTGCCTAAGGAAAGCATCAGATTAGAACATCTGTATCTTGTGACTTTGTTATTATCCTACCCTTGATTCCTTTCACACCTTGTCTCTTTGTATATGAATAGCATGCATATGTAAAATGATGCGAGTATCTACTTCATCGGGCGTACAAAATAATTCTTAAAACCTATTAAAATACTCTTTCTGAGCTGATTTAGGGTCCTTGGAAGGGATAGCTAGAATATGAATTCCTCGTGTATCATGGTAACTGTTGATCTACCCTGATGCTGAACAATCGATTCCCCAAGAAATCTGATTAAGGCCTGCTTGTTTTCACTGACTCAAAGAAACTTTTTCCAGTCAGGAATTAGACGACCTTCGATATATGACCTGAAACACTTTAACAGACGAACAAGAACTTGATTCAGCTTTAAAAAAGACTTCAGTTATGTCTGCTAGTGTAAGATTTGTAGCAAGAATGATGCTACAACATTTTGTAATCATCAGTACGAAGATGGTCTAAGTCTGAAGCATCATTCAATAAACTCAAAACTTTCCGTGCTCCCATAGCCTCGATAAAGCTTTTGTTTGTGCTTATTCCTCGCTTATTAATAAGCAATTCCGTAGAAGAACCCTGACATATAACACACTTATCCCATTGTATCTCATGCCTACTTCGTTTCGGGCTTGATGGGCATAGTTTAACAGGACTGTAAATGTGTGCCATATTCCGGGTCTGAAACGTGACCGTAGGATTTGATTTGTATATTACAATTATAACAAAACTATCAATTAAAAAAAACAATTAAAGTTATAAAAACCAACAAAAAATATGTCCAATTACAAAACAACGATCTTCAAACTAACTGGACTATTCCAAATATACAATTTGACCATACAACAAGCAAAAAAAAAGAAATGAAGTTTGTGACAATTGTCCTAGTTAATGACCTGGTAGTGTAAGCTACAAAACGAATAACCGCACGAGAAAAGGCGTGTTTGAAACAAGGCAAAATTATCTCTAAATTTGTGTTTTAAATTGCTATTTTCTTCTCACCTATTAACATTACACAAAAGATATTTGGCACACATATAAACCATGTGTTATTGATGTAATTAGAGTAAAAATCCCGTGAAAGTAACACGCAATACATTTTCTTTCGTTCAAAATGTGGTAAATTTCAGCTAAAAAAATAGTCTAACTAAAATCATGAAATACTTATACTTAAATTATATAAATCTTTTCAGCTTTCGTTATATGATAAATTTAATTTTTAGGCTAACTGATAAGTATCATTTGAATAACACGGAAAGCAATGATTTTATTTTTCGTGATGAAGATGGTCTGTATGATGAGGTATCTGTGGGTACCCTAAGAAACCACATAATTTTGAAAAACGTGACCACGGGAGCATACGACGACATTCATGATTAAAAAATATAATGATTTTCCAATCGTTTGCATATAGATATAGCCGGGTGTTATCCGTTAACTTAAACTCGTTAACTAGACGTCTTTTTCGATACTGGGCACCCTACTACAAGAGATTTGTTGATTTTAAATGATATCATTTCAGAAGTTACAAGTTAATCACACAGTTTATTAATAAGATATCCATCTAACAACAACAAAATAGCGCTAAAGATATTGACAAGATGTGAGTTTGACCTCCAAGTGTTTAAAAAAAAGATTAAAAAAAAAGTGGTTTTCCTGATAACTAAAAAACAGAACCTGAATGCAGTTAAACATGAACAATTTCCGATTTCTCACAGTTCAGGAATTTTTCTTGCACAGCATACACAATGACCAAAAGAAATAGTTAATATTTGCAGACTGAATCAAATGACAAAATTAAGATCAAATGAATTTCATTTGATTTAAATTTGAAAATGTACTCGGCTAAAATGAATTTGTTAAAATTGATAAACCCGTCATAGATAGTTAGTCCATCTGTCTGTCATGCTTTCTATCAACTCATCTGTCTGTCACTCTTTCTATCAACTCATCTGTCTGTCACTCTTTCTATCAACTCATCTGTCTGTCACGCTTTCTATCAACTCATCTGTCTGTCACTCTCTATCAACTCATCTGTCTGTCACTCTTTCTATCAACTCATCTGTCTGTCACTCTTTCTATCAACTCATCTGTCTGTCAAGCTTTCTATCAACTCATCTGTCTGTCACTCTTTCTATCAACTCATCTGTCTGTCACTCTTTCTATCAACTCATCTGTCTCACTCTTTCTATCAACTCATCTGTCTGTCATTCTTTCTATCAACTCATCTGTCTGTCACGCTTTCTATCAACTCATCTGTCTGTCACTCTTTCTATCAACTCATCTGTCTGTCACTCTTTCTATCAACTCATCTGTCTGTCATTCTTTCTATCAACTCATCTGTCTGTCACGCTTTCTATCAACTCATCTGTCTGTCAAGCTTTCTATCAACTCATCTGTCTGTCACTCTTTCTATCAACTCATCTGTCTCACTCTTTCTATCAACTCATCTGTCTGTCATTCTTTCTATCAACTCCTCTGTCTGTCACGCTTTCTATTAACTCATCTGTCTGTCACGCTTTCTATCAACTCATCTGTCTGTCACGCTTTCTATCAACTCATCTGTCTGTCATTCTTTCTATCAACTCATCTGTCTGTCAAGCTTTCTATCAACTCATCTGTCTGTCACTCTTTCTATCAACTCATCTGTCTGTCACTCTTTCTATCAACTCATCTGTCTGTCACGCTTTCTATCAACTCATCTGTCTCACTCTTTCTATCAACTCATCTGTCTGTCACGCTTTCTATCAACTCATCTGTCTGTCACTCTTTCTATCAACTCATCTGTCTCACTCTTTCTATCAACTCATCTGTCTGTCACTCTTTCTATCAACTCATCTGTCTGTCACTCTTTCTATCAACTCATCTGTCTGTCACGCTTTCTATCAACTCATCTGTCTGTCACGCTTTCTATCAACTCATCTGTCTGTCACGCTTTCTATCAACTCATCTGTCTCACTCTTTCTATCAACTCATCTGTCTGTCATTCTTTCTATCAACTCATCTGTCTGTCACGCTTTCTATCAACTCATCTGTCTGTCATTCTTTCTATCAACTCATCTGTCTGTCACGCTTTCTATCAACTCATCTGTCTGTCATTCTTTCTATCAACTCATCTGTCTGTCACGCTTTCTATCAACTCATCTGTCTGTCACGCTTTCTATCAACTCATCTGTCTGTCACGCTTTCTATCAACTCATCTGTCTGTCACGCTTTCTATCAACTCCTCTGTCTCACTCTTTCTATCAACTCATCTGTCTGTCACTTTTTCTATCAACTCCTCTGTCTGTCACTCTTTCTATCAACTCCTCTGTCTGTCACTCTTTCTATCAACTCATCTGTCTGTCACTCTTTCTATCAACTCATCTGTCTGTCACTCTTTCTATCAACTCCTCTGTCTGTCACTCTTTCTATCAACTCATCTGTCTGTCACGCTTTCTATCAACTCCTCTGTCTGTCACTCTTTCTATCAACTCATCTGTCTGTCACTCTTTCTATCAACTCATCTGTCTCACTCTTTCTATCAACTCATCTGTCTGTCACTCTTTCTATCAACTCATCTGTCTGTCACTCTTTCTATCAACTCATCTGTCTGTCATGCTTTCTATCAACTCATCTGTCTGTCACGCTTTCTATCAACTCATCTGTCTGTCACTCTTTCTATCAACTCATCTGTCTCACTCTTTCTATCAACTCATCTGTCTGTCACGCTTTCTATCAACTCATCTGTCTCACTCTTTCTATCAACTCATCTGTCTGTCACGCTTTCTATCAACTCATCTGTCTGTCATTCTTTCTATCAACTCATCTGTCTGTCACTCTTTCTATCAACTCATCTGTCTGTCACTCTTTCTATCAACTCATCTGTCTGTCACTCTTTCTATCAACTCATCTGTCTCACTCTTTCTATCAACTCATCTGTCTGTCACTCTTTCTATCAACTCATCTGTCTCACTCTTTCTATCAACTCATCTGTCTGTCACGCTTTCTATCAACTCATCTGTCTGTCACGCTTTCTATCAACTCATCTGTCTCACTCTTTCTATCAACTCATCTGTCTGTCACGCTTTCTATCAACTCATCTGTCTGTCACTCTTTCTATCAACTCATCTGTCTCACTCTTTCTATCAACTCATCTGTCTGTCACTCTTTCTATCAACTCATCTGTCTGTCAAGCTTTCTATCAACTCATCTGTCTCACTCTTTCTATCAACTCATCTGTCTGTCACTCTTTCTATCAACTCATCTGTCTGTCACGCTTTCTATCAACTCATCTGTCTCACTCTTTCTATCAACTCATCTGTCTCACTCTTTCTATCAACTCATCTGTCTGTCACTCTTTCTATCAACTCATCTGTCTGTCACTCTTTCTATCAACTCATCTGTCTCACTCTTTCTATCAACTCATCTGTCTGTCACTCTTTCTATCAACTCATCTGTCTCACTCTTTCTATCAACTCATCTGTCTGTCACTCTTTCTATCAACTCATCTGTCTGTCACTCTTTCTATCAACTCATCTGTCTGTCACGCTTTCTATCAACTCATCTGTCTGTCACGCTTTCTATCAACTCATCTGTCTGTCACGCTTTCTATCAACTCATCTGTCTGTCACGCTTTCTATCAACTCATCTGTCTGTCACTCTTTCTATCAACTCATCTGTCTCACTCTTTCTATCAACTCATCTGTCTGTCACTCTTTCTATCAACTCATCTGTCTCACTCTTTCTATCAACTCATCTGTCTGTCACTCTTTCTATCAACTCATCTGTCTGTCACTCTTTCTATCAACTCATCTGTCTGTCACGCTTTCTATCAACTCATCTGTCTGTCAAGCTTTCTATCAACTCATCTGTCTGTCACTCTTTCTATCAACTCATCTGTCTCACTCTTTCTATCAACTCATCTGTCTGTCACTCTTTCTATCAACTCATCTGTCTGTCACTCTTTCTATCAACTCATCTGTCTGTCACGCTTTCTATCAACTCATCTGTCTGTCATTCTTTCTATCAACTTATCTGTCTGTCAAGCTTTCTATCAACTCATCTGTCTGTCACTCTTTCTATCAACTCATCTGTCTGTCACTCTTTCTATCAACTCATCTGTCTCACTCTTTCTATCAACTCATCTGTCTGTCACTCTTTCTATCAACTCATCTGTCTCACTCTTTCTATCAACTCATCTGTCTGTCACGCTTTCTATCAACTCATCTGTCTGTCACTCTTTCTATCAACTCATCTGTCTCACTCTTTCTATCAACTCATCTGTCTCACTCTTTCTATCAACTCATCTGTCTGTCACGCTTTCTATCAACTCATCTGTCTCACTCTTTCTATCAACTCATCTGTCTGTCACTCTTTCTATCAACTCATCTGTCTGTCATTCTTTCTATCAACTCATCTGTCTGTCACTCTTTCTATCAACTCATCTGTCTGTCACTCTTTCTATCAACTCATCTGTCTCACTCTTTCTATCAACTCATCTGTCTGTCACTCTTTCTATCAACTCATCTGTCTGTCAAGCTTTCTATCAACTCATCTGTCTCACTCTTTCTATCAACTCATCTGTCTGTCACTCTTTCTATCAACTCATCTGTCTGTCACTCTTTCTATCAACTCATCTGTCTGTCACGCTTTCTATCAACTCATCTGTCTCACTCTTTCTATCAACTCATCTGTCTGTCATTCTTTCTATCAACTCCTCTGTCTGTCACGCTTTCTATCAACTCCTCTGTCTGTCACTCTTTCTATCAACTCATCTGTCTGTCATGCTTTCTATCAACTCATCTGTCTCACTCTTTCTATCAACTCATCTGTCTGTCATTCTTTCTATCAACTCCTCTGTCTGTCACGCTTTCTATCAACTCATCTGTCTGTCACTCTTTCTATCAACTCATCTGTCTGTCACTCTTTCTATCAACTCATCTGTCTGTCAAGCTTTCTATCAACTCATCTGTCTGTCACTCTTTCTATCAACTCATCTGTCTGTCACTCTTTCTATCAACTCATCTGTCTGTCACTCTTTCTATCAACTCATCTGTCTGTCACTCTTTCTATCAACTCATCTGTCTCACTCTTTCTATCAACTCATCTGTCTGTCACTCTTTCTATCAACTCATCTGTCTGTCACTCTTTCTATCAACTCATCTGTCTCACTCTTTCTATCAACTCATCTGTCTGTCACTCTTTCTATCAACTCCTCTGTCTGTCACGCTTTCTATCAACTCATCTGTCTGTCACTCTTTCTATCAACTCATCTGTCTGTCACTCTTTCTATCAACTCATCTGTCTGTCACTCTTTCTATCAACTCATCTGTCTGTCACTCTTTCTATCAACTCATCTGTCTGTCACTCTTTCTATCAACTCATCTGTCTGTCACTCTTTCTATCAACACATCTGTGGTATATCAAGTTATAGTTTTGATTGTTAATGCAGTCACATCAAAGTGTTGTCTTTCTCAGGGATATAAAGTTACATAGATAATATAAATGCTCAAATGTTGTTTTATTGTAGAGAGAAGAGAGAGAAGTTTAACATCACCTTCAACCCTAATGGTACAGTGTCGTACAGGCAGAAAAGAATCTTTATATTTGACAGATCAAAGTCTGTTGGAGATGATTCTGATGTATTTGTTACAGCTAATCCTTTATACTGGGTAATCCTCATTTACTTATCAATTAAGTCTTAACTTATTAATTGAGTTATATGGATGTAAATATCTATATACTCTATATAGTGCTTTTTCTTGTTTATTTATCAATGACACTATGTCTGTTGCATCCTACCCTATCAATATCCAATGCTTGCAGTTGCCTTATTACATGTAATACTTAGTATACACTGATTTATTTTGATGTAAAGAAATGCAATAGTTCACAGAAAACTAATTATGGAATTACAGAACCCATCAAAAACCAGATGAAAACTCTGGTGCTATAAGGGTAAGCAGTTCCTGCTCCACACAGCACTAGATACATACATCAATTGTAAATGGTGTTTCCACAAAGAGGGTTATATACTAATTTACTTATTCAAATGGTTATTTACCAGTAAATGACAGATAACTTCCCTTTAACCAGATTGCCTGACAGATTATCTCCCTTTAACCAGATAATTTCAGTTTAGTTGTTTCTTTTTCAGACTGTGCTAGCAGCTATAAAATATGAATATTTAGACATAAATAAGATATTGGAGTTGGTGTTAAAGTTTGGAGGTGAAGGTCCTTTCTTTGAGAAGAGTGTAAGAGATCTGGTGTGGGGATATAAAGATAAAATGTTAGAAGTAGGAAACGAGATAGCACCACAATGGTTCTATACAGATTTTGTTGGTTACTTTATGAATGTAAGTATCACATTTGACTCCAAAAGGAGCTATAATGAATCAGTTTCTGCAGCATTAAATTTTAATTCTTTACTGATGCTTATAATTATATTAGAATATGATAAACAGAAATTAGGGGTCAACATCAACGAAACAGCGACACAAAGTTAAACACCCACATTTGAAGATGAACATTTGGTCATCACTAATAAAGCAATATCTATACTTCATGTTAAGCTACTAAACATAGCCTACTCATATAATAGAAGAAATTGACAAGGACTAAACAAAGATCTGCTATCAACTCACCAACTTATGTTTTCTATTACACAATGTATAACCTTAACTCAATTTTTAAGTAACCATGTATGTTTTATCTGTAGAAAAATAACACTGATGATGGAGTATATACCATATTCACAGGAGAGAAAGACATTACAATGTTGGGAATGATAGACAAATACAATGGTTCTAGGTATATATGTTAAGTACTAAAAATATATATTTATGAGGTATTTAAATAGGTTCTTAGATAATGCTTACATACATGTTGTGTATTATTAATAACAAAACTCTACAGATGTGTGTGAATAGCAGCCAACCATCTTTTATAACTTTATTGACTCGCTTCCATTTTCTATTCAACTTTACTATTTTTATTTTATTTTCACGTAAGGCTATTCCAGAAAAAAATGTATGGGGAGGTTGGAAGGCATATTATATTAATAATACATGGGTGATGGGTATCAGAGCAACTTTTCACACTATAATGCACTATAATTCTCAAATACAATTGTCTGGGTGGCGGGTGCTGACAAAAACTGCCTTCCAACACCCCCATACATTTTTTTCTGGAATAGCCCGTACTATTTTCATGGAAGTCATTGTAATAATATTTTAAAATTATTTCCAGTTAACTGCACTTGTTGCAAAATTCACACTGCACTTGTAATGTTACTTGTCCTAAAGACACCATGCTTGCTGGCCAAACATATTCTTATTTGTTTTAAGACAAATTTGAAAACATTTCAATATCTGCTTGTTTTAAAACTACTGCACAATCACCACTCCAGGTGTTGGTTCATGTATAGAATTAAAGTTATACAAGAAATTGTCAAGACAAGAAGGTGAAAGAAGGCACCCAACAAATGTTTTCCAAGTAAGACAAGTTTCTAAGATAATTGTTTGCATATTTATTTGAGGCTGTCTTCCTATTAGTAATTATTGTCATATTTATTTTCAGTTATTTAAATTTCTGGTCAACAAAATCTGCCAACATGATCAACGGATCAGGTAATACTTTTATTTTAGAGTAATTAAAAAATTTAAGCGTAAGAGAATTGCAATGTTATCCTTTTTGGGTGGGACAAAAATAAAACTATACATGGTTTCTTCTCTGTTAAAAGTGTTTAAAACTGTTAAAACTTTAGGTCTTAAATCCAAAGTTGTAAAGTTTGTCTCTATAAAACTGTCTTTCAGCAGCCTTACTAACTGTAGCTAAGAAATGACTGGAACTCAACACCAATGATGTTGTCATTATAACTTCGATACTTTTTGGTTTGATTTGTATACCTAAGTAGTGATAGATTTGCTCCTATGTAGTGTTCTATATGTATTTCAGATGGCACGCTAGGTCCTCCTTATCTCAGTGAAGACAGAACATTATATTTATTTGCTTCAGATATATGTAGGTATGTATGTAGAATTTATAATTGCCTTAAAAAGTCAAACTATATGTACATGTAAGGAAAAGCCTGAAAATCTATCGTCAAAAAGTCAAGAAGCTAATCAGTTGTCCTCTTGTTGAGAATAACAAAGTTGGATTTAGGGGTGCTCCATTGATGGAGCAAGTTTTACATGTTCTACTGCTGACATTACCTAGTATGGGAGCCTCTTGTTTTAAAAGTCTTAGCTCAACATTTCAATAACAATGTATTTCTGAAATATTGAACTGTACTGATCTGTACTTGCTTTGTTGCAACTTGAACCTAAAACATATTCATCCAAAGTATAGGATGAAGGGTCTTGAATTTGTTAATTTTAGATAATTTGAAATAATATAGAATATTTTGTTATGTATTTCAGATCAGTGTCAGGTGAATGGACTTCTAACGTAAAGGTGAAGGACATCTCATTACGTAGATACACAGCAGGATTTATGTACCTAGCTAATGCCACAATAAACCCTGATAACATTGGATTTTGTACTCCAGAGTCTAACTGTATGGATACTGGCTTGGTGAATATAAGCACATGTCAGCTAAGTAAGTTTACCGCCAATCTTTGGGTGTTTTACAGGTTTCATTACAACCTGGTGTTTCATTTAAGACATATAGAGGGCAATTACTTCTATTGTCATTTAAAAGGGCATGTGACCTCTAAACATGTTCAAAACAAAGGTATTTTACTGTTTGTATGTTTAAGAAATGATTTTTTAGTAGTTTTTCCCCTTTGAACTTAGCATTTTGGCCTAAATATATAACTGCAACTTTAATTAGACTATTGTTTCTATTTCAGTTGATTATTTCCACATACCTGCAGTGGTATCTCTGCCACATTTTTACATGGCATCAGACAGAATCAAAAACTCCATAGGAGGTCTGAGTCCGTCTGCCGAGGAACATCAGACATTTGTTGACCTTGAACATGTAAGTCATTCTTTTGACCTTGAACATGTAAGCTACTCTTTTACATATTCATTATTACCCTTTCTTTGTAAATTCCAAATATAATATGCAAGCTGTAGTAAGAGAAATAGGATTAGTGATATGTTTATGTTTGTTTATCAAAAGGTCTAAAATATAAAAAAAATCAGATTTCAATAAAACTGCACAGATATTCTGAATATCCAAGTAAAACTTTGTCTGATAACACCTTAACTAAATATTCCTTAGTTATAATCAAAGTAAACATTTAAGATGTATTTTATAGAACACTGGTTTGGTGCTGTCTGTTGCCAAAAGATTGCAGATCAATCTCTACATACAGCCAGTTGAGGGACTTCCGTAAGTTATGATATTTTGTTGAAGTATCAATTTATATTTTAATATACTTTGAAGCAATGGTATCAAACCTCCAATTAAAACCATAAGGTTACAGGTAACTGTTTTATTTTGATGGATTGGTTAAGATAGTGTGGGTCATCATGTTTCTGATTATGATTCTTTCTGTTGTTTTTAAGTGTCCTGTATCAGGTTGAAGTTATGGTTTTAGGCAGTTACCATTAGTTTATTCTGACGCAACAACTAAAAGTAAACATTTTCATTTTAATGGACATTTTTTGAAATATTTGTCAAAGCATGCTTTTGACCCATATTTGTGTGTTTCTCTGAACATGGAAATTGGAAATTACAAGCTAGGTATGATGTCTTAAAAAATATAATAATTTGTGTTCCACCTAGTATAGTACTAAATTTTACAAAGGGATATATAGTCATTATTATACTTATCCTATTGTCAATTCTGGTTTATAATTTACAAACTGTAAGACAATAACAATCAAAACAAGGAAGTAAACAAAGACTCACACAACCAAAGGACCTTTATATCAACAGTTATAAATTATAAATAAGAAACAGCACAAACTCCACTAAAAACCCGGGAGTGAAATCAGGTGCTCCGAAAGGGTAAGCATTTCCTGCACCATATACGGCACCTGTCATGTTATTTCTTTGTTCAGTTCAGTAATGATGGAAGGTTATTATGACTGAGGAAGAATATCAGATATGATTTCTGACACACTTTTGTCATAATGGCCAATTAGTTCATGATGGCGACCGTAAAATAGAAGATAAAAAAATAAGACAAAAATTGAAATGAAAAGCAATCATTTTACATTTAAAAACTGCTTAAAATATACATTTATATCTATCATGTTTTGTTATTTTCCAGAGAAACCTCTAAGATATTACCTTCTGTATTACCTGTATTCTGGTTAAATGAGGTAAGTTGCTTTTTTACCTGTTTTAAATGAGGTAAGATTTTACCATTGAGTAAATCTTTTTACCTAAATGAGGCAATTGGTTTTACATGTATTGAATGATGTAAAACATTGTATGAATGTTTCACTTGTTAATATTATAAAGATTAATTTTGTTCTCAATGAGGTAAGATGTTTTACAAGTTAAATGTGCTTTTATAAGTCATATTTCCAAGAGAGCTAAATTGCTTTACAATTGCTAAATGAAGCTAGTTATTTCCCTGTAGCTAAATGTGTGTTCAACTATTTAAACTGTCCTAGATAAGTTAACTGTTTTACTTCCAATACAAAAACAATCTTTCAAGCTGACCAAAGGATAATTAAGGTGTGTCATCCATTACAAAAACAATCTTTCCAGCTGACCAAAGGATAATTAAGGTGTGTCATTAATTATTTCAGTATTTATGGTAGGTTTAAGCAAAGTATGGTATAATTGGTCAACACTGTCTATTTCTGTGTTAACAATATATTTTATGTAGCACAAAACAGGTTCCATATTCTTCCATTAAAAAAAATGCTACTTCAGGGGTGTTTCAGGGCCATGACTAACTATGAGGGTCTCGCATTGCAAGCTAGTTCCCACATGTCATCATTTGTGTGAAGTGCTTTTATAGGTCATATATATATGTTCCGGACCATATGAGTATTTGGACCATACGCGTATGGTCATGACCATATGGGTATATACTCATATGGTTCGACCATACGCGTATGGTCGGACCGTACGCGTATGGTCGGGGTAACTTAAGTTAACAGGTACATTTATGCTTACCTCTTTATATAATCAGTCTAGTTGTCACGTCATTAAAAAGACACTACCAAAGGTCATTTTTTCATTACAAATTAGTAATAACAAGATTAACAAAATAAAATAAGCAGTTTTACACAGTAAATTTCATCACTAGTCAAAACTATAGTAAACACATTTTTTTTTCATTACCGATATGCTATTACGAGTGAATGGCAAAATGTCGACCTGGGAAGATAACTTCCAAAAATATCTTAATGAACTGTTACACAAGAAGTCAACTGTTTTACTATAACCTGATGTAAAAGTCGACAGGATAAAGAGTCTAATAAATTGCTTACTTTTGAAACTTAATATGATTAGCATTAGCAGTGCAATATTCATAATTTTTGTCGAGCCTGCAACTTTTGTTGCAGAAAGCTCGACATAGGGATAGTGATCCAGCGGTGGCTACGGCGGCGGGGGCGTTAGCTCACTTCTTAAAAGCTTTATATTTTAGAAGGTGGAAGACCTGGATGCCTCATACTTTGTATATAGATGCCTCATGTTACGAAGTTTCCGTCAGTCACATGTCCAATGTCCTTGACCTCATTTTCATGGTTCAGTGACCACTTGAAAAAAAAGTTCAGATTTTTTGTAATGTTGAATTCTCTCTTATTATAAATAATAGGATAATCATAACTATATTTGATATGTGCGTACATTGCAAGGTCCTCATGTCTGTCAGACAGTTTTCATTTGACCTCGACCTAATTTCATGGATCAGTGAACAAGGTTAAGTTTTGGTGGTCAAGTCCATATCTCAGATACTATAAGCAATAGGGCTTCAGTGGTTATAGTTAAATTTTTGTGTTTTGGTCTGTTTTTCTCATACTATATGCAATAGGTCTACTATATTTGTTGTATGGAATGATTGTAAGGTGTACATGTCTAGCGGGCAGATGTCATGTGACCTTGACCTCATTTTCATGGTTCAGTGGTCAAAGTTAAGTTTTTGAGTTTTGGTCTTTTTATCTAATTCTATATGCCATAGGTCAACTATATTTGGTGTATGGAAATATTTTATGATCTTTATGTCAGTTGCACAGGTTTTATTTGACCGTGACCTCATTTTCACGGTTCATTGCACAGTGTTAAGTTTTTGTGTTTTGGTCTATTTTTCTTAAACTATAAGTAATAGGTCAACTATATATGTTGTAGAGAAGCATTGTTAGCTGTACATGTCTGCCTCGCATGGTTCATCTGACCTTGACCTCATTTTCAAGGTTCATTGGTCTTTGTTTAGTTATCTTGGTTAATGTTCTGTTTGTGTGATAGTTGTAATAAAGCTTAGCTTTATACTTAGGACTATCAACATAATATCAATGATTAGTAAAGAAGGCGAGACATTTCAGCGTGTGCACTCTTGTTAATACTTATAAGTGTTTTCTTTAATAAAAAAAAAAAAAAATGAATGACGTCACCGGCAGGACACTAGTTTATTTTTTTAAAGTTGTCTGGTGATATGATGTACTTCAGTCATGTTAGGATATTGGAAATCTAGAGCTTTTTCAGCGTAGACACATCGGATTGACCCAGGACCCTAGAAAAGCTATGATACCGTGTGTACGTAAATGTCACCCTACGCATCCATGCAAGAATACAATTAGCGATGAAAACTAACTTTGGCATCAATATTTAATGTTATTTGAATTGTAAATAATACAATTGCATGTAGCAATCATTGTTATTTTATAAAGTTTTCTCATGCATATTATTAAAGAATATACCTATATGGTCCAAATACTCATATGGTCCGGCCCGTTTATAACCAAACGAGTATATACTCATACGGTCCGACCATACACGTACGGTCGGACCATATGAGTATACGCATATGGTCATGACCATACGCGTATGGTCCAAATACTCATATGGTCCGGAACATATATACATGTATATAGGTGCTTTTATAGGTCAGTTCCAAAAATGCGCTTCGGAGCTAAGAAATTATTAAACGTATTGTTTTCAATTTTTGGGATACGATTGCTTTCAAGCAATCTGTAGACTTATACCATTGACTCAGGGCCTTGCCCTCGCTTCAACTATTTTATTCTAAACAAAGGAACATCTTGTATTCTTATGATTGTCTTGCTTTAAAAGGTAAAAACAAACAAAAGGATTGAACTTAAACAACTTTCCTATAATGTTCTTCTCATAATCTTCATGTTTGATATTTTCCTTGACTTATATGCCTGTTTTTAACAACACAGAAAATCAGAATTAAGCAGTATTTATATTTAGTGTTTTTATGTCGGTGCCATATAGTTTTACCCTTGGCCGAAATTCCAAAATTCCCAATTCTGTCATTCAGTAATTCCGTCATTCCGCAACAAACCATTATACAGAGTTTTTTTCTAAACACCTTCAGATATTGGGCTGATTTTTGGTATATGAGTTAACCATGATGAGTTACAGATCAAGTTTAAGTTTCGTTCCGCTCCACTAATTTTTGATGAAATTACAGGCTTTGGACTTATAGAAATTGTTGAAAATCACAGTTATACAGACTTTTTCTAAATGCCTTCAGATATTGGGCTGAATTTTTGTATGTTAGTTAACCATGATGAGTTACAGATCAAAATTAAGTTTCGTTGTGCTCCACTATTTTTTGCCTAAATTAGGGGCTTTGGACTTTGAGAATTTGTTGAAAATCACAGTTTTACGGACTTTTATTCTAAACGCCTTCAGATATTGGGCTGAATTTTATGTATGTGAGTTAACAATGATGAGTTACAGGTCAAGTTTAAGTTTTGTGCCACTCCACTAATTTTTACTGAAATTACGGACTTTGGACTTTGATAAATTATTGAAAATCACAGTTATACAGATTTTTTTTTTCTATACGCCTCCAGATTTTGAGCTGATTTTTGATATGTGAGACTTCCATCATGTTTGTGTCCACATGTATGTACATTGAAATTGCAGATTTTTCAACTTTATGGAACGGGGCCATTTGTGTCGCTTTGACACATCTACCTATAAATTTAGAAACATGTCAGAGGGAATTCCCTAGTTTTGATAAAATGCGAGAGTTCCAAGTCTGAATTCCGATAAATCTATTTTTGTCATATATAAGAACTGAAGTTGTGTTTTTCTTAAATGTGTTATGAAACTGATATATGATATTGTACTCTCATAAATAAATAAAGAACCATCTAGGTCATTTAATTAACATTTAATATAGGTTCTAGCTCCAAATCACAAGTCTAGGGTTTGTTTATGTTATTATGCGCATGCGTATAGTTTTCTTGACTTGAAGGGGTATCAGATTGAATGGTTGCTCTGGATTCCCAACTCCATTGATTAATTTGAAACTCATGGGATCCTTTCTATGTCTTTCTGCTATTGAGGGTTGTTGTTGTTGCATAGTTTTAAATCATATACATCATTTAAATTAAAATAAATGTAGTCCACATCGTAAAGGTGTAACTACAATACCCCTTCAGCCAAAATGGAGTCTTCCATATTATCGTTTCGAGTTGTCTCCCTTCTGGAAGTAACTTCCGTCTAAATGAAAATACGATACGGTTACAGATACGACATGTCGAGAAAAATTAACTCGTTAGATGTTGATAAACGTATTACATTAAAAACGATTGCAATTTAAACAGAGGAGTTTGTACGGAAAGGAGTCATGCCCACTGACCCAAAGGAAATTTAATATTTAAAGAGTTAAAAAAGGTGTTCCTCCTAGAATTAACGAAGAAGAAATTAGGTGATAAGATACAAAGTGAAATACCTTCTCTCACTATCAGTGACTGCTGTGGAAAGTAAACTTGGAATTGATAGTACAAAAATAAAACACAATAAGTACATTAATTGTTCATACACTTGTATCCAGGATTGGCTATTTTTAGGTTGAGTAACTATTCAGATTATGTAAATTACATTTTACATGTGCAGTTGAATTAGTTTTGAAAATCATACTATCCAGCTATACATGTCTTCTATGTGGTTAATCTGCTGTAGGAAATTCCATAACACAGATATACTGTGCGCATGTGTCAACCAGTACAAGCCAAGTTAAAAATAACAAAAACATGTGTCAATGAAAACAATGGCAATAATATCCCTCAGAGCAATCTGCTCTTTGATTTTTTACTGGTATTTGTATGTGTTAATCAAATTTCAGTTTGGAATTAATAATCACTCGTATATCTTCCTCTGATTTAACTGTTTCCAGAGTATTTATGTCTTCCCTCATATATATGTTATATATAGATTGTTCATTTAATCAAATTTAAATAAATTATTTTAATAAAACGGGAACAACTTAATCATGTTATAAGATATGTATGGTCCTAAAGCAATTCTCCATTAAATATTTGAAGTTAAATTTTACAATCTAAGAAATGATATCAACAATAGTGTATGATATATAGAGCATCATGACTCCAGAAGTTAATAATATTAATGCACTATTAATTCAATCTAACAAATGGAGTTGTCTAACATTAAATTACAATCAGATGTTAAGGTAGCATTACTTCTGATGTCCGTGATGATACTATATTTCTTAAAATAAAAGCAGATTTTTATTTAATAGTTTTATTTTTACCTTTCCTTCTTTGATACGCCTACAACATGAATGTATGAAATAGACAGATGGGACACACACCCTCACCATAGAAAAAAACAATTTGTTAACCTCATCAAGACTTCGCTTTTAGCTTCAAAGAAAACTTCCCACTTTAATTCATGCCATACAGATTCCAAGACAGCATCAGAATAAAAAAGTAATGTTAATTGAAAATAATTTATATAAAAATACATTCATTTATAAATTTCTGGTAGACAGTTGTTTTGTGCCAGCTAACTGGCATTTAATACCATTCATACAGAAATTTACCTTATTACTGTTCAAAGTTTGTCTTTCTTGGCAGTATTTTTTTTTTCCCTGTCCTATTTTCCAAAACTGATTTGTTTTTTTTCAATGCTAGAAATACATTTTATGTTGATGATCTGCTTTGCAGTTTTCTTTTTGATTTACCCATGCCTGTGACCACTTTGCAATACATTTACCTGAATCAGTAAAATTATATTCCTTTGATAATTGATACAATATTTTATTACTTCTAAAAAACACTATTAAAAAAAAAGATAAGTGATTCCAAATCCTTAAATTGTTTCCGGATATTTTTTGCATGTGTTGACTTTTTATTTAGCTTTTTTCTCTAACCATTGTGCAAGACCAGTTTTACAAATACGATTCTCAAGATTCTTCATATTTAGTCCAGATAAGAAAAGACTTTCACTGGACTAAACCAAATTTGATGAGAATTATGCTGTTTTATATAATGTTAAGAATAACTGCAAGGACTATCTCAGATATTTGAGTCTAGAAATTAAAACTCTTTAGAACTTGAACCTCAAAGTCATAGTGACAACAAAATTAGAAGCAAGAAATTAGTAGGGTTTTTTGCTAGTGCAGTGGAAAGTGCCTAATCCAACACACTGGCGGACCAGAAAAAATTGTCAGATTAAGAAGGGTGTCGGAATACTCAGGTTTTTTTGCAAGGGTAGGACTATTTTGGGACCATGAAAATGTGTCGGTTTTAAGCTGGATGTTGGAATACTCAGGTTTCTGATCAGGCGGGGTACACTGTACCACCATTAGTATATGGCAAAAGTACATTTTAAATTTCTGTATTATCTGCAGCTGGCAAACTTAGAATCAGGTTTGGCTTCATCTTATAGTTAGTGAGGAATTCAATGTGTTTCTAATTTAATTAACCTCACAAAACATGTACTATTACAGCAAACTCTACCTATCTACTTTCAATTTAGCTGTACTGTTATAATCAAATTAATCACAAATTTGAATGCATCTCCAATTATATGGCATATCAGTTTTAATTAGAGTTGTCTACCTTTGAATGCATGAAATGTGTCATCATTGCAAATTACACAGGCCATCAAGGTTCATTCACTTGAGGTTCATTGAGGGAATTCTTGGATGTTGATGTTTTCTAATTGTTGTAGTAAGAAAACTAAATGTGAAAGCAACCCCACATATTGAGAAAATATCCATATTTTCTTGTAATTTTAAGTTTGAAACTCATTGACTATTTGTTTGTAAAAAAGGCAGTTAACATAACTATTGTTTTAAGAAAACAAAACTGGAAAGGATTGAGTGGTGTAACCCTTCCACTAGAGTTGAAAGCATGTAAATTTAGTATTTCTGCAATGTAGATGTGGCATTTCTCTTAGAATTTCTTATTAGTATAACAGTAAATTTAGGAAAGTAATCAAAGGTTGTACATGGTCCATTTTATACTCTTACTCTTCTTATATATTAAACAAAAATAGACTACAATATATCTAATTGTGTTGCTTTTGTTTTTGAATAATGATTGTTTCTTACATCAAAGATTGAAATATAGAGTACAAAGTACAACTGGAATGAGTAAACAGGTGAAATACCCAGAAAATTTAGTATTTACAAAACAGTTTGTTCTTTTATTGTTTGACAAAAAGTACTTCAAGCCTATCTTTTAGCAGGTGTGAAGACTGTTTTTAAACTTGAAGATTTATGAGATATCTCTCTTACTCCACAGAGAATATTTAGATGTCTACGATGCACTTAATATTTATGATCCAATACAATCTTTGTATTTATAATTTAATGGCTGACTGCCAATACAAGGGAGGTTATAGAAGGGTGATGCTAGAGGTTGTTTACCCCATGTCTACTGGTGAATTATTGTTGTCATTGAATTTGAATCATTGTTTCTATTTCCACCTTTGAGTGTTTGTGTGTATGTCAAAATGAGGCAATTAACATAACCTGATTGTCTGTTTATAAAGCTACGACGAAATTTTTGTCTATAAAAAGATTTTTTGAATCACAACAACATCAGAGGTTGATATTCGATTCTAAAATCATCATCTGAACTCTTTGCACTACTAGTTAGAGATGGAAGAGCTACGTACAGAACTGTCCACATGGTATTAACTCAAGGATGAATAATCAAGGTCAACTTATCCACTTTCTATTGGCTTTAAAAAGATTGATCATGGACAGAATAGTCCGCTTGCCATTGGTCCTAGGGGGATTGATCAAGGACAAAATAGTACTCTTGAAATTTTGGCCTAGAATCTCCCAGAGAAATTAATCAAGGACAAAATTGTTCACTTGCCATTGCCTTTCGTGATTCTGAGAAATTAATCATTAGTCTACTTGCCATTTTGGCTCTAGGATCTACCAGAGAAATATATCAAAAACTTTGGATTCAATATTGCAATGTATTTTTAGCTCACCTGACCTGAAAGGTCAAGTGAGCTTTTCTCATCACTTGGCGTCCGTTGTCCGGCGTCCTGCATCCGTCGTCCGTAAACTTTTACAAAAATCTTCTCCTCTGAAACTACTGGGCCAAATTTAATCAAACTTGGCCACAATCATCCTTGGGGTATGTAGTTTAAAAAATGTGTCCGATGACCTGGCCATCCAACCAAGATGGCCACCATGGCTAAAAATAGAACACAGGGGTAAAATGCAGTTTTTGGCTTATAACTCAAAAACCAAAGCATTTACAGCAAATCTGACAGGGTAAAATTGATAATCAGGTCAAGATCTATCTGCCTTGAAATTTTCAGATGAATCGGACAATCCGTTGTTGGGTTGCTGCCCCTGAATTGGTAATTTTAAGGAAATTTTGCTGTTTTTGGTTATTATCTTGAATATTATTATAGATAGAGATAAACTGTAAACAGCAATAATGTTCAGCAAAGTAAGATTTACAAATAAGTCAACATGACTGAAATGGTCAGTTGACCCCTTTAGGAGTTATTGCCTTTTATAGTCAATTTTTAACCATTTTTCGTAAATCTTAGTAATCTCTTACAAAAATCTTCTCCTCTGAAACTACTGGGACAAATTTAACCAAACTTAGCAACAATCATCTTTGGGGTATCTTGTTAAAAAAATATATTCGATGACCCGGCCATCCAACCAAGATGGCGGCCACGGCTAAAAATAGAACATAGGGGTAAAATGCAGTTTTTGGCTTATAACTCAAAAACCAAAGCATTTAGAGCAAATCTGACAGGGTTTAATTGTTTATCAGGTCAAGATCTATCTGCCCTGAAATTTTCAGATGGTTTGGACAACTGGTTGTTGGGTTGCTGCCCCTGAATTTGTAATTTTAAGGAAATTTTGCAGTTTTTGGTTATTATCTTGAATACTATTATAGATAGAGATAAACTGTAAATAGCAATAATGTTCAGCAAAGTAAGATCTACAAATAAGTCAACATGACCAAAATTGTCAGAGAACTCCTTAAGGAGTTATTGTCCTTTATAGTCAATATTGAACAACTTTTCGTCATTTTTGTAAGTTGTACAAAAACCTTCTTTTCTAAAACTATGGGCCAAATTTAACAAAACTTGGCCACAATCATTACTAGGGTATCTATTTTTAAAAAGTGTCTAATGACCCTGCTTGCCAACCAAGATGGCCAACATCAGTAAATACAGTAACAGGTGAGCGACACAGGCTCTTGAGAGCCTCTAGTTTTATATAACAGAGGATTATAGTGGAACCAGTCTACTTATTCCTGTCTTATTATGATTATTCCATCAATATTACTACAGGCTATCTTAAAGTCTTTTCAGCCTGTGTCTTTCAGTTTTGTCTCCACTCATTTCGATTCTTATCATAAGATAGAAATACTGACATTGACCCTATTATATCCTGGAATTGTTGTTTTAAACATAGAGTTTTTGCTAGATGACAAATAATTATTGTCATTGAATTTGAATCATTGTTTCTATTTGTGGTTTTGAGTGTTTGTATGTTAGTCAGAAGTGGGCTGTTAAAGTAAAACTAGGCTGTTTATAACACTATGACTCTCTTATTTTCTATATAAAGATTCTTCTGTATACAACATCACAGGTGAATATTCACATTATTTTCAAACATTTTACCTCTTTGCACTGGTGGATATTCATTTGACTTCTTTGCACTGGAAAAGAAGAATTTTTTAAGAAGCACACTTAAAATCCATGTAAATGATATATGTGTGTACCTGTCCAAGCATGGGAGCCTTTCACCTTTGTTAGTTTTGTATGCTTTTTGTGGAGCCTGCAATGTTTGTTGCAGTAGCTCAACATATATAGGGATAGTTATTCAACGGCGGCGGCCGCAGCAGTGTTAGCTAACTTCTTAAAAGCTTTACATTTAAGAAGACGGAAGACCTGGATGCTTTTTACTTTGTATAGGGATGCCTCATGTTACGAAGTTTCAGTCAGTCACATGTCCAATGTCCTTGACCCTATTTTCATGGTTCATTGACTACTTGAAAAAAAGTTAAGATTTTTTGTAATGTTAAATTCTCTCTTATTAAATGTATAAGTAATATGATAACTATATCAAGGTCCTCATGCCTGTCAGACAGTTTTTACTTGACCTCAACCTCATTTCATGGATCAGTGAACAAGGTTAAGTTTTCGTGGTCAAGTCCATATCTCAGATACTTTAAGCAACAGGTCTAGTATATTAGGTGTATGGAAGGACTGTAAGATGTAGATGTCCAACTGGCAGGTGTCATTTGACCTTGACCTCATTTTCATGGTTCAGTGGTTATAGTTAATTTTGTGTTTTGGTCTGTTATTCTTATACTGTATGCAATAGGGCTACTATATTTGGTGTATAGAATGATTGAAAGGTGTACATGTCTAGCTGGCAGGTGTCATCTGACCTTGACCTCATTTTTATAGTTCAGTAGTCAAGTTAAATCTTTGAGTTTTGGTCTTTTTTTCTATTACTTAAATTGCAATAGGTCAACTATATTTGGTGTATGGAAATATTTTATGCTCTATTTGTCAGTCCCACAGGTTTTATTTGACCTTGACCTAATTTTCACAGTTCATTGCTCAGTGTTAATTTTTTTTTTTTTTTGTCTGTTATTCTTAAACTATAAGCAATAGGTCAACTATATTTGTTGTTTGGAAGAATTGTTAGCTGTATGTTACATGCCTGCCTGGCATGGTTCATCTGACCTTGACTTTATTTTCATGGTTCATTGGGTAATGTTCAGTTTTCTTGGTTAATTAAGTTTATTTGACTGTTGTAATAAAGCTTTATATTTAGGACTATCAACATAATATCAATGATTAGTAAAGCAGGTGAGACATTTCAGTGTGTGCACTCTTGTTTAATTTTAGTTCATTAATATGTTTTAGAGTTTAGGGTTATGTCCATAATCACTGAACTAGTACACATTTTGTTTAGAGGCCAGATTAAGCCCACCTCTGGTGCAGGATTTTTTCACTGTGTTGAAGACTCATTTGTGGCCTTTGGCTGATTTCTGTTCTATGGTCAGGTTGTTGTCTCTTTGACACATTCCCCATTTCATTTCTCAATTCTTTTTGAAACTATGGAAAAATCAAATAAAAAACATTCAGATGGGAAGCTCCATCCTTATAATATAATCTTATAGGTAAAATTAGATTTGAATTCTTGAAAAAGATTTTTGCCCCTTTTCAGTGATTTTGGTCAAAGGAGGAGTCTTAACAAAACTATGAATTTCAACATATGATTGGTCGGGTTAGTCAATAAAAGTATCATAGTCATATGAATCTTAAATACTACCCATTAAGCCATCAAATAAGTATTTATCTAATTATATAAAAATTACTTCTTGCTTGCTTTGCTGGTTTAAACATGGTAGATTCATATGAATTGTAAGAACCTCCATCTAAGCAACCAATTCACAAATATAAGTTGTCTCCTCTTGGGTCCCACTTCTGCAAAAATTTAAAATGCAGAGAACTAACATTTCACAACATCTTTTATCATTACCATATTTGTATTAAACATTGTATTCTTGTATTGTATTGTTTTTCATTTTCTCCTGAGGGACGATTATTTGAATAAAGACATATTGTATCTGTATTGATTTTTACAGGTACCTCCTCTGACTGAAAATTGTGTCCTCCAATTTAATGTAACAGGATGTATATTTCTTACAACATATAATGATATTGGCATCAATCCATTTCTTGTCTGTCTATTAACGAGTATTCCATCAAACTGTTGATGAAAACTCTTCAGAATTCTCTGACCTTTATCATTAAACTTACAGATAAGCTTCTACAGGCTAGAATACCAATACTGACTCTTTTTATAGAAAATTTTTTTTTCATAACAAAAACAAACAAATGTGTATGTGATTTTTATGGGGGAGGATTGCACTCTCAGATTATTTATGTGTTTATGTCAATAATTTTTTATCATTAAAGTTAATTATATCCCTTTTTTTCTTCTGAATCATCATGTGGAACAAAAGTTCATTTAGATTAAAAGGGGTGTTACTATTTGTATGTTTACAGTTTATCTTGAAAACAAGACCATTATTTTGATTTATGGACTTTATCATATGTTAATGATAGATCTTTCCAGGAGTTGACTGTTTAATTCAAAGATGTACCGATACATTTCAATCAAACAGTATTATCTTTAAAGTGCTTGCTTAGAAAGATCTTACACTGATGTTTGTCTCAGGGTTGTTAGGTAAAATCAATAAGACAGCAACCCATCATACCTAACCCCAACAATTCCTTTTAGGCTGATAATTTAGAAAAACGTTATCCTCACTTGACTGTTTCCTTCTTCTGATTGTGTGGAATCTTGCTTAATAACAGGGGACATCAGTGGCTGAATGGATTTTGTTGTTCAGTGATCACTGGCCTGTACACTTGTATTGGGAGTTCAAACCATGCTCATTAGAAGGTGTGTTAGACACTGAAATTAAACGACAATGACTGCCATTTTACCTGCCAAAGGTTGTGCTTCTAAATTGCGATTGCTATATGGCCAATTAGCCACAAATAAAAACTTGCTGCTATCAGACATAAGCAGGGTCTCTAAAAGTGACCTTGAACACCACAGACAGACAAACAAATCCCTCCTTTCTACTTTACAGTCAGTAATGGTTCTGCACAGTTTAATGTCTCTCAACAAATGAACTATATACACAAAAATATTATCCGCATTGAAGGAGGCCTTAGATAGTAAGATTTTCCTTGAAAGCACTAAAAATGTAAATACCAAAGCCTTATAAGAAACCTATAAACTGTTAAGAATAGATGTAAGTGCCAATGAGACAACTCTCAATCCAAGTCACAAGTTGTAAAAGTAAACCTTTATAGGTCAAAGTACAGCCGGGCCATTTCAAAAAAAATGAAGCTTTTTACTTTTTGTGGTATATTTTTAAATTAGTTAAGTTTAGAATTATAACACAGGTGTTATAAAATGCAGGATAGTCAGGGCTAGCTGCATGCCAAGTTTCATGAAGATATCTCAAACCACTGCAGAGAAATGTTTTAAAAACAGGCCATTTTTGTCAGGAGTGTGACGCTTTTAGCGTGACATTTAAAAAAATAGAAATTTTCAAAGTACAATTGAAAAAGGTGGATGGTTTTTATGCTATACTGAAATATTTCTGGTAGTTGCTACATTATTAGTCTTAAATATTTTTGTAATTTTGTCCAATCAAATTTTAAGATAAGTAATCACTGACCTTTATTGTGAAGGTATGTACAAAAAATAAAGTCTTTCAAAAAATGACACTTTTAAAACTAAAGCTTCCGTGTAACCATGTTTTAAAGTCCAATAATGCCAGTATGGGAAATAAGTTTGTATTGGTATATTAGCACTATAATTAAGGGAATGTTGGTGCTCTAAATCACACATTTTATTGTTTTAATGGACACCACAGAGAGGCACCCAAAAATGTCAGGAGTGTGACAACTGTCTTTAAACATCTACCAAAGAATACATAGGACTTAAATATTTTCTTCTTCTTTATTTTTCAGAAGTGGCTATTCCAAAGAGAAGAAAAAAAATTATTACAACTGTGATATGTTTATATCATAGATGTGGGAGTGCATTATATATGTCAGGAGTGTGACACTTTTTTTAAAGTGTTTTCTGTCAATTCATAATTTCACAAGGACAAGTTCAACAAGTTTCTTTGTGTTAGAAATGTTGAAACCAAGTTATATTCCTATCATTTACCTCTTTAAAGTGTAATCTATCATGATTGTTTTGACACAATAAGTTTTAATTGGTCATTTTTCTATTTTTTGTGCACAGTAATGCAAATTTATCAAAGGAAATAAGTGTGTACAACTATAATATTATAAAGGAAAGTGAGGAAATGAATTTTGTACAAAATAGAACAATTATTTTGATTTAAAATGGTATATTTAAAGATGTTTCAATGATTAACCATTTAGATGTAATTCGTCACACTCCTGACATGAATTTAACGATTTAAGAAAAATATTAAGATCAGCTTTATTTTTAGGACAGATATTTGAAAGACAGCTAGTAAAATAAAAACTTTTGGTAAATCTTCCATTCCTTAAAACATCCACTTTACTTGCTGACATAAGCCAGGCAAAATTCTCTAGAAGAAATGATTCAAAGAAAGAGACTTGGAAAGAGAGAACCCCCAAATACTGGCTGAATCTGAAATTAAAAAATGATCAGAGGAAGTTGGACAATCTTAAACAAAATGAAAAACTACAAAACCAAGCTAACAAAAAAAGGCTTAAAGAAAGAAGAACTTTGAATTCCAAATTTGATAAACAATATAAAGAAAAACAAAGGCAGTGGCAGAGAAACAGTAGAAAAAAAGGAAGAAAGATAAAAAAGAAGTTGGGTTGAATATATATATAGAATCGAACAAAAACAGCTCAGATTCAAATGAGAACAGATCTGTGACTGTGTCAGATTCCAGATCTACAGTGAGAAAACCTGCACAACACACAAGAAAACAACTGCCACAAAACAAAAATGCTTGGACGAGTACTTTGAAACACATCATTAAAAATGCTACACCCAGAAGAAAGGGCCTTCTCGAAGAGATCATTAATAAGCATTTTTGTTTTGTGGCAATTGTTTTCTTGTGTGTTGTGCAGGTTTTCTCACTGTAGATCTGGAATCTGACACAGTCACAGATCTGTTCTCATTTGAATTTTTGAGCTGTTTTTGTTCGATTCTAAGTCCTTATTCAACCCAACTTCTTTTTTATCAATCTTCCTTTTTTTCTACTGTTTCTCTGCCACTGCCTTTGTTTTTCTTTATATTGTTTATCAAATTTGGGATTCAAAGTTCTTCTTTCTTTAAGCCTTTTTTTGTTAGCTTGGTTTTATAAGTTTTTATTTTAAGATGTTCCAACTTCCTCTGATCATTTTTTCATTTCAGATTCAGCCAGTATTTGCGGGTCCTCTCTTTCGAAGTCTCTTTCTTTGAATCATTTCTTCTAGAAAATTTTGACCTGCTAATTTCAGCAAATCTAGTAGATGTTTTAAGGAATGGAAGTTTTACCAAGAGTTTCTTCATTTTACTAGCTGTCTTTCAATTATCTGTCCTAAAAATAAAGCTAATTTTCATATTTTTCTTAAATTGTTAAATTCATGTCAGGAGTGTGACGAATTACATCTAAATGGTTCATCCTTGAAACTTCTTTTAATATTCCATTTTAAATCAAAATGATTGTTCTTTTTTGCACAAAATTCATTTCCTCACTTTCCTATATGATATTATAGTTGTACACACTTATTTCCTTTGATAAATTTGCATTACTGTGCACAAAAATTTTTAAAAATTACAAATTAAAACTCATTGTGCCAAAACAATCATGATAAATAACACATTTAAGAGGTACATGATAGGAAAATAACTTGGTTTCAACATTTCTAACACAAAGAAACTTGTGGGACTTGTCCTTGTGAAATTATGAATTGACAGAAAATGTCTTAAAAAAAGTGTCACACTCCTGACATATATAATGCACTCCCCCATTTATGATATAAACATAACACAGTTGTAATAATTTTTTTTCTTCTCTTTGGAATAGTCACTTCTGAAAAATAAAGAAGAAGAAAATATTTAAGTCCTATGTATTCTTTGGTAGATGTTTAAAGACAGTTGTCACACTCCTGACATTTTTGGCTGCCTTTCTGTGTATTTTTTTTAAATGGCCCTAAAAAGAAAGTCCTGTTCTATGGCAAAAGATGTCAGTAATTGAAATCAATGATATAGCAATGTGTTAAGTGAATTTTTGTGCAAGTTTAAAGCATTTTTCAATCTTTGTAACATATGTCAGGAGTGTGACAAAATACTGAAAATAGAAGGCTTTTTCTACATACAATTACATAAAAACGGTACAATGAAATGACATTTTTATTTTTCCAAATGATCACAAAAACTCAGGGCTTTCAAAGTTTACTATTTTAACTGAAATATATTAAGATTCTTTTTATTGGCAAAAACTTCAATCACTAGTTATTATTATTTTTTTTAAATTAAGCTATTCAATTTGATTGTTATTATATGATTTAACAGAAAAGATGGAAATTTTGGTTTTAAAATTTTTCTTATTCTATTGACTTTCATTTGGAAAAGGTTTGAGCGATGTTTTCTTGACTGTTTTATTACCAAACTTGTTTATAAGTAGTATGGTTTCTGTTCAAATGTTTTGAGATGTATGTTATTAAATTTTAAGATTATTCAATGTGTCTGTTTCGTTCTGCTTGAAACTTTGGAATTATAAAATTTAAAGTATCGGTAATAGGGTAAGACAAAAAGAAATGAAAAATATTGAGTTTGAAATTGGACCCCCTATGTCACACTTTTGCTTCATTTTTTTTAAAATGGCCCAGCCTTCAACACAGAGCTTTGCGCACACTGAACAGCAATACTAGTATATGAAGGGCCCCAAAAATGGCTAGTGTAAAACTATTCAAACAAGAAAACCAACATTCTAGTCTAGAGGAAAGAGAAACACTTATGAGCCACATCAACAAATAATAACCACTGAACATCAGGTTCCTAAATAAGAAAGATGCAAAAATATTCAGCGGGTTTAAATGTTTTAAATAGGCGCCAACCTTCAACCAACCTGAAAAAAAATAGTATATATAACATCTAAACAGAGAAAGACACACTATAAAATATCAATTGAAATGGCTTAACTCAATTTAAAGACATATTAACAAAAACAAGTGAACATACACTGAACAAGTAAATTTGATCTTTTATGATTTTATTTTTCAGACGGCTGTGGTCAATGATAAATATGCTGACCAGTTAAAGAGGATGTTATTTATACCAAAGTTAGTGGTAGAAGTTGTACAGATAGCCATGTTGTCTGGTGGTGCCCTCCTCCTACTGATATCAGTATTCTATGGTGTATTTAAACTGAGGGAGAATCAAAAGGTAAGTTAGTAGTAGAAGTTGTACAGATAGCCATGTTGTCTGGTTGGGCTCTCCTCCTCCTGATATCAGTATTCTATGGTGTATTTAAACTGAGGCAGAATCAAAAGGTAAGTTAGTGGTAGAAGTTGTACAGATAGCCATGTTGTCTGTTGGTGCTCTCCTCCTACTGATATCAGTATTCTATGGTGTATTTAAACTAAGGGAGAATCAAAAGGTAAGTTAGTGGTAGAAGTTGTACAGATAACCATGTTGTCTGGTGGTGCTCTCCTCCTACTGATATCAGTATTCTATGGTGTATTTAAACTGAGGCAGAATCAAAAGGTAAGTTAGTGGTAGAAGTTGTACAGATAGCCATGTTGTCTGTTGGTGCTCTCCTCCTACTGATATCAGTATTCTAAGGTGTATTTAAACTAAGGGAGAATCAAAAGGTAAGTTAGTGGTAGAAGTTGTACAGATAACCATGTTGTCTGGTGGTGCTCTCCTCCTACTGATATCAGTATTCTATGGTGTATTTAAACTGAGGGAGAATCAAAAGGTAAGGACGTCATCAACTATTAGTGTTTTCTCTGTGTATAAAATTACATAGAAATCTCTGTTACTTTTTGTTTCAAAAACAAAGGTAGGAACTACAAAGAGGTGTAGACTAGTATATCATATGTTAGATGTCACGTTCAACTAGCAAACTTGTCTAGGTTTTATTAGCATTTAGAGAACATCTCTTCTAGGTATAATCAACCTTCAGTGACTGTATAACTTTTTGTAAGTTTTAACTCTGCATTTGAGGTATACTGGTAGTTTATTTACTCTGGATTGTTTATTTCTGTTGGTATTAATTTTTGTGGATTTAGAATAGAATTTAACATATATTCTTGGATATTTGACGTTGCAATATTTCAATTACATTTGATATATGAAATGATTGTAAGGTATACATGTCTGTCTGGCAGGTACCATCTGTCATTGGCCTCATTATCATGGTTCATTGGTCAATTTTAAGTTTCCTATATTTTTACTTCTTCTCTGACATATACTTCAAGTGACAGGTCTAAAATATTTGGTATATGGAATTATCGAAAGTTGTACATGTCTATCTGGCATTTTCAGCTGTCCTTGACTTCATAATATGGTGCTTTTCTTGTCAGGTCTGTTTCTAAGATACAATAAGTAACATGTCATCTGTATGATCTATAGTTGATACATGGAATGATTGTTAGGTTATCATGTCTGTCAGGCAGGGTTTATGGGACTTTGACCTCATTGATAATGCTTTAAGTATATATGTAATTCTTGCAATAAAACCATTATCTTTTTACCTTCAAGACTATCACCATGAAATCAATCATGGTCAGTAAAGCAGACAATGCATTTCATCTGTGCACTCTTAAGACTGTTTGGTGGTCACATGAATTATGATTAATCTTCATAAGTGTATGTGTTTTTCTAATGGAAAGAACACAAGAAGGCAGCATTTGTACATTAGGAAAATGATTAACAAATATTTGTGGTTATATTATGACATGTTCTAATGTCTGTTGGTTTCTATGTACAATGTATTAAATTTCTTTCTTGTTAGCCAATCCTTTTGATTTTCAAACAAATAAATCAAATGTATGTAAAACCTACAAGTCATTTATCTTCATGTGGTCATTTATGAGAATATATTTCTAGAAAACAGAATTATATGATTTAAAAAATATACAAATATTTGTAGCTGTTATGGTCCTATAAAAGTTTAGAGATGGACAATGGTCAGTCACTTTATCATATTATAACTTTGTTGATACTAAATGCTTTACTTACAATGTTTCATGTTTCACTTGTAGAATTTTTATTGCATGAAACTCACCAAAACTTTAGCATTTTATGGTTTGTTACAAATTTGGATGGGTCCCAAAGAACCATGTCTGTACTTTGCATATTTATGTGGTCTGTGATCCATTTCTCACAAAGTAATTTAAGTCACTATAATGTTCCCTTTATGCTCAAATGCATCTGCAGATCTATTTAAGGAATGACTAATATTTTTTCTGCCAATGAAGAGTAAATCCTGAAAGAAACGTTGATGAAGCCACAGTCACATGACAAAATTATGTTTATGAGCTGATGAACAAAACACTGCGAGCTAATCATAAGACGTGTTACATCCAAAATTAAATAATTTTAAAAGTACCAATGATGTCATGTGACATCAATGGTATTCTTCCATCGTAAACCTATACAGGAACAGCCATTTGATTTTAGATAAGATAGCATGTCTTCCTCAGCTAATAGCTTTGACTATCAAACTTTCACTAACAAAAACACAAACTTTGTAAAACAACACTTCCTGTTATTGCTTACTTTTGGTTTTTGCACATTTCATCAAGTTTACTTTTTACGTTTTTTTTGCTAATTTGCAAGATATAGAATGAAATACAACATCTGTGCTGTATCCAATAATTTTAAACTTTTAAAAATTTTACAACAGTGAAAGAAGAAGAGTCAAATGTATGTTCAAGAAATTATGATAATTTTTATTCACTTGAAGGAGAAAGAATACTCAAGGTTTGCTTTTGTCTTACAGGATGGCTTCCAAACTTCCTTCAATAATTTAGTGCAAAACTGCTGAAATTTCCTAAATAGTTTTATCTTGAGGTCTATTTGTTACAGACATTGTTTCATGAAAAAAAAAAATTTTCAGGTGAAAACTGTAAATGACTGTTACATGTAGTAATTTTATAGATGTCCATTCTGTATTCTTAAGTCTTTGAAAGAAGAGTAGAAAGTGCTTTTTTGAGCTGTGGGGGGGATTGCAGGCAACCTTGTACCTGATGTCCTCAAGTGTTAAAAACCAGTCCTGTACATTTGGTTTCTTTTTTTTTGCCTAAATGTTACCTAAAGTGAGATAAGGTCTAAAGTGGTACCCTACTGTATTAATCAAACATTTTTTTTAGATTTCTCCAATTTGATAATGCAGCTCAAATGTTGATTGTGAATGAAAAAATTGTATTTGTCTAACCTTGACCTTATTTTCATGATTTATAATGGTTTAACCTTAAGTTCGAGTTTAAGTTTGTTTCTGATTTCTCAGATACTGTAAGCAATAGCTATTTGTTGAATAATTTTGGTGTATGGAATGAAAATGAGGTTTACTTGAAAGGCTATATCTAATGATTTCTACAAAATTACAAAATTAAGCAAAACAATTATCTCCTAGGATAGGGAGCTATTTTTAAAACAGACATTTTATGCCCCCGCTGTTATATTTTAGAAGGTAGAAGACCTGGATGCTTTATATCTTGTGGTTTTAAGTGTATACATGCATGTTTTATATTTATGATAAATTGCTTTTCTGTAAAAATGTTTTTTGATTTGAGTGTCTATGAACAAAGGCATATGCATCTAATAATCTAATGGGAACATGTTGATTATTATTGTTGTAAGGAGGGTTACATGGTGTTAAGCTAATTGGTGTATTCTTTATGTGAGGGCAGAGTATATAATATAAGTTAGTGCTTCTAATCAGAACCAAGTTCATTTCTGTGTTCTGTGTGATTCTCATTTCTTTGTTATATAATTCAGTCATTATTAAAAAGATGTCATATAAATTAGTAATCTACTCAATAAAAAGAAAAATCACAAAAATACTGAACTCAGAGGAAAATCAAATCAGAAAGTCCCTAATCATATGGCAAATTCAAATAACAAAACACATCAAAAACGAATGGATAAGAACTGTCATATTCCTGACTTGATACAGGCATTTTCAAATGTAGAAAATGGTGGATTAAACCTGATTTTATAGCACTAAACCTCTCACTTTGTTGACAGTCTCATCTAATTCGGTTATATTTACAAGGATGTGTGAACTAAACAGACATAATAAATAAAATAGTCTAAATATGGGTACAGCAGTCATCATCGTGTAACAATTTTGAAAGGAACAATTTAACAGAACACAAAAACATCTATCTGCAAACACATTCATTGCTTCGTTTGTCTAACCCAGACCTCTGTTTTTGTAAAGTACAGAGTTGGAGAAGTTGAGATAATGTGATCGAGACAGAGGAGGGAAAGTGTGAGATATTCAAAATGTCATATTATATATTTTTCCATTTTTCAATGATAGTTAATTTAAACATGATCACTGATGTTTTTTTATGTTTGAACTTGCACTATTTGACAGCACCTTGGACTATATGATGGCACCCATTTTTTTCAGTGGAGGTAGCTAGAGAAAATCACCAACCCAAACAAAAGAAGATGATGACTTACTTTTTATTAATAGTCATGGTTTTCTAACGATCAAACTAATTATATGTGTCATTAACATTGGATTCTATCTTTGGTTCAGGAATTGCTCTCGAGTCTTGGCATACATGTTTTATTAAAAATACATTATAACTATGACACAGTTTGTCTTAAGCTCTTTTTCATTGCTGATAATGATGTTCTCATAAAAAGGCAATCAAAGGCCATTATCGTCAAGGGAAAATATATAAAACTATCAAAGTATACAGGTATCTACAGGCCATTGCTCAGCATACGTCAAGGACTGTAAATTGAGAATTAATAGTATGAATTACCCCCCTGATGAACCATCCTTGAAAACAAATAAGCACTGTTAAAGTCGACATTCTATAGTTGAGTTTGCGAGTCCATATACCCCCCCCTTGGAAATTCCTGGCTATGGGCCTGTTACTGGTATTGAGATTGTTGCTTAAGGGCAACACTTTGAACCTTTTCTTTCTTCTTTTAGTTTTATCTAACTGTATAAACATTTAGGTCTCTTAAATTGTAAATATTTGTAAATATCAATTTATCATTTATATGAATTGATAGATGAAAAATGAGAAAATTTCTAAAACTGAAAGAAAGATTTTGGAATCAAGCACTTCCAAATCTATTGGAAACATCACAACAGACTTACCATCTTGTTAAATATTCATGAAAAATAAATAGATTAAATTCTTTTAATTCATTTATTTCATTTTACTTTGTAAGATCTCTAAAATGCCAATAGAACAGAATCTATTGGAGGATATAGTAATTTCCCTTAAATTTTTTTTTTTTTTTAACTTAACTTCTGAGTTTTTGCCTATTTTTTCAATTTTTGGTAAATATGTTTCAGGCTCCTGTGAGCCTCTTGTTTGTAATGGTGATGTTTATTTTGCTGTTAACTTTATAATGTCCCTTTAGTATCTTCTGTCTCTTGTTTGTTTCATAAGATTTTGACAATTACATGAAAATATTTTTTTTTAAAGAGTGCTAGCATTAATTAAAAATTTATGACACTAAATGTAACTAAAATTTGGGATGCTTTCAAAATCTTATTTCATGTATGAATGAAAGTTTGATGAAATTGTGCCAAAACATATAGATTTATTGCATAACTAAATCGTACAATTTACCTTCTGGATAATCTTACATTCAATCTCTATGATACATCATTTTCTATAAAAAAAAAAAAAAAAATATTCTGTCCTTGACTTGATTTTTATGAAGATTTGATGTTATACCTGGTTTTGACATTATAGTTCTATATTTACTAACGGTGTTCTATTATTAAGCTAAAGATAATCATCCTTACATCTAGTATACTTTAAATTTATTACTTATTATGCCAAAAGTAATTCATGTTTATTGTTTCTAAAGCTTTCTTGAAGAATAACAGTCATTTTGCACCATTATGTTTTAATGTGTTTATGAACAGTACAATTCAACTTTGTTTGAAAAGATTATTAAGCCTAACTCTGATATATACATAAAATTACATTGTGAATCCCTAGATCTATTGTAATTAAATTCAAACTTTTATATGCAGATAAGAGATTTTATTCTCTTCTATGGAAAATTGTACTAAATTCATAAATTCTTGTGAAAATAATAGGGACGATTTTAGATGCATTTATAATTGATGATACCCTTTGATTATCTAATTCCAGGGGAAATACATGGGCATTATCATACCCTCCAATTTACCAAAATAGTTTTTTTTTATTTTTGATAGAACATGCTGCTTGTAATAGTATGTGATTTTTAGACTTGATCAGATTTAATCATCGCTAGATAATAATAAAAGTGGCAGTTTCAGGATCTAAGAAATCCAGTTATTAAAACACAGAAAGTGTCAGAACTAGATGACTTATCTGTGGTTGTTGTTTCTTTGTTTATTAAGTTGGTGTTGATATCAGATTTTCAGTAGTGTTCATCACAACAGGTATCCCATTCCAAAAATCTGGGATTTGATTCCAACAGACCATAATTCCTTCATCAGAATCAGATCCAGATTTAACTTCCACACGATTACAAACTTTTCATTAATTGCTCCTCCAGATTTAGTTCCCTACAGGGTTTTGGATCAGGATTCCCTATTTGTTTATTCAATTAAATTACAAATTTCCAATTCTGTTTAACCTGAATAGTTCAGTCACTCCCAGAAATTTCAATCTCTCCTTTTCCGATTACCAAAACCCAAATGTTAATCTCTTGGTTTTCTCTTTGGTGGGCTTGTGTTGTTGGATTGCTGTCTCATTGATAATTGTATGACGTGTTACCAGACAAGATATACATTAGCTTTAGAAGGATTAGATGTGTTCTCCCTCACATCTTTTCTACCTACATCAAAACTAACACCAGCTGTTGAAGTATACATTAACTAGTACTTATCTTATTTAATTTATTATAAATTGATAACTTACAGGTGTATATAAAAAATTAAACATAATTCAATATTAAATTGTTCCTATTTCACAGATTATAGAGTTTAAATTACATTCCAACGGTTTTATGGACAGTTTGATGTTTTATTTTTATGAAGATAATCTAATTTATCTATAATTTGACTTCAGCAGAAACAAATTTGGAACAGTCTAATCCAGAGTTTTTGCTCTAAATGTTTAAATCAGATATAAATAGAACAAATATTTCAAAACAAAGTCTCAGTAACACACTGCTTTCTATTATTGATAACTGACAATTTAACTTGGTAAGCATTTATTTTGTCAGTGAAACAATTTTCAGTTAACCTGTTGTAGAGGACTATTGCAGAAACATGTTTCACCTATTGTATACTTAAACTTAAATGCCTTTTGTGATATGTTGAAATGACAATCTTCATAATCTTATCCTTGACCAACCATGATGGCAGTCATTTTTTTAAAAGTGTAATAAAAAATAATGTAAAAAAATCTTACTGATATATTTAAATATTGCAGGAATGTTCTGAGGTCTGTTCCATTTTCAGAATTATAGATGCTGACACCTTACCAAATATACTCTATGGATGCTACTATGGAACATTGAAATACTTTATAATTTGATGAGACTGTCATCAAAGTGAGAGGGTTAGCGCTATAAAAACAGGTTTAATCCACCATTTTCTACATTTGAAAATGCCTGTACCAAGTCAGGAATATGACAGTTCTTGTCCATTTGTTTTGATGTGTTTTGTTATTTGATTTTGCCATGTGATTATGGACTTTCCGATTAGATTTTCCTCTAAGTTCAGTATTTTTGTGATTTTACTTTTTATACATATTTACTAGGTCTATATAGTCTAGCAACCATACAGTGACCTATAGTTGTAAATGTTTGTGTTATTTGGTTTCTTGTGGAGAGTTGTGTCAATGGCAGTCATACCACATCTTCTTATTTTTGTTTGAATAGGATTGAAATATTTGGTGTATATGACGAAATATGTAAAGCAATTGTTTTTAAAAGTTTAATATATTTTCAGATTTTTATGAAGCCAGGTGACAAAAGATTATCATCATTAACAGAAACAGATGACAGAAGACATTTAGTTTCCTGATCTACAGACAGTGGTTCTGTACTGAACTATTAAATGTGATATGGTGAATTATATACTAATAACTAATTAAAAAAACACAAACCGAAGTGCTAGAACCAGCCAAAATTAAGTCTCAATCAAATACTCAGGAATTATAGATAGAAATACAGATGAAGACATGATTGTATGATATTCTTATGCAAATAGGGTCATTATTGTATACAAAACATGATATTATTGTTCTTTTTTTATATCACATTTATGTTTTGCTATCAGAATTCAATATTTATAAAAACATAATATTTTAATTTCAAATTATTTTTTGTTAGATGATGTTGAATCATGAAAAAAATTCACGAAAGTAAATGTTTTTGAAACTGAAATTCTTCTATTTAGTAAAAGGAGGACTTCCTTTTGTTATAATATGAGTAAACAATATTTATGATTTAAAAAGGGTATGTTGCCCTCTTGATGTCTTAATTTTGAATAAAATGATGTGGTTTGATTTTACGTCATAGGTATAAAGTGGGATATGTTACTTCCTGTTGGTTACAGTGCATTTTATACAATTATTTTTTTTCACTATGCAAATGTTGCCAAAATCTTAATGGTATAATACCTAATTATACTGATGTGTTTATTACCTATGACAACCTAATATTTTCAATGCATTTGTTTTTGGCAAAAATTGCTACTGTTTGTGCTTAAATATTAGATTATTAATTGTTAGTAAGGCTGAAAGACACAAATACAAATAATTTATTTTTTATAAATCTTAAGATATATAAAGCAATTACAATGCAATTTTGTATAACTTTGATCTTCCACTTTGTAGACATTATTATGTTTGTTGAATGAGAAGTGTTTCTATAATTTGTTTTTGTAATAATCTTTCTAATATGTTCGCACTTGAAAGAGATAATCAAATTATTTAAGTTCTTTTTTTCAATACATTGGATTTAGATTTAGATTTAGATGAAGACTAAGGCATTTTCATTTTTGTTGTATATTTATTATTTAAACTTTAGTTTTGACCACAACTGCATCATTATTATCTTTGTAAAGCTGTAAGCCAAATATAAAAATAATAAAACACTTGCTTCATTGCTTCATACAAAATGAACTTCAGTCAACGCTTTTACAACCCAATATATTTACAAAAAGAAGCATCCATTTCCTTAAATGTAAAATACAGAGTTGTAACATTTTGAAAATTAACACATTTTTTTAAGGATTTTGGTTTCTAATCATACAATATTAATTTAATTTTAAAACATTTTACACTAAAAATGTATATCATTTGAATAGGTGAAAAAAATAATTTGAATATAAGAAATAAAGGTCTCTGTAAAATATTTAAATTACCAAGATCAATGCAAAAAAAAATGGTAATTGGTAATACTATGTGCTCCTACAAAATACAGAATAAGAACAAACATGGCTAGCACATCATCAGAAAACAAATGTAAATTTTATTCTCCAACATATATATTGTTCAAAGTACATTTAGTTTGATATTGTAATTATATTTCCTTAGAACAAACAGAGTCATTTTCTTAGGGAATGTATTTCAGCAGTAGTTTTAGTAATTTTTGTGTATGAAGCTTCACACTGGGGATTATATTTGATTTGCATTAATAACCTATCTTGTGAAAATATTAGGGGTATTGTCTCTTTTTTTCTCATTTGGGCATGTTATTATTTGTTTTTTTAGTAAAAGAGTGATTTGTTCTTCTTTATTTAATTAAATTTTGAGATACAAAATGTTGTTATTTGCACCATTGGCATGTGAAACACATTTTTGATAATTTCACTGTTTTTTTGTATGTTTTCATGTTTTCCATCTAAATTTAATTTGTAATCTTTATCAACAGAGCTTATCAAATCTTTTATTTATATTTTATTTCATTCTCAAATAACTTTTTTCTTGAAGTCGATATCCTCAATGTCCTCATTTGAATATGGTTTTGTTTACTTCTATGAAAATAAAAAAAATTAATAATATGCCTTATGATACATTTAAAAAAATCTACTTGCGAATTCTACTGACCACTATTAAAAAGACTTCCACAATATTAATTTCATTTTATTCTTACCGAAATTTCAATAAATATGTTACACGTATATCTTGCCCTCCTGGCGCAGCTGTTTATTTTAATACACCAAACGTTGTTAGATTTGTTAGATCTACATGTATAATGAATAATTAATTTGATATGGACTTCAAAAAAGGGATAAATAGCCCCATTAATATGGTTTTAATTGATCATTACACTTGGTTTGAAATCTTTGTCAATTTATTTCATGCATTTCTTTAATTGAACATTGAACTAAATGAAGGGAATATTTAATTCTTCATCTGCCAAAAAACATAATTTTATAAAATATTGGCAACCTGCTGTTTGATGTGTTTATAATAAATTACATGCTATTAATGAGCCATAAATACAACTTAATTTCATTTTCGAAAGAATTGATACGTTTCATGTTCAGTGTGAAAATATCATTATTATCATCAGAAGTATTGTAGATCATTGCATTTATGTCATATCTCTTTGATGATTATTATATAAATTAGAAAGTATTTTAAAAACGGATACATGTATCTTAACTTTTGGTGAAAAAATCCTGTTCAGTTGGTTAACAAGTATGCCAAAATCAAACGCATGTACTTCAAAATGTATGTAGAAAAATAGTTTTTACTTGATTACTTATTCAATGCAAATGTAGGCCACATGGTCAGTATTAAAGCTCTACAAGTTTTATAATAGATTGTATAAGAAAATTAAATAAAAACCTCTAAATTACAGATCTAAAATTTGCTATAAAGATTGAATTAGATTAAAAATTAATATGAAACTATTAGTGCTATTTGACAATCATTGAGTAATGTGGTCACCTGATGCAAATATTAACCAGATCATTATTATGTACATATCGGTATAGATCATGTATGGCTGAATTGAGTGAGGATCACTAACATTGCTTATTTATTTTCTATGATGTTATTTATTTTGTTCTTGTTGATTTGCTAATAAAAAAGATGATGTTACCTTCTGAATTTGTTTGTTTATTCTGTTGAAAAGTAATTAATTGAATTCTGCCTTTCATGCAACAAATGACAGCACCTTATACAGCAAGTGCCTTTCTATCTGACCTGATCATATCAATTGTGGTTACCATAGGTTGTTGTAGGTTGAGGCGTCGTCAAGATCTACATTGACTTTTCTTGTTAATCAAGTTCCTTTTCAAATTAAGTACCAGTAGACAAAGCAGCCAATAATATGGAAGTGGTATGGGACGACATAGTTATGACATGTATATTCTTCAGTGAAGAAATTTTATCAATTCTACATTCCAACTGAACACTCCATTGAGAGTGATATAGTAGATTCATTAATTGGTGCTTGCTTAACGTTCACTGGCTCTAATTATAGACAATCAATCTTACCACTCTAATTTTAAGACCACATCTGAATCTTACCACTCTAAGCTTAAGACCACATCTGAACAGGAGAAAGTGTCTACTGTGTATTGGAAACCAAACCTATACACATACATCCATTTCCATTCTTAATTTTATCAAGCATCATATCTTGACCTATATCTGCGAATTGAAGGCCAGTTAAACACAAAACTGTACAACAGAAAAGATGATTTCAGTTTCCCAAAAATGAAATTTCCATCACTATATGTAGGGACCTTCCAGCATTGCTGTTAATACAATATTCCAGAACTTGCATTTTCTTTCAAGATATCCTTGATAGAGGGTTGCTGCTCACAGAGAAGCTATTAACCAAGATTTCCAAAATCAAAAAAAAAAAAAATCCACATGACTGGATATCTGATGAACAAAAATGCAGACAGTCTAAATTTGAATCTCTTTGGACAATTAACTTTATGTGATGAATTAGTTATATTTTTTTAGTTTGGAAAACCAATTATACATCATAATAAAAACAAATCGTAAAGAAAAATAAACTTATGAGGAAGTGTTCAATTATAATCTTAAGATCACTGACTTGTATGCACTAACCAGACAATACAAAAACAGTTATAATTGATACATTGTGCTTTGCTGAACAGATAAATGATAACAGTGCTAAAAATCAAAAAAAGATCTAGATTTTCGGTAAATTTATCTTAATGTTGCTTTGATAACATTTATGGTATAGTAAATGTAATGTGTAATTTTTTTAGATCTGATATTTTAGAATTAGCATCTTGTTTTAAAAATGAATAGTTTGGATCATAGGTATACTCAGTTTATGGAAATTTTAATTGCCCCTAAACCATCAAAGCCAAGGTTCTCTTCACTTTTGATCAATGTTTTGAAAATACTTGAGACAGTTGCTTATTGGCCATAACACAAAAACATCTTGTAAACCCTGTGTGAGTAATGAATAAGATAATACTGTTTGAAGTTTTGTACAGGAATATGCTACCTGAAGTGTTGTGGTTTGTTTTATTACTTACATTTAGTGCTAAAGGTATCAATATTGTTTCTGAAGATAAAATTATCTAAACTGTCGATCTGTTCATAACTATCAAGGTGGAACTTTATGAAATTAATATTTGGAAATTAATATATGTGTTTTATCCATAAATCATGGTGCTGATAAAGCGTTTTCAAGTTAATCTTCCTACACATATTTCGAGAGACGGGTCAACTTAAGTATAAACATTTATGGGATTTAAAAGAACAGCAACAAACATTAACATGCATTTGAATACGAAGTTTAATTAAAGTTTTTTTTAAAGATTTTAATCATAAAAACTGTTCTTCGAATCTCTTAGTTTGGCTTAGATTAGTTGAATGATGGCAGCTGTTCGTAAAACATTTTGAAATCATTTCATGAACTCTTTTTGGCCTTTTATCAATTTGCTTATTTACAGCAACTAAAACATTTTGTTTTTTGTTTTCTGTATATATACATTCTATTTACACAATATCTCCAAGTATTGGGTCGCATGAACTGCCCATGACCTTGGTCCTCAAACGAGTATTTATATGAGAAAGCACAATTTTCCTGTCAACAAATGAGGTACATTGAGTTTGTCTGCTGGCAATCTTTTATAGTGTTTAATTGCGTTCTTGGACCTATTAGATCCCCGTGAAGTTACTGGACCGATTATTTTCTCGAGGTGTTCTTTAATCGTTTTGTCCATGTACCTATTTGGCCCCCGTGGTGTTATTGGACCTTTTATATGTCTTCGTGGTGTTTCTGGATATATTGGGCCCCGTGGTTTTCCAGGTTTTCTCATCTAAAGTACTGTAGTCAAAGATATTTTGTTATTTCATATACCAGATCTGTAGCAGTTTATAGAATTGATGATAATTTGTTTTTTTAGAACATGATTTCTCTACCTTTATTATTTTTTATTTTAGATTTTGTTGTTGATAGCAGAGTTGGAAAAACCTTTCTTTAATACATATGATGGGTGTTTGGTTCTTTGTAGCTGTCTCATTGACGTATACCAGTATTTCGATTTTCATGGTATTGTGTATACTTCAATGTCTCATTGACGTATACCAGTATTTCCCTTTTCATGGTATTGTGTATATTTCAATGTCTCATTGACGTATACCAGTATTTCCCTTTTTTCCCATAAAAAGGGAAATACTGGTATACGTCAATGAGACATTGAAGTATACACAATACCATGAAAAGGGAAATACTGGTATACGTCAATGAGACACTGAAGTATACACAATATCATGAAAAGGGAAATACTTGTATACGTCAATGAGACACTGAAGTATACACAATACCAAATATTGTGTATACTTCAATGTCTCATTGACGTATACCAGTATTTCCCTTTTCATTGTATTGTGTATACTTCAATGTCTCATTGACGTATACAAGTATTTCCCTTTTCATGGTATTGTGTATACTTCAGTGTCTCATTGACGTATACCAGTATTTCCCTTTTCATGGTATTGTGTATACTTCAATGTCTCATTGACGTATACCAGTATTTCCCTTTTCATGGTATTGTGTATACTTCAGCAATAATTTGCACAAAAGTTTTTGTATGTAAGGCGTTGTTTTCAACACCAATATAAATTTATCTACACAGCAATTCAGATAAATTAAAAGATAGCACAACTGGGTCTTAAAAAGTGCTCAAAACAGTTACATAATCTATGAATACTACAAAATAATTTGTATCACTTTTGCCTTTTTTTACGTACAACATAATTTATTTTTTATGTTATTATTTAGTGTACATCCTCCTTGTTATATCTGAGACTTAATTGTCTGTTATAATGTATAAATCAGAAGTGTCTGGTATAGTCATTGATAGAGCTGCCCCTAATTATCTAAACTTTCTGTCAGAACTGTTTTGAGATGCTGGTTTCTAAGCAATATTTCATGGACAAAATGTTTAGTGTGATTGATAGACCATCATTTTAAAATTTGTATCTGTTCGTTCACCTCCTGTTTTTACATGTTTTGGTCAGTATAAGGATATTACCAGTAGCTAGAAACGATATGAACCACAAGGCTGTGTAATGGTGAGTGGCTTTTTATATAGATCATTTTGTCTTGTTTTATTGCAGGTACACTTAAATATTGAATAAACACACAACACCCTTACTATTGATTGTTATTTGTTGACGTCGTTATTTTGGCATTACCTAAAGTTCTTGTTAAAATCTTGTTTGGTTTGCTACTATTTGACATATGCATATCAGCTTTATCTGTGAGTTAACTGGACAATTTCACTAGAAATGAAAGAGTACAATTTACTCAGCATTCTCAGTCTCTGAGGCGGACTTATGGGATAGGGGATTCTTTTTTGGAACGCTGTTCCTTTGGTTTTTGTTGTCATGTGCTTGTTACTCTAATGCGTTTGTGTCATAAATTGAAACACATTGATACCCTCTCTTTTCAATTTTGTAAATTCAAAAAGTAATGCATGTGTAGCAAACAAAAGTTTAATTATACGCGTTGGTTCAGCAAGGTATACATGACGATGGGATTGAACGTTCAGGAAACATCGACTGCTTCTGGGAAATAATGGTCTGTTTGATAGTGGCAAATTTGTTGCCTTTCATCAGGTAACCTACAGACCCCCAGCGGTTGTTACCGGTGTTCTTTAACGTGCACCAATCGTACCAGCCATGTTTAAAAAAGGGCGTTCCCAACCTAGGACAAAAAAGGGGGGTTCCAACTACATGTTCCCATTCAAATGCATTGATTGTCCAACAAAAGGGATTCTAACCCCCGGAACCCCCTTTCTCTCCCCTGCCACCCTCCTTACACGAAGTATCAGATGTAATGTGCCTATTCCCTATGGACTTTTTTTGTTATGGAGGTATGGACTTCCCCCGCTAATTTCGGTTAAACAAATCATGAACGTTGAAGAATTCCCGCAGACTAGTACTACATACCAACGTCCGAATCACTCTAGCACAGTGTATTGTGTTTCTGGCAACTATAGCAACATTTATTTTGAACATCTTGTCTATAAAAAACATCATGAACTCAGGATTTGTCATGCAAAATTGTAATATAAACATTAGAAGTCAGACACAACCTTGAACAAATTCTTGGCCATTTTTATATCTACAGAGAACTTTGAACTAGATTTTTTTCAAATAGGTCAGGATTCAGGATATGTTGAAATATACTTTTTTATCGGTTTTGATGAACAAGGATTCTAACATACCATACCTATATATTACAAAGTCCGCGAATCCCTTTAGCGCAGTATATTATGTTTTTGGCAAATACAGCAACATTTATTTTGAACATCTAGGTAGGAATTTAGTTTTCTCTTTGCCTATAGAACATTACGAACTTTGGATTTGTCATGCAAAATTGTAATATAAACATAAAAAAGTCAGACACGACCTTGAACAAATTCTTGGCCATTTTAATATCTACAAAGAACTTTGAACTTGAATTATTTCAAATAGGTCAGGATATGTTGAAATATACTTTTTATCGGTTTTGATGTACAAAAACAACATACTTGATAAATAAACATTAAGATAGTATCGAACAAGTATATGATACATTTCAAACTACCAAACGATCTCAAGATAAGAACTGTATATGTCTGAAAATGATCTTTCAAATCCAACTTGTAAAGTGATTGGTTGCACGTCTTTGAACTACTTATAGAATAACTAGTGTTACCATTTCCAAAGATGATCTTTTTTCTTCATTTGTTCTCTGATGGAACTTAGTCTTTTTGGTAGTCATTCCATATCTTTTTAATTTTACATAGACTAAGCTTTACTGAGTGGGCGAGATTATCCTCCAAGTTATACTGAAAGTGAATACTTTCAAAGTTAAATGGAAAAAAAAACGAAAACATTATTTGTGGTTTTGGAACGATTTTAACTACGTTTTTTTGCTCCTTTATAACAATCTGACAAATTTATATTAGATAAAATTGCAATGTTAAGAAATTGCTATTATTTGTCTGCGTGTGTCTTAAGAGTTACTAAACTAATATTGTTGTTCAAGTTTAAAAACGTGTATATTGCTGCAGTTTTCATGAGACTATTGCGTTATCAATGATTATGACAATAGATATGCATCAATTAATAAAACTTCACACTTACAATTCTATATAAATTAGCATCAAACCTATTACAGAACTTATTATCAAAATTCAAAGTTATGCAAATCAAGGATAGAACCCCATTGAGGAGAAAACTTAATTATTGGTCAGTAGTTTTGAATTTGTATAAACAAGGAATTTGTTAATATGATAATCCATCTTAAAATGTGAAAGCATATAATTAGAATGTTCCTTACATTGTGTTGTAGTTACGTCACATGTCTTAGACGAAGATGACCTCATGACCCTTTTGATTTATTATTATTGTTATATCTAAGAATTATACAGTGTGACTCACATTTATATCATCTAAGAGAAAAAAAATAGTCAGAGAACATATGTTCTTTAATTATCTTAATAATTATCCGCACGTGCTGATTGCCGGGAGATGCTAAATTGATGAGGGATTAACTTGCTTCAGTTCCTTTCCCCGAACATCACTAACCAATATCAACAGACAACCCCAAACAGATACTGACAGTTTGAAAACTAACAACTGTGGAATCTTTAGTGCAGTGAAATTCACAAACCACGTGATTTTATATTCCGTTTCTAAAGATATTTACATTTCTTATCAAAATATTCTATTTTCCTGTTAAAGATTTTGTTATCTAGTAGAGTATGAGTGATGAGGCTGGGGTAATCCTAGACAGTCGTCATCACTTTCGGCCGAGCACTCGGCACAGCACGGAAAATGCATTGGAAGACAATACTATAACATTAAGGATGTAGTCGTGTGACTGAAAACTTTTCTATTCTATCAGCGGACCAATTGTTTTATATATTATGTATCGTAGCCGATTAAATTATCCAAGGGATACTTTAAGGAAAACTGTAAGTTTTTATATTTCATTGTTTTAGCTTGTTTGTTATTTGGTGGTCAGTTTCACTTTCCCCGAATCGACAACAGTTGAAAGTGATAGTGGTCATTTTTTTTAATTGTAAACCCCGTGTATTAACGATGAAAAAACTTTGAATTTGATTTTTGTCAAATATTTTCATGGTATTTTAAAAATTTCATGAAACCTAGTTATCCTTTTTAAACCAGAAAGAACCAAACAGCTCCTTACTGTCTTGTAAAAAAATAAGGAATATATATATATAGGTTTATTCATCAAAATAGTTTCTTTGAGACATGAGTAAAGTCAGGTTGACACTTTATCTGTTGGCATAACTTTCCATCTTATTTATAAACAAAACAGACAATGCATACACGTGTAAAGACATTCTTATTCTTTCTTGTAGGTCTTTTTGAAAATAAATAACTATAGTGTATAAAAGGATTCCTGTTTATTTAGGAGCAATTCAAAATTAAAAGATCTCTTGTAATATAATAATAATGGTATTTCTTCGGCATCAGTATGTTGAATGACTTACAAAATGATGATTTGTAATATTCTCTCAAAGAATTACATGTTCTTCATAAGAAAACTACTTAAGTTACGATAAATGGTAAATTATAGAATTATCTGGTCAATTTAAGGGGTTACTATATTGACATTAAGGTGTAACATTGTATGTAATAGCCCCCATCTGGAGATTATCAGTGACCAGATCATCCAATTAACCTGTGTGTATGTGCATGTATGATACATGTAATAACTTTGATATCATCCCTGTAGTGCAGTTGGCATGTGTTATATGTTCCTGAGTAAAAACATATGTAACATATTTCTCTGACATATCTCCTATCTGTTCGAAACTTATCTTTAAAACCATGTATTATTCATGTAAGAGAACGGTAAATTGCAAATTTCCATACCAACATGAGTGAATATTTTTTTTCTATTTTAAAAGTTTGGTATACAGCTATTTTAAACTCAATTGCTAACAGGAAAAATTGTGAAAACATGAAAAAAATGATAAAGTTCCTTATTGAATTTTTAGGGGACCACCATTTAACTTCAAGAGAGGGTTACGGCTTTTTCCTTAAAAAATATTCTGATCCACAATTTGATGACAAAAAAAATTATTGTGGTCCAGCAGATGACAACGAAAAATATTGTGGTCCAGCAGATGACAACGAAACATATTCTGAATACCTTATAATATTAAATGTTTCTAGTCCAGAGAAAAACAATGCCCCCCCCCCCCCCCTTGAAGTTAAATAGTTGCTCCCATATCTGTTTTTAATTGATAAACTTATAAACAAAAACTCAAGTAAATTGTTTGTTCTCTTACTCTACATTTATTATGTATACTTTGGTCATTTCGTACAAGTCTGGTAGACAGAATGTTTCATGTGAGACAAATAAAAAAAACAATAAGTATTGTATGCCAAAATCAAAACTGAAAGTAATACACCATATGCCTAGTTTTACATTTGAAGTACCACACACTATTCGATCCATTCGTGTTTTATTTGTAACATTTAAAGGGGGAAACTTAGTCTGACTGGGTCTGGTATATGAAACAAGTATCTGATAATACTGTATTAATTCTTACTTTATCTAAAAATCAGATTGTTTGGATAGAAATCAAAATTGGCTCTTACTTGAGTTTATTTGTTCCATTGAGTGCCAAATTGTGTGATCACACTGATAATATTATCTTTTACTTATCAAAACAGCAAATACGTTAAAAAGATAAGAAATTCTGTTGTGGGAGGTGGATTAGAAAAATGGCGAAAGGTGGATGAGGATGTTTCTAAGGGGAGACAGATGAATTAAAGAAATTGTCATGTTTCTATGGGGAAGGTGTACTAAAGAAATTGTCATGTTTCTATGGGGAAGGTGTACTAAAGAAATTGTCATGTTTCTATGGGGTAGGTGAACTAAAGAAATTGTCATGTTTCTATATTAAAGAAATTGTCATGTTTCTATGGGGAGAGGTGAACTAAAAAAATTGTCATGTTTCTATGGGGAAGGTGTACTAAAGAAATTGTCATGTTTCTATGGGGTAGGTGAACTAAAGAAATTGTCATGTTTCTATATTAAAGAAATTGTCATGTTTCTATGGGGAGAGGTGAACTAAAGAAAATGTCATGTTTCTATGGGGTAGGTGAACTAAAGAAACTGTCATGTTTCTATAGGGTAGGTGAACTAAAGAAATTGTCATATTTTTATGGGGTAGGTGTACTAAAGAAATTGTCATGTTTCTATGGGGTAGGTGAACTAAAGAAATTGTCATGTTTCTATGGGGTAGGTGAACTAAAGAAATTGTCATGTTTCTATATTAACGAAATTGTCATGTTTCTATATTAAAGAAATTGTCATGTTTCTATGGGGTAGGTGAACTAAAGAAATTGTCATATTTCTATGGGGTAGGTGAACTAAAGAAATTGTCATGTTTCTATGGGGAAGGTGAACTAAACAAATTGTCATGTTTCTATGGGGTAGGTGTACTAAAGAAATTGTCATGTTTCTATGGGGTAGGTGAACTAAAGAAATTGTTATATTTTTATGGGGTAGGTGAACTAAAGAAATTGTCATGTTTCTATGGGGAAGGTGAACTAAAGAAATTGTCATGTTTCTATGGGGTAGGTGAACTAAAGAAATTGTCATATTTCTATGGGGTAGGTGATTGAAAGAAATTGTCATGTTTCTATGGGGTAGGTGAACTAAAGAAATTGTCATGTTTCTATGGGGTAGGTGAACTAAAGAAATTGTCATATTTCTATGGGGTAGGTGAACTAGAGAAATTGTCATATTTCTATGGGGTAGGTGAACTAAAGAAATTGTCATGTTTCTATGGGGTAGGTGTACTAAAGAAATTGTCATGTTTCTATGGGGTAGGTGAACTAAAGAAATTGTCATGTTTCTATGGGGTAGGTGAACTAAAGAAATTGTCATATTTCTATGGGGTAGGTGAACCAAAGAAATTGTCATGTTTCTATGGGGTAGGTGAAGTAAAGAAATTGTCATGTTTCTATGGGGTAGGTGTACTAAAGAAATTGTCATGTTTCTATGGGGTAGGTGAACTAAAGAAATTGTCATGTTTCTATGGGGTAGGTGAACCAAAGAAATTGTCATGTTTCTATGGGGTAGGTGAACTAAAGAAATTGTCATGTTTCTATGGGGAAGGTGAACTAAAGAAATTGTCATGTTTCTATGGGGTAGGTGTACTAACGAAATTGTCATGTTTCTATGGGGAAGGTGAACTAAAGAAATTGTCATGTTTCTATGGGGTAGGTGAACTAAAGAAATTGTCATGTTTCTATGGGGAAGATGTACTAAAGAAATTGTCATGTTTCTATGCAGGAAGGTGTACTAAAGAAATTGTCATGTTTCTATGGGGAGAGGTGGATTAGAGAATAGGTCAAGTCTCTATGGCGAGAATTGATTTAAATAATAGGTCAAGTTTATATGGGGAAAGGTGGATTAGAAAAATGGTCAAGTGTCTATGGGCAGAGGTGGATTAAAGAAATTGTCATGTGTCTATGGGCAGAGGTGGATTAAAGAAATTGTCATGTGTCTATGGGCAGAGGTGGATTAAAGAAATTGTCATGTGTCAGGCTATGGGCAGAGGTGGATTAAAGAAATTGTCGTGTTTCTATGGGAGAGAGGGGGATAAAGCAATTGTCGTGTTTCTATGGGGGAGAGGTGGATTAAAGAAATTGTCGTGTTTCTATGGGGGAGAGGTGGATTAAAGAAGGGTTATGTTTCTATGGAGAGATGTGGATTTTCCTGTATTTATGTCGATAGTAGTAACATCAGTTTGTGTGAGCTGAATTCTTGCAAATATGTCTTTTCCTGATATTTGTATTAAATAAATTTGGGCCTTTCAATATAAGTTTTTTGTTGGATCGTGTTATTCGTGAAAGTATAGGCCATATTGATCTCTACTGTTCAGAAGTCACTGCCGTTTAACTCTTTTATTAGTTTCAATATCGTCCTGATTAATTAATAAACCAGACTCAAGCTGGCAGCCACTTTTAGCAGCCAATCAAGATAACAGCCACTTTTTATACGACCGCAAAAATTTTAATTTTTTGGTCGTATATTGCTATCACGTTGGCGTCGTCGTCGTCGTCTGCGTCGTCGTCGTCGTCGTCGTCCGAATACTTTTAGTTTTCGCACTCTAACTTTAGTAAAAGTGAATAGAAATCAATGAAATTTTAACACAAGGTTTATGACCACAAAAGGAAGGTTGGGATTGATTTTGGGAGTTTTGGTCCCAACATTTTAGGAATTAGGGGCCAAAAAGGGCCCAAATAAGCATTTTCTTGGTTTTCGCACTATAACTTTAGTTTAAGTGAATAGAAATCTATGAAATTTTGACACAAGGTTTATGACCACAAAAGGAAGGTTGGGATTGATTTTGGGAGTTTTGGTTCCAACAGTTTAGGAAATAAGGGCCAAAAAAGGGCCAAAATAAGCATTATTCTTGGTTTTCGCACAATAACTTTAGTATAAGTAAATAGAAATCAATGAAATTTTAACACAAGGTTTATGACCACAAAAGGAAGGTTGGGATTGATTTTTGGAGTTGAGGTCACAACAGTTTATGAATTAGGGGCCAAAAAGGGGCCCAAATAAGCATTATTTTTGGTTTTTGCACCATAACTTTTGTATAAGTAACTAGAAATCTATGAAATTTAAACACAAGGTTTATGACCATAAAAGGAAGGTTGGGTTTGATTTTGGGAGTTTTGGTCCTAACAGTTTAGGAATAAGGGGCCCAAAGGGTCCAAAATTGAACTTTGTGTGATTTCATCAAAAATTGAATAATTGGGGTTCTTTGATATGCCGAATCTAACTATGTATGTAGATTCTTAATTTTTGGTCCCGTTTTCAAATTGGTCTACATTAAGGTCCAAAGGGTTCAAAATTAAACTTAGTTTGATTTTAACAAAAATTGAATCCTTGGGGTTCTTTGATATGCTGAATTTAAAAATGTACTTAGATTTTTAATTATTGGCCTAGTTTTCAAGTTGGTCCAAATGGGGGTCCAAAATTAAACTTTGTTTGATTTCATCAAAAATTGAATAAATGGGTTCTTTGATATGCCAAATCTAACTGTGTATGTAGATTCTTAATTTTTGGTCCAGTTTTCAAATTGGTCTACATTAAGGTCCAAAGGGTCCAAAATTAAACTAAGTTTGATTTTAACAAAAATTAAATTCTTGGGCTTATTTGATATGCTTTATCTAAATATGTACTTTGATTTTTGATTATGGGCCCAGTTTTCAAGTTGGTCCAAATCAGGATTCCATATCAAGTATTGTGCAATAGCAAGAAATTTTCAATTGCACAGTATTGCACAATAGCAAGAAATATCTAATTGCACAATATTGTGCAATAGCAATTAATTTTCAATTGGAGTTATCTTTCTTTGTATAGAATAGTAGTTGATAATATATGTTGGAAATTTGCCAGACATGACTATAATGTCATTTTCTATTTTTATTTGCCAATAACTTTATGTAAATAACTTCATTGGAAATTTGCCAATATAAAAAGTTGCTGATGAAGCTTTTTTTCCTTATCTTATCTAAAATGTTTTTAGATAATGTATGTTGGACATTTGCCAGACATGACTATGATGTCATTTTCTATTTTTATTTGCCAATAACTTTATGTAAATAACTTCATTGGAAATTTGCCAATATAAAATGTTGCTGATGAAGTTTTTTTTATTGTTTTATACAATAAACAATGTATATTCACTTTTACTACCAACCAATCTTTACCATTCAGTGATAACAAGCACTTTATTTTACATTTTAATATTTTATGATGTATTTAAAAGAGTAGTTATTGTTGCAAACTCCATTAGAAATTTGAATTGATATCAGTTTTGGAAAAAGGGAAACGGGGATGTGAAAAAAAAGGGGGGGTTTAAATTTTTCTCATTTCAGATTTCATAAATAAAAAGAAAATTTCTTCAAACATTTTTTTGAGAGGATTAATATTCAACAGCATAGTGAATTGCTCAAAGGCAAAAAAAAACTTTTAAGTTCATTAGACCACATTCGTTCTGTGTCAGAAACCTATTCTGTGTCATGATCAACTATTTAATTTTAGATTTAAAAAGTTTGAAGAAGAAATCTTTAATTGATTTGTAAAATCTTGACATTTGTTTTGTGTAAAAAAAACCCATGTAATGTCAAAAATTTGATCACAATCCAAATTCAGAGCTGTATCACGCTTGAATGTTTTGTCCATACTTGCCCCAACTGTTCAGGGTTCGACCTCTGCGGTCGTATAAAGCTGCGCCCTGCGGAGCACCTGGTTCCAGCTTAATAAACTGAAATGAGAAGATGTGATATTATTGTCCAATGAGACAACTTTCCACCAGAGACCAAATAATTAAGTATAAAATTTAAGACGTGTAGTTTGACATCCATAATTTGACGAATGTTATGAACTTAAAGAGACGTGCAGCATGCATAACCACCAAGTTATTTAAACAATCATCCCACCAAAGGAAAAATGAGGTGTTGGCATTTAAATGGCGGTCATAGCAAGAAAACACAAATAAACCATGAAAAATATACCAAAAAAGTTCTAAATCGTGTTTATAGTCTTAAAGGAAGATTTGTTGTGTCTGGGATGTTTAATTTAATGATGTGGTAAATTAGGATTATTTTATACGAAGTAATCTTTCGCCTGATTTCCTAAACGTATTATTTCAAATCTCTATATATAATACTTAAATCTCAAGCTTTACTTGTATCTTAATCGAATCAGCGAATCACTTGTATGTGATTAACAAAAAGATTAGGGATATGTTGGCATTACTGTTTCCATGAACGTGGTGCTGTAGTATAAAGCTGTTTGGTGCAAATCCATGTGAAGAGACATTACATAATACTAGTTGTTGACTTGTGGAACAACAAGTAAATATCAGCTAGACGAGCACTATTTGTCTACCGTTTTGTTTTTAAATATTGGTAGTTGTTGACGTCTAGAAGCATTTTGTTTATTTTCTATGTTGGGTTGCTATTCCATTGACGTCTTACATCTTTCCAATGCACATTGGGTGGCTGTAAATGTCTCGTTGACGTCTACCTTTATCTCCTTTACTTAAAATCCAAACATGGTTGTATAGAATGCCAAGCTTACTGTAAAATATATAATAGAACACAGCTAAAGATGTTTGGGTCTGAAAAATTAGTTATGAGAAAAACACATGGAAGGCCCTGTTGGTATATACATTTATGAAATACCAAACAAATGATGACAATTAGGTGGTAAACTGGACCCCTGTTGTGTTCACTTATCGCTACACTGACTTTAGGTGCGAAGCTATAGATAGAACGGAGGACCAGTTTAATTAGGCGGTGGGTTTTCTTGTTTGGGTCTCTGGATCTTTCAATGTTGACATTTTACCACCGGTTTATTTATGGTATAGGTTTTGTAATTTGTTGAAGCCCCTTCTGTGACTTACATTTGAATACTTCCCAGTCATTTTGTCTGAAAGTTGTAGTTGTCTCATTGGAAATGTACCACTTCATATTCTTATTTATATAAATGTGTATACTAAGTTTCAAGTTGATGTTGTCGCATCTTTATGATATACTACATTAAATCTAATACGAAATGGACGTAATTCATTGGTTGTCGTTTGTTGATGTGTTACATAATTTTTGTTCATTCTCATCTATTTTCATAAAATGAGGACTCAGGCCGTTAGTTTTCCAGCTTGAATTGATTTAAAATTGTCAATCCTGGGCCTTTTATTTAGTAGCTGAATATTCAGTATGGGATTTTCTCATTGTTGAAGGCCGTAAGGTGACCTATAGTGGTTAATTTCTGTGTCATTTGGTCTCTTGTAGAGAGTTGTCTCATTGGTAATCATACCACATCTTATTTTTTTTATAAGTATTCGCATGCAGCTCGAAAAATTCACTCCTGTTATCGTAGATATGCAGACAATAGTTTCTATGTATCACACACAGTATCTGTCACTCATCAATCGTTCCACAGTTGCATGATACTTGTACATTTATTTTGAAAATGTCCGTTTTTATATGTCAATTGATTGAATTCCTTCAAGATTCGTCTTACATTTCGGTTAATTTATATAAGATTACATGAACTTTATAACAATCTGAACATCTTAAATATCTTAGGCGTCTGTGCTGCTCTCATGTTTGTTGGCGCCTTGTTATATAGTCGAAATCATATCTTGTTTTCGCTTCTTTTGAGAACAACGCCTTTCCTGACGGTTGAAATAAGACTTAATCGTCTATATTCTTTTATATTTCTTATAAAAATATATGACTAATTTATGATTTTTTTTAAGAATGCATTATACACCCTTGTTGCACTTAATTGTACTTTTGTTTTTTTGATTTCTTTCCAAGTACAAACCATAAAGAAAACATACACTGGTGTGTATCAATTATAAAAATTAAAATTTGAAAACTGTCTAGAAATGAAACATTAATTTACAAAATGACAATTTGAGACGTATTTAAGGTTGAAGTTGACACTAAATAAGACGTTTATATATTTATCCGGGGAGAAAAAAATAGTAAACATTCAATTTTGAATATACATGTTTATACCGGCAATAAGTGAAATTAGGCATTAAGCTTAAACGCGTCTGGCGTATTAATTTATAATCCTGGTACCTTTGATAACTATTTACACCACTGGGTCGATGCCACTACTGGTGTACGTTTCGTCCCCGAGGGTATCACCAGCCCAGTAGTCAGCACTTCGGTGTTGACATGAATAAAAAGTAAAATCACAAAAATACTGAACTCAGAGGAAAATCAATTCGGAAAGTCCATAATCACATGGCAAAATCAAATAACAAAACGCATCAAAAATGAATGGACAAGAACTGTCATATTCCTGACTTGGTACAGGCATTTTCAAATGTAGAAAATGGTGGATTGAACCTGGTTTTATAGCTAGCTAAACCTCTCACTTGTATGACAGTCGCATCAAATTCCATTATATTGTAACCGATGCGTGAACAAAACAAACAGACACAATAGGTAAAAATGTCAAAAATAGGGGTACAGCAGTCAACATTGTGTTATCATCTTAATCACTATAAAAACAACAAATGTAACGAAGCACAAAAAGGCATACATCAAATTAACATCCTCATTTTGATTATATTATACGATTTTATTTGTCTATGTAAAATGCACCCATCAAGGAAGGAGGGTTTTGAGTACTGGTGAAAATTGCGCGTTTGAAATTCGCACAGGTAGACATGAAATAATTTTGTCGTTCAAAGTATGACGGGATGCATAAATACAGTCACGCAAAATAGATATAACAAAAACTGGCTTAACAGTTAAAGTAATAATAATAAATAAAATAATAGTGCGGTTCAAAGTATGACGGGATACATAAGTACAGAGGCACGTCAAATGTATATCAATTATATAGTCATTTTTATAAATTGTTACAAAACTTTGAATTTTTCGAAAAACTAAGGATTTTCTTATTGCAGGAATAGATAACCTTAGCCGTATTTGGCACAACTTTTTGGAATTTTGGGTCCTCAATGCTCTTCAACTTTGTACTTGTTTGGATTTATAACTATTTTGATCTGACCGTCACTGATGAGTTTTATGAGGACGAGACGCGCTTTGGGCGTATTAAATAATAATCCTGGTACCTTTGATAACTAATTAAATCCTAGGCAATAAGCTAACGCCATATACATCACTGTTCTTATTTCCGAGAAAAATGGAGTTCAAATATAGCTTATGACATGTTTTTATATACAATCACCCTGATACTTTCATGGAATCGAAGGTCCTTTATGATAGACGTTTTAATTAAAGCTAATATTCTGGTCAATTATTTCCACTGGAAAGAATATTACAGTATTTGTTCCTGACGGAACAAATATTATACAATATTTGTTCCAACAGAACCATTATTTATAAAATAACAAGTTAAGGCATTTCTGTTACGAGTTACACACATTTTTATCAGATTCGTTTTCTACAATCTCAATGTTTTTTTTAAAGTAAAATGTTGTTTGTCTATCATGTCTATTTATCTGCGACTTCAATGTGTTTTTTACACAGCCAAATCTTTTGGTATCCACCCTTTTACACCATTTATTTATATTTACCACTAGACAAAAGTTGATGTTTAGAATTTAACTGAACAACCGTATTCTTGTTGGAGTATATAATTGTTTGATGGCCACACTCTTAAAATACGTTAAATGTCGTTGTTTATTACAGTGAACTATTTGTCACTGAACGTTTTTAAACCAGCAATCAGTGATCGAATTAAAATTATAAGTAAGACTAATGTTTAAAACATACTTGCTTATCATGCTTATAAGAATAACTGGGATTTTGTTTTCTGACTAAGGTATGCCATTCCAAAATAATAAGTGCCGTACGGTGACCTATAGTTGTTAATGTCTGTGTCATCTTGGTCTTTTGTGGATAGTTGTCTCATTGGCAATCATACCACATCTTTTTTATACGAGCTTACTTTATAGAATAATAATTCGAATGCGATGTACAAACAAGATTAAAGAAATGCTTTGAAATATAGGTTCATGGTTTAAACGTACTCAAATCACTGTCATCAGTAAAACATATTTCAGCTTTGTTGTCATGTAATATGTATTTATACTTTCTTTTTACACGAAATTACTTCAAGTCCCGTGTGTGGTGTTTTGAAGTTTTCATCAATGTCGTCTATACATATTAAAAATTTCAACAAAATAACTGATTTATGAATGAATGTATAGTTTAAAATCATTTATTTAGATTTTTTAAAACTCGCTTTTATATGGTAAATAACACTTGGTTTTAAAGTTTGGAAAATATATTTGCGGAAAGCAACTAAAACAACTCTTTATGTTTAATATGTATCATATGTTTTTATAATTAAACGTTTTGTCTATCTGGTACACGCACCTGCTTTTGTACTTGTATAACTGCATCAAACTAGCTCTTTAAAATCTGAGGATCCTTAAAGGTTTCTGGTAGATAAAAGTGTTCAAATAATTTTACAACAGCATCATTATCTTTTTACATGTTGGACGATGCTAAATTTTCAGATTCGCGTATATACTTACAAATGTAGAATCATGTTCGTGTGTTTCCTAAAAAGTTGATTACAAATTAAAAGAACAAATCTGGCATACGAATTAACGTAAAGGTGACGGATAAATATATCGTCTGCATCTCCACAGGTTTTTTTTTCTCTCAAAGTAGGAAATAAAAAGTGATGAACAACACCCATTGGTGGACTCCGGATTTTTTTTTTTGGTCGGGTTGTTGTCTCTTTGACACATTCCTCTTTTGTTGTTGTCTTTTTGATACATTCCACATTTCCATTCTCTATTTTATATAATGTTTTCCATGGAACTTGATGTCCTAATCAGGTCATATTTGTAGTAAAATAAATGTGGTCATATATGTATTTTTTTAACATATTTCATTGATCGGCACTTTCATATAATTATTGAATATAGTCTTGTTACTAAAAGGTGTCATACATCATTTAGAACAAATAACGATTTGTATGTTAAAATGTAAACATCTCGTTTGTCAACGATGCATATTGAATTTAATTAATAAAAAATGTGTGAAACATAAAAAACCGGAGACGGGAAAACATCATTATCATTTTGCTTGTTATTTTTTCAAGGCAATTAAGGAAAGTTAATGAAACATTATAGTTATTATTTTATTTCTCTCCCTCACTGTATACTAAGGAAGATAACTCTGTATTTATTTCAATTAACAGAATCATAAACTGACAACATCTTTGACATTGTGTGGATAAAAGCAAACGAAAAAGTTGACAGTATGTTCCTAAAGTCACAAATACAAATTATTGTCGTTATCAATGAATTTTCTTTGTATTGAAATCATTTTATGTGTAGAAATGAAGTTAGTATGATGACGATACTGGTCTCTCTTTTACTTTATATTTGGAATATTGCCAACGTCAGTCTTAGTGATGACCTCATCAGATACCTTTATAATGAGCTACCGTCATATAATGTTTTCTGTTGATAAATTCTTTCTGCCCGTGTATTACACGAGATGTAAAACGCATATGAAATGATTAAATACATCGGTATTTTATTTAGGCTGCAAACATACATCTACTACAGCTACTATCAATTATATCTTAATTAATTATCACATAGATTTACACAGATTAAAAAACAACCATTGCAAGAGTGCAGTTTCAGTTATGATATGAAAATTCTCTCATTTCAATGAATGGATTTAGTAGGTGAAGGTAGCCCTCCCCTCTTTCTGGGCAAACATTGTTATTTTAGTTACCTTACCCCCTTATACAGATTTTTATTGGAATTTCTGTCGGAATTGTTTGCTTTCGTTAGTGTCTAATTCGGCTGATTTTATTTTGTTGGACAATCTTATGTTCCCTGTGTTTCCCGAGAACTTCTGTTTTGTTAATATAGAACCCGCCTCGTATTCCCCGTACATACAACTAATGGTGGTGCTCAATTGCTACGATTTTTTTTGAAGTTTTCGCAGTATTGGAGCATTCGGAAATTTGAATTTGAATTCAATCTATAAATTTTGAATTCAAGGTTTGATATTTTATTTACCTTCTTTATCATGTGCATACTGTCATTGTTAAACTCATTTAAACATATTTCACTTTTCACTTACAGGTTCATTAAAAGGAAAACACAAAAATGAGACGAGAAAGAACGGTAAAGTAACTTTGATGTTGTCATTTTGTTCTTCTATTCTTATTCCCGGTCAATAATGGAACACACCATGTATTTACGTCCTCTAACTGACCACTAAAGCACTTTTGTCACAACATATCACACAATTGTCATGCATGCAACATTCAACATAGCACATTTTCACATAATAATTCTTGAATTCTTGCAAATGTTTTCTCCTCTATTTGTTCTTGTGCTCATTTTCGTGGATTAATCATGTGATTTTAAACAAAAAGCCTGTCATGCACATACCAACGTCGTAATGTTAATACTATGACTCGTATGACTACTATAATGTTTTAATATCTTTATAATTTCTGTGCTGGAATATAATGTATAACTGTAGACCTTTTACTCATTTGGGTTTGTAGTTTTTCATGTTGGCAAAAGCAAAACTCTACTGTATAATTTTTCAGTGCTTTCTAGTCTTTCTTTACCTCTATAAATACCGAGGACAAAAGCCAGGGCTATAAATCATGTCATAAAGTTATCACTTCATCGACCATGTTCGAATGTCAATACTGAACGTTATACCAAAAGTTATTACTCCATATAGTCTAAGGTGAAAATTCAGAAATAAATATCATATCATAAAGTTATCACTTCATAAGTCAAGGTGAAAAGTCAGGACTAACTATCATATCATATTTAAAAAATATAGTATTCCTTATAATCAAGGTGAAAAGTCAGGACTAAATATTATATCATAAAATTATCACTCCAAGTCAAGGTGAAAAGTCAGGACTAAATATCATACTATAAAGTTACCACTCCAAAAGTCAAGGTGAAAAGTCATGACTAAATAATATCATACCATAAAGTTATCACTGCATTTGTCAAGGTGAAAAGTTAGGACTAGATATCAGATCATAAAGTCATCACTCCATAAGTCAAGGTAAAAAGTCAGAACTAAATATCATATCATAAAATTATCACTGCAAATGTCAAGATGAAAAGTCAGGACTAAATATCATGCCATAAAGTTATCACTCCATATAATTCAAGTTGAAAAGTCAGGAATAGATATCATATCATGTAGTTATCACTCCATAAGTCAAGGTGAAAAGTCAGAACTAAATATCATATCATAAAGTTACCACTCCATAAGTCAAGGAGAAAAATCAGGACTAAATATCATATCATAAAATTATTACTCCATAAGTCAAGGTAAAAAGTTAGGACTAACTATCATACCACAAAGTTATCACTGCATTTGTCAAGGTGAAAAGTCAGGACTAAATATCATACTATAAAGTTACCACTCCAAAAGTCAAGGTGAAAAGTCATGACTAAATAATATCATACCATAAAGTTATCACTGCATTTGTCAAGGTGAAAAGTCAGGACTTGATATCATATCATAAAGTTATCACTCCATAAGTCAAGGTGAAAAGTCAGAACTAAACATCATATCATAGAATTATCGCTGCAAATGTCTAGATGAAAAGTCAGGACTAAATATCATACCACAAAGTTATCACTTCATAAGTCAAGGTGAAAAGTCAGAACTAAATATCATATCATAAAGTTACCACTCCATAAGTCAAGGAGAAAAATCAGGACTAAATATCATATCATAACATTACTACTCCATAAGTCAAGGTGAAAAATCAGGACTAAATATCATACCATAAAGTTATCACTTCATAAGTCAAGGTGAAAGGCAGAACTGAATATCATATCATAAAATTATCGCTGCAAATGTCAAGATGAAAAGTCAGGACTAAATATCATACCATAAAGTTACCACTCCATAAGTCAAGGTAAAAAGTCAGGACTAGATTTCATATCATATAGTTATCACTCCATAAGTCAAGATCAAAAGTCAGGACTAAATATCATACCATAAAATTATCACCACAGCTGTGAAGGTGAAAAGTCAGGACTAAATATCAGACCATAAAATTGTCATTCATAAGGTTATCACTCCATATGACAAGAGGAAAAGTCAGGACTAAATATCATATCATTGAGTTATCAATTCGTCTGGCAAGTTCAAAATGCAGGACTTAATATATAAATAAGTTATTACTGAATCTGCCCAAAAAAAATGCAAGGTTCTTCCAAGAGTCCATAACTAGTACAAAGTTATTTTGTTAAGTCCTGATTCTTAAATCAGTTCAAGCAAGTTCACAAAACAAAGTATTTCAAATTCATTTTTATAAGAAGTAAAATAACAAAAAAAACAAACTCATAGGAAAATCCAAAGCTTAAAATCTTTGGTGATTGTTTACAGTGATGCTGTGCTTTGCTTACCAATGGTTATAAGTTGGCGATACGTTTGGGATGATTTTTCTTTGTTTTGTTTTCATTGCCTTTTAACTTGTAAATTGATTTCGACTGTCAAACGAATGTATTCGATAACATAGATAAGTCTTATCAAAACGAAATACGCGCGTCTGACGTTATTAAGTGTAAGTCTTGTATCTTTGTTGAGTTGTTACAGTCAATTGGTCGATGACACTGCATGTTGACGTTTCGTCCAAAAAGTGGTCTACTAACTTAGAAGTCAGCACCCTCTGCTTGCGTAAACAATAATAATTGGTGCGGCAATTCACTGTAAATGAACTGTTTGAAACAATAATGGTTTATATATCCCCAGGCATAGGTGGCCCTAGAAGCTAGCAAATGGCAAAACATTTATTTGAAGATTTTGTGGTTTGTTACGTTTGTTCTGTAGACAAGTAGGGCGTCCGACGTACTTTATTATAAGTCTGGTCTTTGATTATATTCTATGTATCAGAGTAAAAATACTATGAAAATGTGTTTTACCGGTTTATAAAACGATCATTCAAATCATCTTGTGAATGAGTCATTTGCAAAACTTAAATCAAATAATACAATTCATCTTAAATAGCAGAAAGTAATATATATTGCGTCATTAGAAACTTACATGATAAATTTAGTAGTTGAAATTGAATTTGTTGAGTTAAAATAGTTTAAAGAAAAGGAAGTTCTTATCTAAATTTACAATTGCTAAACTTATATAATAGCTTCAATTATCAGATCAAAAATATATGAATGAAAAGCAGAAATGGAGATATTTTGGGATTGATGTTTATATTATTGTAGCTAAAGATATCTCTTATCATACGATGGTTCTTATCTTTACAAATCAATCAAAGAGCTACTCTGCATTTTATTTTCCCTAAAATTATAGCAGTTCATTTGTCTCAAATATATAAATATCAAATATAAGTTGAAAGGATGAATATCGATGAATGAGCTAATTCTTTGTCCGTTGACTCTTGTTTGGCTTATGAGTATCTGTCAATTTTTTGTCCTCGATTTCTTGCCAACTAAGGACTTTTATGCCGCATTTTCCTTTCCCCAACATCGGGTTTTTTATAAGTTTGAACTTTAGAATAAAATAGATATATGGTCTCTAATATCTTAACAATGACACCCTAAACAAAAAGAAAAAATGTATATATCTATAAGTTTATGGATTTGTTAAATAGTTATAAGAAGAGTGAAGTAGTTATGGGTGTATTTGTTTTATTTTGCTTTGGTATTTTGTTTTGCTTAGTTTTGATTTTGTCTGATTGATTAGGGTAGACTGAAATAAGGAAATACAATCGAATCAAAACATAGATGTAGATGCTATTGTTTTGATTTGTATGATTTAATTTTTTGTGATATTTTTAAAATCTTTTATTAGGAGGTGGAATGTTTTGATTCTTTTTTGTATTGTTCTCTCTTTAGGGGTAGTCTTTCTATTTTCTTTTTATTGATATCGGACGTTGTCTACTTTCTGATGTGGTTTTACCATTTCTCGAGTCTCCAGTTATAATAACTTGCACTCCTATAGAACTCAGAGCGATACCGTTAAGTTTTGCCTTGAAATCCTTGTAAATCAGAAACAGACCTAGGTAATGCTGAAACATTAAGAATACTCATCATCAACAGCGGGACTTTGTTGAAACATTTATTTACATGCTTTTAGACGAGATACGTTTGATTATTCCGTGGTTTTCTGTTTAGTTTTATTAAAATATATGTAGACATTAATGTCAATTGAAAACTTTTATGAACATAAAATACGATGTTTATGAGAATGTGCTGTTAACTGTTATCATTTCTTGTGTTTATGGATATGGCTACGTCAATATACCTTAAAATAGAAAAAAGTTCTTAAATCAAGATAAGTCGTGCAAGAAAATTATAAAAGCGGCTCTTTTTTATTTTATTGCCCAAAAAAATCTAACAATTTTACAGAATATATATACATAACCTAGCATGTTTCAGCTTTGGCTTGACTATATAAACGCTATATAGACAAATCAAAGATGTTTGTCAGCTTGACCGTCAGGATCTGTGAATCAAATCAAATGTATCTATAGTTTGCTGTATTCTATACAAAACCACTAAGGTAGTAAGCTTACCAATGCCTGTACCAAGTCAAGAATATGACAGTTATTGTCCATTCGTTTTTGATGCGATTTGTTATTTGATTTTTCCATGTGATTATGGACTTTCCGAATTGATTTTCCTCTAAGTTCAGTATTTTTGTGATTTTACTTTTTTCCGATACACATGGTTCCCCTCATCCCAAACTTTTGGTATGTTTGTGTTTTATTATTCCGTTTTTATTTCAAGGTGCATTTTCTTTCAATGTATTTATTCTTTTGGTCAACGTCTTACATATAATTTGTTTTGGAAAAAAAATGTTTTCCAGGCGTAAATCCAAGCACGCAATATGTGTTCCGATGAGCCCATTTCATTTGTTATCTGTGTGTTATTTATCGTTACTTAGTAGACATTTTTAAGGTATAAAATTATATAAATTCAAGATCGTGCCTGTTCTTCCATGCTATGCCTCGCTAGGGTTTTATTCATTTCCTGTTAAAGCTGAATGCTATGCTAACACTTTTCGATTATAGGATATCAATAGGGGCATTGATATACCATCGAATTTTAAAATGAATTCAAAATACCATAAGTATAGGTATATCATGGATATTTTTTATCTGTTAAAAACAAAAGTATATTATCAATTAGAAAATGGTAAACATGTTCAGTGTTTGAAATTGATGTAACACATGTGACTATTGGACCATTCTTTAACAGTTGTGGATATTTTTTAATTTTTTTTATATTTTTTGGCATCAGTTTGATTTTGTCTTGTTGAATAACACATCATTTGTTTTCCAAGCTAGTTTTCTAAATACATATAATTAGAGATAAGATTGCATTATAATTCCACTGATCCCCAGTGGTACTGCTGATAATTACAGATCACCTGTGGATTGACTGAAACTTATAATGAGATTACCTCTGATCAAAAGAGATTGATATAATACAGGGAAAACATCAAAATTACCACATGTACCTACCAACAGTGTGTTATATCTTCTTCTATTGTTTACACGTTCATTATAATCAACATAACCTGTGTCACGTGATTTACTGTTGCAATTATGCCAAACTTTCATGGCAAGAGAACTCAATTCTGTCTTCTTAAATTATACGAATATATCTCATTATTTATTGTTTTGTGATGGAATATGATAATATAAAAATATTTGAGCAGTTTCTCTGAGGTGCGTTTTTTCTATCATTTCAGCCTTCGTTCGATAGAGGATACGGAAGTCTAAGTAGCAGTCGGAGTCACGGATCGGTAAGTAAAAATTAAATTGGTGCTCAAGTAAAAATCCCGAACACAATCACTACTACGTTACCCTCAATTTTGTTTTTATCTTTGGCAAAGTCGTTAAGATTTTGTAATTTGCATGTCGTTATACCGAAATAAGAAACATGTGTTCATGATGATTTCTGTTAATCGTTTACAAATAAATTATTCCGAAGACAATATAAGAGATAAAACCATAATTAACCCCCAAATGCATATTTGAAAAATATCAAAGTAAAGATCATAAGCGCTATACTCGTGATACGATATCTTGAATCGAATACATGATTTGTGTTGCGTTTAAAAGGTTTTTCATAAAATTTTCTGTTTCAAAGTAACGGAAATGTATTTCTGGCTTTTCAAAAACTGTCAACTTTTCATATAAAAAATAAGTACTTTTATTACAACGAGTTGAATGATACCATTTAAACTAGATTACGTATCTTACTTCAGATAAACGCCGAAGGTTATACTGCCCCTGGTTCTCAAGGTCAAATTAAACATGCATCTGTTGTCCATGCTTGCTTTGTACACAGATACTTGTTTTTTTTTTATATTCTTAAGCCTGCCTTTGGTTTAGTTCATCACTGTTGCGTTTGCAGGACTTCGTGATAAAAGCTTTAAACTTGCTACATATTATTTAGTTTGTATATAATGGACAGTACCAGATGATTTATAGTGATTTTATAATTTAGTTTTAGTGAATGCTAGAAAAATGGATACTATCTAACCAATCTAGTGTCCTATTTTCTGGTTCTTCGCATAGATACGAGTTAAATAGCAGAGTAAAGTTTAGTTTTGACTTCCAATTGTTCAAAGCATTGAGTAGTTGTATGATGTAGACATGATTTAAAACAAATATGTTCAAAGTATCAAACTCAAGGTTTTTGCCGTCTTTGAGTCACCAATACGTGGTCGCAGGCAATAGTAATTAATTAATTATTTAATAAGTCATTAATTCCGCATTGTTGTGTGTACTCTTTCTCATCAAACGTTACATATACGAAGGAGTGGGAGCATTTCTATCGTCGACGGTACCATATGTCTGTCACTTTCGTTGTTTATTTGTTTTGTAATATGGCATTGTGTTTAAAGTCAAACATCACTGTCAGGCAAGTTTCCAGGATTGTCCTGTCGATATCCTTATTGTTCTTCCCAATCTGTCTCATAATCATACAAACATCGTTTGACAATTTTGCTAAACAGACTAAGAATAGCAAATTTGAAAGTGTTTTAACACTTATGATAATATTTAGATTTATATTAATTTGAATACGGGAAAATGGTTTAACTTAAACACGATGGTAACTATAAAATATAAAAAATACATTTCATACTTTCAAAAACCATCAATGTAAATAATACGAGTAGAACATAGTCATATAGTCATAGTCATAATACAACACGGACACCCCGGAACATCATACAGTCAAAAGTGGCAAAGTTTCGCGGCAAATTCGTGTAATAAAAAATCGAGCATCAGGTTGTTCAGAAACAAAACATTTGCATTAGATTGTTAAGTACCACCATCGCATACTGATTTGTTTCTCCATATGTTAGAATGGTATTCTATAGATATTGTTCCCTTTAGTTACTGATACTTAATGGTTCAACTAAAGGATAGAAACTATTGTGTTGCGTTTACCACCTATGTTTCCAAAACAGTGTGTTTCATCTTCAGCGTATGTCAATAACACGTATTTCCACTTTTCTACTCCCTCCATGTAAGACTTTTTCAGACTCTTGAGTTCATCATTTCTTAGTCGAGCGAAGCTTATTGATAGATATAAGAAGATAGTGTGTGAGTGCTTATTTGAAGCTTAATGGTGGTCATTTTGGAAAGAAATGTTGGTCACGTCAGATTTAATTTATCACAATATATCACTATCATGGAGAAGTATCGTTTAAAAACTTTTAAGAACAAATGGGGGAAAAAGTTCATACAAAACAAAATTTGCGAATATTCACGCTTGAATATGATTTTGAAGAGTTACAAATGAGATGCATGTCTATATCAATATTGCTTGTCAAAAGAGGATATCACTATTGCAAAGTGTTGGAATATGAAAGCAAGCACTATCTATTGAATGATAACCAGTTTCATAAGGAAAACATACAGCTCATTCCATTCTCAATTAAAATTAACTTTTCTTGATTTGCGTAAAAATAAACCAGTTGCCATCGAAACAGAGTTTTTAAATAAAGAACGAAAGCAATTTATTAACTTTCCTTCTGATCGTAAAGTCTGCTAAGAAGTTGTGGCTTGGAAACTTTATTGCAAAACGGCGCCGCACCTGTCCAAGCACGTGCCTTACGAAACCACAGAAAAAAATGCGAAGGAGGCAGCTAATAGGATTTTCATCCTTAATTTGTTTCTAATAATTTCTCCCTCTTATATTCACCACATGTTCGTAATCAATTATTATGAATATAAACAGTGATAATGGGCCATGTAGAAGAAAATTAGAGAAAAAAAAAAACGCTTGGACATAAATGAGTAATTATATATGAGATTTTGTATACGAAAAGAACTTAAAGAAATTTGATATTCATTATATATATATATAATTCTGAATTTCTAAAAATATATCTGATGAGAATTTCGACCTTTTTATTATTGACATTGCCATTGTATTTATAACAGTTTGACAGTTCTTTTGTATGTTGTTATTCTTTTTCTCCAAATGCTATCACTGTTGGCTTAAGAGTTGACAAACAATGACATAATGTTATTGTCTTTTGCTTTTCAATGAATTGAATATACTGATATAAAGAGGCATGTGTAAACTGGAGATTAAAATTGAGAATGTGTCATTGAGAGAACAACCTGACCAAAGAGCAGAAAACAGCCCATGGCTTCATCACCGTAAGAAACCCCTTCCTTGGAGGCGGGCTTCAATGACATTCTTATGGGTGTAGCTAATTAAGATAGCACCATATAAGTTGCAAATTATGATTTTTTTTTGCGGTGCCATACGAAGAGATTATAAAATTTAATGGACAAGATTAAAAATATTGAATAATCACAAAACAATATTGGAAGAATGAATCAAGGGAACCACCAACCCATACCCCCCTTTTTTGTGGGAAAAAAATGGTTGATTATATAGGGAATCATTGCGCCCCATTTTATAGGTCAGTCAGTGGGCACAACTCATAAAAAAGTTCTGGATCAGCAACTGCAACCCTCCGTATACAGTTTTGTTAATAAACGGTGACAATAACTTCTTGTAATTAGAAACCCATTACATGTATTACTTTTCTTTTTTTCCATTACTTTTTATTTTACTTTTTAAATGTGCGTCAATATAATTGGGATTGCATAAACTGTATGCGACGTGAATCCAACGTCAGACGTTTGTTTTTTTTTGTTTTTTTTTGCTATTCCACTTGTTAGAACAGTGTTCCAGTCATTTGATCGTGTGTCGGACGTTTCTCAGACATCACTTTTGTAAATAAGCAGGAGTAAAGGGACAGGGATAAATAAATAAATCAATGCTCAGACAAGTCTGCGAAAGCTAAGCATTGATTCTTTTGACTAATGAAAATACGACACACTCGATTTTCAAGTTGGCACTCATATATATGCGTGGTGTCATCCTTAAATGCTTTAAATGTGTATAGTTCTTTAACATCCTCTGTATCGAGCAAAAAGAGCAATGTCATATTACCATCTCATTAATCAAGCAAGACAAAGAATGTTCTTTTCCTTCTTTGAAATCATCGTAATGACGTCACTTTACTTTTGACGAATGATTCTGGCCTGAAGTACACAGAATATATCAACAAAAAGTTAATTATAAGCAACATAATTAGATATTTGTAATATTTTGGAAAATTGTCAAGGACGATGTGTTCTGTTTAGCAAACAACAACCTGTTAAACAAAGACTATTATCTGCCAAACTCCAACACACTATGACATCATAAACATTTAAAAAAAAACCAGTCATATGCATGTACATGCAGAGTCAAAACATACAGGTTTAATCCGTCCAAGCAACACACAACATAACAAACAGGGCAAGTATTCCTATTAGTTCGTTTTTATGTTTTAAAACTTTTGTGCTAAAGTGACAATGTAAGTCAAATTCGCTTTTCGATACATCAAACATAGGAACTTATTTTTACATAACAAAATATATTGTAAGAGTCTTCTGTCAAAGCACAGTATTTTGTTTCATAGAAGAATCTTTCAATTTCAATTTGATGCAAACATTCGCTATAAAAAAAAAAAAAAAAAAAAAAAAAAAAATTCATCGGAAATACATTTTTTAGTTATTTTGATTTAAATGTAACAACTCGTAAAAAGTAAAATTCCAATTTCTGTATGCGTGACGAAAGTTTCTGTTCCTGGGGGTTATAACCTTAGTCAAGTACGATTGATAAAAACGTTTGGAAAGTTGAAAGATAAGACCATTAAAGCTTACGAGCCTTACGATAGCAGTCAGAATAGTCTTATACCAACTTTGCTTGGGGTGTTGCAATCATAGTTGTAGAACCTTTGCGATATGTGAAACGACAATATTACAGACAAACTAAATGCATTATTGAAATCGTGCAAGTAACGATCGAAGCACTGGCTTTTTAAAAATATTTAGACTAATTATCGTTTCGTAACTAATGTTTTTTATTGCTGAACTACGCCTTTTATTTTCGCTCGTCCGATCGTCCATGTTTTCGTTTCATTTCGTTGATATCTCATTAAACAAATAACTTTCTCAAGTTTGTTTCTTGAAGAACTTTTTACGTAAGACCTTGGAATGTTTGGTCTGGACATGTGTCTTACTTTTTCGAAGACTTTTTACTACGTATGGTGTTCATATTGACTATAATTACTTTTTATATACTTTATATTTGTCTGATTCTTTAGAATCTGTAACGACCTCTTCTATGTTTTTTTTTTTAAATTTATTTCTGGATGTCCTTTGAAAGGTAAATAATAGTATCGAACATTTCCATGTTGTCTTGTCTTGTATTCAGGAAAATCTTTGCACATTTTGATCAGCATCTTTTTATCATTTGCCCTTCGAGAGATTAATATTTACTTGCCAATCAGGTTTGATCGTGATTGATTTATATTGGTTGGAATCCATAGGGCTGTTCTATCTCGGGTGATGCACTGGTATTAACCCGGTACAGATAAACAGCTGATTGAGTCGCTGATGTCTGAGATGCATTAGATTGGGAGGTACCCTACGGGGATATTATTAAAACAAATCAAATAAACCATTGTTTTTAACATTTAAAAGTGCATTTTCTGTAAAACTTCCTTGCATTTTATTACACTGAACTAAGGAACAATTCGTCGATGTTGGATAGTTTTTTTTCAAGTTTTGGTTCAATTAAGTTGATATATAACTGGTATATATGGTTGTCATGGTAATAAAAGAACAAACATTTGTAAGTGGATGAGATAACATTGATGTACGTAATAGATATAATGTTAATTGAAACGTTTCTGTATATAAATAAAAGTACTAGCAGAGATTCAGTATGTTCTTAAGTTTGTAAGACAAACACTTAATCTTTCAGTTATGAAATATAACATACGAATATGAAAAATAACGATTCCAGAGTAGATAATCAAATGAATAGATGAAGATGTCAGCTAGATAGCAACACAAAAACACACAAATAGGCACCTAGAGTTATGTATAGAATAAGAATAAGAATATTTTATTATTCCAATCAAGGGCCCTTGATGGGCAGCATAACATGTATGTATATAATTTCCAACAATATGAAGAGCAGTATTCTGCTTTAAGTATATAATACAATCCAAAGCAGAAAAGAAAACAAAACCTTGGAGAGCTATTTCAACATGGTCAATGAGAGCAGCTATTTGTGCTATTATGATACCGCCTCCTCGGTCTTTCAATTACCCAAATACAATTATACTAAAATGTTTGAAAGTAACAGATTCGAAATTTCGTTTTTCAAAAAACAATGACAATTATGGGCGGATTACCATAATATTGGTGCATGTTGTTTTTTTTCTCTATCCAAAATACTGCTTAAATTTGGCAAGGTCCTTACAATATGAATAAAAGGGGATTGCGTTAATGCGTTAATGAGAAAGCAACCCAGAGACTCGGAAAAAACCCCCAATATGACGTTAACTAAGTTTAAAATGGGAATTATACCCATGTTCACAAAATGTGTAAAATAGAAGAGAAAACCAACAGCATTATTTACGCCATTTAAATCAACATATTCTATGTACAAAGATATAGCTGGAACAAATACTAATTTTTTTTATTTTATTTTCAGCTTTACGATAACGTAGGAACGAGTTATGCTTCAAAATACGGTGGAACAGGAAAAACCAGTAGTTATTTAACACCCTCATACGGATCATCCCCTCCTAAATCATATACACCAAGTTCTAGTTCTAGAGATAAATCATACAGTCAAGGTCAAAAAGATAAAGCCTATACTCCAACTAATAGATACTCAGGATATAGCGTAGGAAGCGGCATTGGTGTTAGGGACCGAATACAAAAATTTGCCGGAGGCGAAAGCCGAGGGAACAAAGAAATGTATACACCTCTACACAGTGTTAGGGGAACCTCCCAATCAAGAGACGGTCCCGGTTGGGACAAATATTCAACAAGAACTACAAGTTCAGACCCTTATGCTAATCGATCCGGTTATTTATCAGACTACGGTGGAAGCAATCGTTCTTTAGCATCTTACGACAGAGGATCTTCCCGTTCAGGTCGGAGCTACGGTGGACCTCCAAGTAGGGAGAGTTCTCCGATAAGTAGTAGATCATCACGTTACGGGGACTATACCAGTGCATCACCATATTCTACATACGAAAGTTCACCTTCAGTGTCACGTCGGTTCGACCGACAACAATCTGTCGATTATTCCCCAAGGCGGGAACCAGATGGATCTCATAGAAGAAGAGATTCTATCAACGAACATATAAAGCCTCCTCCTCCTCCCTCAAAACGAAGGGAGAAAATTACTTCAGACGAAACTGATACTGATGATAGCGCACCTGAGGCTGAAAAAGACGGCTCGAAAGGCCGATTTAAGATATCCAGAGGTACCTCTCCTATGCACGAGGGCGAAACCCCTAGAAGAGAACAAAAAAAGAATAAAATAAGAGACAGAAAAGCTATTGCTAGAACAAAAAGAATACGAAATACTACAAGAGAAATAAGACGAGAAAACATTTACAAAGAATTCAAAGAAATGGCCGATGCATCGGTACAAACAAACGACGTAGCACCAAGAAGGCGAGGTCGACGCCAGGTCAGTGAAAGCGATGACATGAGAGATAAAGCAGCTCTTGCAGCAATGGCTATGATGGAAGAATCAGGTGGGGCAAATAGTCCGAATGATTCTTTTTATAAAACTCGAGATAAATTTAACGATCCTTCTGTTCCTGCCTCTCCTGGTTATACCTCATCTGATCCTAATACCAAGCGATTCTCTCACAGAGACAAAAATGAATCCTTGCATGACGTTCCAGGAGAAAAATCTTGGAGACAATCTGTTTATGGTGATGAAGCAGAAGAAAAACGAGGTAGACCAAATCCGCGCACAAGTACACCAATGTCTGCAACAGACAAACGATCAAGCAGAAACTCGCAGATATCTGACCGCGAGTCGAGACCAGATTACAATAGATCTTCATCCAGAGAAAGCATTTTGGATGATAACCAAAGTAGGCGCAGGCGCACAAACAGCAGAGAAATATTGGATGTACCTGGAGTTCATGACGAACAACCTCCGCCATTGCCTCCAAGACGATTACGAAGTAGGGAAATGCTTGATGCGCCCGACCCTGAAGCACCTCTTACACCAGAAACCATATCATTGAGAGACAGTATTGCTAAAGTTCACGAGTGGAAACAACAGCTTCCAGAACCCGATTCTTATTATGGTGACCGTCTAACAGCTAAACCATTGAAAGGAAGACGGTTAGATGGAAAGGCTCCAAGCGACCATTCTGAAGAGTACTTTTCTGCCCAAGATTATCCTCCGCCTCCGCCTCATAAAACAAGCAGAGATGTTTCACCGGATAGAGGGCGCACTGGCCGTGAACAGCGTCAGTCCGGGGGTTATTACCGAACTGACTCTCGTGCAGACTCCGTTCGATCAACAAGAGAGAATTCACCTTCCTATTCACGTGATACGTCGCCAAATAGGTTAAGGTCACGTCCAAGACGAAATCTTAGCCGAGAACACTCAATCGATAATGTGTTTGATGATGATCCAAGACTTCCAAACAAAGATTTCCGTAAATCTGCGCTCAACAAATCTGAATCTAATTATTTCGAAAAAAGCGATCCGGACGGTGTACGGTATCGTAACCAAGATGGCGTACCAATAAAGGGTAATCGAAAATCAGGAAGTTCTTCCGATGCATTTTCTAGAGACGATTCTCCAAACAGAGCAAGAAGGATGAGAAGGGAAGGTTCCAGAGAAGACATAATTGACGACAGACGTCCGGGTCATACCAGTGATAGCTCAAATTTCGGTTTTAATAGAGAAGGTTCCCCCAATAGGAATCAAGGCAGACGTGTTCGAAGCAGACAAAATTCCCGAGAAGACATGCTGGACGACAGAAAACATTCAAGACCTAATTCTAGAGAAGGTATGATAGATGATCGTAGGTCAAATATGTCAAGTAGATCAAATAGTCGCCATAACTCTCGCGAAGATGTTTTAGATGATAGGGGCAAACGATTTTCTGCGAGAGATAGACCTCATAGTCTTGCAGTATCAAACGAAAGTCTCGCACACTTAAGTAATGAAGGATCCCTTCGTTCTATAAATTCAGTCGTAACTGATGACGGCACTGTTAAAAAATCACCATCGTCTGCATTTTCCAACGAAAATCAGGCACTCCCGGACATTGTGAATGGCGGGAAACTGTCTCCCAGAAAGGACAAAAGTGGTTACATAAACCAAAAGCAAGACATAGATCACGTGTTAGATGAAGTTCATGGAGCACCATCCGATTTATCCCGCCGTATCGGAAGTCGTGGACCAAGGCCATCGTCTGCTGATGGATATTATATGGATAGTAAGAATATTGATGAAGTTTTGAATAGGAGGTCACAAAATCTGATGGATACACCTGTACCTAAAATCCCAACCCCCTTAAAGCCATCTCCTAATGTCCTAGGTAAATATTACTCTGGAAGTGATGGCGTCACCAAAATATGTGCTTTCAAAAATATATTCTAAATTTAATTTGATTTCTATAATATTGTTAATATCCCTTCGGAATTCATATCTTGAGGACGGCTTCACTTTAAATATTGTGCAACACTTTGATTTTCCGGCATGAACATATAGTTTTTATAGTTATAATTTTCTGACTATTATTTGTCCCTCTTTTCTAAATTTCTGTATTCTCTATTTTATAATTACGGTACTAGTATAGTGTGTTGTGAGCGTAAAAAGGTGTATCTATTCCGCTTTTGTGGGTCCGTGGTTGTGTTATGCACGTTTTCTTCTTCTTTTAACTTTTTAAAGCATATAATGGTAATGCTTTTTCGGTTGTTTTCGTAATTTTATATACACGCTATATACTTAAACATACACTACTCACAACTTCTCGTCCAATAAGAAATCAGCATTTCTCCTTCTATTTATCATAGAACAAGTGCTATAAATTAAGGCGACAATAGACAATACGACAATTTCGTAAATCGATTGTTGATTCATTGTTAGAGTACTCAAAATTCTTTAAAATGTCTGCAAATTGAAAAGAAGTCAATTGAAGTTATAAATAAACAATCCCCGCTGAAAAAGGTAAAATTGTTTAGGTGAAGGTACTGCAAGTAAGGCCACTTTCCAATTCTTCATTTCGAAAATTTCAAAGAGTTTAACCTCAAATTAGATCATCAGAAATCTTGTAGATATAGGTGTTAATATATTTGAATTTTTCTTATCTTTGTAACTCCTGCAATTGTTTTTTTTTAAGAACAGCATTATTTTTCTTTTATTCTGGGTAAATTATAAGTGTATTTTTCAGTTGCAAATAGCTAAAGATTTTTTTGAGTATCCTTTAAAATATTAACCACAAAAAGAAAGTTCCGTTTAAGTTTAAATTGCTGTCAACAGCAGAAGCTTGTCACATTTTTGAACAATTCTACGTGCTAGCACTGTAATGAATATGCATGCGTAGTAACGGTATTTTTTTGTAATATGTATTTGTTATACGATATCATAAACACGGGTTGAAGTTGTTTAATCAATTGTTGTTAGTTGCTACAAAACGCTTCAATGTGTGCATTTTTTATGTGACGAACAAGATGGACCCAGCCTCTATTTCACATCGACAGTATGAAGGTGTAACTAGATTTGAAAGATTGAAATATGTGCTGATAAGTAAATCTAGAAATATGTTTCAGTTAAAGTGTCACAATGCTTTCCATTTTTGTTGTTCTAGAAAATGTCACGTGAATCAGAGTTTGGGTCCGTCTTTTCTATGTACAAACGCTTTTTGTTGGGCATCATGAAAGGCAGACTATTTTTTGTCTGTTTTTGTTGGGCATCATGAAAGGCAGACTGTTTTTTGTCTGTTTTTGTTGGGCATCATGAAAGGCAGACTATTTTTTGTCTGTTTTTGTTGGGCATGATGAAAGGCAGACTAGTTTTGTCTGCAATGGTGGGGAATTTCCACTTAATCCACTTTGTTGCACACTCTATAATTCAAAGACTAGATAATAATTTGGTCCAGTTGTTCCTCTACAACTCATCTTCAATAGGAGGGAAAAACGCCGTAACCCACAAAGTTGATCTAGCTTAGATATGATACCAACATCAAATCACCTAAAGGACAAAATTAATTCAAAATCTTAAAAAAAAACTAGCTAAGATGGTTCATTTGTTCAGACACATATGTGAACAAAATATATTTATTTTATTTCGGTCCTTTGCAGTTTTATCAATGTAAATCAGAGATGTAAATATAAGGAAATCTAATGTATACTAAAATTCGGGAACTTTCAAATAGAGGCTCACCTGGACCAAGTTATCTTGAATTATTGATTACGCACGCACTTTGTTTCTGTTAGCCCCAGTCTCGTCACGTCTATACTTCAAAGGATGAACTGATCACTTTACACAAATAATAGTGTGTTTTTTCGTATGTCTTTTTTGAAGTATTTATCATTTATACATAGAATTAGTCAGTTTGTCCTTCATGAACCGACATTTTCAATGGAATGTTTCCTCTGTGTCCTTCTTGTAACAGAGATTTGTGATCTCCAATTCTTAGGAAACGCGACGCGATTGGTGGATGATTAAACAGCACAATGGCCATCATCCAGATCTTTCTGCATCTTTTAAGTGGAAGTTTCTCGTTAATTTCTGTTTGTTTCAGATGCATTAAGTTGTGTATTGTTTTATTGGATAAATTATTAACAAATTTCATTCTATATTGCGTGAAAACATCATGGGAGAAAGATACAGGACGTTTACGAACCACAAGGTCTAGCTCTTGCACGGTTAAGATGTTTAAAGGCACGGCCACCAAATGAACGATATTTTTTAGACTTTCAAGAGTATAAAGTTTCACAATATCAAAAGATGATATGAGTTAAAATGAAATAATGTCGAGCAGATATTTTTGAACATTTTGTGTAGAGAAAAAATAAGCATAGCATTATTCTTCATTGTTAAAATTTGCTTTGGTGGTAAACGATTCTTTTTCGTATTATCTCAAATTTTGAAAATGCTACTTCAACACTGTATCTTTCTTTCAATATAGTGATGATAAATTGTGTGAGATATGCACATCTTTTAAACAATACAATGCAATGATAACACAAAAACACACAAAACAAAACCAAGCACCGGAAGAAATGTATCTTATGAGTATAATTGTATTTTAAGTAAGTAGAATGATATATTTATTATGATTAGTTAGGGCTTTCTCAGTGCAGTGTTATATATACATGTATGATAAGTCCTGACAAGTTATAACCAGAAACAAGAAAAGAAATAAATGAACCCGTCATTTTATCGCAGTATTCTATGCTAGCCAAGGTTATACATACACTTTATTCTACTTTTTATGTGTGGAATTTTGTCAAGGATAAGCATAATTTTGTGTTGATTGTTCATTTATTACTAGGATATAAAATATTATGTGATTTTCGTCTTTCGCTGATAAATAGAATTCAAAATGTTTCGTTTCGAACTTTGGCTAAATATGAAGATACTCGAATTTCTGAAATGCAAGATAAAACGCATTTTTCATTCCAAGTTTAAATGGCAAAATATTCATCTCTTATTAACTTTAAATTGGATGCAATCGCTTATTGTATATTGCTAAATAAAACTCAAAATCTTCTTGAGAATGTTGGTTTTAGAGTAAAATGTCCTGTTCAGAAAGTGAATGTTTACAATGGTTTGCGGAAGTAAGTTTTTCAGCCACAAATTATAACTTATGTGAAATTTGTGATTTTAATGCAGAAGAGAAGTTGGTTGATATTGATTCACCGATCATCCCCAAGAAGGCTGCCATCGCCAATGCTCCACCAAACAGAGGCTCAGATGCCAGGATGAGACGAACTATTTCTGAGACTGGGCAGCTGATGTGGGATACACTAAAGAAGAACAAGGGATCAGTAACAATAACAGATATCTTAAGAATATGTGAGAAACCAACTTCTAAAGTGATACGTGTACCAGGGGTAACAGAAGGATTCAGCGATGTCAACTTTAAAGGTTTCCCTAGCGCCAATGAGATGTTGGAAAACAGTGGAGTCGATGTTAAAAAGGTAACTACAAAAACGAGAGTCTTAATTAACACCTATTTAGTGGCTGCTTGTAAATGTCTGTCCATTCGTCCACCCACATATTCCGTTAGAAAATCGGAACCTTTAAAGGTTTCCTTAGAGCCAATAAGATATTGGAAAACAGTGGATTCGATGTTAAAAAGGTGACTACAAAAACGAGAGTCTTAATTAACACCTATTTAGTGGCTGCTTGTAAATGTCTGTCCATTCATCCACCCTCAATTCCCGTTAGTGAATTGTCAATTTCGAAAATCGGAACTTTTTAAGGTTTCCCTAGCACCAATGAGATGTTGGGGAACAGTGGAGTCGATGTTAAAGGTTACTACAAAATAACAAGGTCTTGTTTAATAATTATACTTGAATTTTGAAATTATTTAACGGCATCTTTTGTCTCTAATTTATTACTGGAATAAGTTAAAGTTGTGCATCGAAGCACACGTATTGCATAATCCAAATGCTAATGTTTACGGTATTTCCATATTATCTCCAAACAAAAATCTGTAAAACTATAGTAAATGGTTTTGTATAAAACTTCCAAAACTGAAGCCATAGTAACCAATGGTGTTGTGCATGTCCTATTCTATCAAGTAATTCTGAAGGTTTTATTTAGCTGACTCGATTTTGCTTAGCATTTTTTTCAAAGCGACAAGGTTTTGCCAATAGAACGACATTTTAAATATAAATCTTAAATGTGTGTGTGTGTGTGTTTATCTCAGTCTGCTTTATTTGTAAATATTATTTAGAGATTTCCCTATATATCTTAGTATATTTCTACTTGCTCACAAATGTGACGATGGAAGAGAATATGTTTAATGTGTATCTCTGTTTAATATGATTGGTTTTCATTGAATTTTTGTACTTTTGGAATTTCATAAACAATCTGTTGTGCGATGTCATATATTTTGGAGAAACTGATCATCCAGTTTAGTATTGTAAGGGAGGTAACTCGATCGTCCTTATGGATATTTGAACTTTAAACTTGGCCGCAAAAAGTTATATTTGCAAACATCGTAGCATTTTTTTTTCAAATAATATAATAACAATTATTTACCCACCCACAACCTTTTCATAATGCCTTATTATACTCATTTTGTATTTGCATGTAACGTGTTTAACTCAGTTTTACATGTAACATTTATAAACAGATTATGATCATTATTATTATTATAACATGTTTATCTCTATTTTTTTGCCATGCACATGTACGTTTAGAAAATAAAGTAATAGGAACAGATTTTAAAATGTCTGACACAAAACCATATCGGCCATATACCCAGGGACTTTCTATACTAGCACTTAGCTAAGCATAGAAAGTCCCTTGCCTATCACAGTTTTTAAAAGTCTATTCAGAATTTACTGCTCTTTAATTACCCGCAGTACCTTAAAAATCACAAAATTGTACTTGGGCCTTCAACTGCCGGCCGGCATGAAGAGGATAGGTAGATTATACACTTGTATGATCTACGACCCATTTTGTGAAAGAAAGAAAAATGGGATTAAGAAATACAGTTTTAATTGTTTCAGTTTCTTTCTAGTCATTTGTAGATCTTCAGTTGTATTTATAAGTTGAATTTTATAAATTACACCGTGAAGCGACTTTTAGCGAAAAGAGGGCTAATAATTGTAATTAGCTTACATGCAATGTGTTAATTAGTTAATAACACCACACCGTAACACACTAACATGTATAATTAAAAAAATCACAGGTAATATGTCGTCTGCTAAACACCTGTTCTCAGTCCGCACAGGTGAAAAAATGAATCATCAAAACAAACCAAGAAAACATACCGATATATGATACAACATTTGATAACTGGTCATTAATTGGAAATATCTCTCGTGAAACAGACCGTTTATTTAAGCTTGTTAAAAAAAAAAATCCGTTGTTTCAACTTTGGAATATTAAAAAAAATGCGTTTCGGCGCAGGAATACAGTACCAACCGGGTTCAGAGGTCAAACATGAGGAATCAATAAGATCAAACATGGCGACCTTCGAGTGTCGAGTGCAATATTTGGATGATACAGATCCATTTTCAAGTACTAACTTTCCAGAACCGACTCGACCACCTTCATTCATATTTCACAGGACTGTTCCCTTACAAAATCAGATTGGAGGGGTTCATAAATTGCTAGGAGCTCCTCACAAAGTAAGTGTAAAGCTTTTATGTGAGCTTGATTTCAGGTAAAAATGTTTACATATGATACCGAAGTGCAACACGCATCAGTTTATTTCAAACTCAAATATAAAGTGAAATTATTCGAATTTTTAGAAAATTTTCTTTAAAAATAAATCGTCGAATCATATCTTGAATTTTATGTCACTAAAGAACAAATTATTATAAGATTACCATAATAATAAAATTAAAAAAACATAATTGTGATACAAACTGAAACACCATTTACAGTTACGTTACCTGAAATTTATTTGAAAATATTGAATAATTCAATATGTGACAAGTTGGCCATAGGGAGTCTGGGCTCATGGTCTAGTGCCTAAAAGCAATGGAGTGATGAATGATGAAGGTCCCACATTCAAATCTGACACTGGGTGCTGGATATTTCAGTATTTAAAAGAAGGGGGCGGGGGTTTCTTTCACCCTTCAAGGCTTCAACACACATCTCTGGACCCAAGACCAGAGTTTAGAATAGGTAATTGAGAGTCCTCTGTTTGCCCCTGACTTTGACCAGGAGATCAATCTGCAGATATCTCTTACATGTCTTAGGTGTGTCTGTTCCCGAGAGCAGCTCAATGGTTCTCTCAGAGTACTTTGGCTTCCTCCTCCATAATAACAGACTTCCACATGTACTACATGTATCCTCAATCCCTTTTTGTGTTAGGGTGTCTGTTGTAAATATGGTAGTAAGTCTACTGACACATCCCCAATGAGCCTACATGTATACATGGATTCCACTGTACCCTCCCCACTCTTGAGGGGTGCTCTGAATAACAAAGGATCAACATGAATAAACCCTGGCAGCCTTTTAAATCAACAAAGTCTGAATATAAAAAGGAAGCTTGAATATAACATTTACAATTAAAGATAAAAAGTTCTAAAACAAGTTTATAATGTTTATAAATATGTTGCTGCATTTTTGCATGTGAATCTTATCAGGAGTGTTTAAAAGTCAAGTACAACTAGATTGCAATTTCATTTTACATGTCTTTATGCTTGAAGCTTGTTATATACTATAATTATAAGATTAATTAGTATAAAACAACATGAAGAGACTTAAAAATAAATTTCTGTAAAACAATTTTGTCCATACAATTCCTTCATGTCCTAACGGCCTTATTTATGTAAAAAAAAATAAACTAAAAACAAATATGTAACACATAAACAAACGACAACCACAGGCTCCAGACTTGGGTCAGGCACATACATACAGAATGGGCTTGGTTAAGCATGTTAGCGGGATCCTAACCCTTTGTCGGTTTCACAAAAAAACTTACGACTAAGATTGGTCTTAAGTCATGAGCAAATCAGTATACTTACAATTAATCTTAGTAGTAAGTTTTTTTGTGAAATCGACTTCTGGTTGTTAATGTTAATGGATATGATTGCATTAAAGTTCCTGGTTGTTAATGTTAATGGAAAAGATGGCATTAAAGTTTCTGGTAATTTGAACCACTGGATTATGTACTTTTTTTTTATCTTTTCTCTTAACTCAATGAACTTTTATTTTTGCAGCTCGAAGACTGTGCATTACAGATTTACCGCTATCACAATGGAACTCAGGGAGATTATGGAACTTATTTAGATCTTGAAACTAATTTAGATGAACAAGGAGAAGAGTTAGAAGGCTTTCAAGACCAGTAAGTTTTTAAATTTCATCAATTTGCCCAAAATTGTCTGGCATTGAACAATAAGTGTTTTTCGTTGCAACATGTGTGATGTTAGAAGTTTTTGATAAATTAAGAAATTATTAAAAAAAAGTTTGTTGTATAGATGTACATATATATCTAATTTGTATACTGAAATGTTAGTACAAGTTTGTCTTTGTTTAGTATACATATTGTGTTTAATTCAATTCAAAACTGCTGATGAATTCTTTTGGACCAATGAAATAACTAGCAATGCTGTGACATGTGAAATTGATATGTCCTTAAAACAGTGATATGTTTGTTGTTTTTGTGATAAAATATAATGTTGTACGCAGTATTGAGTATTTGCTAACGATTTGTGTAAGACATGAACACTGACACTTTGTTTATTGGGTAAGGCCATAGGGGTCTTGATCTCCTTTCCTAAAAATCATGTATTTGTAAAATTCTATATACAGATACATGTATATGGAGGTTAAACTTTTAAAGTTAAATACTCATTTTGAACTCCTTTTGAACTGACTATTTCTCTCTGGAACAATTTCTTTTCAGGTGAAAGAATATTTAGTAATTTTAAGTTCCATCTTTACACATGAAACTTTGAAAAAATTATTGGTTAGATGTAGTAAGACTGTAAGCTGAGTTAAGACATATATATTATCTCCCCCGATTCTCGACTGAAATATTATCTCCCCTTATTCTCACTTTCAGTCTACAACGTATACTGTAATATCATTTTATTGTAGCAAAAAACAAAGTGAAGAAAGGTATGTTATGTTTTGGTTGCCTTGGAGATTTTTTGTTTCTCCTAAAAAAAGGCAGTAATTTAAATTTAAATTTGTTACAATTTTGAATGGTTTGAATTTTTCTGAGGTTTGAGTCAGTTGAACATGTTGAAGGATTTACGAATGGTGTTTGTAGCAAACAAAAGAATGGGTACTGAGTGAAGATTTGCACAATGTACATGTAACAGTCCATGTAGATAGTAGACAATTTTAATAACTTTTTTAATTTAGGTATAGATTTCATTTAGTTTCAGAACAGAGTGTGATTTTAATGCTTCAATTAACTAACAAACATTTTGACATTTGCTAACCTTATTAAATAAGTCTATAGTAATACCAAGACTCCCTTTCATCTTACAGTAATTTAAAGGTGATACATGTAACTGATTGTTGCAAAGTAAATATAGTTGGTTTTCCAAAACTTTGCAGCTAAAATTGAAATTCTGTAATCATGGTAAACAATTAAGTGAATGAGATTGAAACTTTGATGCAGATAAAACTAGTTTTACCCATCCATATTTGTTCTTACATGCTTACATATTCTAGCCAATATTTTAGTTCAATCAATTTTAACTTTATGTACATTTGTATGTTAACTGTTAACTGTCTAGAACGTGCATAGTATAAGAGGTGATGTTTTAGTTTCTTTCAGTCACTGGTGTCCAATACTTTTGTATTTCATTCTAATATGACGTGCTTCTTTAGCTTTGTAAACAACACTGTGATAAAATTCTCGATAAAATATACTTAGCACAGACTCAGAGATATACATAATAATGGCTGTTACAATATACTTCCAACGTAAATCTACATGTATTGGAACCTATTTGGAGACCGTCTGCCGATTTTATTGTTTTAAAAAGGGGCAATTAAAAAAAGACAAAATAACTTTTTTTCTTATTCGTATGCATAATAAAAAGCAGTAATGCACAAGAGCTCGGAGAAATCAACAAAATAAAAATTAAATGAAATTCCGCGAAAGTCTATTAATCTTTTTGGCGCATTTAAGTCATTTCAAAACATGACGTCATACAAATGAAACCGCTAAAGTTGAAAGTTTTCTGTTGCGTGAACCATCAGAATTCGTATGATATTGTATTAAAACTGATTTTTGAGGTAGGTTTTGTTTTATTTTCTATTCTATTGCATTATTCGCATATTTACTCATTTCAGCAAGTCAACATGGCGGCTCCTTAGTTACAAAATGTCCACTTTAGTTCAACGGAAGCTTACGAGAAAAACATGTAAATTAAAAATGGCAAATGTTGGGTTTGAGAATTTAAAGAATTAAAAAGTTTTTTCTAGCAGTTATTCACGAACTAACCTACGCAAGCTACACATTTATAAAGATATTTGAGCTTTATCTAGCAGGGAATAAAAAAGAACAGCCACACACACAGCATACCCACCCTCGCTTCAGTTTTTTAATTACCATATTTGTCCTATTAGAAACAAAATTAATTCATTGAAGCCATATATTGTTGGAAATTTACACATGGCCTGGGCTGTGATATTCGTTTATTTTATCCCTCGCTAACGCTCAGGATAAAATTCGAATATCACGGCCCAGGCCATGTGTAAATTTCCAACAATATATGGCTTCCATGAATTATTTCTTAATTTAAGTTATAGTTTATTGTTTACATTAATTTCTGTTTGTCCCACTTCAAGCTGTTTCATATATATGTGTTTTTTAGCTAAAAATATTGATAGTTTATATGAAATGTCTAAACAAATTGCTAAAAGTGACAAATTTATGATATTTTTTTTATAAAAATCAGTTAACTATCTTTAACTCTTAAAGTAACAAATGTTGAGCCATATCGCAGTCTTCACGATGAACTGTTAAATCTACAGGCCCGGAGTTCATTTTTTGAAAATTTTTAGTTAGATTCTGTTGGCCTGTAAATATGATTTTTACAGGCCAGAGAGCAATTTTACAAGCCTGGGCTGCCAGGGCTGCCACTCAGCGTGAAGACTGCATATCGTAGCTTTAGTGATATTATTTATGATAATCAGTTAAGATTTTAAAGTGTACATCGACCACTATAAGCCTCTGGTTTGTTTTTGAGTGAATCCAAACATTGATCAGAAATGCATGTTTTGTTGAAGAATGTTAAAAGCTGGTACAAATCTTAAACAGCATGTGGTTTTATCAACAAATTCATGTAAAGTTTATCTCATGTTATCAGACATGTTACTAAATACAACCTGTATTTCCTGTTTCCTTCCGTACGATATTCTAGCCAATATTGCAATTATCGTATAATGTATACAATATTGGTTAAAAGTTATTTAGATTAACATCTATAACTCATTGTCTTTATTTCAATAAAAACTCAATTTATACATGTACAATTTGAGAAAAAAACTAAGTGTAATCTGTTTGAAGCTTGTTTGAAAATATGACATGATAAGATTAATAAGATAATTTCATTCAAAATTTTGTTTGCAGCATATTTTTTTTATCAGCTTCAGAGTTTATGAGAAAGGCTTAGTTTGTTATTTTTTTTTAGCCTAACATATCATGGTTATTGAATATCAGTAGTCTTTTGTAAATAAATGACCTGTTTGAACTATATGTACTGTCAAACTTGAAATTCTATAAATCAGGCCCTCATCACAACATCTTAAGCACTTGTCCATGCCACAGTAACATTCTAGCATATGTACCTAAATATATGTTTAATTTCTGTATTTGTAGAAGGAAGAATGCTTTGATTTTACGAACACAGCTTACAGTAAGAGTACATGCAGTTATAGGTAAATAATCACATGTAAATTAGTACATATTATATGAGGACTTGGTGACCTTGTCAAAGAAATTTGATGGATAATATAGATACTTTTCTTTAACTCCATTCCCAAGTGAAGACGCTCTGCTACATGTACATGTATATAGGTACTTTTTCTTTAACTTATTATCCACATTTCTGTCCCAGTGAACACAACCTGCTACATGTACATATAGTATATATTATAGAATGTTTCCAAAATGATTCAGAATGACTCATATATAAAACTATTATCAGTTTGTAATAAATGTTCAATGTGCATATATATATTGATATACATGTAAACAAAATGCTGAGCTCAGCATAAATTTTTTATCTTCACATTTTATTGATATAAAATATTTATGTGGTATGATTGCCTATGAAAGAACTCTCCCACAAGAGACCAAATGACACAGAATTCAAATATATACATGTATATAAAGAGAGGAATATTATAGTTTTTGCTAGAGGGTCTATTTGGTTTTTTTTTAACACACCCCAGATGACAGAATATTACATGAAGTGTAAAAAAATCCTACTGGTTTAAAGGGAAGTCATTTTCAAAGTCCAGCATCCTAAATCTTTTTGACCAACTAGTGTGTTTAGTCAAATAGATGAACTGACTTTAGGGAGACGGGATATCATGAACAAAACTCACTTTTTTTGCCATTATTGAAAACTGTGTAGATATGTACATGATTTTCATAACATTTTCCTTGTTGCATATTGCAGTATTTCTATTAGAACTTCATGTTTCTATTATATTGTCAACTTCTAATTTAATGATGTATTTCTATACAGTTATTTATTGAATTCTTTCTCCATTAAATCCCCATTCCAATGTCTTGTCAACATGTAAACAAATGACATAAAGCGTATTAATGTTATCTAACTGTGTTTTTAAAGCTTATTTGATTATGACATAACCCCCTGTGGTATTCAGCTTTCATTGTCACTGATCTAAGAAGGTATCAAAGTGTATAACTGTCTTATGGTGGTCTTTAAACCCTAATCTAAGTATAAATATTAACTCAATCATACATGTATTACAATTATTGGAATTCCTTATTGTGTCTACTAAATAAATAGTTACTGCATTTAAGGTGTAATAAATATTTGAAAGTCAATAAAAAATGACAAATGATGATAACTAGATTTCTTTTGTCAACAAAGGTGTAGGATGGAATATATTGAATCGATCTATACATATATTTATTCATTTCTTTATATACATAGTTTTCGTTGGTTTTTCGTGTTGTATTTTATGTAGTAGATGACTAATAAAAGTCATGACAGTACTTTATTAGTATCAAAAGGAATAGAAATTTTATGTTGTCAGCTTTTGAAGACTAGACGACTGCATATTAAATAAACATTTGATTAAAGATCTATAACATGATTTGAATACATGTATGAATGGATATTTATTTATTTTTTCTAATCTTTTGAAAAAGTTTACAATTTTAAAAGATATCCAAATGACAACATTAAAATAAGATGCCTGATTTGTTCATTATCCAAGTATCCATAAATTTACAGCTAGTGAAACTGACCCCTACCCTTTTTTTTAACAAAAAAATGAAAGAAAAAGTTCTGGTAAACAGGAAAAGATCATGTAAATTATTTCTTTATCAGATTATTCTCTTTAAGAAATACTCCTAAGTGAACAAATTAGATTTAAACAATTGCAAGAGAACCTGGAATTTCATGGTTACTTTAGTACAGATCTGTTTTACAAGTCAACCATAACTTTTAATTGTTAAACAGACCAGACTGGTTTACAACATAATTTGTCAAATCTCATGTCAGAATTATAACATATATTACATCATATTTATCTAAACATCTAACAAATTTTATATATGATCCATACTTATATTAGATATTGAATCATTTCATCTGTAAATTTTATTGATTTTGAACTACATGTACCTTTTGCACTTGTAGTACAGATTCTGATATATAAATGCACATTTAATAAGATAATGTTTTATGATGTTTTGTTGTCCTCTTTCATGGCTTTAGATCTTTAAGTTATCTGCAAACTCAGTGCAAACTGTTTAAAACATATAAAATAATGGTTGAAAAAAGGGGGGGGGAGTTTTTCTTTCAGGTCATCAATGGTCATAATCATTTCATGGAATGTGTCAGCTTTTTGTTTTGACAACATTGTATATTTAGAAAAGGAAAATATTTTGCTTTATCATGACATTTTCTGTAAAAAGTCAATATCATTTCAACAAAAATGTTTGCTGACAGCATTTGTTGACTACAATAGAAGTGTCAAGTAAGAGTAAAACATTATTGGTCTGGTTTAACACAGCAGATAATTGGTCTAACTATGTACCTAATTATCCAATACCTAGGTCCTTAGTCCTTAAATCAAGTATATATATAGAGATAAGTATTACAATTTATTTACTAACATCTTTAGACTACGGTGATTAGTGCAGTAAAGTGTTGACACATACCATACTTGAGGGCAATCTTAACGACATTTCAACCTTAATCAAGCTGAAGTTTACATTTCCTTTTATTGTTCATTTTGGTTTTGAAGTTTTAAATCTATAGCTAGTATTGATAATTTTACCCGGGTCACTGATAATTGTTGTTAAATTGTCTTGTTAAGAATGTTAAATATTTTATGATAAGTAAATACCCCTGTCCAATGCTATACTAGTTGTACTAAGTAATTTCTTGTAAAGTTGGTCAGTAGGAAATAAAATGATTGTCACATCCATTTAACCGTTTAATAGGTGTATTGATGTCGTTGACTCTAAACAATAAGATAGGGATGTTCAGAAAGATGGTCTATCAGAATACAAAGACCAAGTCAATCTAGGGGGTAAAGAGTCGTTCGTAGATAATCTGTTGTTTCTTTATCTGTATTGACCTTTAACCTGTGCTTGAGACTGTCTAAGTATTTTCAGATTAAAGTACACATTCTATTGTATTAAAAAATAAGATAAACTATGATGTACCTCTTGATTTTTATTGACTATTTTTCTGTGGAGGTTCTGTGGTTCTATTTGGCACTCCAGACTAAGCTTATTCACAAATAAAAACTGACTGCAATGACATAAAGTATCTAAGTATGCTAAAATTCTTTTTAAAACAATCTTCAGTGTTTTAAATTGAACTCATTCACCCCTTTCTATCAGAATGGATAGAAATACATACAAAAAACAATGAAAAGAGACTCAGACATCTAATGTATGAGACTCCATTCACAAGATGTATTTAAATTTGAAAGTTGAAAAATAATAATTTTAAAAAGTTTAATATGTAATGTTTCTCTTTATTTCAGAAAAACTACTAAATTCCCATGGAAGAGAACTTAGAAGAGCTTTATTTTCACTCAAACAGATTTTTCAGGTATTACATACATCTAATTACATGCATACCATTAGTTGACATGAAGTCCCAGACTAGGGACTACTGTTTAGCACTTATTATATGACATGAAAGACAATAATTTACCTTAAAGACTTGTAGACCACCTGAGGAGAATGGACGAAAAGCATTCAGAGCAAGGAGACTCTAAGCTTCATATTGATTTGTACAAATGCTGTGGTCATGCCCATACAAACAATAGCCTTTCTTGTGTTTTGGAAACGGGACTCGACTTCTGCATGTTCTAATACTTGAGTAGAACACTTCAGGCAAACCACAGACATGTTGAAACTCTTTTTTTAGTAATAGCTCCTCAAAATAAGATTTTTGAGTTAAACCACATCAAATTGAAAAAGGTATACGATTCAGTATTCATTCATAAGTATGTGTTTGTAACAGTTTTAGAATTTTTTTCTCTACAATGTAATTAAGTCATTCATAAAATGCACTTCCTTTTCAAAATAACTGTGTTAGTCAAAAACCTTTATCAACTTATCCTACACATTTTACACATTTGGATACCTATACAGATTCAGTTGCTGAACTTTATATTTGTTAAAACATGGTACTGATCATACCTTATAATCGCTATGACAATTTGACCAACTTTAGAAATTCTTCGTTATATCTTGTACAGGATGATAAAGATTTGGTACATGAGTTTGTTAACAACGATGGACTGGACTGTCTCATTAAAGTCGGATCTGAGGCGGACCAGAATTATCAGAACTATATACTTCGTGGTAAGTTATATGTGTAATGTTTAGCCCATGGATATCGCAATCAGCAGAGGAATCCAAATCCCAAGAAGTGATTTATGAAAAGTTTATAACAGTAGGTAGGTTAGATCTTGATCCCATTCCCACAGAGCATATTTCTTCTGTGGGATTTGGATCCAGATTTTACTTACCCACCATTACAAACTTTTCATTAATTACTCCTCGGAATTCAGATAAGGATATCCAGTTTGTTAGTCCCAACTGGCAAAGCCTAGAAAATTCAGGGCAACGAGGCAAATCTGTTGACTGTATTTAGGAGTAGATTTTATTTTGCCTCGTTGAGAGTTAATTAAAACTATAAGATCAGTGTCAGCTTTCATTTAATAGTTTCTTAAATCAAGCTTGATAATGTAATCTTTACTAAAGCAAGTATTTGTGAAATTTTTGTTACAGTTAATTTAGTAGATTTCAAAATCTTTCCAATATACATCAGGCAATGCATTTGTAACAGCTGACATGACATTTTCTTTTGATTTACTCAAACAGATTACAATATATGTTTTAGTTTTAAAACATTTTGGTTGGTCAGAAGGTCTGAAACCTTATCACAAGGTAATAGTAAATTAGAAAATTATTTCAACCTCAAGACTGACTTTGTAAAAGAGGCTTATTTATCAATTAAAGATTTTAGTATAAGAAGATCTATATGTAAAATGAAAATTTATAAGTGCTCATGATCTTAGAATTGAGAAAGATAGATATAGTAAAAAATATATAGAGAGAACTCAGCCTCTATGTCATCACTGCTTATCACATGGATCAAATTCTATTGAAGATGAGACCCATTTTACAGTAAATTGTCCATTATATAATGAACAGAGGAAATTATTATTTGATAAAGTTATCACTTTTTGTACTAATTTTAAAGAACTACCTAATGATAAGAAATATTTCTGGCTGTTCACAAATGAGCATTTACCTACTCTCATGTGCCTAGGAAATTACATTATTAAAGGTTTAGAAATAAGATCCAGATGTAAACAAAATATATGAAATAATATAATATTTTATTGTTATAACATTTTAATATAATAGTTATATAAAACACATGTTGTGTTAGGCTCTGATCCTGTCCATAACGTTATAGTATGGTATTTGTTTTCTGTTTTGCTTTTTCCAATCATATTGTGTTGTAAAATGATGCCCTTTATAGGTTCTTGATAAGATTAATAAAATTCTTATCTTATGTAATTTCAATTATTTGTCTGCATTCAAATTATAGATATGTGGAATCCATTTATTTCATTTTGTTAAAAACTAATTAATTTAAACTGCATAATTTTTAAATGCTAATCTATACAAAAGCTACATTTGTGCTGTGTATATATAGGATAACTTTTGTTTTGTGTTTTTTTGTCAATGGTGACTTCTTTCCATTGTTTGTGTATAATGGATAAATATAGTTAGTAGTAATGGAACATTAATTTGTATATTTTATTGGATAGCTTGAAGGTACAATTTTACATCAATTAATGATTTATTAACAACATCCTGGTTAATACAAATATAAGGGACAATTCCTGCATAGAATATGATTATTCAAATATATGGGTGGTAGGGGTCATCTTATTCTTTGACAGTTATAAATTAAATATTATAGTTTTGTACTTTGCCCATTACAACAATTGAATAAATTGTTGCACTTGAAAATGATTTTGTAAAAGTAACAGGCAATGACAGGTGGGGTTCATTAAATTTATTGAAGTTGTTCTCTGCCCATTTTAAATAAACAAAAATGTTGATAAATTAGAAATCACCAATAAATAATCATATTTAGTCCTATAGTATCAGTTTTCATTTCCTGCAAATTGCTGAAGAATGTCAATACCATTTACCTGTTACCTGACTACACAGGTATTGATTAATAATATAAATATTTCATCCTTTAAACAGTTTGAAGTTTTCATAAATGTTTATTTAGCAACTTATATTTCATTTTTTTGCATATAATTTATATACTTTAAAGGGCGAAGAACACATGAAGAAGTTCAATTTTTGATGAGTTATTTATTGGACTGTGTTTGTCAAGTGTTTTGAAGTTTGCTGATTCCAAGAACAAATGTTTTAAATGCATTGTCAATATATTAGATACATTGAAATCTATTAAAAAAAAAAAGTATATATCTGTCAGTAGAGGATCAAGTGCAGGTGTCTTGGGGTTGGAACCCCTCCATTATTTTTCGATGATCAACGAATTTGAATTGGGACATATGGTTGGAACCCCCCTTTTATCCTGGGTTGGGAACCCCCTTTTTTAAAATGGCTTGATCTGTCCCTATATGGAGATAATTTTCAAGGATTTTCAGTATTTCTGAAGCCTTTGTTTGATGAGGGATCATTAAAAAAATAACAAACAATCATCACATATAACTTGTAATCATAACACATTTATAATAAAAATAGTTTTTTCTTGGTAAAAAAAGGTAATAAAAGATAAAAGAAAATATATCATTAAATGACTAGAAAGTAAAAGTATCACATTCACCAAAAATAAAACCAAGAATAAAGACCAAAACTGTAATATTTAATGTCCCATTAATAATCATTGGTAAATCAAGTCCATTAGGAGACATCGACCCCATGAATAATAAAGAGAACAGTAATATTGATTTAACGATGTTTTCGTACTTAGTGTTTATACATATTTAATATCATACTTATATACAGCTATTTATTGTAAAAATATGGATGGATATAAAACTTATAACAATACTTATATGGACAAAACTTTATCGGCAAGTTCAAAACAAATAAATGGTATAACAAGAGAAATTTATGGCGAGTGTTTATTTTTACACCTGACCATCAATGGTATTTGGATATGGTGTTGAAGTGTGCGTTTCATAACACCTGATAAATAGTTTAAGCCAGTTAAGTCAACACTTTCTTGGTGTCATAAATATTTTTTCTAAATCATGAAGTCAAAAATAACAAAGTCAATATTTAAACCTATAAAATGTATAATTAAACTGTTGTTAAAAACTTAAAATGCTGTAACAATACAGTCATACCATCGTATTTTGTCAGGGTCATATTGCTAATCTTATTTTAAGTGTAGGTTAGCTTTTCCCAATTTTGTGGGGGACAGATATTGTCATCAATGAAAATTTACTGACCGAAAAGACTTTTGGGTATTCATTATGTCATTGCTTATTAAACAAATCATCTGAAAAAATAAGTATTATATGCCAAGTTTACTATATATATAACAGGTAATAAAAGAAAATAGAAGTATCACATCATCATCATATTTTTAAATGGAAAACTTAAGAAGAAGTATTAAACTATGTAAATCCCATCTTGTTCAGGGACCATAACTCATAAAATCAGTTTTCCTCTACACATTGTACACAGGATCTGCATTAATGTATCCTACAGTTTCACAATATTAAAAGCTTGCATTTGATTCTGAAATTAAACAGTATCATTATCAAAAAGTTCAACTTTTTCAATTGTTCAAAATTATACTTGAATAAAAGAAACAAAGCCAGGATATAATTTTATTAAATTTTCTCTTTCACAAAGAAGTTGTCTGATGGTCTTTTTAAAGCTTTTGTTTACGGTTTTAGGTACAAAAATAGATATATCTAAATATTGTGTCTAAAGTTTGGTGACTTGAAAAGACAGATGAGACTGGTCTGTTTGAGACTGAAAGTTTGCCATACTTTTATTGACTATAAGATGGTTGAGTCAGTATTTAAAAAATGTTAATTGTCCTCCTAAGGATTTGTTTGTTTTAAGATTAGTAACATAATTCATTTCCTCATCCACTCCAAGTTTGTAGTGGGGCTTTAAACAATTATTGTTGACATACCATTGACCTCAATAGAAACTATGTCTTCTTTAACATATATAGGACTTAATATAAGACAGACCTGTCATCTCTACTTAATAGCCTAAATTCATCCTATAAACAATTATAAAATTGATAATGGAAATGGGGAATATGTCAAAGCGACAACAAACCTACCAAAGAGCAGACAACAGTCGAAGGCTAACAATGGGTCTTCAACGCAGGGAAAATATTCAACACCTGGAGGTGGTCCTCAGCTGTCCCCTAGATAAAATTATGTACTTGTTCAGTGAAAATTGACGTCCCACTAAACTCTATATACTTTATTTTCTACTAATTTATGCTTGTAGTATTGTAACTATTCACATTGGATAATAAGAACAGTCTCCTTAAACCAATATTTTTAAAATTTGATAGTTCTTTTTAAGTAAATGTTTGATAAACTTTATTTCGTTTGATGAGAATAAATAAAACTTATTGGTTGCTGTACAGTTAAAACCCTTGTCCTTTACATTTTGTCGTACTAGACTTTCTCTGTGGTTACTCTTAAGTCCTTAACGTAGAGCAAGTTATGTTTATAGTCCTTAACATAAGTTATAGTCTAAGAATCAGTACACTGAATAACACTGTTTTATAAAATAAATAAAAATAAAGAATATAAACCAAAATTGCTGACTCATTCTAACCACAAATAGCTCTGGGTAAAGAATAAATGCATAATATAAAACAAATATTCTTGTGGTTTAGTGATGATCGTCTTGTCTGTAGGTGAGATCTTGAAGTCACCTAGTCAGAACGTTAAGTGTAAGATGTAATGGTAGGCTGGTCACCACATTATGGCCTTTTATTACACTTCAATTAAATATAATGTACCTTAATAGAGTATTAAGTGGGAGGTTAAATAGGACTTATTACGGTATTAATAGGAGGAGGGGGTGGGGATGAGAACATTGTCATTGTTGTAATCTTGACTGTTTTACTGGTATTGGTAACTGTCTGCCAACATCTTTATACATATGAAAAGATTACTAATTTCTTGGTGAAATGCTTAAATGAGCATACATGTTACAATTAAGTTATGGGTATATATATAAAGATTAGGGCTCAATGACAAAGTGCAATAACAGGGTTGAGTTCAATACTGTAGCAGCTACGTAGCTGCTATCAATATCTATGTAACAACTAGTCTTAATACAGCTACACGTTCAATAGTCAAAATCTACGTAGCACTACTTAGCCGCTACGACATTGAACACTTCCCCAGATATAAACATCTGCAGTTCTGTCCCCTCAAAAACAGTTTAAGTACTATTTCAGATAGGAAGTTGTCAAAATAATACATTATAAAGGGATCCAACACTATTTCATAGGATAAAAACAACAGCACAAATTTATATATATAAAATCTATTTAAGGTGTTAGCATTTCGTCTATTTGATAAATAACATTTGAATGCAAATGTGTTAAACAGTGGCCCTTTGTTGTCATTTATTTAATTTTCTGTCTTGTGCAATGATGTACATGATGTAATAAATGGCGATATATGCATTACATAATGTATTGTACTGCACATTTTAAAAAAAAAATAGAAGGTTAAGATATTAAATCTGAAGTTGTTGAAGTGTATTTATCAGAAAGACAACAAGTTAGAGTTGGTCAATTGTGATCTTAAAGTGGTACAATGTAGTTACTAAGTTTTGTTACTTCTCATGGCTTTATTTTTTTACCAATATCTTCTTGGTAAACTGTTAGTTAAGTAGGCTTCAAAAGTTTAAATTTGAATTACTTTGCACTGAAGTAATTTCATCCTCTTAGCGTGGGACATATTATGTAATAGATTTATTTAATTTTTAAATGTGTTGATGTTTCAGTGATAATAGCATAATTATATATATATGTAGGTGCGCGGCTGCTTTCTTAGTTGTTGGGTTACTGTCTCATTGACATATTCTCCACCACCTTATAATCCTATGTAATGGTAAAAATAAATAGGTTAGTTCGTTTCTTACAAATCTCCTGACCTGAATAATATTACAATACAAAATAAGAAGAATTAACCTAAATCTTTCAAAATAATTCTAAAAAGAAAAACAATAATATTGTGAAAATAGGAATGTACACCTGGTTTATTGTGGTATAATATCAACTCAGAGATTAGTCAATCTTCATGTAATTATAATTCAATTATAGATATCTTTACTTGGAATAAAAACTTATTACAGATTTAATTTTCTTACTGGTAATCGTGACTAACAAAATTTTAAAGCCTTTTAAATATTGTCAAAAACTTATGCATTTAAGCTTTCATTACTGCATTCAGACTTGAGTAATCAAAGGGGTGTTTAAAAAGTAAATAATACTTCTTTGTTTGCTTCATTTTCAGTTTTGTGAAGATACTAAATTTTAAAGTAAATTTTAAATACATGCAATCATTGACCCCTCACTGTCCTTGGGAGAAGAAATATATCTAATTGTAGGAAAAAGTATTGTCAAACTCTAGACATATGTTTACATTTCTCAACAATAAACCGATAAGTACAAACTGTACTCTATATAAATGAATAAACATGCTATAAAAAGCCCACAAATTAAGATATTTTTTTCTCAACAATGAAAAGATGAACTGTACCAAATAAGTACCACACATTAAAATATATTTTCTCAACAATGAAATGATAAGTACAGCCTGTATCCATTAAACACCACAAATTAAAACATATTTTCTCATGTTGGGAATTAGAAGGAAGAAATCTTCATACACATATTTTAAACCCTGATTTTGTACTTTCCACCAATTGAACCTAGGATAGTCTTGGAATAAACTTCTATTGAAGTAAATGTTTTTGTTGAAACATACTCAATTGGCATATATACTGTTTGTGCATTCACTTAATTATATGTGCAAGAAGTTCTAATCTCCTAAACATTTTATTATTTAAGCAATTCTGCAATATTCACTTCAAATATGTACCCATACCCATACTTATATTATTTTTATTTTTCAGCCTTGGGTCAAGTGATGCTGTATGTTGATGGTATGAATGGAGTTATAAACCACAATGAGACCATCCAGTGGCTTTATTCACTATTATCATCAAAGGTAGGTATCCAAAACCAATAAAGGACCATGCAATAGTTATGTACTGGATTATTAGTAGGTTTTATTATCATAATGCAATCATTCAATTGTTGCTCTTGCTTATCCTCAAAGGGAAGTATCCTTATCAAGACAAGACCACCATGGACATCAATTGTTATGGTTTCAGTAGAAGACAACTATTTAAGGACTGTAGACTCTTGAATTTCACAGAGATCTGGTCTTGTACCCTCGTAATGATCCTCTGAAAGAGACTACAAATGAATAAACGTATAAGGTCTTTTATAAAAGAACACTAACTGACTTAAAAGGATAAGAAAAACTGTTTTCAATGGAATCTCGTGTTTTCTCATTCAGGTCTCCATATCTTTTTGATGACTTCCTTCTAGAAAATGTTAAGTGAAAAAAAATCTGTTGGTCTTATATTTCTTATAGAGCTATAAGGCACAAATTCTATTGCACAAATTGGATTTTATCAAAATTTTTATCCAATACATTTGTTTATATTATTTTTCAGTCCAGTAAAACATGGAGGTTGTTGTGTACTTTCAGTTATCTTTTATTTATGTTTACTACGTGTAACTACAAAGAAATAAGTGGGAGTGACATTCACTTGAAAAAACAATTTTACTTCAGGGGATTTAGAAAAAATGTTATTTACACAGGGTCGACATGTTATCCTAATTGATATTACATTGTAATCTCCACTTGTAACGTTAAAAGTATTTGTGACGCAACACTTCAGGTAAAAGTGATCACCAACTCAGAAAATTGACGACAGTTTGATAATCACAACATTCAATAGGATTATCAAATAGAAAATTCAATGAATTTGAAATTGAAAAATGTTTTTCAAATAGCAAAAATTATTTTATAATCATGGTGACAGATTTGTGACCCATATTTTTGTGAGAAAAAGATTAAAATTTGATTGAATGATTTTGTTCAGTAAAGTTATATTACAGAATTTATTGATAAATTTCCCACCAAAGACACTTTGATTTTTGTAATAAATTCTAACAGTTTTATAATGGTGTATCCTGTAAATCAATTAATTGTGTTATGACATGGGTACAACACCCTTTATGAATAACCACACACTATCCCACACTAATCAACATTCTGAGAGAAAAAAAATTGATTTAAAGGTAGTGAAAATATTTATCAAATCTTAAGACAGTTTTAAGGTATCTAAGTTTAAAATAAATGAGGTTTCCTGAAAAGCCAGTGCACGATTATTGTTAAATCTTTATTATAAGATTAGGGTAAAGAAATTGTGGTTTATTAATTAGTGACAAATCTAACAGGTTGATAACCCCCCAAACATATGTTAGATGACAAATTAATGTGGTTACACATCAATATTATGTGTTCTGTGACAACTTGTATTATGTTTGACAACCACAAATAACTGCTATCCTTAGTCAAGGTCACATAAATATTTCTTTTACATTGTGTTAATCTTTGTGCAGCATTGTTAAAACATTAAAGTAAAATTTTTAGTACTATGAAATATCAGAACATTTCTTGTCTAATCAATTTTCTCCCGATTAGTTTTCTGTTATCTAAGGTTATATTTTTGAATGGTACAATGTATAAGTATGCACCTTTGCTCACTAGTAGGATACCATCTTCAGATAATATGAATCAGTATGATAGACCATTCATAATTTAAATCACCATTCAGATTTTTCCAGGTCAAAGCCTCTTTCCCCTTATAATACAATAAAAATAATTTCACAAAACTTTTGTCTTAAAAAACCCTTTACGTCTGCTATTAGACTGAACAGAAGGACTAACATTACTTCCAACTTGAGATGAGCCCTTGAACAAACGAGAAAGTTATGTTCCTGTGACTGATAGTGACCCTGTTGTGGCTTTTGTTTGTTAAATAAAATTCCCTTTGTGTTAGATACAGGAAGAACTTAAATTCACCCTTTAGCTAAAAAAGCTGAAGTTAATCATATTTCTATAAATGAGCATAAATATAATGACAGGAAACCAGTTGTTAGCATGCAGTTATCTGAACATGTTGTGACCCTTATACATACAATTGATAATTCTTGTGGGAAAGTAAGTGCGTACCCTCCCAGAGCACGAAGATACCACTTCTGCATCAAATGAGCTTTATATACTGACCAAACTTTAATCATAAATTATATTCATATGTTTATTTAAAAATTTGTAAACGTAAATTGTAGTTCTTTCAAAGTACGGCCTTCAACACAGAGCCTTTTTCAGCATGTCAAATCTATATATACTTAAAATGCTACTGGCAGCTATTCTGTTTGATTAAATTATAAGTGAAGATACATGTATTTGTATCAATATAAAAAAAAAATAGATTTCCATGTGAACCCTATTCAGGACAAACGTCTGTAAACATCTTACAGCTATTTATATCATTTGGTTAGGATTAATGTAGATTTGATGGTCAGAACAGGTGTTAAAAAAATTGTATACTTTCATGGTCAGGGCACATTCTCTTCACTTATATAAGGGGCTTTCTTAAAAAAAGCTTGGTTTCAGACCATAATATAAAACAAGACTCAAAAATGATTATCCAGTGCAGATGTCCTACTGCTGGCCAGTCCACACTGAGGTTTTGAGTTTGAACACCACTCGTGTGGGTGCACTTGACTCCAATCTTAATTTACTAGGGTTGTCAGTTTCCCTATCAAAGGTCGTGGTTTTCCCTGGGTAATCCAGCTTCCTCCACCAATATAAAATTGCTGGCACAAAATAGCCAAAAAGTGGCACTCAAAAATGGCATTAGAGTACCAAGAATCAATCAATCCTACTGATTGACATGTTAGTGCCTGGAAGCCTTTGCTTGTGCCTATGTATTCCAGATGAATTTTAAAACATATGGTTTGCTTATTGTAGTTATTTCAGTGTTATATTTATTTGGATCTGAAGGTATCTTTAAAGTTTAAGTTATTACTAGAACCTGTATTTGTTGAGTACAATGATGAATTAATATGGTATTTTATTTCTATTTCAGTTTCGTTTGGTGGTGAAGACTTCTCTGAAGTTATTACTGGTATTTGTTGAGTACACAGAGACTAACACCATGTTACTTCTACAAGCCATTAACTCTGTAGATAAACGTAGAGGTAATTAATGATATACAAGACATGTTAGTCAATTAACAGGGGAAATCACTTTCACAATAAGGAAATGCATGATGTAGATAGTACTTCTTCTAAAAAGGGGGTATTGGTATATTTATATAACATGGGGAAACCAGAGTTGACTACTAGTCAATGCAAGAATTTCAAAGTACAATTTAACGTTACTTCAATGATGAAAATAAAAAAGGTGATATAAGTTTGTGACACAGCACCCCCAATGACCAAAAAAAAAATCGTACAAGCATCTGAATGATTCTTTCAACATAAAAGGGTTTCATTATTTAAGAAATAAAAAGAACATGAAAAGTAGACCTTACATTTTGAAATACTCTACACCTGAAAATATACACAGTTGTATCTATTGAAGTAGAAATGCAACATTTCAAATGAGTTGACACAGTTGAAATAAGGAGGTAATTAAACATTTTTTAATAATATTGACCTCTTTATGTAAAACTTTGACATCAAAGAATAATTTTAAACATTGACTGGTCGTATTACCATTCCACCATTACAATGCAATACTTAAAATAAACAGTAGACAATTTAGTGAAAGGAAACAATTTTGCTGACAGATTTATTCTGGCTAGCACATTGACACTAACTTTGTCCAGGATGTTTAAATTTAAAAGCTTGATAATTATAGGTACGACCATTGTACATTGTATTCTCTCAGGTTTAAAAGAAGATAATTATACTTCTAAAATGTCATGTAATTTAACAACAGACGGGACTAATAAAAAAAATTATAATATTATTGTTAAACTTCAAGTACAATTATTTTTTAAAATCCAAATGTTTTCATGATTGTATCTTTGTGAAAACTAATAGTTAGTTTTGTCATTATGTTTACTGGAGGCAAAAATAACAAACAAAACTGAGATCTTAAAGTAGCCGTGGTTAAAGGTGTACATTTTGTGACAGGAGTTTAACCTAGTATATGAAATGGTCAATAAAAAATACAGATAAAAGCAATGACTACAGGCAAGTCACGCTTGGTTGACGTCATTGACTGTTATATCATTCAAATATGTGATGGGAAATAAAGTAACCAATAAAAATAATCTTTGGCCTGTTCCCTCTTATGATAAAGTTTGGACAGGGACACAGTTCATAGGAATTTCTCTCTATGTCTGTCATAACTTAAAAAGCAAAAAGCAAAAACATTGTTACTGCTAGCATCTTATATTTACATTTGCACTTACAATATTAATACGATGATAAAAGAAGATGTTGAAGAACACATCAATAAGACAGTAGCCCCAAAACACAAGGAATTTAAAACACACAATATTGCAGGGTATAAAGTACTATATTCAACAGTTAACCAGCCTTCTATACTCTTTTTCACTTTCTTAAGGTTTGAAGATTATAGGGCATAAAATACCATATACCACAATCTTTGAATAGTTTTAACTCACAAATTGACACTACTTAATAGTTTCTAAATTTCTGAGTCTCTGACCACCTGTGTTTTACTTCGACAATGCTGTATACTATCAGTGGTGAATTGATATGAATTTAATATCGTATAAAAAATAGAAATATTTGGATGAAAAGTACATTTTTGTTTTCTTGGCCTAATTTTAAGTCGGTTGACATTTTGTTGATTGATAACTGAAGATGGGGGATATAATGATAGAATGTAACATATATAATAGCCAAGCACCTTGTTAAAGTTTATCATTTTTACAATCATTTAAATAATCACCTTAGTAGACCTATTTGATTATATCAAATCTCCAATCTAAATGATCCCAAAGATAATAGTCAAACTAGGTCTGTTTATTTGTAGGTAATAAGGTGGTTGTAATTTGCTTGTTTGTGTTCAGTTTTCATAGTATCTGATTAAAATAAAGATTAACTGAACACCGAAAACCTGCAAGAAAATGAGGACAAATATAGGTTTAACTTTCCTAATAACATGTATAAAAGAAATAAACAGAATGAATATTAACCCTATATGAAAAATAAAATCACAAAAATACTGAACTTTGAGGAAAATTCAAAATGGAAAGTCCATAATCAGATGGCAAAATCAAAAGCTCATACACATCAAACAAATGGACAACATTGGCACTCATACCACATCTTCCTATATTTAACAACTGTCATATTCCTGACTATAATACAGGAAAATATTTCAGGGATCCGAGAAATGATTGGCACAGTCAATGCATGTGAACAACTTGTAGCTAAAAGACTGCCTTAAGACTCATTGTCTCAGAAACCTCACCCGTTATACATGTTATATGCAACACCCCCGCGCCATTGGTTTACCTTTCATATAATTGATCCACACACACAAAACACCACCCCTTATGAAAGACTAGAAATAAATCCCTATAGTTTAACTCTCAAAATGTTTGGTTTCTGATTTTAAACATGTTTGTAATATTTTCCAGGTTTGAGTCCTTGGACCAACATTATGAGTATTTTAGATGAGAAAGATGGAGGTGACACTGAACTCCTTATATACTCCATGACATTAGTAAACAAGGTGAGGAGACAGTGTATACGTAGAAATAATGGTTCTTTTTACAAACTTGAATGTAAAATACAGAATCCATCATCAAGTAGACACCTTGATGGCCAATAGTTATAAGTATTACATATATTCTATCACTAGCCTGTCAATTCTGAGGTTATGAGTTGGAACCCTGCACTGTCAGGTGCTGTTGTTTCCAATCTTAATCGACTAGAATTGCCAGTTTACCTGCCAAATGTCACGGTTCTCTCTTGGCATTCCGGCTTCCTCCAACAATTATAAGCTGGCTGCAACTTTGAAACTCAAAGTGCTGAAAGTGGTGTTTTATCACCACTTTCAATCTAATATGTAGCACCTTGCTTTGCTCTAAATTAATTGAAAGAACAAGAAATAAAAAGTTTGCAAAATGCATCATACATTTTTTGGCACAACTCTCCACCAGATGCAAAAAATTACCAACCATTGGTCACTGTATTGCAAAACTCATACCACATATTCATATTGCATAATTATTTTACCATAAATCTCTTACCAAATACCCTTTTGTTACACTTGATTTTGTTCACTTTATAATTTGATACACATAACTTTGAGATTCTAACAGAATATTTCACAGATAATACCTGTTCGAAGAAAAAAGGTACAAAATCTAAATATATTGTCTTGCATTTCTCATGAAATTTAAATCAATTATTGAATAGTTATTCCTATTTTTCAATTTAAGGTCTTGAGTGCAATCCCAGATCAAGACACATTTTATGATGTAACTGATGCTCTAGAAGAGTTAGAAATGGAGCGTGTTACACAACGACATATTATGAGAAACGGAGCAGACTTAGATCTGATTGGTCAGTTCCAGTTATACGAGTCGGCACTTAAACATGAAGATCAAGTGGAAGAAGAGGAAGAAGTACAGGGAGAACATCTCAGGTGAAAAAAAAAACATAAATAGTTATTTCAATCAAACTGATTTACATATTTTTTATTGTCATTAAAAGAATAGTTTTAATTGTTGAATGAAATTAAAAACCATCATGGGTTTTTGATTAGCCAAATAAAGAATTTGTGATTATATTTCTACATTGAAATCATATATTGAAAAGTACACATTTTCACATCAATAAGTAAAACACAGTCTTCCAGGTATGTCACTCATAGAACTGCCTCTGTGGACTCATGTTTGCATGATCCTCTCCTTGGCAGGAGGTTAGGTCAAACCAGATACTTTAAAAATAAAATTGCTTTTTACTGCTTTTCCAACCAATCATATACCATTTAAGAGTAAAAGCTATGACTGTGAGTCATGGTATGGTTATACTTTGTGAGCTAGCAAGATAAAATCTGACTCAGAGTGCCAAACTTGTTCAAAGCAAGGTTTTTATATGTTATAGAACGGTAGTTATCTCCCTTTTATCTGTTTTGTTTTGATTCAATAACCCGTGCAAGGTAATAGCTGTTTATTTTAAAGAACTATATTATAACAAAGTATACATTTATTTTAGACGTACTCCAAGGACTAAGAGTGATGCAGATGGTGTTAGAAAGAGCAGACGTTATTCTACAGGAATTCAACAGAAGAAATTACAGGGAAAGAATAGAAGTGTTCCTTCATTGTTGACATTACAAGATGAGAAGAAACCAGCAGCAGAACGCTACGCTGAACTCAGAAATCAATCTATACAGTAAGCTATTCATTTATTATTAGGTCATTATCAACTACACTGCAATTTTCTGAGGTCGTAACTTCATCTTCAGCTGAACTTTCACAAAACAAAGCAACCTGAACTTGGGATCCTGTAAATATTAATGTAACTAACAAATAACCAATAATTCAGTAAAACAATAGGCATGAAAATTTAACAAATCAGGCAACAAGAATTTAAGTGAACTTTAACTAGATCAATTACTGATTAATTGGTTAAACTCTGGAATGTAGTCCGTTTTAAGTAAGGACTCATATTGTGTGGTATTTTTCCTGTTCCATGGGATGTTGCTTAAAGGTTCTTTTGAAAACCTAACAAAGGCAGTATGAATTGATGAGTTATCTGACAAGGGAGATAATTTATAACAGTTAGACAAGGGAGATAATTTATAACAGTTTGGCAAGGGAGATAACCAGGTTCAGTAAGTATGTATGAAATTGAAGATTGTTTTAAAGTATAGTATATACATATATTTTTTTTAATTGTCTTATTAGGTGTTTTAAAGTATAGTATATACATATATTTTTGAATTGTCTTATTAGGAATGCCTCATTACCACCAGAAAACATCCAGGATCAAATGCCTGACCCAAACAGAAAAAGACGGACAAGGTTAGATGAAATGATACAAGATGTAGAGCCGCCAGACAAATTGGCAGAAATGCCGAAAAATATACAAGTTAATGGTACAGCAGAACTTAGTCCTAAATCACAAAACAGTAAGTTCAGGCATTCATTAATATTTAGATCATTAGAAGAATTGAATTTATACACTTGTTGGCTTTGAACTTATTGACATCGTTCATTCAAGAACAAAATGGAATAAAACACGAAAATATTCATTGTTTCTCATGAAAAATTAGGAATGTGCTGTTCTTGGATGAACCATAATTTGCAAACTTAAGGCATAGGTATATGTTTCTGTGGCTGTTGAAATGATTGCATTGCTTTTGATTAGAGTAAACAAATGGCTTATTTTTAACTGCTTTATTGATAAATGGTTCTTCAAATTTAAGCAAATTAACAAAAAATTTGTCAATCTCAGCATTGTGGCTGTATAAATATAATAACCTATTGCTTTTATTTTGAGTTTGCAAAAGTAAGATTTGAAAGAGAATGTTTCTATTTATGAGTGTTATGAACTGTTTTCTTTTGAGTTTATTTATGATTTGTTGTGCACCAGTTTCAGTAGTTTTAAAGGTTACACAATGGGTTAATCTTACTTTACAATTATCTTAATAATAACAGAAATTACTTCATTTCTTCAAACCTGAAAAATCTTTTGAATGAATACTGGTGCTAACATCTTTTGAAAGTAATAGCTTATGTATAGTGGTCACTTCACTAAGGAGCACTTATAAGATGGGAAATGGGATAATTTCAGTGACCATTATAAATAACTATTACATTTTAAGCATGTATATTGTTAATGAAAATTATTATTTTGTTGATTTCAATCTGTTTTATTTTCAATTATGAGTTCTGTAAAACAACTTATTTACATGGATATCTTTTTTGCATTCAGCCCTTTTTAGCTAACTTTTCAAAGATTTATTTTAACGAGTTTCTAACTTTCTAATTTATCCATATAGTTTACCCTTATTTATATACATGTTATTTTCTACTTAAAAAAGTGAGAAAAAACCCAAATTGCCCTTAAAATCAAGTTGGTTTACAGTACTTAATGAGAAAATATTGATTAAACACTATCATTGGTCAAACATTGATACATAAAGTGTACAGAATTAAGTAAGAATACTAGATATCAGGATTTAGACTTGTACAAGAATCATGTGATATGTTTAGGTTCTGATGGAGAAAAGACAGATTTAGATTTGATTGATGAGACCATGAAAGAGGACGATGATCTTCTTTCACTGGCAGAAAGTAAGGCTGATGATTTAGTTTCGCTAATAGACAATAGAGAAAATGATTTAGTTTCTATAGCAGAAAGTAGAGACGATTTATTATCAATAGCAGAGAGTAGAGACGATTTATTATCAATAGCAGAAAGTAGAGACGATATATTTTCGGTCAACGAAAATAAGGAAGATGATGTGTTTTCGGTTGAAGAGAGTGCTAAGGATGAGGATGACAAATCGTCTCCTTTTGATTCCAGTGGTAAGGAGTTGTCTCCTCCTAAGTAGACACTTCCAGATCACATGACTTTTCCCTACACTTTTTGAATCACAGTTTTGTGACTGATCCTTTTTACATTTTAGATCATGTTTTACCAGATTTTCAAATCTGTTAACATTTTGTGGCTTTTTTGCTATGATTTTATTTTGTGTATCATGTATGAATTAGATAAGCATTCTCTTATTATACTAAAATGATTTTTTTTTACAAATGAATTTCATAAATTGTCTTTAAAATAATATAAAATGTTACCTGCATCTAATTCATACATGTTACACAGATTTTATTTGCCAGATAGTTTTGCATTATCGGTTTTCTCTACATTTATCTTGACATTATTATTTATTATATGTGAATTCATGATTTACAATGACAGCAATGCAACTTATGATAAGAATAACAACAGATATGAAATTTCATGAAAACATAAAAACAGAAATGAATGGAGAATTTCTATCCACTTTTTGTGATTTTGATATTCATTTTCCATAGGGTTCAGATATAACAAAAAATCTTGCTTTTTGCATACATTCTATACATTCAGACCTGTTTCACAAATTTTTAATAAACTTGCTAGAATTATGAAAGCTACATATATCATTTCTTTTATCAAAATCAGAAATATTGCCCAATTGCAAATACTTTAGCTAAAGAAATTAATCACAATAACCGTGTAAAACAGAAAAAATTGCTATTTGAATTATAAGTTGCAGTGTTGTTAGTTATCCTTGGATGAGTTTGGCTTTTATTGTCACTTTGATTGTGTGAATCACTAACACAGCATGGTCTGATCCTACAGATATGACTAGAACACGCAGAGATCGCAGGGAGAGACAGCGCTCATTTCTTAAAGATCAGGAGCATGAAAATATTCGTCAACGAGTTGTCAATAGAAATGGAGATAGGTCATCTGTTGCCAGCAATTCATCAACTGACACATGTAGTAGTGATAATAATATGCCTCCTGCGGTGGATATACCGCGGGAGACTGCAACCACTAACTATTCGCAACCTCTAGGTGAAAATGAAAGACTGGGTGGTAAGGTTCTGACTAACTTTTCCACTGTTACTAATACTGCACATTTTAAAGTTGAATGATTTATATAAAGGTATTTTTGGAAGAAAAATTCCAAATAGGAATGTTAAACAGTAAATAAATTCTACCCAATTTTTTACATACGTTAAAATATGACAGTGGAAGAAAAACATTACCTCAGTCGTGACAGTACATGTACCAAGAATATATAGAGAATACATGAAAAAAAATATCATTGAGTGCAATAGCAGAGTGAGCATAGCAACATATGATTAGTGTACACACAATTGTAATAGTAAACTAGTTACTAGAACCGTTAATACCTTAGTGTGGCTAAAAAGTTTTCTAGCTTAATGCATAGTTGAAAGTATAGTATTTTACAGTTTATATAGTTCTCCTGATTTTGTCCAGGACCATAAGTTAAGAACTTTTACACTTATTAAAGTTGTATGATGATATTTATAAAACTTATTAGTTACTCTATATTATACCTAGGGGTTTTGGTTAAATGATTGTCTTCATGGAAACTGCTATTGAATGAAGGATATTTTTTTTTAATATATTGACAGATTGATATGAGGAATGTATTAAGTTGTTATGAAATCTTTGTATGAAAGCATTTTTTTGAATGGTAAAAGTTGTTAACTATAATCAGCTTCATTTTGTTTCATATAATTTGATTGGTTCTTAACTTGTTATTTTCAGATGATGGAAGACAGAAGTCTCATGGGTACTCAATAAATAAACAAAATGACATTGAAATGCGTAATAATAAATATAACGAATCTCAGAACGCTTTGGAACAAAATAATAATGAACTTAGTCCTAATAGTAGTAATAGTCGATGGTTGCAGTACATGCAAAAAACTAAAGAGGAAGAAGACAAAGCGAAGGAACGAGAATTAACAGAAAAATTACAATCACAACAACATCCTGATGTGGACGTCCTTAAAAATCGGGGGGAGAGTGTGTCAAATCTTAAAGATGCTTTATCACAAAATAATGGTGGAATTCCTATGATGAAACCTCAAGAAAATTATGATGACAATAGAATTCAGTCAAATATCGATAGATTTCAACAAAAACCTGAAATTCAAAATGGTAGAGAAAAGCAAGCACCGAAAGGTGATCTAAGTGGACTTATATCTAAAGCTAAGGAGGGACTTGTTGTAAAACCTAATGAACCTCCAAAACCTAAACCAACAACCCCTGAAATTGTTCTAACAGAAAGTGATTTACAATGGGACAAACTTAAGAAAAGATTACATCGGCCATTAAAAATAAAAGACTTAGATTTTACAGATTTATGTGATGATGAGGATATAGACGTTTTTGCTCCAGTGCCGTTTGCTGGAGGGCCTCCTGGAATTGGTGGTATACCCCCTCCCCCACCACCCTTTGGTATAGGTGGTCCCCCTCCACCTCCTCCTCCTCCTGGAATGGGAATCCCTCCACCCCCAGGACTACCAGGAGGAATTCCCCCACCACCTCCAATGTTTGGTGGAGGACCACAAAATAATGTAGATTTAAATTTGCCACCTGCACCTGGGTCAACATTAAAAAAGAAAAAGAAGACATTAAAACTTCATTGGAGAGAGGTTAAAACAGAACAGCCCCACCCTATAACTAAGGGAGACACTGTATGGAAGGACCTTATTGATGTTAAAGTAGACCCTGATAAACTGGAACACTTGTTTGAGACTCGAATGAGTGAAATCAAACAAAAGGTCAGTGTTGTTTTAGTTCATCTGTAAAATAATACAGTTTACTCAGTAATTCATAGCTACTTTTGTTGATTACAATAAAAATCTGAAGAAATCATTTTTTTTTACACCTGCTTTAAAAAATAATTCCATACTTGTTCAGCATTCATATGGTTACATTGTTACTTAAAAAAAGAGGCATTTCTGAAGAAAAGTCAAACTTTCCTTGAACAAAACACTAGGACTTACAAGAATTGAATTCTTTGATGGAGGAAAAGACAGAGCAGTTTATGAAGGCAATCTAAAATAGTAAAATGCATTATTTGAATTAACAAAGATAATAAGGAATATAAAATGGTTTCTTTATGCTTTAAACTTAATAATACCATCATATAAAAAAAAATCAGTTCTTTTGTTGTTGTTTGAAATGTTGTTAAAAAAGTATGTCATTTAAAAATTTTTTTTTTAGTAGAAAGTTGTAGAATTAAGAATGCATGATCGTCAACTAATTCTCAAACTTTCTTTCAGGAAATCATTGTACTTCATTATAATCATGATAATAATTTCACCATTTTTCTATTTCATACTGTGTGTTGCTGTCTCTATTTGGTCATGGTGCCTAATTTGCATAAATTCTGGCTATTGCATGTATATAATTTAACAACAACAGGATGTGGTAAGGATGATGGGATTGCTTTCTATTTATACCAGTTTGACCTTTGCCCTTTTATTTTTACCCATGCCATTCCTGTAGAAAAACACACTACCAAGTAATGTATTGAAAAAAAAAATATGTCCGATAAAGTTATAAGTTGTAATGTTCTATCCCTGAAACTGTTTTCCTTCACATAATTCATAATTGGACAGCCAACACCAGATTATAATTCTTGTTTGAGAACCAGTTATTTTATCCTATGAAAAGAAAAGAGTTTGATTGCATGATAATTATTAGTCTAAAAAATGTGGAAAATTTTGTTAGACACCCAAAGTTAAAAAGATATAACATAGATCTAGTAATATTTAGTAAAGCAATAATCTTGTAAGACTGGAGCAAGCTGTATGCTGTTACAAGAGAATAGGGGCAAAGTTATGTCTTAAAAAAACTTTCACTGTAAAAAGGGCTTTAATTTTTTGCTCTCTTAATAGTTAAATTTGAAAAGATGATTTTTGAGATGTACTGATATCTAAAGAAATACTAAATGGAGCAGTTGAAAAGGTGACAAGATGAATATTGTATTGACTAAAGCTCTCATTTAAATGATCTACCACAAAACCTAAAAGCACAATTAATAATCTCCTATGTTCATCACTTGTTGAAGATTTTACAACTAAATTCAAAATAAAAAGAAAAGTTTATTAACAGTTGATATTTCTAACTCACCAAGTGTATTCCTCTTTTCAAACTACTGGTAATTTTGCCAAAGTGATGCTTTTCTGACCAACATGTGATCTTATAACTAGAATAGTTGAGTGTGTACCCTACAAGCATGTTAGATAGTTCACCTTTGCATGATGTGTTCCACTAATTCTACTTCCTGAGCCCCTTACTTACTCAAGAAATGATTTTCTGCTTGTTTGCTTACAATCATTAGACATTAAGAACATGATAACCTTGGAGTTAAAAACAAATGACAAAGAACTCTTTGGATAGATATTCAATTTACATATAAAATCATATTCCATGACACACAGAAAGCACATGTTCATGTAAACAGTTCAACTACAAGGAAAGTTTCCAGTCAAAAACAAAAAAGGCCATACACATTTTTAATGGACATCATCTTCAGTCTTCAACAATATTAAAACTGGACATCATTTTTAGTCTTCAACAATATTAAACTAGGATACCATCTTCAGTCCTCAACATTATTTTAAAAACAAGTACATCATCTTCAGTTTTCAACAATACCAAACTTAGTGTTCTCAAACTTTACATAGTACTCAAGTAGTGCACATTTTTTTTATGGCCATGCACTGTATCCTTATATATATTTGGCACCAAGGTTCTATTTTTGTTTTTAAGTTTGTTTCATTGTCAATTTACCTATTGTTTCCAGAAAGCTGAAGCAGCTGGTAAGAAAGAAATCAATGTTCTTGACCCCAAAAGGTCAAATGCCATCAACATTGGTTTAACAGTTCTACCTCCACCCAGGACCATCAAAGCAGGAATCTTAAAGATGGATAACTCCATTATGAACAAGGAGGGTATTGAGGCAAGTATTTAATTTGTTGCTCTGCCATGAAATTGTTTCAGGCATATGTTTTTGCTTGTTCTCTTATCCATTTAGATTTACTCTGGGAGCTTGAACATTTCTTTGTTTGTACTTTCCTGATAGCTGGACAGTATTCAGTTTTATTTCATTACAATAAGGTAAAGCTTTTCCTTCTTGCAAAGAAAATGTATAATTAAAATAAATGTATATCTATTAAAATTTTTAGCGAATATACATTGATCATTCTCATTATCTCCTATTCAAAAATAGATAAGCATATAAATTGTTTAAAAAAAGATTTATGAATATTTACCTAAAATGTCAACAGGAATAAAATCTCCAACTAAGTGATATCTTTGATTGTTGCTGTTTTGATAGGGAAGTTATATTTTATCCAATTTAATGATAAACACAGAATTTGTTAGCAACATGATTGATTGATTTATTAATAGTATATTAGATTTTATAAGAATCCTATAGAACATAAAACCTGAAAAGGAATTTGAAAATTACAAATGAAAATTATACTATTACTTAATTATTACAGAAAATACTAACATCTATGATTCCAACAGAGGAAGAAAAGGGGAAGATTTTAGAAGCTCAGATGGCTAATCCAGACATTCCCCTTGGAACAGCTGAACAGTTTCTTCTAACCTTGTCATCTATTAGTGAACTACAGGCTAGACTGTCTCTCTGGTTATTTAAATTAGATTATGAAGTTATTGAATCAGTAAGTGAAATTAACGGACACATCTCTCTGTGGTTTCAAAAGGAAGGTTATAGTGGAAGATGTAGATATCACAATAATGAAATATTAGAAAATTAACATATATGAAAGGAACATGACTTTTATTGCTACTCTTCACCTTGACTTGAAGTTTTTCAATTATGAAGCTCTTACCTTGTAACAAGATACATTATTATAGATTATTAGGTATTCTGTGCACATATCTGAATATATCAGCCACCTCTCAAACTGTATTTGAACAAAGAAGTTTCACAACTTTTAAAAACTTGAGAGAAATAAAAACCTGAAACAAAAAAAAGCTGTGGTGTAATTTTATATATGTTTGATATGAGGTTACTCTAGGCTTGTATGTAGAATGCATTGAACCCAGACAATCAAGTAATACATAATATCAATGAAAATTGTTGATATACATAAAAAAAATCAACAGTATTATATAAATCAAGTACAAAAATGTATGAAGTTAACTGCTACTTAAAATATTTTATTATAGGAAGTTGCTGAGCCACTGTCTGACCTGAAGAAAGGAATAGATGAACTGCGGAACAATAAAACATTTAAATGTATTTTATCAGTTGTATTAACCATTGGAAACTTTTTAAATGGAGCCTCAGTAAGTACTGTTTGATTGGTTATATTATGTCTTATGTCAAGGTATGGACTGCAAGATTATTGAGTACTTAATGTTTAGTGGTGAATATTTAAAAAACATTTATCACAAATGGCTTGTACATGAATAAATTGCCAGTACCAAGTCTGGAATATGACTGTATCCATTCGTTTAATGTGTTTGAGCTTTTGATTTTGCAATTTGAAAATGGACCTTTCTTTTTGAATTTTCCTCTTGAGGTCAAAATTTTTGTAATTTTACTTTTTAGTAAATTCCTGACTGGAAATACAAGAAACCAAGAACTATATCATGTATCTTTTTGGAAAAAAGGTTTAAAACATGGATCTCTTTATGAATAATACTTTCTTGTGAAGTTTCATTTGAAATTTTGAAATTATTTTCATTAATAAATTCAATCTTGGAACTACTTTGATTAAGTACTTTTCATTCAATAAACTTCCTACATTTGATTCATCTTTGGCTTATATTTCTATCTATGCATTTTAAATTTTTCACATGTTGCCTTTCAAGTTTTATTTCAAGTGTGATTTATAACATATTTTGTTTATTTCAGGCGCGAGGTTTCAGTATCGATTATTTAACCAAAATACCTGAAGTCAAAGACACTGTACATAAACATTCATTACTTCATCATTTGTGTAGCATCATTAACGAACAATTCCCTGATACGACAGATTTATATTCAGATATAGGAACATTAGCTAGATGTTCACGGGTAAGTCTGGGTTTCTTGCTTTTAAATTTCCAAAAACATCCTAGAATCACATTCATTTATTGGGACATTATTTAGATATTTACAAGTATTTATAGTTTCATCATTGAACAATTCCCAAATACAACAGTTTATTATTATGTTTAATTATTATCTAGTAGTTAACGGGGCAATTGGAAAATAAATGCATCTTATTTTAATACCTGCCAATGAAGTAGAAGGGCATCATGTTTTCCAGTTGTATGACAGTTTTACATCAGGTTAAAGTTTTGGTTTAAGGTAGGTGGAAGCCATATTATCTTGTAATAAAGATCTTGTACATATGTTTGTTATTAAGTAACCATTTGTGGTGTGCTATGGACACATATTCTTGAATTTTTGCGAGGAGTTTCTTTGCAATCTTTGCAATTTGAAAGTTTTAACACATAACTTGCAAAATAAAACCAAATCCCTAATTACTATTTCTGAAACAGAACTAAAAATCAACATTTTTCTAAAGTATGGTCTCTAACCTACAGGACAAAAATGTAATTGTATAGTGTAATGTGTTTTCTTATTTCAGGTTGATTGGGACGAACTTGCCAATAAACTGAACCGATTAGAATCAGATTGTAAAGCATCATGGGATCATTTACGTGCAATCGCTAAACATGACGGAAGCTCAAGTTCTAGTATAAAGTCAAAGTAAGTCAGTTATATTGTTAAACACGAAGGAAGCTCAAGCTCTAGTATAAAGTCTAAGTAGTCAGTTATTGTTATTGTGTATAGTAAATGTTTGTTGGCAAACTGGCAAGTCTTAGATTTAAATTTTAAGATTCCTGCAGGAGTAAGTTTTAAACTGGTGAACTAAATTATACATATGAGTTATCAAACAGCAATTACTTTGTCTGGTCTTTAATATTAAAGTTCATGTTCATTTAAAGCAATAATGAAATTAAAGCATCATTTTAGGTAAGTTAATTGTATACTGCATTTATATACTTTCTGATTTTAAGAAAATTTAGATGAAAACATGACGTATAAAATAAAGTAGAATGAATCAAAGAGTAGGAATGAAACATAGAAATAAGAGGAATTATGAAATTAAGAAAGCTAAGAATTATGTTAGATTACACTAGATAATGATTTCTGTTTAGGTTTAGTACTCCAAGGTTTGTATTAAGTTCTGTGTTGATTTATGTTACATTGGCACATATATAGTATTTCCATTCATGGTTTACATTGCACATTGAACACATCTTTCCCATATAAAAATTGATGTCACTTACAAGAGAAAAATTTAAGTAATTAAAAGAAGGCATTTCAGAGATCTGCAGCTTATTGAATTCACAATCTTAAGCTTTTTGCAAAAAATATGATAGTCATTAATTAAATGGCAGATTGCTTCCCAGATAATGTACACCTTAGTAAAATGAAATCAATTGTCAATCAATTGGCCATTGTGGTATGAAACATTTCAAATTGCCATCATCTTCATTAATCAGAATTGACTGGAAAAAAGAATCATATTTTGTTTTTATTAAATATATAGTGTGTTTGGATTTTTGTCTATCTGAACTAGCTAACAACATACTTACATGCTATTTTAAATCATGATGACACGGAAAAAGAATAAAAATCCACTTCATTATACAGTTGATAGTTATTTTGATGTGGCAGACTGTTTTTTACTGTGTTTGGTTATGGTAAATTGTTTTGTGTCTTTTACTGATCACCAAATAAATATTAAACATTTTACAAGAAATTATTGAAACAAATTTTTATAATTTCGAAGTGTTTTTGTAGGACCTATTTATAGAATATAACCCAAGTTAAATATAAACTGTTTTCATACGCAGTTAAAACACCAATAACCTAAGATTACTATGAGCTGTTTATATTAGCAGTTATTTACACCCCAAAAGAATAAAGGTAAACATTTATTGCAAGTGAACTAAAATATTCATTTAACAATTATACAATAATGAAATTTCATGAAACAATTTCCAGGATTAATTCATTCAAAAACAAGATTGGAATAAATATGTAATTGTGTCGAAGAAATGAATGGTATGCATTTTTGTAAAGACTTTTTTTTATGTCTATGTATTTCTTTACAGATTATCAGAATTTTTAGCAGATGCTGCAGAAAGAATTATGATATTAAAAATTGTACATAGAAGAGTATGTCACAGGTACACTAAGTTATTATTGTACATGGGATTACCTACACATACAGCCAAAGATCTCAAAGTTAATGCCTTCTGTAAGATTGTCAGTGAATTTTCATTGGAGTATCGTACAACGAGAGAGAAAGTTATACAGCAGTTACAGAAACGAGCCAATCAGAGAGAGCGAAAGAAAACCAGAGGAAAAATGATCGTAGATGTATGTATATATGCTGATACATTAAAAAGAATAATAAGTAAATTTCATTTTAAACAGTTTTATAGATAGGAATCACCCTTCATTAAATTTGACGGTTTTAAACATCATTTGTTTTGAAATTTGTTTGAAGATCTGTTTTCTTTGTTTCATATGAAGAATGCAACTAAACAAATCAAAATGATCATGCCTAAAATTATGTTAATAGCATATGGTTTCATTAGGTTAAAAGACAAGTTAAGGTCCAGAAATTCAGAAATTGAAAACACTTTAGTTTAAAAAGAATTCATCACTACCACAACAGCTCCCAAAGACCTTCATAAACTGATATTTTACTTGTATACTTATATTAAGATAATAAGTGTTACAAGATTTAGTTTAGCTTGATGATTTCTAATTTAATGCCATTGGTTAAACTATGTATAAATCTTTTTCCAGACTGATAGATTCTCTATGACAAATCCAAAGGAAACAACACACAAGGATGATGAACTGCAGAAAATATTATCTAATGGTTACGTTAGTTGTGATGATAGAGGCTTCCCTGGTCAGAAACACAGAAGTAGACGACCTTGTAAGTATTTGGTCCCTTTGAGAAAGGTTTTAATAAAGAGGAAATAATACCCCTCAAAAAGCAGAATATTCCTTAATATTTACTTTTTCAAATTGCAAGTCAACCGTAATAGGTAAAAAAATTGCTGTGAATATGCAGTTGTATCTTGTCAGTTGATTGTCATAATAATTTGTCTATTATAGAAAAGGAAGGATAAAGGGTATTCATCCATGTTACAAATCAGCACATCTACTGCAAAAAAACACAAAAAGCAAACAGCGCTTTCATTGCTGTTTTTCATCGCATAGTCACAGTGAGGCCTTCAACACAGAAAAAAACTCTCAATGGTTTGAACAGATTTCTTAATGTGGAATTACATTGTGGTCAATCATGTTAAAAATCATGCTCATGTTTTGGTTTAGTATAAAGCAGGGTTTGTATACATATAACATTAACATGTATCATCCTGATTTCTAGCTATATAGTATTTGCCATTAGGTTTAAAGCATTTGTCAGTCAATATATATAATGATATTTTTTAATCAGTTTGTAAAATGATCTAAATTTTTTTAGTGGACACTTTGAGTAATAAAAGTTCTCGTGGCTGTGTAACCACAGATTCTGAGATGTATGATACGGGTGATGATGATTTACTAGAAGCATGTGTTCGTACCGCAACGGCAGCACCAACTAGAAGTGCTCCGAGGGAGAGGAAACGGGCCAAAAATCACAGAAAATCTTGTATGTACTAGGTTATATGTTAATAAACAACACTACAAAATATCAGATTTTGATAAATGGCTTATTTATAAATCAACAGGAACCATACTGTACTTTTATAATCATAGGATGGTTATCACTGAAACATTTCTGCATTCACCATTAAAAATAGAAGGCAATTTTGTTAAAGGTAGATATAGGACAGTAAAAAGAATTTATATAACTGGTTTGCAGAATCTTCCTGTGTTGGAAGTATAAATAAGCCAGTATTTTTGGAGGTGGCTATTAAGAAATCTTTCTGATATTGTTTGGAAGTTTTGAATACCCTTTGTAGGAGTGTGTCATATAAGAACATGTAAATATTACGGATTTTCTCTGGACAATAATACGAGTAGGGAAATAAGTTTGTAGGGAAATAATGTTGTCTCCTCTATGGTTGGGTTGTTGTCACTTTGACACATTCCCCATTTCCTTTCTCAATTTTATTCTTCATCCTACAAAATCAGCCTATTCAGTCAACCAAAGATAGTTGTGTCAGCCAATAAAAGAAAAAAGTTTTAACGCCCTAAACCAATGGTTCCATATTAAATAATGCAATAATACAGTAACACAATATTACTTTTGCAGCCGATCGTAGAACGTCATTCCTGTGGTAGTAATTGGTAGGTCCCAAGTTTGGTGTGAAATTTACGAAATTACGGTGCTCCGTCGGAAGTAATGCCGTTGTCAGTTGCAGATTAGTCAGTTTTCACTGAAGTTTTACAGGCAATGCATAGCTGAGCCATTAAGACCGATATAGTTATGGCCATCTTTTCTCAATTGACAACGACAATACTTCCAATACAGTGCTGTTACCTTTATTCTAATGCAATACATGTACTTGTTCAAATAAACATTTAACTGCAACTCTTCAACATAGAAGTCAATAAATTAAGTCTGTCAACTGCGGATTGAAGCTCATCCAAGCCATTTCTATTGCATTAGAATTATATGTTTATTTTTGCTCTGTCAAAACTTCATTCTAAAATTTCTATAGCAATTCTAAAAAAAAAATTTGCAACTACATGTTGGTTTTGATGGAGCAGAAATATTTTATTTTAAGATGATTTTGAATTTTTTTTCTGGCCAACTTTATTTGAAGAATTTTGAATGCTTTCAAAATGATTTGGCTGTTTATGTAGCATGTCCTGATTTAGTGTACTAAAATCTCCCAGACTACCTCATTGACCTCTGAACTTTTGAATATGCAAATAACTTTTCCTATAAATAAGTTCTTATCTTGAGACTTACCAGAGAATATCTTGTTTTACTGACCTGTCAACAAAGTTGAATGTGTGTCCCATAAAATCACTAACTTTAGAAATATATTGGATTCCATCCTTATATATATGGTACTGTCTATAGTCAGTTTGTGTTAACTTTTGGTTCGTGAAACAGCAAAAGATGGGGGAAAAAAGTTAACCATTTCAAATAATTATTGAACACCAAAAAATTAAATCAGCAGACTCACTTCAAAAATATGTTTTTCCGTACCATGAAAAAGGCTTTCTTGGAAATGTATGGTAATTGATACTAAAAGAAGACTGAAGATTCTTACAAATAAGATTTCTTTTAATGTTTATTATTCAACAGAATTGAGAAGTAACTGGTATGTGTTTTCAAAGTGTATTTGTCAAGCTTTTATCAGAGAAAATAACATGTAAAGTTGTATAAATTGTATGCATGGGAAGTTCGTGCAGTAGTGTTGCATGACGATAGATTACATTGTGTTTTAAGGTTATTGTTTTTAAACTTTTATCTGATTATATGGACCAAAAAGTAAATTCAATTAAAAACGTCTGATCCATTCCAGAAAAAGTCCTGATATTATACTCTGTTTACCTGGTATCTTATGTATGTATAAAGTAGCAAAGGTATTTACACTGGTTCCTGGTTTAGATGTACCATCAAGCTTTTTAAGAAGTTTGTCTTCATGCCATTGATATACGATTGCTGTGTCCATCATGTTTAACAACTATTCATCGAGGAAATCAGGGTTTGAAATAGCATCATATTTTCTAATATCAAAAATAAAAAGTAAGAAAAATTGTGCTGTGGAGCATCTTGAACTTGCAAGGAGGTTAGAGCTTTCTTATAGAACTCATTGTGGCAAAAGAAAAGCAGGAAAAGCATTGTTTCTGGTGTCTGTAGGGATTTTGTGTACTGAATTAATAGACTGTGATCATTGTCATAAGACAGACTGCGTTTAAACTGCCTGTAACATACAGGAAAAGAAGAATTTGAATACATAAATGTTGTGTAATATCAGATTTTTTCTATTTAAAAACTTACTTTTATTTCAGAAAAAATGTTATTAGTGAGGTTTCAAATTAATTTGCTTCCATACATTGGTTAACAAGTATTCACTTTCAGTCGCACACAACTATATCATTTAGTTAGATATATGCCTAATACTATCTTGAGGTTTGATATCATTTAGTTTCTACACGTTGATCTAACTATTATCTTGTGGTTGGGGTAATATTTATTTGATATTGACCTGTGTTCAGGGTAATATTTATTTAATATTGACCTGAGTGTAATATTTAGTTATTATAGCACTATTGACCTTGCTTTAAAGTCACTATTTGATTATGTTTCAGTTCGGGATAGTGACACTGATCATTATTAGGTAACCAGAAACTGCTCATTGTTTGTTAGACAATTTTTATTTGAATGTTTTTTTTTGCCACTTTTTATTTTCCCCTCAGTGTATGTTGATTGTGAACCACAGATCTCACTAATGCCCCAAAACACATGTGTTGGTTGTTGTACACATCTTAACAATAATTCTTCCCATTTGATTTCATTTTTTGTTTATTGAAATATAATTCTTTTGTTAAGCATGAAGTTTCTTTTTGACCGTTATTTTGTCATGTAATTTTTATTAGTATACTAAACAATAAAAAACATTAAAACATTTCTAGTTCAAATAAGAAAATTAAACTACGGGGAAATCCTTTTGTTGTTTTTGTAGGCAGCACTTGTATTATTAGAAGAGAGTTCTATATTTGCATACACTGGCTTTGACTTTTAGCTAGAGATGTTTATGAGATAAAAAACGAAGTATTTAATCCAACATATATTCAAATGCTTAGTCTTTAAGCAAAATGGACAGATAATATCTCTGTAGACACAAAGTCACATAAATTTCTGCTTTACTTGACAATTATCTCGAAACTTCTTTTATCAAAATCTAGTCAAAAGTGAGTTTGTATTAGGACGAATAGGTGTTTTTATATGTAAATTTAAGTAAATCTTATTTGGAAAAGATAAAAGAAGTTTTGAGATGATCTCTGAGATTTGTTGTGTTGCACAATCACAAGTTAACTAACATGTCCATTTTGCTTATCACAGTTTGGCAAGATATTGTTTTCTGCATAATAAAAAATTATAAGGAAATATGTATTCAAATAATTGTTGGATTAAATGCAGTTGAAAAGTAAAACAGTGGCTTGTATGCAGAGTATTGTAAAAACTGAAGAAATTGGTTTCATTGAACTGTGTTCATTCTTTGTGTTACTGATTTGTCAGTAGAGAAGGGAAAGATTTTACTCTTGCATCTAAATGTCTTATTAATAGCTAGTAGCTTTTACAGATAATTAACAGGTTAATGGCCATCACATTTAATGAGTCAGAGATGAGATTGGATCTAAGTGCTTTATCCATGTAACTGTTTAAAATCATGACAACTGAGCTTCATTATGCATCTGTGATGCTTTCGTAACATGCACAAGTCGTTAGTGTCTGTCTATGTGAAATGTCTGTTGTCAGTTCAGTGTATGTTGCAGTAAGAAGGCTTAATGTCCCCCCCCCCTTAGTAATGTATATGCAGTAAACCCTGAAAGCTGGCCTACCCTCTGTAATAAATGTTTGTTAGCAGTCCCTGTTAAATCTATGTTGCTTGAAAGAAATCTATCAATAAACCTTAAGGTGATTTCCTTCATTTTACTCTTGAAGTATATTGGAATAGATATTATATACTGCCAAGTCTGGTTCAAATAGTTACCAAAATGATTTCAAACCAAACAATTTTAAAAGGCATGAAGTTAGCATGTAATTATGTTAAATTAGTTATTAACTCGTATGAAGTTGTAATATTGTATTGCATGGAAATATTAAGAATTTTTTATGCATTTTAATTAAAGAGGGAATTCTTTTTGAAAACAAGAGGGTGTGGTTGGCAATAACATTAAAAAGGGAAATGATGTGAGCTGGTAAAGTAGAGTTTAGAAAAGCATTGAATATTACATTAAAGTAGACATTACATGTTCTGCAATTAACAGCTTAGGCATTTTAACCAATTTTATAGATAGGTTGCACTGTATGAAAAGATTGAATAATTTCAAATATGACACAAAATATATTCTCATATAAATTGATCCATTTAGGAAATTAATTTTTCTTAGAAAATGTAACGTTTAATGTGTTAAATACTAACAAATATAGATTTGTGTGGACGTTTTAAATCCTTTGTTGATTGATAGGACTAGGAATCTAGATTTATGTTTAGACCAGTATTGTCCATCTATTTATCATGTTTTCGTACATTTATGTGCATATATTCAAAAAAAAAAAAAAATTCTAAAAGTTTGTAGCCAAATAGAAAGTAATAATTTTCTACCATTTGCAGTGAGAAGGACACTGAAAGGAGAAATGACAGCCGAAGAATGGGAAACTGTGGCTTCGTATTCAGATGCTGTCTAAGGAAAAGAGATACAGACCGTGGTGGAGGAGGAAGAGAATGAAGCTAGCTCTGTCTCATTGCTGTCATGGCAACCTGATGCAATATGTTCACAAATGACTACATCAGTCTTTCAAATAACAATGTCCCCATATATTCATCCATAGTCCATAATCCCATGACATATAATGTCCACTCATTTGCATATTCATGAGATTACGTCTTTTGCAACTGCTGAAAAATTTAAGTTATAAAATGCAATTTTGTTGCTCTATAGTAGTTTTAGATATTAAAGTTTGGAGTACTCTTTATTTAGGGAAACATGTGATATGAATATTGTAAGGATTAAATTTATACCTTTTATTTCCTGCAAAATATAGGAAAAAGATATTTAAAGCAGGGTATATCTTAAAATATAATTTTTTTTTTAAAAAGAAATTAATTATAAAGAAAAGAAATTCTATATTGAAAAAAAAACAACACTGTTTCAGATTGGTGCACAAGATAAATCCAAAAATGATCAACCTAACTGCACCAAAAGGTTTATGGCAAAGGAGTATAATTTTACATATAGATCCTTACTTACAATTGACAATTATTATAATTAGATTGTTAACGGAAGATCGAATATTTTAAGTTTCTTTAAGGCTGGCACTTAAAAATAGAAACAAACATATATAGCAAAGTAAAATTATTTTAAAAGTGTGTGTTGATGTTGTAACTTATAAATTGAACATAATGATTATTAACTTATACAAAAAAAAAAATTTAGTGCTTTAATTATAGAATGTACAGTTGCTGTAAAAAATGTTAAGAACTTTTAATGTTATATTTTATGTGTTCTATTTATATGTACTCTTTTAATACATTTTGGTTATATAAATTACTAACAGTCCAGTGTAGTAATTAGCCAAATTAATAAGCTTAATGTTCTTGTGTGGTCAAAACTGATAGTTTTAATAAAAGTCTGTTGGAATAGGCCATCCCATCTCTCGATAACGAGTATGTGAAGTCACTTATCAAGGCTCAAATGAAACAGTTTTGTCCAAATAGGCCATTCAATCAAGCCAACATGTCTTCCTAATAGAAATCTGTGATAGTTAAATGTTTGCTGCTTGTTTAGTATTTTAAACAAATTATTTTTAGTGAAATGAGATTTTGGAATTCTGTTTTTATAAATGTTACAGAATTAATTTTATTTTAATTAATCTACAGTTAATTGATGTTTTAGAAGAAATATATTAGCAGATGACAATTTTTTTTTTGCTTAAATAAAAGAACAAAATATATTAAAAATATGAAAAATGCCACTAATAATTCATACATTTATAAAAATATGAGATCAACTGCGTATGAAACAGATTTCTTTATTTAAAAAATGAACTTGAAAAAAGTTGGGCCAAAATAAAGTTTTTAGATAAAATAAAATAGTTTAAGAATTCAATTAAAAGTTAATATCTTGCCAGAAATTCATCGCCACCATGGGATAGGGAATTAATTTGTTTATGGTGATTGTTGCAATATATTGTGGAGTTGGTGTATAAAACTAAATGTTTTAATATTTTTACTTGTTAGTTGTTTTTTATTTGTCTCATTTCCATTCTGCACTGTTTTGTTTTTTACATGTACATTTTTGAGAAGTTTTTAATTTATTTTTGTTTGTTTTACATAGAAACATGCTTTCAGTATTACTCATGGGAGATAACTCATTTTTAGCAGAGAGGTAACTCTTTGTTAGAAGGAAAATAACTCTGACAATCCATGGTCAACAGGGTTTTACGTAGAATGTGTTCAAATGTGTATAAGAATTGAATATGCAGGTTATCTAAATTGAAGTAAATATTAAAAATAATAATCTTTGATGATATAGAGATGATTAATTGGCAAATTTATACTACACAATAAGTTAATTATAAATGAGATACGATGTATTATAATTTGAATGATAAGCATATATTTCGTAGTCTTTCAGTTTGATGTTTAAATCATCATTCAATTTTTAAGGAGGTAAATCCAGATACAATTTGTTTACATGGCATTTAAAGAGTTGTCTCCACTTTGTCATTAAAACCTAGTCAAGCCACAATCCATGACATTTGTACATTTAACATATCATTTCTGACGGAGTGTAACAGTGTGGCTCTATTTGCTAAAAATCCTGCCATATTTTTGTGAATTACATCATTTTTTTATAACAATATGGAAAATAGAATAAAATTTTTCTATAGAATTTGTTTTTGTTTTATTATATACAACCACAAAGATAATGATAAACCAACAAATTACATGAAATCTCACTTTGCCAAGTTTGGACTTATCATTATATATACAAGTTATCTGAATTTAACATGGACTGGTCTTTAGAAACATAAGGGCATTACTTTCATGATCAATGATGAAAAACATTATGAAAGGAGATGTGGGGTACACATTAATGAGTATATATAAGAAGATGTGGTATGAGTGCCAATGAGACCAAACTCCACCCAAAGCATTATTTATAAAAGTAAATTATAGGTCTTAGTACGGAGCCTTGGCTCACACTGAACAGCAAGCTATAAAGGACCCCAATAATCAAACCATTCAAATGAAAAAACAAGTCTAATCTATATAAAAAAACGAGAAACACTTACGAACCACATCAACAAATAACAACTACTGAACATGAGAATAGATTCCTGACTTAGGACAAACATCACTTAGCGACATCTAGAAGGCAATATAAACATGTTGGGCTCTAACTATCTCATAAACAGACAGAAACTTTCAAACATCTGCAGTTAACACCAAATCCAAAATAACCAAGAGTGCATATACTGAAATATCTCGCCTACTGACTTGATTATATAGTGATAGTCCATCAGAGACCAAATAATGTAGTTGTAAGCAACTATTGGTTGCAGTACAGCCTTTAACAATGAGCAAAACATTAGAGTTTATCATGTTCTAAAAGGCCTGGACATGTCAAATGTAAAACAATTCAAACAACAAAACTAGGACTGATTAACATAACAACCTAGAATTAATTGTCTTTTCCATCTTAACCCAAATATTCAAACAATTTTGATTTTAAAATAGATTTAATCATTTCCAATATTAAACATGAGTAATTGTTTGTCCTTGTGTTCCCATGTCCCATATGTCTTCAGCAATGTACTCCATGCAGACTGATAGGTAACAGATGCCATTTTACATTCTAAATAAGTGCTGCTTTTATTTTCTACCACAGACCTACAAAAAAGAAAATATAAATAAACACATTTTGCTCTAATTCAAATAAGTCTACAGATAGACTTGGGCTAGAGATCTATTGAACGGATAGTCAAGTTGAAGTCCTCCCTCAGAAAGTTTCATGGACATCCTTTATACAGTTAACTTCTTGAATATTTACCCCCCCCTTTTAAAAAAGAATGGGGTATACTGTTTAACCCCCCTTTTAAAAAAGAATGGGGTATACTGTTTAACCCCCCTTTTAAAAAAATTGGGGTATACTGTTTAACCTCTGTCTGTATGTCCGTTTCATGAATATTTTTCATTGTATCTTTCTCAGGAACTACATCTTAAAGATTTCAGAAATTTGGTTTAAGGTTTATATTAGTCAGCTTTACCATGTGATGCATGTTTAGATTCATCACTCATTAACTTCCTGTTTACTGATAATATACATTTGGGCTGGAGTATCATCAGTGAGCAGTAGCTCGCAGTTACACTTGTTCTAGCACTTATGACCATTGATATGTATGGCTTGTCATAGTGAAATACCTTTCCCATTTTCCTGATTGTTACACTGCCAAAATCAGCTTGTCGACAATTTGTTTTCTTCCTATGAGTAACACCAGAGGTGCCAAAACTTGCCCCAAAGTGAAGCAGGAAATATTTAGAGCATCAGAGTCTATTGGGTTTTTGTAGTTTATTCGTTTAGAGTCTTGTTTTTGTAGTTTGTCCATTTAGATTTATTTAAGCCACGTTTTTAGTTTGTTTTTATTTGAATAATGGTTTTTCATTGCTCTCTTGGTATTTTTTTGTTGCTTTAAAAAATCAATGATATGCATTACGTTACCTTAATGATTGGGGTCTCTTTTCTTCAGGTATTAAATCTACCAGTTCACAAAATCTTTCAAATATTGCATAGCTACTGATTATAGACCTGCAATCATAAATAACCCTTGCACACAAAAAGCATACTCTGAACTTCAGCCATCAATATTTTCAAAATTTAGTAAGATTGCCTTAATTTCAGTTCTAATAAAAAAATTGGCTAAATCCTGCCACATGTATTGCTGTCTGTTATGAATCTCATCAGTGGCTGTCTTTAGTTAAATCATAGATTCTTGTTGATTTCGTCTTCTATGCAGTATTTTAATATAATTGAGAATAAAAACTGAGAATGTGCCAAAGAGACAACATTCCAACTGAAGAGCAAACAATATGGTTCTTCAACATCCAGAGAAAATCCTGCACCTAAAGGCAGGCTTCAACTGGCATTTAACAATAATGTATAAGAGTTTACTATCGATAGTAGAAGACTAACCATATTCATGATATTGTACAGACACTTGTCTATTGGTGAAGACCTTATGATGACTTTCAATGGCTTTTGGTTTTCTGTCTAATTGACCTGTATCCAACATCTCATTTCATTCATATCAATAACAAAAAACGTACCTAGATTTAGGACTATTCCAGTTTTTCTTAGTAAATCCTTGTCTTTTACCATTCACTAAACAATCAGTTGTGTTTGGTTCATGCCATACTACAGCTGAAATATAGAACAAAATAACAATAGTCTTCCAAGACAGAGTGGAGGGGGGGGGGGGGCACCTGCCTCCTCCAAATCAATCAAGTGCAGATAAATCTTTGTTATGGTACCGTACATGAAATCTCAAAAGTTAAACAGATAAGGAATCAAAATAGCAAAGGCAAGAAAAACCTGTTTGGTTGAATTATATTGTGCTACATGAGTTTGTCAATTTGGTAAATATACTGAAAATCAAACAGATGAAACATAAGAAAAGCATGTGGTTATTTTAAATTAATTGCCAATTAATTCAAAGTTTTTGGGTCATGACCTAGACTTTATAAAAGAGGGTAGCTCGGAGAAATAATCAATGCAATGTATTTTAGAATATCTAAACTTTTCACACTATTGTATAAGGTCTAAATAAAGTATTGTAACACAGTCAAACCACCATATAAAATGCTGTGAATAAGAGGGAATATTATTTATGTACAAAAAATACAATTGACTCTCAAGATAGTTTACTGCTGAAATATTGATTATGGTGGATTTAAAACAAGCAGTCTTATAAAAGTTTCAAAACAAACATTTATGATTACTTTCACCTTGAGTTTAAAGACTTGTACTAAACTTATCTACATCTTTTATATAAGCTTTGGATTTTACATATTTTGGCCACGAGCATCACTGAAGAGATATTATTTGTCGAAAATGCGCATCTGGTGCAGAAAAATTGGTACCGTTAATGTTATTAATACCTGCTGAAGATGGGTTGCCATTAGGTACCAGATCTTTAGAATCTTCAAATTGTAGTTGTGACTGCAGCAGCACAGGGGAGTTAACTCTATAACCATCTGGTAAACCAGTCACTCCATCTGATCTGGTTACTATTGCTCTGTTCAATGCTGACTTATTATATAAACATCTGTTAAAATATATAACACAATACAATCAAAACTGAACTGATAAAAAGTATGATTTATAAAGAAATAAGTCGATCAATTGATAAAAATAATTTTCTCATGAGATAAGTATTATCAAGTTTTAGGTTTACTATAATCATGAAATTTCCCTAATGTTTCTACCTATGTTATTATACATAGATATGGGTGGCATCTTTCATGGTAAGTATTATCAAGTTTTAGGTTTACTATAATCATGAAATTCCCCTAATGTTTCCACCTATGTTATTATACATAGATATGGGTGACTTATTTTACAGTCAATTGGTGAAGGACTTTTGCAATATTAAATTTCTCATAGTTTTGGTCATAGAGTTTTTTTTCACAAACATTTACCACATAAAATCTTTTAATTTTTTTTTTAACACAGCTGGAATTATAGTCTCTCATAATTTACCATGAATGCTACATGTGGACCAAGATCTGCTTACCGGTACTCTTTCAGGGCACCTGAGATTTCCCCCAGTGTTTTTAGGGGTTTGTGTTACTCAGTCTTTTGTTTCCTATGTTGTGTTTTGTATATTGTTGTATGTCTTTTGATCTTTTTCTTTATTTTTTTGCCATGACATTATCAGTTTATTTTTAACTTTGAGTTTGAATGTCCCTTAGGTTTCTTTCCCCTTTTTTAAAAGACACTCAAAATCCTGAAAGAACTTACCTACCAATAGTAATACTGGAGAAATATATTGGAGTCTGTATAAAATGAGTGAGTAGTGCCCCTTGACAACCAACAACATTCCACCTAGCTATCTTATCACTACAGGACATAGACAATGTACGCTCACCACGACCTGGTTTAATACGGAACACTCCTAATGTGTGATACTGGTCTCTTTCTCCTCTCATGTCCTGGTCCCCTGTACCAACACATTTAGCTCCTGTTCTACTGATATCATTAAACTGCTCCCCTACTTCAGTGCCCTGGTTCCCTACACAATCACAGTTGGCACCAGTTCTATTTGTTTGATTTATACCTGCATCATTGTGTGTTGTATTATGTGGCAGTTTTTGTCTTTTGGAAGCTAAATTTTCATCCTGATCATGTATTCTTTTTGAACATTTTTTATCCGTTAAATTAATTTCAGTTTTAGGTGAAGGTTTTGCTATATTTTTACACTCATCTGGTAAAGAATGGTTCTGAGATTCAAAAGTGCATAGCTTAGATGGCTCAAAACCAATCAAATTATCTGTTTCATCACCTGATCTTAGGTCAAGACCTTTTTGATCACTTACACTATGTTTCTCTACATGTATCTTTCTTGGACAATGTCTGTCTTTGCAGCATATCTTACTACTTTCAGAGTCTAAATCAGACATATCTTTGTTATCTTGAGATTCTGGCTTTTTTATTGATTCTTTCTGTTCATTTCTTATTGGGAAAATAGAGGCATCACCACCTAAAGGTTAAGAAAATATAAAAACAATAAAATTTGTTTCATCAACATGTTGTTCAAACATGAAAAGTAGTAAGATATGTTATATAAATTACCTGTATGAATGTAAAAAGAAGAATAATTTATTCAAATTTTCATTCTAGATTTTCTTACAGTCTTGATTTACTTCTTATTTTAATATGATCAGTAGTAATAGACATGCTTTCTTCTATGTTCTATCAAGTCTCCATATCTCACTGTTTATTTTTAGCTCACCTGGCCCGAAGCGCCAAGTGAGCTTTTCTCATCACTTGGCGTCCGTCGTCCGTCGTCGTCTGTCGTCGTCCGTCGTCGTTAACTTTTACAAAAATCTTCTCCTCTGAAACTACTGGGCCAAATCAAACCAAATTTGGTAACAATCATCATTGGGGTATCTAGTTTAAAAAATGTGTGGCGTGACCCGGTCAACCAACCAAGATGGCCGCCACGGCTAAAAATAGAACATAGGGGTAAAATGCAGTTTTTGGCTTAGAACTCAAAAACCAAAGCATTTAGAGCAAATCTGACATGGGGTAAAAATATTTATCAGGTCAAGATCTATCTGCCCTGAAATTTTCAGATGAATCGGTCAATCGGTTGTTGGGTTGCTGCCCCTGAATTGGTAATTTTGAGGAAATTTTGCTGTTTTTGGTTATTATCTTGAATATTATTATAGATAGAGATAAACTGTAAACAGCAATAATGTTCAGCAAAGTAAGATCTACAAATAAGTCAACATGACCAAAATGGTCAGTAGACCCGTTTAGGAGTTATTGCCCTTTATAGTCAATTTTTAACCATTTTTCGTAAATTAAAGTAATCTTTTACAAAAATCTTCTCCTATGAAACTACTGGGCCAAATTAATCCAAACTTGGCCACAATCATCTTTGGGGTATCTAGTTTAAAAAATGTGTGGCGTGACCTGGTCAACCAACCAAGATGGCCGCCACCGCTAAAAATAGAACATGGGGGTAAAATGCAGTTTTTGGCTTATAACTCTGAAACCAAAGCATTTTGAGGAAATCTGACATGGGATAAAAATGTTTATCAGGTCAAGATCTATCTGCCCTGAAATTTTCAGATGAATCGGTCAATCGGTTGTTGGGTTGCTGCCCCTGAATTGGTAATTTTGAGGAAATTTTGCTGTTTTTGGTTATTATCTTGAATATTATTATAGATAGAGATAAATTGTAAACAGCAATAATGTTCAGCAAAGTAAGATCTACAAATAAGTCAACATGATCAAAATGGTCAGTTGACCCCTTTAGGAGTTATTGCCCTTTATAGTCAATCTTTAACCATTTTTCATAAATCTAAGTAATCTTTTACAAAATCTCCACTGAAACTACTAGGCCACAATCATCTTTGGGGTATCAAGTTTGAAAAATGTGTCCGATGACCTGGCCATTCAACCAAGATGGCCGCCACGGCTAAAAATAGAACATAGGGGTAAAATGCAGTTTTTGGCTTATAACTATGAAACCAAAGCATCTAGAGCAAATCTGACAAGAAGTTAAATTGTTAATCAAGTCAATATCTATCTGCCCTGAATTTTTCAGATGAATTGGACAACTGGTTGTTGGGTTGCTGCCCTCCAATTGGTAATTTTTAAAGAAATTTTGCCGTTTTTGGTTATCTTGAATACTATTATAGATAGCGATAAACTGTAAACAGCAATAATGTTCAGCAAAGTAAGATCTACAAATAAGTCAACATGACCTAAATGGTCAATTGACCCCTTAAGGAGTTATTGCCCTTTATAGTCAATTTTTAACAATTTTCATTAATTTGGTAAATTTATGTAAATTTTTACCAAATATAGTTCTCTGTTACTAATGGGCAAAGTTCATTATAGATATAATTGTAAGAAGCAAAATCGTTCAGTAAAGTAAGAACTTCAAACACATCACCATCACCAAAATACAATTTTGTCATGAATCCATTTGTGTCCTTTGTTTAATATGCACATAGACCAAGGTGAGCGACACAGGCTCTTTAGAGCCTCTAGTTTTTTTAACCTGACCAACAGAAAATATGTTTTTCTTAATTTATCTGATAAATCACAGGAACAATATTTATTGCATGTTTCTCAATGTATCTTAAACTGACCACTACAAAGAAGGAGCTTATGGCAATACAAATTTTCCCACTTTAGAAAATAGATTTCTGGGAAATTTTACACTCCTACCATGGAAGCTACTTCAGTATTCAGAAGACACTAATTGTGCATATAATCTATACATTAAATTTCAAATATCACTTAACCATGAGTGAGAGGCTGAAACTATTTTACTAATCTTTGTAGATGAGATTCATTAAAGCTAATAATACAGCGTATAAATCATATATCTTGATGATCCAACTTAACATCTTTATTAACTATGTAAACAGAAAATAGCTGTTTTGTCAATGAAAACATTTTCTTTAATGAAACCTGAGATTTTGGATAGAGGTCTAATATTACTTACAAGGTGTGTGACTACAGAAGAAATGGAACTGTACATTCTTCTTTAAATGACATCTCAATGTATCAGGATCTGGCATGGTAAAAACATGACTTCTCTCCCCTTTATACACCATCATCAACTGTTGATATAAATACCTGTATAAAAAATCATTAAACTTACAAACCATTGTTCTTAAAAAGGTCATTAAGTTATAAAAACCATTAAGAGACATCTCGCAATGTGTTGCATAATTTCAATTGGAAAAAAAAATGTGTTTATCTATCATATATTACTGTGATTGTTAACCATTGGATAAACATTGAAGATAAATCAGAAATTACAATTACGTCAGGAATGACTCAATTATAAGTGTAGGCTAAATTTTCCATTTAGTTCATTTTAGCTGAATTTGTCTTTTTGTCGTTGTTCATAACTTTTTTAATCTCTCTTATTCTACATGCATATACTTACAATATAAAGCCTCTTCTTGCCAAAACCTCTCCATGACTGTCATTTATAATGTCACCTGTTTAATAAATACAAACACTATTTACATATAACAATACTTAAGACCTTATTTATTTACTTCAATATTTGTCCTTAGGCTTTTTACTATATTAGATGACTCAATGACATGTTAAATGTATGTGTCTTTTTCTGTAAAATTAAAATACCATATTATCTTTGGCTCAGGGAAAAGGAACCATAAAGCTGTGAAGAAATATTATCAACTTGTTTAAGTTTAAGCAATAATAATATAAAATTCTTAAAATAATAAAATATAGATTGATTTGTGTTTAATGCAATTTTCAGCACTATTGTGCTATTTGTTGGTAGTCAATTGGTATTGGTGAAGGAAGCCAGAAGGTCTGCAGAGAACCATGACCTTTAGTAGGAAAACCACTCCAGTATCAACAGGCTAGTGGGCTTTGCTCATTGTTGAAGGCCGTACGGTGACCTATAGTTGTTAATGTCTGTGTCATTTTGGTCTTTTGTGGATAGTTGTCTCATTGGCAATAATACCACATCTTCTTTTTTATAGTGATACAGTAGTTGAACTTCTTAGACATCTAGGCCCCATAAAATGATAAAGTTATCCTTCCCCTTACATATTATTTCTCTAAATGAGCATTCCTTACAATAGAATAATTCAGTGTTTACCTTACCAGAATGACTAAGCTGAGACTTTCCCAAACACTTGGTGCCATTTCCTACTGCTATCACTTCTGGATCAGAATAATCACCTGTTTAAACAATGAAATATGACATAAATTCAAAATCAAGATATATATATATATATTTTACATCCTACATTGTACTATCTGCCCTTGTACACATTGGATCTTTTAAAAAAACATTGTTTAACAATATTCTCAGATAATCTTCATCAATTATGCAAAGTTTCATTAGTATCCATCTAGCTATTTAGAAGGAGATATATTTTTGTATACTGCAATACTGAAATAAACAAATTTGATTATCTCCCCTTTAACATGAATGAATAAGATTGTATTCGTGTATGCACATAGTGTATAAAACAAATGTGGTATAAAGAAATAATGAATAGAATAACATTAGACAATTACTGACAAATTTCTGACTTAGTGGCAGCCCTAGTCCATGTAGTATAGCAGATTTTTTTTCAAACATTATACTTATTTTCAGTGGCAGATCCAGAAATTTTCATAAGTGGGGACCCACTGACTGCCTAAGAGGGGGCCTGCTTCCGTCATGCTTCAATGATTCCCTATATAACCAACCAAATTTTCCCCATTTTTTATCATGTTGATAGTATTCATGAGAACATACATGGGCTTTTCAATATCATTCTGAGACTAGCTCTTACATTGGCTTAAGGAGCTAGCCAAGAGTCTGATATTCAATAAGAATGGTATTCAGATTATGTGGTATTAAAGTATTATTTTTTAAGTAAACATGAAATAGACACATTGGTTTTGAATGGTGAGGATGTTAACGGATATCACCATCAATTTAACAGTAGTAAGGATTAAATATTCATCTAAATTTAAAATGAAAGTATGTACTCTTTGTGGTTATAACTATTCCTGCTAAAACTGTCCATTCCTTTCCAGGCTGTGCCTTCCCTTTTTTTGGCAGTTGTTTATATCTTTGAAAGCAAAGGTTTGAAATTCTGTCAGCAAATTCTCCGTCCATTTGTCAGACATCTGTAAAATATATCAATTAACATTGATCAAATATATTTAACAAATGTATATATATGTTGTGTACAAGATGTAAGTTTGTACAAATTATAATTTGTACAGGGTTTTTGTACAAGTTATAAGTTTTTTAACACCTTACTTCTTGCAACAGGTTATACAGGTGTATCTCATAAAATGTACCAGTGTAATGTTTTAAATTCAAAATAGTATACTTCAACCTAACATTGAGTGCTATTCTATCTCCTTGTCTTCAAACTGGAAATGAGGATACCTCAATGGTTTAAATTCTAATTTTATTTTTTTCCTTATACTATATTCATCTCCATACAAAATCTTTGTGTAGTCTTATAATGTTTCTGTATCAATGCTCAGTATTAAACTGTATCATGAAGTTGTGAAAATATGACAGAAATATGTGGAGCAAAAGACTCTGTACTTGCATCATCCATTCGTGTTCAGCAGGTCATAAAACACTGATAATTTGTACAAAAAATCTGTACAAATTATAATTTGTACAACATTACAACTTGTACACAACATATACACCAAAATAATGTGAATGTTTCCCTAAAAAGTTATCTGACAATGTCAAGGTTGTAAAACTTCTTCTGTGTGTAGGGCCCTACATTATATCTTCCCACTAGGCCACTACACAGTAAAATTGTTATGTATAACATAGCATTATGATTATTAAATGTATCATTATTGTCTGCACTACATGCTCTTTGATCTTCATCATTTTAAGTTCATAATGGCATAAACATTCAAGGTGAATTTGAAAAGATTTCTTCATACACACTTATTGATAGAATGGACAATATTCAGATAAAACTGAGATGACAGAGAAAGGCTTAACACTTACTATTAACTTTAAGAAAAAAATATGAACAGATGAAAGATACATAAAATATTTTCCTCTGTAACTAAAGGGCAAAGTTCATTACAGAAAATTGTAAGTACATGTAGCAAGAATGTTCAGTAAAGTAAGATCTACAAACACACCACCATCACCAAGACACAATTTTGTCATGAATCCATCTGTGTCCTTTGTTTAATATATGCACATAGACCAAGGTGAGCGACACAGGCTCTTAAGATCCTCTAGTTCATGAACATTAATAATGTGTTAACAGTCGATATTTATAGTTGTTTTTTTCTTTGCTGTGAATACCACGGTCACTCTAATATAATTATAATCAATTTAACTATTGTCAGTTTATTGTCTTAATTTTTTATGCCATAACCATTTAATGTAAATGTTTTTGTGCTAATAAATTATTAAAACTCATAAAAAATTACTTATCTAACAGGAAACAATGTGAGTTGGCTCTAGTCTTAGTAATTGGCAAAACATATACAAAGGAGTACCACAAGGTTCTATTCTTGGTCATATACTTTTCAACATCATCATTTATGATATATATTTCACTTCACCACACATAGTTCACTTTACATGCTTTACAATTACGCTGTTGACAACACATTATCTTATGCAAATAGAGATAAATGTATAGACACCGTTATCTCCACAATTGAAAAGATAGTTTGGCTCTGATAGAATGGTTTTCTTCCAATCAAATGAAGGCAAACCCTGAAAAATTTCAAGCTTTGGCAATTGGCCAAAAAATTACATTTGATCTAGCAGGTAACAAAATAAAATGTGAAAAAGAGGTCAAACTATTAGGCATCACCATTGACTTTGAACTAAATTTCAACACGCATATATCAAACATCTGCAAAAAAGCATCCAGACAACTAAATGTTTTAAAAAGACTTGGCAAATACTTAAACAAACTTGGAAAACTAACGATATATCACTCTTTTGTTTTGTCAAACTTTAATTTCTGCTCATTGTCCTGGCATTTCTGCAGCGAGGTCAACACTACAAAAATTGAAAAAGTACAAGAAAGAGCCCTTCACTTCATTTACAAGGATCACAATAACACATATGAAGACTTACTTTAAAAATAAAAAATGCCATCACTAAAAGTAAGACACCTAAGAACCATGGCAATAGAGGTCTTTAGAACAGTCAATCATGAAAATCCAGTATACCTCCATGATCTTATAAATATTAAAAAAATTTGTAAGGGTTCCACGGAACCCAGTGTCTCGCCTACTTTTGCTGTTAATCGCAGACTCAACAAAAATGAGGAAAAACATCAATAAAAATTTCCCTCTCGATACTGACTTTTGATTGAAAGAAGCTTCCAAGTTTGGTAAAAAATCAAGGATAGTTTATGAATCTAATAAATGTTTTATAAACTTTAACTGCAGACTGTATGTAATGTTAACTGGAAAAAAAACTAAGTCCATTTATAAGTAAAATACGGAAAAAGTGATTTTTTTTTTACAAAATTTTCTTCTGAATAATATCTTATGATCAGAAACAAGCTTTTGTCTAAGTTTGGTAGAAATCCAGGATAGTTTAAGAACATTATAAAAATTTTAAAAACTTAAACCACTGAGTGAATGTTTTGTTTCTGGCAAAAAAACTAAGTCCATTTATAAGTAAAATACGGAAAAGTGGAAATTTATTTTTACAAAATTTTCTGATTGATACTATTTTATGATCATAAACAAGCTTCTGTCCAAGTTTGGTACAAATCAAGGATAGTTTATGAAAGTTATTAAAATTTTAAAAACTTTAACCACAGAGTGAATGTAATGTTTCCTCGCAGAAAAACTAAGTCCATTTATAAGTAAAATACGGAAAAATGGAATTTTATTTTTACAAAATTTACTTCTGGATAATTTCTTATGATCATAAATAAGCTTCTGTCCAAGTTTGGTAGAAATTCAGTACAGTTTAAGAAAGTTATTAAAATTTCAAAAACTATACTGAATATAACCACAGAGTGAATATTTGTGGACGACGACGACGAAATGTAGGATCGCTTAGTCTCACTTTTTCAACTAAAGTTGAAGGCTCGACAAAAACAAAATATTCTTTCAGATTCCAAAATTTAGCTGAAATACATGACGTAAGAACAAGGTATGACTTGAAATCTTTCAGATATTCTGCTGCTAAACTATGGAATGAGTTGCCAAACCACTTTAGAACAGAAAACATTTTTTAATTCAAGAGTCTAATAAAATGATGGAATAGGCCAGTTATGGGTTATCGTTTTCAAACGAATCTGTCGTGTGACTTCCATCACCACATGACTAAAATGTATGCACAGAAATTTCCAACACATGTTGAGCAAACAGGTGAAAAAGTTTTATTTTATACTGCACAAAAGATTTGGGAAATTTAAATCTAAAAGGATGGCCACCCTCCCTCAGTCATACGGCAATCCTGTACTTACGGAACATTAATTATTTCTATTCTACCCTACAAAATGATGAGATTGTGAAAGTGCTGGATACTTTTAATAGAGCAGGGATACAGGCGAGCCTTCTATAGATGGTAAATGATGTCATAAAGGCGTGCGAAATTGACTATCTTTTCAGTTGAAAGACATGATTCCAGAAATGACCTATGGCAACTCATGCCAATGCAATGCATGTGCTTAGTTTTATTTATTTCATGTTACAGCTTGAAACATAATAGTGTTGATTTTTGTGATTGTTTGCTTAGCTTTTTACAATTTGTGAATGCTGTGATTTAGTGTTTATGTTGCTTTTAGCTAAGTGTTTATGCTTATGCATGTGTATAATATATATATAGTATTTAAATTAGTGCAGCCTAAATGTGCATGAAATGTACATGATGTATGTTCTATGTCGTTTTGTTTTAATATTTGACGTTTTGTTTTAATATTTGACAAATATTAAAACAAAATTAGTGCAGCCTAAATGTGCATGAAATGTACATGATGTATGTTCTATGTCGTTTTGTTTTAATATTTGACAAATATTAAAACAAAACGACATAGAACATACATCATGTACATTTCATGCACATTTAGGCTGCACTAATTTAAATACTGACAAATATTAAAACAAAACGACATAGAACATACATCATGTACATTTCATGCACATTTAGGCTGCACTAATTTAAATACTATACATAATAATCATACACAATACAAATAATTTATTGTGTATGATTATTATGTAAATGTATGTATTTGTCTGTTATAAAAGCTCAGAGAGCTGATGTTTATTTGTAATGTCACATGCCGACTATAAATAAAGCTTTGAATTGAATTGAATTAATCAGGTCAGGAATAACCACCAATTGGTGGATTATACCTCAATTGACGTATAATCCACCAATTGAGGTATATTGGTATAGACCAATTGACGTATAATGCAATTTTTTTGTAATAGACTGCTAGTGTGCGATAGGAGCATGATTTTGCAACTTCCAACCTATTTTATGAACCTTATTGAGTCCTCTGAAAGTTTCAGTTTTGTCAAAGCCTGCTGCATCTCTTGAGAATGCATGTGTATAACAATTCTTTTGTTGAAACATTTGTACTATTGACCATGATTGACTTTTGGTAATAAAAGTCAAGTATTAACAAAAAGCTCCTTTCACCCGTGGAGGTGTACTCATGATCGCATGACTGCAGACAGTAATGATGTCCATTGACAGGTGATTACAGGTAAATTTGCCAATCAAGAATTGACAAGATAACAATAGAAGAAACTGCAAATACAATTATTGATTAAATGCAATATGTTATGTCACTATACTAAACTAGGAATGTTTGACAAGTTTTCATACCATAATATGGTTTTAAGAAAACAATGCTCCATTTTGATAGAATAATTTCTTTTGAACAGTTGAAAAACAAAGAATTATACACCAATTGGTCTATACCATTATACGTCAATTGGTGGATTATACATCAATTGAGGTATAATCCACCAATTGGTGGTTATTCCTGACCTGTTAATAAATATTGTCTAAATGTATTCACTCTATAATTTGTCAAATATTGTATATGCATTATTGTATGCAATGACGTAGATTCATTACAAATCGAGATTAATTAACCAGTTTAAAGGATGTAACTGGGAGCCATGAACGATACTTAATAATCTGAAAATCAGTAAATTCTCCCAAGACTTTTGAGGCCATAAAAGATCCATAAAATAGAAAAAAAACTTTCTATTTTTTACTTACCGGAACTTCTGTTGATGTTATAATATTAACAAATACGGATTTATTCCGGGAAATACATATTTTTTTCTAAGCTAGCCTTCTTGACACTGTTGTCCGACCATTCGTTTAATGTGTTTGAGCTTTTTATTTCGGCATTTGATTAAGATCCAACCGTTTTGAATTTCCCTCAGAATTCAGTATTTTAGGATTTTACTTCTCACCAGGACTTTCTACAATAAAACAACATGTCGGTTAAAAGCTCATTAGAGCTCATGTTTGTACATACCTTGACGACTCTAAATAAAGCTTATTTATTATTATTTATTATTTATTTAAGTTTAATAGTATAGAAAGTCCTTGTTCTCACCAGAGACATATAATACAGTATTATGTGTCTCTGTTCTCACCAATCTAATTTTTTAACATGATATCAGAATGAATACTGTTATAAGGAAATCTAGTTTGTTGACAGTGGCAATTCAAATAATACAGTTAGTGACACAAATAGTTTAGGTTGTTCACGGTGGCAACTCATATGACAGTTACTCAAAGAAGTCTATGTTGTTCACAGTGGCAATTTAAAGAAGTTAGTGATAAGTGTTTAAGGGTTTACGTGAGTTTATCTTACCAATTTTTCCTATAAATTGCATATACGGACCAAGTGATGCTATAACTACCCTGAGACTACTATAACACATTATAGTCTCAGAACTACCATATACGATTCATATACCATAACATCAGCACTCTTTTGTAGCAAGATCCGAAGATTGGTTGGTTAACATTACAGAAATTCAGACCACATATTCAGAGGTAATCCAACAATGATACTTGCATGCCTGTACTCGTCAATGCAAAACAGAACACATCAACTGATATGCTTAATTACCTTTAATACACTAACCACTGTTTAGGAAAAGACGTCTTGATAGAGCCGAATGTACTAAACAGATATCACTGTTAGCAGTGCACCATTTTTTCTTTGATTGTCCTTTCTATCTAAATGAAAGGGCTATTCTGTTTAATGGTCTCAGCTGGCTGCGATTTGGACTTAACACTACTGGTTTTTGGAAAAGACACTCTTTCCTATGATCAAAATGTGCAAATTGTTAAACAAGTATATTTAATTTTATAAAGAGATCAAAACGATTCCTCGTAGTATAGTATCAACATAGGTAAAACACACATCATCATCATTATCATCATCAACCTAATCTCTGTCGTTCTTTCCTCATTTCCTCTACTTTTTTCAGTATAGATAAGTTATATTTATGTTGTTTATATTATATGATGTATGCTCACGTTCAATTTGTATTGTTATATATATTGTATTGTGGAGAAGACTTTATAAGTATGTTTTACTTGTGTCTGATCCTTTTTCGCTTTGAGCAAATAAAATAGGTTTAAACTAAACTGTTAGCATACCTGGCAGTCATACTCATAAAAAACATCAAATGACATAAATCTCAACCAAGGACCTGAGTCAACTGTGTATCCATGTGGCACTTGTGACCATCCAGTAACATGAGACGATAGAGGAATAGTTTGTGACACATGCAATCAGTGGTATCATGTGTCATGCAAGTCGATGAACACTAAATCGTATAATGAATATGCAAATGACAGCTAGTGCACTTGCATGGGATTGTATCACATGTGGATGACCAAACTATTCAACACTATGCTATTCAATAATACTCAGCACATCAAACCATTACATGATCAGCGTATTGTCTGACACCTCTCTTACCAGTCTAATGTCTTAAATTTTTTTTTTGAGTACCTTATATGCTTCAATACCGGATAAAAACATGAACAGAAAACCATCAAAGAAATCTGAAACACCACTAAGATTATTTAATGTTAACATCCAATCAATCAAAAGTAAATAAGGACAAGTCTTAAATCTCATAGAAAGCACTAAGCCAGATATAATCTTTGGAATCGAAACATGGGTAGACAATAAGATCACTAACAGTCAAACATTTATAACATCTTCCGGAAAGACAGAAACCGTGTAGTGGAGGGGGCGTATTAGTAGCTATTAAAGATACGTATATAACAACAGCCGTACCTGAACTACAAACTGAATGTGAAATTGTCTGGTGCAAACTTGAACTCATTGGAAACAAAGCCATATACCTAAGCTCATATTACTACCCAAAACATCCAACGAGAATGTCTACTTAGAACTTGGGAAGAGTCTAACCAGAGCGAACAGCATAACAAATGCTTTAATCATCATGGCTTGTGATTTCAACCTACCAGACTGGGACTGGAAAACCAAATCAATGAAGCCCAATACACAGCATACCAACGTACACCATAAGTTCACTGACATCCTGGAGGATCATGGTTTACAACAAATGGCAGAGGAACCAACAAGAGAATCAAACACACTGAATCTCATAATCACAAACTACCCAAACTGCTTCAACAGAGTCGAAACCATACCTGGCATATCAGACCATGACATTGTCTTTGCAGAGTTGGACGCCATACCATCTAAACAGAGGAGAGCCGCCAGATATGTCACTAACATATATCATAACACATCATCTGTAAGTGACATGCTTAACCAACTAGAATGGAAACCCATCGAAGATCGTAGGAGGACATCAAGGCTTATAATGATGTATAAACTTGCCAACGGGATGGTGAAAGTTGACACTAATCATACTCTGATTCCACCAGATAGGCTATCCAGAAACATCAGCACTAACGAATACCAAGTACCATCTTGTAGGACCGAAGTACGGAAGGAATCTTTCTACCTAAGGCGACGATACGAGAATGGAACGCCCTACCACACAGTGCCACCAATGCAGGTAGTTTTGAATGCTTCAAGACCTACCTTTATGAGATGAACTAGAACAACGTCAAGATGTTTTTAAAACTCACTGTATATATGATGTATAGCACGAATTCAAATTAATTAATTACTTATTTTTGTCTAAATTTTAAATGCGCATCCTAAAGTGGCTAAAAATCAACTTATTGATGGTGGCCGCGTATTGGTAGAAGTAGAAGTAAAAGAAGTCTAGGCTGTTTACAATAGCATTTCATGTGACAGTTGGTGATATAAAAAAAGTTAATGTTGTGCACTGTATCAATTATTATGACAGTTAGTGATAAAGAAGTCTAAGTTGTTTTTAAAGTAGCAATTCACAAAACTAGTGCTAAAGAAGGCTAGGTTGTTTAAACTAACAATTCACAAGACAGTGAGTGATAAAGAAGTCTAGGTTGTGTACAGTAGCAATTCACAAGACAGTTAGTGATTAAGAAGTCTAGGTTGTTCACAGTGGCAATTCATAAGACAGTTAATGATTAAGAAATCTAGGTTGTTCACAATTGCTATTTATAAAACATTTAGTGATTTAGAAGCCTAGGTTGTTCACAGTGGCAATTCATAAGACATATATAGTGAGTAAGAATGTTTTGTTGTTCACAATGGCAATTCACAAGACAGTTAGCGATAGAGAAGTCTAGGTTGAGCATACGCGTTTATACACAAACAATTCATAAGACAATTAGCGAAAAAAAAGTTTATGTTGTTCACAGTGGCAATACATAAAACACTTAGTGAATAAAAAGTGTAGGTGGTTCATAGTGGCAATTCATAAGACAAATAGTGATAAAAATGTCTAGGTTGTTCACAGTGGCAATTCATAAGACAGTTAATGATTAAGAAATCTAGGTTGTTCACAATTGCTATTTATAACACATTTAGTGATTTAGAAGCCTAGGTTGTTCACAGTGGCAATTCATAAGACATATATAGTGATTAAGAATGTTTTGTTGTTCACAATGGCAATTCACAAGACAGTTAGCGATAGAGAAGTCTAGGTTGAGCATACGCGTTTATACACAAACAATTCATATTAGACAATTAGCGAAAAAAAAGTTTATGTTGTTCACAGTGGCAATACATAAAACACTTAGTGAATAAAAAGTGTAGGTGGTTCATAGTGGCAATTCATAAGACAAATAGTGATAAAAAAGTCTAGGTTGTTCACAGTGACAATTCATGTGACAGTTAGTGATAACACAGGCTAGGTTGTTCACAGGGGTTATTTACTTCTTACTTTATTTGGCTTTTTTAAAAACTTTTTTGGATTCTAGCGTCACCGATGAGTCTTTTGTTGACGAAACGCGCGTCTGTCGTATATATAAAATTTAGTCCTGGTATCTATGACGAGTTTATTTATATGACAGTTAGTTATGAATAAGTCTAGGTTGTGTTTTTTTAGTAGCAATTCATAAGACAGTAAGTGATAAAAAAAAGTCAAAGTTGTGCACTGTGTCAAACGTAGACTGTTAGTAGTAAAGAAGTCTAGGTTGTTTACAGTGACAAAACATAAGACATTTAGTGATTAAGAAGTCTATGTTGTTCACATTGGCAATTCATCAGACAGTCAGTGATTAAAAAGTCTAGATTGTCTACAGTGGCAATACATGAGACAATTAGTGAATTAAAAGTTTAGGCTTTTCACAGTGGCAACTCATGAGACAGTTAATGATAAGGAGTCGCAATAGACACAGATTTTCATTTTATTTTGATGCGTCAAGCCCAGAATACATAGCTTCTTGAATAAGCGAGGAGCTATTGACCTGAAGGACCTTATCCTGCATACCGAAACTAGTATGTTATTAAAGGTATTTGTGCAAAAAAGAAAGAGTTAGACAAATAGTTTTGAAGAGTTATGCGTATACAAAACTTTGAATATTTTGAAATTTTCCAACTGTTAATATTGGAGCAATTCTTATAAATCCTGTATTAAGACGAAACGCGTGTCTTGAGTACAAATTTTTAATCATAAAATTGAGAATGGAAATGGGGATTGTGTCAAAGAGACAACAAACCGACTATAGAAAAAACAACAGCAGAAGGTCACCAACAGGTCTTTCATGCAGCGAGAAACTCCCGCATCCGGAGGCGTCTGGCTTCAGCTGGCCCCTAAACAAATATATATACTAGTTCAGTGACAATGAACGCCATACTAAACTCCAAATTGTGCACAAGTAACTAAAATTAAAAACAATATAAGACTTACAAAGGCCAGAGGCTCCTGACTTGGGTCAGACGCAAACACGCGGCGGGGTTAAACGTGTTTATGAGATCTCAACCCTCCCTCTATACCTCTAGCCAATGCAGAAAAGTAAACGCATAACAATACGCACATTAAAATTCAGTTCAAGAGAAGCCCGAGTCTAATATCAGAAGTTGTAAGCAAAAAACTGACATGGTATCTATGATGAGTTCATAATTGTGAAAAAAATGTTAACACGTTTTTATAAGCATTGTGGTTAACACTAAAAGCTGGCTTAACTGTAAAATATTTCACACACTGTTTCACATTTCTGCTATATTTACATCCTGAAATCCGCAAACACTAATATTTGTATTTTTCAAATGTATTCTTGTTTTTTTTTAACAATGACGGCTAATATGTGCAATTTCTATATTTTGTCATGCACAATGAAAAGAAAAGTGAGAATTTAAATGGGGAATGTGTCAAAGAAACAACAACCCAATCAAAGAATTAAAAAAACACTAAAGGCCGCCAATGGGTCTTCAACACAGCGACAAAATCCTGTACGCGGAGGCATACTTCAGCTACCCTATACACACAAAGTTGTACTGGTTCAGTGATAATAGAGGCCATACTAAACTCAAAACATATGAATGAACTAACATTATAATCATACATTACTAACAAAATCCATAGTCTTTTAACTTGGGACAGGCGCAAAAACGAACAATCTGTTATTATGAAAAATCTTGACAGCCACGATTTTTGTTCGTTTTGTCAAGAGTGCAACTCTGTTTTAATCCATTATTTGAATCTACGTGTTTATCATATTTAATCAAAACGATTCAATAATATGGGTTAAGACAATACCTGAAACATCACAGGTCCTCTACATATATTAACTGCACAAGAAAACCTTTCAAAAATAAAACTTCATCAAAAGCTGCTATGTTTTCGGATCAGACACATTAATTTATGTTTTGATGGTTCACTCATTAATTAAAGGAATAGATTTCTGTTATCTGCCCAAAACACAAGTGGTTTGATAATCACATAAACAATGTTTAGAGCGAACCGACTGTAATTGTTATTATGAAAGGAGTTTTAAAGTCAAATTCAAAGTTTCGTGAACTAAGCCAATAGACTGAACGAACTCATTTACAGCATATTTTGTAAAAGAAATCTAATAGTAGCGAGGAATGTGCCAAGCCAATTGGTATTTTGAAAGAACAAAGCTTTTCGAATAAGCATATTAAGGCTCACACAGAAAGGGGAAGAATGGTTGGAACCCCCATTATTACGATGAATACTTTTAAATGTGGACATATAATTGGAACCCCTTTTAAAAATGGCTGCATCCGCCACTGATCAATGCATTTTTCAAATGTTATGCAAACAATGGCTATTATCACACATGATGTTGATTATTTATATTTTATTACAGAACAAAATCCCAGAGTATAAGAGAAACCAGTAATTTAAGAAGTAAAGATTAAAAACCATTAAAATAAAACGTGATCTTCCGGTGTTGGATAATTGTCAGAATTTATCAGGGTTTATAATGACAACAATAGTTGAATAAAGTCATTAAGAATAATAACAGTAATATATTCTGGTTCTCTCAGTTTTCTTTGGGTGGCTTCCACCATCGTAACTAGTGTTGTTATGAATATCCTCGTCATCTGTTTTCACAAACTCCTCACGTGCGCTCATTCCACGTACACGCTGACATAATGTTGATGTGTAATGGTACAAATAGAAGGGTTTACTTGTTGGTAACACTATGCTTTTGTAGGAAGGTCCATCAGATCTATTAAACAGAGATGCAATAATTTGAATAAACTCATCATAGATGCCAGAACTAAATTTTGTATATACGCCAGACGCGCGTTTCGTCTACAAAAGACTCATCCGTGACGCTTGAGTCCAAAAAAGTTAAAAAGATCAATAAAGTACGAAGTTGAAGAGCATTGAGGACCAAAATTCCTTAAAAGTTTTTCCAAATACAGCTAAGGTATTCTATGCCTGAGGAAGAAAAGCCTTAGTATTGAAAAAAATCAAAATTTTGTAAAAAGTTAATTTATAAATATAACCATGCCAATGATAATTCATGTCAGCACAGAAAGTGCTGACTAGTGGGCTTGTGATATCCTCGGGGAAATAAATCTCCACCAGCAGTGGCATCGACCCAGTGGTTGTAAATAAACTCATCATAGATACCAGAACTAAATTTTGTATATACGCCAGACCCGCGTTTGAAATTATTATAAATGTAGACTGTCTTCTGTGAAATACAGTCTTTATTTGTGACCTATGTCTGAACTTAGTTTGTAATTTCGTGTATGATCAACTCATCTGCAAGTATTCTTACTTTTCGTGTAATCTGACAGACGTTTTGAAGCTTACTTTTTTCTTTAATTTTTTATACGAACTTTGACATTGGATAACTTCCCTTTTATTTGATTTAATTCCTGAGAAACAATAAAAAAAATGTAATGCGGGTTTGCTCGTACCAAGTCAGAATATGACAGCTGTTTTATATTCGTTTGATGTGTTTGGGATTTTGATTATGACATTGGATAATTGGCTTACCGTTTTGAAGTTTCATTTGATTTTTTTTAAATAAGCGACGAATTCTCAAAATGTAATTAAATGATCTCAAAGGCAATCATACTTTTCTTATCCTTATTCTGATGTGATTAACAACACTTATAAAGTATTAACATGAAGTATAAAATTTACATACAGATACATTCCTACAAAGAAAGAATGTTTTGAATAATGATTTACCTGCAACAGTAGTATATCCTTGTGTTTCTATTATAGGTTCCATCTGGAAGAATTCCACTCTTTGAATTTGCATTGTTGTGGTCTTCATCATTCCAATATATACTGCCTGTCCTAAATCCTATACAAATAAATTCGATCTTACTCTTTATATTTGGCAAGGATAAAGGATTTTAAAAAGCTGCAAGTTAAAGTCACGCGTTGTAATTGAATTGTCTGTTCAATTACATATTGATACGAACTTTCTTTTTCTAATAACTGTTCCATGTTGGTATAACGCTTTATGGAATCAAAACCAAAATAAAAAAAAAATATACTTATAAAAGGGACGAAAGATACCAAAGGGACAGTCAAACTCATAAATCTAAAACAAACTGACAACGCCATGGCTAAAAATGAAAAAGACAAACAGAAAAACAATAGTACACATGACACAACATAGAAAACTAAAGAATAAACAACACGAACCCCACCAAAAACTAGGGGTGATCTCAGGGGCTCCGGAAGGGTAAGCAGATCCTGCTCCACATGTGGCACCCGTCGTCTTGCTTATGTGATTAAAAATCCGGTAAATAGTCTAATTCGGTAGGTCACATTCATGAAAGGGAAGGGGATTGTAGTTACGACGTAAGGAACATATCCGATATCATTTGTGAAACGGTTATTCCATAACGGTCAACCAACTCGTGATGGCGTCCGTAAAATGTGCGAAGGGATGATTTCAACTTCACCACTTGGTTTAATAGCTTCCTTGTGAGCAGTAACCCTCTATTAAGAAAATCATGATAGGAAATGCAAGCACGGGAATATCGTATCAATTGGGAGATATATACCCCGTATGCAGGTGCTGCTGGAATGTTGCTACTTAGAAATGGAAAGTTCACAATTGGAAAGCTGAAATCATCTCTTTTGTCGTAATGTTTTGTTTTCAACCGACCCTCATTGTCAATTTCTAGATGTAAGTCAAAATATGAAGCCGACTTAACTGTATCTGTAGTATCCTTTATCTCCAATTCGATGGGATAAATGCGTTCCACATAGTCACCAAATTTTGAATTGTTTAGTGAAAGAACGTCATCTATATAGCGGAAAGTAGAGTTAAAGGATATTGCTAACTTCTTATCTTTCTTCCTAAAGAGTTCCTGCATGAAGTCAGTCTCATAATAATAAAGAAACAAGTCGGCAAGTAGAGGGGCACAATTTGTTCCCATTTGGGATGCCGACAGTCTGTTGAAAAACACGTCCTCCGAACGTTAAAACTATTTCAAGCCCAGGTAGAACCGCAGGGATATGTATTTTATTGTTGTCGTATCAAATGGTACCATTTGTATTTATCTGGATGAGCTTTACGACGATAATGATCTCCTTAGTAAGGCTAAAATATTTAAAACAACAAAAAAAAAACATAAATGAAACGCGCTGATAAATCGAAAAACTTAAACAGCTTTTTACAACCACCGAGTCGACGCCAATGTCACTTTTGGTTCCTTGATATGGTCATATTGATCCAGTAACCGATTACTCAACTTTGATAGTTTACTTAGCTACCCACACAAACAATTACATTGTTAAAACGAAAACAATTTCAGCTCAGCAGTCAGGTCTTCAGTCTTACATGATTTTTAATACTCCTATCTACAATTGTCTGTTTATAAATTTTGAAATCATAAAAAACTAAGTTTTAACCTCACTCAGACAAAGTTCACTTAAGATGGATTTGGCTACTAATATTACTAATATTAGGTTCTTTCGTCAATAGTTTCAGTTCTTATAAATCATAGGCTTTTAAATATTAAGCTTTGAGGGTTCCCGATGAAGGTAAACCCAGAAAAGGGCTTCGGACGCATGAAATTATATACGTGTTTTTGGTCTTTCTTTCCAGAGCCAATAAAATGTACTGACTTACCAGAAGGACAGGAACCACCTTTCCTGGCAATACAATAATTTCCTCGTGGCCAGGATGCTAATCCACCATATTTTGTTTTGGTACAGTAACACAGCTTTGTGTTTTTGCCGAAAATACCTGGTTGTATATAACAGTAATTCGTATATGCATATCTATCACATAATTTAGAATCAACTGGACAGTGTCAGACACATGTTCACAACTGTCTTTCGAGTCATATCACATTCGAACTCTGTTATTTAAATAGCATCGGGTTGATATGCCATGATTTATTTTTTCTTAATCATACAATGTACAAAGTGATCTGTTTGCGCCTCTTTTTTCAATTTATGTCTGATTTGTTTGTTTTTTGTATAAACGTTGAACAGACCGAAAGAAACAAATAACCGACAGAACTACAAGACACCATAACATAGTTTTATGGATGGTTTATATGATTCAAATTATTATTCCGATGCATATATATAGTCAACAGTTGCTAACAGCTACAAAAAGTACATATCAACACATACCGATAAATCAGTCATATTGGATTTTCTAAAAGAAATAATTGGATATATTTAATAAGCTATTGCATGTTAGGTTGCAGTATCTTTGAATTATGCCTTGAAAATATTTAGCTATAATTTCACAGATAAAAGTTTATAAGTCCAGTAAACAAATAATATATCGAACTTACCATAAAAGTGATGGTTGTATCTGACATCGTTCACATTATGTATATCTTCATTATCCTGATATATACATCCTTCTGCCCATCCGACAGGGCATCCTGATTTTGATTTTGGAAGCGAGTACCTTCCACGTGGCCAGCTAACTTAAAATGAGTATAGATTGTTTTACACATTTTATACATGCAGCACTTTTTTAAATTAAATTATAACATTAGGTTTTATCAAGTTATAAGCTTGGTATCGGTAGTTTTTCATCCACATGATTATATTGCCAAGTTTACATTCTCTGAGGTTTAAATATTTTGCTAAACATAGTTATTGCATTCAAACTATTATTTTGTTCATTTACAAGCAGGGCAAACTCGATACTATTCAAATGGCTTACAAAAATCAAATAATAAAAATGGCTGAAAAGTGCAATAACGCAGAAGCCATAAGAAATATTAATATCATTCGGTGATCTATGAAATATGAATATCAATTGGAAGATAATCGTGGTCATCTGAGATATTTTAATATACCATAAAGGTCAACCATCCCGATACTGATATCCCATAAAGTTCAACCAACCCGATACTGATAATCCCATTATGGTCAACTAACCCGAGATGACGTCCATAAAACACTGAAGTCTAAAACCTTCAACATGTTCAACAAAATGAAAAGAAAACCTATTATCTACATTAGATAAAAATCAGGGCGTACGGGATGAGTTTCTGGAATGCTATAAACATTAATAATGCAAGAGTCTAAACAATCAAACGATTTAAGTCCCAAACAAAAATAACATTCCAAACCTAAGCGATACATGTAGTTGTTTCTCTGTATTTTTTTTCTGTCTGTCGCCTTTAACCTAAGCGATACATGCAGTTGTTTATGCTCTGTTTTTTTTCTGTCTGTCGCCTTTAACCTAAGCGATACATGCAGTTGTTTATGCTCTGTATTTTTTTCTGTCTGTCGCCTTTAACCTAGGCGATACCTGTAGTTGTTTATGCTATACCTGTCTCCGCCTGACTTCTTTACATACCTATGACACAACCAGTCACAAACATTAATACGCCGGTTCCAGTGTAATCCAGCGGGACAGGGCACTGTATTAATATATTACCTATGACACAACCAGCATTTGAGGGCCAGTCACAAACATTAATACGCCGGTTCCAGTGTAATCCAGTGGGACAGGGCATGGTATAAGAAATGCCATGTCCACATTGTATGAAAGACGAACAGTCGTTTGGATTGGGCAAGTATCCGTTGATTATTGTACTGCAATCTGTAAAATATTATAAAAACTGAGAACACCCTCCATATGTTATAAATATTCTGGCATTTCATAATTAAATCGACTGATCTTTTGTTGAATGTTCTCTTAATACTTGTATAGTTTGATAGCACTTGCATGTTGATTTTGGTCTTGTTTTAAGAACTAAAAAAGGAAGTCTTATAATGTAGTTCTATTATCTATAAGCAACTGGAATGAATAAAAAAATGTCTTGCATTAGACATTAGGGTTGTCGAAGTTAGAATATTTTTAACATACACGTGTGGACACAGATCAGAGTGGATAGTATATTTGGGAGTTTTATTGACAGTGATTTCTGACATAAAGAGTTCTTTGTTTTTTCTACAATAAGTTTCTATGTTGAACTGTGGTGCACAGTGACAGCAATCCTGTACCAAACACTAAAAATAGCAGTGTCTTTTATCTAATATTACGTTTTAATGTTCAAGACTGTCGTGAAGGAGACACTTATTTAAATCAGTGTCAATCATTCAGATGTATTATTTAAATAAAAAACTGCTTTTGACATCAAATCCGCACATTGGCCAAAATACTATGACTGCTTCATGTAAATAATATGTTCGTTCCTGTAATCAAATTTTGTGCATTTCAAACTTTCCATTCGGGACCCGAAATTCCTTTCACAATTGGAATAACTTCTTTTTAAATACATTAACATTTTTAACAATGATCCTTTAAGAGAACATAGCTAACTGAGTGAGCGCCAATGCTGCAGAGATTTACGTTAAGAAAAAGAAGATTGCATGTATTGCCAAAGGATTCCGATAAAAAAGGTTCCACAATTTTTATTTCGGATAGCAGGAAAAGCGGAAAATAAGATGCGGACATTAGGTGCATTTCTGCATGGTTTGATTCTAATATGCATGGCATCCAAGAACCTGCAAGCATGTTATATTTGTATGGTTCTATTTGTGCTCTTTTGAGGTGTTAATTTCTTCTTTGTTGGCCTTCAATTGTCCACAAAAAAACTGTAAAACTTTTTTAGGATCTGCCCATATCATTAGTAAATGATTTTGTCTAAATGTCGGAAGTGTTTTTTATCAAGCTATATTATGGTTTAAGTAACAACAGTATACGAAATATGGCAGATACCAATACAGATGATCTTAACTCCTACAAACTGATAAACGTTCTTTTAGATTGATACGAAAAGTACTGAAGTTGCAAAACTTGTTTCCCAATCCACTATAAATAAATATGTTTAAACTGATTCAAGAATCATGTTCATCTCAGTGACGGGATTATGGAGGGGAAGATCCGAGGATTCGTCCCCACCACCTTCTCCCGGGTCGGGAACCCCTTTAAAAATTGGCTGGATCCACCCGCTCGTATGATTTTGTTATCATAATTGATTACAGCTAGTAGTAATAGTTTTGTAGACTTTTGAACATAATATATATATATATATATATATAATTAGAAAGGATTATGTGTGTAAAAACACACTGTTTAGCAATTATCATGTCCCATTACACAGTGTGACCTCTAAAACGTTCAATCGACCAGAATATATAATATGCAGACGAGGCGAATCGATGGTGAAGGAGTATTCAGAAAAATTAAAAATATCATATAATAAATCAAATGATACTTTAGGGAAGTGGAAAGAAACCCTATTTTTAAAGCATGTTTTTAATATAAATTCCCTGTTAGAGATTAATGATTAAGTATGAATATTCCTTCGAGCTTATTCGATTCTTAAATTGAGGGGTGGTAACTGCAAAAGAAAAATTCGAGTCGTTTGCACCGGTATAACGTTTACCTGGATAGAAAAAAAGTAGGTCCAGTAAGGGCCAATTTTGGCCTCAAACTTTAAGTTCATCTGACGAAAGAATTCAGACACGTTTTAAACACTTAAGTGTCTAGTTCAGTTGATTCAATAAGTTTATGTGAACTGATTTTAACTGATTAACGCATTACAAACGTTCCGATTCTAGCTTAAATATGAAAAATTTATCAAATATGCCCAAAAATGTTTCAGATGGTTTTTTTCAAAAATGAAAGTGGCCGCATCCGTGTTCATCCTCAACCTTTATATATGTTATATAATATCATAAAATACAACTTACATTTCTATATTAAGAATGGACACGAATGCGGCGACATTCATTTCATTTTTCATTAAAATTTAACAAAAGTGCTAAAATTGTGAAGATTGTGAAAATTTGGTCAAATGAATATTTCTTTTGTTTAAATTGTTGTTAAAACAATACAAATATAAATTAATTACTTGCTTTTTATATAAACGTGAAATTGTATGACGTGTATAGATGATTGAATGCACAACGTAGAACTACTTAAATCTGTTTTTTTCCATAGACACTAGATATACATTTTAATGCACCAGAGGAAAATTTGACCTCTAGTATACATATATATTCATTATAGCTTCATTTTTGATGTTATAAAAGTAATTCAAAGGGGAATTTTTGAGATAAAGGACATAATCAATATATAAGTGAAAAGTTAAATGTTCGTTAATATGATTCTTTTTTCTGTGAACGATATTGTACAATATACATACATCAAATACGGTATATCAATATAAAGTACCTCATATGTTAGGAGGGAAATTTACAAAACCTACCTGCACAAACAGATGAAATCATCAAGAACAAAATATACATATTCCCGATCTTTATTCTTTCCTATCTAATTTGTTAAAAGTAAAATGACTTTATAACATATTTTACTTTTTTTTGTTTGTTAAAAAACACGACGGATGCGTGGTACAGGATCTGCCTGTGCTTCCGGAACACATGATATCACCCACAGTTTATCTTTCTATCGTTTATCTTTTCCTAAGCTGTTGTTTCTCTGTTCATCTTATGAGATTGAATACTCATCTGATGGCTTCCGCTTCTTGTTATTTTTTAAGTCTGATACCCTCTAGAGAAAAGAAGCATACGTGTTTTTGTTGAAAAAAAAGATATCTTGATTTATCATTTGGAGATCCTCAGATTTGTTTGTCTGCGCAATGTGTGTATTGTCGAGGGGAATCTTCTTTCCATTGAGTACAACTTTCCACCAGTTTTCTTGTTCAAGATGGCAACAAGGTTGCTAAAACAGTCGATCTTCTGTCTTTTTAAAAACATGTGTTATCTATTTGGGTTTTCACTAAGGTGGAATTGTTTAGTTTTGCTTTCGTCATTTGTGAACAAAGGAATAATTTAGCTTTTTTTCACAATGGTAATTTGTCTTTGAAAATTGGCATTTCAAATGAAAACAATTGATTCGGATACCCAAACTTTCCCAGTACGGGTTATTATGAGTAAGTGGAAAGTACATATAAATCGCCAATAGCTCATGAGTGTCAAATGAGATTGCATCATAGACTAGAAAGGGTAAATGTGTCGTATGAGCCTCTATGGCTGATAAGAGTTTCAGGTTAATACAAGATTAGTTCATTTGACATATGTTCTGTTTACAAGGATATAAGAGTTTGAAAAGATAAAAAAGCAAGACGAATCTATTGCACACATTTACATATTATTTTACATACAAATAAATTGAAGTTACTATGTACTATTTTTAATGTTGAGTGTGTTGCAAGTTTTTTTTTTTTGGTTTCCGTTATAGTACATCCTTGTCGTCAGTAATCTCTATCGAAAATGCAACTTTAAGTATAAGTTATTAAACATAGCACAATTTTCCATTATATATAGTTATCTTCGTTAAAATGAGAATTCCCCCCCCCCCCCCCCCACCCACCCATAAAAGTATCTTAATTAAACATGTTAAATATACAGTAATGTAAATTTCGAAGATTGGGAAGAAAAAAGTATGATAGAATTCATATTGAGTGTAGTGTTACGAAGTATTGAATTGAACGGATATGATATCTGCGCCGGAGATTGCCTTCTTGCCAACTTATGTGTTTAATCTTTTTGTTTTGCCATATGATTAAGGTCTTACAGTTTTAAATTTCCCTCGGAATTCAGTATTTTTGTGGTTTTACTTTTCACCTTTCATTTTTATTTTATTGAACATAATGTTCACATTGGTAATTCCAGTCGGAAACCCGGTTGAAATAGAACAAAAGAATCGAAGCTCTTTGTTAGAGAAGGCGATAAATGTGTACTGTAATGTTTACTATAGTGACAACAATTTTAAAAGTTAATAGAAACAAACAAAATAACAATTTTCTTTTCAACAACGAAGTGTTTTATTTTAAAAACACCATTTACATAAGTTTTCAATTTATCTAGTACATACTTAAGCAAAACAATTAGATATCAAGTCGACGACATGGGTATCTTTCAAGTTGGATGTAGAAAATGCATAACCTCCGATTGTTTTTAAAAAATTACCACGGACGGAAAACATATCAATCTATTAGTTCAGTAATTTTCGTGTCTGCCCTTCCATTATGTGACTCAAGAAAAAATTCCCCCAAAAGGGTCACAATTGTATCGAAAAGAGAAAATCGAGTGCACCTTTTTATGTTAGGGCGTGTTTGAGTTGAATATTTTGTCTTGATATCGTACAAAGCAAGAATATTTCATAAATCGTCTCGCTTCAGATTCTATCATTTTTATATATCAAAGCTACAGGTTGACTTTATTACATAAAAAAATCACAGTACTAAAAGATGAAATATATGGGTCAAGTGAAATACCTATCTAATGAGTCACAAAAACATAGAAGGTGTGTTCGAATAGCTATTTTTTACTGAAAGTACTTGACGACAGTCTTTCAAGTTGGATGGTGAAAATGCATATTTTCGAAAAATTATAATTTTTTGTGTATGATAACTAGGGTTTATAGTCTTCAACCACTAACAAAATCTAGTCTGCCCTTCCACGAAATATTTAATTAGAATGTTTTTCAATGTTTATGAATTTTCGAAAATTCCACCTGACAACCGATCAGACAATAGTTTTAAGTTCAATCAATGCAGACAAGATCATTTACTGATGCTCATTAGCTAGTTGACACATTTTTCTTTTAAAATACAACTAACATATAAGGATCGTAATGGTGCAATGTGGATAAATTTATCGGTTTCCAAGAGCAAAATTGGTAGTGCGTCATCCCTACAATGGCTTCCATTTTTACGGTTGTGAAAATGAACTGGCGTAATGGGGAGATAATTTTGACGTTGTAGAATCCTGTCTGATTCAGAAGACAGTGATAAAGAATTCAAGGTTGTGCACTGTGGCAAATCTTAGACAGTTAATGATAAAGAAGTCTAGGTTGTTCACAGTGGCAATACATATGACAGCTAATGAAAAAGAAGTCTAGATTGTTTACAGTAGCAGTTCATAAGACAGTGAGTGATAAAGAAGTCTAGGTTGCTAGGAAGAAAGATAAGAAGTTATATATATCCTTTAACTCTACTTTCCGCTATATAGATGATGTTCTTTCACTAAACAATTCAAAATTTGGTGACTATGTGGAACACATCTATTCAATCGAACTAGAGATAAAGGATACTACAGATACAGTTAAGTCGGCTTCATATCTTGACTTACATCTAGAAAACTTTACGACAAAAGAGATGATTTCAGCTTTCCAATTGTGAACTTTCCATTTCTAAGTAGCAACATTCCAGCAGCACCTGCATACGGGGTATATATCTCCCAATTGATACGATATTCCCGTGCTTGCATTTCCTATCATGATTTTCTTGATAGAGGTTTGCTGCTCACAAGGAAGCTATTAAACCAAGAGTTCCAAATGGTGAAGTTGAAATCATCCCTTCGTAAATTTTACGGACGCCATCACGAGTTGGTTGACCGTTATGGAATAACCGTTTCTCAAATGATATCGGATATGTTCCTTACGTCGTAACTACAATCCCCTTCCCTTTCATGAATATGACCTACCGAATTAGACTATTTACCGGATTTGTAATCACTTAAGCAACACGACGGGTGCCACATGTGGAGCAGGATCTGCTTACCCTTCCGGAGCACATGAGATCACCCCTAGTTTTTGGTGGGGTTCGTGTTGTTTATTCTTTAGTTTTCTATGTTGTGTCGTGTGTACTATTGTTTTTCTGTTTGTCTTTTTTATTTTTAGCCATGGCGTTGTCAGTTTGTTTTAGATTTATGAGTTTGACTGTCCCTTTGGTATCTTTCGTCCCTCTTTTGTGAACAGTAGCAAATCTTAGACAGTCAGTGATTAAGAAATCTAGGTTATTTAAAGTGAAAATACATAAGACAGTTAGTGATGTAAAAGAAGTCTATGTTGTTCACAGGACAATTCATCAGACGGTCAGTGATTAAGAAGTCTAAGTTGTTTACAGTGGCAATACATAAGACAGTTAGTGCATAAAAAGTCTAGGTTTTTCACAGAGGCATTTCATAAGACAGTAAATGATAAGGAATCTAAATATACACAAAATGTCACTTTATTTTGATGCATCAAGCCTAGGATGCATAGCTTCTTGAATATGCGAGGAGATATTTTCATGAAGGGCCTTTTACTGCATACCGAAACAATTATGTTATTAAAGATATTTGTACAAAAAAGAAATAGTTAGAAAAATTATGTTGACGAGTTATGCGTATACAAAACTTTGAATATTTTCAAATTTCTGACTCTAAATATTCGAACAACACTTATAAGTTCTGTATTAAGACGAAACGCGTGTCTGGATTTGAAAAAAAATCAATCATGGTATATATGATGAGTTTATAATTGTGAACAAAATTGTAACATTTGTTTTTATAATCATTTTTGTTTACCACTATATTAAATGGCCTAACTGTAAAACATGTCGCACGTTGTTTTACATTTCCGCTATATTTATATCCTGAAATCCTCAAACACTATTGTTTTTATGTCTTTTTTTTTTAAATGCATCCAATAAGAGTTGTGTTTCTAAACAATGACCGTTTGTTTGTGCGTTTGCTATATTTTGTCATATACAATAAAAATAAAGTAGAGAATGGAAATGTGGAATGTGTGTAAGAGACAACAACCCGACCTAATAATTAAAAAACCCTCAAGACCGCCAAAGGGTGTTCAACACAGAACACAAACAATTCCGTACACGGAGGCGTACTTCAGCTAGCCCCTAAACATAATTATGTACAAGTTCAGTGATAATGGAACCATACTAAACTCAAAAATATATAAATGAACTAAACAATTTTACAGAGGTCATAGTCTACTGACTTGGGACAGGCGCAAAAACGAACAGTCCGTGAAAAAGTTTGACAGCCACATTTTTTATGAAGAAGATTAAAAGTTATTTTGATAATAGCAATACTCAAACGGTTTCCCATAAAGAGTGCATTTCTGTTTTAATCCAATATTTGAAACTACATGATGGTTATCATATTTAATTAAACCAAGTCAACAATATGGGTTAAGACATTATATGAAACATCACAGGTCCTCTACATACAAAGACTGCACGATAAAACTTTACAAAAAGCAAAACCTGATCAAAAGGTGTTCTAAACAGAAACAGTGATTTATTTGTTAGATGGTTCACTCATCTATTAAAGAAACATATTTCTGTTTTCTTTTAAAACTATAAGTGGTTTTTTAATCACATAAAGACTGTTTAGAGCGAATCGACTATAACCGTCATTAGGAAAAGAGTTTTATAATCAAATTCCAATTTTCGTGAACTATGTTCATCAAAACACGATGTTCCTCCTGCCAACATTTTTTTCCATGAACTAATGTTCCTTAAAACTAGATGTTCCTCCTGCCATTTTTGTTCATGAACTGATGTTACTCAAAACCAGATTTTTCTCCTTCGAACATTTTTTTTTCATAAACTGATGTTTTTCAAAACGAAATGTTCCTCCTTCCAACCTTTTTAGAAACAAGAAAGCCAATGGACGATTCATTGACTGCATATTCTGTAGAAAGAAATTTAATTGTAGCGAGGAATGTGTCACGCCAATTGATATTTTGAAAGAACAAAGCTTTTCGAATAAGCATTTTAAGGCTCCCACGGAAAGGGGAAGATGGTTCGTGGGTTGGAACCCTCCCCCTTTTCTTTTTTGACGATGAATGCTTTTCAATGGGAACATATTATTGGAATCCCTTTTTAAAAATGGCTGAATACGCCACTGATTAATGCATTATCAAATATTATTTAAACCATGGTCATTATCACATATGATATTTATCATATATCTTTTATTACAGAACAAATCACAGAGTAAAAAGAGAAACAAGTAATTATAGAAGTAAAGATTAAAAATCACTGCAATAAAACTGTTCTTCCGGTATTGGATCATTGTCAGAATTCACAAAAGATACCAGGGTTATAGTCTATGATGACAACAGTTGAGGAGCTAATTTATTAAGAATAATAACAGTAGTGTATTCTGGTTGTCCCAGTTTTCTTTGGGTGGTTTCCACCATCGGCACTGTTGTTATGAGTATCCTCGTCATCTGTTTTCACAAACTCCTCACGTGCGCTCATTCCAAGCACACGCTGACATAGTGTTGATGTGTAATGGTACAAATAAAAGGGCTTACTTGTTGGTAATACTATCCTACTGTATGAAGATCCATCAGATCTATTAAACAGAGATGCAATAATGTGAAATTATTATAAATGTAGACTTTTTTGTGTTGAAATGCATTAAGTCATTAAGTGGGACCTATGTCTGAACTTAGTTTATAATTTCCTTTTTGATCAACTAGAAGTATAATTATGTTTCGTGTAGTCTGACATACGTTTTTAATTTGTATTTTTACCCCTCTGGTGAGTTAAGCATTTTTCAACTGACTTTATAGTTCGTTCTTATGTTGTACTGGTATACCACTGTCCCAGCCTAGGGGAAAGGTTGGGATCCCGCTAACATGTTTAACTTCGCCCCATTCTGTATGTATCTACCTGCCTTAAGTCGGAAGCCTGTAATTCAGTGGTTGTCGTTTGTTTATGTGTTACATATTTGTTTTTCGTTCATTTTTAGTACATAAATTAGGCCGTTAGTTTTATCGTTTGAATTGTACTAAATTGTCATTTCGGAGCCTTTTTTTATAGCTGACTCAAGCGATATGGGCTTTGCTCATTGTTGAAGGCCGTACGGTGAACTATATTTGTTAATTTCTGTGTCATTTTGGTCTCTTGTCTCATTGTCAATCATACCACATCTTCATTTTTTTATAAAAACAAAGGAAAGGAAGACAACTTGAGATGTGCACTGTCTGATAGTTATCTCAAAGGCAATCATATTTTTCTCTATATTTTTATGTGATTAACAACAATTATCAAGTATTAACATGAGGTCGAAAAATTACATAAAGATAAACTCCTAAAAAGAAAGAATGTTTTGAATAATGATATACCTGCAGCAGTAGTATATCCTTGTGTTTCTGTTATATGTTCCATCTGGAAGAATTCCATTCTTTGAATTTGCATTGTCATGGTCTTCGTCATCCCAGTATATACTGCCAGTTCTGAATCCTTAAAAATAGATTTTGTTTTATCTGTTATCATTATATTTACAATATTAAAGAATTTTCGAAAGCTGCAAATTAAAGTCAAGTGTGAACCTTGAATTATCTGTTTTATTACAAACTTTCTGTTTCTATTAGTTCTGTGGGGCAAAACATATTTTATTTCGGTATACTGCTTTAAAAAAATGAAATACGAAATATTTAAAACTATTTCACGACCTGTGACAGCTGGTTTGACAAACTTTTATGGTAATCGTACCAAACCGTACCATTTTCTGATGTTTTATAAGCATTTACATTTATGCAATGGCACATACGATTCATTGATATGGTCATATTTATCAAGTAACCGATTACTTAACTTTGATAGTCTACTCAGCTGCTCATTTAAAAAATTACATTTAGGTAATGCAATATAATTTCAGCTCAGCAGTCAGTTTTTTTTAGACTTGACATGATTTATAAAAATCCTATCTAAAATTGTCTGTTTATAAATTTTTTAAATTATAAAGAAACTAAGGTTTTAACTCCCTCAGACAAATTTGGCCTTAGATGGATTTGGCTATTTATTAGGTTTTTTTCGGTCGTATAGCTCTTCATTTGTTTCGGTTCTTACAAATCCTTAGATTCAAATATGCTTTGAGCCTTCCTGGTGAAGTTTTACCAGAAAAGCGCTTCGAACCCATGATATTATATAACGTGTTGTGTCCCCTTCTTTTTTTGAAAGCCAATCAAAACTACCAACTTACCTGAAGGACAGTAACCACCTTTCCTGGCAATACAATAATTTCCACGTGGCCAGGATCCTGATCCACCATATGTTGTTTTGGTACAGTAGCACAGCTTTGTGTTTCTTCCAAAAATACCTGGTGGTATATATCAGTAAGTCGTATATGCATATCTATCACATAATTATAAAATCAACTGGACAGTATCGGGTATATGTTAAAAAAAATGTCTTTCGAGTATATTACATTCTAACTCTGTTATTTAAATATCATCGTGTTGATTTGGCATAATTTATTTTTTCTTAATCAAACAATGTAGGAAGTGGTAGGTTTGCGCCTTATTTCAATTTATGTATATAAACTCATCATATATACCAGGATTAAATTTTGTATTTACACCAAACGCGCGTTTCGTCTACTAAATACTTATTAGTGACGCTCGAATCCAAAAAGGTTAAAAAGGCCAAATAAAGCACAATACAAAGTGTAAGAGCATTGGGAACCAATTCCTAAATGTTTTGCCAAATACAGCTAAGGTAATCTATTCCTGAGGTAGAAAAACCTTAGTATTTGTAATGATAATGCATTTTGTTAAATTTGTTTTGTCTATATATTGTTTCTTGTATCAACGTTTAACGTACCGGAAGCAACAAATAACCGACAGGTTCTGAAATACAAGACACTACAAAGTAGTAATTGTAGTAATCGTTTTCACTACAACACTACATGATACAAAAACCCCCAGCAGTTTTACATATCCTGAGACTTCACATTAATTAATTCTTGTGGGTGTATTGCATGATTCAAATTATAATTCAGAGGCACATAATTTACAGTTGCTTAACCTGTTTGAATTATGCCTTGAAAACTTTCAGTTATAATTTCACATATAAAAGTTTATAAGACCATTAAACAAATAATACATCGAACGTACCATTAAAGTGATGGTTGTAGCTGACATCGTTCACATTATGTATGTCTTCATTATCCTGATATCTACATCCTTCTTCCCATCCGATCGGGCATCCTGATTTAGATTTTGGAAGCGAGTACCTCCCACGTGGCCAACTCACTTAACAATGAGTATAGATTATTATATTTAAACAGTGGTATACTACTGTTGCCTTTATATCAATGCAGCATTTTGCATCTAACTGTAGTATTATGTTTTATCAAGTAATGAGCCTGGTATTAGTGGTAAGTTTTTCATCAACATGATTATATCGCCAAACTGATACTTTCTCTGATCTTAAATTATTTTGCTGAATATAGTTATTTCATTCAATTTATTATTTTGCTTTAAATATAAAAGTGAAACTGTATGACGTGTATCGATGATTGAAAGCATAAAATAGAACAACTTAAATCTGTTTTTTCCATAGACCCTAGATATGAATAGTAATGAACCAGAAGTAAATTTGACCTCTAATATACGTTTATATCCATTGCTTAATTTTTATTGTTAAATAAGAAATTTATGATACAAAGGAAATCATCAATATATTAGTGAAAAGGTAAATGCTCGTTAATATGATTCTTTTTTCTGTGAACGATATTGTACAATATACACACATCAAATACGGTGTATCAATATAAAGTACCTCATATATTAGGAGGGAAATTTACAAAACCTACCTGCACAAACAGATGAAATCATCAAGAACAAAATATACATATTCCGCATCTTGATTGGTTCCTATCTGATCTGTAAAAATGAATTTATAACATATTTACTTTTTGTATTAAAAAAACAAGACGGATGCGTGGGACAGGACCTGCCTGTCCTTCCAGAGCCCATGAGATCACCACAGGATTAGTCTTTAGGTTTTTTAGTGAGTTATTTATATTTTTCTCTTTTCGTCGTTTTGCTTTTGCCAAGCTGTTGTTTCTCTGTTCAGTTTATGAGGTTAATTCCTCATCTGATGGCTTCCGCTTCTTGTTTCTTTTTAAGTCAAATACCCCTCTAGAAAAAAAGCATATGTGTTTTTTGTTGAAAAATACAGAAGCCTTGACAACTCAATGTCTTCATCTTCATACTTTTTTTTTATCATTTTCTAATAAAGCATAACTAATGAGTCTTTTTGTTTTCACAAAACGCGAGTCTTGAGTACAACATTTTAATCCTGATATCGATGGTGAGTTTATGAAGTTTTCAACTTGAAAATACACTAAATAAGCTGACGCTTGAAATTATATATTAATATACATTTTAAAACATTAAGATACATACTTCAGATACCTTCGTCTTTAGTAATTTATCCACTACCCTAACATAAAAAAGATGCCTCTTTATGTTAAGTTTTATTCAGTTATATATGAGCGGAAATAGAACCCACTTCATAAATCGATGTTTTAACTACAAGTACACTATTGGTTTAAATTACATTTTAAATTACATTTTAAATTATGTGTAGAAATTAATGCAACAAAAATACATAAAAAAAATACTTATTTTATTATTTATTTATAAAACACAGAAAAGAAAGAGAAATACATATATCTAGACTATTTTATCCCAAAGGATGATTTTGATTTGAAAATAGTAAACATTAACATAGCTTATTGTGCTCAAATTTGAATGAAAAACAATATTTCATTATACATTCTTTTCAAATCATTCCAGGAGCGTAAACATTTTACATAATGAGTTTTTTATACAGTTTTGGAATGGCTTAGATGGTTGATATTTAACATAAAGGTTATTATTATTAATTTTTTTTATTGGCTACTATAAAATTTCTTTAAACATTCAAACTACATAGTTAATTCACATTTATAATATATATCTTTTCTTTGAAATTTTAATTATCCATATTAATTATGCATTTTCTTGATTATGCATTATTGTGTTTTTGATTTTTGTTTTACTTTTAAAATACAGGTCTGTGTTGTAGTTGTTATGCTTTATTAAAAAAAAATAACTTACTTGATTAATAAGTTTTTGTTCTTTTATGAATTTGTTTTTTGTTACCTGTCCTTAGTAAGTGATTACATGTTAGTTAAGCATGTTTCATATATATTCAGAAAAAAAAGCTGGATAGAGCTTTCGTTTTTATTGTTTTATGCATTGTACATCACAATAATGTTATTTTTTGGTATAATTTGATATTTACTTAATATTATCCATATGTATTCTATGTATTAGAACCAGTCGTTTCGAAAATGGATCATCATTTTTTTTAATTGCATATATTTATATTTCAAGTATGCTTTATATATTTATTGAATGGTTTTTGTTTTTACACTAATCACAACCTTATTCTTTTTTCTTGATTCGAGTGTCACTGATAAGTCTTTTGTAGACAAAACGCGAAAATACTGTTTTTGTGTACCACTATTAAATTGTTTGAAGATCCTGATATTTAATTGTGTATTCAATCTTTGTCTTGTCAATGTGAATTTTCTTTCCAATGAGTACAACTTTTCACCAGTTTTCTTTTTCTAAATGGCAACCAGGTTGCCTTAAACAGACGTCCGTTTATAAATTTTGAAATTAAAAAGAAACTACGGATTCAACTCGGGCAAAGTTGACCTTAGATGAATTTGGCAATTTGTTTTAGGTATTTTTTGTCATATAGCTCTTCAACTGTTCCGGTACTTATACATGCGTCGGATTTCAAATGTTTGGCTTTGAGTGTTCCTGATGAAGGTAAATCCAGAAAAGCGCTTCGGATACATGGAATTATTAAACGTGTTATTTCATTTTTTTTCAACGGAGGCATGAAATTATTAAACGTGTTGTATTCATTTTTTTGCCTAAAACAGACGATGTTCTGCCTTTAAAAAAACCCAGTTGTGTTGAATGAGGCCGAATTGTTTAGTTTTGCTTTCGTCATTTGTGAATAATGGAATATTTGATCTTTTTTCACAATGGTAATTTTACTTTGAAGATTGGCATTTCAAATGAAAACAATGGATTCGGATCCTCAAATAATATGAGGAAGAGGAAAGTGCATATAAACTGCAAATAGCTCAGGAGTGTATAAAAGCGATTGCGTAATAGACTCACACCCATCTTCCTGTATCTATAGAAAGGGTAGATGTTTCGTATGAGTCTCTATGGCTGATAAGAGTTTCAGGTTAATGCAATATTAATGCAAGGTTAATTCATTTGACAGATGTTCTGTTTGTAAAGTTATAAGTGTTTGAAAAGATAAAAAAGCAAGACGAATCAATTGCACACATTTACGTATTATATTACATATAAAAAATAGTTTATTTAAAAAAAATGAAGTTACTATGTACTATTTTCAATGTTGAGCGTGTTCAAAATTGTTTTTAGTTTCCGTTATATTACATCCTGATCGTCAGTAACTTTGTTGTCTTTTATTTTAAAACATTTATTTTATGAAAAAAGTATTGTTTGTAATGGGATGTGACAGAAACCGAAAGACAAGAATAACTTTAACGAAATCTGGATGACAACATTTAATCTAAACAATAGACAATCATTTATAAAATACAAACTGTATATTGTCAAGTTTAAATGACTTTTGTGATTACATTTACAGCAATAGTTATCAAAGGTACCAGGATTATAATTTAGTCCGCCAGACGCGCGTTTCGTTTACACAAGACTCATCAGTGATGCTCATATCAAAATAATTATAAAGCCAAACAAAGAAAAAGGCGAAGAGCATTGAGAATCCATAATTCCAAAAAGTTGTGCCAAATACGGCTAAGGCAGCAAATCCGAACCCGTTTTCTATGGCAAAACATTACAACTTTATCTTTATATTTTCAGTTTGCATATGCTTTATATGTATTTTGTATTCCGAGTATTTCATTTATTTCTTTATATTTTATGCAGGCAATATAGTATGAAGATGAAATTATATGTTCTTAAATAAATTTGGGTAATGAATGTTGAGTTAAGTGGGGATTTGTTTAAGTAAGTTCAGGTAAAAATTTAGTAAGTTAAGCTTTCATTCGTAATTATAGACCTCCATAGTTTCAGTTAGAATTGATCTTTTTGAGATAGAGCAGAAATATTTGATTTTATTGTCAAAAAGATATGTACAACAAAATAACTGAGTGCTCGTGACTGTGAACTTAAGTTTTTATAAGAATTCATCGACTGAACAAACTTCTACACATCCTGTAATCATGATCCCAATTCACAACTTTGATTTTTGTCCTCTTTTACTTTTTACTTTACGGATTTAAGAAAAGAAAAATACCCCACCTCACCACATTTCGGATATCCACGTGCTTATAAAACCGCGTTCATAATAAAAAAATAAGCCTATTTCACTATTTTGTCGTAAGATGCAATGACTCTGTAACTAGATTGTTAAACAAAAACGTATGTGGACATATACAAATATTCCTGTACAATGTCAGGAAAAGACAAACCTGTTCCTGGTCATGTTTAGATATAACTGTTCGGTTATCAGTGAACAGAAGAACATTTTGTCTCTCCTTTTTGTTGATATCACTTGAAAAACCTAAAGCTTCATATATCTTGTTACATGACTAAAGCAAAAATGTAGTATTCAATATTTTGGGCAAACTGGACGTGATTTGTTCAACAAACACAAAATCATCTATACCGCGTCAGCCGATCTAAAAGAGGGGCGAAACATATCAGAGGGAAACATCTATACCGTGTCAGCCGATCTAAAAGAGGGGCGAAACATATTAGAGGGAAACATCTATACCGCGTCAGTCGATCTAAAAGAGGGGCGAAACATATCAGAGGGATATTCAAACTCAAATGTCCAAATTGAACAGACAACGCCAATGCCCATGGCAATAAAAGAAAAGGATTAATAGACAAACAATAGTACACAAAACACAACATAAAAAAATAAATACTGAGCAACAGGAATCCAATCGAAACCTGGATGTGATCTCAGTTGCTCCGGAAAGGTAAGAAGATCCAGCTCCACCGTTAACCAGGACAAACACGTAAACAGTTCGAAGACTAAAAACTAAAAAAAACCACATACATCTTATCCCCTATTCCTGAACGACAATATCATGGGCCAAGGGAACTTGTTTTATTGATATCATGACTCTTGTTGCATTTGTTTGCATTTTGAGGTCCTTTCTTTGAACAGGTCTAACAGGTCTAAACCCGTAATGTTTAGATACACTTATAACTTTAAAATATTGATAAGGACAGGATATATCTCCTTGTTATCAATCGCCCTCATTTGGTTTCATAATGACTGTAAATTTACTAATCGACACTCGTTGGATTTACCGGGCGGTATTCGAGTACAATGTACAATATAAAATTGAGAAAGGAAATGGTGAATATGTCAAAGCGACAACCACCCGACCATAGAGCAAACAACAGCCGAAGGCAACCAATGACCTTTAACTGTGATGGGTGTTCACTTTCATACACGTTTGTTCCTGACAACTAGATGTACATCTTTTCAAACGTTTAAAACTGAAGACGGTCAACCACTGAAATTGATGGGTAAGATTATGTTTTCCGCTTCATAGTTTCCAACTTACACCGTTTTACAAGTTTATAAGTTAAGGTGCACATTGAATAACTACTAACTACTTTAGCACAGAAAGGGTGGATGAAGGTTGAACGTCCAGTGGCAAAATAATAATTGCATGAATAAGATATCATTTTGTTTAATGCATAGAAACATACTGAAACAAATTACACAAGTCGAACAAAATACCTTTCTCTTAGAAACTCAAACAAATTCATGAAGTAAAGCAAGAATAAAAAGTGTCACTCTTGTAAAGGATCAATGTCTGAAGGATGCCAATAATGGAGTCGTGTTACTACTAAGAATAATAACAGTAGTGAACTACGGTTGTGTCAGTTTTCTTTGGATGACATCCATCATCACTACTGTTGTTCATGGAATCTTCGTCATCCATCTTCACCGATTCTTCAGTGACATTCATTCCACGTACACGCTGGCATGTCGATGTATACTTGTACAGATAGAACGGCTCTCTTGCTGGAAGGTCAATGTAACTGTATGCAGAGCGATCAGACCTATTGTACACATTATCAATAATGTAAATATATATGAGAAACAAACTGTATATCCGCTTTTCGATGTAACAACGACTATAGTAAGTAAGTAAGCATGTAAGTAAGTAATTATTTATTATAGTGACATGTGTATCACAACATACATTTATACAATTATATACATAGCAATTTGATATTTACACCCTATAAGTATTGAAAAATCGTATTGAATTCATACAGCTAACAGTCTAGTGTATTTCATTCTTCGTAGGTAATTTTAAAGACTTGCTTATTTAATATCACACACTTTGCTTATATTTGCAATACCACTATTTATATTTGTATTTATATCTAGACAACGATTCTTGTACTGGATGCACAATTTTGTAAAAATCAAATCTCTGCCTTTACACCAAATAATCATAACAATTATTTATAATAAAACTTATTGTGGAAGATACAAGCACCATCGAACTTCTAAATTTTCCTTTTTCCTTGTGATCTCTAATTTTTCAAAAAGATTCATTAATCTTTATTAAAACATTTATGATTATGATAGGTTAACTGTATGTAACGAGGACATTAGTTAAGTATAAACGGGCAGGAAATTTCCTTCATATGGAGTCGAAAGATACCAGAGGGTCATTCAAACTCAAATCTAAAATAAACTTATAATGCCATGGGTAACAAAATACCACCAAAAACTGGGGTTATCACAGGTGCTCCGGAAAAATAAGAAGATTCTCCTCCACATGTTGCACCCGTCGTGTTTTTACTTAACGAGAAATGTTATTGGGTTAAAAAGTTATTTAAGAAATTACTTTTATAAACACTTTTTTCAAGACTGTTGGACTTCGTCATGCCAATAGCAAATTCAACGTATTAATATAAAGTATTTTTATAACCTAAAATGGTAATATTTAAAATTAAAAAAAAATCACAAAAGCACTGAAATCCGAGAAAAATTCAAAACGGGAAGTCTCTAATCAAAGGGCAAAATCAAATGATAAAACACATCAAACGAATGGATAACACATGTCATATTCCTGACTTGGTACAGGCATTTTCAAATGTAGAAAATGGTGGATTGAACCTGGTTTTATAGCGCTAAACCTCTCACTTATATGACAGCATTCAATAGGCCATGCCTTATTCGTCGGAGCCAAATCACCCTTACTGAAATATAATGTATGTACATGTCCTAATATTCCTGCATACCAAATATTATTCACCTACCACATTTGTGTCACCTTAAACTGACAAATCAATAGTAGAATTTGTTAACCAAATAAATCTTTTGAAATGAATTAATCATAATTGATGGACCCTGGTAAAATGATCGAGAGGTACAATGCTTATACAACTGCATACCAACACCATTGACCTTTTGATATGGGGTTCCAAAAACCTAATCTTATAAAAAAAAAAATACAATGTTGACGCACGTTTTTTTATTTTACTTCGTTAAGTGTTTTAAAACCCGAATAGAAATTAACCTATTGAATAATGACATACCTGCAACAGTAGTATATTTTTGTGTTCCTTCCATATTCTCCATCTGGTAAAACACCCCATTTTGAGTTAGCGTTGGAATCATCCTCGTCGTCCCAGTAGATACTGCCATTGCAAGTAAATCCTATAAATAGACATTCATTTCAAACGATAATGTTTACATAATTAAAAAATCGTAGATGGATAACTGCAGGATGTTACTCTGAATTATTTATATACAGTTCATGTGGTCCTATAAGGGATACGGTATGATAAATGCTGATTTGCTTTAACGTTTGTCCAATTAAAATCTGAATAAAATTACAAATGTACTAACCATTCCAAACTATCGAATAATTGCAAACCCTTTTCAAACAATTCCATTAATGACTATTCATATCAGTACACTAAGACATTTAACATTCAGTTTAAAAAAAGGGGGGCTGATGGTTTTATCTAAATACATTGAATTTATTGAGAAAAAATAGAGTGGTCAAGCAGATGATAAAATAATGTTATGATTCTGGATTTTTTATAAATGTTATCACTTAAAGTAGTATTAATGATAAATGCAGAATACAGATCTTATTTTAGTATTAACTGTCTCTGTGGTTGATAAGTTATTGTGTCAACCTCGCCAAATGACAATTATTGTATTTGATAATAATCCTAGAGGGGTATTCAAGACACTAGTTCTTATTATATATATAACGGTCCCATCGCGCGTTTAATTAAAATTCTATGTACCAAGTCAGTAAAATGGCCATTGTGATATTATAGGTCGTTTCTGTGTGTGTTGCATTGTAGTGTTATGTTTCTATTGAGTCGTTGTTCTCCTCTCATATTTGACGTGTTTCCCTCAGTTTTAGTTTGTACCCCGTTTTTTCAATCAATTTATGAATTTCGAACCGCGGTATACTACTGTTGCTTTTAACAATGTACCCGACTATTGGTCAATCTTCAAATTAATCCATAAAAAAGTTACACTGAATGTTTGTTAATAAAAAAAGCCATACCTAAAGGACACGAACCACCATATCTCGCAATACAATAATTTCCACTTGGCCAAGATCCATATCCGCTATAAGTCGTTTTTGTACAGTAACACATTATTGTGTTTCTACCAAAATAACCTAGAAATATAGAAAACAACATGAAGGCTGTTTTATTTCCCGATCTTTTGACTATATGTTCAATCGACTTGATACTCATATTTCTTTTCAATTAGTGAATTATTAGTGATTTGGTTACTAATGATTAAGATATTCCTTCTGTGTGTTCTGATTTGTTTAATGTTTTTCATAATGCCGTTTGTATTTTGTATGATTTTTATCTATTGAATAATTGCACGAGGGGAAAATACCTTTATGCGTTAATCACTCGGACTTCAATAGGTCGGACCATTAAGAGTAGGAATTCGAATCAAGTTTTAGACGAAAAATATATGCTATACTTATACACGCACGTTAGAGTGGCCGATATTACCATGTCTTGCAATTATACTGGTAATTAATTTATAACTGCTCAGATAAAAAAATATGTTTGTGCTGATCAGCACATATATAATAGTTATCACGTATAGATAGATATACTCATGACTAACTTGATGAAACACCCTTTTAAAAAAAAAGTATACAAGTAGTATGCAATTTTAGCCAAGGCGTTGTCAGTTTGTTTTAGATTTATGAGTTTGACTGTCCCTTTGGTATCTTTCGTCCCTCTTTTGCATACAATACTGATGTACATATTGCATTGTTACATATAGAAATTATGGACCAAAGGCTATCTTGATTTCTTCAGTTTATTGTATTGTTAGTTTGCTTCAGAAAAGCGCTGTGAACGCATGGAATTTTCAAGCGTTGTTTCGAATTTGTCTATCTCTTTCACATATGTTTTGAACGTTTTCGTTTTTATTTCAGCTACATAATGTTTTATTAGATCATATAATAACCAATGAAGTGGACTTACCATAAAAATGATGGTCCGGATCTCGAGGGGTAACCGAATTGATATTATGGGTATCTTCATTGTCCTGGTACCTGCATCAGTCAACCCATCCAGGTGGACAACCAGATTTTGGTTTTGGAAGCGAGTAACTTTCATCTGGCCAACCAACTAAAATAAAAAAAAAAGACAGCTGTACAACTTTTGTTAATTTCTTTAAGGAATGACTGAAATATTGTTCTGTCTATGAAGAAATAACATAAAAAAATTTGGTGCACACTGAATAACGCGCGTAGCGGGTTATTAAATAGTGTGCACCACATTTTTTATGTTATTTCGAATAGACAGAAAAAATATTACAGTCATTTCTTATAATTTAATTCTAAATTCTATTTTAAACCGTAGAAAACCATGAAAAAACGTTGATGACGTCACGGTCACATGACTTAATTATGTCTATGGGCTCATCACAAAATAACGTCAGCCAATCAGAAGACGCGTTACATCCAAAATTAAATTATTCCAATATGTAACACTGGTTCTTTAAATAAATACTGTCTGATGTGAAATCTAATAATATACTTACTGAAGTTAAAACTTGTTATTTTGATTTATTAAATTATATGTTTAGAAAAATATTTCTTCAAATTTATAAATGGCATTTTCTAATGGGTAGAGTGTAAATTACAACCAAACAGTGTAAACAATACGAAAGAAAGCTGGAATCATTTCGTTTTACAAAGATAAAAAATAACATCTGGTTATTCTAACATTCACCAATGATACCAGGGCAAATATTCTTATTTGTGTTTTATCGACTTTTATTAAGGTTTTATTTTATATACGATGTGAGAAATCGTACATGAAAAATATTTGCGAGAAAAGACGTTCTCACGATGTACTGAATTTAAAATGCAGTTTAAATGATTGTTTCTTTCTGCGGAAAACTAGAAAAAAAAAAACAAGCTGGTGTTTTTTGTTTGTTATGAAAAAGACTCATCTTTATTGCGCCAATCAAATGGTTATCCAAATTTATTGAAAACTATGACATATGTCAAATCAATTTGCGCATAAGTAAAATTTATACATTGAGAAAATATACAAAACTTACCTGCACACGCAGATGCAATCATCAAGAATAGAATAAACATGTTCACCATCTTGAAAGGTTTTTGACTGAAATCAAAGACACTGTAAATATCAAACTCATTTAACAGTGGAGTTTTCGTTTAATACAACTTGAAAACGTAACTGTAAACATCGTTTTGTAAGTCATAAAATGTGTTGAAGTTTTTAATTATGAATGAATTTTGCTTGGTAAAGATCAGTAAAAAAAATATGATAAAGAAATATTTACACCTCTTTATAATTAAAACAAACGTCATAGTCTCCTTAAAATGTTAAGATACATACCTCAAATGACCTGATCTGCTACAATTGACAGACTGATTTTACTTGAAAGAAGAGTGCAACTAAATAGTATGTTTTGACCAATAAAAAATCAAAGGAAATTAAACATACTGCGTCAATATATGATGAAATAATAAAACATTTTTGATTCTTTATGACCTCGTGTGTACAACGCAGAAATAGATCTTTAAAATGCACAATATGATTACGTTTAGTATGAAAAATATCAAAAAATAATCACAGAATGTTAAAAGAGAAACAAAAACATCTCATTTGAAATCATTATCGTAAAGTATAGTCGTTTTGATATTTTTTTTACATTATTCCATTACCTGGTATTTCCATGTCTTGTGAAAAACATTACGCATATTTCGGAGCACCTGAGACCACCCCCAGGTTTTGGTGGGGTTCGAGTTGCTTATTCTTTTATGACTTTGACTGTCCCTCTGGTATCTTTTGCACTTCTTTAATTAGTTAAATCACTGCAGACACCTGTATTTTACAGCTACTGAAAATGGAAAGAAATTATATTCATCAGCAGAAATTGACAAAACGATAAAAATAAGTTCTGATCTGACGAAATTTAAGTATTGCAACTGATTACTGGCATGTAGTAAAAGAAGAGATGAAAACATTTCTACGGATTAGTTTGAGAAGAAATAGTATTTAAGGTGAATATTTGTTCAAAAACCTTTGAAGATGATTCTATTTTATAAACTCGGTGAAACTGTTTTTGTTATTCACATATGAATACCCATGAATGTGGCACATACCTGACTTACATGCTTAATTTAATTCTTTGAAACAGTTGAACAATTCATTGTTTGAAATAATTAGACATTTAACTGTACTTAAGATAATATAAAAAAGAAGATGTGGTATAATTGCCAATGAGACAACTATCCACAAAAGACCAAAATGACACAGACATTAACAATTATAGGTCACCGTACGGCCTTCAACAATGAGCAAAGCCCATACCGCATAATCAGCTATAAAAGGCCCCGATAAGACAATGTAAAACAATTCAAACGAGAAAACTAACGGCCTTATTTATATAAAAAAAGAAAAGAAAAACAAATAGGTAACACATAAACAAACGACAACCACTGAATTACAGTCTCCTGAGTTTATCTCTGGTATTGATGTTCAGTTTCTTCCATTTGTCTTGTTGTTCAAATACCCCAAAAGAACATGCAAAAAACCTAACAGTAACAAAACCTTTGGTGCAAATTTAATTCAACAAATGATTGAAAGATTATTTATATTCATGGAAATTTGAGGTGAAGGATCTCTTTCCAATGACTGAAATCAAAAGCATAGAACATATTATTTACAGAACTCCCATATTCTTTATATTTTGGTCGTTAATTCGTTTAAATAAAACATTATTTTAATCTCATTTTCTAATACGAAACATACCATTTGATTACAAGGTGACAACGTAATGCTGATACAGAATTATAGTATCCTACAAGAAACACTACAAAGAAAAAAAAAAAAAAAAAAAAAACAATTTGTCGTTCTTTTGTACAACATCAATAAATATGCGCTATTTAAAAATATAGCCTTGAATATTTTAATACGAACGTGGAAAATGAAAGTTGAACAGGTATTTACGTCGTAAGTGATTTTGTCCTTGCTTTGAAACTATTATATTGTTTTTAGTATACACTATCTAGAATATATTGCATTAACTAGGAGATATAATCTCCATAAACAGACGCCGTTTCCATAAGGTTATAAAACAGTTAGGTTCATATTGAAAAATTGCAATAATTTTTCTTATCATGAAGTTTTTTCTGCTCAGTTAACAATCGAATAATGCAGGTTTAAGGCAAAATAAAAAGAAATAAAAAACCAAGCGGACATAAAATGCCATATAAAAACTAACAGCATTTTGTGTAAAGTTTTAAAGAAGAAACATAACAAACGCTAATTTTATACTTTGAGTGCTAAAATCTTTTTAGTAGATTCTTAAATTGATCTGAGATAAACAGTATTCTTGTTTTAAACAATGCTTTTAAAATTAATCAAAGTAAAACAGTAAAACAAATCTGATAACACGTTGGAAATGTGTGTCTGTGTAAAAAGGTGCCCTTTCCATTTAAATAAATAAAAGAAAATGTTAGTTTTTGTTCAATCAATTATGCATTGGATTGTCCACATTGTCATTTGTTGAACTATCCCTGTGCAAATATTGAAATTGTGGCTTTTTATTTCTACTCTTCCCATAAAAGATTACGAATAGTGTAGCGATCTAAAATGTGTTAAAAAACATAGTACATTTATATCTGTACTTTTGAATACACAAATGATTAGAGATATTTTTTATATAATTTTATTTTTATTCATCATGGATTGAGAGGCATGCATTATTATATGTTTATCTTTAATAGCAAATACTAAAGCAAGCGAGAAAAAAAAAAAACAAAAAACCAGTAACATTTAATTATATGATACGATATAACAGAGTAGAGTATGTGGACAAAGTATAACATTTTCATTAATGTAATGATATTTGTGATTACAGTTCAAGCACACTTATATGACATACTTCATCCTTATTATCTAATTAGTGATTTTTACCCAGGGGTTCCAGATCATGTTATATGCTTTCGCACTCATATTTTTTTGGGGACATATGCTTTTCTAAACTAAAATTTTCTTTGATATGAATGTTAAACCATTATATAGGAGGCTTTCCCTCTTGCGTCCTAGAATGGTAGATACAGTTCTTTGATAGTAAAATTACTATTTTGTTTTTATAAAATTTAGTTTATAATTATCAATATAACTGCTTTAAAAATTCAAGCATTTTGATGGTGCAAAATGTTGCTACAATATGAAAGCCCCAGAGTAAGTTTACGTGGTTTCTGGTTCTTACTTAAAAAATTAACATAAATTCACAATGTACAAGGTTAATTTTTAAAGTTAATAGATATAGGAAGATGTGGTATGAAGGCCAATGATACAACTCTCCATCCAAGTAACAATTTATAAGTAAACATACGGACTTCAACACGGAGCCTTGCCTCACACCGAACAACAAGCTTTAAAGGGACCAAAAAATTACTAGAGTAAAAATACTCAAACGAGAAAACCAATGGTCTAATCTATATAAAAACTAGAAACGAGAATCACTTATGAACCACATAAACAGACGACAACCACTAAACATCATATTCCTGACTCAGGACATGTGGAAACAAAGTATAATAAGGTAAATAAAATACGTTAGTAATTCGGAATTAACACCAGTTGTTATATATTGTTTACATTTTTCAAATAGTATAGTTGCTTTTAAAATCATTTATATATGTAACCAACATATCTTAAGTTGTCTTAAAATCATCTACTCTTGGTATACGTTATAATTAAATTATCAATAATTAAAAAAAAAATCTATCAAATATGATTTAAATCAATTTGTATTTTCTGAATTATAAATCCTTTTTTTGCATTATATCATATACCCAGAACATTACCCTTGATGGTGTTTTCCTATACATAGTGTCATTTATTTAATCGTCCCTATTATGACAATGGAACGGCATTTCCCTTATTTTTCTAGATGAAAAACGCAAACTATTGTTACTTTATTTTGTGGTTCTAATGCGACTAGCAGAGTTTTATTGAAACGGAATTTAATCATTCATTATTAGTTTTTTTTTCAGTTTAGGGACTACACCACTGTCTAGGATGTTCATCCCTCCAATTTTTTTGTATGTACCGAGTCTCATTTCAGTGGATATAATTTGGATGTTGTATGTTGTATTCAATTTTCCAATTGATCACTCCAGGTTTTTGCCTTTGTTCTACATTTGGAAATTTTTAGCTTTTCATTCCTGGCTATAAAGAACATGTTTTAATCATTGTTGAAGCCGGTACAGTGAATTTCAGTGACTTTCAATCTTTTCATTTTTTCTTTAGTTGATGTATCTTTGTTTCATTGAAAGTTATCCAAATCACTCATGTGATTAGGGACTTTCCGTTTGAATTTACCTCGGAGTTCAGTATTTTTGTGATTTTACTTTTTATACAACAGGAGAATGGTACTTTCTCATGTTGTACAGGAGCCAGGTCGCTTACCTGGTCAAAATATGCCAATTTGATATTTATTTTATTTTAATGTTTTTTTTAGGATCGTTCAACTCCAAAAATGTTAAAAGCCAAGAATTTATAATTTCTCGAAAGAAATTAGATAATGTATATACAAAAACTCATAAACGGAAAGTACGTTTTAAAATGACAAAAATCAAAAGCTCATATATATCTAACGAATAAAAAAGCAAATGTCATATTCCTGAATTGGTACATGCCTTTCCTTACGGCAGCATGATAGCTATATGAAAAATAGGAAAATAAAACGAAAGTTTATAACACGTCAACAGTAAACGAGTGGGTTTGAACCTTGTTTTTTATAATTTCCAAATTTATCAACGGAGAATAAAACGAAACCTAATATGGATGTAATAAATCATGCCAGTATCCTTTCATTGACTTTTGAGTTAATATCTCCCTCGCAAACTAGCTGGTTATTTGCAACGGCATCGATGAAGTGTTTCAAACTAAAAAAACTGAAAATATCTAGAGATCTTCTTATATACAACACAAATGCAAATAGTGAAAATGATCAAAACACAAACAACAGTATGAAGAAAACAACATAGAAAACCAAAGACTCAGCAACACCAACCCAACAAATAAAACTAGGGGTGATCCCAAATACTCCGGTAAGCAGATCCTGCTCCACATACGGAAGGTCCGAGCCATGAATGCGTCAGGTGCACAGATAACTTTACAGTCAGCAAAAAAATACAAATCCGTTTTTAATATACGTATAAAAAGAAAAAACACAAAAATACTGAACTCCGAGGAAAATTCAAAAAGGAAAATCAAAAATCAAAAGGCAAAATCAAAAGTCCAAACACATCAAACGAATGGATAACAACTGTCATATTCCTGACTTGGTACAGGCATTTTCTAATGTAGAAAATGGTGGATTGAACCTGGTTTTATAGCTAGCTAAACCTCTCACTTGTATGACAGTCGCATCAAATTCCATTACATTGTCAACGATGCATGAACAAAACAAACATACTCAAAGAGTAAAAATGTCAAAAATAGGGGTACAACAGTCAATATTGTGTTATCATCTTAATATCACTACATAAACAACAAATGTAACAAAGTAGCACAAAAAGGCATACATCAAATTTAACATTCTCATTTTGCTTTTCTTATACGGCTGAATTTATCTATGTAAAGTCTATCCATAAATGAAAGAAGGTTTTCATTACTGGTGTAAAATTGCGCGTTTGAAATTCGCACAGGTAGACATAAAAATAATTTTGTCGTATGACGGCATACATAAATGCAGACTCACGTAAAGTAGATATAACAAAAAACAGACTTACAGTAAAAATAATAAATAAAATAATGGTGTGGTTCAAAGTATGACGGGACACATAATTACAGTTTCACGTCAAATACGGCTGAATTTATCTATGTAAAGTCTACCCATAAATGATAGGAGGTTTTCATTACTGGTGTAAAATTGCGCGTTTGAAATTCGCACAGGTAGACATAAAAATAATTTTGTCGTATGACGGCATACATAAATGCAGACTCACGTAAAGTAGATATAACAAAAACCAGATTTAACAGTAAAAGTAATAATAATAAATAAAATAATGGTGTGGTTCAAAGTATGACGGGATACATAAGTACAGTTTCACGTCAAATGTATATCATAAAAAACAGACTAAACAGAAAAAGTAGTCTTATTGAATAAAATAATTTAGTCATTCATAGTATGTCAAGATCCTTAAGTAAAAGTAATATCAATAAATGAAATAATTTTGCCGTTCAAAGTATGTGGTTTTACGTAACCACAGAGTCACTTCAAATGAATATCTAAAAAAGACATATAAAAGAATACTATAATACGTAATTAAGATGATAACAAACGTCAGTACGCAAAATCTATACTTGTATTATTTGTATTGTTGATACGGAATATTTATCAACAAGTTCTGGGTATCTTCCGATGAACTTTTTTAGAAAAAGGACGAGACGTTCTTTGACATACCCCTGGTTCATCAATTTTCTGCTCAGACACTGGTGACGTTTTACAAAGTCTGAATAGGAGCTGCAAGCTCTTGAATACCTAATAAGTTGGGAAATGTATATTCCATATGCAGGTGAAGTTGGTATATTACTACTAAGGTGGGGGAAATTGATAATTTCAAAATTAAAATCGTCTCGTTTGTCATAGATTCTGGTACTGAGATGACTGTGTATGTCAAATTCGAGGTATAAGTCTAAAAATGAGGCAGAGGAAGCCGTGTCTGTGGTCTCTTTAATTTCTAGTTCTGGTGGGTATATTAATGGAATCCAATCAGAAAAGTTCGGATTGTTAATGGACAGAACATCATCAATATATCTGAAAGTGAAATTAAATAACCTGGCTTCTTTGATCTTCTTGTTTTTGACAAGTGTCTGAAGGAACTCCGATTCATATGAAAATAAGAAGAGGTCGGCAAGGAGAGGCGCACAGTTCGTTCCCATAGGAATACCGACAATTTGTTGAAAAAGTCTACCTCCAAATTCAACAAATATGTTGTCAATAAGAAACTCCAGCATACTGATCACTTGTTCCTCTGTGTAGTATGTTTTACCCTTTTGTTCCTTATTAACAAAATATGCCTTATGGTATCCCAAAGTGATAAATTTATAGCGTATGCTACCATTTTTATGATGAAAAGCATTGTGAATTATTTCTTTTAGACGGGTTTTCAATTTCACATGGTGAATGGTTGTATACAAGGTTGAAAAATCAAAAGTTTTAATAGAACTAATTTCAGAAAAAGACCGAGATTTAAAATTATCCAGAAGTTCTTTAGAGTTTTTCAGAATCCACATATGGTTAATACCACTACGTGAGTAAACAGTTTCACAGTATATCTGAAGACCCTCTTTAACTGCGGACAGAATTTTAGTCAATCTAATGGACAATTCTTTAGTAGAACAAGCAGATGAGCCGGCAATGTACCGTTGTTTGTACGGAATTTTGTGAAGTTTAGGTATCCAATACAAACAAGGTAAGTCCTCGGATTTGTTGTTCAATGCAATGTTCATAGAAGCCATGAAGGACTTATGATTCGCCAAAATCTCATCCTTGTCAAATGATATGTTTTTGTATGTGGGATTACCTGAGTGTTCATTTATTCCTAATTCTTTTATAAGACACTCGTAGTAATACGATTTACATACAAAAACAATATTATTTGAAGCTTTGTCCGCAGGAACAACAACATACTTAATCTTGAAGAGATGATAGACATTTCATAGCCTCTTTGTCACTGAAAATGGACTTAGGTCGATCATTCACACAGTTTTTCAACTTATGAATGCGACGTTTTATCAGAGACCTGATTGTTTTGACCCATTCTGACAAAGTGTCCAGTTGCACTTCTTCTCGCTTAGCCCATGCTCTGGCGTAGTTCTCAATGGAATCCATAATTATTTTGAAGTTATGGTTCCAATTGATGTGTTGGGGTTCTCTCAACTTAGGACCACGAGAAATCACCTTTCGGAGATTTTCATGTTGAATTATGTTTAGATCCCCAGTAATAACATGGCCAGAGGGGCTATAATTGTAAGGCGAGTTGGAACAGTCACATGTCAGAGGTTTATTTAGGTATTGTTCTAAATCAAGGTCCTGTAATGCTTGTTTATAGTTAAATATTTTGGGTGCAATGGTTTTGGTGTAACTGTAGGATACAATAGGAACAGACTGATTTTGAAAATAAATAGGAATTTTAGATGTTACCTCCTTGTGATGTAGAACGTTGCTGATGTTGATTGCATCAATTCCTCTATTGTTAAAGTGAACAGGAAGGAATTTCCTCTTTTCCTCATGTAAAGGTTCCGATCTTACTGGTTTAAAGAGACGGAAAAGAGCTACATCACAAATTATACTGACAAGTCTGTATATTGGAGAAAATGTATTAGTACCTCCTTTGTCAAGTGCATAATTTGACGGCTAAAATCATCTTTAAATTGTAGTCAACAAAAGTCAAAAATCAATGATAAAATTTAACTAGATTTATGATACACAAGTTTACAAGAAGTATTACAAAAAGAAATGTCAACTTGACTGTCAAAATATATGTCCGATCTTTTATCTTTTCTTTATCCGGAAATCTTGTCTGGAATCCAATTAGATTATTACGTCCAATACTAAGGTCACAATCTAGTATGATGTTGCTTGTAAATTAAAAGTGTCAATCAAACTGCTGGGAATATTAATGTCTATGTCTGAAAGTTTAACTTTAGTGTCTGTATATATATAGTTAACACGGAAATCTCTCGAACACTGTAGAAAAAAAAGTCATAGAAAACTGTATAGCGGACGTTTCTAAAACAATGTAGAAGTTTAAATAACGCATCTTTTATTAGGATCATTCTGGAATCGTTATGTAAGTCTAATTTGAAAGTTTTAATCATTCCATCAGTATCTATGATTGTTCAAGTGATTTCTAAACCGCACTTAAAATATTATTTTGTAAACAACTATCAGGCCAACATAAACTTTTTAAAACATCCAAAACAATTACAATAACGAGTTTGAAAATCATCGTAATCATAAACGGTTTACGGTGTGATTCATGTGTGTTACTCGGTTCTCGTTATTATAAAGGTTAAACCGTTTGTTTTCTTTGTTTGAAATGTTTTACACTCGACATTGCTTGGCTCTTTGTAGCTAGTTGTTTGTTGTGAGTCAATGGTTCTGTGTTGTAGGCTGTACTATTATTGTTATCTGTTTATACATTGTGACTTGCATTGAAAGTTTTTTTCTCATTAGCACTCATACCAAATCTTCTTATTTATATTAGACCGAACAACTCTGTACTTAAACACTTAATAAATTAATGATAAATGAGATGATTTTTCATTTCCTATTGTTATTTTCTTTATGTTACCATCTTATGGTGTTTATATATCCCAACTCGCTCGATTTACTCGTATTACGGAAAAATTATTACACCAGGGATTTCGATATCACAAACTAGTCAAAACATTTACTAAATTTTATCATTGCTACAAGGAAATCATTTGTCAATTAAAACCAACATGCAGACCTATTATACGTTCAGGTACTTTACATTCAAGATTTTACAAAGCGCAAGAATGTCGGCATTCACCTCAAAAGATAAAAAAAAACATTTAAACAGACTTATTCAGAAGGTATATAGTTACGATACTGTTGTCAGATTATTAAGAATGACATATTTGGAATCAATATTGATTCAGTCAAAGAGTCTTTGGATGGGAAATAAACACATTTATTCTTAAACCAGTTGTTGGCATAATAAGGGTTATGATCTTCTCATATATTTTGAATTGGTATGATACTAAACCCCAAATAGTTATAGGTACCAGGCTCACACTTTAATACGGCAGACGCACGTTTCGCTTACATAAGACTCATCATTGACACTAAGATCAAGATAGTTAGAAAACAAAACAAGTACAAAGTTGAAGAGCATTGATGACCCAAAATTCCAAAAAGTTGTGCCAAATACGGCTAAGGTTATCTATGCCTTGTATAAGAAAATCCTTTCGAATAATTCATACTTTTGCAAACAGTAAATTTATAAAAATGACCATATAATTCATATTCTGTTTCACCGAAGTGCTGACTACTGGACTGGTGATACCCTCGGGGACGAAGCGTCAACCAGCAGTGGCATCGACCCAGTGGTGTTCATAGTTATCAAAGGTACCAGGCTTAAAATTATTAAAATACGTTAAACGCGCATTTCGTAGACATAAAACTCATCGGTGACGTTAAGATCAAAATAATTAGAAAGCCAAACAAGTACAAAGATGAAGAGCATTGTTGACCCCAAAAAATTCAAAAAGTTGTACAAAATACGGCTAAGGTTATCTCCGCCAGGGATGAGAAAATTCTTAGTATTTCGAATAATTCCTACTTTTGCAAACAGCAAATTTATAAAACAAGAGGGATTGTGCTTGTTTTTCATATGATGACGACATATCTTTCAATTATTTTAATTGAGGTCTAGAGCTGGCATTTCAGTAACTGCTAGAAGTTCTTTGTTTGATTATGTATCATTGTCATTTTCCTTTGTTTCATTTGTTACCTTTTCTGACAATGGACTCACACTTTCTTTGAATTGAGTTTAACTGTGCGTTTTACTGTGTGTTTCTTTATTCTACATTTGCTATATGTACACTTTTGTAAAGGGGGAGGATTGAGATCTTACAAAACATGTTTAACAGCGCCACATTTATGCTTCTGTCTTAAGTCAGGAGCCTCTGGTCTTTGTTAGTCTTGTATGTTTTTTTTTATTTAAGTTCATTTATATGTGTTGTGGTTTAGTATGATGTCCATTTTCACTAAACTAGTACACATACATTTAGGGGCCAGCTGAGGCCCACCTTTGGGTGCGGATTTAAAGACCCATTGATAGCCGTTTGCTGTTATCTGCTCTTTGGTTGGATTGTTATCTCTTTGACATACTCCCAATTTCCATTCTCATTATTCTTTCATTTTAATTTGTGTTTAAATACCAGGATACAATTTACCAATCTTATGTTCCTGACAACTAAATGTTGAACCTTTTAATCTTCTTAAACTGAAGAAGGTCAATTACTGAAATTGAATGGTAAAATTATGTTTAACGCTTTAAAGCTGTTTAATAACATCTTTCTATTTTTATGAAGTTGAATGAGTGAAAAGACAAATTCCTCAAAAACAAAAAAGTAAGTTAAAAACTAAAATCAATACCTGATGATGTGGGATTAATTCAAAACGTCCAGTGGCAAAATCATTGTATGAAATTAAATATCTATTTTTATTATGCATAGAAACATACTTTAACAATTTACACAGGCTCAACAAGAAATCAGTCTATCAAAAACTCATACCAATCAAGTAGAAAAGATTAAAAATAAGAATAATAGGTGTATCTCTGGTGAAGGATCATTGTCTGAAGGATGCCAACATTGGAGTCGTGTTACTACTAAGAATAGTAACAGTAGTGAACTTCGGTTGTGTCAGTTTTCTTTGGATGAGTTCCATCATCACTACTGTTGTTCCTGCCATCTTCATCGTCCATCTTTACAGATTCTTCAGTGACACCCATTCCACGTACACGCTGGCATGTCGATGTGTACTGGTACAAATAGAACGGCCTACTCGTGGGTAAGTTCATGTAACTGTAGGCAGATCCATCAGACCTATTAATAATTAAAAATTCAAAAATCATTAGCTGATAAATTATTTAAATTATCTACATTTCTAACAATATCATTGGTTAAAAGTCACTGCGTGGATACATTGTATATTTCATATGGGTTAAGTATGCGTGGTTTATTTTAATACATGTAAACGATTAGAAGTGTAGTTATGTCCCTTTGTAAAAAAAACCAGAAAAGCAGAAAACACATTAAAGGCTTCTAATTTGTTACTCTTGACATTTACTTTTTTATATTGAAAACTTGATCACCATAAGTCAAAATGCCACATGTTAAGATAGTCGGTTAGATAAATTCGTAACATAGTGTGCTAGTGACCCAATACGATATGTATCGTATTAGGTCACTAGAAAACTGTGTGACTAATAACATCTCTACTCATATTCAAATATCATTCATGTGACATATACTAGAACATCAAACTATTTCCGTTGCAAAAAAAGCCACAAGTATTTCAAAATCGTATACTTGTAAAAATAGAAAGGCTTACTTGTTGGATGTTTGATGTAACTGTATACCGATCTATCAGACCTATTGTAAATATAATAAATAATGTAAAAATCATGTATCACAAATATATTTCTACTGCTGTTTAGCTATTGATAATGTTACATATATGCACATAACACTGTTTGTTTTCTTTTTATTGAATGATTTATGACTAAATGTTCTTGCATTTACTTGCATTTAACTTTTTTGGATTCGAGCGTCGCTGATGAGTCTTTTGTAGACGAAACGCGCGTCTGGCGTATATACTTAATTTGGTCCTGGTATCTATGATGAGTTTATTTACAACCACTGGTCGATGCCACTGCTAGCGGAGATTTATTTCCCAGAGGGTATCACAAGCCCAGAAGTCAGCACTTTTTGTGCTGACATGAATTGTCATGAATATGGTTATATTTATAAATTTACTGTAAACAAATTTTTGAATTTTTTGAAATACGAAGGCTTTTCTACCTCAAGCATAGATCACCTTAGCTGTATTTGGCAAAACTTTTAGGAATTTTGGTTCTCCATGCTCTTCAACTTTCGTACTTTATTTGGCCTTTTTAACTTTTTTGGATTCGAGCGTCACTGATGAGTCTTTTGTAGACGAAACGCGCCTCTGGCGTATTTACTAAATTTGGTCCTGGTATCTATGATGAGTTTATTTACAACCACTGGCTCGATGCTACTGCTGGTGGAGATTTATTTCCCAGAGGGTATCACAAGCCCAGTAGTCAGCACTTTTTGTGCTGACATGAATTGTCATGAATATGGTTATATTTATAAATTTACTGTTTACAAATTTTTGAATTTTTTGAAATACTAAGGCTTTTCTACCTCAGGCATAGATCACCTTAGCTGTATTTGGCAAAACATTTAGGAATGTTGGTTCTCCATTCTCTTCAACTTTCGTACTTTATTTGGCCTTTTTAACTTTTTTGGATTCGAGCGTCACTGATGAGTCTTTTGTAGACGAAACGCGCGTCTGGCGTATATACTAAATTTGTTCCTGGTATCTATGATGAGTTTATTGTACTGTATTCATGTCATGTAATGTTTTCATTTTAGTGGTATATTTACCATTGCCATAATAGCGCATGGCTTGTCTAGCCACAAACCAGGTCCAACCTTCCCTATTTTCTTAAAATGTCCTGTACCAAGTCAGGAAAATGACAGTTGTTATCGTATAGCTCGTTTCTATGTATGTTGCATTATCTTTTTTTTGCACTTCAGTTTTTCTGTTGTTTCTTTGTTTTTCGTTAATATATGATGTGTTTCCCTCAGTTTTAGTTTGTAACTGAAATTGTTTCCTTCCAATCGATTTATGACTTTTGAACAATAGCCGTATGCTTCTGTTGCCTTTATTTGTTGTAAAAACTACACTATTATTGACAATTCGTATATTTTTAGTAGCATCGACCGAGCTGACAGTCTTTTTTTAATACATTCTCCCTACGTAATTATAGACTGCATGATTCAATGTCTTACTCTCCTGGTATTTGTAATTGAACTATTTATATTGAGAAACAGATACTTGTATTAGACACAAGCTTCTATGAAAATCAAAAAGGACACATTACGTTTCCTATCTTATATACATTGATAAGGGCAAATGTAAAACATTATTGATAATAAAACTTTTGGGAATGAGCCACGCTCAATTGCTCATTTGATTTATGACTCTTTAACACAGGTTTCCACTATCGCCTGTTTTAGGAGAGGCTGAACTAAGTTCCATAGAAACAATAAGAACCAATACATTTGGATACAAAATAGTGTTTATCCAACTTATTTGGTATCCCTTAAACTAAATCAATCATTCAACTAAATGAAATCTAAGAAAAAGTTTGAACGTTGATATACCATGACTGAGGGGTATTGCCAATAAAACTCCATAGCAATGAGATGTGACAATGATAATACAACTATATACCAATTATCATTGACCTACTACTGATGATTTCCCATAAATTTACCTAATCAAACAGTAGTACATTATTGACGCCCATCACCTGAAACAGCACTTTGTCGAAGGGCGCCGAGAAATGAATATTTGGTTATCTAGTGAATTATAACATACCTGCAACAGTAGTATATTTTTGTGTTCCTGTTGTATACTCCATCGGGAAGAATACCCCATTTTAAGTTAGCATTTGCGTTATCCTCGTCGTCCCAGTAGATAGAGCCAGTGGTAAATCCTATTAATAAATATCTAATTTAATTGATAATATTTGATTATATTAACGAATCGGAGATGGATTACTGCAGACAACATAAGCTTTAGATTTTACATATATTGGCCACGAGCATCACTGAAGAGACATGTATTGTCGAAATGCGTATCTGGTGCAGAAAAATTGGTACCGTTAGTGTTATTATTACTAGTAATCAAAAATTGAATACGAATTGAATTGTTCTTAAAACGTACAATTTAAAAGTTTAGAACAGTTGCAGATATATGATTTTCTGGTACACATATCAAACGGTATCAGTTATAGATAACTTTCTTCATTAATATTATATGAGCATTTTCACAACATAGGGTCTTCAGTGATATCTGAGTTCAAACAGTTAAAAAAACAAACCAAATGATATTTTCACAAACAACTTACAAATTGATGAAATGGTGAAAAAGTTAGGTTTTTGTTTAATGATTAGTACTTAAACAAAGATGTTGATAAATACTTTTGCGCACAAAAAAATCATAACGTTTGCGTGCAGCTTTTTACTACATTTGCGCTCATTTATTTTAATCTTACGCAAGTACAGGTGAACTCATATAATTGCGGAAGATCACTCATTTTTTTCAAAATACATATAATTTAAGTTAACACATATTTTCAAATTCAACCATTTATAGTCATATTTATTATGACTACACAATTTTGATCAAAATGATAATGCATATTTTAAATTCCTTAAGCTTAAATCATATCAATAGCTTTGAAAGATGGGAAATTTCATATTGGGTAACAATTTCAAGTTGCCACTTAAGAAACAGAAATAGAAAATGTTACAATATGAATGTTTGTAAATAAAAACTAACACACCTGTAGGACACGAACCACCATATCTCGCAATACAATAATTTCCATTTGGCCAATATCCTGACCCGCTGTATGTTGTTTTTGTACAGTAACACATTTTTGTGTTTCTATTATAAGTACCTAAAAGTATCCAAAAAGAACGTAAAGGCTATTATTCTAAATACTTTGTCCAATTCAATTTAACATTGTTTAATCGACTTGATATTCATTTATCATTTATGTTAGTGAATTATTAGTGATGTGGTTAGTAATAATTTATCTAGATATTCACATATATAATAGTGGTCACTTAAAAATAGATATTCCGTCCGTCTGTTCTATTTCATTTAATGTTTTTTTTTATTTGCTTTTTGTATTTTGTATGTTTCTTTCCATTTTATATTTTCAAATTCATTGTTCAGTGAGTTTGCTTCAGAAAAGTGCTATAGACAAACGGAATGAATCGGCTGTTTTTATCTTTTATTTCTCTTTAACAAATGTTTCGAAGCCTTCAGTTTTGATTTTAGCGACATAATGTTTATTAGATCATTTGGCAACCAATGAATTGTGATTACCGTAGAAATGATGGCCCGGATTTGGGGTTACAGAGTTCCTATTATGAGTATCTTCATTGTCCTGGTATCTGCATCCTTTCCGCCATCCAAGTGGACATCCATCTTCTGGTTTTGGTCTTGGAAGCGAGTACCTTCCACTTGGCCAACTTACTAAAATTAAAAAAAAAAAATAATGCATTTCTGTACAACATTTGTTAATATGTCGTCTGATAGATGATATTGATCCCCAAAAAGAACGTTACCCGATTCATGTTGACGCTCATTATATTAATTTTCAGTTATAAAAATGGCATTTTCTAATGGGTAGATTGAAAAGTTCAACCCCAAAAACACGATGGCCAAATTTGTATTTTTGTTTTTTTCAGTATTGGAGGTTTTATGTTAAACGAGATGTGAGCAATCGTAAATGAAAAATATTAGAGAGGAAAGACGTTCCCACGATCATCTAAAAGTGAAATGGGGAAAAACTCAACAAAGATACCAAGCTTATCGTTTTTTTTAGATTAAAAAAATATTTATTCAAAACAACTAACATATTTTAAATCAGATGGCGCATTGTTCATAAGGAAATACACAAAACTTACCTGCACTAGCAGATGCAATCACCAAGAATAGAATACACGTGTTAACCATATTGAATTGTTCTTTATTTGAATCAAACAAGCTGTAAATATAAATTGCTTAATAACATAGTTAACCATTTAAATAAACAAAAAAACAGATCACACTGTGGTTGGGTAAAATATAAAAATTGGCGCCTTGTCACAAAAGAACACAGGAAATATCAGAAGAAATTAAACACACTGTGTCAATCTATAGGGAAATTACAAGGACATTTTGGTTTCTTATGACCTTGTGTGAACTGCGCAGACTTAATACTAAATGTCCAATATAATTACGATAAATATTACATATATTAAACAATGTATGGATAACGAGAGATAAATTGTATCCTATATATTGATCGTGGTTTTGAAATAGTAAGAATGTTTTCAGGTGCCAATCGAAAACGTAAATTAAAGACGGACACACATAAACAAGACAACAGTTAAAAATATGAGACCAACATATCCCAAAATCTTATTTAGAACTTTAGGCCAAACATTGACAAAATTGTCTGTGAATCAGACAGTTTTAGAGCAAAATCACATTATAAACTGAGAAAACAACTACTTATGATTTGACTATTACAAAAATAATTTTTGAGGGGTTTAGGTGAGCTTACTTTCAAAACCTACCAGATTGATATCATCGGTCAGTGGCTAATAAAAGAACCGGTGGAATTTATAACGGATAAGTCGAATAGAAACTGGCAACATGGGAAACAACATACATAAAAAAAAACGAAAATGAAATAAATAAAGACAACAATAGTCTACCGCTATTCAAAAACACTACATATGTCAACAACTGAATACATGAAATACTGATCAACACAAAGTAAACCTATACCCATGGCGATCTAACGTACTGGAGACATCAGACAGAATAACGGTTGACACATATTAATTCAACAGAGTGTAAAAGAGAGGAAATAAAATGAACAAATCTGAAAATAGCAATAATGTATAAATAAGGCACTTGGAAACCACAAGAAAGTCGTTATTGTTATTGTTTATTTATTTAAATTCCAATCAATGACTTATTTGAATTTCTTGTAAAAGACATAAAACATATCTTAATGTTAGAATTTATTAACAAACACTGTCAATAAATAAAACAATAAGGCCGTGTTCACATCAAACGCCATGTACAGTAAACTTGTTTTCAATTAGTTTAATGTACTGGACATTGGTTTCACATTAAATTTGTTCACATCTATACACCTTGTTTAATTACCTGTACATAAGATTTGTTCACACTTGTAAACTCTATATCATTTAAATGTTCATTACGTAGAACCGAATGCAAAGTTTTCGGACAACTTTTATAGCAGTAATAGTGCTGCAACTGACATCGAAAAAGACGCTTAGTTAACGAGTTTAATGGTCCGGAATAACACACGGCTGCAAATTGTTTTAAATGATAGAATAATATCTATATTTTAATTTCCGTCGGGTCGTAAAAAGTTTCTATGGTCACATTTTTGTATTTTATCCCTTTAATGGGGGTACCCCTCAATTTACGGTTTTGGGTAGTTACCTTAAAATCCAAAAATATATTTTTTGGTTAAATTTCCCGCTATTTTCGTAAATATTTTCTATGCACATATCATCAAGGATCATCGGAATGATGAAGACATAAATATAATACCATCTCCAAGTAAAACTTTTAATCTTAAAGTTGGCTGTTTTTTATATAGAAATTTAACGCGTTTTTCTTTGAAAACGAGAAAACATATGATTCAAAAATAGTATTTGACATTTGAGAGGACAAAACATATTATTTCGATACTGCATGCAAATTTTGTTGGGCAAATTCCAAACAATTTTGTCAAAAAACTCAAAAATAAAAACATCATTTGTACCTTTTTTAATTACGGAAATTTCCTATCCGTCAATCAGCTCCACCATTTATTTTTTACTTCACCACCAATTTGATAGTTTCGATGTGATTATGTAGATTTTGTAGGAGAAGTTAATTTATTTTTGAGTTATTTGAATATATATAGTATTTCTTTCGTGTATTTTCTGTAAATCAGTTATATTTTTGTTAATCAAATTTTGACTTTATATAAAAGTTAACCAAACCCTTCGGATAAGAGGTTTTTCCAGATAATGACTACAGAAAATACATTTTAACCTCAGAGCAATTGATATGCATGCACATGGTCGGGGAAAAAAGTACTAATACTATTGAAGATTCGCAGAGATTTGGTGTGTGACAAGGTGATGCTAAAACCAACTTCTCTTAATATTCTGCTTTCAGTGGGCGAATCATCAATGATGTTATGAGACTTGCACCAGAAGGCAAAATTGGTGCGTCTTTAAATTAGATTGATTGATTGATTGTTGGTTGCTTAAGGTCCAGTGACAAATATTTCATGCATGTTCAGGACGAGAACAAGTTAACAATAAAAACAATAGGTAGGTTTTGTCATAATATAGGCCATTCGGGATGATGATTGGGAAAATTTAGACTGCCACTGGAAAATGATGGTATATTGGATTGGGACAGAAAGTTTCCATTGCAACATGCCACCTACGGACTCCTCAAACAGTTGATGCAAGGGTTTTTAACGTGCAAAGAACGTGACACTCCCTTTACACAGGCATCGGACTTAACGTCCCCATTCTGACCGGACGTGACTGCGAACTTGATACATCCTGCACAGCCAAACGGACGCCCCACTTCGTTTTACTGCCGGTCGGGAGAAGACCAAGTGATCATGTTTCGTTTCCCCAGTCACCCTTGGGGAACTTTAAATCAGAAACAACAAAAATCCATATATGTGATCAAACTGATCGACATGTATCCTCACAACCTGACACTTTTATACGATCTCGCGCTCAGTTTCTTCCTTGTAGTTTGGATATGAAAACAGTGCTTTTGTGTAAAAGACAAACCTTTAAAAAAAACACCAGAAAACTACGCAATTCAGACACAGTGGGGCCAAGGGATATGAAATATAGAGTTTAGCTCTGAACTCAATTTAGGGGATGCCATATCTGCTGCAGGAAAATTGAAGTCTGTGTTAAGAATTTCAGAATTACACCAAGGTGTGTCTGAAAATATCAAGAATACATTAAAAGATGAACCATTACTTCACCCTGCCACCAGTGCTCTTATGAGCTATGTCCTCGTTTTGATATTTCTATGGAAATGATGCCCGCATAGCTTGTTAATAGATATAGGAAGATGTGGTATGAGTGCCAATGATACAACACACCATCCAAGTCACAATTTATAAAAGTAAACCATTATAGGTCACGGTCCGGTCTTCAACACGAAGCCTAGGCTCAAAAGTTCATTTGTTAGATAATTGATGAAAAATAACAGAAAAGCGCTTCTGAACCGTATATTGTTCTTAAAGATAACAAACATTCGTAAATGTATGGCTATTACAAAATCAATCGTTTCTGTAGAAACAATTGCCCCATTACATTTGGGATTGGCAGTGCAGATACATCATGCATATGGGAATATGGGTAACGAACATTGATCGAAACTTTGTACTCACATTTATTTTGTGTTACCTATGCAAAGGTAAGACTATATCTGACGAGTTTGACCGAATCATGACGGTATTTACGCTCCAGATAGCATTTGTACTCAAAAACTGTGTTTGCTTTGAACAAACTCTGTCCTACGCCGAACTTGTTCTTATAAAAAAGGGAAGTGTCTTGTAATGCTAATACGCGTACTGAATCCGCATATGATGACTAAGAGATTGATTCATGTCCCTATTTTATGAATACTTGAGCTAGTGTGTGTCGCTTTTAAAAGTTATATAAGGATCATGACTGATTTTGAATCACAACATTAGAAAATTGGCATTGCATTGTATAATTTTTCATCCTTCCCTTAAAAAATTAATGAGTTAACTTTTTTACCAGGATTATCCCACTAAAAAAATGATCATGCACCAAACTGACTTTGTTTTACACTCAATTTTTTTTAAACCTCACATTCGCCTCGGGTGACTATAATATATTTTGTGTTATAACTGCTCTGTCCAGACTTTGCAAATACACAATATGTATTTATCTATTACTAGATACTAATTTTCACAAAATACACAACCTTTAAGATGCAAAATTAAAAACACTGTTTCAGCGCTTGAATTTTGTTTTTTTCAAAGATGGAAAAAATATTGAAATAATTTGATAAACTGGTGTTTTATACTTTAGAAAATAATTCTGTAATATACTTTAGTGAAATACTATACACAATATGAAAGTTTATGGATGTGAAAAGGTCAAGGCCACTTCTTCTTTTGCTATGTCTTAAATGGAAAAAAATCAGAAGGTTCCAAATCAACGCCATTTTGTAATGGCAGCTTTTCATATAAGTAGTCAAATTTATCGTTTTAACATCGTTTATAGCATATGCTTATGATTGAATCGTTTTTGTAACATTCTATTGAATAAACATCAGAATATTTCTCCTTTTTGTCCTTGTGGTTGAAATGTTGATAATTTTAGGTCTGACCTTTGACCTCAATTTCATAAAAATTGTGACCACTCTGGATTTTTACGACCCAACTTTTCTTATTGTGTGTGTTCTTCCGGATCATTAAAGTTTTAGAAAATGAACTCTGGTTGCAGTACTATAAGGGAACGACCATTTCACTTAAAATGGGTGGGGGGGGGGATTGATTGAAATATTCCGAACCCCAATTGGATAAAAAAAAAGGTCCTACAGATAATACAAAAATATTCTAAATCAAGAGTTTCCCCATACATTATAGTGTTAAATGTTGATTCAAAAAATTGATTACCAGCATCGAAAAAAAAACCCCGGAATAAAACGTTTGCGTGGAAAAATTTCTGGCTCAGATAAATTAACAAAATACCCCCCCCCCCCCGTTTTCTTTTAAGTTAAGTGGTTGCTTCTTTTTTGAAAGCCATTTTGATGATTTGCAGTAGTTTCAAAATAATAAGGATGTCTCGATTAAGCATTAGAAAACGTAGGCTGCAGCAGCGTGCTTACAGGCGAAGAATATATATTTTTATTCTCATAAAGCCAATGCATTACATCAGTACAGAGATTGAAGGAGAAGAAGGAATGATATATTAGGGATGACTATATTCCTATATTTTCTGTTTGTTTCAAATGGTATATCTTCTCCAAGGAGTATTTGGCAAAGGGAGGGGATAATGTTTTGTTTTTTTAGTTTTAAGGGTAATTTAACGGATCCGAGATACATGAACTAGACAAACAATACATTTACCTCACACTTTTTAAGTAATGCATTTATAAGTGAATTGTTGTTTGAGTAAAGACCAGTGGCAAACATTTCTGTGCAAGTCAAGTCGATTCGGAAAGACATTAATTTTGAAATGAATTATGTGTTCGGCAATGATGCTGCTTTAAGTCTTGATAAGGGCTTAATAAAGCAACGTTAAGTTTTAAAAAAGTTTAAAAAAAAAAAAAAAAATATATCAAGTTTTATTAGACAAATATTTCTGTAAAGAATTTTATTAGTAATTGTTATTAATATCAATTTTATTCAAAAATTGTTTCTTCCTTAAATATACACGGTTAAACTTATGTTTTAAATGCCTAGTTTTGTGTACACTTAATCTACACAAGGCCTACATTGAGTATCGACTGCATGTAGACAAAACATGTTTTACACTACATGTAAACATTGAGTTTTATCAATGGGAACGTAATTTTGTTTAGTTTACGTGTGAGTTACACTTACACAACACCGCGTTTAGGTCAATGTGAACACGGCCTAAGATACAAAGGGATCAGTTTTAAATATTCAAAGGCAGAAACTGGTCACTTGAAAATACCAAGAGAAATTTGAAATGGAAAAAGTTTTAACCAGTGTTAAAAAAAAATATTTGAGAATACGTCGTCAAAATTTTTCAGATTAAAGCAAATCCGTGAAGTATTTTTGATATTGCCTTGATCTGATTTAATATGAGCATTAATGTTGGTACCACTTTTCTTTCTTGTGAAGATAATTACTTTTTGTCTTTTGTCTTAGCTGTCATCGTTTTAACTTTTAAAATTTTGATATTTAAGACATATATGTGTGTAAACAATGGGAAAACATAAAAGATATGTTAGTTCTTTGAAAAATGAGTTGAATAAGCTACAAAATCTTGAGACAATTGTATTAAGGGTCGTTAGCTATGAGATATAAGAACAAATATTATTTATATTTTGTTCAATCAAAAATAAAAGTAAAATAGCGAAAAACATATTTCGCTTTGAACAGCCAGTTTGATTCATTTTTGTAAAAATAAGGTAAGCAACTCCGCTGATGATTCATTCACTTGCAGGTGAATACAATTGACCTTATCGTATCCGTATTCGTGAAACCTTCAATTTAAACCCTTAGATAGAGATGGGTTTCACATAAACTAGACATATTCAGCTATATAAAGGACTACAATGTCATCTTTGAAAGTATAATAAGGGTAAACTATTTTGTTGACATTTTCTATCCACAATAACCCATTCCTTTACAGGTAAATACACTGAATAACATTTGTAACCTATAGCATGAAATCTAACACACCTAGAAAAATCCTATTTCATGTTTTTGCTATCAATTTATATATAGATGGATGTAGCATGTATAGGGTTACATTATTGTCAGAAATATTTAGAGGTCACCTCGATGGTTGATTAGGTTGCTTCGAGACTAAAATACATACAAACAGCTGATACATATTATCGAGTTCATGCATCGATGATTATTCATTCTGCAATCTTTTAAATTTAAATACACGTTTCAGTATGTTGCCAATTTGACATTTTGAGACCCCACGGTGAATTTTATTTATTTATAAATGAATACAATTAGAAATACATCTAACAAAAACATAGATTTGACGTAAACGGTTACTTGTACATCCTAACAACAAAAAGACACGTTGATATATTAGATGAATTTGTGCAACGGTTCGGATAAGCGTAGTTTTTGATTTGGAGCTTTTCAACGTTCTTATGTTTAATTCTTCTTGGCTTTGTACGTTCCTGGTGAAGGGGAGTTCAAAGAGCGCGTCGTAAGAATGCCATTTTTTTTTAATATATATATTTTCTGCATGTTGATACATCTGATTTCTGTATTTTAGTTTAATCATACGAAATATGAATGAGACTTCTATGAATACGCTTTTAAAAAATAAAGTCATGATTATTTCTATACGAACATGCAAAATAAAGGCAGCAGTAGTATATCGCTGTTCAAATTTCATAAATCGATTGAGAAAAAAAACCAACAAATCCAGGTTACAAACCAAAACTGAGGGAAACGCATTAAGTATAAGAGGAGAACTACGACATAACAAAAACACAACATTAAAATGATACACACACAGAAACAAACTATAATATAATTATCAAAGGTACCAGGATTATAATTAAGTACGCCAGACGCGCATTTCTAAATAAGACACATATCAAAATATTTATAAAGCAAAACAGATTCAAAGTTGAAGAGCATTGAGGGTCCAAAATTTCCAAAACGTTGTGCCAAATACGGCTAGGGTAATCTATGACTGGGATAAGAAAATCCTTAGTTTTTCGAAAATTCAAAGTTTTGTAAACAGAAAATTTGTAAAAATGACCACATTATTCATGTCAACACCGAAATGTTGACTACTGGGTTGGTGATACCCTCGCTGACGAAACGTCCACCAGCAGTGGCATCGACCCAGTGGTGTAAATTATCAAAGGTACCAGGATTATAATTTAGTACGCCAGACGCGCGTTTCGTCTACATAAGAGTCATAAGTGACGCTCATATCAAAATATTTATAAAGCCAAACAAGTTCAAAGTTGAAGAGCATAGAGGGTCCAAAATTTCCAAAACGTTGTGCCAAATACAGCTAAGGTAATCTATGCCTTGGATAAACTATGCAAAACAAGATAAACCCCCCCCCCCCCTATTAATCGATTGTTTCTCTGTCCTATATTTTCTCCCATTTATTTGCATTGTGGTCCTGTCATATAATATTGTCATTTTAATGTTATAATCAACATTGCCATTAAAGCAAGGGGAGGGTTGGCATGCCATAAAATCAGGTTCAACCCACTTTTTTTTTTTATCTTAAAATGCCCTGTATCAAGTCAGGGAAATGGCCATTGTTATATTATAGTTCGTTTCTGTCTGTGTTACATTTTAATGTTATGTTTCTATTGTGTCGTAGTTCTCTTATATTTGATGCGTTTCTATCATTTTAGTTTTAACTCGGATTTGTTTTTTCTTGATTTATGAATTTCGAACAGCGGTATACTACTGTTGCCTTTATTTTTTATTTTTCAATGTCACATTGTATGCCTATTCCGAATTTTGAGTTTGAAGTCCCTTTTGTTTGGAATATTTGAAAAACTAAGGCTTTTCTACCTCAGGAATAGATTTCCTTAGCTGTTTTTGGCAATTTTGTTTAGGAATTTTGGTCCTCAATGCTCTTTAACTTCGTACTTTATTTGGCCTTTTTAACTTTTTTGGATTCGAGCGTCACTGATGAGTCTTTTAGACAAAACGCGCGTCTGGCGTAAATACAAAAAATTACCCTGGTATCTTAGATGAGATCACTTGTAACTTTTGCCACTCTTTCATTAAATAACGTTTGCTATTTCACAATTACTTTTTTTTCAATAATACTTTAATGGATCATATTAGGAAAAATAGTTGTTGTAACCGGAAAAATGTGATAGTCGTTAATCTTTGAAGTCGTGCTCAGTGACATTTAGTAATCCTGTATCTATTCATCCCGTCTGTCAAGATATAATAACTAATAATATATCTCAAAAATTTTTATTGGTTAGGTATCAATTTTCATTGTTTCTCATGTTTTTTTTTGTAAATTGTTGTTCATGGTTTATTCTAAGACTTGTTCTTCTATTCTGCCGTTATACAAATAGCCCAGGTATAGGAAGGCTCAGCGCCAGCATATTAGTTTATCCCACCACATTCTGTAAGTGCCTGTTCCCAGTCAAGACCTTGTAAATCAGTTGTTGTCATTGTAACTGTGTAACATACTAGTATTCGTTTTTCGTTCATAATTTTGTACATAAATTAGGCCGTAGTTTTTTCCGTTTGAATTGTTTTATATTTGTCATATAGGGGCCTTTTATAGCTGACTATGAGGTCGTTGCTTTTCTCTTTGTTGAAGGCCGTACTATTACCTATAGTTGTTAATTTCTTTGTCAGGTTGGTCTCTTGTGGATATTTATACCACATCTTCTGATTTCTACACATTCCAGGAGATTGATTTGTCATTCATTTACGCAAACACTGGCACATCGATATATACTCGATAGCAGGCGCCATTAGATGTTACAACTAACAATTTTCTTTTTTATCGTAAAATTTTGTTCTCAACCGACCTTCATTTTCAATTCATAAGTCAAGATATAATGCAGATTTGGTAATACATTGCTAAGGAAAAGGATGATTTAAACGTGGGTTTATTGCTAGCTAATCCTTCCTCTTATATGACATCTGTTAACATCTTCGTCGAATTGTAAAAACAAATGTGCAACACAAACATACATAAGTTGAGGGAGGGTTATAATTTTGCGCCTGTTCCAAGTCAGGAGCCTCTGGCCTTTGTTAGTCTTGTATGATTTTTAATTTTAGTTTCTTGTGTATAATTCGGAGTTTTGTATGACGTCCATTATTACTGTACTAGTATACATCTTTTTTAAGGGGCCAGCTGAAGGACGCTTACGGGTGCGGGAGTTTCTCGGTACATTGAAGACCCATTGGTGGCCTTTGGCTGTTGTCTGCTCTATGGTCGGGTTGTTGTCGCTTTGACACATTCCCCATTTCCCTTCTAAACTTGATAAGAGATCGTAGTTAACATTTAGGCTGAATATATGATGATGAAGTATGACTGTTGACCGTCCAGTGGCAAATTGATTTCATAGAATTATATTGCAATTTCTAATTTATAGTATAATACTTAGACAAATTACACAAGCCCAATAAGAACAATTCTTTAAGAAACTCAAACCAAATAATAAAGTAAAGCAAGAATAAAAAAGTATCATCCAGGTAAAGGATAATTGTCTGAAAAGTATCTACACCGGAGAAATGTAATCACTAATGATAATAACAGTAGTCCACTTTGGTTGAGTCAGATTTACTTGGATGACATCCACCATCACTACTGCCGTTCCTTTCATCTTCGTCATCCATCCTTATAGATTCTTGACGGACAGTCATTCCACTTACATGCTGGCATGACGATGTATACTTGTACAGATAGACGGGATCACTTGTTAGTAGGTTAATGTAACTGTATGAAGAGTCATCAGACCTATTGTAAAATATTGATATATATATGAAAAGTAAAAATCGTGTATTATGAATCTTTGCTCCTGCTTAAATACTAATAGTGGAACATATATTTGAACATTAAAATTGATTCTCTCTTCTTTTTCTTTTTTTTAGCTTTTTTTCACATTTCGTGATCGGTGTGAGAAAACATTTCTCCTCACTTGTGAAGTATCTGTTCCTGGCATTGGTCGATATTTAATAATGACGTCATATTGTCTTGGTTTCTTTTGAATTTCCCATTGTGATATCATGAAAAAAGGTGACCATGCCTGATGACGTCACACATAACAAAAATCACTCTTATGCAAATTTTAACAAAGTAGAATAAAAACAGATTCCACCAACATAACTCGTATATAACGATATTTCTTCACTCTCACCAGTTGAATGTAAATTATGTAAAAAGCTCAGCCAGCTCAGCAAGAATGTGACTGTCTCGAAGTATAATTATCTTCATACATGTGTTGCAGTGGTGGAACTATATATTTTTTTATTACTTTAAATAACCTATTGTGTAAATATGAGTACTTTCGTGGTACAATTTGCAATGCATGTCGGTAGTTCAATGTTTACTTATTTTGTGTTATATCTCTTCTCACTATTCTTAATGTATACCTCCTTTGATTTTAGTATTTAGTATGACGATACATTTTCACTTCTGTACTAGTACTGTGAACAACAAAAATTCGAAGATTTGTAAACAGGAAATTTATAAAAATTACCACATAATGAATACTCATGTCAACACCGAAGTGCTGGCTACTAGGCTGGTGATACCCTCTAGGACGAAACGTCCACCAGCAGTGGCATCGACCCTAGTTATCAATCATCTGTATGCACAATACCATTGCCGCTTCCAACGCAGGAAATAGCACACCTAAGTCTCCTTTTCGTTAAAAAAAAAAAGGAATAAAGCAATTACCAAAAGACATACCTGCAACAGTAGTTTATTTTTGTGTTCCTGTCGTAATGCCACCATATGAGTTAGTATTTGAGGAATCTTCGTCATCCTAGTAGATAAATCCAGTGCAAAATCTTATCAATAGATATTTGATTATATTTAAGAATTTTATATGGCTGACTTAAGGAACATTTCTTCCTATTTTGTATGCTTGTTTTGTTCAGAAATTGTTGTCAATAAATTGGAATTTTATCTGATTGTAATCCCAGTAAGAGGTTTAATCCACCGTTTCTACATAAAGAAATGCCTGTACAAGTCATAGATATGGCAGTTGTTATCTATTTGGTTAATGTGTTTTAACTTAGCATTTTACATTTGATTATAGATTTTCTGATTTTTCATAAATGCAAGTTTTTTTTTGAAATTCTAACTAAGTGATGTTATATTTTGTATCATGCAAGGAAAATACAGCAACTGGAGGTCATATGTCAAACTTTGACGTCAAGCCCGGTATTCTATACGAGTTAAGCTATGCGATACGTGGAATGTGTATGTGATACGGGTTTAGCTATGCACTATGGGGCATGCAATACAAGGTAGGTGATCCAGACTCGAAACAGAACCTTTCTAATATATACAAAATTGTTGTATTTAGTAATACATATATGATAAGTATAGATTATCGAGTGTTCTACACATTGATATCGTAAAATATCAGTCGCGAGCCACAATGTGAACCTTTTTGACGAGTGAGCCCAACGAACGAGCTAAAAAGTTGCACATTGTGTCGATCGGCTATTATTTTAAGAAAATAAAGAATTTGAATTTAAATTAAAATTTGTGTTGAATTTGAATTAAAATTTGTGTTGAATTTGAATTAAATTCAAAATTATAGAGTATTTAAGGGAGTTGGCTTCTCAGTTTCAAAATAATTAACTTTTGAAAACACTAGTTATATTGATAGGGGATTAATAAAGGAATCAAAAGAGCCCAAAAAATATATAGGTCAATTTTTTAGATATATTTGCCCTGCAAATTTAGCAGGAAAATATTCTCTCCTGACTTTTCATAGCTTTATCATTGACAAGTTTAAGTTCTCAAAAACATTAAAAAGATATTTAAAATTTTATAAGACTGTTACACATGGCTTATCATTATACATGTAAAAGATTTATAAACAGAAAAATTGGGGTCAATGGGCAATTTTTTTTAAGGCATTCAAATGGATAAAACAAGAGGATTACGAAGATCTGACAAAAATCCCAAAACATGACAAGACAACTTTCTTAATGAAGGTCTTATTGACCTGAATTTTGCTCAATTAGATGAAATTAAATACTGACATGCATCGCCATGTTCCTTTATAAGTCTATACTCATATCGTTGGCATAGAAACAGGAAAATGGAATTAAATATGTCAGATAAAACTATTAAATTGAAACTAAGATGACAGAAATAAATACTTTAAAATGTGAATGTTTGTGAAAATGCAGATATAATCTGATGATCCACTTTAGGTTGTTTTAGTACAATAATACATCATTGTGTCCCTATTAAAGTAACCTAGAAGTACACATAAAAAAGTAAAGACGGGTTATAAAATTTCCTTTTTTTTCTTTTGATGTTTTAATGAGATAATTTGATTCAAAAGTGTGTTTAGGGAAAACCATGGTATAGTATCTGCAATTTGATGTTGTACCATACTTTGATAATTAGATATACAGCTCAACTAGAATCCAAAGGAAAGAAGGCGGTGCTTAGCTATGGTACAACATATTCATTTTCATATTATTAAATAGCCGAAGCTCCACCCCAGTTTTAAAAGATGTTTGCCTCTGAAATATTTAGGAACCTGAACAAAGTAAAAAGGTCATTAACATATATTTGTTTTTCATTTATGACAAAAATCAATAATTCATTTGTACCACACTTCAAGAAACCTTTTTTGTTAAATGCTAAATAGGAATTTATGTTCCCTTAAGTTAAGATAAAAGTTTCTTCTTTCAGTTCTGAATAAAACCAAGAAAACATTCAGAAAAATAGACAAATTGCAGTTGTTAAAATTAACACGTCCACTTGCATTTGTAATATCATTCAATCATTTTATGATCATACACGGGGTGCAAAACTGACTTGCTCGAGCTTTCACCTCATTGGATAAAAGAGGCAACGTGGTCAATTTCTAATATCAGTTCAAGCTGTCAATCATTATATTTATAGTACAAATTATATATATCAGTGTTTTACTCTTTAACATATTAAAACAAATCATCCTTCGAAATCGTTTAAATACGTTTACTCGAAAGTACCATGGTATATATATAGTACTTATTCATATATTCAATCTTAATTAAATATTGTATAATCGGCTCCTCACTATTTATTTCCCTTCTCGTTTCTATTAGTTAGGTATCATATGGTTGCATTTAATATTAATACGACTTTAAAAGATTCAATCTAAGCGCTCGTTACATTTATTTTTTCTGTTATATTCCATTTAACGCTTTTCCTTGATTTGCCTCTTGAATGTTTCTTATTCATTTTAAAACTGCAAAAATACCGTTAGGAGTAGGTGATTTGCACTAAAATAGATTGGGCAAATTTGGGTGAGAAATCTACGCATTTTTGTTTCGACAAATATCTTAAACAAAAAATACTCTCAGTTGTTAGTGTCAAATTCTTTAATGTCTTACAATTAGGCTGGTGATTATTTCGTAACTGCTCAGATAACAATAGTCGTCGTGCCGATGGGTTTATAAATAATATTGATCACTTAAAAATGAAGAATATCACGTTTAACTTGCATGAAAAGATTTGAATAAGTGTTTAAGTGTTCAAAGGTTTCCAAAATTACTGATAAGCATATTGCATTGCTAGATCTCGAAATTCAGCAACCAAAGATTATATTGATACTTTTTTTTGTGTTGTTATATTGCTTCAGAAAACCGCGTATGCAATATTGTTTTCTTTCTTTCTATATCTTTGACGTATGTTTCGAACAGTTCCGATGTTATTTACTAGACACCATTTCTTATAAATCATTCCATAACACATGCTGTGTGCTTACCATAAAAGTGATGGCCCATACTTAAGGTACATGTAACAATATTAATATTACTGTTGTCTTCATTGTCTTGGTAGCTCCACCCTTCTTCCTAGCCCGATGGGCATCCATATTTGGATTTTGGTAACGAAAAGCTTCCAGTTGGCCAACTCACTAGAATTGAAGATAATTGTTTTAATGCGTTGTTATACTGCTCACATTAATATTTCGTCTGATAGATATAACTGATTACTTTAAAACAACATTCACTGATGTGAAATCTGATACTGTTGTAGTGAAAACTTAATAAATTGATTTCTTGAATCCTACATGAAAAGCCCGCATAATTCGTTTGATGTATTTTAGCTTTTGCTTTTGCCATTAAATTAAGGACTTTCCGATTTGAATCAACTTGGAGTTCGTTTTCTTAGTAATTTCACCTTATCGTAAACCTATACAATTTTTTTAATGTACATGTGAATTGTAAATAACAGCAAAACAATGGAAAATGTAAAGTACGATTTCTGAGATCATTTCGATTTACATGGACCCAAATTGAGAAAAATCCTGTTTAATTCATACAAAATATTTCAAAATGCGAGTTTAAGTTATTGCGTTTACAGCTCTGTCGCATTTTTCGTAATAATAAAAACCTCGCATTAATTTCTGAATTTACAGAAATCAGAACAGATCTCGCTTTAGTTAACTAATTAAATATTGGTCTCTTTAGGAAACTTATTTAAGAAATGAAACTAAAAAATAGTTTAAAAATCGCTATCATTATCCCTTATGGGCCAGGAAATACTACCGTGCCACCTTAACGTTTAATTTCAATAATACTGTTGTGATATGCTTGTTAGAATTATTATCTCTCGTTTTTTATATTCATACAGGGAACGTCTTTTTCCCTAACTAAATGAAATACTTCAGAATTTCAAGTTAGGACGCCATGAATAAGTTTGAATTGAAGAGATTAATTTTGGAACAATGTATACTTTGTATACTTGAGGAGCATCTGTGATCGACCCAGGGTTTTGTTTGGTGGTTTCACAGTTCATTTTCGTTTTGACTAGCTTAATGTCATTATGGTATCTCTAGTCTCTTTTGTTTGTTTCTATGTTTAGTATATTTGGAACGGACTAATTGTGTATTGTTTATATTGATTCATATAATTTTGTTGCGTATCCATGGAAAAAATTATGACATATGCTACTTGTAAAGAGGGTTAAAATGTGTTAGCTTGTTCAGACATAAAACGTATTGTAAAAATAAATAAACATTGTATTAATACATTCATAACCATAATAATATCACACACTTTACTGTTTACTACAGCATTCTTAAATTCGATTAAAAATAGTAGCTAGAACACTTACAAGGTCATTCGTTTCATTACAAACGCCAATTAAATTGCGCTGTCAAAATTACAGGCGACTGTAGACTACCGTTGTTCGAATCACGTAAATTCATTTAGAAAAGACATCAAGATAAAAAAGGAATCTCATTAGTTCCTAACAACACAAACCCGGGTCCATTGGCAAGGTAATTATGGTGTCGGCTCATTTTGAGTTACGAATTTAACGCAAGCAATATAGAGAATTGTACTATTCAATATATAAGTTCCCTTGAAACTTTAGAACATAAAAGAAAGAAGTCATGAATATGACTGTTGTTGTCCATTCGTTTGATGGGTTTACACTTTTGATTTTGTCCTTTCATTAGGGACTTCCCGTTTTGAATTTTCCTTGGAGTGTAGTATTTTTGGGATATTACTTTTTCAAATGAAATGGGAAAAAACAAATATGATTATTTATGTTTTAATGTAAAAAAATAACAAATATACATTTTATTAATTAATATGTAAACTACATGATTCTTACCAAGGCGAGTCCATAAGTCCTGGGCGCTACACTCGGCATTTCTAATAAATTATATTTCAATGAGATATCGTCTTGTTACTGTTAGACTCACCATGACCGAAAATGACGAGCCTTCAAAAATCCTTAGTGAAAACCCTGTTAAAGCATAGTATGGTGGGTGCGGTTTTATTTCAGCTGTTCGGAATAGTTTCTGAGTTTAATCTTTTCTCACAAAAGATGCCGAGCGTTAATGGCAAACATCATAAATTCAATTCTTTGAAGCAATTGAACAATTAAGTCAGAGATGTTACTGTACTAAACACATGCCAAAGATCTTTTATTTTGTTGGTCTTGATTTTTTTTCCAAGAAAGCTTCAGAGCTTGTTATATGTTTGTAATCTCAAATCACCGGTCAAGGGCATACACGGTTTCATTAGAAGCCATGTGGTGTGCTCAGCGAAATTAACGTCACATATGTTAATTCTTACAGCAAGACGTGAAGAGCGAAAAGTAAAAACACAAAAATACAGAACTCCAAGGAAAATTCAAAAAGGAAATTCCAAAATCAAAAGGCAAAATCAAAAGTCCAAACACATCAAACGAATGGATAACAACAGTCATATTCCTGACTTGCAATTGGTACAGGCATTTGCTAATGAAGAAAATGGTGGATTGAAACTGGTTTTATAGCTAGCTAAACCTCTCACTTGTATGACAGTCGCATCAAATTCCATTACATTATATACATCACAAAACAATATATATATGAAAAATGACATCATAATACAATGATTTAGTAATACTTCTCCTAGTCTGGTAAAAGTTGGATATTTGACCTTTAAATTGAATGTTTGTACATCAATAAATCTAAGAGTGTTCCAAATTGCAATATCTCCTACCAATATGCACCCCAAATCTTACAAGCATCACATCTTTGCAAATTCATTTGAACAATTAATTTAAATATTTTCATATCCATATTTATGGCATAGTGTCTCTTTGCAATGACTGAAGCCATAACCATATTTTTGCCGTTTATTCATCGTAATAAAAATTACTTCAATCTCATCTTAATACGAAAAAAAATAAATAGATCACAAGGTCATAAGGTACTGCTTATACAGAATTCTCACATCCTGTTATTAAAAACTATATTGAAAAACTACAATATTTTTTGTCGGTCTATGGTACATCATCAATAAATATGCGCTTTGCAAACTAGAGCTTTTAGCATTTTGATATGAACGTGCAAAACTATAAATGACCACGTAATTCACGAAGAAAGTGTTTTAGTCCGTTCTTTACCATACTATTGTTTTCAGTATACACTGTCTAGAATATTTTGTAAAATTAGGAGATCCATACTCCATAAACATCCGCTGCTTGAATAATGGTATATATAATGCATGTTCATGAATGGACAATGACAGTTTTCCCAATCATGAAGTTTTATCTCTACAGACACTTTTACCACAAAAGAGGTGTACGAAATAAAGGAAGTTAAAAAAATGTTACCATGCGGAGGTAAAAGGCATATAAAACCTGACAGCATTGTCTCAAAATATTTATAGACGATTCATAACAAACGCTAATGTTATACTTTAAGTGTTCAAATCCTATTTCAGTTTTAAATCAACGAAGAAAAAAACAAAACAAAAACCATATGATGAAAGTTTGTTGGATGGTATGGAATGTTAAAGACAATTACCCTTCCAATTAAAAAATCATTTTCTGTAATGCCATCAGATTCTCTACTAATTCAATAGTGTGCCTTTTAAGCATTATTTAACTAACAGTGTGCAAACGTTTGTTAAATTTATTACTCTCAATTTCGACCCTTTTCCTCCAAGCTAGATTAAAATGATATACGGGTTAGATTAGGATTAGGATTAGGATTAAGATTAGGGTTAAGGTTAGGGTTAGGATTAGGATTAAGATTAGGGTTAAGGTTAGGGTTAAGGTTAGCGTTAAGGTTAGGGTTAAGGTTAGGGTTAAGGTTAGGGTAAATGTTAGGGTTAAGGTTAGGGTTAGAATAAGGGTTATGTTAGGATAAGGGTAAAACATTTAAGCTGCGAACATCTATTTATAGTACTCAAATTCTTTCTCTGCATTAACAGCATAAACAAAGTATCCACAATATTGCCCTTGATCCTTTTTTCTTACAATTTTTAAAATTGTAAAATCGTCCCCATAATGTCAGTGTTAGGTCATTACGCCTAGATGTAAAACAAAATGTGAATATACTTAATATTGATTACTATTGTAAATGTCAACTAAATAAACAAAAGGTGAATATACTTAATATTGATTACTATTGTAACTGATTTTATGGTTGTGGTCCAGTCTGAAAAAAAATATACATCATTTTTAAGTTTTTACCTGTTTAGCTTGATAAATATTTTGATATGAGCGTCACTGATGAGTCTTATGTAGACGAAACACGCGTCTGGCGTACTAAATTATGATCCTGGTACCTTTGATAACTTTTAAGCAAGAAATAATTTCAATTATTTAGGTAGATTTACAATTATATGTAGTTTAATATTTTATTTCTAATATCAAAACGTTTTGCAAAGCAGTTTTATATATTGTGTGTTATGCTAATGTCTGGCTGCCCAATGCTAAGAAGTTGTATATATGTTCCGGACCATATAAGTATTTGGACCGACCGTACGCCTATGGTTGGACCATATGAGTAAATACTCGTTTGGTTATATGAGTATTTGGACATTATAGGTATTTTTTTCAAATCTGCATTACGTTTAACTTTTCATTAATACAATATTCTTTATTGAAAAAAACCAATGATGGTTACATGAAAATGTATTAATTAGATAATTCAAAGGCTGCATAAAATAGATATTGATGACATAGTAAGTTTTCATCGGTCGGTAATTGCATTCTCGCATGTAGATTAAAGATGACATTTACATACACACTGTACCATATATTTTTTGCATTTGCAAATCTTGGTTGTGCACGATCCTTTTCAATTATACCTTTTGTTTATAAGTGAATAACTAGCCTTATTAGCAGCTGCGCACAGTAATACTGAGGTCTTGGGCTATTCCGATGTGTCTACGAGATCTTGAGCATCGTAACATGACTGAAGTACACCATATTAACAAAACAACTTAAATAAACTATGTCCCTTGCCAGTGACATCTTGTGTAACCGTTTTTTTTCACATTTTTGGAAGTTTTATCTTTCAAATTTGACATATTGCCATTTACTCGTACATGATATAACAAATCGGTAATGGCCATCAGCATAAAAGGTGTTTATTATAGTTTTGACTAGTGAGTAAAATTAACTATATCAAATTTTTTTTTCTATTTAGTTGATATTTTTATTATAATATCTATACTATTAAACGAGAAGACCTCATTTTGTGTGTCGCTTCTCTTCCTTCCACGATAAATTAATCAGCATGCCTCTGTGTTCTTTAGATAACATGCATAGTCGCATTTGTCATCCATTCTTATGAATATTCAGATTGAGTTATTTTTTGAGAATTTAGAACGTATGTAAAAGTAGCCCTACTCTGACACAAAACAGTGCTTTTGATGTCCTTGTTTACTTAAACTAACCAACAAATTTGCAGAAATGAAACTTTTGGTGAAAGAGAAATATATTTAGATCATTTTGAGCCAAAATTTACTTGTCTATGAGTTTGCATTAAAAATTGAGGATTAATGCGCTCCCTAGTATACTAATTTTAGATTTCCAGAAAACCAGGTTTTTGTTTTGGAGTACCTCTGTTTGATGGTCAGTTATTTTGTTAGAAGGCTTTAAAGGTATGGTGAAAATTTATTGGCATGTAGAAAGCTGATACATGTACAATTAAGGATATACCTGGTTTCTATGAAGTTAAACTTAAGGTAAAATATTTAGAAAGCTGTGAAAATTGCAAAATTTGGTTGAACAGATAGGGATTTTTAATTGGTGGTCTGACACCTTTAAGAGAAATGCGGTGAAACCCAAAATTCAGAAAACAATTGATTTTTTGGTCTTAACTGATCATTTGAAATAATAGTAGCCACATTTTAATCTTTTTTGGAGCAAAAATTCACATATTGCAAATTTAGAGCCTTAAACCTGAATGTGTGCTATTTTTAGCTTTTCCCACCCTGACAATATGCTTTCATATAAAAAATGTTATAAATTGTTATAAATGCACAGTAAGTTGTTTCTGTGGTGTTAAACATTTAAACATAGGTTGATTGCTACCCCAAAAAAATTGTCGTCATGAAGATTTGATAAAATTATTTGATTTTTACCCCTTATATCATTGCAGCATACCATGTATATGGCAGTTAACACAGCCTGATATAAACACTGCATAAACTCACAAAAATCTCATTTATTATCCCAAATGAAAGTTTTATACTTTTAATTTTATTGACTGATAGTAAATAAAACAGTTAAATGACCATGACTGCACTTTTGATCAGTTAATAGTCTAATTACTGACACCAGGTGTAAAAAAGGGGGGTCAATATTCCTTGACTCTTCAATACCTTGGATATTTTATTAAACTCATTGTAAAAATTGTGGAAAGTCTTTAAAGCAGTAGAACAAACAAGGAAAAATCAACAAAAGCTGATCTTGATATTGAAAGTTTAGGTTTCTCTAGTCCAAAATGAGATTTTCAAGTATTTTCTATCAAAGGCTTACATTACAGTCAGTTTAAATTGAGCTGTGAAATTTGTTATATGAGTCGCATTATGCTCAGAAAGGATGTTTTTAACTTCAAATTGACTAAGGATTAAGAATAAACAAAACAAAAGATGTCTGATCAACTTTTTTTGCTCTTTAAGAGAAATGCGGTGAAACCCAAAATTCAGAAAACAATTGATTTTTTGGTCTTAACTGATCATTTGAAATAATAGTAGCCACATTTTAATCTTTTTTGGAGCAAAAATTCACATATTGCAAATTTAGAGCCTTAAACCTGAATGTGTGCTATTTTTAGCTTTTCCCACCCTGACAATATGCTTTCATATAAAAAATGTTATAAATTGTTATAAATGCACAGTAAGTTGTTTCTGTGGTGTTAAACATTTAAACATAGGTTGATTGCTACCCCAAAAAAATTGTCGTCATGAAGATTTGATGAAATTATTTGATTTTTACCCCTTATATCATTGCGGAATACCATGTATATGGCAGTTAACACAGCCTGATATAAACACTGCATAAACTCACAAAAATCTCATTTATTATCCCAAATGAAAGTTTTATACTTTTAATTTTATTGACTGATAGTAAATAAAACAGTTAAATGACCATGACTGCACTTTTGATCAGTTAATAGTCTAATTACTGACACCAGGTGTAAAAAAGGGGGGTCAATATTCCTTGACTCTTCAATACCTTGGATATTTTATTAAACTCATTGTAAAAATTGTGGAAAGTCTTTAAAGCAGTAGAACAAACAAGGAAAAATCAACAAAAGCTGATCTTGATATTGAAAGTTTAGGTTTCTCTAGTCCAAAATGAGATTTTCAAGTATTTTCTATCAAAGGCTTACATTACAGTCAGTTTAAATTGAGCTGTGAAATTTGTTATATGAGTCGAACTATGCTCAGAAAGGATGTTTTTAACTTCAAATTGACTAAGGATTAAGAATAAACAAAACAAAAGATGTCTGATCAACTTTTTTTGCTCTTTAAGAGAAATGCGGTGAAACCCAAAATTCAGAAAACAATTGATTTTTTGGTCTTAACTGATCATTTGAAATAATAGTAGCCACATTTTAATCTTTTTTGGAGCAAAAATTCACATATTGCAAATTTAGAGCCTTAAACCTGAATGTGTGCTATTTTTAGCTTTTCCCACCCTGACAATATGCTTTCATATAAAAAATGTTATAAATTGTTATAAATGCACAGTAAGTTGTTTCTGTGGTGTTAAACATTTAAACATAGGTTGATTGCTACCCCAAAAAAATTGTCATCATGAAGATTTGATGAAATTATTTGATTTTTACCCCTTATATCATTGCGGAATACCATGTATATGGCAGTTAACACAGCCTGATATAAACACTGCATAAACTCACAAAAATCTCATTTATTATCCCAAATGAAAGTTTTATAATTTTAATTTTATTGACTGATAGTAAATAAAACAGTAAAATGACCATGACTGCACTTTTGATCAGTGAATAGTCTAATTACTGACACCAGGTGTAAAAAAGGGGGGTCAATATTCCTTGACTCTTCAATACCTTGGATATTTTATTAAACTCATTGTAAAAATTGTGGAAAGTCTTTAAAGCAGTAGAACAAACAAGGAAAAATCAACAAAAGCTGATCTTGATATTGAAAGTTTAGGTTTCTCTAGTCCAAAATGAGATTTTCAAGTATTTTCTATCAAAGGCTTACATTACAGTCAGTTTAAATTGAGCTGTGAAATTTGTTATATGAGTCGAATTATGCTCAGAAAGGATGTTTTTAACTTCAAATTGACTAAGGATTAAGAATAAACAAAACAAAAGATGTCTGATCAACTTTTTTTGCTCTTTAAGAGAAATGCGGTGAAACCCAAAATTCAGAAAACAATTGATTTTTTGGTCTTAACTGATCATTTGAAATAATAGTAGCCACATTTTAATCTTTTTTGGAGCAAAAATTCACATATTGCAAATTTAGAGCCTTAAACCTGAATGTGTGCTATTTTTAGCTTTTCCCACCCTGACAATATGCTTTCATATAAAAAATGTTATAAATTGTTATAAATGCACAGTAAGTTGTTTCTGTGGTGTTAAACATTTAAACATAGGTTGATTGCTACCCCAAAAAAATTGTCATCATGAAGATTTGATGAAATTATTTGATTTTTACCCCTTATATCATTGCGGAATACCATGTATATGGCAGTTAACACAGCCTGATATAAACACTGCATAAACTCACAAAAATCTCATTTATTATCCCAAATGAAAGTTTTATAATTTTAATTTTATTGACTGATAGTAAATAAAACAGTAAAATGACCATGACTGCACTTTTGATCAGTGAATAGTCTAATTACTGACACCAGGTGTAAAAAAGGGGGGTCAATATTCCTTGACTCTTCAATACCTTGGATATTTTATTAAACTCATTGTAAAAATTGTGGAAAGTCTTTAAAGCAGTAGAACAAACAAGGAAAAATCAACAAAAGCTGATCTTGATATTGAAAGTTTAGGTTTCTCTAGTCCAAAATGAGATTTTCAAGTATTTTCTATCAAAGGCTTACATTACAGTCAGTTTAAATTGAGCTGTGAAATTTGTTATATGAGTCGAATTATGCTCAGAAAGGATGTTTTTAACTTCAAATTGACTAAAGATTAAGAATAAACAAAACAAAAGATGTCTGATCAACTTTTTTTGCTCTTTAAGAGAAATGCGGTGAAACCCAAAATTCAGAAAACAATTGATTTTTTGGTCTTAACTGATCATTTGAAATAATAGTAGCCACATTTTAATCTTTTTTGGAGCAAAAATTCACATATTACAAATTTAGAGCCTTAAATCTGAATGTGTGCTATTTTTAGCTTTTCCCACCCTGACAATATGCTTTCATATAAAAAATGTTATAAATTGTTATAAATGCACAGTAAGTTGTTTCTGTGGTGTTAAACATTTAAACATAGGTTGATTGCTACCCCAAAAAAATTGTCGTCATGAAGATTTGATGAAATTATTTGATTTTTACCCCTTATATCATTGCAGCATACCATGTATATGGCAGTTAACACAGCCTGATATAAACACTGCATAAACTCACAAAAATCTCATTTATTATCCCAAATGAAAGTTTTATACTTTTGATTTTATTGACTGATAGTAAATAAAACAGTTAAATGACCATGACTGCACTTTTGATCAGTTAATAGTCTAATTACTGACACCAGGTGTAAAAAAGGGGGGTCAATATTCCTTGACTCTTCAAAACCTTGGATTTTTTTTATTAAACTCATTGTAAAAATTGTGGAAAGTCTTTAAAGCAGTAGAACAAACAAGGAAAAATCAACAAAAGCTGATCTTGATATTGAAAGTTTAGGTTTCTCTAGTCCAAAAATGAGATTTTCAAGTATTTTCTATCAAAGGCTTACATTACAGTCAGTTTAAATTGAGCTGTGAAATTTGTTATATGAGTCGCATTATGCTCAGAAAGGATGTTTTTAACTTCAAATTGACTAAGGATTAAGAATAAACAAAACAAAAGATTTCTGATCAACTTTTTTTGCTCTTTAGGTGTCAGACCACCAATTACTCCTCCAATTTAGAACGTATGTAAAAGTAGCCCTACTCTGACACAAAATAGTGCTTTTGATGTCCTTGTTTACTTAAACTAACCAACAAATTTGCAGAAATGAAACTTTTGGTGAAAGAGAAATATATCTAGATCATTGTGAGCCAAAATTTACTTGTCTATGAGTTTGCATTAAAAATTGAGGATTAATGCGCTCCCTAGTATACTAATTTTAGATTTCCAGAAAACCAGGTTTTTGTTTTGGAGTACCTGTGTTTGATGGTCAGTTATTTTGTTAGAAAGCTTTAAAGGTATGGTGAAAATTGGCATGTAGAAAGCTGATACATGTACAATTAAGGATATACCTGGTTTCTATGAAGTTAAACTTAAGGTAAAATATTTAGAAAGCTGTGAAGATTGCAAAATTTGGTTGAACAGATAGGGATTTTTAATTGGTGGTCTGACACCAAAAGGAGTCCGGATATTGATTCCGTCATTAGACTGAATTTTAGTCATATATAAGACTTCCGGTTTGAAACATGCACACAAGTTCAACCAATCGTATGATAGATAACAAAAATGAAAAATAAATAAGCCAATCAGAGCGTTCTCCATATCATGGTGTTTAGATCGCAAGCACCACAACTATTATACCTACTTAAAGAGGACAATTATTTTTCGCGTTTATCTACATGTAAACTACGATTATACTACTTTAATATATAGAGAATCTCTGTATTCTGTCTACTGTTTTCTGGGAAATGTTTACTATTTAAGGGGTCATACCAGTTGCATATATATATATATATATATATATATGCACAAGTTCAACCAATCGTAAGATATATAACAAAAATGAAAAATAAATAAGCCAATCAGAGTATTCTCCATATCATGGTGTTTAGATCGAAAGAACCACAACTATCATACCTCCTTAGAGATGACAATTATTTTTCGCGTTTATCTACATATAATTACATTAGATGTATGTTTCATTATAATACGTTATTCTGATTGTCTAACTAGCAATCTTGTGATATTCCTTAATCAAATGCATTACACAATGCAACTTTTCATTCATGATGACACGAGGTCCCACAATAAAGTGCACAGGTAAATGAAATAAAAACTTGATAAAAGGCATGTTTACATGATCATATAGGTAAAAATGTAATTATAAGTATTGAATGCTTTTTTTTGTAACTTTATAGGGTTGTAAAAGCGTTGACCGTGCACACATTTTTAGTATGAAGCACTTCCGCGCTTCATACAAAATGTACTTCGGTCAACGCTTTTACACCCCAATAAATTTACAAAAAAGAGCATTCAATTCTTAAGTAAACTACGATTATACTACTTTTATATATAGAGACTCTCTGTATTCTGTCTGTTGTTTTCTTTGAAATGTTTACTATTTAAGGGGTCATACCAGTTGCATACAGTCAGGACTCTATTTCGTCAAAATTATCTCCCCATTACGCCGGTTAATTTTCACAATCGTAGAAATGTCTAATCGGTTGTCAGGTGGAATTTTTGAAAATTCACAGACATTTAAAAAATTCTAATTTAATATTTCGTGGAAGGGCAGACTAGATTTTTTTAGTGGTTGAAGTCTATAAACCGTAGTTATCACACACAAATGTTTTTTTTCGAAGATATGCAATTTCATCATCCAACTTGAAAGACTGTCGTCAAGTACTTTTAGTAAAAATATAGCTATTCGAACACACCTTCTCTGTTTTTATGATTCATTAGATAGGTATTTCACTTGCCCATATATTTCATCTTTTAGTTCTGTGAATTTTTATGTTATAAAGTCAACCTGTAGCTTTAATATATAAAAATGATAGAATCTGAAGCGAGATGCTGTATCAAATATTCTTGCTTTGTACGTTTGCAAGACAAAATATTCAACTCAAACACGCCCTAACATAAAAAAGGTGCACTCGATTTTCTCTTTTCGATATAATTGTAACCCATTTTTTAGAATTTTTTCTTGAGTCACATAATGGAAGAGCAGACACGAAAATTGCTGAACTAATAGATAAATATGTTCCGTGGTATTTAAAAAAAAATCGGAGGTTATGCATTTTCTACATCCAACTTGATAGATACCCATGTCGTCGACTTGATATCTAATTGTTCTGCTTAATTATGTAATAGATAAATTGAAACCTTATGCAAATGGTGTTTTTAAAATAGAACAATTCGTAATTGAGAAGAAAATTGTCATTTTCTTTGTTTCTATTAACTTTTAAATTTTTTGTTACCAAAGTAAACATTACAGTATAAGCATTTATTGCCTTCTCTAACAAAGAGTTTCGATTCTTTTGTTCTGTTTCAACCGTGTTTCCGCCTACATATATATATAAAAACAAGTAAAACATGTTGAAACAAGAATGTATCCATAGTACACGGATGCCACATCGGCACTATATTTACTAAGTTTCGAGTTGATTGGACTTCAACTTCATCAAAAACTACCTCGACCAAAAACTTTAACCTGAAGCGAGATAGACGGACGGACGAACGAACAAACGAACGCACGGATGCACAGACTAGAAAACATAATGCCCATAAATGGGGCATACAAACTTATTGTTGAAAGTGAAAGTAGTGATTTTGCAAAAATGAATGTAGGGTAGAGATTAGAGGGAGGCAGGACCTTTTTCGGGACGTCGGAATCGGGTGTTTTAAGTTCGGGATTTGGAGATTGCAATTGATCCTTACGGGATCCGGGAATATACTTTTCAATTTTCAGGATTTCGGGATATGAATCTCTTTAAATTCTGCATCTCGGGATTTCGTGTATTTAAGCCCGGGATTTCGGGATCAGGATCCTCCGACCTCCCCTCAACTTAGCCTAAGTCGGTCTTAATCATTTATACAAGATTCATATCCGACCATTGGCATGATAATAAGGTTCTCAAAAGCGCTGATTGAATGTTCTAGAAGCATATTTTATTAGACTAATAATGGTCTATATATAAGCAGCTACATTTATTTCATGTTTGAAGCGGTGCAAATTTTTGATTTAATTTGACTTTTACCAAAAGATGCATTGTAGCAAAGGAGAAGAATAATTGTTGTCTGAGGTCAGAAACACGAAAATAATTGAATTTAATAGAAAGGAAACAAATATCGGACTTTTGAAAAAGGGAGAGGGCTTTTGGTACCTTTTATGAAATTCTCCATACATAATATCTTTTACAAAAAATCATCCTACAACAGTTCACAAGCTGTATATGCCCGCGATTTCGCGGGTGTGTTCTAGTTATAATAACATTAACTATATAATAGCGTCTTTTTAATGAACGGTCATACCATATGAAGAGTTTGAAGGTATTAAAAGAAAACGTTTAACAGAGTGTAAATGATCCCGACCATACGCGTACGGTCCGACCATATGAGTATATACCCATATGGTCATGACCATAAGCGTATGAGCCAAACACTCATATGGTCTGGAACATATAAATTGTATTCACTTCTCCAGCGTCCTTGAGTTATGTCTCCTCTCTTACCATTTCAGACTAGATTCCCTCCTTTGTTATTCTTTGTTATTCATTCATTTGATATCATTTTCGATGATGTGATTTCTATCAAGTATGTATTATAATTTCATATCAATTATGAATTTATGTACAAATGTATTTTTGTATTTTACAACTTTGAATAAAGGACCTTTTGGTAGTCCTTTTTAATAGCATATAGCAAAGCAAGCTAAGACCCTTGTCTGTGTTCACATTAATGAGATGATGGTATCTGTGTGTCTTTACTTTAAAATGTAATAAACACAATAAAACGGAACTAGTTATAAGAAAACTCGTGGAATAATTATTTGTCATATATGTGAAAAAGAGGCCCCGGTGGCCAAGTGGTGTTAGTAGTTACTACTGCAAAAACTAGCCAGTCAACACTGAGGTTGTGAGTCCACCCATGAGGGTGCACTCGACTGCAATCTTAATTGACTAGGATTGTCGGTTATTCTATCGAAGGTCGGTGGTTTTCTCCGGGCACTTCCTCCATCAATAAGAACTAGCTTAAAGGCGGTGCATAAAAGTTGTGTTAAAACACAAAACAATCAAATCATATATATGTGAGAAAGGGGTCTTGACAATTGATGTGATGCTCACCGAAACTGATTCATAACTGAACTTAATACTCAGTTTTTTTATGGTTGTCACTTGTTTTCTGGTTTTTTGTTTTATTTTGTGCTTCATGTAGATCCGACGAGGTAAGCTTTTATCCATACTTTTACATGAAAATGTCTGTATTAAGTCAGGAATATGATAATTGTTATCCATTTCTTTAGTGTGCTTGAGCTTTTGGTTTTTCCATTTACTGACGGACTTTCTGTTAAGAATTTTCCTCGAAGTTCGGTATTTTTATAAGAGTAATTTTAACGTTCAATGTGTCTCAATTTGTTTCAACTTTAGCTACGTGTACTTCATTATAATTAATAACCATTCTTTTTTAATTACACGTTCTCAGTAAAATAGGTTTTGTTTTTATAATGCCCTTTAACATGATAATGGATATGACCATAACTTAAACGTTCACAACAAAAACACCGGGTGGATCTGATTATATAGTAGAATTTGGAAGTCACTCATTTCTTTACTTAATTGGAAGCCCTTTTAATAACTTTGATTCGTAAAAATATTAGAAAAACAGCCATTTAAAAATATTCATAAAATTGAGTTGACAAAAAAAAAAAAAAAAAAAAAAAGGCTAGGCTATTCGTAGAAACAAAATTTTCTGTTGATTTCTTTAGAGTGTTTGTGTAGCGAAGTTCATAAAAAGTGGTTCTACAATTAAGTATCAAAACTACTATTTCTCAAAAACTAAAAAAAAACGTAAAATACCAATGCAGGTTCTTTTCATCCTTATCACCTGCAGGGTAATTAAATTCATAGATTGTAAGACAAAGCATTTTAATGCCATGTATATGCCTCATAAATTAGGTTCATAGAACTATTATTCAAAAAGAGAGGCAAAAGATGCAATATGGACATTCAAAATCGAAAACCAGGCTAACAATGAAACAGACAAACAGACAAAAAGACGTACACACAATAGTACACATGAAAAACTAAATATTGAGACCCCCCTAAAAAAACTGGGGATATTGCAGGTGCTTCAGAAGACTGTGGCACTCGTCATGTTTCTATGAAGTAAGAATAAGACCAAAACACATACAACTGTATAAACAACACAACAAAGAAAACAAAGACAAAAACAACATCAACCTCACAATAAAAACTTAGATGATCCCAAAACTTCCGGAAAGCCAGATAGATCCATGTGAACCTATGGAAAATTTGAACAATGAATGCGTCAGGTTCACAGACAACTTAGCGCTCATTAAATAAATAACAATCTGTTTTTTTAGTTATGCGTATAACAAGTTTGATAATAATCATGATCATAAAACAACGGTTACGATAATGTTCATAGGTGTTTCTCGTTTCTCTTTTTATATGCCGATTAGATCTTATGATTTCAAGGACAAAATCTTCAAAGTTAGCAGAGTAAGACTAAATACGCGAATATGCAGGATGACCTGTTGAACGTCCAGAGGCAAAAGCAATTTAATAACTTATATATTGATCTTCAATGCTTAGAATCACAATTTGATATATTATTCAAGTCCAAACAGAAATGAAACTAAAATTCAAGTGAAATTAAACTCTGGTGAAGGTTTACTGTCTGAAGAATGTCAAGAAGGGAAGAACTACGAATAATAACAGTAGTGCACTTCGGTTGTGTCAGTTTTCTTTGGATGACATCCACCATCACTACTGTTGTTCCTGTCATCTTCGTCATCCATCTTCACAGATTCCTGACGGACAGTCATTCCACGAACACGCTGGCATGTCGATGTGTACTGGTACAAATAGAAAGGCTTACTCGTTGGAAGGTTGATGTAACTGTAGGCAGATCCATCAGACCTATTGATAATTAATAATGCAAAAATCATGTGCTGATAATTTATTTAAATTATCTACATTTCTAACAATATCATTGGTTAAAAGTCACTGCGTGGATACATTGTATATTTCATATGGGGTTAGTATGCGTGGTTTATTTTAATACATGTAAACGATTAGAAGTGTAGTTATGTCCCTTTGTAAAAAAAACACAACGTCGGGAAAAAAATGCAGAAAACACATTAAAGGCTACTAATTTGTTACTCTTGACATTTACTTTTTTTATATTGAAAACTTGATCACCATAAGTCAAAATGCCACATGTTAAGATAAGCGGTTAGATGAATTCGTAACACAGTGAGCTAGTGACTCAATACGATATGTATCGCATTAGGTCACTAGAAAACTGTGTAACTAATAACATCTCTAATCATGTTCAAATATCATCAATGTGACATATATTTGAACATCAAACTATTTTCGTTGCAAAAAAGTCACAAGTATTTCAAAATCGTTCAGTATTTTAGAAAGAGGGGTAAAAGATACCAAAGGAACATTCAAATTCATATATCGAAATTAAACTAACAACGCCTTGGCCAAAAGCGAAAACGACAAACAGACAGTTAATAGTACAAACGCATAGAAACGAAAGACTAAATAACACGAACCCAACAAAAAACTAGGGGTAATCTTAGGTGCTCCGAAAAGGGAAGCATATGTGATATCCGTCGTGTTGCTCATGTTATTACAAACCCGGTAAAAATAAAGATATCTCTGTTTGATGGTGTTTTTTCCATTAGTTCTTCTGTTATTGTATAAATGATGATTAAATGGCAACTACTATTATTTGTAACATAACTGTATATGTTTAGATAAAGGTACTGGTTTGAATTCTTTAAAACCAAAAGGAACGCCTTGCTTTTTTCTACTTATGAGTAAAAAACGTTAGACAATTATCGACAATAAAACTCAATAGGGAAGACACTATTGCAAAACAAAAAAAAGACTCATCAGTGACGCTCGAATCCAAAACAGTTAAAAAAAGCCAAATGGTGTACGAAGTTGAAGAGCATTGAGGACCAAAATTCCTAAACGTTTTGCCAAATACAGCTAAGGTAATCTATGTCTGAGGCAGAAAAGCAATACTGAAACATTGATAAATTTACAGTATTAACGTTATTAGAGTATGTACTTAAAACAGAACACTTATTAAGAATAACATGTATAATAAGGATTGAAAACCCGTTTATATTGACAAACACTAGTATCAATTGTCAACATAATCTTAATCTTCCAAAACTTTACGATCTGTTGACAGGCTATTCAGGCACGGGTCAAGTCTATTAACTGAAATCAGGTTTCAAGAAGAATATACTTAAAACGGCGCTTAACCTTTTTTTGATCATATTTACTGAGAATATAATTGTATCTTAAAAAGCTTAAAAGAGGGACGAAAGATACCAAAGGGACAGCCAAACTCATAAATCTAAAACAAACTGACACCGCCATGGCTAAAAATGAAAAGGACAAATAAACAACAGCACACACGACACAACATAGAAAACTAAAGAATAAACAACACGAACCCCACCAAAAAACTAGGGGTGATCTCAGGTGCTCCGGATGGGTAAGCAGATCCTACTCCACATGTTGCACCCGTCGTGTTGCTTATGTGATAACAAATCCGGTAAATAGTCTAATTCGGTAGGTCACATTCATGAAAGGGAAGGGGATTGTAGTTCCGACGTCAGGAACATATCCGATATCATTTGTGAAACGGTTATTCCATAACGGTGAACCAATTCGTGATGGCGTCCGTAAAATTTACGAAGGGATGATGAAATATATTTTAAAGAAAGTGTATTACAACCAAAAATGAATGTTTAGCACAAATAAATAATAATATCTTTTCAGGCACAGAAATATGTAAAATATTTTTTTTTGGTAGTTTTGTTTTTAAATTGCAAGTGTCGAAATTAAAATAGCAATATTTAAATACGTAAATAGTTATCAAAGGTACCAGGATTATAATTTAGTACGCCAGACTCGCGTTTCGTGTCCATAAGACAATAAGTGACGCTCATATAAAGCCAAACAAGTACAAAGTTGAAGAGCATTGAGGATCCCAAATTCCCAAAAATTGTGCCAAAAACGGCTAAGGTAATCTATGCCTGGGATAAACTATGCAAAGTAAAGGCAACAGTAGTATACCGCTGTTCAAAACTCATAAGACATGGACAAAAAACAAAATCGGGGTAACAATCTAAAACTGAGGGAAACGCATTAAATTTAAGAGGAGAACAACGACACAACATTAAAATGTAACAAACACACACACACACACACACACACACACACAGAAACGGACTAAGCATTAGACAAAATCCTATGAGAATAACAAATATAACATCATAACCAAATACATGAATTTGGGAATGATAAGTACCGTGACACGTCTTATAGTAATGTGAATTCACACTAAAATATAAGAGAAAACAAACTACACAACGGAAACACAACGTTAAAATTTAACACACACAGAAACGAACTATAATATAACAATGGCCATATTCCTGACTTGGTACAGGACATTTTTAAAGAAAAAATGGTGGGTTGAACCTGGTTTTGTGGCATGCCAAACCTCCCTCTTTTATGGCCATGTGAAATATAACATTAAAATGACAACACAACATTACAGGACTACAATATAAAAAAATAGCAGAACACAATTGACAAAGAAACACAAGAAAAATAGCTAACAAAAGGCATCAAGTTTAAAAACATTTTTTAATACGCCAGAAGTGCATTTTGTCCACACAAGACTTACTAGTAACGCCCAGATAAAAAAGTTTGAAAGCCGAAACAAGTACAAAGTTGAACAGCATCGAGTACCAAAAGTTCAAAAAAGTTGTGCCAAAAACGGCCAGGGTTGTCTGTTAGGTCCCAGAACATCCCTATTATTTAGAATAATTCATACTTTTGCAAACAGTAAATTTTATACAATGACTATACACAAGATGTACATGATAAAACTGAAGTATTAGCTAATTACAGAAAACAACCGAAATACATTACATAACCCGACAAAATGCAACACATCCGAATAAGTTTAAACCTCAACGCCAAGTGACGTCATATTAGAAATTGTAAAAAATGACAAAAAAAAATGACGTCACATTTGAATTAGTAAAACAGATCATCAAAAAATAAAAAATGACGTCACATTTGAATGAATAAGATAGAATTAGGATTGATTTAAGATTATATTTGAACTAAATACTGATATTACATTTAATTACAATGCACATTTCAATACTTATTAATAGCAAACTAAGGTAGCAATTAACAAAGCCTACACGATCACTGAACCATAACTGAATGACAGAACTAAAAGACCTACGTGGAAAAAAGAACAGACAAAATCAAAATTTATAAAAACTGACAAATCGACCGATATCGATCAACAGAAGAAAAAGTGAAATATGAAAAAATCAATGCTCCCGTCGAATCAATATTAGTACAAATTTTAACTTGTAAATTTTGCTAAAGTTTCAGAGTCAATAAACCATGATGAGGTGACTAGGCTATACAATCTATCTGGACATCAGATTGGCAAATGTTCATTTATCTACATTCAAAATACCATTTGCTTTATCGAAGTGCAACAAAATAATAGCAGAACATAACTTATTGTAAATTAAGTACCTGCAACAGTAGTATATTTTTGTGTTCCTCCCGTATACTCCATCTGGAAGATATCCACGATGTGAGTTATCATTTACGTTATCCTCGTCGTCCCAGTAGATATAACCAGTACAACTAAATCCTATGAATAGATATTTGAATTAAACGGTATGGTCTAATAAGACTCTGGATTTATTATTATCTTACCTCTTATATATTTTTAGGAATATGATTGATGTAAAGAAACTGCGTAGGAACCATGAATATTCCATATTAGGTTAGCAGGCGGGGTTTAAAAACAATACGGTGTTGAGGGAAAATATGAAAGGTTTCAAGAGACGAAGAAAGTGGTGGTTATCGATTTAAATATATTCATAAATCACATTTGAAGCTAAAAAGTTGTTATTGTTGGTATTTGATTTTTGATAGACCACTAGAAGTAGGTTTTTAATCCTAACGGCATTGCAGACTTCATGACTTTGATAGGCTTCTAGTCTATATACAACATGCAAAAGAAGGTCGGTAAGATAAATTCGTTACATAGAGGCAATCGCAAGTCATATTGGATTTCGTGGGTACCGTAACCACAACAAATTTAAATGTCAACAAGTTCTAAATATCCAAAAGGAATGTTTGCAGACATTCCAAAAACAACAAAATAGATATTAACGAAATTGGATAATCCATGTGAATTTCGGGGGTACAGGGTAACCAGGAATTTAAATATCAACAAATTCTAAAAATTCTAAAGTCTTATTGACCTGAATATTGCTTAATTTAGATGTAATCCAGAAAAAAATTGTTAATTAAATTAAAACATTTCATGCATGACGTGCAATTTTTTTAAAAATTCCTTTAAAAATTAAAATCATATCGATTGCTAAGATACTCAAAAAGTTGAAGTATATATGGTAATTCGAAAATTAAGTGACAGAAAAAAATAAATGACAATATGAATGTTTAGGAATCAAAACTATCGACATACCTGAAGGACAGGAACCACCTTTTCTGGCAATACAATAATTTCCACTTGGCCAGGATCCTGATCCACTGGAGGTTGTTTTTGTACAATAATACATCCTTGTATTTGTATTAAAAGTACCTGGAAGTAAATAATGAGTAAATGCTCGTTTTATTCATTAATACGTATTTATATATTCAATCTATTAAACATTGTATAATCGGCTTCTGACTATTTATTTTCCAATCTTTTCTGTTAGTTAATTATCAAATGGTGATAATATTTTGATATACGTTCTACAAGGGTCATTTTACACGGTCGAACATTTGTTTTATCTGTTCTATTTTATGTAATGTTTTTTCTTTGATTTCCATGCTGTTGGTTTTTTATTCAAAATCTGATAGGAGTGGATGTTTTGGACTAAATAAATTGATCAATTTTGGGTTATAAATTCCAGTCATTTCAATGTCGACCAATACAGTTAAAAACTTCTATTCTCACGTGAGTGTCTGATATTTCCTTGTCATGCAATCATGCTGGTAATGAATTCATAACTGCTGAAATATTTTTTGGAAGGTTTGCACAATCTTTAAGTATGCAAAAGTTGTCAAAAAATAATGATAAACATATTGCATTGCTACATGTAGATTTAGAAATTGTGCAACCATATATTATATTCAGTTTAATATCTTCGGATTTAATTTGTTGTTAGATTGCTTCAGAAAAAGACCTCGGACGCATGCAGTTTTATGATGTGTTTTTTTTTTTACATTTTTGCTATCTCTTTCGCGTATACTTCGAACATTTCCGGTATTATTGACTCGATATTTAGTTAGTAATTAGATAATTAAATAACAAATGTAATTTATTTACCGTCGAAGTGATAAACTTTACTCGGGGTAACAGAGTTGATATTACGGGTATCTTCATTGTCCTGGTACCTCAATCCTTCACCCCATCCTAATGGGCATCCATCTGTTGGTTTTGGAATCGAATACTTTCCATATGGCCAACTCACTACAATGTAAAAATTTATGTTGTATTGCATAGTTGTACCACTTAAGTAAATATTTCGTCTGATTGATTACTTACTTATAAATTTAGCTGATGTGAAATCTGAAAATATATTTCCAAGTTTAAACTTATAAAATTGATTGATACAAATCTTTTTTTTTTAGAATATAAAAAGACATTTTATAATTGGTAAACTGTAAATAACAACCAAACAATACGAGTTAAACAGCAGGATGTATGAAATGATTTTGCTTTACATAGACTTTAGATAGGTTTCAAAAACATCTAAAAATGTAATAATTCACCAAGCTTAAAAATATCAAGGCAGATTCTCATCTGCATTTAATAATGGATAGTACCTAATGTTAAACTTACCTGCGCAAGCAGATGCAATCATCAAAAAGAGAATAAACATGTTTTCCATCTTGACCTGTTCTCCACTTGAATAAAAGAAGCTGTAAAAAATATTTTTATCACAAAGTTCACTATTTATGTAGCATAAACACATTTAAGACTGGAGTCTATTGACAAATGAAAGTTAGAAAAGGGTGCGTGTTAAAATAACTTTGTAAGTAACAAAATATGTTGAAGCTTTAAATTGAAAGTAAATTGTAATTGTTAAAGATTAATACACTATATGATTAACAAACATTTGCACCTTATCGACTGCATAACTTAAACAAACGTAGCAGTCTCATTAAAATATAAAGATACATACCTTAAGCAACCTGATCTTCAACAATTGATTGACTGATTATACTTGAAAGAAAAATGCTATTAAATAATAAGTTTTGACCAATAAAATATCAGAAGAAATTAAACACACTGCGTCAATCTGTAGGGAAATAATAAGGATATTTTTGGTTTCTTATGACCTTGTATATTCTGCGCAGAAATAGTACTAAAAATGCAAAATATAATTACGGTGTTTGTATATTACTTAAAAATAAAACGAAAGTATAGATAAAAAGTGACAAATTTTATCCATAGTGTATATTACTATCCTGATTTTTGAAATAGTAAGTAAACAAAAGCATAAATCTGGGAGAATAAACATAACCATGGCAATGTTTTAAAAGCATAAGACTATATATATATCCCAAAAAACCTGTATCAACACAAGAGGCCAAACATTTGCAAAATTGTCAGTCTGTAATCTTTTAGTTTAACACGATTTACTTAAAAGTGTAAGATGTTCCTACTAATCCCATCAATTCACAAAATAGGTTTTGATAAGATATTCACAATGCAAAAACACTGTTCAAAATGATATTCGAAAATATTGTGAACAAGTATAATCGTTTAGCTAAGTATATACAATATATACATCCATTAAGTTTGACAAAAAAATCAAAAACAAAAACCTCCAGATCTTTGAAATATTTTCACAGTAATTGTATATCTATTAGTGATGTAAGTTCGAGAAGGAAATGTGTAATTATCTCAAGAAAAACAAGTTGATATAAGACTTGTAGATGGTGTACATATATGTAAGCTTGGTATATTTGATGAGTTTAGACGCTGTTCAGTTATGATTTTTTTCTGATGTTAAGCTTTTCAACGTTTATAATGTTCAAAAAATAAGTCAGAGTGATATTTTGATTTGGTGTCCTCGTTATCTCTTTTGGAGATAACGAGGACACCATTACTATGAGACGTGTCACGGTACTTTTCTATCCCAAATTCATGTATTTGGTATTGATGTTATATTTGTTATTCTCATCGAATTTTGTCTAATTGTCTAGTCCGTTTCTGTGTGTGTTACATTTTAATGTTGTATCGTTGGTTTCCTCTTATATTTAATGCGTTTCCCTTAGTTTTGGTTTGTTACCCCGATTTTGTTTTTTGTCCATAGATTTACGAGTTTTTAACAGCGGTATAGTACTATTTTCTTTATTTGGAGTAATGCTCCAATGCGTCTTATATATTTGTAATATCAAATCGTCGTTCTAGGTTTATTTTTCAAGCATCATGGTGTGCTTAACAAAGTTAGTGAAACACCTGTTAATTTTAAGGAGCAAGAAAAGAAAATGTGTTAGCTGTCCCTTTCCCTTTTCATTAATGTGACCTACCGAATTAGACTTTTTAACGGGTTTGTAATCACATGAGCAACACGACGGGTGCCACATGTAGAGCAGGATCTACTTACACTTCCGGAGCATCTGAAATCATCCCCAGTTGTTGGTTGCTTTTAGCTGAAGCTTCTATAATTGGAAGGTATGCAAGTATATATATTTGGGATAAAATGATTGTGTGCCCCCAAAACTAAAAATTGAGGGATATTGTTTTACCCCTGTCCGTCCGTCCGTCCATCTCATTATGCGTATATAGTTAATCTGCATAACTCCTCTTAAAATTTTAATCCTAATAGGTTTTCGCTTTGCTGTCTGTTTGTACATATATAGAAGGTATGTGTGTGGTCAGCTTATTGACTTTTATTAATATTTGCTCTTTAGGGAGAAAGTTGAACTTTGTCAATTTTTGGATTATTTTCTTGCATAAGAGAGGCGTTTCCAGAAAACTCATCCTACAGTTAGATTGCTTGGAAATTTGCACTTTGCTGGCTGTTTTTACATATATTGAAGGTGTGCATGTGGTCAGAGTTTTGATTTTTATTCATATTTGCTGTTTTGGGAGATAGTTCAACTTTGTTTTGGTCATTGTTTGGATGTTAGTGGTTAAATGTTATAATCAATTTTAAAAGTTTTTTTTTGTTCATCTGCGGGGGCATTATTTGTCTCTCCCAGACACAATAATATCTCAAAGAAAGTTCTACATTGACTTTGTTATAACACTCACTTCAGAGTGGAGTGCGGGGTATTCCTTTGTGAATTTTGCATTTTCAAAACGTTTAGCTGTGCATATCAAAGAGGGACTAAAGATACCAAAGGGACAGTCAAAGTAGCATTACAATGTGTTGTCAATAATTTCTTCCATGTCTATATTAGTTTAACCTGCTTTAAAACCATTTGTGCAATTTATTTCATTTATACTTTTATATTGTTTTAAATTAAATCTTACGAGACATAAATGAAAAACACAATTCATTTTGCCAAAAAAATGAGAAAATTTAATAAACACAAAAGGATAATTGATGTAAAAAAAAACATACATATCGGTTAACACATTGAATTAACATGTGGTTAAATCCCGATGGTTGAGATAATATTTCATCTTATATGATAAAGAAGTTAACTAATCGGTGTCATTTGATTGGTCAGTTAATTGTTATTTAGACATGTTGTATATATGAATCATTTAAGGACGAAATATCCAAAAAAAAACATGCATAAAAAACCATTGACTAGAATAAAAGGCAAAGACGATGTTATTCACAAAATGTCCTTATTATTTTATATAAATGGTTTCAACTCATTTCTCATTTTCAATACGGAAAATGTCAATAGATGACAAGGTCGTAACGTATTGCTTATACAGAATTCTAGCATCCTGTAATACACTCTACGCTATAACTTTTTTGTCGTTCTATTGTACAACATTAATAAATATGCGCTATTGAAAAATATAGCCTTGAGTATTTTGATAGAGATTTACAATAACTACCCGACTCCGAGTCCGACTACGAATGCGACTACAAACACTACAGGTAAACTGTAGGCTGATATCAAAACTATTTGTACAATAATTAGTTTTACCGCGATAAATCTTTGCGTTGCAGTGTGATAGGACGAAACCATTCATCAATTTAATTTTTTCCTGAAGTTTTGAAGAAAAAGCTTATTCATTCGCTCTTATAACAGATTTTTTTCAGAACCTTATACTTTCACAACAATCTTTTGCTTTTGTTATCTGATTACTTCTGAATGTATATTTTAATCTAACTGAAGTTTTTTGCGTAATATTTTTGTTATTTATTTTTTATTTGTTATTTTTTTGTTCAAATCGTATATTATCAGATTTTTTTTCATAGCTTCGAATAAATTTTAATGCATACTCTTATTCGCATTTATTTTGATGCAGAAAAAAAAATCATTATTCAATCAGCATTACTGTAACATTCCATATCAGTCATATCTCCCTGTCAAGTTAGCTTGCAATTGTTTGACAAATTTTAGAAGTGTTTAAAAAGAAGAACAAAACGACGCTTCTTTTTTTCCAAATAGACAAATCTAGTAGATCTTTAAACTTTCAGCCTTTCAGTTTGTTTTATTTTTGACAACGCAATTGAAAGGGTGTTCTATGTTACTTTTCTTCACACAATCTTAAAAAGAAAACACAAAATTGAGAACAAACAGTACAAACGGTGACTGACACAAAATGTTGACTAACTCCACCCGGTCAGTAAATCAAAATGAAATAAAAAAAGAAAAAAGAATCAAAACGACAGGACTGTGTAGTGTGCGGAATAAACATTGATGGGATATGGAGATGGATGCTGGCTTCAGTGGAAAAAACTTCATTTGATAATATATAGCAATTTGAAAAAAGTGTTTTATTTTTGGAACTGTGCATTTAAAGGGAATATGTTTTAGGTTTCTCTTTTGGATTGTTCAATTGTTTCAATTAGTATTATAATGATTACAGCACAATGTTTAAAATATTTTGATTGTTTTGAGATAGCCCGTCATTTAAATTGTCTTGCTATGACTCGTAGTCGGACTCTGGTCGTACTCGGACAGTTATTGTAAATCTCTAATACGAACATGCCAAACTAAAGCAATACACGTACTGGTAATTCATGAAGATTGGGTTTTATTCCGTGCTTTCAAACTATCATGATTTATTTTCGGAATACACATTTAAAAATATATATGTAAAATATTTCCATCGATATTCATAATAAGTAAACTGTGTACCAAACTTTGAATTTGTAGAAATTCTAACAATTGTCTTCCCTAGGAACAGATGATAACTTTAAATGTATTTGGCAAAACCTTTCGGAAATGTTGGTTCACAATGCTCTTCATCTACGTACTTTATTGGCCTTTTAAATTTGTTTATTCGAATGTCATTTTCACGGACTAAACGCGAGTCTTGAATTCACAAATTTGAATCCTGGTATCTTTTTTCACACGTAAACAACCTTTTTCTGCATTTCAATCTGTCCAAGAAAGTAAAACAAAAATATCGATATCAAAGGTAAATTCAAATGCGGGAAGTCCATAAAACTAGCAAAATCAAACGTTATCAACCCAGGTAACGACTGAACTTGATAACTTTGACATTAAGCACGGGGAATAACTTCTAATAGGAATAGTTGTTTGTTGTAAGCTGCGTAATGTTCGTTTGACCTGATCAGTTCGTTACTGTCGGTTTTTTTACATTTTAATATATAGAGGTAAAAACATGAGTTTATCGAACCTATTCACAGGATTCCCGGTTGCCTACTTCGGAACTGTTCGTTACGGATTAAAACAAATCTGTTATCAGACCTAATAGATCGAACTTGTTTGCCTGATATAGGGTCTGACATGATAGCTATGTCAGATGGTCAGACAATTTTTAACAGTTCTGATAAATTCCAAATAGATATTGATAGTTTTGGACGGATTTCGGCAAGCCTACTAAATGTTGTAATGAGGATGAGGAAAAAAAATAGATTCCCGAGAAAGCTGAATTATTGTTGATATGTGGCGACTAGGCATTGTTCAGTCGACTTTCTATTTCTGTATCAACGACTTGAAACGATCTCAAAATTAAGATTAAAATACCAATCGAAATAAATCAAAACTGTTTCAAACAGATTTCTAAGTAATTCTGGTTTGTGAAACGGTTGACTGTACATACATGTAATGCAAAATGCAACTCTATCGAAAGATTCTTTTCTTCCTTGTGTCCATGAATAACAATAAAAAATACAGAATAACACAATTAGAAGAAGAAAAATTCCACTTTTCGGGGATTTTGTGATAATATATTTACCCCCTCCTCTTTTTTCCCCACGTACACTACCAACAATTTGACTAGCATTTACATGTACATTAAATGCCGCTATATAAACAGTACTTTTAGGAAACATCACTAATCAGTACATTAAATGCCACTATATAAACAGTACTTTTAGAAAACATCACTAATCAGTACATTAAATGCCGCTATATTAACAGTACTTTTAGGAAACATCACTAAACAGTACATTAAATGCCGCTATATAAACAGTACTTTTAGAAAACATCACTATTCAGTACATTAATTTTTATATCATTTTCAGTAATGTTGGGAAAAAGTTGTTTACAGTACTGAAAATTTCAGTCATTTTACAGTACTGAAAATTTCAGTCATTTTTCAGTACTGAAAATTTCAGTCATTTTTCAGTACTGTATATTTCAGTCATTTTTCAGTACTGAAAATTTCAGTCATTTTTCAGTACTGAAAATTTCAGTCATTTTTCAGTACTGAAAATTTTAGTCATTTTCAATACTAAACTTTTTGTCATCTTTAAGTACTTCTTAACATACAGTATCAGGTCAAATGTCAGAAAAATATATTATGTTTTTTTATACTGCAAATAGTTCTGTTTATTTCATATAAAATATAGTAACACAGCTATATTGTGTACGATGTCAATTTCATCATGGAACACTTTCTCCACAATCAGGGGTCCATTAAGGGATGAAAATAAGTTTGACATTTGTGTTACGATTTGAATAGCTATCAATTTATTAATTTAAGTTGCAGTTTAAAAACAATATTAAGTCAATGTCAGAAAAAATATTTTTGTTTGTACTCGGCGCAAAAATGGGGAAGAGCTCAGTAGAACTTCGTCCTTCCCCAGTTTCTCAGCCTCATACAAAAAATATTACTGAGACTGAGAAACTGGGGAAGGACGAGATTTTACTGCGCCCTTCCCTTCCCCAGTTTTATTCGGAATACCAAAAAGTTTATATCTTTATGACATTGACCTAATATTGTTTTTATACTGCAACTTAAATTAAAACATTGATTTTTAAATCGTAACACTATCATATATTAATAGCATAAATATCAAATTTAGTATTATCCCTTGATGAACCTCTGATGGTAGAGAAAGTTTTCCATGATGAAATTGACATTGCACAAAATATAGAAATCAACGACAACGGAAGCCCGCAATGAACGGTGTTTTAATCTTTTGCTGACGACAACTTCTAAATCTACTCAAGACCAGGATTCTTTAAGGTAAAAAGTTACGAAATATATCAAAGTATTTCACATTTGAGTTTACGAAATATATCAAAGTATTTCACATTTGAGTATGGTGGTCCTGAAATCAAATAAGGTGTTCAAACTCTGAAACTTGGGGAATTTAGGTGGGTGCAAAACTATGGAAGGGAATATCCGCCAAAATTATACAATTCTTAATTTGTGAAATGGCATGCAATTTCTTATTCGTATAACATATGCAATTTCTTAATTTGTAAAATGTCATTTCTTAATTTGTAACATGTATTTTTTCCATCCGTTACACGAATTTCTACATTTCTTGATTTGTGAAATGTAATTTCTTGATACACGAGTAAACACAATTTCTTAAATTGTAAACGTATTTTCTCCATTAGTTTCATGAATTTCTACGTTTCTTAATTTTTTAAATGTAGTCACTTTGTTTTAGTCACGTTTTGTGAGATCGCGTCTGTGTAATAGTTACCGCTGCCAGCCAAAGAGAAGTTGCGTTTCTAAAGAAAAATACAAGTTACAAATCAAGAAGTTTGACAAGTCAAAAGTTTTACAAATCTAGAATAAAATAGCTGTGGAGCCATGTCAACTCGTACCTTCGCAAACTCGTACCCAATATTTACCAACGCGTATTTCTACCACAATGTATCTCAACTTTTAAAAATGAAACCCTTTTTCACACATTCCAAGTATATTTAAATAATATTAATAATTCATTATGTAAAGTTTACGGAAGTGTTTCCCGATTTTTGTTTGGAAAAAAAAGTATGAATATCTGGTGCCATCTAATACTTTCGAATAAACCTATTTTTTCAATAAATTGTGTGTCAGGTTATTTATTTTCAAACTACCACAGAACAAACCTTTGATTTTTGTGATTATCAAGGCTTAGTTATTTATTTTCAAAATCCTCCTCCCCAGAATATCAAATAGTCGTCCCCTTAGTAGGACACTATAAGGACAATTAGCTGGATAAATAATAAACACACACGGACAATTACAGTAAGGATAGTTACGACCTTTTGTTATTCTAAGGATGGGAATGGGGCCGGCAGGAGGATCTTTTGCGAAATTTTTTATTCATGTTAAAGATTTAACTTGTCGCTAATCATGCCTATTTTTTCCAGCTCTTACCAGCCCACCATATTCATATTCAAAATACTCCTGCCACCTCTCCCTTTTAACCCAACAAATCAAATGATTTTCTCCTTATTGAACACGAGTTTAAATTGATTGATTGTTAGTTGTTTGTTTTTAACGTCAAGCGACTAATATTTCATAAATGTTTAGACAAGACCCGAAACTAAAAGTCATGTATACAATATCATAACAAGTAAGAAGATGTGGTATGACTGCTAATTTGGCAACTATCAACTGAAGTTCAATGAAGTAGTATTATCAATTATAACAAACCGTGAGGCCTTAAAAAAGTACAAATATCCATACTGTATATCAGTTATGAAAGGCAACGACAAAAATGTGAAACAATTAAGACGAAATAAAGTAACGGCTTAGCGATATATAACAAACCCATTCTAAAAACTTCAAATATGAGTCGACAGATATGAACAAACAATAACCACTCAACTATACATGCTCATGATAATGTGGTAGGATTCAACATGTGTGTGAGCGTTCAACCCCTAAACTTAAACAGTCAGTGTTGTAACAAGTCGGGACCACTACCTTATATGGAAATGCATAAATTAGCATACTTATGTTCTCGCACATGTATGTAATTGTTTATTTACATGTGACGCAATTTATTTTTACCTAGGTTTTTGACCAATCCACTAAATGAGTCACAATGCATGATGGACTACTACGTGTTTACAATCAACCAAGAACACGTGTTATTTACTGAAATACAACACATTTTTTCGTGCAATGCGGGATTCACAATTTCGCTTAGTTTTTCATTTTGTGTATCCTCATTTATAGTTCGTGATATAAAGTATTACTTCCATGCTCAGATTAACGAAAAGTTGTTTCTATGTGAAGAAAAAAGGGTTTGAATTACCCGATATATAGCCAATAACATGTTTGATGATGGCACAGAGATTTCATGTATTTCTCCACCAGAAGCAACGAAACAACAGCGAAAAAACACAATTACCCATGAGACAAACTTTCTGGTGTAAAGTAAGCCGTCGATAACAGCCGGTGCTGATATTCAAGAGTACAGCAATGTTCGTATAGATAATTAAAGGCAAATGTGGGATCCTTGAATTTTGTGTTCGTAAAAAAGGCGAAGAAATATTCACATACATGGCAGTGTTAACAAAATTTATAAGTATTTTTGTTGGTCACATTTCAGTATATGGGACTTCCAAACTGTTCCCTTTTTTGTTGAAGGCAGCGAAGTCAGCAACTGTAGTTTCAGTTTATTCGTTTTTTAACGGGCTCGGACATTTGCCAAACTGAATAAAATCATTACAGCTGATTTCTTAAACCTGCAAAGTAAAACTTTGGTTGGCTTGCTTGCTTTGTTTGTATAGTTGTTTATACAAGCTTTGAAAACAAGATTGACATATTTAAACAATTTATATATATAGGCATCTAGTTTAACTTGTATATTTTATATTTTGTACAATATACAAACAAGTAAGCAAGCTAACCAAAGTTTTGCTCCACATGCATAAGAAATAAGCTGTAATGATTTTATCAATATGTATGTGCGACAAGGTGGCAATTGAATTTGATATGTTTTGTGAAAATTGCAGCGTTGGATCTATAATAAAAAAGAAGATGTGGTATGATTGCCAATGAGACAGCTGTCCACAAGAGACCAAAATGACACAGAAATTAACATTTATAGATCACCGTACGGCCTTCAACAATGAGCAAAGCCCATACCGCATAGTCAGCTATAAAAGTCCCCGATATGACAATGTAAAACAATTCAAACGAGAAAACTAACGGCCTTAATTATATAAAAAAAAAATGAACGAAAAACAAATATGTAACACATAAACAACGACAACCACTGAAATACAGGCTCCTATACAATATATTTTTTTTGATGGGATAGCTTTCTTGTTCTTTTATATATTTAATTGGGCCGGTTTTTTTTTTGTTTTTTTTTGTTTGGATTGTTTTACACAAATAATTTTTGGGTCATTTATAGCTTACTTTTCAGCATTTGACTGCTTACTTTACTAAATTATGTCTTTGTTGGAAAGATGTTTCATTTGGCACTCATACCTCATCTTCTTATTTCTATATACAAAGCACGTTTTAGAAAAAAAATAATACTAGTAGGTAATATGGCACCCACTATGATCCAGAGACTTTTAATATTGGAGATATTTTACATATGTCAACAGGACAGCAGCCGAACGATAAAAAAACCTCTGAGGTATATTTTGTGATAAAATTAGCAACAAACGGATATTATCGATGGATGAATTTAAACTATAAAAAATGTATTGAGTTATATACCGTACTCGCTCAGTGGCGGATCCAGGGGGCGGGGGTTCCGGGGGATGGACCCCCTTTTTTTGGACGATTAGTGCATTTGGATGGGGACATGTAGTTGGAACCCCTCCCCTTTTGTCCAGGGTTAGGACCCCCTTTTTAAAATGGCTGGACCCGCCCCTGCCGCTTTCATAACACTTCTTTTTAGCATACTGAATATTATGATGTTCTTACTATTAGTTCAGGTCCTGATAAAAAAAAAAGAAAGAAGTGTTTCAATGAAAGTTTCGTGTTTTTCTAGGCAGAAATGATTTTGCAATGACATTATACAGGTTTAAAAGAGCTCAAATGATTTTCTTACTGGACAGTGGTCACTTCATTAGATATTTCACTGTGTCATGTCGTGAAATTAATGCAGGTTCAATTTATAACAATGCACAAAACCGGTTCAACTACTTTTGCAAGGCGAAAAAGAAAGTCGAATCGTGAAGCCAATAAACAATATTTTTTTAATCTGAGCATGCAAATTGAAGATTACGTTATATATTTTACATTAAATATATTTGCAGAATAAAAACTTTGGTAATGAGAGTCCCAGACAATATATTAATTGACTGTTTTCCCACTAATTCCACGTGTTTTAAGTAGTAGTTTACTCGTAGTAGCCCACAATGCATTGTAGTTCATTGAGTCGATTGGTCAGTTTTTCAAGGCCATATTGTTTTGGAAATTACTATGCAAATATATTCTGACGTCAGAAAATCTAGAGTTCTCGACCTGTGTAATAGTATAACATAAAAACAACGTTTAAAAGTCCGTTGCAATTGGATTGACCCAAAAGATCGATACGAGACACAAAAACAACTAACATTTACTAAAGATTATAAACGCGAAGCACCAAAATAAGAGTATTTGTAGTAACTGAAAACTACCAGTACTAGCACACTTGTCTATTTAAAAGCCAATTAAAACCAGCATATAAATCATGCTCTTCCAGACTAAAGTATCAACCACTGGCGGATCAAGAAATGTTCATAAGGGCAGGGCCGTAACTACATGGAGGCAAATAAGGCAAATGCCTCATGTTGGAAATTTGAAGAAAAAAAAATTGAAACAAAAGCTTGTCTTCATATCAAATTGTTTTCACGGCGATTGTCTTGCAAGAAGCAAGTTCTCTTCACTCTCTGATGTCGCCCCTGCATGTTTTTCGTGATCTATGTTTCTAATTTACTTTTAGTTTTCAGTGTTGATGGTCTATTGTTTGTAGTTATGTGTCTTATCTGTACCCGGGTTTGTCTTTTGTTCATTTATTGTCCTACTTTATGACTATAGTCTAAGTGTTGATTTTCTTTTGTAAATCTAGTAATTTTGTTTAAAACTTGAGTTTTCTTATACTGAAGGACCTTTTGTCTAATTGAAAAAACTGAAAAACTACATTCAATTGTAAGAATATTTGAAATTAGATCTACAATGACGGGTGAACGGTTGTGTGGTTTTTGGCAATGATGCATGTCCACCGATGTCCAGACATACAAAACTGGCTCTCTTTTTTGTAGATAAAACTAGATAGCCGACATGGGTTAAATTAAAATGAGACCACCAATCTCGCGGTATCAAATCATTTGAAAAAAACAACAATGTATTGCCATATATGACCTTTTACATTGAAGCGCTTGCAATTAAGTCGTGTTCAGACCCTTTAATACAAAATAAAGGAATATGGAGTAAACGTGCACGGGACTTAATCGCACACAAAGTCAATACATAGAAAAAATACAAATTATCTATGATCAGGGTTTTTATCCCTGTTCTTCATCTTGATATAGTCGCTGGCCTGAGAGTCTTCAGCAATGAAAGAATCATTAATACCATAAAACAAAGTCAAGATGGTCCCTAATGTCGACTTAAGCGGTACTTAAAGTATAATACTGCACTGTCACTATATCTAAATTCAGTCATTAAAAAATTCTCCAAAGTCTAAACACAATACAAGACAAGAACAGACAGATCTGGTATCAAAGTGATTATGAGAATTACGATTTTTGCTTTATCCTACATATTGTTCTTTTGATGTTGTCCCTTAAAGCTAAAAGTTTTTATTTACAATGAATCTATATATTTTGCTTTGAGACTAGAATATTGTCGAAAAAATAGCTAAAAATTAATTGCGTTTCAGAGTAAGAAAGAGTCCGGGAAACGGTCAGAATGCACGATTTTGCGTCATTTTTTTCAGAGCTTCTGGGGGCCTTGAGCGGCCTCCAGACCCTTCGACTCGCTTCGCTCGGCGAATATATTTTGCCTCACTTTTAAACGAAGCTAGTTACGGCCCTGAATGAGAGTGCATAAGATAAAAAGATTCCCTGAGGAACACCTCCTTTTTTTGTGCTCTAAATTTTCAACCCTCGAATTAAGATTTTCGATCTAAATTAAAATGAAAACCTTGCTTTCTAACCGATCTTTATTATGTGCCGGATCGGCAACTTTTTAATTTTATTTCATAAGAGAAAATCTGCATTGCCGTTAAACACATGCACGTTGTCTGCTTGGATACCCGCCACAAAAAGAAATAAATAGCCTAACTCCAGGATAATCAATTCTTGCATCACGTGATTTTTGCCACAAGGAGCTTACCTAAGGATAAATACCGAATATGGAAAGTGAAACTAAAATTCAAAACATAACATCTGAAGGCGGGCACATAGAAGAAAAGAAGGTTTTATTTTTTGGCAAAGGGTTCCTCAGTAATTTTCTCTGCATGTGTTCAAAATATACATGAAATATTTGCAACTACCCCTTGTCTGTTCTATAAATTATATCTGTTACTTTAAAGAATTTAGATAAATAGGTAATGAGTCCATTGGACACAGCCCCGCTTGCATATCATATAAAGTTATAAAAGGACATCACTGAGGAACAGTAAAAGTGATACTTCCTAAATTCAATCTGTACTTGATCCGAGTTTTGTCGTAATAAGTATTGTTTATAAGTTACATAACATTTGGTTTAGGCAATTTAGACTAAAGTTAAAAATAGAAACAAAAAAATATAATTTTTTCATTTGTATAGGGGCATAACTCTAAAATGGGTAGAATGACTACACTAAAATTCAAACTTGATCCGTTTTTTGTTGTATTTAGCATTGTTTATAAGTTTTCCAATTGTAAAAGATATACAAGACCAACACAGGCTAAAGGTCCCGACTTCGGTCAGACACAAAAAGGCGGCTGGTTTAAACTGGTTTTATACACGCCCATCATTTCCCCTTCAACTCTAGCCTATGTAGACATATATAATTTTAACGTCCACAATTGTGAGTGTCATTGTCAAAGAATAAATTTTGAGGTCCCTAACGAATATTACCCGGCTCTACAGCTGCCCTAAATTGCCCACTCTAAACGAAACTTGCAGAAGGGGTCTTTTACATATGTACCATAGCTTGGTTGCTATATCTTCCTTTACGTTTAATATGACGGTGCTAGCTATGAAATTTAATTATGATTAAACTGCAAGCTATCCGCTGTATCTCAAAAGGCTATCTGCTTCTTCAGAAAATCCGATAGTAGTGATTATCAATCCATTTTATTTTTAGGAAGAGATATAAACAACAAAAATAATCAACAATACTGTATACAATTCTATAAGCAATCATCATTCCAAAATGTTAAACAGTTACACCAAAAAAAATAGTTTCGTTTCCACAGTTTTAAGCTATTCGACTTTTGTAACTCGCAACTCGACTTTCTCAAGTCGGAACTGGACTTTCTTAACTCGCTACTCGACTTTCTTAACTCGCAACTCGACTTTCTTAACTCGCAACTCGGCATTCTTAACTCGCAACTCGACTTTTGTTATTCGCAAATCGACTTTCTTAACTCGTTCTTAACTCGCAACTCACCTTTCTTAACTCTTATTGTGCTTACAAATAGTAAACAATCGTACAATACTCGACTTTCATCATCGGATAATTGTATTGTCACTAAATCAAATACAGAATTATACAAATCAAGTTTTTCTTTTACTGGTCCAAAAGTGTGGAATTCATTATCCAGTGAACTAAAAAAAATAAAAAAGTATATCTGCTTTCAAATACTCCTACCAGTCGGAAAGCCAGTTGAAATAGAACAAAAGAATCGAAGCTCTTTGTTAGAGAAGGCGATAAGTGCTTACTGTAATGTTTACTATAGTAACAACATTTTAAAATGTAAATAGAAATGAATAAAACGACATTTTTCTCCGAATACGGAGTGTTTTATTTTAAAAACACCATTTGCATAAGATTTCAATTTATCTATTAATATCAAGTCGACGTCATGGGTATCCATCAAGTTGGATGTAGAAAATGCATAACCTCCGATTTTTTTAAATTTTACCACGCACGGAGAACATATGTATCAATCTATTAGTTCAGTAATTTTCATGCCTGCCCTTCCATTATGTGACTCAAGAAAAAAAATCAAAAAAATGGTAAACAAATGTATTGAAAAGAGAAAATCGAGTGCACCTTTTTATGTTAAGGCGTGTTTTAGGAGTATATTTTGTCTTTGAAACGCACAAAGCAAGAGTATTTGATATATCATCTCGCTTCAGATTCTATCATTTTTAACCGGATTTTTGTGACAAAAATGTCGGTTATTGAATTGGGGATGTACGGCGGTGTCGGGCGGGCGGCAATCAAATGTTGTCCGTGCATTAACTCATGAACCGTTCAACCAAAGCTTTTAAAATTTAATATTTTGGTTCTGACAACTAAATGAAGGTCAAGTTCAATAATGGCGATTTTGACTTTTACCGTTCAGGAGTTATGGTTCTTGAAAGATTGAAAAATGGAGTTTCCAGTCGTGTCCGTGCATTTACGCATGAACTGTTTTACCAAAGCTTCCCAAATTTTAATATGTTGTTACTGATGACAAAATGGAGGTCAAGTTCAAAAATGACGATTTTGACTTTTACCGTTCAGGAGTTATGGTTCTTGAAAGATTAAAAAATGGAGTTTCCAGTCGTGTCCGTGCATTTACGCATGAACTGTTCTACCAAAGCTTCCCTAATTTTAATATGTTGTTACTGATGACAAAATAGAGACAAGTTCAATAATGACGATTTTGACTTTTACCGTTCAGGAGTTATGGTTCTTGAAAGATTGAAACATGGTGTTTCCAGTCGTGTCCGTGCATTTTCTCATGAACTATTCAACCAAAGCTTTTAAAATTTTTATATGTTGTTACTGATGACAAAATAGAGGTCAAGTTCAATAATGACGATTTTGACTTTTACTGTTCAGGAGTTATGGTTCTTGAAAGATTGTAAAATGGCGTTTCCATTCACGTTGTTGCATTTACTCATAATTACATTAGATGTATGTTTCATTATGATACTGTATTCTGATTGGATAACTGCACATCACGTGTTATTCCGTAAGCAATTGCATTGCTCAATAAAACTTTTCATTCATGATACCCCTGGTCCCACAATAAAGTGCACAGGTGAATTAAATAAAACAATAATAGAATTCGTGTTTTCATGATCATTGCTAAAAAAAATGTAATTATGAGTATTGAATGCTTCTTTTTATACGACCGCAAAAATTTAAATAAATCTATGAAATTTAAACACAAGGTTTATGACCATAAAAGGAAGGTTCGTATTGATTTTGGGAGTTTTGGTCCCAACAGTTTAGGAATAAGGGACCCAAAGGGTCCAAAATTGAACTTTGTTTGATTTCTTCAAAAATTGAATAATTAGGGTTCTTTGATATGCTACATCTAACTGTGTATGTAGATTCTTAATTTTTGGTCCCGTTTTCAAATTGGTCTACATTAAGGTCCAAAGGGTCCAAAATTAAACTTAGTTTGATTTTAACAAAAAAATGAATCCTTGGGGTTCTTTAATATGTTGAATCTAAAAATGTACTTAGATTTTTTATTATTGGCCCAGTTTTCAAGTTGGTCCAAATCGGGGTCCAAAATTAAACTTTTTTTGATTTCATCAAAAATTGAATACTTGGGGTTCTTTGATATGCCAAAATCTAACTGTGTATGTAGATTCTTAATTTTTGGTCCTGTTTTCAAATTGGTCTACATTAAAGTCCAAAGGGTCCAAAATTAAACTAAATTTGATTTTAACAAAAATTGAATTCTTGGGCTTTTTTGATATGCTGAATCTAAACATGTACTTAGATTTTTGTTTATGGGCCCAGTTTTCAAATTGGTTCAAATCAGGATCCAAAATTATTATATTAAGTATTGTGCAATAGCAAGAAATTTTCAATTGCTCAGTATTGCGCAATAGCAAGAAATCTTCAATTGCACAGTATTGTGCAATAGCAAATATTTTCAATTGCACAGTATTGCGCAATAGCCAGAAATATCTAATTGCACAATATTGTACAATAGCAAGAAATTTTCAATTGATTGGAGTTATCTTTCTTTGTCCAGAATAGTAGTTGAGTCAACTTAAATCATTGTTTTATACAATATACAATGTATATTTACTTTTACTACCAACTGATAAATTAAAACAATCTTTACCATTCAGTGATAACAAGCACCTTTTGTTACATTTTAATATTTTATGATGTATTTAAATGAGTAGTTGTTGTTGCAAACTCCATTAGAAATTTGAATTGAGATCAGTTTTGGAAAAAGGGAAAGGGGGATGTGAAAAAGGGGGGGGGGTTAAATTTTTCTCATTTCAGATTTCATAAATAAAAAGAAAATTTCTTCAAACATTTTTTTTAGAGGATTAATATTCAACAGCATAGTGAATTGCTCAAAGGCAAAAACAAAATTAAGTTCATTAGACCACATTCATTCTGTGTCAACTATTAAATCACAATCCAAATTTAGAACTGTATCCAGCTTGAATGTTGTGTCCATACTTGCCCCAACCGTTCAGGGTTCAACCTCTGCGGTCGTATAAAGCTGCGCCCTGCGGAGCATCTGGTTTAGGGTTGAAATAACTATATTTATTACATTGGTTGCAATGAATTACATTGATTTCCCAGTTAGATAAAAACCGATTATTTCACTCTCTGACGTCATACAACAATAGGCGTTGTCAAGACGTCGATAACGTCGTATCAAAACAAATTGTCAATGCGTAGGAAAAAGATATAGTTCCTTACATTTTCTACATTAATTTCATAAAACAAACGCCATTTGCCAATGTAATAAAAAGAATAACTAATCGCCGTATTTGAATATCAAAAATAAGACAACTTGTGACCGAACGCCGCTATGGATTAAACTCGTGCTGCGCACTCGTTTAATCCATGCGTCGTTCGGTCACGCGTTGTCTTATTTTTTATATTCAAATACGGCGATTAGTTATACTATAATTCACACATATCATGATATATGATAATCGACATATTGATCAAAAAGCAGTTTTATTTTTTGTTTTTAAAGTAAATTTTATTCTTTCAGCACTTTTTTAAATTGGCCCTTCTGTGACTAAAATTATCGGGAAATTGGCCCTACCTCAAATTTTATAAGTTAAGCCACAATGTAAACTAGAGGGGATTTTTTATACGACCGCAACAAATTGTTTGGGATCGTATAATGGTATGACGTCGTCGTTGTCTGCGTCGTCAGAAGATACATTGGTTTCCGGACAGTATCTTTAGGAAAGGAAAATAGATCTTTATAATTTTTTTTAGAAGGTTCAATACCACAAAAGAAAGGTTGGGTTCGACTTTGGGGATTGTGGTCCCAACCGTTTAGGAATTAGAGGCCCAAAAGGTGCCCAAAGCAAGCATTTTTCTAGTTTAAGGATAATAACTTGTGTATAAGTATTTCAATTGCTCTGAAATTGTATCACAATGTTCAAAACCACAAGTAGAAGGTTTAGATTCATTAGTGGGGTTATGGGTCCAAAGTTTAGGAATTAAGGGCCAAAAAGGGGTAAAAAACAATCAAGACAACAACTTACAAGTGTGTAATTGTATGGAACTCTCTAAAATTGTACCACAATGTTCCATATAACATGGGGGAGGCTGGTATTAAGTTTTGGATTAATTGCCCAAAATATGTAGGAGTTAGGGAACAAAAAAGGACAAAAAAGAAGCATGTTTCTAGTTTCCAAACAATAACTTGTGTTTAAGTGAATGGATATCTCTGAAATTGTACTACAAGGTTCCATATTACAAAGGAAAAGATGAGATTGAATTTAAGGGTTATTGCTTAAAAGGGGGGGCAACAAGTTGGGGAAGGGGGGTTTTTGTTTACAATTTTTTTTAAGGGATTCTTTTTTTTTCAAAATTTTTCAACTTTCGAATTTTGAAAAGTTTCAGAAGAAATCTTCAATTGCACAGTATTGTGCAGTAGATTTGTTAGATCTTTGACCACATTTATTTTGTGACAAAAACCTTTATTATGTCAAAATTCGATCACAATCCAAATTCAGACAGTATCAAGCTTGAATATTGTGACCAAATTTGCCCCAACCGTTCAGGGTTAGACCACTGCGGTCGTATAAAGTTGCGCACCTGCGGATCACCTGGTTGTTGTTGAGGGACCCCCCCCCCCTTTTTGGGAAAAAAATTGGTTGCTTAAATAGGGAATCACTGAAGCTTGACTGGAACGGGCCCCGTCTTAGACAGTCAGTGGGCCCCACTTATCCACGTAATCATTGTCCGTTAACTTATCTAAAATTGTAAAAACTGTTTCTCCTCTAATATTCATATGAGCTTAATTATTTTACCAAACTAGCGCACAAGAAATCTTCAAAGGGATATCTAGATTGGACATTTTCTAAGGGGATCCACAGAACTCTGTGTCTCACCTGCAGTTGCTGCTGTTAGTGTAATGTAAAAGTGTGATGTTGAGTTAAAAAAAAGTGAGTATATTTATCAGTAAAATACAGAATTAAAAGAATATATATATGTGTATAAAATACTCGTATATAAACTACGGTTTTTATATACTGATAATAAAATCAATGTTATACCAATAACAAAAAAATATATATATATATATATATATAGATCTAATTTAAGGGGTAAAATTGGTATAAACTTATTAGAAAATTTTTCTTGTTCTAGTTTATCATGGAGAATGCAATGATAAGGGGAGCTACCATTTGATTTTTATGGGGGGGGGGGGGAGCTAGGATGAAATTTGAAAAAATAGACAGGACAGGAGTTTTGAGTAAAAAAAAAGGCAGGATGCGACACTTGCAAAAAAAAAGTCAGGACAACAATTTAGGTAAAAAAGGCTTAATGCGACACTTCCAAAAAAAAAAAGTCAGGACGACAATTTAATAGGTAAAAAAAATTCAGGATAAACTAAAAAAAAAAAGGCAGGACCTAACAGAGTGAAAAATAAAAAGGCAGGACGGAGATTACTGCTAAAAAAAAGGCAGGACAACATTTTTCATCCTAGCCCCCCCCCCCCCCCCCATAAAAATCAAATGGTAGCTCCCTAATTATAAATTACAAAAATTCCTTAATCTCACCATTGCACATGGTCAGAAATGCGAAATATGTGGACTCATCTTTAAAATTCCTTAGTAATAACCCTGATTGGTAAGGTTACCGTAGTATTTGATTATTTTACGAAAATTGTACCCTGAATTTTATTTTTAGATTGCAGCAACAGAATGAAGAATTCCAAGAGTCTAATACGGTTTATTTAACAGGATTTTATCATTGAATCAACATCCTACAAGAATATAACATACAAATAAATGAAAGAATCCATGGGTACTAATAGTAATTTTGTGCAGGGGAGAACATTTAAACAATACTTTAATGTAAGAGACATACAGTGGTGTATTTTTAAAGAGACCGAAAGAACCTGTAATAACTTGCCATGAGTATATTTTCCCAACCAGAAGCTCGTTGATAATAATATACAATTTAAATTAAAATTATTGTATGAACATTACAGATAAAGTCTCAAAAGAGCAAAATTTAATTTAGTTTTAAATGAAACGTTAAAGTACAAAACATTGAAATAAAAATAACTTTTACAAACTTTTATTCCTTTCCATGTTGTCGGACATGTAGAAAGTTTATGCTTTATCCATTTATGTAGCTCCATATAGGGGACTGGATCCCTGCCCCCTAAAAGAAAACGCCTTCGAATCCGACAGCAATCAATCGATAAAAAAACACCAAACAAAAATCTAAAGGGAAACTTGCCATTCGTACACTTGATACATATAGCATGCTCTCCATTGTGAATCAAAGCTAAATCAACACAGATTTTTTTTTTTTTTTACATGATAAGGTTCCTACCTTGGTGCAAGCGTTTAAATAAATAAATTATTTTTAGAATATTAAGTTGATAAATGGATTAGAAAAAAATTCATGAAAGAATGAACATCTTTCGTTCTGTCTTTTGCAAGTTAGACTCTTTTCCCTGAGTAATTTGTTTCAAAGTTGATCAACAAATACAACTAAAATCCAGGATGCGAGTCATCGATGTACATGACATTGCTTGTCTTCTTGCTGTATTGTCGCGCCTGTGACATGCGAAAGATACAGATAACAATCCTACGGTGTTAGCTATTTGTATTGAGCCTGATATTTTATATGGTAATTGACTTGAACTGGAGGCTTCATACCTTGTGTACAGATGGCTTATACATGTATAACGAATGTCTGTATTGTGTCTGTTGGCCTTGACCTCATTTTCATTGTCAAGCAACTGCTTGAAAACAAATTTCTATTTTTGTTATGTTAATTTCTCACTTACCTATTAATGAAATACCGAATTGGACTATTTACCGGGTTTGTAATAACACGGGTAACAGGATGGGTACTACATTTATATGTGGAGCAGGATCTGCATACCCTTCAGGAGCACCCGAGATCAAACCCATGGTGGGGTTCGTGTTACTTCGTCATTAGTTTTTTATGTGTCTTGTGTACTATTATTTGTTTAATTTGCACAGGTCATTGGTCAATGTTAAATTTATGGTTCATTGGTCAATATGTAATTTTCATGGTTTTGTCTGTTTCTTGTTTAAGATATGGGCGACTTTATTCTATTTTTTTTGGTTTATTTATCCTAAAATTCAAACGACTGTGGTTTATCTCACATTGACTTCATTTTCATGGATCTTTGACAATGTGTGGTGTATGTGACACTTGTACTAAAACTCTATCAATGGATTATCAGCATAAAATAATTCGTGAATAGAAAAGCAGGCGAGACGATTCAGCTTGAGCATTCTTGTTCATCTTATGTTATAAGTTATAAGTGAGACATTATTGGTTAGAGCTTACAAGACTGACTGATTGTTGAGGACCAAGAAATTTGAACAACAAGAAAGAAATAAAGAAAGGTTGTATAAAACATGCTCCCTACCAAAAAGAAAATATATGTTCAGTTACTGTTAAATTCATGTGAAGGCTCGATTCGTGTTCATTTCCCATAAAAAACTTTTACACTAACCGTGATTTTGAAAGTGCTTTAGGCCAAGTCAAAATAATGCAGTTTTTTGCAATTGAACACTCTTTTACTTGTTATGTAAAAGATGAAGAAAACCGAATTAGACTCCATATAGTAATAGACTGAAATATCTTTGGTAGAAGGGTTACTGTTTCGTGAGAATTTAACTAATATTTCTTTTTATATTTAGAATATGTATTTTAATTGGATTCTGCCATACTACCCTAAAAATTAGTCCAGCTTTTCATTCAAAATCTAGACTACTGCTGTCAAAATTGTTATGCTATATCAAAACCACACAAAGAACAATAAGAAGCAAAGTTCTATTTTCTTGCCGTTGAATAGAAAATATCAATGTTGGTCAAAATAAGAAATGTGGTTATAATTTTCAATGACACAACTATAATTCACCAAAGTTATAGTTAGATATACGCAATTGTAGTCAATTGTACGGCCTTGATAGAGTGAGTAAAAGTCGCAATAAAAGGTTTAAACATGTGAAATATGAATATGAAACAATTCATATGAGAATTTTAACTGCCTAATGTTAAACAAAACAATTTACAAACAACAAATATGACCGAAATGAACCAACCACAACCACTAGACTACAGATTCCTGACTTGGTCCAAGGTTCATGTTATAAAAATATCTTGAAACATGTGCTTATTCTTTTAAATTACTTTGAAATTATTACTGATAATAAACTGTCATGGTATCAGAAGGATCTTTTCTTTCTATAGGAGAAACGTGAACTATATTAAAGACTTCATTGCAATTCAAGTGCTACAAGAAAGTGTGAAAGAGCAACAGTTTTAATATAGACGACTGCATATATAATCTGTATATCTAATCTACATATTTAGTTCTATTAATAAAACAAGGAGATGTGGTATGCCTCCCAACTAACAACAACATAACAAGGATACCATATATATATAACCATAATGTTCAACGTCAGCCGTCGACAAAATCGGTTCAACCCGCCACATTTATATGCACCTCTGCCCCAAGTCGGACAAAGTCATGTTATTGATATGTCTTTGTGCAGTTATATATTTAGTTTGATGAACGATATTCTGACATTGTGCTGTACATCTAGATGACATCTATTCTTTTTTTGTCGGAGCTATTCAGAACTTCTTGTATGGTGTTGACTGCTTAATATTGAAGAGCTGTATTGGTGACCTCTGTCTGATGGTTTTGTATTTGTTGCTTATGTGATTGAATTTTACTTTCTATATGACAGCTCCTTTTCCGTCTTTCACATGAATCAACAATTAAAACATCATTGCTCATGGAAAGCTGTAAAAGTCTACTTGATAACTAGTGAAACTAATCGTAAGGAAAAAAAACGCACTGATCTACACCAAAAACATTGAATAACACAAATTATGACATACAACATATAACGACAATCAAAAATGAGAAGTCGTGGCTTGAAACAGGCACATAAAGAATGTTGTCATAAAGTTCATCAAAAGAATCCTCTTCAATGTATTTATGTGTTGATATGAAACTTAAGAATACATATAGCCATGGAGTTTTAAAATAAAATACTTGTTTTAATCCCAAACCAACTTATGCTATTTGTTGATGATTGATTGATTGTTGATTGCTTTATGTCCAGTTGCAAATATTTCACGAAGGTTCAGGACGAGAACAAGTTAACAATAAATACAACAGGTACTAACTAGTAGGTCTTGTAATAATAGAGGCCCACCGGGATGATGATCGGGAGGAATTTCGACTTCCACTGGAAAATAAAGGTATATTAGATAGGGACAGAAATTTTGCCATGCAACAGAAAGAGTTGTTGCAAGGGTTCTTAACGTGCAGAGATCTTGTCACTCTCCTTACACGAGGCATTGGATTTAACCTCCCCATATGCATTCTGACAGGACGTAGCTGCAAACTTGATACATCTTGCACAGCCAGACGGACGCCCCACTTTGGGAAGCTTTTTACTGCTGGTCGGAACAGGACCAAGTGACCATATTTCTATTCCCAACTCCCCCTTGGGGCGTATGATGTTTGTGATAGCATAACCGAGTTTTTTTTTTATCAGGTCTTGAATTTGACTACAATTTTCTGTACTTAAAAATGACTGAATTTTCAGTACTGTAAAATGACTGAAATTTTCAGTACTGAAAAATGACTAAAACTTTCAGTACTGAAAAATGACTGAAATATACAGTACTGAAAAATGACTGAAATTTTCAGTACTGAAAAATGACTGAAATTTTCAGTACTGAAAAATGACTTAAATTTTCAGTACTGAAAAAAAACTGAAATTTTCAGTACTGAAAAATGACTGAAATTTTCAGTACTGAAAAATTACTGAAATTTTCAGTACTGAAAAAAGACTGAAATTTTCAGTACTGTAAACAACTTTTTCCCAACATTACTGAAAATGATATAAAAATTAATGTACTGAATAGTGATGTTTCCTAAAAGTACTGTTTATATAGCGGCATTTAATGTACTGTTTAGTGATGTTTCCTAAAAGTACTGTTTATATAGCGGCATTTAATGTACTGATTAGTGATGTTTTCTAAAAGTACTGTTTATATAGTGGCATTTAATGTACTGATTAGTGATGTTTCCTAAAAGTACTGTTTATATAGCGGCATTTAATGTACTGATTAGTGATGTTTTCTAAAAGTACTGTTTATATAGTGGCATTTAATGTACTGATTAGTGATGTTTCCTTAAAGTACTGTTTATATAGCGGCATTTAATGTACATGTTAATGCTAGTCAAATTGTTGGTAGTGTAGAAACGAAATGGCTATTGTCTGATACCATTAACATGTTGGTCTGATTATATGGTAGATTTCGGCAACCACACTTTTCGTTAGATTATTTGCATCTCTTTAAACATTTTTGATTTGTTTAAATAAAAAATAAGGCAATTTAAAGTCCTTTTTTACAATTGCAATGACAAACTAAAACCCCTGAAAAAAAGTACTAAGAGGCTTGGGTTCTCGTACAAAGTTTGTTCGGGTTGAAATTCTTTTTTATTTATTATTGAGTGGAAAGCGATACGATAAAATGGGGTCAAACTACATCTTAAACGTGAAATAATCAAGCTATGTTCTTCCTTATCACATGCAGGGTGGATGAATTCATAGATTATATGACAGAGCCTTTTCGCGCCATTTTCAGCTTGCTGTACTATGATTCGAACTTTGAGGTACATTTATTTAACCCGATGTCTGGGGTTATCTTATATTTGGTTTACCAATTACAATACAAAAAAAACTTGACTTTGAAAATGTAGATATCAAATAAAAACTGTGTCAATTGAACAACAATGTATGTGACTGAAAAAAGTAAAACAAAATCTCGGTTGGTCTTTTAATATTTTGTTTTCTAAATCTTTAAACATTTTGTATCATAAAAGTATTACAGATATAAACATGATGAATACACTGCTGCATTACTCGGAAAAGGTAGAAATTGAAAGTCACAATTTCGACAAATGTTCGTACACGGCTAGTTTAATAATGCATGCAATGCACACGATTGACAAAGCGGGGAACCCGACAGGATTATTTAATATCATTTACAACTAACATTTCCTTTGCATTGTTTTTTTCTTCAGTTAGAGGGGCACTTTTTTAACACAGACACCTATATTCTATTTTTTTTTTAATTTTGTTTAGTTCTCTTTTATGATTAATTCTGTATTGTTAAAAACAGGAATGCTGCTATTGTTGTCAATTCGTTTTTGATGTGTTTTGTCATTCGATTTTGCAATGTGATTATGAACTTTCCGATTTGATTTTCTTCTGAGTTTAGTATTTTTGTGATTTTACTTTTTAATTACGACTCTACTAAAAAGATCTGATCATTCACAGTATAACAACAACATTTGTTATATTTCGTCTATAAATAGTTAGACACAATGCTGTCAGTTTTTATAAGGCAGTCGACCTCCACTTGATGTGCTTTCAAACTCTCATTATTACTTACACCTGCATTATTTGATTGATAAAAGTGTAGGTAGTGATTCAACTTCACGATTTTGGATGACCGTTATAGAATAACCGTTTCATAGATGATATCGGATATTTTTCTTACGTCGTAACTACAATCCCCTTCCCTTTTCATGAATGTGACCTACCGACTTTACCGGGTTTGTAATAACATGAGCAACACGACGGGTGCCACATGTGGAGCAGGATCCGCTTACACGTCCGCAACACCTGATATCACCCATAGCTTTTGGTTGGGATCGTGTTGCTCAGTCTTTAGTTTGCAATGTTGTTTCTTTTGTACTATTATTTGTCTATTTGTCTTTTTCATTTTTAGCCATGGCGTTGTCAGTTTATTTTCGATTCATGAGTTCTGCTGTTCCTCTAATATCTTTTGCCCCTCTCTTATCAAAATCACATGGAAAGTCGATACATTCATAGTTTATAAGACAAATCATTGATGCCATGATGAGTTTATGTACAACCACTGGGTCGATGCCACTGCTGGTGGAGTTTTGATTCCCAAAGGTGATCACTAGCCTAGTAGTCTTCTGTGATGACTTGAGTTATCATTGATATGCTCATAATTATAAATTATTATCTTAAATAATATTAAAGATAGAAATAAACTGTAAATAGCAATAATGTTCTCCAAAGTTAGAATGATCGACATTTTTGTTTGTTGAAAAAAATTGGAAAAGAGTGGCGAAAGATACAAACATATTCATTCTTATAAATAGAAAATAAACTGACAAGACAATGGCAAATAGAAAAAAAATCAAAACGTAAACAAAAGTATAAACAACACATCATTGAAAACCAAAATAAACCCCAACCCCCAACAAGAACCGGGGGTGATCCTCAATACTCAAGAAATGTAGGATGATTCAGCCCCACACAGGGAAGGTTTGGCTAATTACTTAACAGTTATAATCTAAATATAATTTTGTTATTTTTATCATCCGTGTAACGAATTTGATAATCACCGTTATCATAAAACAAATTTTATGGTGTGTTTCATATGTCTTTCTTGTTTCTCGTTTTTCATACAGATGAGACCGTTGGTTTTCATGAATTATTTTACATGAGTCATTTTAAGCCTTTCAACTTTGTACTTGTTTGGCTTTTTAATTGTTTTGATATGAGCGTCACTGAAGAGTCTTATGTAGACGAAACGCGCGTCTGACGTATCAAATTATAATCCTGGTACCTTTGATAACTACTTTATAGCATGATGTTCAATGTGACCAAACGATCCGTGTTGAAGGCACTACTTCAACCTCCTTTATAAAGGTTTACTTTTAACACATTGTGACATGGATGGAGAGTTGTCTCATTGGCATTCATACCATATTTTCTAAGATTTAGATCAAATAAGATGCAATAACACTGTCCCTCTTCAATTTTATTGTGATATGTGTTTACATACCAGATTACATTTCCCTAAGATAAACATATGTTCCTGACAGCTAGATGTTGAAAATTTCAACCTTTTTAAAATTCAAGAAGGTCATTCGCTGAAATTTTTTCATTATTTCATACTAACAATTTTCTATTTTATCATGTTGATTTAAGGGGCAAAGCCTTTAAAAAGTACTGTTAAATATACAGTGGAAAACTAATTGTATAAAATAGGATTTATATTTCTTAATGCATAGAAACTGTCTAAACACATATAATATAAAAAGAAGATAGGTATGATTGCCAATAAGACAACTCTCCACAATAGACTAAATTACACAGAAATGAAAATCTGTAGGCCATCATAGGCTTTCAACAATGAGCAAAGCCCATACTGCATAGTCAGCTGTAAAAGGCTCCGAAATGTTAATTTAAAACATATAAGTCCATTAAAAACCTTTTCTTAGAAACAAATTCACGAAATAAAGTAGGACTATCAAATTACATTGAATAACTCTGTTCCTTTTGCTTTTACTGTGATTTGTGTTTGCATACAATATAACACTTTCCCTAATATAGACGTATGTTCCTGACAGCTAGATGTTGAACACGTCAATCATTTTCGAACTCTTAAGGGTCAATCACTGCAATTACTTCATTGCTTCATACTAACAACTTTCCATTTTATTAAGTTGATAGAGTGAATGGAAATATCCTTCAAAATTAGCAGAGTAGGGCTGAATACATGATGATGTTAAACGTCCAGTTGCAAAGTAATTGTTAGAAGTTAGATATCTTTTTTTTTTATTACATAGAAACATACTTAAACAAAATAAACAAGTTCAACAAGAAATCAGTCTTTTAGGTACTCGAACTAAACACGGAAGTAAATATTAAAAGTAAATAAAAAGTGCCACTCTGCTGGAAGATTGTTGTCTGAGAGATGTCAACAATCGAGAACTGTTACCACTACGAATAATAACAGTAATACACTTCCGTTGTATCAGTTTTCTTTGGATGAGTACCACCATCACTACTGTTGTTCTGGTTATCCTCGTCATCCATCTTTATTGATTCTTCTCTGACTGTCATTCCACGTACACGCTGGCATGTCGATGTATACTTGTACAGATAGAAAGGCTTACTTGTTGGTAGGTTGATGTAACTGTATGGAGAGCCATCCGACCTGTTGTATATATACAATAGTGTAAAAATAATCTATTATAAATATATCTTTACTCCTGCTTAAATATTGTAAATAAGAATTATATCTGAGCATTTAACTCAATGTCCGCTTTCCGTGGTAACAAGAATGACTAGTATTGAAAAATAGTGTTGTACCCAATAAAGATGGCAACCTCGGTTTTATTTCTTTCGTAATGGCTAAGTGTGGACTGGGTGATTTAATGACACACACTTTAATTATATTGGTAAATAAAGGCAACAGTAGTATACTGCTGTTCAAAACTCATAAATCCATGGACAAAACACAAAATCGGAGTAACAAACTAAAACCGAAGGAAACGCATTAAATATAAGAGGAGAACAACGACATAACACTAAAATGTAACACACATAGACAAAATCCCACGAGAATAACAAATATAACATATATATATAACAGCAAAACCAAATACACAACGTTATAATGTAATACACACAGAAACGAACTATAATATAACAATGGCCATATTCCTGACTTGGTACAGGGCATTTTTAAAGGAAAAAATGGTGGGTTGAACCTAGTTTGGTGGCATGCCAAACCTCGCACTTTTATGGCCATGTGAAATATAACATCAAAATGACAACACAGGACTACAATATAAATAAATTGGAGAACACAATTGACAAAGAATCACACGAACAACAGCCAACAAAAGGCAACAAGTTCAAAATTTATATACGCCAGAAGTGTATTTTGTCCACACAAGACCTACGTGTGACGCCCAGATACAAAAGTTTGAAAGCCGAAACGAGTACAAAGTTGAACAGCATCGAGGACCAAAAGATCAAAAAGGTTGTGCCAAAAACGCCAAGGGTTTTCTGTTAGTTACCAGAAAATCCCTATAATTTAGAATAATTTATACTTTTGCAAACAGTAAATTTTATAAAATGAATATTCAAAAGATGTACATGATAAAACTGAAGTATTAACTAATTACAGGAAACAACCTCTACGCCAAGTGACGTCCTATTTGAAACTGAAAAATGACAAAAAAATGACGTCATTTGAATTGGTAAAGCAGATCATCAAAAAAGGAAAAATGACGTCACATAAGAATGAATAAGATAGAATTAGGATTGATTTAAGATTATATATTTGAACTAAATACTGATATTGCATTTAATAACAAAGCACATTTTAATACTTATTAATATCAAACTTAGTTAGCAATTAACTATATTATAAAACTATGTCCGGTTTGTTTTGAATCTAACTTCAAACGTAAAATATCGTACTGAATACGTTGAACGAAATCAAATCTGATAAATGAAGGTGATTAATGTTCTTTACCATAACACATAAATATAATAGAAAAGACGTCAACACATTTGACAAAATCCGATGAGAATTACAAATATAACATTAAACATTTAAACTAAATACATGAATTTGGGATAGACAAGTACCGTACCACGTCTTATAGTAATGCGAGTTTACACTCGGCAAAACAGTCACAATCGGGAATAAGTCACGTTTCGTAATTAAAAGATTAGATGACATTATGACAAAACACAATCTACCATGTGGTAAAAATGTCCTTAGCTAGTTTGGTCAACGACACATCGTATGGATCCACCAAATCGTGATGGTGTCCATAAAATGTACGAAGTGTCAATTTTAATCTGTCCTCCTCATAACTTTGTTGGAGCAGTTTCTGCGTAAGGAGCACACTCCTGTATATTAAGTCCGTATAGTGTCAACAAGCACGAGAATAACGTATCAATTGTGATATGTAAACACCATACGAAGGGGCAGAGGGTATGTTACTGCGGAGAAATGGGAAATTGATAATTGGGAAGTTGAAATCGTCCCGTTTATCATAGATTTTCGTGTAAAGTCGTCCATCTACGTCAATATTAATGAAAAGATCAAGGTATGAAGCAGTCCTTCTAGTATCAGTGGTATCCTTAATTTCAAGTTCACTTGGTAACATAACTTTTCATAATTTGATAAAGCTACATGTACTACATACATGGTTCTAAAAAATACTTGAAAAAATACGCTTTGTGATTTTGCCCGTTTTGATACTAAATAAGCGAACAAATCGTGATAGTAAAACTTAATGAGAAATATACACTCACAATAATGCTGAAAGAAATCTGTTTCACGTGATCTCTTATATCAAAAAGAGTATTTCTGTCAACAAAATCATGGGAACAGTATATCTATATATCTACTTATCACGAACTGAGAGAAAAAATGTGTTAAAACAGTTGCAAAAAATACGTGTATAAAAACAATTACTGAATGCTGAACCAAAATTAGATAAAAACTTGTTCAGACTGTTTGACACAGAGATATGTCTTGTTTTTGTTGACATGTTGATGATATAAAGCAAATTTTGAAATCAGAATGGAAATATTTAAAATGGCTAACTTTGCAAAGCGTTCAATGACAATACACAATGCCTGAGTAAACGGAGCCAAGTTATCTCCATTGAAATAAGAAATACTAATACAACAGCATATACCATTCACCTACCACTAGTAGGTCTTCTTTAACCGCTATATTCAATAGTAGGAAAAGTTTTAAAATCAATTAATCATCACACGGGGAACAGGACCACGAATGTAATGTGAATGGGATGAGACAGTGCTTATACAACTGCATACCACATATCATTGATCTTAGTTAATGTTATACTGGTGTTGAAATTTGATTGTATACACGATGATCGGTATTTTTGTTATTTTAACCTTCCCCATAAACTCACTTCGTCTAAGTACGACATATACTGAACAGAAAATAACTCAATGAATAATGACATACTTGCAGCAGTAGTATATTTTTGTGTTCCTATCATAGACTCCATTTGGAAGTACACCCCATTTTGAGTTAGCATTTGCATTATCCTCGTCGTCCCAGTAGATAAAGCCGGTGGTAAATCTTGTGGTAAATCCTATTAATATATATAAAGTTTATGATTATAGAAAAGAGTCTAAGATTGGTGACTGAGGATACATTTATTTGAAATATTTTGATACTGTTCATGTCGATTTTATCGGATAAGTTGGATAAACGTTAATCTGCTATAACGCTAGACCAATCATAAATGAATATGAATATCAGTATAATAATAATAATAATAATAATAATAATAATAATAATAATAATAATAATAATAATAAAATGATAATTTTGGCATTTGATTTTGAAATTAATGAAAGAAGTTTTTAATACTAACGGTATTGAAGACTTGAACACTTTGATAGGCCACTATTCTAAATTCTACATGCTAAGATAGTCTCTAAGATAAATCGTTACATAGTGTCATAATGACCTAATATGATACAAACGCAAGTTTTCCTTAATCCAAGAAAATTGATATAAATCATTTTGTCTTCGATGGAAATATATTTGATAAATGTTAATTTGTCAGTCCTGAAATGAAATGCATAATGATAACATCAGTATTTTTCTACCAGGAGAAAATATATTTTACAATATGAATATAAAGACCCTTGTTCAAACGTCATAAATTGATTAAACAAAACAAAAATCTGGCTAAACATTCATTCATTCATTCATTCCCTATAAGAAGAAAACAACGAATCAACAGAAACACGGAAATGCCACAAAAACAAATGTATTGTCTACTGTACTGTAATTAACATAATCAAAGTTAGCAGAGTAAGGTAGGTTACTTAGGTTTTTACTGTTTTATAATATTAAGTTAAAACTTAAGTGATATATAAAATAAATAAATGAAAATATAAATGTTTGGGAAATCAAAACTGCAGACATACCTGAAAGACATGAACCCCCATATCTCGCAAAACAATAATTTCCACTTGGCCAAGATCCTGATCCGCTGGAGGTTGTTTTTGTACAGTAATACAACTTTGTGTTTCTACCAAAAGTACCTAGAAGTACATAAAGGAAAGTAAAATTAATGGTGGTTTTATTCTTAAATACTTATCTATTTATTCATTCTAATTAACATTTTATAATCGGCTTCTGATTATTTTTCCCCCTGCCTTTTCCGATAGTCAATTATCACATGGTTTCTTTAGATTTAGATATTCCTTTTAAACAAGTCGAGTTACACGCTTGCGACATTTTTTTTGTCTATTTCATTTCGTCTAAAGTTTTTTCGTTGACTTAATTTTCCTATGCATGCAAAAAAAATCCGTTGGAGTGGATGATTTGTACTAAGATTAATTGATCAATTTTGGTTCAGAAATCCAGTCATCTTTACGTCGACAAATATCGTTCAGACTTATACCTTGGTGTCCAAAAATTTCATGTCGCTTAATCATACTGGTTATTAATTATTTATTTGGTAGATTAACAATAAGTTTTTGTTTTGATAGGATTTTAAATATATGTGATCACTCATAGATGTTTTTACTCATGATTAACTTGCAAAACAAACTTTTGGAAAGATTTACTTCAGTGTTTTAAGTATGCAAAAGTAAAATACTAATGAATACATTACATTGCTAGATATGGTAATTCTGTAACCAACGATTATATTGTTATCTTCGGATTTATTGTGATGTAAGGTTGCTTCAGAAAAGCGCTTCGGACGAATGAAATTTATAAATTATTGTTTTGCTATCTCTTTTACATATGTTTCAAACGTTCCTGGTTTTATTAATGCGCCAACATTTTTATAATTATCATGAATAACAAATGTAGAGTGCTTACCAAAGAAGTGATGGCCAATACTTGGGGAGACAGAATTGATATTATTACTATCTTCATTGTCCTGATACCTCCATCCTTCGGCCCATTCAGAAGGGCATCCAGTTTTTGGTTTCGGTAATGAGTACCTTCCATTAGGCCAACCAACTAAAATAAGATAAATATAGATTCAACAACTACAATAAGTGTATTACGATATTTCTCCACTCGAGACAGTTAATTTTTATTATTTAAAGAGCGAGGCTTGGCGAGTTTTTTAAATAAATAAAATTTAACTGATATACACGAGTTACAGTGGTGGAATCTGTTTCTCTAAGAATTGTTATCCTTTCTTTTCAAAGGTTTGAGGAAAGTTGTGTACGTTTGATGTGACGTGATCGGACATGGTCGCCTTTTTTTCATGATGCCACAATTAGAAAACTTAGAAGAAAACAAGAAATTTTAACTTCACAATTAAATTTCAACCAATCATTTGCCGAGAACAGATTTTTCACTAGTGAAGAGAAACATTTTTTTCACACCGGTTAGGAAATGTGAAAATAGCACAAATATTATAGAATAGATATTTTTAATGCATTGTTGTACACCTTTAGTAAATATTCCGTCTGAATTATTCCTTACAAATACCATCCTCTGTTGTGGAATCTGAAAATATACCTTACGCAGATTAATCTTATCAAACTGGTTGATTGAAACTTTTTTCTTAGAATATAAAAATGACATTTTATAATCATTATTGGTAGACTGTAAATTACAACAAAACAATATGATTTAACAGTATAATTTATGAAATCATTTCGCTTTAAGTAGACTTTAGTTTCTAAAACAAACCATCTGAAAATGTAATGATTCACCGTGCTTAAGGATATGGAGGGAGATTCTAGTCTAACCTAATATAAGTTTAACAAAAATATAGAACTTACCTGCGCAAGCAGATGCAATCATCAAAAACAGAATAAAAATGTTTTCCATCTTGATCTGTTATCCACTTGAAATAAGGAACCTGTAAAAATGTTTTATCACTAAGTTCACTATTAAATAATAAGTTTTGACCAATAAAATATCAAAGGAAATTAAACATGCTGCGTCAATCTACAGTGAAAGGAAAGTACAAGGACATGTTTTGGTTTCTTATGACCTTGTATGTGCTACGCAGAATAGTACTAAAATGCACAATATAATAACGGTATGTATTACTCATATAAAACAAAAGTATGGATAAGGAGTTAAATGTTATCCATAGTTTTTATCATGGTTTTGCAATAGTAAGTAATCTAAAGTATAAATCTGGAAGGATAAACATAACCATGGCACAGTTAAACACATAGGACAAATATATCCCAAAATATATCGACACAAGAGGCCAAACTTAAGCAAATTGTCAGTCTGTAATCTTAATGAACTGATGAGTCGTATGTAAACGAAACGCGCGTCTGGTGTACTAAATTATAATCCTGATACCTTTGATAATTAAATTAACTTTAAAGCGATTTTGTAAAAAGTGTTCCTACTCATTCCACCAATTCACAAAATAAGTTTGGATAAGATATTCACAATGCAAGAAACTGTTCATAGTGATATACAAAAATATTGTAAACAAGTATGATCTTTTAGGCTTTTACCTTTAATAAAATTTTAAAAACTGCAACACGTAATTACAAGTAATTAATATATAAACATCCATTAAGTTTGAAAAAAAACAACAACAAATCTTTGAAATATTTTCACTTTAATTGATCAGCCTAGTTTATGTACAAAAAATTAACGAAAACTAATATGTAACATATAAACAAACAAAAAAATCAAAAATTTACAGCAAAGTTAGATTATAAACAAGTCATCATAGTCTTAATTGTCACAATTTAAAAAAAAAAGAAGATGTGGTATGATTGCCAATGAGACAAATCTCCAAAAGAGACCAAATGACACAGAAATTAACAACTATTCCGTTTAGAAGTTATTCCCCGTACTTAATGTCAAAGTTATCAAGTTCAGTCGTTCCCTGGGTTGATAACGTTTGATTTTGCTAGTTTTATGGCCTTCCCACATTTGAATTTACCTTTGATTTCGATATTTTTGTTTAACTTTCTTGGACAGATTAAAATGCAGAATAAGGCTCTATACGTGTGAAAAAAGATACCAGGATTCAAATTTTTGAATTCCAGACTCACGTTTAGTCCGTGAAAATGACACTCGAATAAACAAATTTAAAAGGCCAATAAATTACGTGGATGAAGAGCATTGTAGACCAACATCTCCGAACGTTTTGCCAAATACAGTTGAAGTTATCATCTATTCCTAGGGTAGAAACTGTTAGAATTTCTAAAAATTCAAAGTTTGGTAAACAATTAACTTATTATGAATATCGATGGAAATATTTTTCATATATACTTTTGAATGTGTATTCCGAAAATAAATCAAAGTTTGAATGCACGGAACAAAGCCTAATCTTCATGAATTATCTGTACGTGTAGCCTTTGTTTTGCATGTTCGTATCAAAATACGCAAGGCTATTTTTTTCAATAGCGCATATTTATTGATGTTGTACAAAAGAACGACAAAAACGTTATAACGTAGTGTATATTACAGGATGCTAGAATCCTGTATAAGCAATACGTTACGACCTTGTCATCAATTAATCTTTTTCCGTATTAAAAGTGAGAAATAAGGTGAAGTCATTTATATAACATATGGGGGAATTCTGTGAATATTATTGTCAATGACTTATATTCGAGTCATGTTCTTGGGGGATATTTCGTCCTATAATGATTTATATACAATATTTCTTATCTAAACTACCACAATTAACTGACCAATCAAATGACACCTATTAGTTAAGTTCCTTATCAGATAAGATGAAATATTACCTCAACTATCGGGATTTAACCATATGTTAATTCAACGTGTAAACCGATATGTATGTTTATTTACATAATTATCCTTTTTGTGTTTATAACCTTGGCACAGTTAACACATAATATATCCCCAAATATTCAAATGTGGGAAGTCCATAAAACTGGCAAAATCAAAAGTTATCAACCCAGGGAACGACTGAACTTGAGAACTTTGACATTAAGCAGAGGGAATAACTTCTAAACGGAATAGTTGTTAATTTCTGTGTCATTTTGGTCTCTATTTCTCGTAAAGAGATCATTAGGTTTCCCCAACCTTGAGCTTCCTTAAATGGTTAAAAAAGTAAAAAAACATGACAAGTCTTGTCTTGAGGTGAACTCCTATAAAAATTCAAAATGGCAAAATCAAAATCTAAAACACATTAAACGAATGGACAACAACTCTCATATTCCTGACTTGGTACAGGCAAAATACATTCATAACAAACAAGATTACAAGATGGCAAGCATGTTTAAATCAAAGACTTGGTATAGGGATTTTCTTAAGTAGAAAATGGTGAATTAAATTTAGTTTTATAGCTAGCTGAATCAATCACTTGTATGACAGCTGCATAAAATTCCATTATATTGACAACGAAGTCTGAACAAAACAAACAGACATAATAGGTAAAATGTAAAAAATAAGGTCAGCAGTCAACATTGTGTTATTATCTCAATCACTATAACAACAAAGTGAATTAGCCACGTCATACGAAGACCACTAAAGCATACTAAACAGTAAAAGTAATATGCTTAAAGACAACTAAAAGAAGACTATAACACAACAAGATCTTGATACAGAAATTTGTAAAAATCAACAGTTTCGGAGCAGAAAGATGACGAACCAAGGGTATGTTCTTTTTTAAAAACAGTTCATAAGACGGATGAACCTTTTTTTTAAAGGACAAGAAGTTCTTTGACATACCCCTGGTACATCCTTACCGAAGATTGTTTTTGTTTTGTTTAAAGGACGAGACGTCAGTAACGAAAACCACAGGTTTTAAAGTATTGTAAAGTTTTCATTCAGAAACACGTGTGTGTTACATTTTAACGTTGTGTTTCCGTTGTGTCGTTTGTTTTCTCTTATATTTGAGTGTGAATTCACATTACTATAAGACATGTCACGGTACTTTTCGATCCCAAATTCATGTAAAAAACTATTTAGTTTTAATGTTATATTTGTTATTCACATAGGATTTTATCTAATGCTTAGTCCGTTTCTGTGTGTGTTACATTTTAATGTTGTGTCGTTGTTCTCCTCTTATATTTAATGCGTTTCCCTCAGTTTTAGTTTGTTACCCCTATTTTTTTTTTGTCCATGTATTTATGAGTTTTGAACAGCGGTATGCTACTGTTGCATTTATTAATAATTGGTCCAAATTCTAATTATGATTTTTCTATTATGACGGCATTTGAAAAGACGACCATGCCTGATTATGTCATATATAGATAACACAAATTTCTTTTAATCTCTGAAGAGGAAGGATTCATTTCGTTAGATATCGTCTTAAAATAATAACAGAAACAGATTCTACAACTATATCTCGTGTATTACGGAATTTTGAACACCCAACACTCCAAAGTTAAATTCTAATTATTTAAAGTTTTACTATTCAACCGTCTCAAGTAAAGAATTACCGTAACACACTTGATGCAGAGGTAAATTATGTATGTAAAAGGCAGAAAATAAAATTCTATGATTCTATTGCAGGAGGACAAGGATGTACTGAACCATTCCGAATTCAAGCCTTTTTTCTATGGATTTTTATCTTTAAAAACTGTGAGGCATAGAGTCAAATAATTTTAATTATATTTGATGATGATAAAGCTGGAACAATAACTGACAGACAGGAAATGGGAAAACCAAGAGAAAAACCAAAAAAAACCTCATATTTTTTTTTATGCAATTACAGATTGTTATAAATGCATTTCAAGGGTAGGGAAAATGAAGGAAATTGACCTTATACAATCATTTTGATATTTTCTACTATGGTCCACCATTGATTTTATGTATAGTTTAATTGACTTCCATATATTTCTTGAAACAAATTCTCACTGGTATGACAGTCGCATATAATTTACATTACTAGTATATCGAGAACAATGTTTGAGCAAAACAAACAGCCATAATAGGTAAAAACGTCAATCGTATGGGTACAGAAGTCAACATTTTAATAATCTTAATCTCTGTAAAAAATAAATAACTGCTTCAACAACAAAAAACCACCAGAAAATGGCATAGAAAAACTGGCTTAAAAAAGAAATATCTTTTATATCGTGTGCCTCTATTTTTAATTCGAATTGACAGCTTATAATCTTAATACAGTTTTCAAGAGCAATAAACAAAATGTACGAAAGCTAAAATATCATGTTAACTCCATTTATTATATGAAAAGTTCACTCATCTTTCAAATAGATATTCCCCATTTCCATTCTGATTTTATCTATTTTTTACCGGTTTGATAATGATAGAACAAGGTTTTGACCAAATCATGAGGTACAACTTTTATTGTGATGGTTGTTCACTTTTCTGACCGTTGCAGTGTTCCTGACAACTAGATTTAAACAGTTCAACTGTTTAAAACTCCTGAAGGACTCAATCACTGAAATTGAGTCGTTATATCATTGTTTCAGCTTCTTTATATCATACTAACAACTTTTCACAAGTTGATCAGTTATAGTGTATCGTTTTACTGACAAAATAATTGCAAGAAATTAAATATCCAATTTTTAATGCATAGAAACATACTTATACAAATTAAACATGTCCAACAGAAAATCAGTCTCAAAGGTACTCAAATCTATTCATAAAGTAAAGATTGAAAGTAAGAATATAAAGTGTAACTCTGTTGCCGGATCATTGTCTGAAGGATGCAAACAAAGAAGGAATGTTACTACTAAGAATAATAACAGTAGTACATTTTGGTTGTGTCAGTTTTCTTTGGGTGATGTCCACCATCACTACTGTTGTTCCTGTCATCTTCGTCGTCCATTTTTATTGTTTCCTCCCTTACATTCATTCCACGTACACGCTGGCATGTCGATGTGTACTTGTACAAATAGAAAGGCTGGTATGTTGGTCGGTTCATACTATTGTAGGCAGATCCATCAGACCTATTGTTAATAAAATTAAAATAATGTAAAAATCAAATATTAATAATTTATTTTACCTCCTTTGCGTTTCTAGTAATATCATTGATTAAAAGCGGCCATATGTGGTTAGTGGGAGTTGTTTATATTAATACACGGTAATGAGAAGTATTACATCACTTTATAAACACGGCATCAGTAAAATCTGAATTATTTATGAGCGTCACTGACGAGTCTTATGTAGTTGAAACGCGCCTCTGGCGTACTTAATTATAATCCTGGTACCTTTGATAACTTTTTTTACCCGGACAACAGATTACGATTTAAAAAATGCAAACACCTTGAAGACTAACAAAAGAGGGGCGAACGATACCAGAGGGACATTCAAACGTATAGGTAAAAAAACTTACTACGCCATGGCTAAACTAGACAAAGACAAACATACAAATAATAGTACACAATACACACCATCAAAACCTAGAGACTAGGCAACACGAACCCCGACAAAAACTAGAGGTTATCTCAGATGATTCGAAAGAGTAAGTTGATCCTGCTCTATATATGACACCCGTAGTGTTACTCATTTTATTACAAACCCGGTAAATAATATAATTCGGTAGGTCACATTCGTGAAAGTGAACGGGATTTTTGTTACGAACAGTTGTTATTGTTGGCATTTACATTCGTATAAAACTATGGAAGAAGTTTTTTTTATTGAAGATTTGATCACTTTGGTAGGCCATTAGAAACATTCTGCATGTTAATGTAGTTGGTTAGATAAATTCGTAACACAGTGTGCTAGTGACCCAATACGATATGTATCGTATTATGTTACTAGGAAACTGTATAAGTAATAAGAAATTTACTCATGTTCAAATATTGTCAATTTGAAATTAATCTGACCATAAAACTGTTTGCCCGCTTTTCGTTGCATAAAAGATGACATTTTCCTTTTAATTAGTTTTTGTGTCTATTAATTCTTCTTACGAAATTGAATATATTGGATGATTAAATTGAATCTACTGGTATTTGTAACATAACTCTATATGATTAGATAAAGCTGGTGGTAGTGGTTTCTAAAAATTAAAAGGTTTTAGTCATAGTGCGAAAAACAATTTAGCCTATTGAATAATGACATACCTGCAACAGTACTGTATTTTTGTGTTCCTGCCGTATTCTCCATCTGGAAGAACACCACCATGTGAGTTAGCATTTGCGTTATCCTCGTCGTCCCAGTAGATAAAGCCGGTTGAAAATCCTATGAATAAACATTTGATTTAATCGGTAATGCTTTATTATACTGTGGATTCTTCATTGACTTGGTTCGGTCATAAATTAATAAATAAAAAATGGTGTCTACCCCTTGGAAAAGAAAGAATGCGCTTTATGTAGAAATACCAATAGGGAACGCTTTAAAATAGCTTTAATTTGTAAAATGTGCCTACTGTTAAAGTTTAAATTTTTCAACAAGAAAAGACAAACACGGAAGGTACAGTTTTAGAAATTTGACTAAGCAAGGAGAATTTACACTTTGACATGGCATGTTTGTTCAAATCACTGTTTTGTTGAATTTCAGGGGCAACAGCTAACCTTTATAAAATATTTATTTTGGAACCAATTTTCAAAACTAGCAAACCAATTTGCTTGTTTTAGCTAGCCGAACTAAGAAAACCATTTGAAGTGGAATTTGTAAAATAAATGTTTATCCTTAAGGTAGCGATATACAGTTGGAAGTTAAGTTTCGCATTATGGCCAAGGTGAATTTTTCAAATATGAAACTTTGGTACAATAAAAAATGATTTTAGAGAGTTGAAGAATAATATAGCCTTCGAAGTGTTCGAAGTGTGGTAATATAAAGATTTAGATTGTTTGTAGCATGTTATATAGGCCATTTTTCTATTTGAAATTCCGTATTTTTCTATCCGTACCAATCAGAGGTCCAGAAATTATTGAAGTGTTTTTTCAACAAAGATTTGACGCTCGATCTTTTCAATTCCATTTTATGGAAAAACGAGCAGAAATGCAAATAATTTTTGTTGGACCTCTTGATAGATAAATACCTATGGTTGCAGGAAAGGTATCACTCTGATTGATTGAAGTTTTACTTTGGACGAAATTTTGGGGACTTTTGTGACATTTTCTCCCTCCTTTTTGAAATATTTTGTATCAAATAAATGCAGAATGTTGTAATGGTTACACCAACAAGAGATTATATTTCACATACATTGTGTATTTAACTATTTAAAAAGCAATCTATAGAAGATACTCTTTCCAGAAATATACACATGCATAACACAAATAGTAAGCCTTATGTATAAGACAGGAAGAGAAATAGGGTGTTTAAAAATTATGTGTATCAATCTTAAGTATTTTTCCTATGTATTGCTACCAAATGTTGATTTGCCAGAACGCCTGACCAAATTAGAAACTGAATACGGATTACAAATTGTATCATAAATATATTAAACCATATGGTATCAATCATAGTATCGAACAAGAATCATTTTCACTTTGATTAAAATTTTCCTTGGAGATCGCTATTTTTGTTATCTTACTTTTTTACATGAATGTTTCCTCAGTGGGGATCGAGGCCACGCAATTAAATTCGAAAACATAAACAAACGTTTAAACAGACATTATCACAAACGAACACATCGGAGATATAGATATATGGAAAATAATTACAGATATTAACGTTTTTTTTAAACGAATTGTCCTGAAAATGAACTGAAAAATACTTACATCAGTTTATTTTCACCAGGAGGAAATTTAACAATAGATAAATAAGACAACAGGTGTAACACCACTAATTCTAGCCCGGTCAGAAAGTAGTACATATTCAACACAAAATAGTTCCTATGCATGAGTTTAACTTTCAAAACATGTAGAATATTTAGGTATTTTTGCTATCAAAATTGAGGAATTTAACATAGAAAGTTATTGGATCATGAATTAGTGGTGTACCTCCAACATTAGTATACTGCTGTTCAAAAGTCATAAATCGAATAAACGAAAACAAATCCGGGTCACAAACCAAACCCGAGGAAAACACATAAACTATAACAGGAAAACAATGAAACAATAAAAACAAACGTCAACAAATATAGAAAGTAACTACTTCATAAAACACTGACATATTCCTGACTTTGTACATGACATTTTAAGGAACAAATGTTTACGTCTCAAGAGAAAAAGTGCGAACTAAACCTTAATTTCTAGAATTTAAAACAAAAATCAATTGTGTAAATAAAAGCAGTATGTTGGACTAAATGTTAGACAAATAAGTATTATCATACTTATCATAGCACAGGCTATAATTACTAGTATATATAATACTACTTGAAATGGTTCAGGAAAACTGCCTTTTCAATATAAAAGCCCTATGTTATGTATGTTCTACTGTACTGTAATTAACATAATCAAAGTGAGCATATTGAGGAGGGTTGCTTAGTCTTTATTTTTCTATGTTGTGTTTTGTGAACTTTTGTTTGTCTGTTTGATACTTTTAAGTTAAAACTAAAGTGACAGAAAAAAATGACAATATGAATGTTTGGTAATCAAAACTGCAGACATACCTGAAGGACAGGAACCACCTTTCCTGGCAATACAATAATTTCCTCGTGGCCATGATCCTGATCCGCTGTATGACGTTTTTGTACAGTAATACATCTTAGTATTTCTATTAAAAGTACCTAGAAGTACATGAAGATCGTTAGAGACTTATACTTGGGTGTCCAATAATTCCTTGTCTCGTAATCATACTGGTGATTAATTCATTATTGGACAGATTTACAATACGATTTGTGCTGGTTGGCTTATTAATATATATGTGATCACTCATAAGTTTTTTCTCATGATTAACTTGCAAAACGAGCTTAAAAAATGTATAAATGTAGTATGCAATAAGTTATCAAAAGTATGCAAAAGTTGCCGGATTTATTGTTATGTAAGATTGCTTTGGAAAAGTGCTACGGGCGTTTATAATTATAGAGTGTTGTGTTGCTACCTCTTTTACGTATGCTTTTAACTTTTCGGGCTTTTCTTTACATGTCAAATTCTTTATTAGATCAATCAATAACTAATGTAAAGTGCTTACCATTGAAGTGATGGCCCGGATCTGGGGAAACAGAGTTGATATTATTGCTATCTTCATTGTCCTGGTACCTCCATCCTTCAGCCCATCCAAATGGGCAATCGATATCTGTATTTGGTTTTGGAAGAGAGTACCTGCCACTTGGCCAACTAACTAAAATTAGAAAATAGATGTTTTAATGCATAGTTGTACAACTTAAGTAAATATTTCGTCTGAATTACTCCTTACAAATAACATCATATGTTATGAAATCTGAAAATATACTTAACGCAGTTCAAACTTTTTTAATTTGTTCATTAAAAACTTTTTTCTTAGAATATTAAAATGGCATTTTATAATGGGTAGACTGTAAATTACAACAAAACAATATGATTAAACAGTATAACTGATGAAAATAAATCGCTTTACGTAGACTTTAGATTTGTTTAAAACATTTGAAAATACAATGATCCACCAAGCTTAATGATATCAAGGAAGGTTCTAATCTGCATTTAACAATGAATAGTATCTAATATGAGTTTTAAAAATATATAGAACTTACCTGCACAAGCAGATGCAATCATCAAAAACAGAATAAACATGTTTTCCATCTTGGTCTGTTCTCCACTTGAATCATCAAATAAGCTGTAAAAGTGTTTTATCACAAAGTTCACGTTTTATGTATTATAAAAACATTTAAGACTGGTGTCTATTGACAAAAATAAAGTCAGAAAAAATACACGTTAAAATAATTTAGTAAGTAACAATATATGTTGAAGCTTCTAATAAAAATTAAATTGTAATTATTAAAGATTAGTGCAAATTATGATTAACAAACATTTAAACATTAGCGACTGCATAACTTGAACAAACGTAGCAGTCTCATTATAATATAAAGATACTTACTTGAAGATACCTGATCTTCATCAATTGACCGACTGACTATGCTTGAACAAAAAAGCCATTAGATAATAAGTTTTGACCAATAAGATACCAAAGGAAACTGAACATGCTGCGTCAATCTACAGTGAAAGTACAAGGACATTTTTTGGTTTCTTATGACCTTGTATGTACTGCGCAGAAATAATACTAAAATGCACAATATCATTACGGCATGTATTATTTATATAAAACTAAAGTAGGGAAAAAGAGTGACAAATTTTATCCATAGTGTTTATCATGGTTTTGAGATAGTAAGAATATACTCAGGGGTTAATCAAAAATATAAATCTGGAAGGACAAACATAACTGATGCACAACTAAAAGACATGAGACCAAAATATACCCCAAAACTGTATCAAAACTTGAGGCCAAGCTTTTGGAAAATTATCAGTCAATTAGAACCATCTGTTGTCTTTAATTGTGACCCAGTTTAGTGAAAAGTGTAAGATTATCCTCCTCATCCCATCAATTGAAAAAGTTTGGATAAGATTTTGTAAACGGCTAAAAGAATTTTCACAGGAACCCCAACTGTTGAAGTATAGGTTTTCAAAAGATACATACAAAGCCATACATATAGCACTACATATAAAAACAAATAAATACATGAAAATAGTAAAAGAACTCAATATTGTATCATCAAAGAGTACAATTGGAAACAACACGATCATTATAATTGTGTTTTTATTGTTAATTCTGTATAATCCTTGCCAATACTACTTTCATTTTTTATGTAAGATAAATGACATATTTTGAAGCCAGCAAACCATCAATGAACAACACAATAAAATGAATAGGGGTCGTGTTGTTGTGACGAGTCTTGATTAAAATGGTCAAATAAAGAAACTTGGTCACTTGCATTTGATAAGAGTAAGATAATATCGAAGAGATCATAGCAGTATTTTGATAAAACACATATTCAAACAACAGATACATTTAAGTCTGTCTCATATAGAAATTAAAAAATCAGAGTCAGTTGAAAACAAAACGTTACGACAAAAGAGATGATTTCAGCTTCACAATTGTGAACTTTCCATTTTTATGTATCAACATTACAACAGCGCCTGCATACGGAGTATATATCTCCCAATTGATACGATATTCCCGGGATTTGGTCTCCTATCATGATTATTATTATGATTTCCCTAATCGAGGGTTGCTGCTCACAAAGAGTAATTAAACCAAGAGTTCCAAATGGTGAAGTTGAAATCATTCCTTCTTTAATTTTACGGACGCTATCACGAGTTGGTTGACCGTTATAGACTATCCGTTTCACAGATAATATCGGATATATGTTCCTTATGTCGTAACTACAATCCAGTTTCCTTTTAACGAATGTGACTTCCTGAATAAGACAATTTACCGGGTTTGAGCAACACGACGGGTACAACATGTGGAGGAGGTTCTTCTTATCCTTCAGGAGCAATTGAAATCACCCCAAGTTTTTGGTGGGTTTCGTGTTATTGTGTCTTTAGTTTTCTATGTTGTGTCTTGTGTACTATTATTTGTCTGTTTGCTATTTTCTTTTTTTAGCAATGGTGTTGTCAGTTTTTTTTTTTTTTTTTTTTTTTATCAATTAATGAGTTTGACACTCCCTCTGGTATATTTCGTCCCTCTTTTTGGATTTCAAATATTTTGGCCACGAGCATCACTGAAGAGACATGTATTGTCGAAATGCGCATCTGGTGCAAGAAAATTGGTACCGTTAATTTTATTAAGGAGAATAAGTATTTTCAGTTTGAAGCAAATCCGTGAATTTTTTTGTGTATTTGCCTTTTGTTTAGGGTATAAAACTATGAACTGACATCGTTTTATCTTTTGTCTAGGTATACAACTATAAGCTTACATATTTGTTGCCTTTTGTCTAGAGCAAACAATCAGAAGCTGACATCTTTTCGACTGTCTATGTCTTCTTAGTTTCAAAATTAAATTTCATATATTAAGTCCAAATATATTTAGGAAATGGAGGAAGTGCAAACATGGAATTTCTATCATAGTTTTTACAAGCCAGTTGGAATTTTTAAATTTTTGGAGATTCCAATGAGTCTTTGTTTTTAAAATCTACCGGGAAAACCGTGTTTATTTTACATATTGGGTACATTTTCTAAACTGAATGACATACATCACACTTTTAAGATTTTGATATACAAGACAGAATAAATAAATTTAAACGGACTAGATAATGTTAGTAGGGTTACTGTTCTCAGTCTTTAGTTTTCTGTTTTGTGCTTTGTATGCTTGAAATTTCTTTGTCAGTTTATTTTCTACTTATGCGTTTGAATATACTTTTGGTATATTGTGGCTTCCTTTTATACTGTTTTTTATTCTATCCTGGAAATACATAATTTCTTATGTTACTTTAAAACGGGATAAGATAAATGGAAATACGTTGAGACAATTGTTTTAATACATTCATGACTATTATAATCTGGGAATAGCAAGATAAAAAAAATTCAAGTGCGTGTATTAAGGATGTACACCTCTGAGAAGCCAAAAATTTCTAGAATTAAACTTTTTTTCTTAACCTGATTTTTGGGTTTATATGACTATGAAAAAATAGTTGGTGAAGAAAAATTCATATGATGGTGCACTTCTTTTTTTGCTACAGTCCTTTGAAAATACCTAATTTCGATAATTTTCTCATTTTTTCTCAAATTTTACCTATTTTTGGGCTATTATCGTAAAAAAATCACAGTTCCACAATTAAACTTTTTTTCATACTTTCAATAAAGATGAAGTGAACCAATCTGAATAAATTTAACTTAAAAAAACTATAGGTAGGTGTTAATATAAGAAAGTTTTGTCATATTTTCATGCTTTTTTGTGTCAAATTTACCATGCTGTCAATTTTTTTGTAATTTTTCTCAGTTTTAAGAACAAAATGCATATTATTTCAACTTTTTTTTGTTATAAATGATTAAAAAAAATACATATCTCAGAAATTTGAAAGAAAAACAAAAAATTATATTGGATGTACAGGATTCTTGTAAAATCATTGTTTGTACCCCTCACCCATTTTCTCAAAATTTTGGCTTAAACGACTGCTTGATTGGTCGTAAAATTTGAAAGCTAGATTACTAAACAAGAGTGCACACACTGAAATGTCTCGCCTTCTTTACTAATCATTGATATTATGTTGATACTCCTAAATATAAAGCTTTATTACGACTGTCACATAAACTTAACATGAACCATGAAAATGAGGTCAAGGTCAGTTGAACCATATGCCAGGCAAACATGTACAGCTAACAATGCTTCGATACAACAAATATAGTTGACCTATTGCTTATAGTTTAAGAAAATAGACCAAAACACAAAAACTTAACACTGAGCAATAAACCGTGAAAACCAGGTCAAGGTCAAATAAAACCTGCACAACTGACATCTAGATCATAAAATATTTCCATACACCAAATATAGCTGACCTATGACATATAGTATTAGATAAAAAGACCAAACTCAAAAACTTAACTTTGACTACTGAACCATGAAAATGAGGTCAAGGTCAGATGACATCTGCCCGCTAGACATGTACACCTTACAATCATTCCATACAACAAATATAGTAAACCTATTGCATCAAGTATGAGAAAAACAAACCAAAACACAAAAACTTAACTATAACCACTGAACCATGAAAATGAGGTCAAGGTCAGATGACATCTGCCCGCTAGACATGTACACCTTACAATCATTCCATACAACAAATATAGTAAACCTATTGCATAAAGTATGAGGAAAACAGACCAAAACACAAAAACTTAACTATAACCACTGAACCATGAAAATGAGGTCAAGGTCAGATGACATCTGCCCGCTAGACATGCGCACCTTACAATCATTCCATACAACAAATATAGTAAACCTATTGCATAAAGTATGAGAAAAACAGACCAAAACACAAAAACTTAACTATAACCACTGAACCATGAAAATGAGGTCAAGGTCAGATGACACCTGCCAGTTGGACATGTACACCTTACAGTCCTTCCATACACCGAATATACTAGACCTATTGCTTATAGTATCTGAGATATGGACTTGACCACCAAAACTTAACCTTGTTCACTGATCCATGAAATGAGGTCGAGTTCAAGTGAAAACTGTCTGACAGGCATGAGGACCTTGCAAGGTACGCACATACTAAATATAGTCATCCTATTACTTACAGTAAGAGAGAATTTAACATTACAAAAAATCTGAACTTTTTTTTCAAGTGGTCACTGAACCATGAAAATGAGGTCAAGGACTATGGACATATGACTGACGGAAACTTCGTAACATGAGGCATCTATATACAAAATATGAAGCATCCAGGTCGTCCACCTTCTAAAATATATAGCTTTTAAGAAGTGAGCTAACACCGCCGCCGCTGCCGCCGGATCACTATCCCTATGTCGAGCTTTCTGCAACAAAAGTTGCAGGCTCGACAAAAAACTATTCATTGTAAATAAACTAATTATTTCACCGAGTTATGTTTGATTATAATATTTTTAAAATTTATTGATATTTTCCACTTGTATCACATGTTTTGGAAGTAATTCGAGAACGAGATTTCAACGAGACTGGAACGTCAGACGAATACATCATTAAACCTGTCACACTTAATTGTTTACCGTAGCATCCTTACATCCTGATATTAATAGTACATGGAAAACTTTCAAGTATTTTATTCGTTTTATTACATAGGTCAATTAATACGTTGTTTAAATTACAGTTAACAGTAGACTTCCGCTGTTTAAATCTTGTAAATTAATTGTGAATTGACCTCGAGATAAAAAAGCAAAATATGAGTCGCTTAAGCTCTAAAAACATTATTCTCGGTTACATCCGAAAGGTACCTATGGTATCGGCTCTCAACTTTGATTAGATGAAAACAAGAAATTTTTCACAATGCAAGAAATTAATCTATGGCAAATGTGACGCTACAAACGCCAAACAACTCAAATCTATGGCAGATTTTTGTTTTCTCCAAATCTATGGTAGATCTTTAAATTGCGTCACAATGGAATAACGCAATATTACATGGTAGCTGCCACCAACGATTGCGAAGCTCATAGATTTGAACACGATTTCAGATGAACGTATTATCCTGGACAACAATTTGCGAATGGTTTAAAGGAAGATGTCACCTATTATATGGAAGAGGGGCAAAATGTGCTGTATTGGCCGAAACCCGCGATGAACAAGCTAGGCCACCACTTTTTTCAGTACCGGATCATTAAAAAAGGAGTTATAGTATATATTTTACTATCCACAGCTGGCAAAGTTTGTTAAGTGATAGATACAATTAACGGATATCTATTTGATTTCAATTGTCAACAAATAAAAAAGATGTATTAACGATGAAATAAATATCATTTGAAAATTCAAACTGTTTATTTCTATTTTCTATTTTTTTTTTTTGTTAGGGGACTTACTAGTTGGTCTTAGGAATGGGTTAAATGTAGGTACCAAGATTATATATATTTTTTTAATTTTTACGGGGCACAACACTTCAATCCTGAAGTCTGTATTGAGTAATTCATCATTTACAAAAATATGTTTGGTACCATCACGATTTGGTTGACCATTATTTCACAAATGTTTATAGACATGTCGTACATTTCCACTGGTTTCAGACAAGTCATTGATCATATATATATTTCCACTTAGTTTCACTAAGAATAAGAAAGAAAACAACTTCAAAATATTTTGACAGTAATTGAAATGTCTATTAATTATGAAAAGTTCGAAAAAGAAATACGCAATTCTTGCAGGAAAAAAAGTTGTTATTAAACTTGAAGATGGTGTACAAATATATAAGACTTTAGTATGGTATATTTGATGAGTTTAGAAGCGGTTCAGTTATAACTTTTTTATGATGTTAAGCTTTTCAACGATTATATGTGAAACCGGGTGCTCCGCAGGGCGAAGCTTTATACGACCGCAGAGGTCGAACCCTGAACAGTTGGGGCAAGTATGTGTAGACAATGAAACTAGCAAAAACACCATTGATTACTTAAAAGGACTAATGTCAAGATTTGGATATATTGACGAATTAGTTTCCGACAATGGTCCTCAGTTTTCTTCATTAGAATTCAAAAGATTTGCTACCGAATATGGATTTAAACATACAACGAGCAGCCCACACTATGCTCAGTCGAACGGACAAGCAGAAAGAAGCGTTCAAACCATCAAGAAGCTAATTATGAAATCGAAGGATCCACACAAAGCTCTATTAGACTATCGAAACACACCGTTGGACATTGATCTTTCGCCAGCACAATTGTTCCTAAATAGGAGATTAAAAACATCACTACCTACTTCATTACCGCTATTGATGCCACAAAACGTCAACAACAGTGAAATTATCAAAAAACTCGAAATTCGCCAAAAGAAAGCTAAAACCAACTATGATAAACATTGTGGACCTGAATTGAAACAGCTAAAACAAGGAGACTCTATTGTAATGTACACAGATGGAAAATGGAAAGCAGGAAAAATAATTCAAAAACACCACACTCCTCGCTCCTATGTAGTACAAACATCAGATGGCAGGCGTTACAGAAGAAACCGTAGACATATAAGACCAACCGCTTACAATGGAAACACAGTTGAAAATGAACATTTCAAGAACAATCACAATTTAACCGTCCGTAAAACTTCAACTGTCTGTAACAATTCACAAACATTAGACCGCAGTGAAACCGTTGCGTCCGAGGAAAATGAAAGTATTGAACCATCTAACTCACCCGTGACAAGATCTGGAAGAACAGTCAAAGTGCCAACCAAATTAAATGACTATGTAAAATAATTTTGTTGAACTGTCAAGTAGATTTTAGAAAGTATTTAGCTAGTTTTAGTTAGTTATCAGAAAAGACATTATATAGACTTTAAGTTAAATTGGAAAAGAGACATTAATCTAGTCAGTATTAATTTCTAGTCAAAACCAAGTCAGTATTAATTTCTAGTCAAAATCATTCAGTATTAATTTTAACTGGATAATACTCAAATTCATTTATTCATTAAATCATTTCATTTTCATTTCATCTTTTAGAAAAAGGGGGATGTCACATACCGTAATATTGACATATCTTAACCGGATACGATCCGGACATTATTGTTATATATTATAATACTCTCCTGTATAGAAGGTTAATAAAATATCTTGTTATTGTCAATATGTCTTCCTCATAGTTATTCAACAGTATGAACATAACATTCAAGCTGGATACTTTTGGTAGTGTTTATTATATTCATTTACCATGTATAGATGTATTCTGTCACCTGCCTGGATTTTTTTTGTAGCTGATCGCCAAAATCCAGAATTACCCTCATCCGCTTCCGGAATCGGATCCGATATTGTTATTGATGGCACCGTTGTACTTGTTTTCAATGTTGTTTTTGTCCGTCAGATACGCTTTTACTCGAATTTACACATTATCTGTCGGCGATTTTCTGTATAAAGCTAGCGGTTGGACAAAATGAATATCGCTGTCATGAATAACAATGATGAAAATAAGTTGCGAGATCGTTTATTTGGAGACTTAGGTGAAAAGGTTTGCAAACGAATTTTTTTCAGAATGCAGAATTATTTTCGTTCCAGCGGAAGGTCGTCGGGCGTAGGAAGCAACCAAGTCAAAAGTTCGATTAAAAAGAGGAAGGTCGTGGACCTCGGACCAATTAATTTGAACCCCACGGCCCCAAATTGAAAAGATACGAAAACTCGTCTTCTAATTTGAAATTGCCGCCAACAGCATGAACAGTTGAACTTATATAATAGATTACTGACGTAGGTGTACTACCTATTGATAACAAACAATGTTCCTATGACTTTTGCCATTTGGGAAATCTAAACTACTTGTCTTTATAGATTTTCGGCGATTAAATATGTCATTCAATTGTTCTTTGACATCTTAGCCAAAAGCACATGCGATAATATACTACATAAGGATCCTTAATGAGCACTAATAGTCCTATGTGCAACTTCAAAACTTTTGGGTGATTCGACGACCATTTAAGGTTTTTCTGGTCATATTTTTTTGTAATTCAGAATTAAAAGTATTAACAAAGTGTTAGTTATATATAACATAGTAGCCAGCTAGATAATAACAACGGCATGCACGTATTTCAGCATTTATTGGGTAGAACACAAATCTAGGGTGCTCGCATAATGCAGCTTAACTGCATAAAAACTATGACTCGAACCAGAGGTTTAGACGAATTTATTCACACAATTCCCCTATTTGTTATATAAATCGTTTCACCTTACTTCTTACTTTTAATACGGAAAGTATCAATTTAATGACAAGGTCAGATAACGTATTGCTTATGCAAAATTCTAGCATTCTGTAATAAACACTACATTGAAAGTTTACAACTTATTTGTCGTTCTATCAATAAATATGCGCTATTGCAAAAATATGGCCTTGAGCATTTTGATGCGAACATGTAAAACAAAAGCTATACACGTACTGGTAATTTATGACGATAGGGTTCTTTTCCGTGCTTTCAAACAATGATTTTTTTTCGGAATTCATATTGAAATATGTATATATATATATATATATATATAAGACAAAGTTAAGTAAAGTCCGTATTCCGGTTACATATAAGAAAATTATTAAAAGATAATAACGGTTTCAATTCATCGCTTTTACTAGTACTTTCACTGCTTTCACAGATCTTCTGCTAATGTGACTTGTAACGTCAGGGTACCCAAATCGCACCTATTTTGACAGTTTTTTAACCCACGTTTATTTATGCTTTAGACAAAAGTTTTCATTATGTGTTTATTTTGTAGATGTATCATTATTTACTATATGGTTTCACCAATTTAATTTGAATCCATGTGGAATCATAGAAAAATTGGTCTGAAGTGACCTCCAAACCATCAATGATTCTGTAATGAGGAGTACCAAAATTGCATCCATGCTTAAATTCGCATCGTCAAACGTCGAATATCAGAGCTTTTGTTTAATTTCTTCAAATATTTTGAACAATTGGATATTAGTCCATGCTTACTCTTCATTTTGTAAGAAACGGATACTTGTATTCGAGCTTCACTGATGAGTCTTTTGTAGACGAAACGCGCGTCTGGCGTATATATAAAATTTAGTCCTGGTATCTATGATGAGTGTATTTAACATATTGTATTTGCTAATTTTAAAAAGATGATGTTTTGATGACGTCGCATGGCGACGTTTCCGTACATTTTGCTTTTTCAGTAAACACTTCATCTGTTGATAAATACTGTGAACGTTTTGTGTATATCTAAATATGTTTACCTATGTTGAAAGACGTGCATAGTATCAAGTCATAAAAATACAATCTGTTTAGTCTCTAGGAAATCTTCTCAGATTTCCGCTGCTATTTTTGCTAAATAGGTGCAATTTGGGTACTCGATGCAATTTGGGTACCGTAACGTTATATAAAACAATTGGTTGACGTTAACAATAGCATGACGTTAACAAATACAAGGGAGACTACTAATGTCATTTTAAGTCTTTAAAATGAAACGTTAAAATAAGAATATTATTTATAATTTAATCCAGGGTTGAGAATGTTTATCAGTGAATAATTCTTCTTTCTTCCTCCGGAGAAAATCATTTTGACGATTGACCATATACAATGGAATTATTTTAAATCGTCCATTAGTAAAAGTGATGAATTGAAAACGTTATTATCTTTTAATAATTTTCTTATATATATATATAATGTAAAATAATTCCATTGATATTCATACCAAACTTTGAATTTTTAGAAATACCGGCTAACAATTTTCTATCCCAGGAATAGATGATGGAAAAACCTTTCGGAAATGTTGGTACTCAAAGCTTTTCATCATTATTTGGCCTTTTAAATTTGTTTATTGAGTATCTATTTTCACCAATTTAGAACTTTTCCACTGCATTTTTAACCTGTACAAGTAATTTAAACAAAAAATCCGAAATACAGGTAAATTCAAATGTGGTAAGACCATTAAAACTGACAAAATAAAACTTTATCAATCCATGGAACGACTGAATTTGATAACTTTAACATAACGCAGTCATCATGAACCATCACAATTTTGTTTTGTATTGAAATCCTAAAATAGGTAAAATAAACCATGATGACTTATTCATACTCTTATATTGCTGAAAATGTTTACTATGTTTTTTGCATAAATTGGTAAAAAGGTTTCTGAAAGGCAAAACACGCATTTCAAGGGTCAATTGACGATTTTGGACATGTAGACTTATGTCTGAATGGTTGATTTATTTCTATTAGATATTTTTTTTAAAGATTCTCTTCATATATACTTTTTTGTTGTTGCTCAAAATGGGTAAACATCATCATTCAAAGGCAATATTTCCTATACGTGGTCAATTGATTTTAAATGCATTGTTCATTTATTGGTAGATGTTATTATCGGTTTGTAATACTGTGCAACATTTCTGGCTATCATTTATATTTTCAAGATAATTACCAACCACTTTGGCCATGAATAGACATTTCAAGAACAGTAACTCTAAACTTTTATGAGATTCCAGAGGAAATAAACTGTTATTTTTGCTCTAACTGTTTCTGTTATTTAGATATAGACATCTGCCTGAAGGCGTTTTTACCTTGTTGGTTTTGCCCATCCAACAAGTGTTTTAGATAAACTCATCATAGATACCAGGACTAAATTTTGTATATACGCCGACGCATTTTAGAGTTATACTCCAAAAACTGCATTTTGCCTTGGTCTCTCTCTCCTTAGCAACAGCGGCCATGTTTGATGGTATATCAAATCTCCTGATATTTTTTTTTAAAAACTAATTCGTTATGAAATATTTAGGTATTGTGGTAACATCTGTCTTAGTAGTTTTAGAAAAAATGTAAACAATGAGTCACCAAGAAATGGCAAAAAAATCCCATATGGCCTTTTAGGCCAGGGACTTATCAATGAAATTCAAAAAAATACTATAAAATAGCATTAACTGAATACATGCATGTATTACATTTGTGGAAGTAGTTATCAAAGGTACCAGGATTATAATTTAGTATGGCAGACGCGCGTTTCGTCTACATAAGACTCATCAGTGACGCTCATATCAAAATTAGCTATCTCCTTTGAATTGTCTTGGATATGCAATAAATTTATATGTTAGAGGATCTTCTTTTAACCCCACTCGTTTTCTCATTCTTTAATTTCTTCTAGTGATTGTTTTCGAATAAAAATATCTATACCTCCAACATCAAAAAACCTGTAATGAAACAACCTTGCTCAACATTGACACTGCTTTTCCTTTATTTTCATAATATTAAAGATAACATGGATGCATATTATGATAAAGACAGATTTATACACCGTCAATATATATTGGGATAGGGAGAGGGTATAATTCTTGAATGGTTTATATATAAATGTTTTCATGTTTTCCTTGACATATCTGAAACCAAGATTATAAGATATAATATTAGTATTAATATTTTTCATATCTAAACCAAAAATAGCTTGGAAAAACCAAATACTCTCACCAATTGGAAAAATAACAGTGATAAAAACACTTATGATATCAAAATTAAACCATCTATTCCATACCTAGTCCAAATAGTAAAGCTTTAACATTTTACTGACAAAATATTTTCCTTTATTTGGGATAACAAACCAGATAAAGTTGACAGAGACACTTTATCCAAACCAGGAACCTGTTGTTCAGTGGTTGTCGTTTGTTGATGTGGTTCATAATTGTTTCTCGTTCCTTATTTTTTATATAGATTAGACTGATGGTTTTCCTGTTTGGATGGTTTTACACTAATCATTTTTGTGGCCCTTTATAGCTTGCTGTTTGGTGTGAGCTATGACGACGTGTGGAAAGCCGTACTTTGACCTATAATGGTTTACTTTTACAAATTATGACTTAATTCAATTCAAGTTAACTCTTTATCCTTTTTTAAAAATATAGTAAATTTTAAGAATTAACAGAATTCAGCATTTAATTAGATTTCTTTAATCAACATACAATGTATTATAAATTCCATCTATTCTCAACCCCAAGTTCCTTGCTTGCTGCCTCGCCTATTTGTTTGTGTATAATATTTGCCTCTTCTTTTGACAGGGACTTACTCATATCTCTATATACTATTTCATAACAATGCGAATGTCTCTTCACTTTAGGATGATAAAAATCGTCAGTAAGACGAACCTGTTCTACTACATCACCCCCCACATTCCGCACTAAATCGTAAAAATCATTCTCGCTATATCCATCTGTTAGCCAGAAAGACATGTTGTATATTCTCTGTGGATAGCTGCTGACTTCCTGAAAAACAAAGGGTTCAATATTAATTAAGAATTTTGAATGAGTTTTAAAATAAATTAAAAAGTGATTAGGGTTATACTTCAATGAAACTGGTACTATCCAGTGATGAAAAAAGGAACAGTAAAATGTACGTAAAGGGAAACAAACATGATGCTTGTATAAAATAAAATATTGGATTCATCTTATGAAAGAAATTGAACCTTCAAAAAAATGCTTTAAGAGCCTTAGAGGCCATAAATCTATCCAATTCTATCACCAAACCTAACCACAATGAACCAGGAATCTTGTATAAGAAAAATTAAACATATATCTACATTCCTAGATTTAGGTCATTTTGTAAATAGTTATAAAAGGTACTAGGCTATAGTTTGAAACATAAGGCTCATGTTTCATGAATGTAAGACTCATCATTGATGCTCAGATCAAAAGTTAGAACGACAAACAGGTACAAAGTTGAAGAGTATTAAACTAGTCAAATTTTAAACATAACTCCATGTATATATTACTAAAAAGTAATAAATTCTCTTACAATAATATTTAAAGAAATTTGGGTGGCTAGTTTAGTCAGCAATTATAGGAAGAGTACCAATAAACAGTCGAGCACTAGATTAGGAAATAACAGAAAATTTAAAAATATTTTTATGTTAGAATCATATTTAACAATAATTTAATTTTGGATGTAACATGTCATCTGGTTGGCTGAGAGTGTTTTGTCTATCAGCTCAAAGACAAAAAAAATTCATGTGATCGTGATGTGAAGAACGTTTTTTTTCAAAATCTACTCCTTAAAAATTGAATTTAGAATTTAATTATAATTAAAGACTGTAATATTTTTATCTGTCTATTCGAAATAACCTAAACAAGAATGTGTCCCAAGTACATGGATGACCCATCAGCACTATAATTTTCTATGTTCAGTGGACCGTGAAAATGGGGTAAAATCTCTAATTTGGCATTTAAATTAGAAAGATCATATCATAAGGAACATGTTTTAAAATAAGTTTCAAGTTGATTGGACTTCAACTTCATCAAAAACTACCTTGACCAAAAACTTTAAACTGAAGCAGGACAGATGGATGAACAGAAGGACCTGTAGCCTTTGTAAAATGAACTATTTTGTTTAAAATTGTAGGCAAAATTGCTCTTTCAAAATTTCCATTTGGGAGTTTCCATGGGGGAAATACCCCGCAAATAGTGACAGTTGGCGGGTATGAATGGGGCATAAAAATGTGGTTCACACTTTAAATAACCACCTACCCCGGTTATTCAGTGTGCACCACATTTTCTTATGTTATTTCTTCATGGACAGAATAAATATTACAGTCATTCTGTAAATAAATTAAAAATACAAGACAGGCAAATAATTACATAATTTACAACTAGCTGTCATGACCTAGAAATTGAAATAGGGAGGTATATAGTTATAATAGCTGAAGACAGAAAGTGTAAGCTATGTTAGAACGAAGTTGATGATGAACTATATCTTCTTTTTAAATGTCCTGTTCTTATAGATTAATATAATATCTCAACATCTGTCTTGTTTTCAAAATTCAAAATTCAAAAAAAAAATCAAAGTTATTATCTTTCTTTTTTATATATAAACTTTTTTTTAATTCTAATTTTTTATTATTTTCAAGAATTACAACAAATACAACACATCAAACATATATACAGTAATCATGGTAATATTAGCAAAACATTTGAATATATATTTATTTATAAAAATGAATGTTCAACAATGTTTATTGTTATAAATAACAACAATATACATTGTTGAAAATTCATTTTCATATTAATATGAAAAGAGAACATAAATATGGAAGACAAGATAATTTGAGATAAATATTTATGCACCACTGTGTGACTCATGAGAAGGGTAAAATATTTTATGAAAAAGGAAGAGGTTAAAAATATCCTGTAAGATGTTCAGCACATAATAAATTGTGCTACTAGATACAATAATATTTTATGATAGTTTTGACAATAAGTATCTGTAAAAAATAAATGACAAATTGAATAATAAAAAAAATTCTTCAAAAGCATTCCACATGGTATCAAAATAAAGCAAAATCACAAAAATACTGAACTCTGACGAAAATTCAAAATGGAAAGTCCCTAATCAAATGGCAAAAATGCTCCTGTCTCTTATTTTTGACTGCCATTTTTTTTTTCTAAATTGTACATATATTTTAGCTTTTCTTAAATGACACTGAGTGAAAGATCTTTTAAAAAACATCTACTGATGTATATATATTGTTTCATGTATAGAAATATCAAATTATATGGGTCCGCTTTTCAAACTTTTGATATATCTTCAAAAATAAAATTTAACTTATTCAATATGGCCGTCTTACCCAACCATATAACTAGAGGCTCTAAAGAGCCTGTATGGCTCACCTTGCTACATTCTTGCTACTTACAATTTTCTCTATCTATAATAAACTTGGACCTTTAGATACAGAGGAATATATTTTGTAAAAATTTACAAAAATTTACCAAATTAATGAAAATTGTTTAAAATTGACTATAAAGGGCAATAACTCCTTAAGGGGTTAACTGACTATTTTGGTCATGTTGACTTATTTTTAGATCTTACTTTGCTGAACATTATTGCTGTTTACAGTTTATCTCTATCTATAATAATAGTATTCAAGATAATAACCAAAAACAGCAAAATTTCTTTAAAAATTACCAATTGGGGGGCAGCAACCCAACAACCAGTTGTCCAATTCATCTGAAAATTTCAGAGCAGATAACTATTGACTTGATAAACAACTTTGGTTTCAGAGTTATAAGCCAAAATCTACATTTTACCTCTGTGTTTTATTTTTAGCCATGGCAGCCATCTTGATTGGTTGGCTGGGTCACCGCACACACTTTTTTAACAAATACCCTAATAATGATTGTGGCTTAGTTTGGTTGAATTCGACCCATTAGTTTCAGAGGAGAAGATTTTTGTGAAAGATAACAAAATTTTATGAAAAACTGGTAAAAATTACTTTAAAGGGCAATAACTCCTTAAGGGGTCAATGACCATTTTGTCATGTTGACTAATTTGTAGATCTTACTTTGCTGAACATTATTGCTGTTTACAGTTTATCTCTATCTATAATAGCATTCAAGATAATAACCAAAAACGTCAAAATTTCCTTAAAATTACCAATTCAGGAGCAGCAACCCAACAACAGGTTGTCCGATTCATCTGAAAATTTCAAGGCAGATAGATCTTGGCCTGATAAACAATTTTGCACACTGTCAGATTTGCTCTAAATGCTTTGGTTTCAGAGATATAAGCCAAAACCCACATTTTACACCTATGTGCTATTTTTAGCCATGGCAGCCATTTTGGTTGGGTGGATGGGTCACCGGACACATTTTTTAAACTAGATATCCTAGGGATGATTGTGGCTAAGTTTGGTTAAATTTGGCCCAACAGTTTCAGAGGAGAAGATTTTTGTAAAAGTTAACGACGAAGGACGACGACATTGAAAGACGGACGCCAAGTGATGGGAAAAGCTCACTTGTCCCTTTGGGCCAGGTGAGCTAAAAACCAATAACCAATATCTTGTAAAAACAAGAGGCTGTCACAACAACAGCAAACCGGATTTATAAATATTTATTTGTGTCCTGGCAATATCACAAGAACCATTACTGATGAATGGTGAAAGTGAAAATCGTCAATATCAAATTTGACCTCCATTTTGTCATCAGTATCAACATATTAAAATTTGAAAACCTTAGATTGAATGGTTCATGAGTAAATGCAACAACGTGAATGGAAACGCCATTTTACAATCTTTCAAGAACCATAACGCCTGAACGGTAAAAGTCAAAATCGTCATTATTGACCTTGACCTCTATTTTGTCATCAGTAACAACATATTAAAATTTGGGAAGCTTTGGTAGAACAGTTCATGCGTAAATGCACGGACACAACTGGAAACTCCATTTTTCAATCTTTCAAGAACCATAACTCCTGAACAGTAAAAGTCAAAATCGCCATTATTGAACTTGACCTTCATTTAGTTGTCAGTAACAACATATTAAAATTTTAAAAGCTTTGGTTGAAAGGTTCATGAGTTAATGCACGGACAACATTTGATTGCCGCCCGCCCGGCCGCCCGCCGTACATCCCCAAATCAATAACCGACATTTTTGCCACAAAAATCCGGTTAAAAATCCACAAAATATGTTCAACAGTTTCATCTTCTAACTTACAAAAAGTACATAGAGGGTTATGGATAAGTTTGAATTTACATAAACATTTATTGTGGCAAGAATTCTGTGGTTGATTTTGTACTGAAGCCACTGTAGTTAAGTATTGACAGTTACTGTAAAAGGTAGTTTGAATATATGTTTCCAAATGAGATCTTCCCCTAATATTGCACTCTACCTCAGTTGTCCTGATGAAGTCACATTGTTACAAATGAGCAATTTATACATATCTTTAGAACATTTTCAAAATTTTGAAAAGACTAGTAAGCAAGCTGGAATAAATGGACAACATAACTTATGTGAATCTTTTTTGTAATTATTTGCTGCTTTTTTAATAGCAGAAATAACACTCATGTAAATAAAAAAAATATTCAGTTATCTGATGAGATGAAATTTGATGTGATACTTCATCAAAAGATTAATTTATAACTTCAAAAATTATCTTAATTATTGCACTCCTTTTTAGAAGAACGAAAAAAACTTCTAGATAATCAATGTAGGTATAAAAAATAGAAAAATATAATAAGATTGATCATTAGTTGTCTCCCATATAACAAGGTCTATAAATTGATGAAGAAATGAAATTACTCCAGGTCACAGTGGCTTCCAAAATTAATTAATGTTTTATCAATGACATTGTCTCTAACTATATTATATTGCTTAAGGTGTATACATATTTTTGTTTAAAAGTACTTAAAATCATTCTAATCATTTACTTTATTTTGTAATTCATTTGATTGTAAAGCTCAAATTTTTGGCACCATTGTTGGTTAATAAAATATCTTGTATCCTGTATCATTAATATTTCAATGGCTGATAAATGCATTAAAATAACAAATAGATTGAATTATTTTCATTTCAAAACACTTCAGAAGCTAACAAAACCTTTAAATAGACTTATTAAGAAAGGATATAGTTACGATACTGTTGTCAGGTCATTAAAGATTGCATATTTCGGCTTTAATATTGATTCACTTAACTTATAGGGTCTTTGCATCGGAACTAAATACATTTATTTAAAAACCAGTTGTTGGCATGACACAGGGTTATGTTCTTCTCATATATGTTATGATGGTATGATACTAAACCCCTAATGGGAGGGATTGTGCCTGATATTCATATGATAAAGACATAATCTTTCAATCAGTTTAATTGAAGTCTGGAGCTGGCATGTCAGTTGACTGCTAGTAGTCTTGTTATTTATGTATTATTGTCATTTTGTTTATTTTCTTTTGTTACATCTTCTGAAATCAGACTCGGACTTCTCTTGAACTGAATTTTAATGTGCGTATTGTTATGCGTTTACTTTTCTACATTGGCTAGAGGTATAGGGGAGGGTTGAGATCTCATTTTTGCACATGTCCTAAGTCAGGAGCCTCTGGCCTTTGTTAGTCTTGTATTATCTTTAATTTTAGTTCTTGTGTATAATTTGGGGGTTTAGTATGGTGTTCATTATCACTGAACTAGTTTATATATTTGTTTAGGGGCCAGCTGAAGGACACCTCTGGGTGCGGGAAGTTCTCGCTGCATTGAAAACCTATTGGTGACCTTCTGCTGTTGTTTGTTCTATTGTCGGGTTGTTGTCTCTTTGACACATTCCCAATTTCCATTCTCAATTTTATTAACAATGTGAAAATGTTTTGAAAACTGTGTAAAATATAAACTAAAGCTCTAAAGAGCCTGTGTGGCTCACTTTGGTCTATGCACATATCATAAACAAAGGACACAGATGGATTCATGACAAAATTGTGTTTTGGTGATGGTCAAATTTTTCCTGTCAGATTTGCTCTAAATGCTTTGGTTTCTGAGATTTTAGCCAAAAACTGCATTTTACCCTATGTACTATTTTAGCCATGTTGGCCATCTTGGTTCGCAAGTCAGGTCATTAGACACATTTTTAAACTAGATACCCCAATGATGGTTGTGGACAAGTTTGGTTAAATTTGTCCCAGAAGTTTCAGAGGAGATTTTTGTAAAAAACTACAAAAATTTACGAAAAATGACAAAAATTGACTATAAAGGGCAATAACTCCTTAAGGGATCAACTGACCTTTTTGGTCATGAGACTTTTTTGAAGATCTTACTTATTTGAACATTATTGCTGTTTACAGTTTATCTCTATCTATAATAATATTCAAGATAAAAACCAAAAAGGGCAAAATTTCTAACATACGCTTAAAGCATGTTTAAAACACTACAGATAAGTTTGAGACAGGTTTAGGGCACATTGTATACGCTTTAAGATCGTTCGACTTCAACTAAAATGTATGTGAGTCTGTTTGTAACAAACACCCCATAATAGAACGTCAAAGATACGACCAGGATGCTTCTCAAATACGTTCAAGAAACTTTTTTCTTTCGTAGCGTGCATTCCATCTACGTTAGACAAACGCCAGACATACGCCAACAAACGTTTCTTGAACGCCCGATAAACGCTGAAAGCTCGTTGTGCGCACATTACATAAATGATTGACAGGTTGAATGCATCCAAAATTACTAGCATATTGGCAGCGTACATGATTTTTTACCATGCCTGGCTTACGTCGGATCTATAGGCTGATGTGTGACGCCAGTATAACATCAGACAAACATGTGAGCAAGTTACAGCATTTAAATTAGTTTTTGAGGATTTAACCCTCACTCTTGTTACGGTGGTATTACCAATGTTATTTCAACTGATCGGGCGGGGCTTACGTTTTAGTTTGCATAAGGACAGTCTATTTGAAGATGTGTGTGATAAGGATGATTGCCGTTATAATTATTACTGATTTCTAATCACTTATCAGTGTCATCAAAGGAATTTACAAAAAAAAAAAACTAGACACTTCACTGATGAGTTTATCCTAAAACACCTATCTTTACTTTAGATGGACTTGTTTATTATGAACGAATCGGTTAAACTCCGCCCAGTCAAGTGAAATAAAATGAGTAATACCCAAAACTTTAACTAAAATTAATTTGGCTCGTTTAATTTTCATAAAAATTTGTCAAAGTATTTACTTTGACCCTTTAACAAAAATATAAAATTTCAAAAACTTTGATCCAACCGTTTTGTCAGAAAAATTACACTGGTTATATAGCAGTATGACAAACACCAATTTTGATCATTGAGATGCTTACTATTCCCTTTACAACACAACCTAATTAAAACGTTTAGCTGATTTTACAGAGTTATCTCCCTGTAGTGTTAGGTACCACCTTAATCACTGGATTGAAAGTTAGGAGTAACATTTATAAAACTAAATTTGATATACTTGAAGTTATAAGAAATAGTTACTTGTAGAAGTTATTCAGGCATGTTACAACTACTGTATCAGGTTTGGGTGTAGGTTGGTGTCTGTTGAAACATTTCAACCTGCTTCATTTTTATGAACGTGTTCTAAGTACAATGTGTTAAGAGTTAACAATTATAGGTCAAAGTACAGCCTTCAACAAATGTATTGGCTCACACAGAACAACAAATCATAAAGTCCCAAAAATTACTAGTGTGAAACAATTCAAACAGGAAAACCAACTGACTAATCTAGATTTAAAAAACGAGAAACAAGAAACACCTATAAACCTTATTAACAAATGACAACCACTGAACAACAGGCTCCTGACTTAGAATAAAGTTCTTGTAGCATCCTCATGTTTTCTTTCCGATATTCATGTGGTTTTGAGGTTTTAAACCATCCGTATTATCTATCATTGTTTCTAATACAGTTATATATTTACCTTATATTTAATTGGTGTACTAGGATCTTTTACAGCAAACTGGGACATAAATCCAGTGTCATTGTATCTCCAAAACTGTCTTATATCTGGAATACTGTATAGTCTCATTGCTAAACGTTCTAGTCCTAAACCAAAGGCCCATCCTATCTGATCTCCAGCACCAGCTACAAGAGATAACAGATGATTCATGAATTGTGGTATAGAAAAAACGCCATAGAAGGGGAACCTTATGGATGAAAATATTAAAGGGTTTACCTCAACATTTTTAAGATATAAAATCTATAAAGATTTAAAATGAGTAAATGCAATATCTAAATACCCATTAGATGATAAAGTAAAGTTTAATTAATCAAATAACTTTTAAAGAGAATAAATGGGGAACATCACGAGACACAGATGATGCCCCCACTTGCATAAAACATTATAAAGAGACATAACTCAAGAAAGGTAAAAGTGATGTTACCCAAAAGTTTCATAGTATTCGGTTGAGAAAAACTAAAGTAAGCGAAACGAAACAAGACATTCAGCAGTTTTTGCATTGTAAAGGGTATTTACTCTAGCAAGGTAAAATTGATGCACAACATGTAACCTTGATGTGTATAAGTTTCATAACATTTAATTAATGCAAACTAAAAATTCAGCAAATTTTCCATTTATAATGAGGCACAACTCTAGAACAATACAAGTGACGCCACCAAAATTCACAATTGATTTTTGTTTTGTGGTATTTGGCATTGTGTATAAGTTTCATAACATCCAGTTGAGGCAAACTAAACTTGGAGAATGGAAACAGACTTAATCCCCCCTTGTAGAGGGTAAGGGCATAAAAAAAAGCTGTCAATGTTATTTTAACATTAAGGTTTTTATATTCAATAATTGTATGAGAAAATAGTGATCTGCAATTTGAAGGTAATAATACAACAGGATGTCAGGTTACACTTTAAAAAACTGTATAGTTTTTCAAAATTATTCCATTTAATTCCATTTCAAACATTTTCATCATTCTTTTACATGTCATGCATATGAATAAAAGTTTAAAAAGATAGCAAGGGAGACAATTCAGTTTTTATATATGTATGAATATCCTTTGGTTTGAGAAGTCTGCATCAATATGGTTGAAGCAGTTAAATGCTTATTATTATGATGTTATATATTCATTCTCAAGTTGAAAGGTATGCATAGCCAAATATTTTCATAAATCAACAAAGACATGTCTCATATGTTTGTAACTTACAAAGAATGTTGTCATATCTAAGAAATTTTTAATATCTGTACATGATTTGTATAGTGTCTTAGTTGTCCAATTGAAAAACGAGTTAATACATAAAATACATACTGGTATTGTTGTTGTGAATCTTTATTGAAGCATTCAACAGATGCATATGTCATTCCTATCTGATAATTTATTATAGTTGACTCTAATACATTTTTAATACCTGTAGATTCTGTACATGTTTTTGTATAGTGTCTTAATTGTCCAATTGAAAAGCCAGTTAATACATATAATACATAATGGTATTTTGTCGTGAATCTTTATTGAAGTATTCCATCATTTTTATAATTTTTTTAATTTGAACAAATACATCATTACATCATGTACATTGTGAATAAAAGTTTAAAATCATAACAAGGGAGACAATTCAGTCTTCTTTTATGTATGAATATGGTCCTTTGGTTATGTAAGAGTAATACGAGCATTTGCCATTCCTATCTTACAATAATAGGTCCTCTATATGTGATTTCAAAAAAAAAATCTAGAATTGGGGTAAAAGAACATCTTGGTTGAATTTGATTCAGTAAAACAGTATTAACACAATGTCCCAAAATTTGCCGAAATTGTTTTCCATTTATATGTGAGTTCATATCTGACAGGCAAATCTTATATTGTTCAGTCTAAGATTCTCATCTACCTTGAGAAGACTATATTTACCTGCAGTTAGAAGTTCTTGCTCCATGATGCCACAACCTAACACCTCTAACCATTCTCCTTGGAATTTAATCTCTAGTTCCCAGGAGGGATGGGTAAACGGGAAATAAGCATCAACCCATTGTGTTTCTACATCTGAAATATACATTATAATAATTAAATCAAATCATAAATCATTAGTATCAATAAGTGTAATTATATAATATCTCATCTTTAACTGATAACTGATATTCTGTTTTGTGGTTCATTTAATTTCTTCAGAAAGAACTAGTGGTTTGCCAAAATTATTATTTGTATTTATATTTTAAAAAGATACAAAACTGTGTATGATTCTTACAGGGAAATAATAACATGAATAATGATATGATAAATATGATAAACTAAAGTGTGGTGATAATATATATCATTGTTGGCTGGAAATAAACTGCTAGTAATACAGACTTATTGGCATTGTAAAAAATTAAAACATGGGCATGATGGAGAAGTTCAGTTACAAATTTATTTTAGAAAACAAGTTAAAATGTTTCAATTTAGCATCAAATTTTGCCTTCTTTTTTTTAAATTCTCTTAGAAATAGTCTGCTTTTAAAAGTATGTTATTTGATAAAAAAAAAATTCAAAAGTCCACCTGTTTCAGTTGCTTATTTCAAGATATCATAATCTAGCTAAATATTTTCATTATAATCCATCTGTATGTAGTTTTGAAGAGTAAATAATAAAATGATCGGCATCTGATAAGGTATTTTATAATATATATCAGTACAGTTTTATCTTGTATAATTACCAAATTAAAAGTAATCTACATGTATATTGTCCCCTGTGTATGAAGATAACACATGATAATATAACTCTTTACATATTGCTATACACAAACCTTTTCCAAACAACTCAAAAGCAAGATTTTCTAAAGTTGATTTTAATTCATGTTCCAGGATCATCACAGCTTCTTTCGTGTGCAATGGCTGTTTGGTTTCATTTTTTTCACCATTTTCAAAAATCTGGTAATCACCAGTGATGTTCATTTTGGAAAAAAGCTGCAAGTTAAAAATTTTCAATTTAAAATAGGATGAGATCAGTTTATACAATCATGTGGTGAGCCCCTATGAAGCGAAAAATCATCTGCTGGACACAAATACCATTATTAAGCCAAAAATAACATGAATAAAGGTTGACACCTGTCACACACAGGCAAAAGTAAAAGCATAATGTGTTTCCAAGGTCAAGTTCAAGGGAATATTTTGTTCTTTCTTTTGTTATGGGATGTGACATACTATGATAAGTTGGTATTACCTCTAAATCCAAGCAAATGAACCTTCCGTTTTAGCAGCTAGCTATGATTCCAGTAGCGACATTTACATGTTATTATATTATCATTTTTTTTTATTGTTACATTGACTCATGCTTACCCTTAACCTTACTTGAAGTCAAATATTTCACTCAAAATGTGTCCATTATAAAAAGGTTAGAATATTTATAAATTTATTTCTGCTTACCTCCTGGCCTCTATAAAGTCTTACTCCTTCTGCCTGGTGGAAAATCGGATAATGACTTGAATCAATAGTATCTCTCCTATATACATCACCAAATACAAGGAAGGCATTCAGTCCAGTTCTTATTAAATCACTTTGATGTGCTGATGTATGGGCACGCAACATGTACTGGGAATTCAGGTAAAAACTCTCAGACAGTTTCCTACTGACATGATCCTCAGGCACTAATAAACTATCAAAATTCTGATGCAACGTCACAACTGGGCTGATACTGTCGTAAACAGAAAACACAGGATTTTTCTGTCGATTTATAAAATTCTTGTAAAAGTAATCAACTATTTGTCTTTTCAATAAATTTAAAGGATGGTGTTTCATATTATGTAAACCAATTCCAATTTTTGGTATTAAGCTTGATCTAATATTTGTAACATGATCAGTTTTATATGTCTTTCCTAACAATTCAATTGTACCATTTTTCTCTGATAACTTTGGACTTGTGCAATAACAACACCTGATCAACTGAAATCTTCTTAATGAATGTTTCAATGTGGCATGTAAGACTGGACAAATCATCTTGGTACCAAAATAAACCTGAAATATAGAATAAAAAAACTTTTCTCATAAGATCAATAAGAAATTTCTAATTTACAGCTTTTGTTTACATAGATATAAGAAGATGTGGAATGAGTGCCAATGAGAAAAATCTCCATCCAAGTCACAATATGTAAAAGTATACCATTATAATAGGTCAAAGTATAGTCTTCAACACAGAGCCTCGGCTTACACTGAGCAGCAAGCTGAATAGGGCCTGAAAAATGACTAGTGTATACATGTATGTATGTATGTACATGTATGTATGTAATCAGCAACTAGTTTGACCCCGTTTGTAGCTACAATTGTTTTTCAATGGAAAGTATGAACATTTGACAATTACTACAATGTACTAATGACTATTTACTTATAATCTATTTTAAAATAAAGAAAATATTATTGTCATGTAAATGTCCTTGGCCTGTGTTGATGGCTACTACAAAAGAAATATGTCTAGTTAATTTAGCAAATAGTTATCAACATGAATATGTAACATTTGAAAATTAAAAAAAAATATAGATAAGGATGTAGCTAGATAATCTAATTATTTCTTTTTTAATTTTGTCTTTTTCTTTTCTTTTTTTTTCCTTCTTTATTTTGATCTCCTGTAATCCTATCTATTAATCATTACTATTTATCAATTTTTATACTTTTTTGAATTTTTTCTTTTGATCTATTATATAGAAAAAATATTTCCAATTATGGTGTATCTTTAATAATGACATTGTATATATCTTACATATAATATATGTATGTATGTCATGTATATGTTTTAAATGTTGGAAATAAAATAATCAAAAAAAAAATTGACATACATCATGTACATAATAACGAAAAATGAGCTGCATTTAAGCAGTTTTCATGCTTGGCCACAGCCAATGTGTGAATATTAACTCTATTTATTTACAAGACTTATAAAACTACTACTTACTGCAAATTCAAAAATTATTGTGTGCATTTATCATATTTATTACTGGGATTTTGTCATTTTAGACAAAAATGTGATTTTTATCTTTCGGGATACAGAGAAAAATCCTGTTTAATTCATATAAAAATTTTCAAAATGCTAGTTTAAATTATTGTGATTATAACCCTGTAGCATTTTTTTGCAATAAGAAAAACCTATCAATAATTTCTGAATTTACAGTTTTTAGCATGTTTGGCCTGTATGAACTTTAATTATATATGTGGATAATTGAAATCTACAAAATATTCAAAATAAAAGTGTTATAGTGTAATTCTACTGTCCGCGATAAAAATTTCACTGTTCGGGGGTGTTGAAATTAGTGGGGGGTTATTAAAATAATGATACTTACATAAGTGATTTTTGGGAAGGAAATTGAGGTATGATACTTAAACAAGTGATTTTTATGTCATTATCCTAGATTCAGTACAAGGTCATCACCTGAAATGACCCGGTCATCCTAGACAACACAGATGTTGGTTCTGATAAGTTTAGAAACATAATTAGTCCCTGGATCATTAGTATTCTATATTTAAAGCTATAATAAAATTCAATCACTTCTTCTAGTGATTAATTTGTACTACTTAAGGTCAAGTAACAGTAAATGAACGCCGTCTAGCGGATTCCGCGAAATATTGAGACGTTTTGTACGAATTACGTCCCTTTGACCAGATTTTGCAATGTAATTGCACCCGGCGACTTTTCGATGGGACAACGTCAACGGTTTTGACGGAAAGTATGTAACTTCTATGAGAATAAAAATTGAAAATGAATATGAAAACAGTCCTGAAGACGATCTTCAAAATGAAAATCAGGACGTAGAGTGGTAGAGTTTGTATATCTGCCGACCAGTTAAACATGTTAAAACAAGTGTGAAAACTGTTGCTCACTACTATTTCTACATAATTGTGATGAGAAAAAACAGTGTGGTCTCGGAAGTATTCTATATGTTGTATGTCAAAACTGTCCTTTCAAAAACCCTATATTCACTGGGAAAAGACATCGTCTAGCAGAAAATAAGCAAAAGGGATGCAAGTTTGGGACATTAATACTAAAGATTCAAAAACTTAGTATTGTACGGTAAGACTATCTATCCCATATTTTGAAAATTATCACACCAGTCGGAACAAGTAAAAATATTTTCAAATTAGAGAAAAGGAAATGAACCACATAAACTAATACTGGTCATAAATTCGCCGCTGTTGTCAGTCAGTCATATAGATGGCACTAAACTATAATACACTTAAATTAATTAACCTTGTTCACGGCTGGAACAATAGTTTAATATTCATACACAGTTTTTAGACTATAACAAATTAAAAATAAACAAAAATGATGTTTCACGATCATTAATCCATCGCTACATTTTGTATTCTAACGTTGTTTTTGGTTTTTTTTTTTTGTAATGGTGTTTTCTTTCACGTCCGCAATTTCGATGTTAAAAATAGAACACAAATCTTTAAATAGATACATGTATAAATAGTATATGGTTTGAAGATTTATACATGGCTTAGTATCCTAATAGTATTGATTCGTATGGTTGTCTTCTCAAAGGTATATATATATATATATATATATATATATATATATGGGTAAACATTAACCGAATAAAAAAAATGTACCCTAGCTGAAAGTAGCATCTCAAATATACTATAGAACTGTTGTCAATTCTATTTCACTCATAAAACTTGAAGGTTGAGAACGAGATTATATCGATCACCTCTATATCATAGTACTACTATATTTACCGACTGAAAAATATGCACAGTGTCACAGACTTTCGGTACCTAAAGTGGAATGTAAATCCCGTAAGTAGTCAGTACTTCAATAAGACAGCAACCAGACAACACAAGACCAAAAGAAAATTAAAAAGGAAAAGACATTCGTATGATATGCATTTGTCGGGGGGGAAGGGGGGGATTCGAAAAAAGAATAGCCGGATCCAGAAAGGAAAAATCCCGAAATCCCGTGCTTAAAAACACCCGATCCCGGAGTCCCGTTTAAGGTCCCCCCTCATTTGTGTAGATTGACTAAATAACCAGTCATGTCTCAGCCTGTGTGCGATTGTTTTTTTCTTGGTTTTTTTCGGTTCGGGGGGGGGGGGGGGGGGTTATTTTTGTACGCATATTAAACATAAATATGTACATCTGTTTTTAGGTCATATCTCAACCTCCGTATATTTGTTTTTACACGATGTATTTTCTGGAAAATACACTGTAAGTACAAAGACCGTGCAATGTCTTGCGAGAAAGCGAAATTCAGAGAGAGAAACACATTAATTTATTGTCACATATAATTAGATCTCAAAGGGAGTTGCAGAATAACGGACACTGGCGAATGTCAAAAATTGAACAAAAAAGTTTGCAAAATTGTAAGAAATAACAACTGAAAATAGAATAATTATTAAAAGATGAAGAACATTTAGGTAAACACTTCATATGGACCCTTAAAAATCGTTGGATTATCTCGGTGTTACTGGTCAATGATGAATAAAAAATCACTGGTCAATTTAAAGGTTGTTGTAAGTGATGCAATATATTCTTATTTTCCTGTTCCCCTTATGTAACTTCCAGTTTTATTAAAGTTTACATCCTTCAAAGCCTTAGTTTAATTTAGTTTCCTGTCATTACTACCCCACTTTATTTGTCGCATGTTGCGTAACATGTACTGATTCTATATATATTTCGAGCATACATATGTACACTTATGGAACAATAACCATTTAGTAAACTTTTTAAAACGTTTTTGTAGACTTGTATACAATAAATTTGATACAGAACAAAAAAGATAATAACAAAGATGACAGTTTGTCTGCGTGTTTTACTTGTTAACTTGAAGATGTATTAATAACTACACGACACCCTTTCAAGAATTTGCAGAATCATTGATATAATGTTTGTTTAAATAAGCGATATTAAGCAGCAGTATATGGACAGAACACGTTCTGTACTGATATAGTACGCAGCAGTATATGGACAGAACACGTGCTGTACTGATATAGTACCAAAACACAAGCTATTACATGTTCCGCTGCTAAAAAATCCGTTTTTTTTCAAAAGTGGCCAAATCATTATCGGAACGGATAAAAAGTGTAAACAGATGACTTACAAGATAGTCGAAGTGATTTATGAATTCGTTACCCAAAAATGACAAAGTTCAACCGTCTCTCATTAGAGCAAATATTAAAAAAGATCAAAACCTTGACCACATGCAAACAGACAGCAAAGTACGTTCCATGATTCAAACTGTAGATGTTTTGCGAAATAACTATTAACTATAAAGGGGGCGGACGGACGGAAGGACGGGCGGTCAGACGGAATTATGGACGGACAGACGTACAGGGGAAGTTGAAGGGGGCATAAAAAAATATAGCTTCAATTACATCTTTTATTGCGTCAACTTGTTGACAGTAACCCTGATGATTTCTATTTTTAAGTTTTTACCATTTTTGCGTTCACGTACTTACAACGTATTTTTGTCTGAATTAGTAATTGTTTTAGCTATGTATATTAATAATGAACATACATGTACCACATTTTTAACAACGTATAATGAAAAGAGGGGTTTACGGAATACAGAATAATGGGCAAAAATTGCAGAATAAAATGCAAAAAAGAAAAAAAAGAAAAAGTGTATAATGGGGTGCTAAAATATAAAGAATAAAGAATATTGGTAATAATAAATAAAAATTTATGATAATTATCCAGACTCTTATGATAAAAAGAATTTATCAATACGAAACACATAATCATCGTGCATAATCAACACGAAGAACGTTGGAAATTATAGGCATGATAACTTGACGTTATGTAATAAAAATTACGACGTCACGAATTTTGATGTTTTTTTTGTCAAAATGTTGTGTTTGCGTCGCTTCTACAGGGAAAACGAAGTCGGTGACCATATTTTTTTTTAATATCATCTAATTCGTAAGACAAAGAAGAAAAAAGTATTGATTTAAAAAAAAAATCTATGGAGCGGTTCTCGTGATTTATACCAGAAACCGAAAATTGTAGAAGGAAAATATAGATTTACCCTATATATTCAATGTAATTTAGTACCCTCTGGGACCATTTTAAAAATGGATTTTTCTTGAAAACGAAGTCGGTGACATATACTTTTTTTTACATTTTCTGATGTATATTTTCAATATCTAATAGAGTTCTAAATTTTAAAAAAATCTATGGACTAGTTTATTTACTGATCCTTGACCTTAAATAGGTGATTATTAAAGAGAGACAACTCTTACTTCCAATCTGTATGGAAATAATGTTACTTAAATCAGTGATTTTATTTAGAAAATCACTCATTTAAGTAAGTCCCATGACTGCAAGAGGGCACTGTGAGCGTCTAAATCAGATATTTGCATAGTCTAAAAAATTATGACGCCTTGAAAGGCTATTATACTTTTTTGCCTTGACACCTTACAATGCTTACATCCTTTTTGTATGCTCCAAAGCAAAAAAGTACATGAAGTACATGTATAAGAGCCTTTCATGACCAAGTCGTCATAATTATTTGGACTAATATTTGCAAAGAATGATACATTCTACTTGACAATAGCCAAAAAGTAATCTAAAAGGAGTATGCATCATTCAGAGGCAGTACTGGTTGCAGAGGGGCAGGCTCCAGGGGGGTTGGGGTTGGGGGGGTATTGGGGGGGTTGGAAGGGTGTTGAACCCCCTTTTTTTTTTTTAAATCAATGCATGTGAATGGGGGCATAAAGTTGGAACCCCTCTTTTATCTTGGGTTACTCCCTTTTAAAAATGGCTGCATCCACTCCTGAAATTCAGGCTGAATGGTATGTGCTGCCAAAATCACAAGGTCAGTTGACAGATAGTATATTTTTCTTTCGATAATAATAATAATAATAATAAATTCTTTATTTAAAGAGGGTAACTCAATTAGAAATAGTCTAATTTTCATTGAGGCCCTCAAACAAAATACATGCATACAGTTAACATTCATACATTCATACATTAAATTACAATATATATATTACTAGTATATACACAATTCAATCATTGAAATATACTTTAGGGTAATAAATGACAATATTTGATATAGTTTTGTTAGAGGAAAACAAATTATTTGACTTGCATATAATTTTCAAGAAAATGATTATACCTATGTTTCTTGAATAATTCCACATTAGGACATTTTTTTTATTTCGAGTGGTAAATTATTCCATACTTTGGTTGCAGAATAATGAAAAGATTTTTTATAAAAATTTGTATTTGGTCTTGGAACAAAAAGATCATTATTAGAGACAGATCGTAAGTTGTGGCGTTGCACATCATCAATATTTAGTATTGCTAAGTAATCAGGTGTTAGTCCATTTACAATTTTATACATTCAGTCAGGGGTACTACTTGTACAAGTGTATTTTATTTACTTGAAGAAGTAAATAAAATATACACATATAAGTAAATTTGTAGGATACTTATACAAGTGAATTTTATTTACTTGTATAGGTAAAAAAAAAAATGGCTTAGTTATGTCCCTTAGGCATTCAGAATTTTTTACTTGTATAAGTAAAAAAATCATCCTTTCTTCTTTTCTTGAATTCTTAAGATTTCTTTGCTCTAATAGAATTTCAAATTGTGTACCCTTTACAGATGTCTTTGCTAATCATTTAAGTGTAATTTCATGGACATTGAAAATCCCATTTGTCTGTTATCTTCATAACACTGCTCATTTACAAGCCCCAAAGGAGCAATTTTTGATTGCCTTGCGCAAATATACAAGATCTTTGCTCAATCAGTTTCTTTGATGAATTAATGAGATGAAACATTGAACTTTAATGGAAAAATTTGAGCAAACCTGGGAAAAATCATTAAAAGCATGATTTTACATCTCAAAACTTGAGGATTTTTGTGGGATTGTAAGAAAAATTTACTTATACAAGTAAATTTTTTAGAAAATTAAGGGGAGATTATTCAAACATTATTTATTCACTTATATGTGTATACTTTTTTTTACTTCTTCAAGTAAATAAAATACACTTGTACAAGTAGTACCCCTGACTGACATTAGAATTGATTGTTGGTATTTTATTCTTTTAGGAAAAGATAGCCATTTTAAAGAAGAAAACATGAAATTAGATGGAATAGAAATATCGCATTCCAGTATAATTCTTGCTACTCTTTTTTGAAGTTTTATGATTCTATCTGAATCTTTTTGTAATAAATTTCCCCAAACTGAACTACAATAGTCTATATATGGTAGAATATATGCATTATAAAATAGTTGCCTTGTGTGTATTGGCAAATATACTTTAATTTTATATAAAAGTGATACTTTAGATGAGATAATTTTACATATACGATCAACATGATCTTCCCAGCTTAAATTTTCATCAATGTCTATTCCAAACATGGTTGGCTGAAAATAGGTCTCTATCACAATGCAACGCAAACAATGAGTCTGCAAGAAAAAAAATAATCAAACATGAAACAATGTCATACATGTAATACTATGATGTTACTGTAATAGTTAAAAGAAGCTAATAGTCAACTTTCGATTCCATGTTGTTGTTTACCAAAAATACAAGTCCTTTCAGGAGTCGACTCTAAAGTTAGTCAAATATAAAGGGAGACAACCACAGACCGAAAATTAAAAAAACATGGGTTCAAGATCAAAAGCGCTTGCCTTATATAAGCAAATACTTCAAGAAAGTAAAAAGTTTACATCGTACAACTATAGGTTAGTTGTGAAATAATTTGATCGTTTGCACCTTTAGTCCGATATTCCTCTTATTTTTTCTTGATTCCATTTTTTTCTTAATTCATCGGCTTATCTCTCATGAACAGGTCAAATCGGCACATGGTCAATTCGGCACTGATAGAAGAGGTCAAATCTTCATTTAGTCAAAAAGACACCTGTTCAAATCGTTACTTATTTAATGTCATTTCCCCTTTTGGCTAATCAATTCGACACCATTACAGTGCTACCATAATTGAGGGTAGGATTGCCCTTAGTAATTAGGTCTTAGTTTAAGGTTCATGTGGACCCTATGCCTAAAACAGGTTGTGAACAAACCCTCTATATGGTAATTATACCTGTATAGAGGGATAATCCTTCTATAGAGGGGTAAAATTATCCTTCTATAGAGGGGTATTTTTGTTAAGACTGGATTTAAATCAAAATAGGGCAGAATGGCATTCTCTACTTATTATGGCAGTAACCTGGAACAGTTGATGCATCAATTGATGTATTTAATTTAATATGCACATGCCCAGTTTGATGCTTATCTGACTAAATATAAAATCTATTATTCACCATGATTGAAAGCTGTGATGATCAGGTAAATTCTACTCACTTATGCCTCACTGAACAGAATTTCTATTGTTAGATTTAACATGAAATTTAAAGGTCAACTATTCCCTTTGTTGTTGATCAGGTGTTCAGATAGGTATACAATAGATTGCAAGTTTTGTTACTTTAGCAGAAAACTGGTTATCCCAATTTTTAGTCAAAGTGCATATGTTGATGCATATAATGCTAGAGATTATAGCCAATATAACTAGAAAATGCCATTCTGCCCTAATTTGCTTTAAATCCAGTGCAAACAAAAATACCCCTTTATAGAGGGATAATTTTATCCCTCTAAAGAAGGATTATCCCTCTATACAGGTATAATCACCATACAGGGGTTTGTTCCCAACCTGTAAAATGGCTGTATTTTCACCTCAAAATTTACTCTGAGTACAGACAAACCTGTGCATCTGGAAAAGTTTTAAGGCATAGCATGCCCTAGATAAATAGAATTCAAATGCATTGTATGATTTAGAAAATTCATTACTTAACTGGATTTTGCCGTGCACTTTTTTTCGTCCCTGCAGAAGATGACAAAATTGACAAACAGTTGATTTTCCCTTGATATGGTCCACTCAGGTACACAGTTTAAATCACCAATTATTGTCAGGTATCTATTGTCCATCTATTGTCCATGTCAATCAATACAGCTCACTTCTATTATTACCTGTGGGGAAGTTCTCAAACCTGTTCCCCAACTTAGTTTATTTTGGCATCTTCTGGAGGAACGAAAAAAAGTGCACTGCAAAATCCTGGTAAGTTTTTATATTTCTAAAACATAAAATATATTTGAAATTTATTTATCTAGGGCATGCTATGCTTTAAAACTTTTCCAGATGCACAGGTTTGTCTGTACTCAGAGTAAATTTGGAGGTGAAAATACGGCCATTTTAGGCATAGGGTCCACATGAACCTTAAATAATTACGACGTCTTTGGAAGGCTTCCCAGAAAAAAAGTAAAATAGCCTTGCCAGACGTCAAAATTATTTGGACTAGAATGCCCTTTGTCGTCAGTCACCAAACAGTCAGTTTCAGATAATGTAAGCATCAACTAATACATGTAGTTATAATTTCACTGTGATTGGTCAAAAAAGTCTTATTGTAATTTGATTTAAGGTAAAAACAATGAATGGAAGATGTATACTATAATATAGACAATATTTATAAGCAAAACACACATTTACATTAAATGGTTTAAGCTTACAGTATTGAGACAACAAACTGACAATATTAAATTGTTTATAGACAGTATACTATATAGTTATATTAGAGTGACAGTGGTATTCACAGCAAATAAAAGACTTCAAATATGTGTGTATCAAGAATTAACACATTATTAATGTTCATGAACACAAAAAAAACACAAACAAAAATTAGGATACATATAACATGTATTATTAAAGAAACATAAGTTATACATTGTTATACAGATCTATGATGTTCTCAATAAAAAACAATCTGAAATTAATATACATGTATGTGCCCAAGTCCTTCAATGACTAGGAATATTTCTTTGAAGGCCTTAGGATTGCTAATGTAGGCAGTTATTGCATGAATTGACTGATGGAATGCTAAAATATGAAGATTAGGACAGGGATCCAGAAATATAGTTCAAAATTTCACTTCAGTTATTTTCAGGGGTCACTCCTGATCAACAAAAGTTGGATGCCCCTTTTTTTTAAACCACAGCCTGACACTGCACAAATGAACTTATAAATGTAACGACTATTTCACTGCATATTAATCACTATCCTTGTAAATACATTCAAATTGATATTTTTGTTGAGAAAGAACTGAGGATACATAGTCATTACATGTACATGTCTATACATTATTATGCATGGGATATCAATTGTTTTGAGGATTTTAAGGATTACGAATTTAAATGTTTGAAACTAGTAAGTACAAATATTGTATAGGCTTGTATGCAAACTTTGAAACCATGAAATCAAATGTTCATGAAAACGTTTTTTTTTCTTGGTCAGTTCTTTTATGTACTAAAATGGAAAGCAGTTTGGGATTTAAAATGTGCGAGTTTATGAGATTATTAAACTGTCTGTTTTAAGATTTGTCTCCAATGACACAGACATATTTAAAATTTATGCACAAAAAAAAGTTCATCCGACATGTATGAATAAAACATAGCATTGATTATCTGCTGTGTTGGCTTAGAATCTGTATAATCACATGATAATGGTCAAGATATATAGGGTTGATATTTTTAGAGAATAATGTGCAAATCTAGGATAATCTGATCAATAATTATTTGGTTGAATTTCAAATAAAGCATTTATCATGTTTATGAAAACTATGTCTCAAAATTTTTCATCAAAAATTGAAGTTTTGTTTTTTCTGTTTCAGAAATTATGCCATTAGAAAAACAAGAGATGAATTTAGACAGAATAAAGAAGTTACAGATCCACAAAAGTTAAAAGATTTATTTAAAAAAGCCAAAGATAATCTAGAGATTGTACAGAGACAGGTAATATCTACTATTTTCACTTTGTTCAACAGAAAGTAAATCATTTATGTCATTGTATGTACTCTTCATGCTCTTGGCTTCTTATTTTCTGACGACACCCTAATTCCAACCATGAAAATATGTATGTCTCAAATATTTCCAAAAAATTATTTCTGTATTATTAAGACACCATTATCATGATTATAGAGACTGTCAGGTGTGGTGACCATCTTCAAAATTTATTATACACATAAAACGCAACAGGACAAATGTTTGCAATAGTACTGTACTCACCACAAATAGCATCAGTTCAATCAAATAACATACAATCTACAAAAGAGAAGCGCATACATGGCATAATTGAAATATGAATGCTGCATATATATATATATATATATATATATAAGCAAATTTACAGATCCAACATTGTTGGGTTGATGTTTAGACGAGTTGTATATATATATATATATATATATATATCAAATGCACTTTCTACTGAAGATTATTCTACCAACATTCATGACAACAAATATGTACTACTCATTAGATGGTCTCAAACCTAGTTGATAACTTGTCTCGTGCAGGTGCGACTTTAAATACTATCAGATTTAAGAAAATGTGGTATGAGTGCCAATGTTACAACTCTCCATCCAAGCCATAACAGAACTTCTTACTCTATTATAATAACATTACGCTCACTTCCAATACTAGAAAATTCATACCCCTGCCTTTCATAAATATATTACTGATATGATAGCAAATTATATTATAAAAAGTATCAGTGGAGTGTATTAAGGCAACAGTAATTTATTTATAATGTCCACGTATCATTTGTGTGCTCTATAAAGAAGACAAACCATTAAGAATTAAAATGAAAAATAAGCTTGTTTTTAATCTTGAACATTTAATTTACAGGTATTGATTGGTAGGACAAATGTATGATTGGGGCCATCTTTTTTTAATCTTGAACATTTTGTTTCCATGTATTGGTAGGACAAATGTATGATGGGAGCGCCATCTTGTTTTTAACCTTGAACATTTTGTTTACAGGTATTGGTAGGACAAATGTATGATGGAGGCCATCTTGTTTTTAACCTTGAACATTTTGTTTACAGGTATTGGTAGGACAAATGTATGATAAAAAGTAAAATCACAAAAATACTGAACTCAGAGGAAAATCAATTTGGAAAGTCCATAATCACATGGCAAAATCAAATAACAAAACGCATCAAAAACGAATGGACAAGAACTGTCATATTCCTGACTTGGTACAGGCATTTTCAAATGTAGAAAATGGTGGATTGAACCTGGTTTTATAGCTAGCTAAATGATAGGAGCCATCTTGTTTTTAACCTGAACATTTTGTTTACAGGTATTGGTAGGACAATTGTATGATGGGAGGCATCTTGTTTTTAACCTTGAACATTTTGTTTACAGGTATTGGAAGGACAAATGTATGATGGAGGCCATCTTGTTTTTATTCTTGAACATTTTGTTTACAGGTATTGGAAGGACAAATGTATGATGGAGGCCATCTTGATTTTAATCTTGAACATTTTGTTTACAGGTATTAGTAGGACAAATGTATGATGGAGGCCATCTTGTGATAGAAAATCAACCAAAGACTTCATAGTGTTTAATAGTTATAGAGAGATTATGTTGCTTCATTATAAATGAGAGAGTAACTCCAGTGTTTCTGTGTTCCTCAAGATATAACACCACGATGTGATAACAGACTCTCTGATCATTAAACATATTGTAAATCACTTATAAACAGATTTAAACAGGCGAATACAAATCATATATGTTTAATTTCAGTCCTCAAGGTAGAACATTGAAACATATCTGTTTAAAATGACGATCTTGAATTATATAAATTATGTTTGTTTGTTTCAATTAAAGCATTACATGTGATATTTTTATTTTTTATCAATTTATTCACCAGTTAATTCAATTCAATATTGTATTACTTTGAACAATACAGTTGAACAACTGGAAGCCAAACAAAAAGTGAGGGTGATCTCAGGTGCCCTGGAAGGGTGAGCAGATCAGGCTCCACATGTGGAAAATCTACAGCATATACATACTGAACATATATCTATACATATCAGAAGATGTGGTATGGGTGCCTATTAGACAGCTCTACATCCATGTCATAATTTGTGAAAGTAAACCATTTTAGGTCAAAGTACTGTATTTATAAACACTGAGCCTTGGTTCACACTGAACAGCGAGCTACAAAGGGCCAAAAAATGACTAGTGTAAAACAGTTCAAACAGGAAAACTTACGGTCCAATCTATATGCAAAAATACAAAAAAGAATCCATTTGCTTGACCTAAAAAAGTCCACATGTTTAAATTTATATTTACATGTTTTTATGAATATCTTATCACAGACTTTCCATTTTCACAATAAAAGAATCAATAAAAACACTTATGTTTGCAAATAATGTTTTAAAATACGCAAATCAATAGTCATCAAATACAACCATCATCAATATACCTGAAAGTGAAATTAAATGACCTGGCTGCTTTGACAAGTGTCTGATGGAACTTCAATTTATATGAAAATAAGAATAGGTCTGCAAGTAGAGGCGCACAGTTTGTTCCCATAGGGAGGTCAAAAATTTGTTGAAATTATCTATCTCTAAATTCAACAAATATGTTGTCAATAAGAACCTTCATACTGATCACTTGTTCCTCTGTGTAGCATATTTTACCTTTTCGTTGGTTACTATTAACAAAACATGCAGTATGGTATTCCAAAGTAATAAATTTTAAGCGTATACTACCGTTTTTATGTTGAAAAGCATTGTGAATTATTTCTTTTAGACGATTTTTCAATTTCATATGGGAAATGGTGGTATACAATTTTGGAAAATCAAAAGTTTTGATACAACTAATTTCAGAAAAAGATCAAGATTTAAAATTATCGATAAGTTCTTTAGAGTTTTTTTAGAATCCACATATGGTTAACACCACTGGGTGTGTAATTTAAACAAATTCACAGTATTTATGAAGACCCTCAGGTGAATGATATAGCCTGCATGTTAAAACGTTGTTGTCTGAAACTGTTGACCTCCGAACCGAACAATACATAATGGTTCCTTATTTGACTGGTATCTGCTTGATACGTGTTACCCCCAAGTTTTTGGTTGGGTTCTTAGTTTCCTATGTTGTTTCTTGTGTAATTTGATTTGCATGTTTGTCTATTTCATTTTAAATCATGGCGTTGTCAGTTTATTTTCGATTTATAATTTGGCAGTTCCTCTGATACCTTTCGTCCCACTTTTACGGTTCTAAGAGCTATATGTTCTTTTTCTTCATCTAAAATATCGTTGACATTGTTAACACGCTCCTGTCTGGAATATGAAGCGCAAGGTGGTTCTGGAAAGTGCATCTGCATACCTATGTTTTAGACCAGCTTAGGCCGGTATACAACTGCAAGATCACAAGAAATGGGTTGTCCCTACAAATTAGAATGAAGGTGGTGAAGGGCACCAACAACAACCAATAATTCTTTACGAGTCACTTAATAACTCTGCTCAGGTTTAGTCATGGATTTGCTCATGTAAGCAATAAGGAACATCCTATGATTGAGGGTGATGATAAAAACTTCGTTCAGCCGAGTTTAAGCTTCTTCACAATGACTATATATAAAAACAAAGAAAACGTGGTATGATTGCCAATGAGACGACTCTCCACAAGAAATAATAATACAAAGAAATTAGCAATTATAGTCACCGTATGGCCTTCAACAATGAACAAAGCCCATACTGCATAGTCAGCTATGAAAGGCCCCGAAATGACAATGAAAAACAATTCAAATGAGAAAACTATAATAACGGCCTAATTTATGTATAAAAAATTAACGAAAAACAAATATGTAACACATTAACAAACGACAACCACTGAATTACAGGCTCCTGATTTGGGACAGGCACTTACATACATATTGTGGCGGGAATAAACATGTTAGCGGTTTAGTTAGTCCAGTTGAAAGCAGCATATTTTTCACAAAGTTAATGCAAGTGTCTGGCAATTTCAGCAAATTTGGGAACGAACCTTCTATTATAGGAACATATAGTCCTAGGTAATTGCGCATGTTTCCGGTTCTTGGTCCTGGACCATTTTTGGACAGCTTCCATCTTCTCTGGATATGTCTGAATTCAAATTTTAGAGACTAAAAGAGGGACGAAAGATACCAAAGGGACAGTCAAACTCATAAATCTAAAACAAACTGACAACGCCATTGCCAAGGAGGCTCGAGGATACACAACAATCAGCAAAAATTGAAAAAATTGGGTTTTTTTTTCATTACAAATTTTATTTATTACATTATTAGTTGTTACTTGATGATAATGTTCAAAAAATCAACCAAAACAATCATTTCGTTTTGGCCCAAAATGACTTTTAAAATGTTTATATCATTGAAAAAGGACCAAGTTTTCTACCTTTGGTGAAAACATGCCATTTGTTTTTGCATAAAAATTGAAATAACATTTTAAACACATCGGTGACCTATATTTTTTATGACTTTTTTCAAATGAACTGTTCTTAAACTAAACTATTGTAAAATTTAAGTTATTTTTGTCATTAAGTTCTTTTTTTATTTCGATTTTACCTTTATTTCTTTTAATTATCAGTTCAACAGAAAAAAAGTACCTTAACAAAAATGCATTCTTCTCTCAAAGGCAGATTGTGAGCTGAAATGAACGGTGACCCGATATTTTTTTTTTATTTTTCCATTAAGTATAGGATAAAATTTATTTATAGAAAAAAATAGCGCAATCCTTTATTTAAAATAATAATAATAATTAGACCCGCGAGCCCCCTTTAAACAAATCGACTTTTTTCTCGAAATATGAGCACTTTGATGTTTTCAATTTCAATCCAGCGTCTAATAATCTTTAGAACACATCCTCAACATCTCAAGTCTTTGGGTTGATGAATGAACTGAAGAGGCAGTGAAAATACAATCATCTAGATATAATAATTAAAATAAGCATTCCTTCCACTGTAACACACGTTATACACTTTCCAGTAATCTTTGAAAACTGTTGGGGACATTGACAAAGACAAATGTCATTCCTATCAACTGGTACAATCCTTGACTAGTTGCAACGGCTGTCTTCCTTTATCAGACGTTTTCATCTCCAGCTGCCAAAATCCGATATTTAAATCCATACATATATCCAGACAGACATCTAGGCAGTCATCTATTCCTTGAATGAAATATGCTATTTTCTCTGTCATTTGTCAACACTATCAAAATCTACACAAAAACTTGTTCCTCCTTGCCCACTTTCTTGGCAATTAAACAGGTAGATACCAGCTAATTGTAGTTTGTGCTATTTCTCCCAACTTCAACATCATTTGGATCTCATTTGTTTTAATCTGCCTCTCGGCAAAAGGATGTCTTCTACATAGAGACTAGAATATTTTCTATTGGTTATATAGTATCCAAACAGTCAATCAGTAAACAAATAAAGGACATATGGTAGAAGAAAACATGTCCTTAACGATACAAATTATACTGAACCATATGCGCATCTTGACATATCTTTGATAATATTCGGAATTTATAGTCTCTTATACATGATATATAATGTAAACAATTAAAACTTCCGAACATCAAGGGATATTTTAATCGGAAAATCCTTGAAAAAATGGTAAAATGAAAAGAATCAAACAAATGATTAAAATTGAGAATGGAAATGGGGAATGTGTCAAAGAGACAACAACCCGACCATAGAGAAGACAACAGCAGAAGGTCACCAACAGGTCTTCAATACAGCGAGAAATTCCCGCACCCGGAGGCGTCCTTCAGCTGGCCCTAAACAAATATATATACTAGTTCAGTGATAATGAACGCCATACTAAACTCCAAAGAAACTAAAATTAAAAATAATACAAGACTAACAAAGGCCAGAGGCTCCTGATTTTGGACAGGCGCAAAAATGCGGCGGGGTTAAACATGTTTATGAGATCTCAACCCTCCCCTATACCTCTAGCCAATGCAGAAAAGTAAACGCATAACAATACGCACATTAAAATTTAGTTCAAGAGAAATCCGAGTCTGATGTCAGAAGATGTAACCAAAGAAAATAAACAAAATGACAATACTACATAAATAACATCAATCTACTAGCAGTTAACTGACATGCCAGCTCCAGACTTCAATTAAACTGATTGAAAGATTATGTCTTCATCATATGAATATCAGGCACAATCCTTCCCGTGAGGGGTTTAGTATCATACCATCATAACATATATGAGAAGAACATAACCCGTGTCATGCCAACAAATGGTTTTTAAATAAATGTGTTTAGTTCCGATGCAAAGACCCTATAAGTGAATCAATATTAACGCCCAAATATGCAATCTTTAATGACCTGACAAAAGTATCGTAACTATATACCTATTTAAAGGTTTTGTTAGCTTCTGAGGTGAATACTGACATTTTTGTGCTTTATAAAGAATATTTACATAAAATATTGGATGTGAAATACCTGAACGTATAAGAAGTTTGCCTGCTGAGCTATATTTACGAATGATGTCCTTATACCGATGATAAAATTTAGTAAATGTTTTGACTGGTTTGTGATATTGAAAATCCTGGTGTAATAATTTTTCAGTAATACATAAATTTCTCTCGTTAAAATCTTAAACATTGTTATATACACGAGCGAATCGTATAAGTTGAGATATATAAACACCGTAAGATTGTGACAAGGAAACGTCACCATCTAATCAAAGAGCTGAGTAGCTCTGAGGGGAAAGACGGCCCTTGTCTCTTCTTTTTTTTTTTGGGGGGGGGGGAGGTATCTTTTGATAGTCTTCATATAAAGAATGAAAAAAGAACAGCTAGAACATGTAGAAAGATTGACAATATTGAAGTCAATTGTTGTTGTTTAATCTAATTTTGTTTCCTTAGTTTATGATTCAATTTGGACCAAGATATCTGCATCTTCTAAATCTAAACATTCGATTAAAGTTAATAGTTAATTATGTAAAATTCAACTGATTTCTGTCATTTAACAACAACTACAATGTTTTCTGAAATCTTAATTGTGTACCACTGAACTGCAGGCTAGGCCATTTTCCATTTTTTGTGACAGTACTCTAAGATTTTTATTTTCTTTCTTAAGAAAGTTAGGACTGAAAAATCCATTTAATTTTAAATTTCCATTGATAAAGTTCCCAGTTACAACTCTCATCACAGGGATACAGGTACTTATAAAAAAATATGATTGATGTAAACTGTGTGAAGCTTGTTTCCAGATCCCACATTTTGAAATATTTGTAAACATGAATAAATAGGTTTAAACTATAATATGCAACTTTTAAAAAAAATAATTTTTAACATTAAAATGATTTATTTGTTGGTACACACAATTTAGTTTTAATGGAAGACTACTAATCATATCCTAAATGTCACATTTTCAAGTTTTATTTTAGTGGATAATTACTCATCAATTGAGGTGCTCCTGATTTGGAGGAAGATTCACAAACAGAATTTTACAGAAAAAATGAAAAAAAATCGTTTCTCTCCCCAATCTCATGTATCTCCACGAACTTTGTTTACTTTGAAAGTTGTTGACCTACAAATTAAAGTATTGCATGTTGATGTTTGAATCATCTACATTAAACATAATTATATTTACATTTAACAAATAACAATTTATAATTAGTGCACCAACTCTGAGAATGATTTAAATAACCAGTAAAGGATATCCCTGCTTCTGCATAGTGTGGCATTCCAACAATGACGTCATTATACAATATAATGTAGGTTGGATATATTTAGAATATCTCGTCATACTGATTTTTCCGGATTGTAAAAAGAAACGTAAATAGTGTTAAAGAGAGCTCAAAATACGATAATTTCGCTAGAAACAGAAGGGAAATGTGTAGAAAAGTGCTTAAAGTCAATCTATTCATTTGTATGTTTCCTTCTCGTCAATCTCAGTAAGATTTGTTGGGGATTTTCCACACTATAAAAACAAAATGAATGATGTGAGGGAATGTCCACTCTGGTCAACCCCATAGGGGATTGACGGCTTGAAGCCGTCTTTCCCCAAAAATGGATAATTAACGATAGGAAATGAGAAATCATCTCTGTTATCATAAATTTTAGTATTAAACTTTGCGTTAATGAAATAGATATCAAGATCGAGGAAAAGGGCAGTGGTCATTGTTAGTATTAGCTTAATTAAAGTAAGTTCAACAGAATAAATATCTTTAGTATACATACTGAAGTCGTCATTATTGAAAACCAAAATATCATCCAAATATCTAAAAGTATTATTAAATTTGTGTATCAGATGTTGTTTCGATGGGTCTTTGCTGATTTTTGTCATAGATTGTAACTCATAGCAATACAAAAACAGGTCCGCAATAAGTGGTGCACAGTTAGTCCCCATTGGAATTCCGATAACCTGGCGATATACGGAATCTCCAAAGCGAACAAAAATGTTATTTAGTAAAAAATCAAGGGCAGATATAGTATCAAAGCATGTCCAATTGACATAATTTTTTTGTTTATTGCTACTTAATAATGACCTCAAAGAGTGTGAACATATATATTCACATTCTGACTTTTTAAATGCCAATTTAATTAGTTGTGTAAATTTCTTGATGAGAATGTGAGGCAATGTGGTATATAGGGTAGAAAAATCAAAACTTTAAACAGATTCATAATCACCAATATCAGTATGCAATTTATCAAGTACTTCCAACGAGTTTTTGACACTTCAAAAGTGATTAATTCCACTATTTTCGAACGCTTTATTTGAACAATTTATTATCAGGTTTTTGATTGTACCAAGTGTGCTGGTAAGAAGCAATGGCGGATCCAGGGGGGGGGGGGGGGGGGGGTTCCGGGGGTGCGCACCCCCCTTTATTTTTGCCGATCAATGCATTTGTATCGGGACATATGTTTTGCACCCCCCTGCACCCCCCTTTGCCCTGGGTTAGCACCCCCCCTTTCGAAAATTCCTGCATCCGCCCCTGAGAAGAATAGATAATTTAGTAGTGTAACAATGGCTTGAAGAAGAAATAAATCTATATTTGTAAGGTGTTTTGTGTAGCTTCGGAAGCCAATACATAGTTGGGACTGTCATTGATTTTGGTTCTGCTTGTAAAGCGGTAGCTAAAAGTTTATGTTTGTTACAGATGTCGTTTTCTGAAAATGGAGTCAGTTGGAATGTTGGTGAATTGGTGATTTATTTTTGTAGAACCTCAATGTAAAATTTACGTCAAACAATTATAATATTATTAGCAGCTTTATCGGCCGGGACAAAAACAAATTCCTTGGCTAGTTCTTTTAGTTTATGTCTGAAATTAGTCTAGATGTGTAAAATGATTTCATTATCAAAAAATTAAAATATCAGAATGAATTACATATATGTAATAGTGTTTTTAACATATAGAATTGAAACATGCCCTTGTACAGAACATGATTATTATACACAATTACATCCGAACCTTTACATCAACTAAATTTCATATTTACAACATAATTATTTTGTACTTGGTTGCTTATTGGAAATTTGGATGTTGTTAAATTATTACACCTTTTGATTACAACATCTTTAAGGAATTAAATGTTATATTTTTGACATTAAGCGTTGGTATAAATATGCAGCTCCTATTGTATTTCTGTACAAGGTATTTCATTCACCATGGAAGGACAACATTTGTATCTTTCTCTCCTGTGCCTCGTAGCTGTGTACGCTTTTGGTATGTATTTTTTCTCGATACATCTTTTCCATCATTATCGCCATCATTTTTCATTTTTTAAATGTTGCTGTTTACCTTTTAACATGTCGGGTTGTTTTTACAAATTAGTAGACTGATATGTTAGATGTGTGCCTTCATCATTTTAAGTTAATATGTTTTATTATATCCTTTATTCTATTTTCTTAACAGAAAGAGTCAGATATATTTAAACTTTCTTTGAAATCAGAAAAACAAGTTAATTATGTAATAGTTTGTGTGTATACAAATATACAAGTGCTGTGTATAAAATCAAACATTTGTAAAAAGTTTATCTAGAAGAAAACCGAATATATAAGTTCTGTTTTAAATTTCAAAAGTAACAGACAAACAGTTTAGAAAAAGAAGTCAACGGCTGTTTGGTTTCAATGTAACAATAAAATAAAATGATACATCAATAAATGAAAAAAAATCATCTTTGATTTCAAAAACATTTTTATTTTCAAGAATATGTCCAATGTTATCTTCTTTTTTTAATGAATATTCCAGACTTTTTAAAGTATATTCTACCATGCTTTCACGAGCTAAAAAACAAATGTAGAATAATTTTATTTTTTGATAATTTTTCAAAGTCACTGTCAAATTCATGAAATCGAAATATCGACATCAAATAAACTATTTCAATGTTATTTACTTTTTAAAATATTCTTCTAAAACATTATACATTGTTATAAAAATGATATCCCGTCTAGAGCTTTTACTAAACTATTTTCAAATTGATATTAACTGTACGAGGATTAGAAAAAGAGAAACATAAACTGTATGATAATAGTTGGCAATATATTTTCTTATCTTTGTTGGCCTCTACTATTTTTTTTTTTACATTTTTACCTTTTATGTCTGTTTGTTTTTGTCTACACATCGTTTTCAATATAATGTAATTGGAAACAACTGTCATACAACTATAAGCTATAAAACCAACTAGTTATAAAACCAGGCTTAATTGACCATTTTCTCAATACGAAATGCCTGTATCAAGTCTGGAATATGGCAGCTGTTATCTATTCGTTGATTGTGCTATTTGATTAAGAACTTTCTCTTTTGAATTTTCCTCGGCGTTCGTTTGTTTGTGATTATTCTTTTTACCGAATGAATTGAAGCTAACGTTTATCTTGCAAATAGCAGTAAATAGCAGTAAAGAAATACATGTTAAATAAGTGATCTTTAGTTGTCAATGTCTTTGTCATTTGGTATCTTGAGGAGATATGTCTCATTGGAAATCATATTTCATTTTCATATTTTTATTAAGTTGCAATGATGTTTTTCAGGACATAAACAGTTGATATTGGTTTAGAATAAATTGCTAAATAAATGACTTTTTTTTCTGAATAACGAAATTGATATTTTCTGATATGCATCATTTTTCTCTCTCGATTAAATCGACTTTCTGAATCTACTTGTCCATAAATTAGATTTCGTCACTGTATGTTTAAGTCTCGGCAACCGATGTTAAAGTCTCGTCGAACGATGTTTACTTCAACCAACGTTACAAACATGAGATAGGAGCAAGTATTTAATTGATCTTCATAGAAAATGTACATTTAGAACAATAGTAACGGGATTTAAGTTAATAAAAGCGCGTTTTAGTATATAAAATTGTCATAGTTAACCTTTTAATAGAAATCAATTATAATTTTTTTTCAGCCTCAGCAAGTCCGTATAATGTAGCTTCTGCACGTAAGTACTTCTTCTTTTGTCAAAATAAATTGATTTTCAGGTTTGAGTTGCTTATTAAGTGAAAACAAATTATGCTAAAAAAAAAAGTAAAACAACTGCTGGTGGACGTTTCGTAGTCAGCACTTCGGTGTTGACATAAATATCAATTATGTGGTAATTTTTTTAATTTCCTGTTTACAAAACTTTGAATTTGTCGAAAAACTAAGGATTTTTTTAACCCAGAAATAGATTACCTTAGCCGTATTTGGCACAACTCAATGATCTTCAACTTCGTACTTGTTTGGCTTTATAAATATTTTGATATGAGCGTCACTGATGGGTCTTATGTAGACGAAACGCGCCTCTGGCGTACTAAATTATAATCCTGGTACCTTTGATAACTATTTACACCACTGGGTCGATGCCACTGCTGGTGGACATTTCGTCCCCGAGGGTATCACCAGCCCAGTAATTAGCACTTCGTTGTTGATATGAATATCAATTATGGTGTCATTTTTTTTTAAATTCCCTGTTTACAAAACTTTGAATTTTTCGAAAAACTAAGAATTTTCTTATCCCAGGCATAGATTACCTTAGCCGTATTTGGCACAACTTTTGGGAATTTTTTATCCTCAATGCTCTTCAACTTCGTACTTGTTTGGCTTTATGAATATTTTGGTATGAGCGTCACTGATGGGTCTTATGTAGACGAAACGCGCGTCTGGCGTACTAAATTATAATCCTGGTACCTTTGATAACTGTATACTTCACTAATCAGATATCTAAGGAAGTTATGTATCCTTCTAATTGATCTGTGACCGACATTACTGAACGTTCGTGTATATCATAGATGTGACAAGAATTGACTCTTAAATGGACATAAACCGATTGTTTTGGGATGACAGACGGTCATGTGTCACAGATTTAATTATATGATCAGGATTATAAATAATTTAAAGACATCATTTCCAGTGATACAATGTCGAAATCATTTTAAAGTGAGGAATGTTTTTCCCACTGATGCATACTTGTCATACTTCGTCTGGAGTTTGCATTAGTGTTTGGTCGTTTTTTTTATTTTTTACGGTCTTTAACGTTTACTATAATAGAGGAGCAAAAGATACCAGAGGGACATTCAAACTCATAGATCGAAAATAAATGACAACGCCATGACTACAAAATAACAAGACAAACAGACATATAATAGTACACACAACAGAACAAAAAAAAACTAAAGACTAAACAACACGAACCCAACCAACAACTGGAGGTGATCCCAAGAGCTCCGGAAGGGGAAGCATATCCTGTTCTACATGTGGCACTCGTCGTGTTTCCCATGTTATTACAAAACGGGTAAATACTATAATTCGGTAGGTCACATTCGTGGTGAAATTGGAAGTGGATTGTAGTTACGACATAAGGAACATATTCCAGATTATCTGTGAAACGGTAATTCTATAACGGTCAACCAACTCGTGATTGCGTCCGTTAAATTTACGAAGGGATGATTTCAACTTCATCATTTGAAACTTTGGGTTTAATAGCTTCCTTGTGCAACCCTCTATCAAGGAAATCATGAATATCGTATCAATTGGAAGATATATACTGCGTATTTATAGCATATTAATCTATTGTAATAAAAATTCATAATATATAATAAAATTTGTAGATTTAGCTAACAAGGTCCTTATATTTGTATAAAGTAACATTTGTTTATAGTGGAAAGTCGTTTTAACGATAAATAAGCTACAATTAAAAATTGCTTGCTAGTCCCTCTCTGTGATTACCTTTAGATAACTCTGGTTCAGTTCCCAATCAATCTATCATGAAGGGAAAATAAATAATACGTATTTCAATCATAGTCATTTTCAAAAATGATGAACGGTTCTTTATATTGGTATGTAATCATTTTAAACGTTTCAAATTTATGAAATTATATTCGTACATCAATGTTTTTGATACACCAATAACAAAAACGGAAATATATTGAATTGATACATTTTGTAACTATTCTAATTTATATCAGAAACCTAAACTTAATTATAAAATAATGAACCTGTTAAAGGGAGACAATACTCGCATAACTTTTTTCGAATTGGCACATAATACAACGGAATGTCACGCTTGCATACAAATGGCACATCAATATAATTAATTAACTGTGCAATCGCGCTCCACCTTCAATGATGATTCTAAATTATAAATATAACCAAAAGTTGATGATCTATAGATAGTAAAGACTAATGAAATCTAACCCACTGTTAAAATAATTCTTTGCATTTTTCAGTAAAATGCTTGAGCCACTTGACTTTCATAGCTCATAATTAACGTTTTTACACAATATTTAAATAAAGTAGCTAAAAATTATTCGCTTCTCAAAGTGTAAGACGCAATAGATATCGTATGCTTGCACCATCTTACCCAAAAACAGATTTAATTAAGTTCTGAACATTTCGACATTTTTTTCGTTAAAACCGGTTTTAAACAAATCACAAGTACGTGTTAAGATCCGACTAAATACCCATATCAGGATATCGTCAGGTAAATTTGCTAGTATTTAGGCGTTGCTAGAATGTTGCTACATAGAAATGAAAAGATAACAATTGGGAAGCTGAAATCATCTCGTTTGTCGTAAAGTTTTGTTTTCAACCGACCATCATTGTCAATTTCTAGATTAAGTCAATATATAAGGCAGACTTAACTGTATCTGTTGTTACCTTTACCTCTCGTTCGATGGGATAGACGCGTTTAAATATATAGAAAAAATATGAAATATTGTCAAAATATGCATCTGTTGTATTCATTCCTTTAATTGTGTTGCTGTTACTTAAGGGACATCTGGACACGACATTTTGAGTTACTACAATTTTTTACAATGATGTTTGCTGCAGTTATGTGTAGGATTACAAATGAACAACATTTCTGTTTTTTTTTTTAATTATCGATACGAAAATTATTGTAATTATATATTTAAACGAAAAAGCAAAACAACTTGATTTAAAAATATGTAATCAAAAAGGGTTAATCTGTCCAATAAATTAAATAATATATAGATATACATATCGGGGTTTTCTAAAACAATAATCTGACAAAGTGCTGTGAACAATTTTGTTGAACTTTATGATATATCATTACAGGTGCTCGTGCGACAGCCTACAATCCAGGAAAATACAATCCAGGAAATAACTACAAACAAGCAAAATATGGTATGTTACATTTGACGCATTATTTGCGGCGTAATGATACCTTATGTAAGAATGCTGCATTTTGATTGGTTGCGAACCAGTGTATTTTTGACATTGTAATTTTTTTTTCCTCATTTCCACAGAATTTGCCTTTTTTCACCACTACCTGTGAATTTGCCTCAAATTCCTTACTATTTGCCATTTTGGATATTCCTTTTTTTTGGTTCGTTTCCCTCAGTTCTAGTTTGTTACCCCGATTTTGTTTTTTGTCCATGAATTTATGAGTTTGAACAGCGGTATACTACTGTTGCCTTTATTTAACCTCCGAGCCTGTTCTCGCCAAATTTATTCGGAACCTTTCTAACTTATCCCGATTATTAAGACAACATGGTTAAATACTATTGATTGAGTTAAACCGAAAACTTTAAGAGATATATACATATAAGGAGAGAAAAAGACGTCTGTACAAATGAACAATTCAATTCTGGAATAACGATGACGTTTAGACATACAAAATGTATAGATACCATGACGTTACAAAAAGACAGCACATGTCTGCGTTACTACGATTACCATTCATATGTACAGACAGTGTCAATCAAAACCTATTTTGTGTAATTAAACAGATGTATCATATTATGGAGGGGTATTTGCCTCGACTAGCGGCTTGGAAAATTACACAGTCCCTTGACTGATATTTTTCGCAAATACGATAAATCTGTTAAAAAAATCATTTTTTCATAAGGAATATTGTGAGATAATATAAATCGAAAGAAAAAAAATATCAGTCGAGAATACGGCAGCTCTTTTCCTCTTGTTCTGTTAATAAATAGCGTAGATACCAGAGGGGGTCTCATCGGGGGGTTCCGATCCCGGACCCCGCTTACTGTTTTGTCAGATTCCCGTATCCCGCTTACACTATGTACGTAAGCAATTCTCATTTTTTTGTCATTTCCCGGGTCCCGCTAGACCTCATTTCCCGTTTTCACGACACAATTATTTGACCTTCACGTGTCACGCTAACAAACAATCGGCAATCCCGCGTCACGCTTAGACCCCAATGAAACCCACAGCAGAGGGACAGTCAAACTCATAAATCGAACATAAACTGAGTCTTGTTTCATAAAGTGTAGCCTTTTGATTTACAAATCAGTGTTTTCATTCTCTATCTCATTTTTAAAATTGCCAGGAACAAACTATTCATGTAAAACATTCAGAACTTATGATACTGAAATAATGGTAAAATGTTGCTGTGATACATAATGCTTTTATCAATGATCCTGCAATACTGGAGACAGTCTCTTTTTCAAAATCAATAAAATGAAAAACTAGATTATGCTGAAAGGGACTTATAACCTCCTCAACCTAACCCGACGAAGCAGTAGTAACCGTCAATTACAATTAATAATTAACAATTCACTACCTCATCCCATTAAGTTATTTTTTTATTTGCACAGTCATTCTCAAATTATATGTTTTCGTATATTTAGTGTCATTTTTGTCAGATTAAGAGAACAACAAATAAAATTAGAAAAAAATATCAGGCGATGAAGCAGTAGTCACCGCCGTCAACTGGAATTATTAAGTAGCCATTCAGTTTTTCATCTCACACTGTTCTATCTTAAATCGCTCAGTCATTCTCCAGTTATAAGTTTTTGAATGTGTCATTAATTAAGAATTAGAGAATTTACAATAATATGGGTAAAATCAACAAATGAAACAAATCTGAAATCACCAAACACACATTTCATCCATATTTGAAAACAGGTATAACTTTCTAAAAGAGGGGACACCATTGAAGAACTTCAGGATAAACAAATACAAAATAAATTGATGATAGAGATTCTAGGTATATCCTACACCATTAATCGGCTGAGTTATATATCGATACTTGTATTCAACAACCGCATGGTTCAAAAGAATAAACAATGTTTTACTATTTGATTTCAGGAGCTAAATATCAATCTACGCCAAAATACTATCCAACGTACCAACCCAAGATCAAATATGCACCTCAGTATGCACCAAAACCAGCATATTATCCAACGTACAAACCCAAGACGACATACGCATCTAAGTACGCACCAAAACCAGCATATTATCCAACGTACAAACCTAAGACGACATACGCGTCGAAGTACGCAACAAAACCAGCGTATTATCAAAAATACCAAACTAAGTCGAAATACGCATCCAAGTATGCACAAAAACCAGCGTATTATTCAACGTACCAACCTAAGAGGACATATGCGTCGAAGTACGCACCAAAACCAACGTATTCTCAAAAGTACCAACCTAAGATGAAATATGCGCCCAAGAAGAACATCTTAAAACTCAATCATGCCAAAGGTTCAACGGCAATTTTGAAACATTCGAGCGAACAAACTAAATTACACGCATCAAAAGCATATGCACCATCCCCATATGATGACTCGTATGCAAGTACATATAACCCTAAGGTAAAATATGTAAAATTGCACCATGTTAAAACAAAGACACAGGTATTGAATCATGCAAGCGAACTCACAAATTTGAAAGCAACAAAATCTTACAATCCATTTAAGAATGCATATGAACCTTCATATGGCCATGACAACTCCTATAAACCTGGTTATGACACAAAGGGAAAATATGTAAAACTGAACCATATTAAAACAAAGACACAGGTATTGAATCATGCAAGCGAACTAACTAATTTGAAAGCATCAAAATCTTACAATCCATCTAAGAACGCATATACACCTTCATATGGCCATGACAACTCGTATAAACCCAAATATAACACAAAGGGAAAATATGTAAACTTGCATCATGTTAAAACCAAGACACAGGTATTGAATCATGCCAGTGAATTAACTAATTTGAAAGCATCAAAATCGTATTCACCATCAAAAAAGGCATATCCACCAATATATTACTCCCCAAAACCGTATGCACCACAATACAACGCTAAATACCAACCAAATACCTACAACAAATACCACTGATAATAACAGCGCTGTACAATTTGTTCTTGTGTACAAGACAGGTTCAAATGTAATTTATAAAAAAGAAAACTTTATTTGGTTAAAGTCAGTATTTGTAAAGTAAAATGATAACTAATTGTCTGTGTATTAAATGTGTAACAAATACTTTGTTTGAAATAAAGATGTGTCGGAATTGAAAATTTTGTTTGTTTCTTTGCCTTACAATGACTTGATAGGAAATTGCATACGCAAAATACACACACAACGTTTATTCATAATAAACAAGACAAGAAGATAGCAAACATGTTTAAATCTAAGGTATTTGTCAAAAGTCTTACTTCTAATCAAAAAGTTGATTCTTTGTATACATTGTAACTTTATTAGTGTGACAGCGATGTGGTTATTCTATTAAATGATTTATTTCTGTCTAACAAGTTGATTCTTTGTGTACGTTGTAATTTTAATAGTGTGACAGTGATGTGGTTATTCTATTAAATGATCTATTTCTGTCTCACAAGTTGATTTTTTGAGTACGTTGTAACTTAAATAGTGTGACAGTGATGTGGTTATTCAATTAAATGGTCTAACTGACACTTACCTTATAATACAAGAGCTGATTTGTTAGCTGATTGTTTATAGATAATACATAAAAATGATCACTGGATATGTGTATGTAGTAAACATCTTTCCCTTCACACATCCTTTTGGAATTTTTTTTACTCAAATTAAGACATGCACTCTCCGCCAGCAGATAAATTATAAACAATTCTTACTTATCTGACACTTATCAACCCGATGTCATTTATAAGTCTTATTGATGTAGTTTATTGAAAAAACTCGACAATTCAAGTTCCTATCTGTCATTATCATTCTATCTGAGGCCACCTTTGCCTGAGGTAGTTTTGACCCAGAAGTCCCTCATATTTATAAATTACCGGCTTTTAATTGATTGGTTTTGTTTAACGTGCAAACAGATAAAGTGATAAATTCTTTTTCATCTGGTCCCAGCTTTAATATCTAATATTTTATCCGGTTAACACCTACACATAACTTTCCTTAATGACACGTATAATTGTTTTTCCTTTTATTTTGGTTGTTATGTAGATATCATTGAATTATTTGGTTCTTCAATATTTTTGTTTAAACGAAAGTGTTTTTAATATCAATTTGGATTTAATGATTATATACACCAATCCTTGACATAACAATAATAACAATATTACATTTTTATAATTGTTTTTTAATAATTATCCTGTATTATGGCAAGTACAGTCGTATTAGGTTGATTTGTGTTGAATACGATCAAGGCGTAGCCCGGGGCCAATACAGTTGGTCGAGACTCATGAGAACTTTACGATAACTCATATGAAAACACCTAGTGTACGAAACCTAAATCAATCAATGACTTAAACATTAAACTGATGGAGGACTAGTTCGACTCTATTCATAATCATACTAGTTCAAATATTTATTAACCAACTAAGTACATTATTGCAAAAAATGACTGGTTATTAAAAATAACATATTTTCTGTAATGGCCCTGTTTTTCTGTAATGGTCCTGTTTTTTCTGTAATGGCCCTGTTTTTCTGTAATGGCCTTGTTATTTCTGTAATGGCCCTGTTTTTCTGTAATGGCCCTGTGTTAATGCCCAGCTTGTCTGTATTAAGCCCAGTTAGGGTTTTTAATAAAGTTAATAAAATTAAGCTGTAAAGAGTATAATACCTTTTTGTATTTTATTTAATTTAGTAACCAGCAACAAACATTACAGAACCATATAAAGGGATCACTGTTTATCCTGTTTTTTTTTTATTTTGCCATGTAATTAGTGACTTTCCGATTGAATTTTTCTCGAAGTTTAGTATTTTTGTGATTTTACTATTTTTCTTTTTTCAGAAAGATTCTTCCTGAGTTGTGAAGGAAAATTCCATTCACAAAATAATTATCCTTTCGACCATTCTCATTTCTTTAACATCAGACTGTCCCCTCAGAGAAAACATTCTGGATATTATGCTGTATATAAACTCATCATAGATAGATACCAGGATCAAAATTTTATATTTACGACAGACGCGCGATTCGTCTACAAAAGACCCATCAGTGACGCTCGAATCAAAAAGTGTTAAAAAGGCCAAATAAAGTACGAAGTTGAAGAGCATTGAGAGCTTACTTGTATTCCATAATTACCAATTAAGCAAAAACATTTTACTCCGGGCTCTGATTAAGACTACTGAAAATCGTGTCAATGCAGGCAGAATAAAAAAGGGACGAAAGATACCAAAGGGACAGTCAAACTCATTAATCGAAAATAAACTGACAACGCCATGGCTAAAAATGAAAAAGACAAACAGACAAACAATAGTACACATGACACAACATAGAAAACTAAAGAATAAACAACACGAACCCCACCAAAAACTAGGGGTGATCTCAGGTGCTCCGGAAAAGTAAGCACATCCTGCTCCACATGTGGCGGCCGTCGTGTTGCTTATGTGATAACAAATCCGGTAAATAGTCTTATTCGGTAGGTCATATTCATTTGTAACTTTATACACAAGAGAGAAATTATGAATATGGCAATATCGTACAGTCAGGATTCTACTTCGTCAAAATTATCTCCCCATTGTAGGGATGACGCGCTGTCAATTTTGCTCTTGAAAACCGATAAATTTATCCACATAGCACCATAACGATCCCTATATGTTGATTATTCTATCAAATGATCTATTTCTGTCTAACAAGTTGATTCTTTGTGTACGTTGTAACTTTAATAGTGTGACCATGTTGTGGTTATTCAATTAAATGGTCTTTTTCCGTCTAAAGAGTTGATTCTTTGTGTACGTTGTAACTTTAATAGTGTGACAGTGATGTGGTTATTCTATCAAATGATCTATTTCTGTCTAACAAGTTGATTCTTTTAGTAACTTTACTAGTGTGACAGTGATGTTGTTATTCTATTAAATGATCCATTTTTGTCTAACAAGTTGATTCTTTTAGTAACTTTACTAGTGTGACAGTGATGTTGTTATTCTATTAAATGATCCATTTTGTCTAACACGTTGATTCTTTGTGTACGTTGTAACGTTAATAATGTGACAGTAATGTGGTTATTCTATTAAATGAGCAATTTCTGTCTAACAAGTTAATTCTTTTAGTAACTTTAATAGTGTCACAGTGATGTTGTTATTCTATTAAATGATCTCTTTCTGTTTAATTAGTCGATTCTATGTGTACGTTGTAACTTTAATAATGTGACAGGGATGTGGTTGTTCTATTAAATGATCTATTTCTGTCTAACAAGTTGATTCTTTTAGTAACTCTAATAGTGTGACAGTGATGTTGTTATTCTATTAAATTATCTATTTTTGTCTAACAAGTTGATTCTTTGTGTACGTTGTAACTTTAATAGTGTGACAGTGATGTGGTTATTCTATTAAATGATCCTTTTCTGTCTAACAAGTTAAATCTTTTCGTAACTTTAATAGTGTGACAGTGATGTTGTTATTCTATTAAATGATATCTTTCTGTTAAATTAGTTGATTCTTTGTGTACGTTGTAACTTTAATAGAAGAAGGACGAAAGATATCAGAGGGACAGTCAAACTCATAAATCTAAAATAAACTGACAACGCCATGGCTATCAATGAAAAAGACAAACAGAATAAACAACACGAACCCCACCAAAAACTAGGGGTGGTTATTCTTATAGTGTGACCATGTTGTGGTTATTCTATTAAATGATCTATTTCTGTCTAACAAGTTGATTCTTTGAGTACGTTGTAACTTTAATAGTGTGACAGTGATGTGGTTATTCAATTTTATTAAATGGTCTAACTGACACTTATCTTATAATACAACAGATGAATTCTTTGCTGATTGTTAATAGATAATTCATAAAATTGATCACTGGATGGTGTATGTAGTAAACATCTTTCCCTTTTCACATCCTTTTTGAAAGAGTTTTTCCATCAGATTTAGACTTGGACTCCACGCCAGCAGATAAGTCACAAACAATAGATATAGGAAGATGTGATATGAGTGCCAATGAGACAACTCTCCATTCAAATAACAATATATAAAAGTAAACCATCATAAGTCAAGTCATACTTGTCTGACACTTATGAACCCGATGTCATTTATAGGTCTAAATGTAGTTTATTGACAAAGCTCGAAAATTCAAGTTCTCATCTATCATTATCATTCTATCTGAGGTCACGTTTGCCTGAGGTAGTTTTGTCCCAGAAGTCCCTCATATTTATAAATCACCGGCTTTTAATTGTTTTGTTTTACATGAAAACAAATAAAGTAATAAATTATTTTTCATCTTGTCCCAGCTTGAATAACTTATATTTTATCCGGTTAACAACTACACATAATTTTATTTAATGACACATAGAATTGTTATCTTTTGTTTTTGGTTGTTATGTAGATATCATTTAATTATTTGGTTCTTCAATATTTTTGCTTAAACGAAAGTGTTTTTAGTATCAATTTGGATTCAATGATTATATACTTCAAACCTTGACATAACAATATTACAAATTTATAATTGTTTTTTAATAATTATCCTGTATTATTGCAAGTACAGTCGTATTAGGTTGATTTGTGTTGTATACCATTAAGAGCCAACAATTGGTCGAGACTCATGAGAACTTTATGTACGAAACCTAAATCAATCAATGACTTAAACATTCAACTGATGGAGGACTAGTTCGACTCAATTCATAAACATACTAGTTCAAATATGTACTAACTGGAATGATCTCGAATATCAAATTAACCATTTGTTGATGCTTAGAATTTCTAAAGAACTTCCAGACAATTTTAAATCTCGGTCTATTTCTGAAATGAATTCTTACATACTTTAGATTTTTTTACCCTGTATGCCAACATTCCCCATGTGAAATTATAAAATTGTTTTGTATAAACATTGAACGACAAATTTTCGTCCAATTAGTGTGACGTATAAATTTTCTGACGTCAGACACGGGACGCAATGCATGTATTTTTAATTTGATAGATGCTTTTGTGCTTTTTTGTAAAATTGTTTGGTTTTTTTTTATTGTTACTCAGTGATGACTGATGTACCCATATTTTGACTTTTTTCATTTATTATGTCTTTTTTGTTCACGAATAGTTGTAAATATAACAGAATTTGATGATGAGACTGTCGTACAAGTGAGAGGTTTAGTGCTATAAAACCAGGTTCAATTAACCATTTTCTACATTTATAAATGCCTGTACCAAGTCAGGAATCTGACAGTTGTTGTCCATTTGTTTTTGAGGTGTTTTGTAATTTGAGTTTGCCATTTGTTTAGTGACTTTCCGATTGAATTTTCCGCGAAGTTTAGTATTTTTGTGTATTTTTCTTCTTTTTTTTCAGAAAAAATTCTTCCTGTGTTGTGAAGGCAAATTCCATTCACAAAATAAATATCCTTTCGACCATTCTCATTTCTTTAACATCAGACTGTGCCCTCAGAGAAATCATTCTGGATATTATGCTGTATATAAATAAATCATCATAGATAGATACCAGGATCAAAATTTTATATTTACGCCGATGCGCGTTTCGTCTACAAAAGACTCATCAGTGACGCTCGAATCAAAAAATGTTTAAAAGGCCAAATAAAGTACGAAGTTGAAGAGCAATGAGAGCCAAAAGTTACTAAAATGTTTGCAAAAAACAGCTAAAGTATCTATTCCTGGAGTAGAAAAGCCTTAGATTTTCCAAAATTCTAAGTTTGGTTAACAGTTAAAATATAATAATGAACATATCAATGATAACTCAAGTCAACACAGAAGTGCTGACTACTGGGCTGGTGATACCCTCGTGGAAATAAATTTCCACTAGCAGTGGCAACGACCCAGTGGTTGCAAATAAGTAATTGTATTTACTCAAATGAACAATGATTGTATCATTTTAATTATTCGAGATTTACAGACATGGAGTTTCTGATTCAAAAACTGGGGGTTTTATCAGTAAAAATTCTGAATTAACAAGTTTTCGATATATAAGAATTATATTAATGACCAGTTCTCAGGCACAATGAATTGAATCAGATAGACAATTTATTATTTCAAATTTTTGTTTACTGTTAATCAACTAAATTTCGCATAAATCCGCCCTTCTGTGTGTGTTACATTTTATCGTTGCGTCGTTTGTTTTCTCTTATTTTTGAGTGTAAATTCACATTGCGATAAGACGTGTCACGGTACTTGTCTATTCCAAATTCATGTATTTGGTTTTGATGTTATATTTGTTATTCTCGTGGTATTTTGTCTGATGCTTGGTCCATTTCTGTGTGTGTTACAATGTAGTGTTGTGTCGTTGTTATATTTAATGCGTTTCCCTCAGTTTTAGTTTGTTACCCCGATTTTGTTTTTTATCCATGGATTTATGAGTTTGAACAGCGGTATACTACTGTTGCCTTTATTTATCCACCATATATACAAAAATCTAAAAACTCTGTTCGCACATTGTACAAAAGAAGGGCACCAGTGTGAGCAAAACAAAAACAAACTGTCAGTTATGATGTTAACTTATCAAATATATATTCACGTTACTTGTATTCCATATTTTTACCAATTAAGCAAAAACATTTTACTCCGGGCTCTGACTAAGACTACAGAAAATCGTTCATATGTAGGCAGAATAACTTCATACACAAAAGAGAAATTATGAATATGGCAATATCGTACGAATATTTCTTTAACATTATACCAAAACTAAACGATTCAGTATGTAGTGTACAAAATGAACCATTTATATCTGGGTACAATGTTAGATTTTAATGTGTTCAAGCTCCACAAGATCACATGATAATACACACAAGTAACACGTTGCATAAAGACTATATACAAAAGTAACAAGTTACAAAAAGACTATACACATAAGTAATAAGTTACACAAAGACTACACACAAGTAACAAGTAACACAAAGACTATACACACAAGTAACAAGTTACACAAAGACTATACACACAAGTAACAAGTTACACAAAGACCATGCACACAAGTTACACGATACATAAAGACTATACACATAAAAAACCAAGTTACACAAAGACTATACACACAAGTAACACGTTACACAAAGAGGAAATCCTGGATAATCATAGATCCGTTCTATGTTTCTTTGGAATTTCAACCAAAGATGAAGAACTGGATTTTCCATCACTGTGTTTGATACCTAAACTACATAAGTGTCCTTACAAACAACGGTATGTTGCTGGGTCTTCCAAGTGCTCCACGAAACCTCTTTCTAAATGATTAATATCTATTTTATCAGCAATCAAAGACGGGCTTCAAAGTTATTGTGAAACTGCCTATTCTAGAGGTGGCGTAAATCAGATGTGGATACTTAAAAATTCCAAAGATCTTTTAAATTACATACAATCTTACTCTCTTTCATCGTGTAATAGTACATTGACTTATCTACACTTTATACAAGTATTCCACATTCCAACCTAAAAGACAAATTGAAAGAGTTGGTATTGCTTTGTTTCATAAAAAAGAATGGCATCCGTAGATACAAGTTTCTTGTCTTGGGGAAGGATAAATCCTACTTTGTGAAGGATCACTCTGATTCAAACAAAAATTTTTCTGAAACTGACATTATCAAGATGCTTGACTTAATGATTGACAACATATTTGTTACGTTCGGAAGACGTGTTTTTCAATAGACTGTCGGCATTCCAATGGGTACAAATTGTGCCCCTCTTCTTGACGACTTGTTTCTTTATTATTATGAGGCTAAATTCATACAGGAACTTCTTAGGAAGAAGGACAAGAAGTTAGCAATATCCTTTAACTCTACTTTCCGCTATATAGATGATGTTCTTTTACTAAATAATTCAAAATTTGGTGACTACGTTGAGCTCATCTATCCCATCGAACTAGAGATAATGGATAATACAGATACAGTTAAGTCGGCCTCATTGTCGGGTTTTGGAAATTAACTGAATTAAAAAAGGGGCGAAATATACAAAAGGGAAGTCAAACTCACAAGACACCACAGAGAAAACTAAATACTACGCAACACAAACACTATCAAAAACTGGAAGTGATTATAATAATTAATTTGACCGATAAATGACATTGAGTTGATAAGTGTCAGTTCAATATGACTTGTTTATGACATGAATTTCAATTTTATGACTTTTTGTGCTAGTGTGGCGTAAAGCAACCAACAATCAATCAATCAACCAATTTTATGGTCATTGTTATAAATTTGCTGTTTGCAAACGTATGAATTATTCGAAATACTAAGGATTTTCTTATCCCAGGCATATATTACCTTAGCCGTATTTTGGCACAACTTTTTTGAATTTTGGGTCCTCAATGCTTTTCAACTTTGTACTTGTTTTGGTTTTGTTACTATTTTGATCTGAGCGTCACAGATGATTCTTCTGTAGACAAAACGCGCGTCTGGCGTATCAAATTGTCAGCCTGGTACCTTTGATAGTCATTATGACTAATCTGCTGACGGAGGGTCAAAGTCTTAATTTGATTAAAAAACTCTTTCAAAAAGGAGATGCTAAGGGAAAGATGTTGACTTCATATACACATCAAGTGATCATTTTTATAAATTATATATTAACAATTAGCTAATTATTGAGCTGTTGTATTATAAGATAAGTGTCACTTAGATCATTTAATAGATTAACCACATCACTCTCACACTATTAAATTTAGAACTTACACAAAGAAACAATATATTAGGTAAAATATATCATTTAATTGAATAACCACATCGCTGTCACATTATTAAAGATAAAACTTACACTAAAAATCAATATGTTAGATACAAATAGATCATTCAATTGGATAACCATATCACTGTCACCCTATGAAAGTTACAACTTACACAAAGAATCAACATGTTGGTTAGAAATAGATAATATAGATATTATGAATAAACGTTGTGTGTGTGTTTTGCCTATAAAAATTATATATATATAGTCATTGTAAGGCAAATAAATAAATAAATCTTGCAATTCCGATACATCTTTATTTCAAACAAAGTATTTGTAACACATTTAATACATAGAAAAATGAGTTATCATTTCATTTTTACAAATCCTGACTAAAACCAGATTATTTTTCTTTATAAATTACATTTGAACCTGTCTTGTACACATGAACAAATTTTACAGCGCTGTTATTATCAATTGTATTTGTTGTAGGTATTTGGTTGGTATTTAGCGTTGTATTGTGGTGCATACGGTTTTGGGGCGTAAATTGTTGGTGGATATGTTTTTTTTTGATGGTGCATACGATTTTGATGCTTTTAAATTTGTTAGTTCGCTGGCATGATTCAATACCTGTGTCTTTGTTTTAACATGGTGCAATTTTAAATATTTTCCCTTTGAGTCATAAGTAGGTTTATATGAGTTGTCATGGCCATATGAAGGTGCATATGCGTTCTTAGATGGATTGTAAGATTTTGATGCTTTTAATTTTTTTGTTCGCTGGCATGATTCAATACCTGTGTCTTAGTTTTAACATGGTGCAATTTTACATATTTTCCCTTTGTGTCATAAGTAGGTTTATATGAGTCGTTATGGCCATATGAAGGTTCATATGCGTTCTTAGATGGATTGTAAGATTTTGATGCTTTCAAATAAGTTAGTTCGCTGGCATGATTCAATACCTGTGTCTTTGTTTTAACATGGTGCAATTTAACATATTTTTCCTTTGCGTTATAGCTAGTTGTGTACGAGTCGTCATGGCCATTTGAAGGCTCACATGCATTCTTAGATGGATTGTAAGATTATGAAGCTTTTTAATTTGTTAGTTCGCTTGCGTGGTTTAATACTGCCGTATTTGTTTTAGCATGGTGCAAGTTTACATCTTTTGCCATAGGGTTATATTTACTCGCATACGAGTCATCATATGTGGATGGTGCATATGCTTTTGATGCGTGTAATTTGGTTTGTTCGTTCGCATGTTTCAAATCGCTGTTGAACTTTTGGCATGATTGAGTTTAAAGATGTTTTTCTTAGGCGCATATTTCATCTTAGGTTTGTACTCTGGATAATACGTTGGTTTTGGTGCGTACTTAGATGCATATTTCATTTTAGCTTGGTACGTTGGATAACACGTTGGTTTTGGTGCGTATTTAGATGTGTATGTCTTCTTAGGTTTGGACGTTGGATAGTATGCTGGTTTTGGTGCGTACTTAGATGCGTATGTCGTCTTAGGTTTGTACGTTGGATAATACGCTGGTTTTGGTGCGTACTTAGATGCGTATTTCGCCTTCGGTTTGTACGTTGGATAATACGCTGGTTTTGGTGCGTATTTAGATGTGTATGTCTTCTTAGGTTTTTACGTTGGATAATACGCTGGTTTTGGTTCGTACTTAGATGCGTATGTCGTCTTAGGTTGGTACATTGGATAATACGCTGGTTTTTGTGCGTACTTAGATGCGTATTCGCCTCAGGTTTGTACGTTGGACAATATGCTGGTTTGGGTGCGTATTTAGATGCATATGTCGCCTTAGGTTTGTACGTTGGATAGTACGCTGGTTTTAGTGCGTACTTAGATGCATATTTCGCCTTAGGTTGGTACGTTGGATAATACGGTGGTTTTGGTGCGTATTTAGATGCGTATGTCTTCTTAGCTTGGTACGTTGAATAATACGCTGGTTTTGGTGCGTACTTAGATGCATATTTCGCCTTAGGTTTGTACGTTGGATAATATTCTGGTTTTGGTGCGTACTCAGTTGCGTATGTCGTCTTAGGTTTGTATGTTGGATTATATGCTGGTTTTGTTGCGTACTTAGATGCATATTTCATCTTAGGTTGGTACGTTGGATAATACGCTGGTTTGGTGCGTATTTAGATGCGTATGTCTTCTTAGGTTTGTACGTTGATAATACGCTGGTTTTGGTGCGTACTTAGAGGCATATTTCGCCTTAGGTTGGTACGTTGGATAATACGCTGGTTTTGGTGCGTATTTAGATGTGTATGTCTTCTTAGGTTTTTACGTTGGATAATACGCTGGTTTTGGTGCGTACTTAGATGCATATGTCGTCTTAGGTTGGTACGTTGGATAATACGCTGGTTTTTGTGCGTACTTAGATGCGTATTCGCCTCAGGTTTGTACGTTGGACAATATGCTGGTTTGGGTGCGTATTTAGATGCATATGTCGCCTTAGGTTTGTACGTTGGATAGTACGCTGGTTTTAGTGCGTACTTAGATGCATATTTCGCCTTAGGTTGGTACGTTGGATAATACGGTGGTTTTGGTGCGTATTTAGATGCGTATGTCTTCTTAGCTTGGTACGTTGAATAATACGCTGGTTTTGGTGCGTACTTAGATGCATATTTCGCCTTAGGTTTGTACGTTGGATAATATTCTGGTTTTGGTGCGTACTCAGTTGCGTATGTCGTCTTATGTTTGTATGTTGGATTATATGCTGGTTTTGTTGCGTACTTAGATGCATATTTCATCTTAGGTTGGTACGTTGGATAATACGCTGGTTTTGGTGCGTATTTAGATGCGTATGTCTTCTTAGGTTTGTACGTTGATAATACGCTGGTTTTGTTGCGTACTTAGATGCATATTTCATCTTAGGTTGGTACGTTGGATAATACGCTGGTTTTGGTGCGTATTTAGATGCGTATGTCTTCTTAGGTTTGTACGTTGATAATACGCTGGTTTTGGTGCGTACTTAGAGGCATATTTCGCCTTAGGTTGGTACGTTGGATAATACGCTGGTTTTGGTGCGTATTTAGATGCGTATGTGTTCTTAGGTTTGTACGTTGGATAATACGCTGGTTTTGGTGCGTACTTAGATGCATATTTCATCTTAGCTTGGTACGTTGGATAATACTCTGGTTTTGGTGCGTACTTAGATGCATATGTCGTCTTAGGTTTGTATGTTGGATTATATGCTGGTTTTGTTGCGTACTTAGATGCATATTTCATCTTAGGTTGGTACGTTGGATAATACGCTGGTTTTGGTGCGTACTTAGATTCGTATTTCGCCTGAGGTTGGTACGTATGATAATACGCTGGTTTTGGTGCGTATTTAGATGCGTATGTCTTCTTAGGTTTGTACGTTGATAATACGCTGGTTTTGGTGCGTACTTAGAGGCATATTTCGCCTTAGGTTGGTACGTTGGATAATACGCTGGTTTTGGTGCGTATTTAGATGCGTATGTCTTCTTAGGTTTGGACGTTGGATAGTATGCTGGTTTTGGTGCGTACTTAGATGCGTATGTCGTCTTAGGTTTGTACGTTGGATAATACGCTGGTTTTGGTGCGTACTTAGATGCGTATTTCGCCTTCGGTTTGTACGTTGGATAATACGCTAGTTTTGGTGCGTATTTAGATGCGTATGTCTTCTTAGGTTTGTACGTTCGATAATACGCTGGTTTTGGTGCGTACTTAGATGCGTATTTCGCCTTAGGTTGGTACGTTGGATAATACGCTGGTTTTGGTGCGTATTTAGATGCGTATGTCTTCTTAGGTTTGTACGTTGGATAATACGCTGGTTTTGGTGCGTACTTAGATGCGTTTTTCGCCTGAGGTTTATACGTTGGATAGTACGCTGGTTTTGATGCGTACTTAGATGCGTATTTAATATTAGGTTGGTACGTTGGATAGTACGTTGGTTTTGGTGCGTACTTAGGTGCATATTTTATCTTAGGTTGGTACGTTGGATAATATGCTGGTTTTGGTGCGTTCGTAGATGCGTATGTCGTCTTAGGTTTGTACGTTGGATAATACGCTGGTTTTGGTGCGTACTTAGATGCATATTTCGCCTTAGGTTGGTACGTATGATAATACGCTGGTTTTGGTGCGTATTTAGATGCGTATGTCTTCTTAGGTTTGTACGTTGATAATACGCTGGTTTTGGTGCGTACTTAGAGGCATATTTCGCCTTAGGTTGGTACGTTGGATAATACGCTGGTTTTGGTGCGTATTTAGATGCGTATGTCTTCTTAGGTTTGGACGTTGGATAGTATGCTGGTTTTGGTGCGTACTTAGATGCGTATGTCGTCTTAGGTTTGTACGTTGGATAATACGCTGGTTTTGGTGCGTACTTAGATGCGTATTTCGCCTTCGGTTTGTACGTTGGATAATACGCTAGTTTTGGTGCGTATTTAGATGCGTATGTCTTCTTAGGTTTGTACGTTCGATAATACGCTGGTTTTGGTGCGTACTTAGATGCGTATTTCGCCTTAGGTTGGTACGTTGGATAATACGCTGGTTTTGGTGCGTATTTAGATGCGTATGTCTTCTTAGGTTTGTACGTTGGATAATACGCTGGTTTTGGTGCGTACTTAGATGCGTTTTTCGCCTGAGGTTTATACGTTGGATAGTACGCTGGTTTTGATGCGTACTTAGATGCGTATTTAATATTAAGCTGGTACGTTGGATAGTACGTTGGTTTTGGTGCGTACTTAGGTGCATATTTTATCTTAGGTTGGTACGTTGGATAATATGCTGGTTTTGGTGCGTTCTTAGATGCGTATGTTGTCTTAGGTTTGTACGTTGGATAATACGCTGGTTTTTGTGCGTACTTAGATGCATATTTCGCCTCAGGTTTGTACGTTGGACAATATGCTGGTTTGGGTGCGTATTTAGATGCATATGTCGCCTTAGGTTTGTACGTTGGATAGTACGCTGGTTTTAGTGCGTACTTAGATGCATATTTCGCCTTAGGTTGGTACGTTGGATAATACGGTGGTTTTGGTGCGTATTTAGATGCGTATGTCTTCTTAGCTTGGTACGTTGAATAATATGCTGGTTTTGGTGCGTACTTAGATGCATATTTCGCCTTAGGTTTGTACGTTGGATAATATTCTGGTTTTGGTGCGTACTCAGTTGCGTATGTCGTCTTATGTTTGTATGTTGGATTATATGCTGGTTTTGTTGCGTACTTAGATGCATATTTCATCTTAGGTTGGTACGTTGGATAATACGCTGGTTTTGGTGCGTATTTAGATGCGTATGTCTTCTTAGGTTTGTACGTTGATAATACGCTGGTTTTGTTGCGTACTTAGATGCATATTTCATCTTAGGTTGGTACGTTGGATAATACGCTGGTTTTGGTGCGTATTTAGATGCGTATGTCTTCTTAGGTTTGTACGTTGATAATACGCTGGTTTTGGTGCGTACTTAGAGGCATATTTCGCCTTAGGTTGGTACGTTGGATAATACGCTGGTTTTGGTGCGTATTTAGATGCGTATGTGTTCTTAGGTTTGTACGTTGGATAATACGCTGGTTTTGGTGCGTACTTAGATGCATATTTCATCTTAGCTTGGTACGTTGGATAATACTCTGGTTTTGGTGCGTACTTAGATGCATATGTCGTCTTAGGTTTGTATGTTGGATTATATGCTGGTTTTGTTGCGTACTTAGATGCATATTTCATCTTAGGTTGGTACGTTGGATAATACGCTGGTTTTGGTGCGTACTTAGATTCGTATTTCGCCTGAGGTTTGTACGTTGGATAATACGCTGGTTTTGGTGCGTATTTAGATGCGTATGTCTTCTAAGGTTTGTACGTGGGATAATACGCTGGTTTTGGTGCGTACTTAGATGCGTATTTCGCCTGAGGTTTGTACGTTGGATAATACGCTAGTTTTGGTGCGTATTTAGATGCGTATGTCTTCTTAGGTTTGTACGTTCGATAATACGCTGGTTTTGGTGCGTACTTAGATGCGTATTTCGCCTTAGGTTGGTACGTTGGATAATACGCTGGTTTTGGTGCGTATTTAGATGCGTATGTCTTCTTAGGTTTGTACGTTGGATAATACGCTGGTTTTGGTGCGTACTTAGATGCGTTTTTCGCCTGAGGTTTATACGTTGGATAGTACGCTGGTTTTGATGCGTACTTAGATGCGTATTTAATATTAGGTTGGTACGTTGGATAGTACGTTGGTTTTGGTGCGTACTTAGGTGCATATTTTATCTTAGGTTGGTACGTTGGATAATATGCTGGTTTTGGTGCGTTCTTAGATGCGTATGTCGTCTTAGGTTTGTACGTTGGATAATACGCTGGTTTTGGTGCGTACTTAGATGCATATTTCGCCTTAGGTTGGTACGTATGATAATACGCTGGTTTTGGTGCGTATTTAGATGCGTATGTCTTCTTAGGTTTGTACGTTGATAATACGCTGGTTTTGGTGCGTACTTAGAGGCATATTTCGCCTTAGGTTGGTACGTTGGATAATACGCTGGTTTTGGTGCGTATTTAGATGCGTATGTCTTCTTAGGTTTGGACGTTGGATAGTATGCTGGTTTTGGTGCGTACTTAGATGCGTATGTCGTCTTAGGTTTGTACGTTGGATAATACGCTGGTTTTGGTGCGTACTTAGATGCGTATTTCGCCTTCGGTTTGTACGTTGGATAATACGCTAGTTTTGGTGCGTATTTAGATGCGTATGTCTTCTTAGGTTTGTACGTTCGATAATACGCTGGTTTTGGTGCGTACTTAGATGCGTATTTCGCCTTAGGTTGGTACGTTGGATAATACGCTGGTTTTGGTGCGTATTTAGATGCGTATGTCTTCTTAGGTTTGTACGTTGGATAATACGCTGGTTTTGGTGCGTACTTAGATGCGTTTTTCGCCTGAGGTTTATACGTTGGATAGTACGCTGGTTTTGATGCGTACTTAGATGCGTATTTAATATTAGGTTGGTACGTTGGATAGTACGTTGGTTTTGGTGCGTACTTAGGTGCATATTTTATCTTAGGTTGGTACGTTGGATAATATGCTGGTTTTGGTGCGTTCGTAGATGCGTATGTCGTCTTAGGTTTGTACGTTGGATAATACGCTGGTTTTGGTGCGTACTTAGATGCATATTTCGCCTTAGGTTGGTACGTATGATAATACGCTGGTTTTGGTGCGTATTTAGATGCGTATGTCTTCTTAGGTTTGTACGTTGATAATACGCTGGTTTTGGTGCGTACTTAGAGGCATATTTCGCCTTAGGTTGGTACGTTGGATAATACGCTGGTTTTGGTGCGTATTTAGATGCGTATGTCTTCTTAGGTTTGGACGTTGGATAGTATGCTGGTTTTGGTGCGTACTTAGATGCGTATGTCGTCTTAGGTTTGTACGTTGGATAATACGCTGGTTTTGGTGCGTACTTAGATGCGTATTTCGCCTTCGGTTTGTACGTTGGATAATACGCTAGTTTTGGTGCGTATTTAGATGCGTATGTCTTCTTAGGTTTGTACGTTCGATAATACGCTGGTTTTGGTGCGTACTTAGATGCGTATTTCGCCTTAGGTTGGTACGTTGGATAATACGCTGGTTTTGGTGCGTATTTAGATGCGTATGTCTTCTTAGGTTTGTACGTTGGATAATACGCTGGTTTTGGTGCGTACTTAGATGCGTTTTTCGCCTGAGGTTTATACGTTGGATAGTACGCTGGTTTTGATGCGTACTTAGATGCGTATTTAATATTAAGCTGGTACGTTGGATAGTACGTTGGTTTTGGTGCGTACTTAGGTGCATATTTTATCTTAGGTTGGTACGTTGGATAATATGCTGGTTTTGGTGCGTTCTTAGATGCGTATGTTGTCTTAGGTTTGTACGTTGGATAATACGCTGGTTTTGGTGCGTACTTAGATGCATATTTCGCCTTAGGTTGGTACGTATGATAATACGCTGGTTTTGGTGCGTATTTAGATGCGTATGTCTTCTTAGGTTTGTACGTTGATAATACGCTGGTTTTGGTGCGTACTTAGAGGCATATTTCGCCTTAGGTTGGTACGTTGGATAATACGCTGGTTTTGGTGCGTATTTAGATGCGTATGTCTTCTTAGGTTTGTACGTTGATAATACGCTGGTTTTGGTGCGTACTTAGATGCATATTTCATCTTAGCTTGGTACGTTGGATAATACTCTGGTTTTGGTGCGTACTTAGATGCATATGTCGTCTTTGGTTTGTATGTTGGATAATATGCTTGGTTTGGTGCATATTTCATCTTAGGTTGGTACGTTGGATAATATTTAGGCGTAGATTGGTATTTAGATCCTAAAATCAAATAGTAAAACATTGTTAATTCCTCTTAACCAAGCGTACTGCTTTCAAGATTTCACTCCGCCGATCAATGGTACTTAGATGCGTATTTCGCCTGAGGTTTGTACGTTGGATAATACGCTGGTTTTGGTGCGTATTTAGATGCATATTTCATCTTAGGTTGGTACGTTGGATAATACGCTGGTTTTGGTGCGTACTTAGATTCGTATTTCGCCTGAGGTTTGTACGTTGGATAATACGCTGGTTTTGGTGCGTATTTAGATGCGTATGTCTTCTAAGGTTTGTACGTGGGATAATACGCTGGTTTTGGTGCGTACTTAGATGCGTATTTCGCCTGAGGTTTGTACGTTGGATAATACGCTGGTTTTGGTGCGTACTTCGATGCATATTTCGCCTTAGGTTGGTACGTTTGATAATACGCTGGTTTTGGTGCGTATTTAGATGCGTATGTCTTCTTAGGTTTGTACGTTGATAATACGCTGGTTTTGGTGCGTACTTAGAGGCATATTTCGCCTTAGGTTGGTACGTTGGATAATACGCTGGTTTTGGTGCGTATTTAGATGCGTATGTGTTCTTAGGTTTGTACGTTGGATAATACGCTGGTTTTGGTGCGTACTTAGATGCATATTTCATCTTAGCTTGGTACGTTGGATAATACTCTGGTTTTGGTGCGTACTTAGATGCATATGTCGTCTTTGGTTTGTATGTTGGATAATATGCTTGGTTTGGTGCATATTTCATCTTAGGTTGGTACGGTGGATAATATTTAGGCGTAGATTGGTATTTAGATCCTAAAATCAAATAGTAAAACATTGTTAATTCCTCTTAACCAAGCGTACTGCTTTCAAGATTTCACTCCGCCGATCAATGGTGTAGAATATAGCTAGAATACCTATGGTCAGTTTATTTTGTAATTGTTTGTCCTAAAATTCTTCAATGTTGGTCCCCTTTTTGAAAGTTATACTATTTTTTAAATATGGATGAAATGTGTGTTTTGTAATTTCAGATTTATTTCATTTATTGATATTACCCAGATAATTCATATTATTGTAAATTCTCTGAGTCTTAGTTAATGACACATTCAAAAACTTATAATTTGAGAATGGCTGCAATTCAAAATGGATCAGTATAAAATGAAGTGGTGAGGATGAAGAATTGTTAATTAATATTTCTTACAGTCGGTTTCTACTGTTTCATTGGGTTACAAGGAGGAGGTTATAAGTCCCTTTAAGTATGATCAAATTTTTTTATTTCATTGATTTTGAAAGCGAGACTTTCTCAAGTGATCCTGGGTCAATTATGAAAGCATTGTGTTTCACAAAAAAATTTGACTATTATTTCTTAATGATAATATATAAATGTTTTATAAGAATTGTTTGTTCCTGAAAGATATAAAAATGATTTAGATAATAGATAAACTCATCATAGAAACCAGGATCAAAATTCTATGTTTATGCCAGACTCGCGTTTCGTCTACAAAAGTGACGCTCGAATCAAAAATGTTTAAAAGGCCTAATAGAGTACGAAGTTAAAGAGCATTGAGGACCAAAAATTCCTTAAAGTTTTGCCAAATACAGCTAAGGTAATCTATTCCTGAGGTAGAAAAGCCTTAATTTTTTTTAAATTCAAAGTTTTGTTAACAGTCAATTTATAATAATGAACATATCAATGATAACTCAAGTCAACACAGAAGTGCTGACTACTGGGCTGGTGATATTCTCAGGGGAAAACACTGATTTGTAAATCAACAGGCTACACTTTCTGAAATAACATAGACACTCTTAAAATACTTAGCCATGGCGTTGTCAGTTTATTTTCGATCTATGAGTCTGACATCTATTTGATGTTGACATAGAGGTTGTATCTTTCGCCCCTTTTTTTACAAAGGTCAATATGTTAGTAGTTTGCAATCGACTTTCTGGTATCTTTCGCCCCTTTTTACAAAGGTCACTATGATAGAAGTTTACAATCTCTATGTCAACGTCGATTTCATCTAAATGTTTTTTTTTTTTTCACGAAACATACGAATAACAAATGTTCAAAGTATATTTAACAGCAGTTCTATAAGTACAGTTCACCATACTGATAAACTGCTAAAAAATATAATGAAAATACAGAACTCAAATGCAAAATTAAAAATGGAGACGTAAAAATAAACAGAAAAAAATCAAACGCTATTTATAAACAGAACAAGTGAAAAAAGCTGCCGGATTCCCGACTGATTTTTTTTTCAATTTATATTATCTAACAATACTCCTTATGAAAAGATAATTTATTTTTTGTCACAAATAAGGTGTCAAATAATCAAATGTAACATACCGTATTTTGCTGGGTTGTAGTTATTTCCTGGATTGTACTTTCCTGGGTTGTAGGCTGTCGCATTAGCACCTGTAATGTTATATCATTTAGTTCTATCAACATTCTCACTGGACTTTGGCAGATTATTGTTTTATATAAAAACAAAACAATCTATATATATGATGACTCCAACGAATATAGATTTAGAAAGAAAAGCAACTGGGTCCCTAAACCAAGCAAAAACACCACCTTAGAATCATTTATAGACAATGTTAAAACGGATATACTTACAAATGTAAAAATAAACAATCAGACCTATGACAATTTAACACCTGATGAACGTGTGGCTTCAACAAATTTGAGAGATAATGACGACATTGTTATTAAACCTGCAGACAAGGGGAGTGCAGTTTTCGTCATGGACAAATCTAACTATGTCAAAGAGGCCATTCGCCAATTAGATGATGACCGGTTTTACAAAAAACTTAATTCGGACCCCACCCTCCAATTCAGCGAGGAAGTAACAGAATGTTTAAAGGAAATGTGTGACAAATACATTATTGATATAGATACTCTCAAATATTTAAAACCTGAAAACCTGAAAATTCCAAACCTGGGCGATTCTACCTGCTCCCTAAAATTCATAAACCTGGTAACCCGGGAAGACCAATCGTCTCAGCTAATGGTCATCCCACCGAAAAAATATCCGAATTCGTTGATTACCATCTTCGACCACATGTAGAAAACTTGCCATCTTTTCTACAGATTCTACAGATTACCTACTAAAAATGCAGGATTTAAACCCTCTACCTGCCAATACTACTCTTGTCACTATGGATGTCACCTCCCTCTATACGAATATTCCCTATGCGGGTGGTATTGAAGCATGTATAGAAGTTTTGGACTCTCGATCTCTTAAAATTCCACCTACTGACTATTTACAGACAAATGGCACTGCTGTGGGTACAAAAATGGCTCCATCTTATGCCAATATATTCATGGGTAAAGTTGAAAAGCAACTGCTGGAGTGCTCCATCGAAAAACCGCTTTCCTGGTATCGATTCATTGATGACGTTGACATGAAATGGGACAAGGGAGACCAAGAATTTCAAACTTTTATAACAAATGCTAACAATCAACACCCTACCATCAAATTCACCCATGAAACATCCAATTCCACCATAAACTTCCTTGATACATCTAGCACCCTCTCTGTAGGTATAATAATCACAGATATATACTCTTAACCTACAGATACTCATCAATAGTTGTCGCCTGAGAGTTGCCATCCTCCACACTGCACGAAGAGCATTCCATACAACCAAGCTCTCAGAATAAGGCGAATCTGCTCCTCTGAAGACACTGCAAAGCAACGTCTGGGGCAGCTCAAAGGACATTTGAAAAGAAGGGGATATAAACACAAAAACATCAAAAATAGTTTTCGAAAAGCGAAACCCATCCCCAGAAGCAGTCTGCTAACTTACAAAGATAAACAGAAAAGTAAAAGAATCCCATGTGTGCTCACCTACCATCCATGCCTGAGAAATAGTTTCAAGACCATTCGTGATCATTGGACAGCAATCGAGAAACATTCGAAGTTATCAAAATCTTTCCTGAGCCTCCCATGATTGCCTTCAAACAACCTAACAGCCTGAGAAATATACTTGTCCGTGCTGACCTTTCCAAACCTAACCATACTATAGGTAATTGCCAGCCTTGTGGGGATAAGCGCTGCAAATGTTGCAACCAATTGCAGCATTCATCAACATTTCACAGTAAGACCACAGAAAAGACATACAAGATCTTCTGCAATGTCAACTGCAAAAGCTCAAACGTGATTTACGTTCTTGAGTGTCGTAGATGTGGTCTCCAATATGTTGGTGAATCTATGCAGCCATTTCACAAACGCCTCAATGGCCACAGGAGTGACCTCACAAAAAAACCGTATACTCCTGTCAGCCAACACTTCAGGTTACCAGATCACAATCTGAAAGATTTTGATCACATGAAAATCCTTGTGATTGAACAGGATTGTACATGGCAAAATAGGCAAAGAGAAAATCGGGAGAAGTTTTCGATAAAATCACTGGGTGTCTTCCATCCAGATGGAATCAATAGAAAGAAATAATTAAATTTACAGTCTAGTGTTTATATAATTATATTCAGGATTTTGGATTAAAATCAATCGACCAAAACTTACCTGTATTATTACTGATCTATGTTTACACCTTATACATTATATATCATTATTGTTAAAACTTTTGTCACCGAAGAAGGCCATTTGTTGAGCCGAAATATTTGCAATTATTGTATAATTATATCATCTGTTCAGTTTTTCCATCTTTGTGCAATGATATTCAACACTTTTTAGTGTTTTGTTTTCCATCTATTTATCGGTATTGTTACACAATCTTTCAGACTCATATAATTTTTCCTGTTTGTGCAGTATTGTCAATTTTGATGATCCAATACCTATTAAGTTTACTGGTTGGTAGATTCTTATAGACTCTATGTATATATATATATATATATATATATATATATACAACTCGTCTAAACATCAACCCAACAATGTTAGATCTGTAAATTTGCTTTCGCAAATTTTTGGTTCTTCCCTCGCCGGGATTCGAACCCATGCTACTGTGATATCGTGACACCAAATCGCCTGCACTGCAGCCGTCCCGCTAGACCACACGACCACCTGGGCTCTCAAAAAAAGAGCTTTCGCTGGCCGTGTGTTACCTTTCCTCGTCAGTTTTAATCTAACGGCGTACTACAGTACATGATATATAAGGCATGAAGATGTTATTATTACAGATCAGCTAAATTATCTATAGTAAAGGATCCTACAAATCAATGTAATATACAGTCACAGAAAATAATTATATTTATAAGTACGTCTGAGTCAGTGACAACTCTACAACAGATGTATCCATCGGATCGCCATCAATGATGGTGATACATGGCTGTGTACATAATGTATATACAACTCGTCTAAACATCAACCCAACAATGTTAGATCTGTAAATTTGCTTTCGCAAATTTTTGGTTCTTCCCTCGCCGGGATTCGAACCCATGCTACTGTGATATCGTGACACCAAATCGCCTGCACTGCAGCCGTCCCGCTAGATATATATAAGTTTATTTATTTGACAGAATAACTTTGTTTAATTACATTTTTTCGAAACAAATTGTTGACTTTTTTGTTAAAAATAAATTTACTATTCGATTATTAAAACAAACAGCAGAACTGTTGTTTATTTGTAAACCAACACATAGCGAACATCAATGTAAAAATAAAGCTGTAGTAGCTCAAAATATCTTGTCCAGATGTTCCTTTAGTAACAGCAATAACGTAAAAGCTAATAATACACCAAATGTGCATTTTGACAATATTTTAAAAATAAACGTAGAAAACCGAAAAAAATGAAAAATGACCACAACTAATACTAGCCACAAAACCATGTTCTGTGTTCTGTTACTTTGTTGTTTTCCTATATAGTTGATATGTGTTTTACTCAATTTTAGTTTGTTATTCGGATTTGTTTTCTCTCAATTGATTTATGACTTTAGAACAGCGTTATACTTCTGGTGCCTTTATTTAGAGTCAGATATCATTCTTAATTCTCGCAAAACCAATGATGTATAGGAACGTTGTTGATAACGAGTAATATCGGTTATAAATCAATTAGATAAATAAGGAATTACTTAAATACCTGATTAGGGAAGTATACAATAATTACACCTTTACCTTGCATAATTTGTTTTCACTCAGATCATACATAATGTATATCTCAAGGAATTTGATTGAATAGAATAAGTATGCATTGTTTCGATACATTCCACCAAAAAACTTTAAAAAGAACCCTTTTTCGGATAAAAATGGCTGTGTTAAACCTTACAACCTGTTCGAAACTGCTGTTTTTTCTATCAACTTATCGATCTATTAAGTTATTCACGATAAATTAATATTTTCTTCAAACTGGCAATGAATTGTTGGTGACAAAAGGAAAAATACTTACGTTCAGTAGCTAAATTGTACGGATCTTTATTACTTCGACGTGGCGAGGCTGAAAACAGTATAATTGTTTTCTATTTTTAGGTTAAACTATATCATGTTTATAAAACAAAATAGAATCTTTTTACGATTGTTCTTAATGTAGATGGCGATTCGAATTATAAAATATGAAATAATATAAAAAAAACTCAGTTGATTTATTGTCAAAACGTTAAACAGACAGTAATTATATAAGACATTGGTTGAGCTACATATGTACAAGATATAGTGGACGTCTGACGTTGATTATCGTTTACGAATCCTCTACTTCTTAATAATTATATAATACATAAAACGTTCATGGTAATGATGGTATTGTTAAACATTTTTTTTAAATGTTTACCTTTTCCTTTTTTTTTTTTTGTACTACAAGACTATTGTTTGAGACAATTATATTGACATTGTGACTATGTATGGTGAGTTATAAAAAACATGATTTTAAGTGTAGAGCTTAATATTTTGAATGCGAGTTTTTTCTTTTTTCATTGTTTATCACTAACACCCATGAAATATTGTTACACTTTTCCAGATTTCGGATTCATTAATTTTATTAAAATATGTGTTTAACAGCTTTACAATATGAAATTGAAGTCATAAACAGACAAGGGCTGTAATCAAGAACGTCAGACCTGAAATTTTTCCAGATATCGCTCAATTGTTGCGCTTAATTTAACACAATTGAAAGGTTCAATAAGTGACAAGGGTACAGAGGTTTGAGCACTTGAATCCTAAATAGGCTGTGACAGATCTAAATCAGATAATTTTTGTCTGGGAGTAGAAGCAAATCATATCATTTCTGACAGTTTTTACATCTTAGTAACAGTTAATTAAAAAAAACATCAAGCATATATATAATGCGTTTTGGCTGCTTTCCTTTACATTTAAGTAAAATACAAAGTTATAATGATGATTTCTCTTTTAATTTTCAAAACTGAGTAATATTATAGGGTTATTGCATGAATATTGGGGAATATTGTCCCGAGTAGAATTTTATATTGCACGAGCTTGCGAGTGCAATATATGTTCTACGAGGGACAATATTCCCCAATATTCATGCAATAACCCTTTTATTGTATAGCAATATAATATTTAAAAGTAAAAATTGGTTTAAACTAAGATTTTGTCGTTGATGACGTCATGAATTTTGAAGATTTATTGCACTAGTGCAATATTAGAATTTATTGCACGCTAACTTTTGGTTACTTTCTGTGGGAAATATTATATTGCTATACAATAATACCCAATATTACACTAGTTGTAAAATGACTTACCAATGACGTCCCAGACGAAGTAAAACAGAAGACACAGATATAATTTTAGTCCCTCCATTGTCGATCCTAAACCTTGTACTGAAAAACAATAGGACATTTATAAAAATTCATACTAATTCCTAAACGAAAAATTAATTCACTTGGAAGATTTACCCTTAATAAGTGTTGAGTTGATAAAATAACTATATGTTTTCTATTATTATTAAAAGTCAAGTACAAAATATTTATGCTTTTAATGAGGAATAAACGAATTTACAATAGTTCTGGGGGTGTCGTTGTATGATATATTACGCTGTCAAATAGTAAACGGAAATAATTTTTTTATCAATGCTATATGTGCAGTATTTTAGTCAATTGTATGGAAAACCACAGCTGCCTTATGATAACAATAACCATATCATTAAGGGAGAGATATATCACGAAGTAAATGTTCTATACTATAACGACATTTGACTATAATGCTCTGTCAATTTGCTATATCACTAAGACGAATTTATATACTATAAAGACACTTTGATACAACATGGTGCTACCTTTTCATACTACTCTGTCATTTTACTTTGTTATGAAGATAATATTTCATATTTTTATACCTCAGTATGTTTTTTTCTATAGAAAAAGAATATAGTTGTGTTATTTCATTCCACAGACTTTTTGCCAGTCAATAGTTTCAAAGACTATTACACCGGTTAATAGTTTCATAATCATGTTTCCCGTACCTTTTCGTGCTTATTTTTCATTGGACAATAATGATCTCATGACGATTCTGCTTGGATTTGGGTGCTTGGCAACGACAAACTCTAATATCGTAAACAGTATAATCTGTTTGTGTCGATTGTAATTTGACTTACAAGAAGCTATTATAAAAGAGAAAGAAAATCTTCCCGCGTATTTTTCAAAGATCTAAAATATAGTACTTTATTTATAATATGGGTTTGGTCGTCGTATTTTAAAACTATATTTGCGTTTGGTTCACTTTAGCTAGAATTTATTATATACAATGAAAGTATTTAAAGTTTTGATTGCAATTACTGAAGTATTTACAAATACAACACGAACTATAAAAACAAAACCCGTATAGTTCATCTTGTGCATGTCCAGTTATGTGACATTCTATCATTTCTAGCAGATGATGTATCTACACTCTAAAAATAGTTAATTTGGAATATGGAAATTCTAAATGGCTGTATTGTTCAGTATAATAAAAACACTTAATGACTGTTTGTGCGGGTAAAAGCAAGTTTGTTGTCCCTTTGCATACCAACTATTGCGCGGCTTTTGGACAACAAACTTGCTATTACCCTCACACCCAGTCAATAGGTGTATACTATGAAGACATCTTGATTTAACATGGAGCTACATTTTCAGACTGATTTGTCATTTAACTAAACTATTATGTGATATTGCTATGTCATAAAGATACATTTTATACTATAAAGACATCTAAATATAACATTAAGCAACGTTTCCATACAAATTTGTCACATTGTATATACTACCGATAAAATTGTATACTATACAATCATCTCGATATAACATGGAACAATTTTGACATGCTAATGTGTCATATAATTATATTATAAAGACATATTTTAATATCTAGCTATCAATTCTTATATCACGAGGTGTCATCTATATATCAATAGACTATTTGATTACACTATAAGACCATTTCATCATACCATAAGACAAATCTATAAATATTAGTGAAAATTTCCCGCGAAATTCATCAGCAACATCGAATGTAATAATAATAAAAAAAAAGACCGTGAAGGAAATCGTTTTGCGGACCTAAGGGAATCGTTTTTAAGATGAATGAATTGTTCGACTCTAATGTTGCATTTACCCTCAGCAATACGGAGTTGAAAAGACTTGACGTCGACACAAAAGGCGACACATAGACGTTGGTAACCCCCATAAAAAAAACACATCTAAATAACATACAATACAAAAACAAAAAGATAGCCGGGCCTATATTCTTTTCGCCAAATTAATTATCATGAAAGCAACCTGTCTTTTAGATAGTTTTTTTAAAGTACGTGTTTGCAAAATGTGTAACCCGTATCCCGTGCCACTTTCCTCGTACCAATTGCAATCTAGCCTGTTCTTGAATATTTTAACAAACCAATGCTGAAAGTTAATTAATCTTTACTTTTCTATCTATATTTAACGAATTTATTTAGCGTTTTACATAGACATCTTCGGGTCAGAAAATAGGGGGGTCACTTCAATACTCAATTAATAGGGAATGCCGCTCTGGTTCTTGTACGCTACCTTTTTGTATAGTTAATGTTTTTAAAATGTATCATATTTAAATATTTTGGTAGGTGAAAGTGTAACCTCTTTCCATTTTGGTTTGTTTCCATCTGGTGTGATAAAAGTGTCTAAGAGGGAACATTTGTGGATAGAAACACAGCCATGAACACCCAGACTTCCGGCTGTGAGAAAAATACCGGACTTTTTATTTGACAAGTAATGAGAGCTTTCTGGTATTATATCATATATTTCAGATATAATGTCCTACCCATTCACATATTATTTAGAAGAAAATGTGACCTATTCTAGATGCACGTCCTTATACCTAGTAGATATTAAGTGTCCTCCCCCTTTGAGATGAAAACATGCTGAAAGCATTTATGTTTTGATTTATTACTATTTGAAGGTGTTTCAAAAAAGAAGTCTTCAACTTTGATTTACGTACCCAAACCGAACGGTAATCCCCGTACCAACATCAAACAAGTACGATACTTTTGGGTGACTATAAAGTGTGAAACGAAATAGAAACAAATGAAAGAAACAGAAACGATAGTAATAAAAATTAATCAAATATATATAATTACATATATACGGTATACTATATCACGTTGAATTTTAAGTTTTAGACAGGATTGTTAATTGGAAGAAATGGATGAAAGTTTTACCAAGTGTTGAACGTCCAGTAACACATATTACATTCATATCAGAACAGGAGCAAGTTATGGTGGTTTGAATATGAGCATGTTTTATACCAGTCCTACATGCTGAGTTGGATTTTTCTACGTGTTAAGTGCAAAAAAAAGTCTGCAAAGACGACATTTCTCTTATGTCATGGGATTTCTACTGCTACCTGAAACAAATATTAATATTCTACAAATTTTACATATTTTACGAGTCAGTGGAGTTTAGCAGGAAAAGCAAGAACTTGTCTTTTTCTTTTTGAAGTGTTGCCAAATTTAAATGCTTTTAAAAAAAACTATTTAAAGGAACACTTGAACTTATAAAAATACATTTCATTTAAAAACCTCTCTGTAGAGGAATATAACAAATACTGGAGTCTCTGGGCCCCTATCATAGAATAAATAATAAATGTTAAAATTTGATTGAAACACCACTTATGTATATTGCAAGAACACATAAGGTTTCAATGTTATAAGATATTTATTTATTTTCAACCTATTATTGCACCATCATATATATTCAATAGTTGTTTTATTATTTATTCTTCCTCTGTGTGAAAATGCCATTCTGTACACCTTTGTTCATACATGTTGTGCTAGTCTATTTGTTACAATAAAGAAAATTCATTATAAAAAAAAAAAATAACTTGTCTGCTAAGTGTAGGACAAATGCGTGCTGGGAGTATGAAATGTCGTCTTTGCAGACTTTTTTTGCACTTAACACATATATAAATCCAACTCAGCATGTATGACTCGTATAAAATATGCTCATACATGAGAGAGGACAAACAAATACAAAATATGACCGGTCTTAACGTGTTTACTGGCCCTTAAGACATTTTGAGATCGTTGGGTTGTAGCATCAAATCACCTTCCGTCGTTCAGTATTATGGAAATTAATCGGATTCAACTTCTTTCTGGAATTATCAACAAATAGTGCATGACTCATTGTACTATGTATCCTTCCATCTTTTCATTTTGGTAATTCTGTGTTTTCGATTTATCGTCAACACTTTTCCAAGATAACTAATTGAATAAGTCTTTACTTAATATGTAAGTTAAAATACATCAGCGAGTATAGTGTCAATGAATCTATATCATTACTAAATTGTTTGCACCAGCTGCACATTATAACAATTAACTTCTCTTCAGTCCATATTTTAAATATATCGAAGAGTCAATAAAAGGAAAATGGAATAGATGATATCCCAACCTAGACGAGTGGTCAGTGCTATATATGTATGAGTAAGATACATTCTTTGCTCTTCAATTATTTGAACAAAACAACTGTGTTACAGCATATCTTAATCAAATCATATCAGCATTTTCAGACCAGAACCTAAGTACTGTACTAGTTTTCTAGATTATACCCTTAACGACAAACAATCAACCAGCAGATGTATCGTCAAAGTTGACCTTAGATAGAATAAGAATTCCCAATGAGAACTGGATTGTCGGGTTTCAGCAATCAACCAAATTAAAAAAAGAAGGAGCGAAAGATACAGAAGGAACAGTCAAATTGATTGGATTGAAAATAAACTAACAACGCCATGGCTACAAAAATAAAAAAGACAAACATACATATAATAGTACACAAGACACAACATAGAAAACTACATTGTAAAGACTAAGCAACGCAAACCCAACTAAAAACTTGGGGTGATTAATTATTTTACGGATAAATGACTTTGACTTGATAAGTGTTAGATAAATATGACTTGTTTATGACATGAATATCAATTTTATGGTCATTGTTATAAATTTACTGTCTGAAAAAGTATAAATTTTTCGAAATAATAAGGATTTTCTTATCCCAGGCATAGATAATCTTAGCGTATTTGCACAACCTTTTGGAATTTAGGGTCTTCAATGCACGTAAAATTTGTACTTGTTTTGGCTTTGTTACTATTTTTATCTGAGCGTCACTGACGAGTCTTATGTAGACGAAACACGCATTTGGCGTATCTAATTATAAGCCTGGTTATGTTGTAAAACCAGGCTGGTTTGAAAAGTATTATGACTAATCTGCTGACGCAGAGTCACAGTTTAAATTTGATTGAAAAACTATTTCAAAATGGAGATGCAAAGGGAAAGATTTTGACTACATACCCCCTCCAGTGATCATTTTTATAAAATATCTATTAACAATCAGCTAACAATTCAGTTTTTGTATTATGAGATAAGTGGCATTTAGATTATTTAATTGAATAACCACATTTCTGTCACACTATTAAATTTACAAAAAATCAATATATTTGGTAAAAATACATCATTTAAGTAAATAACCACATCGCTCTCACACTATTAAATTTAGAACTTACACAAATAATCAACATGTTGGTTAGAAATAGATCTTTTGACAAATATCTTAAGATTTAAACATGTTTGCATTCTTCTTGTCTTGTGTATTATGAATAAACGTTGTGTGTGTGTTTTGCCTATACAAATTATATACATAGTCATTGTAAGGCAAATAAACAAAAATCTTGCAAATTCCGATACATCTTTATTTCAAACAAAGTATGTGTAACACATTTAATACACAGAAAACATGAGTTATCATTTTAATTTACAAATCCTGACTTAAACCAGATTATTTTTTCTTTATAAATTACATTTGAACCTGTCTTGTACACAAGAACAATTGTACAGCGCTGTTATTATCAATTGTATTTGTTTGATTGGTATTTAGCGTTGTATTGGGGTTCATACGATTTTGGGGCATAATATGTTGGTGGATATGCCTTTTTTGATGGTGCATACGATTTTGATGCTTTCAAATTTGTCAGTTCGCTGGCATGATTCAACACTGCGGTCTTTGTTTTAACATGGTGCAAGTTTACATACTTTCCCTTTGTGCCATAAGTAGGTGAGTATGCATTCTTAGATGGATTGTAAGATTTTGATGCTTTCAAATTTGTTAGTTCGCTGGCATGATTCAATACTGCGGTCTTTGTTTTAACATGGTGCAAGTTTACATACTTTCCCTTTGTGCCATAAGTAGGTGAGTATGCATTCTTAGATGGATTGTAAGATTTTGATGCTTTCAAATTTGTTAGTTCGCTGGCATGATTCAATACTGCGGTCTTTGTTTTAACATGGTGCAAGTTTACATATTTTCCCTTTGTGCCATAAGTAGGTGAGTATGCATTCTTAGATGGATTGTAAGATTTTGATGCTTTCAAATTTGTTAGTTCGCTGGCATGATTCAATACTGCGGTCTTTGTTTTAACATGGTGCAATTTTACATATTTTCCCTTTGTGCCATAAGTAGGTGAGTATGCATTCTTAGATGGATTGTAAGATTTTGATGCTTTCAAATTTGTTAGTTCGCTGGCATGATTCAATACCTGTGTCTTTGTTTTAACATGGTGCAATTTTACATATTTTCCCTTTGTGTCATATTCAGGTTTATAGGAGTTATCATAGCCATACGAAGGTTCATATCCATTCTTAGAGGGATTGTAAGATTTTGATGCTTTCAAATTTGTTAATTCGCTTGCGTGGTTTAATACTGCCGTTTTTGTTTTAACATGGTGCAAGTTTACATATTTTCCCTTAGGGTTATATTTACTTGCATACGAGTCATCATATGTGGATGGTGCATAAGCTTTTGATGCGTGTAATTTGGTTTGTTCGCTCGAATGTTTCAAAATTGCCGTTGAAGTTTTGGCATGATTTAGTTTTAAGATGTTTTTCTTAGGCGCATATTTCATTTTAGGTTTGTACTCTGGATAATACGCTGGTTTTGGTGTGTATTTTGATGCGTATGTCTTCTTAGGTTTGTACGTTGGATAATATGCTGGTCGTGGTACGTACTTAGATGCGTATGTCTTCTTGGGTTTGTACGTTGGATAATACGTTGGTTTTGGTGCGTATTTAGATGCGTATGTCTTCTTAGGTTTGTACGTTGGATAATATGCTGGTTTTGGTGCGTACTTAGATGCGTATGTCGTCTTAGGTTTGTACGTTGGATAATACGCTGGTTTTGGTGCGTATGTCTTCTTAGGTTTGTACGTTGGATAATATGCTGGTTTTGGCGCGTACTTAGATGCGTATGTCGTCTTAGGTTTGTACGTTGGATAATACGCTGGTTTTGGTGCGTATTTAGATGCGTATGTCGTCTTAGGTTTGTACGTTGGTTTTGGTGCGTATTTAGATGCGTATGTCGTCTTGGGTTTGTACGTTGGATAATACACTGGTTTTGGTGCATACTGAGGTGCATATTTCATCTTAGGTTGGTACGTTGGTCCTGAAATCAAATAGTTAAACATTGTTTATTATTATTAACCATGCGTATGTTGAATACAACTTTCAAGATTTCATTCTGCCGTTCAATGGTGTAGAATATAGCTAAAATCTCTATGATGAGTTTATTTTGTAATTGTTTGTTCTAAAATTTTTCAATGTTGGTCCCTCTTTTACTTTTTTTAAATATGGATGAAATGTGTATTTTGTAATTTCAAATTTATTTCATTTGTTTATATTACCCAGATGATTCATATCATTGCAAATTTTCTGACTCTTAGTTAATGATACATACGACAACTTATAATTTGAGAATGGCTGCAATTCAAAATGGATCAGTATAAAATGAAGTGGTGAGGATGAAGAATTGTTAATTGATATTTCTTACTGTCGGTTACTACTGCTTCATCGGGTTACGAGGAGGAGATTATAAGTCCCTTTTAGAATGTTCATTTTTGTTTCTTTTAATGATTTTGAAAGAGAGATTTTCTCAAGTGATCCTGGGTCAATTATGAAAGCATTTTGTTTCACAAAAAATATAGACTATTATTTCTTTATGATAAGATCTAAATGTTTTATAAGAATTGTTTGTTCCTGAAAGATTTAAAAATGATTTTTAGATAATGATAAACATAAATCATAAAAATCCATAGTTTTGTTAACAATTTATAATTGTGAACATATAAATGATAAATCAAGTAAACACAGAAGTGCTGACTTCTGGGCTGCTAATACCCTCGGGGGAGACACTGATTTTTAAATGAACAGGCTACACTTTATGAAACAACGCAGACACTCTTAAAATACTTAGCCATGGCGTTGTCAGTTTATTTTCGATCTATGAGTTTGACATCTATTTGATGTTGACATAGAGATTGCAAACAACTATCATATTGACGGTTGTAAAAGAGGGGCGAAAGATATCTGAGAGACTCTCTAAATGTGTTTTATTAACGAAACATACAAATAACAAATGTTCAAAGGTATGATAAACAGAAGTTGTTTAAGTAGAGTTCCCCATACTGATATACTGCTAAAACAAAATAATAAAATACAGAACTCAACAATGCGTCAAATTATCAAATGTAACATACCATATTTTGGTGGGTTGTAGTTATTTCCTGGATTGTATTTTCCTGGGTTGTAGGCTGTAGCACTAGCACCTGTAATGATATATCATTTAGTTCTATCAACATTCTCATAGAACTTTTGGCAGATTATTGTTTTATCAAAAAATATATATTCATTTATTTGGTTGACAGTTTTTTTTTCAATTACATATTTTCGAAACAAGTTGTATGCTTTTTCGTTAAATCATACAATAACAATTCATTTTTGTATCAATAACTTATTTATTTGTAAACCTACACATAACTGCAGCAAACATCAACGTAAAAAAAAGTTTTAGTACCCCACGATGTCTTGTTAAGATGTCCCTTTAGTAACAGCTATAACATTTAAGATACAAGTACAGCAGATGCACATTATGACAATATTTTAACGTCGAAGGGCGAATAAAATCATAAAATGGCCAAAACTAATGCGAAATCCGGACGCAGTTTGACAGCTATGCACGAGTGAGAAATATTCATTACTTTAAAATAATTTCGATATTGTATCAGAGGAAATGATGTCATATGTCTTTTAATTCCCTATCGTAAATGTAAATGTGTGACGCATTACCCAAGGGATTTGATTGGATAGAATAAGAATGCATTATTGGCTGTTGTAAATATACAATATTGCAGTATAAAACTAATTATCCGTTCGGAACGGCTGGTTTTAGTTCGATCAACCGCCGATCTAATGTGTTTTTCATACGAAATACATAATTTCTTCAAAATTATAAATCAATTGTTGTTGACATAAGAAAAGGTACATACGTGCAGAAGCTACATTATACGGAACTGCTGAGGCTGATACTGAAAACAAAATAATTTGTTTTTAGTAATAGGTTAAACTATTGACTGTAAATATACGAAACGAGTGTTTATTAATATCTAAATCCCTTTATACTTCGTCTAAATGTATATTTACATTTTCGATCAATTGAGTACTTCCTACTATTATGTTTGTACCGTTGGGGGGGAGAGAGAGAGAGAGAGAGAGAGAGAGAGAGAGAGAGAGAGAGAGAGAAAAGTAGTTTTTTCGTTCCAAACCAGTGCTTAGAATAAGAAGATGCGGTATGATACCAAATGGCACAGAATTTAGCAACTGACAGAGGGGCGAAAGAAACTAGTTTTATGATTTCTTTACAGCTATTCACAAGATGAACGTTAGCTTCAATTGTTTTAATTGGTAAGGCCAACAAAGATTAGAAAAAATATATTGCCGACTGTTATCCTTTTCACCTTTTTAAGTTCCTCTTTTTCTAATCCACATATATATAATTTCAAATAGTATGGTAAAACTTCAAGGTGTGATAGTATTTCTATAATGTTATAGATGAATATTTTGAAAAGATAGATAATTAATTATTCAAATAAGATGGTTATAAAATTAATATGGATTATTGCATGTCGATATTCACATTCAACGTATTTTACGGCGCGTTTAAAAAATTTTCAAAACTGAACTATTCTTAAAGAATGAAGTTCGTGAAAGCAAGGTAAAATATGATTTAAAAAAGTAAAAAAAAATGTTGGACTTATTCTTGGAAATGATAGATTTGAAATCAAAGTTGTTTTTTTTTTTTTTTTTTTATCATTTCTTTATCAATTTATTTTGTTGTAACATGGAAAAACCAACAGCCATTATATTCCTTCTTTCTTTCTAAACTGTTTGTCTGTTTTGAAATTTACAACAAAATTGACATATCCGATTTTCTTTACGATTGACTTTTTTCAAATTGTATTTTCTAAATAGCACTTTTATACTTGTATTACATAAACTACTGCAAAACTAGTTTCTTTTTCCGTTTTCAAAGGTAGTTTAAACATATCTGATTTGTTTCCGTCAAAGAAGATAGAACACAATTTTTTACTTGTGATAATGTAGGTACCAAATCTAGTATACCAATTAACTAATTTATCAAAAGATGATATGTAATAGGGTTTACAGCAACAATTACAAAAATGACGTTAATGATGCAAAAGATCAAATAAATTTGATGATATCGAGAGAAAATTTACTTACCAAAAGTGTATACAGCAAAGAGACAGAGGAGAGAAAGATACAAGTGTTGTCCTTCCATGGTGAATGAAATACCTTGTACAGAAACACAATAGGAGTTGCATATTTATACCAACGCTTAATGTCAAAAATATAACATTTAATTCGTTAAAGATGTTGTAATCAAAAGGTGTAATAATTTAACAACATCAAAATTTCCAATAACCAACCAAGTACAAAATACTCGTGTTGTAAATATGATATTTAGCTGATGTAAAGCTTTGGATGTAATGTTGTATAATAATCGTGTTCTGTTATCAAGGTCTTGTTTCAATTTTATATGTAAAAAAAACCATTTTGCATATATGTAATTCATTCTGTTGTTTTAATGTTTGATAACGGAAGGAAAATAGTTCAAATTTTGAACAAATCTAAACTTATATTGTGTTTGAACTTTTGATTCTGCCATTTTATCACAGACTTTCTGTTTTTAATTTGATTGGAGTTCGGAGTTTTTGGTAACTTACTTTTTTTCAAAGAGATACTCTTTAACGAGACATTCTCAATATTTGATGATAAAGTAAAAGATCGAAAATACAAATATAGCAATCGCAATGTGTGGCTAAAAGAAGAAACGACGAATATATAAAGAATAAAGAACACACTAATACATCAAAGATAATAATTAGTACGACAAGTAAGCAAGGTTCTGCCTCTGGTTTCTTCATAAGATTTTCTTTATTGTGTTAGTTAATAAAGTTGACAGATGTACCCCTATTTTAGCCATGTTTACCTACTTATGTCTGTTCATATGGCAAAATCAAGGGTACTTTATTAATATAATTTGCACTACGTGACTATTGCCCTTTTGAATAAATTACTTCCCTTAGTTTGAGATTGAAATATAAATTACATCAAATTTGCGAATAATCCGGACCTTTTCCGTCATTGATCTAAAACTAACGTGTATTTGAAAACTTCCTTTGGCGGATATTTACAAAGATGTTTTGTAATTCTAAAGGGAAATGCTACAAGTTTGAGGTTTTACGAAATGGGAAGGTTGAAATCATCATAATTATAAAAACTTTTGGCAAAAAAATCAGGTCAGTTAAAAGTTATTGAACTTTAAAATTCAACCTACAAGGTGTTTCCCTATATTCGGACCAATCATCAACGATATCTATTTGTATCTTGATTTCGGTTTTGAACCTTGCTTTTCTACTATTTTTTACGATTTTTGTGCTATTTTATATAGCAATTATACTACGGTCTCGCTTCCGAATTTTAAACTAAAAAGGTTGATCATTTGTCCTCGATTAGCACCCTAACAAAATGTACAATTCAACTATATGCGGACAATTGTTGGTACAGCATATGAATTGGCATATTGGCATTTTTATTTGAGGGACATATATAATACCATTGTGATGGCTGTCGTTATTATAAGGTAACATGGCCGCTATGCAAATTAGCAAAGTACCCCAACTTTTGCCACATGTTGTTTTGTTCACGTATCGTTGTCAACATAATATAATTTGAATGATACGACTGTCATAAAAGTGAGAGGCTGTGCTAGTTATAAAACCAGGTTCAATTCACCTTTTGCTACATGCCTGTATCAAATTAGGAATATGACAGTTGTTATCCATCTGTTTGATTCGTTTGAGCTTTTAATTTTGCCATTTGATTATATAGGGACTTTCCGTTTTGAATTTTTCTCGGAGTTCATTATTTTTGGTGATTTACTTTTTTTTCTGCCTCTGGTTACTTCATAAGGTTTTCTTTACTTTGGTTATCTTTGGTTTTAGCAGGCCGTCAACGTTTGGATATATTGTTTGGAATTCCGAATATTATTAAAGTGACGTAAATTGTCAAAATACACATAATAATTATTATGCTTCTGTATAAATTAAATCGTTACGGCTACTTTTGTTTGTCTACTGTTGGACTGATACTATATGAACAAAAGACAATGTTCATTGAGCATCATCTAAGCTGCAGTTGCATATTGAGTATATACCCCCAGATTGATACGATATGATATTACAGAGGCCGTGCTACCTATTATGATTTCTTTGATAGAGGTTTACTGCTCACATCTGAATCATTTAAAAATATAGATTAAAGTTACGATTTTTAATATCTAAATAACGTCGTTACGAGTTAGATGACCGTAATGTAATATATGTTTCACAAATATTGACGGATAAGGGTAGATATGTGCATATCATTTCAAATGGGCAGTATTGATAGCCTTTTCCTCAAATCCTCTCCTCATATATCGTAATCTTGGAAATTTTTGTTGACGCGCTTCACATAACTAGTTAAAGTTATCTGGTACAAAGTGAGATTCATTTTTCGATTTTAGAACACAATGTAAGCCTTTTGTGTTGCTTTATGTTTTTAAAGATTATTGGTCTATCTTTTCGATTGTTTTCGTTTCTATTCAAGGCATTGTCAGTTTGTGTTCGACTTGTAGAGTCCCTTTGAAATTGTCTGCCTCTTTTTTCTTTTTTTCCGTTGAAGACATTTTCTTTGTTCATACATTGATCTCAATGTTATCGAATGTCATTCACGTGAGAGATTTATCTACCTACATGTATAACACAGGTTTGAATCCACCCTTTTTTTACGTAAGGAAATGTCTGTTCGAAGTCAGGAATGTGACAGATATCATCAATTCGTTTGATAGGTTTGGGCTGTTTATTTCGATTTGGAACATTCCGTTTTAAATTTTCCTTGAAGCTCGGGTTTTGTTTTTGTTATTTTACTTTTTGGAAGTACTTCAGCGGAGCAATATATTGGCTCCTATCAAGATTTTCTTATGTTGGGAGTTCTACGTCTTTTTTGATTTTATTCCTCATACAGACGCTCAGTAGACACGGTTCACCATGGCCCCTGATTTCGATGTGTTGAATTTCTGTTAAGGTATTACTCGACCAATAAAGGTCAAGCTTCTACCATGATCTGTTTAGTAAATTATTAAATTATTTGGTAAGCATGTTACTATATTCTTTTTTTTATAAATGTATTGAAAAAGAATAAGTAATCATTAAGTATGACGAAAATTAAAATGAAACATATCAACATTCATGAGAAGAGTTCAATGGGTGTAATTTTATATAGGTCTGGTCCGTACATTAAAACGTATTTTTCAGATTATTATTGAATTAAGGACCCCAATGAACATCGATTTTTTTTTATAAGACCAATTTTGTATGGTTACAGAGGAGTTGCAGCTCAATTAAATCGGTCTTCCTTTAGTAGTATAGACATTTTGACTCTGATCTACATGTTTGGAAAAGAAGATTTTTAGATACCTACGAAGCTTTGTTAATTCGAGGTTACTTCAAGCGACAAACTAATTTAGTGTAAAGATGAGGATGACGATTGGAAAGTAACATAATTTTGATTCTTTTATTTTTTTACCAATGAACTGAATGACATTTTAATTCTCTGAATGAATGTTTCACTAAAAAAAATATGTTCGTCTAGATCAATTATGCTTTATGCTTGAATATTTGTTAAATGTATTGAAAAATCCCACAACATAAAAAAAGATTTAAACAACACGTGCATTATGGTGTATTTCACATGCAGAACAAATGTTATCCTCTTAATGTGCGATATTAAACATGTGTATAACGGTTTTACAAATTTGTTATTTGATTTTATTGTTGTTAATACTAAACGGGGAAAATATTTGTGACGAACTTTTCTTGTGCGCTCAGTAAGCTTTTTATATTCAGAAAACTAGCAGTAGCGGGTATACACTCATGTAATAAAGGGAGTGAAACTACCCACAAGATTCTGCTGCTTGGATTGTTTTCGACGTTATCAAGCCTTCTGACAAAATCAAAGAATCTGATTTTCATACATCTGATCATATTTTTTTTCGCATTTAGATTCAACCTGTTTCAATGTTCATGTTCTTGAAAGCGTAAATACAAACGGATGGAGCACAGTTTAAAAGTACCGGATCTTCAGAATATAAATTAGTTTTCTTCAAGATCGTACTAAATGGTCCAATCAATTGCATAGCAACTACGGGAAAGCAGTGACGAAAGGCTTTTGCGTTTTTTTTTAAATTATATATTAGTGTATTTGCTAATTTGTGGTCACTCATGGATGATAATAATACCTACTATCTTAGTCAAACATGTCTAATTGGTATATTCTACTACAAGCACGACAAAATGTACACATTTCTTTTGATGTGCTGATTTGTTCCGAGACACACCTTACAGTTTGTAACATTCAGACTACATCATTGTTATTCTTCTAATCTATTTTTTGCGAACAAAGTGAATGTAAAGGTACGTAACAGGTATCTATAATTTGAACAAAATTTCAAAATTTTGAATGAAATTGATGCTTCACACTGGCAGGTCGATGATCTTATTTTTGTCAGTTGTATTGGAGATTTGTCCTTTTCAAATCAAGCTCAGAACATATGACATCAAATATAATCACATTAAGTAGTACGAAAACAACTTTTCAACCTATTTTATTGATAGAATGATTAAGGTTTATGTTAGACAAAAGTGTTTCCTGCTTGAAACAAAAAAGAATAATGACAGAAATGGTAAGTGCATTTCTAAGTCGTCCGTGCACATATCCCCTATATAAAGTCTGTTTATATGCCGCAGTCCCTGGTTTGGGGTGGGCATACACATGTTTCTCCCCTACGTCATGTTTTAACATGTTGCAAGGCAAGAGACTGTAATTCAGTGGTTGTCTTTCATCAATGTCTGTTATATTACTTTTTGTTAATTGACTTGACATAACAAATCTATTGGTTTGTATCGTATTTTCTCATGTCGGGGAATTATGGCTTTCTTACCAGCATTAGTTTTGCGTTACAATAATGTGAGTTTTATACTTGCTCATATTTATGTCATTTGAACTCTGGTGGAGAGTTGTCTCATGGCAATCATACAACATCTTATTTTTTTAGGGTATCGTTTTTCTTAATTTGGGAATGATATATATTTTTTTCATTTTAGACAAACGAAAATTTTTCAAATCCATGTTAAACGAGAAAGAAAGCAGTTGTTAACATCAGTTAGGTGGTCAATAATACAAAATTCTTTTGAAACCAAATAAGACTGTATCAATGTATGTTAATGTAGGAAATATGTTTTCTTGCAGTTCAAAAAACAGTTGAAAAATAATCAACCCAACTAGCACCATAACAGGTAAAACAAAAATCTTAAAATAGTTTCGAGTATTGGAAAGATAACAGAAGAAAATAAGTATTTTCGTGTTGTAAAATAAAAAGAAAAAAAATACCTCGTGTGTTCATTTCCAATTTATTATCTATAATTGCTTTTGTTTTTAATATATCTTGCTGAACATGTATTTTAGAAATAATCATAGGGTTACCGAATTCGTTTTTGATCTATATCTGTAGCAATGGACAGGTTTTTTTTTGTGATTATGAAACAATTTATTAAGTTTAATGATATATTTGTAGTGAGTTCTTGTATTGGCCTGAACGGTTGCTTTTAAAAATCATTATGGTAAACATTTACAAAGAAACAAAGAGTAAGTAGATCTGTTGAAAAACACAAATTCGTTACATCTCTTTGTGCCTCTTTATTTTCGTGCTGTGTTCTTAAAGAGAAACTGATCATTATAGGTTTTAGAACCTTCTATATTGGCTACTTAATACTGATTTTTTTTTGTTATCTTAGTGATATAGATACAAGCTACTTTTATGGAATTGATCTTAAAAAAACTAAAGACTCGCAACAGTCATGAACTACTTCTTATTAAGTTCTCTCTGGATTTTTTTCCGACTTCGACCACAACGGTCGTAAATGTACAACGACACACAAAGCTGTCTGCGTTTTAGCAAGTTGTATTTACATTTATATTGAAACACTATAATTAAGCTACCCATCTCACTATAATTATATGCCAGCTTTAGCTGGCACTTATGGTAGAAGCATCGTTTTGGAATAAAGAACGATAACTCTCTCTACACGACCAATCTGAAAAGTTTCGTCACTCTCGTTAAATCTCGTACGATTATTTTTTTTAATGGCGGCCGAATTTAACGTTTCAACGCGAGCTTGAAAAAACGGGACAGATCGGATTAATTTCGATGTTTAATACGACATTAATTTTTATTTGTTTACAAAAACAAGAATTCAGAAATTTTGGTAACTTGTGTAACTTATTTTAATTTCATTGAACCACGGAAATTACCGAAGTTAGGACAACAACAACTGACGCCATGTTTCGTCTGCTTCAACTTTCCATTATCAGTGAGGTCAAAACAAAATACTTAAATAATCACAGGTATTTCATTTAAAAGTCACAAAATCATAATTAACAATAACATATTTAGCGTAAAAGTTCCGTCCAGCCATGGGAACACAGAAAAAACCTCTGGAAGCAATACATTTCGGATTTTTTTTATAATGACCATGCGGCATGTGGGGTAAACTCCGGTGGACTGGTTGACCTTGACTACTTATGTTCATCTGCCATAAATTCCCCACATCAAGGAACAGGGATAATGACGTTGGTTATACTGTTGAATGTGATCACGGTTATTCATGTAGCCAATGGCGAATCCAGAACTTTTCATAAGTGGGGCACGCTGACGGGGCGCTCCATTCATGCTTCAGTGATTCCCTATATAATCAACAATTGTTTTCCCCACGGAAATGCCCGCCCTCTGGATCCGCCTATGGCAGCCCACAGACTAAATCACAACTTTAATTAATAACAAAAGTTTAAAACAAAAAAAATATTCAAATAATTCACAATCTTCTAATTCTGTACTTCCTTTGGCAAACTCGCAACAAATCTTTTAATTGATTATGTCACATATCAGATATCTATCTACCTTATAAGTCCCAGGAGAAGGAAACTGTTTTTGTTTTCTCTCTCTCTACGTTTAATCATAAAAGGAGACTTGAGTCTGAGTAGTACATTTCATTTAGTACTGTATATATTGTATGCTCCCATATTGTTCAAAATTGGATTTTATGGGAAGATGGAGTTATTATGATAACCCATGAGAATACCATGACTTTGATAGGTATATACAGGGCATGTTACTTGGAAGTATTGTGGGGTACATCCTTTAAAATTCAAGCTGTAGCAGTCCCCTGTATATTTTATGTGTCAGTTTAAACCTGATCAAAACATTTTCACTCTACCGATTACTTTATCACTATATACATGTATCACATCAGGTTCACATTTCAATCTATTTAGCAATACACACTTATGGTTACATGTATACAACATCACAGTACCAAAATTGCACTCAGTTACCAAATTGCACCTATTCAGCCAAAAAAAAAACCCTGCAGATTAATCTTACAAGTTTTCTTTCACCATTAAATCATCTTTTTTAAAAAAGCAAATTAAATTTGATACCAGCAACCTTTTCTTCAAAATATAATAGTTGAAGCATGGAATAATGTCAAATTGTTTGAAATATTTGAAGAAATAAAACAAAACATATGTTTTTATTCCAGTTTTAAGGATTTGAAATTAACCATACATGTAATGATGTATGGAATTTGGGTACTGACCTCGTTACAGTATAATGGATTGTTTGGAGGTCATTTCAAACCCATTTTTCTATGACCCTACATGGACTCAAAATTAAATTGGTGTAACAATATTGTAAACAAGGATAGTCTACAAAATAAGCACAGAATAAACTTTCACCTGGTACATTTAAAAAAAGTTGGTAAAAAAAACTGACAATATAGGTGCAATTTGGGTATTCTGATGTTAGTAACTTCACAACAGAACTACAAATTTATTTTCATGACCAAAAAAAAAAAAAAGTACAAACCTAAAGGCAATAAAATGCTTCGCCACGCACAGCCTGATATGACCACAGATGTATATTTAGCATATAAAAAACACCAATTTTTTTATGTCAGTTGAAATCAAACATATTTTAATTTTGGACCCTTCAAACTTCAATATGGACTTATTTGAAAACAGGTATCAGGTGAACCCAAACATTTCTATTCAGCAGAAGTCTCTAACTTCTTAATTTCATATGATAGTAAGTCCTACAAAAATATTAAAAATGTGTACATTTAATTTTTTTTCTAGCTTCTCTCATGTGAAAGCAGTACCTTTTTGGTCACTATTTATGTGTTGCGTCTAAATAAGAATTGTAACACTTTATAGTGACTGAACAGGTTAAACAAATACTTCTCAAGAAACAGAAAAAGAAGACAACTTGGAACAGCACCAGCCATGCCAGTATATGTATGAATAAAAACTCCGATCATAATAGCATGGACAATATGTTAGTTATATGTCCTTGTGAATATAAAGTGAGGAAAGTTATCAATAATTCTGCAGATAATGCAATTTTATTAACTTAAGTGTTCTGTACATTTTCTGTTAACATTTTCACACAATCAGTGAATCATTCAAACAACAGGCTAAACTTAATTTTTATAACTGAAAGTTTCAAACAATGACAAGTGTTTTATTTACCAAATAACTCATGTGTTTCTGTGAGAAAAAAAAAATCATGTGTAATTTTGGGAATGAATTTAGGGAAAGAAGATCCTTTTGCAGCGCACTGGCGCATGTTAATGGTGAATATATTTATACTTACCAAATATATTTTCTTTATCATGATACTCACGTCGACATTAACAAGAAGTACACATCATAGGGAAAATGCACAAATTACAGATTAAATATTTAAAACACCATATTTTGTGTGCATCTCCTGCCAAATCAGTATTTGTTGCATCTATATATACTAGACCAGTATAATCAATGTAAATAGGGTAAATTTGGAAGAAAACCAAAAATAAAAAAAAAAAAACACAACCCCAAAATGTTGTACCATAACCCCAAAATCAATTCTTAATCTTCCTTTTGTGTATTGATCCTTCTAGTAAAATTTCATAAAGATCCATTCACTTATACTCAAGTTATTGTCTGGAAACCAAAAGTCTTCTTGAAAACAACTATGACATGATTAAGCATTACTCGAAGACAAAAATTTGACATGCTTGTATTTCCCATTTCCATTCTCAATTTTATTCTGTTGTCATATAAAAACTTGAAAAGTGTACATGTAACAAAAAAAAATATAGCAAGAAATGACATAAAAGTGACTCTGAATTAGTACATGAAATTGATGTAGAAATCACAAACTGAAGATGATCAGGAATACAAATATTTTTTTTATTCAAGTCAGATTTTTTTCACCGAAGCCCTTCAGCTCTAACAATTAAAATTATGTAATCAAAATTTAACACTAGTATTAAGGTTTATCATAACATATTGGCAAATAGGGCGATATCTTTTTGCGCCAAAAAGTAACTCATTTGCGCCACAACTTAATTGCGCCAATACCTCTTTTGCGCCACCTAATTTTCAAAACTATAGGTATCATTTGCGCCAATAAAATAATCATCTAATTGCGCCAATTCTATATATTTTTATTTATATATAACAACTAAATGATTGACTAGGTACCAACAGCAAAAAATTTCTCTGACATTGTACACTGAAATTTCAAATTATCCTCGCATCCTAATAAAATTATACCGCTTTCTTGATCGTTACACAATACAAAGTCATCATCTTTGTTTGTAACAACACCAATATCATCCAATATTCTGTGAAATTCTGCTCGATTTTTAGATTAAGCCGGACGCAGTTTTCTTCTCTCATATGCATAGACTGACACACATATTTTAAATCTTTCTTTTGTAAGTTTTCTTCTTCAATTTTGAAGATCTCTGAGATTTATTATTTTTGAAGGTCGCTCTGACAACACATTGGTTGCTTTTCTTTTACACGCAGTTCTCAAAATTTGACGTTCTAATTTCTGGACACTGATAATGAAAATAATTATATTTCTTTTTACAAATGAAAATATTGTATTTTATACTGCCAAATCTGCTATGAAATTTTAATAAAGCGAAAATGTATTTTATACTCGTGTTAGTTGACTTGTATTTGCATTATAATTTTAAGAAAAAATTGTTTTATAGTCTCTCAAAACTCTTTATCGAGTGGCTCTTTTTGTTAACTTGTGTTTTAAAAAGCTGTATATTTTATATGTAACAAGTGGCGAGACTTTCATAAAGTATTTGTCTTCTCTTGTCTTGATATAGGTAAAACATGTAAAGGTATGATATAGGTAAAAAATATTAGCAGGTAAATGTGGCGCAATTTCATTTCATTTATTGGCGCAATTAATACCATCAAAATAAAAGAGAGTGGCGCAATTAATACCTTTTCAAAACTGCAATTGGCGCAAATTGATTCTGCCCGGCAAATACGGCCATTGTCACCTAAAAAAACTACTGTGTACAGACTTACCTGTGCGGTTTGGGAAGTTTTAAATGTTTTTAGATATATACAAGTTAAATTTATTTTGCATATCTAAAAGATAAAATCACTTTTGGTGAAGATCTGGATTCAAAAGTTTTTTTTTTGTCCTCTGCTTGAACAAATTTTTTATTCATCAATTTGTGAATCAGAATATTTTTTTCAAAAAAAACCATAACCCCCTCCTGCCTTTTCAAGTTCAATGATCGTTCCCTAAACATTTTCCATCTGAACTTATAATTTTATTTAAGACATAAACAATATGTTAACGTAGCCTAGGACATTCGTTCTGAACATGCATGAAATATTTGCCACTGGACGTTAAACAACCAACTACCAATCAATATATATAGGACATGGTCTTAGAATAAAGCTGGCATTTAAGGTAGCGCCTTCCTCATATTATGTATATTTGACAAATGGTAAATCAAAATGTTTTGTCATTTAAAATTGACGGTTTATATAGCTAAGTAACAATATGCTATGTAAAATATGCTGTACTTATCTGCCACGTGTAATAACAGACAAATCTAAATACGTAGCAAACAGGAAATATTAGCAAAAGAATAGTAATTCAATAAAATGAACAATGTATATGTTGGTGATAATAATAATTATGGTCACTCATTATTTCCTGTAATTTTCCTGTTTCACTCAGAACAGAGGTTTTCACACGATGAATGTTATTTTGAAATGGTACATTTTCTGTTTAATTCAAGGTAGGATATAAAATAACAAATATCAGAATTAAACTTGTTGTTTCTGTTATTTTCATTTCTCTTCAGTTCTCTTCATGATTTCTACAGAAGCTAATGATCTTGAAGATGGATGTTAAATAAGGGATTAAAGGCAATACTATTATCTATACGAATACGTTAATGTTCTATTATTTTTTTATTCGGTAATATTTTCTTATGCAGTATAGTTCTGGTCATATTAATTATAAAAGAGTAATCATAGATAAAACAGTCATGTTATGCAGCTTATGTTTGCACCCAACATGCATATATAAATGAAAGGGAAAATAGGAAACCATGATATATTTCTGGACCCTGGCACTACTCTTGAATGATACTTCAAATTATTGATGTGTTTGGATTTTGATTTTGCCATTAGATAAGGGACTTTCCGTTTTGAATTTAATTTCCTTGTTATTTTACTTTTGACATTTGATATCTCTCCATGCAGGGATTATAAATACAGAGCCGCGTACGGTCAGAATGGATATAATAAATCGGATAGTCACTTCACTTTGAAGACGCTTGTATGACTCTCTGATGAATTCGTGGGTGGCCTGTTATTAGACAAAATGATGTCCCTATCCAACATATATACCCTTATCAGCGGCTGAACATGTGTGAAATATTTGCTATTGGGTGTACATCAAAGCAATTAATCAAAGCAAGTATCAAGCACCATATATTAATCATTTAATTACTTTACATGTAGCATTACTCTAACTCCTAGAAGAGTTTTGTATGCTGACTTCCGGGAATTTGTACTTGCTGTAAAATAAAATGTACAAGCATAAAAATCTAAAACAAATAAATCAAAACCTTATACGAGCTGATATAACCGAAATGGACCAGAAACAATGGATGAAAACAATTTTAATTACATCCGCGATAAACGGAAACATTTTTGTTTATTTCCTCGCAACACAATTTAATGCAGATATTAACCGAGGCTTGCAGTATATATTGGACAGTGTTAAATCTAGTGACAAAACTATTGGAAATCGGGTTGCATGTAAATGGCTCGATCCACTTTATTTAAATTTAGTCTCATTGGAAATCTTACCACATTTCATTAATACATCTATATTATATAAGTACTATTAAAGTTAATCATCTAAATAATAATAATCTCATATAAATGCAATGTTAAGTTTTTGAATCAATAAGAACATTTTCTATTCGTGTACATGTATTTTGATAAGAGAAAATCTTAGTACTTTTCCATGGAATGAATATGTGTATAAAAAAAATGCATTTTTGTGTGAATATTTGATTTAGGATATCGTGGACTTATCAATTGCAGTTATTTGTGATAACAACTAAATATCTTTGAATATATGATAATATTTGACAATCATTATGTCTCTTACAGCTGGTTCCCCCGTTTGTATTGGAATTTTCTCCATGCCGAAAGCACATGTAATTCATTACTTTTCTATGCTCTGACTTGTATACTATTGTTTTTTTGTTTTCTGTTGATCTTTTTCTTTTTTAGCGATGGCGTTGTCAGTTTATTTTTTATCTGAGTTTGAACGTCTCTCTTGTATCTTTTTCTCCTCTCTTGAAGAATAAAGTTAACATCTATTGTCAGGTGATTCAAAGGTCAAAACTTTTGAATATGCCTTAATGAGCCAATATTTTGTCGCAAATAAAAGTTTCTACATCGATACTCATGATTCTTCGTGAACAAATAACTGACCGTTTTATAAAGAAAAAATATAAGGAGAGGTGGTATATTAGCCAAGGAGACAACTATTCACCAAAGTTAAAATAAATAAGCAATTATATGCAACCATACGGCCTTCAACAATGAGAAAAATCCTTGCCGAATAATCGGCTTTAAAGGGCCTGACGTTAAAGAATATGTAACAATTCAACCAAGAAAACCCTTTGTGGATAGGCAAGTGATGCTTTACTGATTTCGCTACGTCTGTCGTCTGTTCACCTGAAATTATGAAATATACCTGTCTTGAACCTGCTACCATGCCTTGTGTGATATTATCATTAGTATGTGTATGTATCCTTTAAGCTGTATTGCTTTAGGAATGAAGTATTATAACATCGCGACAGCTATGCTATCATTTGTTCTTAAATAATTACATTAGATGTATATTTCATTATAATCCATTATTCTGATTGGATAACTGCACAACACGTGTTATTCCTTAAGCAATTGCATTATACAATAAAACTTATCATTCATGATAACACGAGGTCCCACAATAAAGTGCACAGGTAAATTAAATAAAAAAATTGATAAAATTCGTGTTTTTATGATCATAGCTAAAAAATGTAATTATAAGTATAGAATGCTTCTTTTTTTAAATTCATAGGGTTGTTATAGCCTTGACAATGCGCACATTTTTAGAATGAAACGCGCGCTTCCGAGCTTCATACAAAATGTACTTCGGTCAACGCTTTAACATCCCAATGAAGTTACAAAAAGAAGCATTCTATACTTAAATAATAAACAAAACACTATACGATAATTTAAACTCTAAAATTGTAATTGCACCGATTCTCGAAAAGTAGAGAATACAATTGTCCAAGCCAATGCAACATTGATATATCGGCTAATTTGGTAGCATGTTGACAGTCAAAGTAAAAACCAAGATTCATCTCGCTGGTATTTGAACGTAAAAAAGAGAATGTAGTCGGACAATCACCATGACGCTAAGAACAAATACTCTATTTTTAGGTCAAATCGAAATGCAAAAAGTGCAGCTGTATGGGCAAAAATATGCAATTAAAGACAGACCTATTCGACTTAACTGTTCGTCGGATACAGTTCCAGAGGGAAACACTGCTGAGTTTCTGATGAATGGTAAATCTGTAAATAATGTGCGACTCCATCAGAAAAGATGCTTCAGAACAGTCGATGTGATAGTTTGTGTACCTGGTGTGTGTCAATGTTCTGATGATGGTCGGACGTTTGTTTTCTACTTTACTCCGAACGAAACGGGGGCATATGACTTTTCTTGCAGAATGAAATTTTCTTCCAATATATCGAGCGAGGCTGGTCAATTTGGAACATATAACATAGTGGCATATGTAATTGGTATGTTTCATCAGATTTGTAAATATATAAAGCATATCTGCACTTTTTACTGGAAATATACATAACTAACTACAGAAGAGATATTTATAGATTAACGTTGATCATCTCAACGAGATTGGTTTTCTCGCTTGAGGCGGAATGGCGAAAGAGAGAAAAGGAATCGATTTGAGATGACGATTTGTTTTTTTATCGGTACTTTACCTGTGACATTGTAAATTTCATTGACAAACGGACACCTGCGTCCTTAGTTTTAAGTTGTCTCTAATAATAAGTAGGCTAAATGGTTTTACACTAGTAATTTGGTTTTACACTAGTAATTTTTTGGCGGCACTGTATGGCTTGCTGATCGGTGTGAGCCAAGGCTCCGTGTTGAAGACCATACCTTGGGCTGTAATGGAACTTTTATCAATTTTGAATTGGATGGAGAGTTGTTTCATTGACATTCATACCACGTCTTCCTTTATCTAACACAAGGAAAATCTTAAAAGGCCCCACAAAAAACTTCCGCAAATTGCAAATAGTTTTCTGAAAATGGGTTTAGGTACTGTAACGAAAATCGGTCAAAGTTCATTTGTTTTGATGTGAAATACCAGTTGTCCTTTCTTGTTAGTTGTGTTTCTATGTGTATAACAGTTTCTCCATAGTCAGAGCACCATCTGTTACTTAAAACACCCTAAAATCGGTATAGTCTTGATTTTTACCCCTTTAAGTAAAATGGACTGATCCATATGGTAGTATATAGACCAGCTCAAGACAGAGAAAGAAAAGAGATGATACTACATTTTGGTAGACTTTGTGAATAGAAGTTGTAAATTTGTGATTTTGTGTTCATACGTTTTGTGTGATACTTCCTTGAGGCATGTTGCAAAGTAATCTGTTGGTGACATTGTGTAATAAAGGGCCGTATGCATGTTGCATAGTAATCTGTTAGTGACATTGTGAATAAATCGGTCTGATACATGTTGCGTAGTGATTGCATAGTGACATTGTGTATGTAAAGTTTGTTATGATACAATGTGTTTATGCTTTTGAATAAGGTACTTCATCTTGCATTTTGATTTATGTGCATTGTGCTATGTATATAATTTTCGTTGTGAATCCATTTATGGATGTGCTGATTGTTTTGAATAGGGCAACTGGTTGTGGTGACAAATTGAGTTTAACACTTGAAATCCTTATTTATCCAGATACGGACCCATTGATCGTGCGGTTACCCATTACAATACATTATGAAAAAAATACGGTAAACATAACTTTTGCTTCAACCGTGAACAAGGTTACGAATTGAAAATTAAAGGGGTTGAGAAAAATGGTTGTCTCTGAAAAATACAGCATGGATCATGCAAAACATTTTCGTAACTTTCTTGTTAATGGCCAATTGTGTCGTTAATACACACATAACTTCAAATTATACAGAATCAAGTTTCTGAGGATAGAATAAAAATACTTTAGTCCTCTCGTTTTTTTATGGGCTTTTAACATCTGTATAGTATTTTTCAAGATAAACGATGTTTTTTTTTTCAGAAATGCATTGTTGCGTAACCATTCTTTTTTTAATTTTAATTTCATGCTTTTATTCAAAAGCTAAAAAAAAATTAAAATTAAAATTTGCAAATTAACTCTTCACAAATATTTATATCACACTAATTCCTTTGTGAACCCGAATTACTTTTAAAAATGTAAAAAACAAATGTCTTTTATAATTTATATGAAAGATGTTCAAATAGTGACTTTTTTTGCAGAGCCGAAACCATTGATAAAAACAGAAAAAAATGACGAACTGATTAACCTAACATGTTCTGTTATTTTCATTGAAATAACAACAATTTTTACATGGAGTTGTGATAATGAACCAATAATGGCTGACTCATTACATAATGCATCAACCTCATGGTCTGTCGTTAGTATAGACTTATCACATAAGAAGACGACATCACTCTGTTTCTGCAGCGTGTCCCTCCCTGTTTTGAATTACACTGGATCGACATCCGCTCGTTTTGAATATAGAGGTAATATATAAACTTGTAAGTTCTTACTATTAGTCATAAGTTTAAAAAAAACAAAGGTAATGTGAATTCATGTATCTACGCAGCACATTTTAATAGTGTTCGATTTAGAAAGATAACCTATATCATATATTGTTCTTCATTGTATTTCTGTTTGTTCCCCGTGTCTATTGTTTTCTCATTTTTAGATTTTTGGTTCAAATTGCTACTAAATAAACAAACTAGTCATATTAGTTAAATACCTGTTTTGTTTTTTGAACATTTACAACACATAAACATTTTTAGAATTTAGGATCTTGAAATTTCTTCAACGTTGTTTTTTCGTTTTGTTTTGTGATGGCTTTTAAACATTTTTATTTGAACGACACTGATGAGTCGTTTAAAGACGAATCAAGCATCTGGCGTATAGATATACACCTGTTATCTTTAATAACTCATACTATCATTTTACATTAAAGTAAAAAAAAACAATAAATTGATCAATTAACCGTATTGCAACACTATGGTTAATAAATATGTTAAAATAATTTTTATCTTTTGTGACGCCTTTTCATTGTACGCAATTTTATGTTTGCACTGATTTAAGTCGATTCATATAGTAAAAATAACTGAAGCTTATTATCATGTTTGATTACAGATACAACTTCACATGAATCTTTGTTTTGTAATATATCAACACCGATCAAACTAACATGTAATTATTCAGCAATACAAGACAGGGATGTTATTTGGAAACATCTAATAAACACAACATTGATCAGGACAATGCCAGCTAACGATCCAGAAGTACGAACGAGTCTGTTTATTAAGTCTTGCACACTGCAAGATATGGGTGTATACAGTTGCTTTGTAAACACACCAAACATTGATGATCAAACGTTTCCAGAAAACCTACAGCCATGGAAAATAACTGTTCTTCGAATAACAGGCAAGCTTATAAACGATACTAGACTTGTGACATTGTGACTGGCTCGTTATTTTTTTCAAATTAAAAGACAAGAAATTATAATGTAGTTATAAAAGGAGTTTAAACGAAATATTGATAACAAAATTACACGAACAACCTCTGTATGAAAGTTTCTTACGAGTAGAATAACAACTTTACACGAAGGCAATAAAGTATTTTTTAAATGTCTTTCTTTACCAAAAGACAAGTTTAAATGATATGGAATATAAATTTTATCCAAGAAAGGCGTCGGCTAATTCATTTGTATATCATTTTAAAAATTCAACTTGTGATAACTGATATTAGAAAAGGTGAAAAAATGATTAATACCGTGTGATATCTTGATCATGTTGTTTTAATTTTCAAATGTAATTACAGGTCGCCCAGAATTATTACAAAATGAGGTTGTTTACCTCAGAAACGATGTAGTGTTCTCAATGACTTTCTACTCAAGCGAAGAATCAAATGTAATAACATGGTACCGACAGTGGATACGACTAGTAAATTCAACTCAACACGTACAGTCAACGAAACATACGAATCTTAATGTTATAGTTCGTGGTAAAAATGTATCAGTAGACGGATTTCAGAGTTCTCTTTTCTTAGGAAATGTAAAGGATCATCAACTGTACAATATTAAGATATGTGTGACAAATAAGTATGGCACATCCTGTTATAGATATCCTGAATCAGAAGGTAAATCAAATGAGATATTGGTTGCACTGTGACATTAATCTTAGTTGCTTGCTAAAGTTAGTCTTATCACCAGTTGTGTTATAACATTAGAATCACAGCCGGTGTCACCTTTGAACCAAGATAATTATGTCTACCATTCAAAATCTAGAGCCTCTGAGTTCCATTCCGGGTTTGGTGGGATTCTTATTGCACAGGCTTCATTGTCTGCGTTGTGTTCTATGTACTATAATTTGCCTTATGTTTTTTTTTTTATCGTTTTTCGTTTTTTTCCATGTTCTTGTTAGTATTTTATTCAACTTCTGATTTAAATATTCCTTTATATAGCAGATACAAATAACAAAGAATAACGTCCTTATCAATAACAAATAAATTTGCAAAAACAAATATGACGAACATGAATGAACGAATCCATCTTTACTACAGACTCACGAGTTTGTTGTAACAGTTGTGCAAAAAGTAAAATCACAAAAGTACTGAACCCCGCGAAAAATTCAAAAACGGAAAGTCCCTAATTAAATAGCAAAATCAAAAACTCAAACACATCAAACGTATGTAAACAACTGTCATATTCCTGACTTGGTACAGGCATTTTATTTATGTAGAAAATAATGGATTAAACCTGGTTTTATAGCTAGCTTAACCTTTCTAATAGTAGCAGCAAATTTCATTATATTGACAACGATGTGTGATCAAAACAAACAGATAGGGGGTACAGTTGTCACTGTTATTATCTTAATCACTATAAAAACAAACAAATATGTCTAAAAATGCACACGTGTTTATGTGTACAGCAATAATATAATACAGAATTTTTAAATTGTTTTAACAGTCCTTGAAAAAATTTAAATGAAATTGAAACATTTTTATAATTTAAATTATTATTTGGCGTCAGGTTTAATTTGTTTCTCCAATGTTACTTCCTTGTTAAGAAATGAAAGCAATTACTACATCTGTGTCCTCATGTGTCTCTTTTATCTCGAATGTAACTTAAAGAATAAAATTTGTCACCGGTTTTGCTACCTACACTATACACAAACAACAAAACGGGTGTCACATGTGATGCAGGATCTGCTCACCCCACAAGAGTATCTGATAGCACCCTCGATGTTTTAATTGGTTGATGTTGTCAATGTTCTAATGTGTTTTGTATACTGGTTTTTTATCTATTGATTGTTTATCTTTGTCATAATATCCGGATTTCATTTTTGACTAATGAGGTTGAATGTTTTTTTATTAACTTTTGTCCTTTGTTTCATTCGACATATTAAATATTATCTTTAGTTACCTCCTATATATGTTGAGGAATATCATTGATTAAACCACGGTTAAACGCGACTGCGTAGAGACCGTGTATATTTATAATTGAGATTATAGGCGTGTGATGTTGCGTTGCTTTATAAAAAAAACACGACTTTGAGAAAAAATCTGAAAGTTTACCCCGAGGAACAGATGCAGAAATTGACGAAGAACGATTGACATTAATGCACAAAAAAACAACAACACTAAAAGCTAAAACGTTGTTAATGTTGACAGTTGCATAAACCAATGTAAGTAGGTGCTAAACATTGAAGGCATTCGGTAAAATAGATTCGTTACAAAGTGTGCTAGTGCTAGCCTTACTGGCACACCAGTTAGAATTTAATAACCCCATATGTATAAAGTCGGTATCATACTATGTGACTAATAAGATACACTCCTATCACTATCGTGTTCTTATGATATATAATTAGAATTATTTTACAGAAAAAGAAAAGCAGCAAACGTACCAAATAATCTGGATAATAGCAATTGTTGTAGTTATTGTGTGTGTTGTTGGTTTGGGGTTACTGTTTTTCCAAAAGCGTTCAGGTATCTTTTTGCAACTTACTGAAATACTATTTGATACCGAGTAAATCTTTATGTGAGTTATAACTCATATAACACTTTAAATCATGTTCTTTTCAATATAATTGAAAGGTTATGAATTAAATAGTTTTTACTTTAATCTAGAAATATTTTGAATGAACGATCAAAGTTATGTTTGCTAACCGCCAGTTGAAAATTGAATTTTATATTTATTGGAAAACCAGAAGTTAAGAGTTATATTTACTTTGATTGAACAAACTGTTGAATACCAATGCTATCGTCACAAATTAAAAATGAATGCCAAAATGGTTATGGATACTAGTATACGACCGAATTACTTGTTAAACATCGAAATCTGTATCAATAATAGACGAAATGTGATAACAGGAAATATCAGAATGACACGTTATCTTCAGTTCATTTAGGCGCAAGGTATGGTAAACTCTACAAAATTATCTTTTCAAGCATTATTTTGATGAGAGTATGTAGCAAATAAAAAATAACGCACGTATTTCTGGTCGCAAGTATATCAACAGTTGCGTATTTACACAACGAGAAAGAGATCTTACACACTGGTAATGGAACAAACAAGAGGAACATATTACAAAGTTCAAATATTACACTGCATGTATGTTTAAGCAGTCACAGTATACGTTTGTTTTGAACTCATATCAAACAGAGTTCACATGAAACTTTCTCAAATACAAAAAGAAAAGGATTTTTGCAAAGTTCTTAAATTTCACTTTCAGAATTATTGATGATATCCTGCTTCTAGAAAACAAAATATAGATCATTACTTATATCTGATATATCCAAATGAACATATATCAATAAAACTATCAAAATAGAAGGTCAGCTTCATGTTTTTTTATAATTGATTGGAGCATTTCATAAAATTGTTTTATATACAAATCGTTTTAAAATAACTAGTAGCATACGATGAAAGGATTTCTGACTTCTCATGTCATGATATGTTCTCATTGCAGGGCGTTCTATTTCGACGGATAATACAACAAACCCCGTTTATCAACTAGTAGATACTAGTGGTCAGCCAGCTAACCAGTGAGTACATTAATTTGCGAAGATTTGAGTATCTCTGAATGATACACTGTGTTTCAAGTTTGACAAAAATAAGGGGGTCATTTTAAAGTACCTATTATGTATAGGGAACCTAAATCACAAATACACGTTTCATTTAACATTTTTATTCTTCTTTATTCAAGTGCGTGCGCTCAACAGCGAGTCAAATAGCAAACTAACATATAATAACCACATTACATCTGGGCCTCTTTTAAACATTTAAAAGTCCTTAATATGTATTTAGAACCTGAATCACAAATAAACGTTTCATTTAACATTTTTATTCTTCTATATTCAATTGCGTGTGCTCAACAGCGAGTCCAACAGCAAACTAACATATAATAACCACATAACAGCTGAAGGTCTCATTTAAACATTTGAGAGTCCCTACTATGTATTTGGAATTTCAATTACACATGAACGTTTCATTTAACATTTTTATTCTTCTACATTCCAGTGCGTGCGCTCCACAAATTCCCCCTTTCTTTTCTCAATCTTATTGATATAGTCTCTAGTGTAATGACATGATTAAAGCTATTAAATTTGTCCTAGATAGTATTGATGTACATTTTAGAAATACAGTCAATCGACAGGTTGTTGACTTCATGCAGGAACTTCTTAGGAAGAAAGCTATATAGATAACGTTCTTTCACTAAACAATTCACACTTTGGTGACTATGTGGAACGCATCTATCCCATCGAATTGGAGATAAAGGATACTACAGATACAGTTAAGTCGGCTTCATATCTTGACTTACATCTAGAAATTGACAATGAGGGTCGGTTGAAAACAAAACTTTACGACAAAAGAGATGATTTCAGCTTTCCAATTGTGAACTTTCCATTTCTAAGTAGCAACATTCCAGCAGCACCTGCATACGGGATATATATCTCCCAATTGATACGATATTCCCGTGCTTGCATTTCCTATCATGATTTTCTTGATAGAGGGTTACTGCTCACAAGGAAGCTATTAAACCAAGAGTTCCAAATGGTGAAGTTGAAATCATCCCTTCGTAAATTTTACGGACGCCATCACGAGTTGGTTGACCGTTATGGAATAACCGTTTCACAAATGATATCGGATATGTTCCTTACGTCGTAACTACAATCCCCTTCCCTTTCATGAATGTGACCTACCGAATTAGACTATTTACCGGATTTGTAATCACATAAGCAACACGACGGGTGCCACATGTGGAGCAGGATCTGCTTACCCTTCCGGAGCACCTGAGATCACCCCTAGTTTTTGGTGGGGTTCGTGTTGTTTATTCTTTAGTTTTCTATGTTGTGTCATGTGTACTATTTTTTTTCTGTTTGTCACTTCATTTTTAGCCATGGCGTTGTCAGTTTGTTTCAGATTTATTAGTTTGACTGTCCCTTTGGTATCTTTCGTCCCTCCTTTGTAGGTCTTCCTATTGACACAAATAATACCTCTTTAAACACAGACTTGTTTTTTTACTGTCATGAATCACGGTGTATGGCAAAACTCATTAAGGAAGTATCCAGAATTCATTTAACTGATAAATCGACAACTCCTATCGTTATCTTGATGTTTTTGGAAAATAATCAAAACAATTCTAAATAAACTGCTGAAGTGTACGTGAAGGAACTTTGTCATATCGGGGCCTTTAAAAGCTGGATAAGTGGTATGTTGTTTGTTCATTGTTGAATGTCAATCGGTGATCTATAAATATTAATTTCTGTGTCATTTTGGTATTCATGTATTTAGTTTTGATGTTATATTTGTTATTCTCATCGGATTTTGGCTAATGCTTAGTTCTTTTCTGTGTGTGTTACATTTTAATGTTGTGTCGTCGTTCTCCTTTTATATTTTATGCGTTTCCCTCGGATTTGGTTTGTGACCCGGATTTGTTTTTTTTCTATCGATTTATGAGTTTTGAACATCGGTATACTACTGTTGCCTTTATTTGGTCTCTTGTGAAGAGTTGTCTCATTGGTACGCATACCATATCTTTATTTTAATATATACTTTCTTTAAACAATTCAATATAAATGGTAATAAGTGTCCTGTTTTGTATGAAAATACATTGCCACGGGAATACATTTACACGGGAAACTGTACGCTAACATTTATCACTAAAATACTGAAAAAAATTCAAAAACGGAAAGTCCCTGGTCAAAGGGCAAAATCAAAAGCTCAAACACATTAAACGAATGGACTGTCATATTCCTGACTTGGAACAGGCATTTCATATGTAAAAAATGGTGGATTAAACCTTGTTTTAAAGCTAGCTTAACCTCTCACATGTATGATAGTCACATAAAATGCCATTATTTTGTTAACGACGTGTGAACAAAACAACATACATTATACGTAAAAATGTGAATAATAGGGGAACGGCAGTCAAAATTGTGCTATTATCTTAATCACTATTAGTTGAAGACACATGTTTTGGTGTTTGGCTGTTGTCTGCTCTTGGTTAGACTTGTTTTCTCTTAGCCATATTCCCCATTTCCATTCTCAAGTGTATTAACAATAACAAAATAACACAATGACGGGAGGTATAAGTACAGAACCACGTCATATGTAACAATGAAACACAAAAAGGCAAAGAGACAAAGCATATAAGCAAAAACGAAAGACAAGATACAAAAAATATCATAGACGGGATTTATAAATACAAAGCCACGTCAAATTGATACCACTAAAACAGACTAAATAGTAAAAGTAATGTTCATAAAGACACATAAAAGAATATTATAACATATAATTAGGATAATAAACAACGCAAGTTACTATATATATAATCTAGACTACAAGACCATCGTGTGTTATTTGCGAATTTGATACGAAATATATTCCAAAAATGTGTTGGTACCTTCCGATGAACTTTTGTTTAGAAGTATTTATCAAAGGCACCAGACTAAATAAGGGACGACTATTAGTTCCCTTTTACTAATTTTCTTTTTTGGAGGGTGATTTGCCTTTGGTATCCTTTTGGTGTTTATATATCACAACTCTTTCGCTTTGCCCGTGTCTGTTAGGATGTTTTTTATTTTAATGAACTTAATATATGTATTATTGGTAAATTATTGAGTCAGGGATTTCGTTACCACACATTACTTAAATAAAGGCAGAGTAGTATACCACTATTCAATAGTCACAAATCGATTAAGCGAAAACAATTTCAGGTCGCAAACCAAATCCAACACCTTTATTGAATGTAAAGATTTGGTGTGGTCGTTAGGTCTTACATGTAGACAACTGGTTTATAAACGGATAGCACATCCTAATGTTTATGGAGACTTTTTTTACCGAGCCCGCGAATTTAAAAACGATCCGGGTAAACATATCGATCCATTAAAGAAACTTTTTTTCTGAAAGGGTACCAATTCAACACTATACTTAGATCTTTGAATATTGTGTTAGTGGTAATAAAATTGGTAATCAAGTGAGTAAACTATGTATTACTTTAATATACATATGCACATTCATGGGTCTAAAAACTGTAGATACCTGTATATTGGCATTGCACAAGGTATTTTTCATATGACTTGAATGTTTTTGAATATAAGTTTTAATTGGCCTTGAACTAGCTGTAACTGGAAGTACTCTCATATCTGCACTTATTGTCTCTTTGTTGTCAGGATATTCAAGTACCTTGCCACTTCCACTTTGTGTTTGCTTTATATTAATCTGATGAGCTACGCCCTTTTCAACTGGTTTCTATAGATTGCTCTTAGGTTGGACTTGTACACCTCTGTTCCAATTCAAGGGGAGGATTAGTACGCCTTCAATAACATAAACGGTACCACTTTTTCTGCACCAGATGAGCATTTCTACAATCGCTGTCTGCTCAGTGATGCTCGAGGCCAAAAATTTCAAATATCCAAAGCTTATTACAAAGCATACCGGTTTTTCTTATTTTATACAGATACCAACCCGTTGACAGAGATGAACCACACACGTATGATATTCCAAACGCTGTGTATGAAGAGTTAAGTGAAGAAAGACCTTCTCATGAATACAGTACAGCTTCACAATATGAGGAAGTAAACAGTTCAACTAACGAGACTCGTTCAATAGAAAACAGAGATAGCTACGAAAAGGTAGCAGATAAAGACAGTCCATTTTATTTGGTTTGTCGAAATTAAAACTCGTTTTAAAGATTTTATATACCTTAAAACAGAACAAAAAGAAGAGAAATAATAATATTTTATATATTGAATACTATCTGGAATAAATGGAAAAAAATGTAAAATATATGAATTTAAGAGAAAAAAAAACCAATTACATAATAGTTAGTAAACAGCTGGTCATAAAAGTGATATATGGAGTGCCCACAGGACAGTGGTACTGACTAAGATGGTGATAATGACTGAGCCGAATAAAAATGCAAACACGACACATTTTGATACAGCTTCTTTCTTCACAGGAAGTACATGTAACAACAACACATTTCTCATTAAATATCATTTTTATATTGCTTTTCAAATTAAATCTTACAAATCCAAATCAAACGGTTCACAAGTTTCACAAACAAATCCCACAGCGATGTCCTCATGGGTTCAATTTCACTTTCCGTTTCTGTTCTGTCAGTAGTGACAGCCGTAAACGATAACATTTTGTCTGTGTAAAAGGTTATCAATTTTGCAGTCGTTAATAGAGAAAACGTCTAAGTAATGGATGACATAAATTATAACTTGTAAGGTACAGAGGCCGAAAGGAATAAATTTGAACAACCTTGTCGATAATTTGGACCTATAAATCAGTATGCTACATGCTCTTTTTGCACGTTTTGTCTGCAGTAGACATATGTGCGTCATTAAATCATAACAGTTACAAGACCAAATCATGTCTAAGATACAACCTATGCGACTGTCATACAAATGTATCGTAGAGTGGTTGTATCGGACATAAATTAAGGATTAGAAATAAGAGCGTCTGCTTGCAATGATACTTGTACTGAATCTCTGCCTAGATAACGTCAACAACGGTAACGTCGTGTACATAGCGGTATCTTTATCAAGGGAGATATTTAGCGCTATAAAATCTGGTTCAATCCACCGTTTTCTACATTTGAAAATGCCTGTACCAAGTCAGGAATATGACAGTTGTTGTCCATTCGTTTGATGTGTTTTATCATTTGACAGGAGACTTTCCGTTTTGAATTTTCATTAAAGTCAGTTTTTTTTGTGATTTATTGTATACCTCTATGGCGCAAAAAAAACTTAATCAAATAAATGCTTAATTTTGTAACTGTAAAATTATTTATGAGTTTGCCTCCTATGTTAATATGTGCTTTATTTTTAGGTGGATTGATATGAGACAAAGCTATCTGGAATCGTAAAAATTAAAGGATGACATTTTCATTTTGAAGAATTGAAATCTATTGCAATTGCAGAGTCAAGTTGTTATTACTCCGAAGACGTAGTGCAATGATGGATATTGATATCCTTTTAGTTGTTTTCTTTCTCAGAGGATCATGAACATATCTTGCATAGGGAGAGTGTGAAAAAGAGGTTTGTGAATTTGGATGCACTTAAAGGTGACGTTATTTGGTAGAACACCAAGATGAACAATTGGGATTTAAATCGCATATATAGCATATACAAATTATAAGATGTGAAATGAGGTTAATCGGCAAAATTAATGTGAAAATTATTCACTATGGTAGTGAATTAAGGTAGAAAGGGTGTCTTCCTCCATCTTGGATTTGGAAATACGAGAAAAAAGGTCTAGATCTTCAATAGAATGTGCAAATTTTTAGAGTAGTAGGTAATTCATGTGTAAGAACTTCCAATTCGATATAGAAATGACATGTTCAATCATATTTATGGTTGTATTTTACAAAAACACAGACAATTTTTGTTTGATCAATTTTTTTCCAACTTTGCAACATAAGGGGCGGCAACTCAAATGCAAGGGCAGACAATTCAGATTAAGGTACTTTTACAATAGAATGTGTGAAGAATTTACCAAATTTAATTTAATGTAGCAAGAAAACGGGTCCGGTTACCCCATTGTTTCTTTTTCTTAACTGAAATCATTCTATTAAAGCCATATTCAAAAATTTTATCTCAAAATTCTATGGTGTTGATTAAGCTTTATTGCAGAAAATTGGGTTTTCCATAAATAATCTATACACAATTTGTCAATTTTGAACACCGTGTAGCGTGAAAATAAGCCCAATGACCCATTCTTTTTATCATTTTTTTTTAAAAGCATTACATAAACTACATTTTGGCAAATTATTAAAAATTTCTATGGATTATAATTTAGACACCCCAACTACCTTAATGTGTAATAATCTGTAAAAACATATTGAAAACAACAAATTTTGAGAAATAATAAGAAAAAGAACAGCACATACCTTCTTATATATTTATTGATATGTTTATTTGTATTTTTTATTTCACTTTACATATTCATTTTATAAAAAAAAATTTATACCTCAACTTTCTTGAACTAAGTAATGAGACTTTCAAATTGATTAGATCTCAGCTTTCGTCATAATTTTTGCCATAAATTTTTATATTACATATGTTGTAGCAGTTTACTGTTTTCATTAGATATGACGATCACGTGTTTCAAAGTTTAATTTACGTATCTGAAGCTTTGATTCTATTTCTACGTATATTGACGCTATGTTTCTATTTCTACGTATATTGACGCTATGTTTCTATTTCTACGTATATTGACGCTATGTTTCTATTTATAAATGCGTAAATTGGTGGTCAATATGAAAATGTTTCTAAATTGATATTGATGACGTCATGACCTCACACATAACAACCAATGAGGAAGCGCAACATCAATAAAGAAAATTTTCATGTTTATCAGGAGATTTTAAGAATTTAATGTTAAATGCAGACAATAAGAATACAAGAATGATAATGCAACAAGCTATAAAGTAAAAAAAAAAATCAATAACTTGTTAAAATTCTGGTAAAATACATTTTTAAAAATACATAGAAAGAACAGTGAACGTCATTTTCCTAATACTTATTTGCATATTTAATATAGAAATTAAGGACCTTTACTCAGTCAATATATTATATATGGATGGAACTGTTATATTATATTGACACCCAGACTTCGTCCTCGGTCAATATAATCTTAACAGGTCCATATTTAACGTATTGATCTCGTCAAAAATCCATAATTGATAAATAATTATAACCATTGTCGAAAATTGCTTGTGATATTGATATTGTTAATTATGTTATTTAATTTTAGTTATTTCCCTTTGAGTGTATTTTCTTTGTTCATATGTATATTTGACAAGTTGCTTGCTTCTTTATATATAAATACACTCATCATAAATACTAGGATTGAAATTTTATATTTGCGCCAGACGCACGTTTCGTCTACAAAAGACTTATCAGTGACGTTCGAATTAAAAAAATGTAAAAAGATCTATATAGATTTTAGCCTGCTATTACACCCAATTCAGTTATTTGTTGGCTGAAATCAAATTTAAATATTGTTCTAAACCAAATAACATGCCTTGTATTTGTAAGGTTACCTGACCACCATTTGACTTTTTTTTTATATAGGGTTGATTTGGAAAAGGATATGAGCCAGTCCATGCGAAAAGGTACAAAAAGTCCTTTTGGTAAACTTTACAGGACACCTTATCAAAGTTTGTTATAGTATTTTTGAAAAACGATCTTATCCGAAAAAAAATTACATTAATGTAAAAATTCATAAGATTGTCAATTCTATTCCGAATTTGTCAACTAAAACCGAAAAAGACGTAGAAATATCTGAATTTTTGGTATTTGAGCAAGTGTAAAATCATTTGTTCCCCGGACTAATGCTATACCGACCAGAAACTATAAAAATTTATGATACTACAGAGACAAAAGTCAATAATTTCCGTCAGTTCTACAGGTTTAAAGAAAGAAAGACAACATTAAAACATGAGGCAAAATGCAAAAACTATGACATCTTGTGTTTTAGAAATTGAAATTTAAGTTAAGTTAAGTTATTTAATATTATATAAATCAACCTTAGTTGCACGGGATTCGAACCGTTGCCCGGTTTGATTGCATTGATATCCGCATCGTAAGCGAGAGCCTTATCCCCACTGCTACCAGGTTTAACATTACCAATTGGCAAATCAAGCCATTTAAACTGTACTTTGAAAATGATTGAAATATATGAAATAATTCACTAAAAATCTTGATAAAACTAGGGGGGGGGGTCTCAACACTCGCAGGTGCGTGTAGCTCACAGCTTGATGATATGAGGGAAAGTAAATGTGTTTTATAAATCACAAGTCTACTACCAATAATTATGCACACTTTTTAGAATTTCGTAAATTTTTCGTTTTTGTACCTTTTCGCATGGACTGGCTCAATTATAGGTGATATCGGCGAAAGTACCAAAGCCTATGTATAGTAAAAGAGTGATTTCGCCCTAACTTTTAAAAAAATCAACATATTTTAGATGTGTTTTTTGCAAACTAGATGTTTTGATAGATGCCGAATCCATTTGAAACATCAAATCGTTGCTAAAATATTTGGAATATGGACTTTTTGCTGATTGGTGTACGGTTGCTAAGGGGAGAATTTTAGTTGCTAGGGATAATTATATGTCAATATTTGCATTAAATTATAACGTTAGATATGAAGTATTATAAGTATTTCGATATTTCATTGCTTTTTGGCAATTTCGATTTTTTTGTTTTTTTTGTGATTTTGAAAATGATATGAGCCAGTCCATGCGAAAAGGTACAAAAAGTCCTTTTGGTAAACTTTACAGGACACCTTATCAAAGTTTGTTATAGTATTTTTGAAAAACGATCTTATCCGAAAAAAAATTACATTAATGTAAAAATTCATAAGATTGTCAATTCTATTCCGAATTTGTCAACTAAAACCGAAAAAGACGTAGAAATATCTGAATTTTTGGTATTTGAGCAAGTGTAAAATCATTTGTTCCCCGGACTAATGCTATACCGACCAGAAACTATAAAAATTTATGATACTACAGAGACAAAAGTCAATAATTTCCGTCAGTTCTACAGGTTTAAAGAAAGAAAGACAACATTAAAACATGAGGCAAAATGCAAAAACTATGACATCTTGTGTTTTAGAAATTGAAATTTAAGTTAAGTTAAGTTATTTAATATTATATAAATCAACCTTAGTTGCACGGGATTCGAACCGTTGCCCGGTTTGATTGCATTGATATCCGCATCGTAAGCGAGAGCCTTATCCCCACTGCTACCAGGTTTAACATTACCAATTGGCAAATCAAGCCATTTAAACTGTACTTTGAAAATGATTGAAATATATGAAATAATTCACTAAAAATCTTGATAAAACTAGGGGGGGGGGGTCTCAACACTCGCAGGTGCGTGTAGCTCACAGCTTGATGATATGAGGGAAAGTAAATGTGTTTTATAAATCACAAGTCTACTACCAATAATTATGCACACTTTTTAGAATTTCGTAAATTTTTCGTTTTTGTACCTTTTCGCATGGACTGGCTCAATTATAGGTGATATCGGCGAAAGTACCAAGCAAAGCCTATGTATAGTAAAAGAGTGATTTCGCCCTAACTTTTAAAAAAATCAACATATTTTAGATGTGTTTTTTGCAAACTAGATGTTTTGATAGATGCCGAATCCATTTGAAACATCAAATCGTTGCTAAAATATTTGGAATATGGACTTTTTGCTGATTGGTGTACGGTTGCTAAGGGGAGAATTTTAGTTGCTAGGGATAATTATATGTCAATATTTGCATTAAATTATAACGTTAGATATGAAGTATTATAAGTATTTCGATATTTCATTGCTTTTTGGCAATTTCGATTTTTTTGTTTTTTTTGTGATTTTGAAAATGATAATAGGTGATATCGGCGAAAGTACCAAGCAAAGCCTATGTATAGTAAAAGAGTGATTTCGCCCTAACTTTTAAAAAAATCAACATATTTTAGATGTGTTTTTTGCAAACTAGATGTTTTGATAGATGCCGAATCCATTTGAAACATCAAATCGTTGCTAAAATATTTGGAATATGGACTTTTTGCTGATTGGTGTACGGTTGCTAAGGGGAGAATTTTAGTTGCTAGGGATAATTATATGTCAATATTTGCATTAAATTATAACGTTAGATATGAAGTATTATAAGTATTTCGATATTTCATTGCTTTTTGGCAATTTCGATTTTTTTGTTTTTTTTGTGATTTTGAAAATGATATGAGCCAGTCCATGCGAAAAGGTACAAAAAGTCCTTTTGGTAAACTTTACAGGACACCTTATCAAAGTTTGTTATAGTATTTTTGAAAAACGATCTTATCCGAAAAAAAATTACATTAATGTAAAAATTCATAAGATTGTCAATTCTATTCCGAATTTGTCAACTAAAACCGAAAAAGACGTAGAAATATCTGAATTTTTGGTATTTGAGCAAGTGTAAAATCATTTGTTCCCCGGACTAATGCTATACCGACCAGAAACTATAAAAATTTATGATACTACAGAGACAAAAGTCAATAATTTCCGTCAGTTCTACAGGTTTAAAGAAAGAAAGACAACATTAAAACATGAGGCAAAATGCAAAAACTATGACATCTTGTGTTTTAGAAATTGAAATTTACGTTAAGTTAAGTTATTTAATATTATATAAATCAACCTTAGTTGCACGGGATTCGAACCGTTGCCCGGTTTGATTGCATTGATATCCGCATCGTAAGCGAGAGCCTTATCCCCACTGCTACCAGGTTTAACATTACCAATTGGCAAATCAAGCCATTTAAACTGTACTTTGAAAATGATTGAAATATATGAAATAATTCACTAAAAATCTTGATAAAACTAGGGGGGGGGGGGGTCTCAACACTCGCAGGTGCGTGTAGCTCACAGCTTGATGATATGAGGGAAAGTAAATGTGTTTTATAAATCACAAGTCTACTACCAATAATTATGCACACTTTTTGGAATTTCGTAAATTTTTCGTTTTTGTACCTTTTCGCATGGACTGGCTCAATTATAGGTGATATCGGCGAAAGTACCAAGCAAAGCCTATGTATAGTAAAAGAGTGATTTCGCCCTAACTTTTAAAAAAATCAACATATTTTAGATGTGTTTTTTGCAAACTAGATGTTTTGATAGATGCCGAATCCATTTGAAACATCAAATCGTTGCTAAAATATTTGGAATATGGACTTTTTGCTGATTGGTGTACGGTTGCTAAGGGGAGAATTTTAGTTGCTAGGGATAATTATATGTCAATATTTGCATTAAATTATAACGTTAGATATGAAGTATTATAAGTATTTCGATATTTCATTGCTTTTTGGCAATTTCGATTTTTTTGTTTTTTTTGTGATTTTGAAAATGATAATAGGTGATATCGGCGAAAGTACCAAGCAAAGCCTATGTATAGTAAAAGAGTGATTTCGCCCTAACTTTTAAAAAAATCAACATATTTTAGATGTGTTTTTTGCAAACTAGATGTTTTGATAGATGCCGAATCCATTTGAAACATCAAATCGTTGCTAAAATATTTGGAATATGGACTTTTTGCTGATTGGTGTACGGTTGCTAAGGGGAGAATTTTAGTTGCTAGGGATAATTATATGTCAATATTTGCATTAAATTATAACGTTAGATATGAAGTATTATAAGTATTTCGATATTTCATTGCTTTTTGGCAATTTCGATTTTTTTGTTTTTTTTGTGATTTTGAAAATGATAATAGGTGATATCGGCGAAAGTACCAAGCAAAGCCTATGTATAGTAAAAGAGTGATTTCGCCCTAACTTTTAAAAAAATCAACATATTTTAGATGTGTTTTTTGCAAACTAGATGTTTTGATAGATGCCGAATCCATTTGAAACATCAAATCGTTGCTAAAATATTTGGAATATGGACTTTTTGCTGATTGGTGTACGGTTGCTAAGGGGAGAATTTTAGTTGCTAGGGATAATTATATGTCAATATTTGCATTAAATTATAACGTTAGATATGAAGTATTATAAGTATTTCGATATTTCATTGCTTTTTGGCAATTTCGATTTTTTTGTTTTTTTTGTGATTTTGAAAATGATAATTATAGGTGATATCGGCGAAAGTACCAAGCAAAGCCTATGTATAGTAAAAGAGTGATTTCGCCCTAACTTTTAAAAAAATCAACATATTTTAGATGTGTTTTTTGCAAACTAGATGTTTTGATAGATGCCGAATCCATTTGAAACATCAAATCGTTGCTACAATATTTGGAATATGGACTTTTTGCTGATTGGTGTACGGTTGCTAAGGGGAGAATTTTAGTTGCTAGGGATAATTATATGTCAATATTTGCATTAAATTATAACGTTAGATATGAAGTATTATAAGTATTTCGATATTTCATTGCTTTTTGGCAATTTCGATTTTTTTGTTTTTTTTGTGATTTTGAAAATGATAATTGAGCCAGTCCATGCGAAAAGGTACAAAAAGTCCTTTTGGTAAACTTTACAGGACACCTTATCAAAGTTTGTTATAGTATTTTTGAAAAACGATCTTATCCGAAAAAAAATTACATTAATGTAAAAATTCATAAGATTGTCAATTCTATTCCGAATTTGTCAACTAAAACCGAAAAAGACGTAGAAATATCTGAATTTTTGGTATTTGAGCAAGTGTAAAATCATTTGTTCCCCGGACTAATGCTATACCGACCAGAAACTATAAAAATTTATGATACTACAGAGACAAAAGTCAATAATTTCCGTCAGTTCTACAGGTTTAAAGAAAGAAAGACAACATTAAAACATGAGGCAAAATGCAAAAACTATGACATCTTGTGTTTTAGAAATTGAAATTTAAGTTAAGTTAAGTTATTTAATATTATATAAATCAACCTTAGTTGCACGGGATTCGAACCGTTGCCCGGTTTGATTGCATTGATATCCGCATCGTAAGCGAGAGCCTTATCCCCACTGCTACCAGGTTTAACATTACCAATTGGCAAATCAAGCCATTTAAACTGTACTTTGAAAATGATTGAAATATATGAAATAATTCACTAAAAATCTTGATAAAACTAGGGGGGGGGGGTCTCAACACTCGCAGGTGCGTGTAGCTCACAGCTTGATGATATGAGGGAAAGTAAATGTGTTTTATAAATCACAAGTCTACTACCAATAATTATGCACACTTTTTAGAATTTCGTAAATTTTTCGTTTTTGTACCTTTTCGCATGGACTGGCTCAATTATAGGTGATATCGGCGAAAGTACCAAAGCCTATGTATAGTAAAAGAGTGATTTCGCCCTAACTTTTAAAAAAATCAACATATTTTAGATGTGTTTTTTGCAAACTAGATGTTTTGATAGATGCCGAATCCATTTGAAACATCAAATCGTTGCTAAAATATTTGGAATATGGACTTTTTGCTGATTGGTGTACGGTTGCTAAGGGGAGAATTTTAGTTGCTAGGGATAATTATATGTCAATATTTGCATTAAATTATAACGTTAGATATGAAGTATTATAAGTATTTCGATATTTCATTGCTTTTTGGCAATTTCGATTTTTTTGTTTTTTTTGTGATTTTGAAAATGATATGAGCCAGTCCATGCGAAAAGGTACAAAAAGTCCTTTTGGTAAACTTTACAGGACACCTTATCAAAGTTTGTTATAGTATTTTTGAAAAACGATCTTATCCGAAAAAAAATTACATTAATGTAAAAATTCATAAGATTGTCAATTCTATTCCGAATTTGTCAACTAAAACCGAAAAAGACGTAGAAATATCTGAATTTTTGGTATTTGAGCAAGTGTAAAATCATTTGTTCCCCGGACTAATGCTATACCGACCAGAAACTATAAAAATTTATGATACTACAGAGACAAAAGTCAATAATTTCCGTCAGTTCTACAGGTTTAAAGAAAGAAAGACAACATTAAAACATGAGGCAAAATGCAAAAACTATGACATCTTGTGTTTTAGAAATTGAAATTTAAGTTAAGTTAAGTTATTTAATATTATATAAATCAACCTTAGTTGCACGGGATTCGAACCGTTGCCCGGTTTGATTGCATTGATATCCGCATCGTAAGCGAGAGCCTTATCCCCACTGCTACCAGGTTTAACATTACCAATTGGCAAATCAAGCCATTTAAACTGTACTTTGAAAATGATTGAAATATATGAAATAATTCACTAAAAATCTTGATAAAACTAGGGGGGGGGGTCTCAACACTCGCAGGTGCGTGTAGCTCACAGCTTGATGATATGAGGGAAAGTAAATGTGTTTTATAAATCACAAGTCTACTACCAATAATTATGCACACTTTTTAGAATTTCGTAAATTTTTCGTTTTTGTACCTTTTCGCATGGACTGGCTCAATTATAGGTGATATCGGCGAAAGTACCAAGCAAAGCCTATGTATAGTAAAAGAGTGATTTCGCCCTAACTTTTAAAAAAATCAACATATTTTAGATGTGTTTTTTGCAAACTAGATGTTTTGATAGATGCCGAATCCATTTGAAACATCAAATCGTTGCTAAAATATTTGGAATATGGACTTTTTGCTGATTGGTGTACGGTTGCTAAGGGGAGAATTTTAGTTGCTAGGGATAATTATATGTCAATATTTGCATTAAATTATAACGTTAGATATGAAGTATTATAAGTATTTCGATATTTCATTGCTTTTTGGCAATTTCGATTTTTTTGTTTTTTTTGTGATTTTGAAAATGATAATAGGTGATATCGGCGAAAGTACCAAGCAAAGCCTATGTATAGTAAAAGAGTGATTTCGCCCTAACTTTTAAAAAAATCAACATATTTTAGATGTGTTTTTTGCAAACTAGATGTTTTGATAGATGCCGAATCCATTTGAAACATCAAATCGTTGCTAAAATATTTGGAATATGGACTTTTTGCTGATTGGTGTACGGTTGCTAAGGGGAGAATTTTAGTTGCTAGGGATAATTATATGTCAATATTTGCATTAAATTATAACGTTAGATATGAAGTATTATAAGTATTTCGATATTTCATTGCTTTTTGGCAATTTCGATTTTTTTGTTTTTTTTGTGATTTTGAAAATGATATGAGCCAGTCCATGCGAAAAGGTACAAAAAGTCCTTTTGGTAAACTTTACAGGACACCTTATCAAAGTTTGTTATAGTATTTTTGAAAAACGATCTTATCCGAAAAAAAATTACATTAATGTAAAAATTCATAAGATTGTCAATTCTATTCCGAATTTGTCAACTAAAACCGAAAAAGACGTAGAAATATCTGAATTTTTGGTATTTGAGCAAGTGTAAAATCATTTGTTCCCCGGACTAATGCTATACCGACCAGAAACTATAAAAATTTATGATACTACAGAGACAAAAGTCAATAATTTCCGTCAGTTCTACAGGTTTAAAGAAAGAAAGACAACATTAAAACATGAGGCAAAATGCAAAAACTATGACATCTTGTGTTTTAGAAATTGAAATTTAAGTTAAGTTAAGTTATTTAATATTATATAAATCAACCTTAGTTGCACGGGATTCGAACCGTTGCCCGGTTTGATTGCATTGATATCCGCATCGTAAGCGAGAGCCTTATCCCCACTGCTACCAGGTTTAACATTACCAATTGGCAAATCAAGCCATTTAAACTGTACTTTGAAAATGATTGAAATATATGAAATAATTCACTAAAAATCTTGATAAAACTAGGGGGGGGGGGGGTCTCAACACTCGCAGGTGCGTGTAGCTCACAGCTTGATGATATGAGGGAAAGTAAATGTGTTTTATAAATCACAAGTCTACTACCAATAATTATGCACACTTTTTAGAATTTCGTAAATTTTTCGTTTTTGTACCTTTTCGCATGGACTGGCTCAATTATAGGTGATATCGGCGAAAGTACCAAGCAAAGCCTATGTATAGTAAAAGAGTGATTTCGCCCTAACTTTTAAAAAAATCAACATATTTTAGATGTGTTTTTTGCAAACTAGATGTTTTGATAGATGCCGAATCCATTTGAAACATCAAATCGTTGCTAAAATATTTGGAATATGGACTTTTTGCTGATTGGTGTACGGTTGCTAAGGGGAGAATTTTAGTTGCTAGGGATAATTATATGTCAATATTTGCATTAAATTATAACGTTAGATATGAAGTATTATAAGTATTTCGATATTTCATTGCTTTTTGGCAATTTCGATTTTTTTGTTTTTTTTGTGATTTTGAAAATGATATGAGCCAGTCCATGCGAAAAGGTACAAAAAGTCCTTTTGGTAAACTTTACAGGACACCTTATCAAAGTTTGTTATAGTATTTTTGAAAAACGATCTTATCCGAAAAAAAATTACATTAATGTAAAAATTCATAAGATTGTCAATTCTATTCCGAATTTGTCAACTAAAACCGAAAAAGACGTAGAAATATCTGAATTTTTGGTATTTGAGCAAGTGTAAAATCATTTGTTCCCCGGACTAATGCTATACCGACCAGAAACTATAAAAATTTATGATACTACAGAGACAAAAGTCAATAATTTCCGTCAGTTCTACAGGTTTAAAGAAAGAAAGACAACATTAAAACATGAGGCAAAATGCAAAAACTATGACATCTTGTGTTTTAGAAATTGAAATTTAAGTTAAGTTAAGTTATTTAATATTATATAAATCAACCTTAGTTGCACGGGATTCGAACCGTTGCCCGGTTTGATTGCATTGATATCCGCATCGTAAGCGAGAGCCTTATCCCCACTGCTACCAGGTTTAACATTACCAATTGGCAAATCAAGCCATTTAAACTGTACTTTGAAAATGATTGAAATATATGAAATAATTCACTAAAAATCTTGATAAAACTAGGGGGGGGGGGTCTCAACACTCGCAGGTGCGTGTAGCTCACAGCTTGATGATATGAGGGAAAGTAAATGTGTTTTATAAATCACAAGTCTACTACCAATAATTATGCACACTTTTTAGAATTTCGTAAATTTTTCGTTTTTGTACCTTTTCGCATGGACTGGCTCAATTATAGGTGATATCGGCGAAAGTACCAAGCAAAGTCTATGTATAGTAAAAGAGTGATTTCGCCCTAACTTTTAAAAAAATCAACATATTTTAGATGTGTTTTTTGCAAACTAGATGTTTTGATAGATGCCGAATCCATTTGAAACATCAAATCGTTGCTAAAATATTTGGAATATGGACTTTTTGCTGATTGGTGTACGGTTGCTAAGGGGAGAATTTTAGTTGCTAGGGATAATTATATGTCAATATTTGCATTAAATTATAACGTTAGATATGAAGTATTATAAGTATTTCGATATTTCATTGCTTTTTGGCAATTTCGATTTTTTTGTTTTTTTTGTGATTTTGAAAATGATATGAGCCAGTCCATGCGAAAAGGTACAAAAAGTCCTTTTGGTAAACTTTACAGGACACCTTATCAAAGTTTGTTATAGTATTTTTGAAAAACGATCTTATCCGAAAAAAAATTACATTAATGTAAAAATTCATAAGATTGTCAATTCTATTCCGAATTTGTCAACTAAAACCGAAAAAGACGTAGAAATATCTGAATTTTTGGTATTTGAGCAAGTGTAAAATCATTTGTTCCCCGGACTAATGCTATACCGACCAGAAACTATAAAAATTTATGATACTACAGAGACAAAAGTCAATAATTTCCGTCAGTTCTACAGGTTTAAAGAAAGAAAGACAACATTGAAACATGAGGCAAAATGCAAAAACTATGACATCTTGTGTTTTAGAAATTGAAATTTAAGTTAAGTTAAGTTATTTAATATTATATAAATCAACCTTAGTTGCACGGGATTCGAACCGTTGCCCGGTTTGATTGCATTGATATCCGCATCGTAAGCGAGAGCCTTATCCCCACTGCTACCAGGTTTAACATTACCAATTGGCAAATCAAGCCATTTAAACTGTACTTTGAAAATGATTGAAATATATGAAATAATTCACTAAAAATCTTGATAAAACTAGGGGGGGGGTCTCAACACTCGCAGGTGCGTGTAGCTCACAGCTTGATGATATGAGGGAAAGTAAATGTGTTTTATAAATCACAAGTCTACTACCAATAATTATGCACACTTTTTAGAATTTCGTAAATTTTTCGTTTTTGTACCTTTTCGCATGGACTGGCTCAATTATAGGTGATATCGGCGAAAGTACCAAGCAAAGCCTATGCATAGTAAAAGAGTGATTTCGCCCTAACTTTTAAAAAAATCAACATATTTTAGATGTGTTTTTTGCAAACTAGATGTTTTGATAGATGCCGAATCCATTTGAAACATCAAATCGTTGCTAAAATATTTGGAATATGGACTTTTTGCTGATTGGTGTACGGTTGCTAAGGGGAGAATTTTAGTTGCTAGGGATAATTATATGTCAATATTTGCATTAAATTATAACGTTAGATATGAAGTATTATAAGTATTTCGATATTTCATTGCTTTTTGGCAATTTCGATTTTTTTGTTTTTTTTGTGATTTTGAAAATGATAATTGAGCCAGTCCATGCGAAAAGGTACAAAAAGTCCTTTTGGTAAACTTTACAGGACACCTTATCAAAGTTTGTTATAGTATTTTTGAAAAACGATCTTATCCGAAAAAAAATTACATTAATGTAAAAATTCATAAGATTGTCAATTCTATTCCGAATTTGTCAACTAAAACCGAAAAAGACGTAGAAATATCTGAATTTTTGGTATTTGAGCAAGTGTAAAATCATTTGTTCCCCGGACTAATGCTATACCGACCAGAAACTATAAAAATTTATGATACTACAGAGACAAAAGTCAATAATTTCCGTCAGTTCTACAGGTTTAAAGAAAGAAAGACAACATTAAAACATGAGGCAAAATGCAAAAACTATGACATCTTGTGTTTTAGAAATTGAAATTTAAGTTAAGTTAAGTTATTTAATATTATATAAATCAACCTTAGTTGCACGGGATTCGAACCGTTGCCCGGTTTGATTGCATTGATATCCGCATCGTAAGCGAGAGCCTTATCCCCACTGCTACCAGGTTTAACATTACCAATTGGCAAATCAAGCCATTTAAACTGTACTTTGAAAATGATTGAAATATATGAAATAATTCACTAAAAATCTTGATAAAACTAGGGGGGGGGTCTCAACACTCGCAGGTGCGTGTAGCTCACAGCTTGATGATATGAGGGAAAGTAAATGTGTTTTATAAATCACAAGTCTACTACCAATAATTATGCACACTTTTTAGAATTTCGTAAATTTTTCGTTTTTGTACCTTTTCGCATGGACTGGCTCAATTATAGGTGATATCGGCGAAAGTACCAAGCAAAGCCTATGCATAGTAAAAGAGTGATTTCGCCCTAACTTTTAAAAAAATCAACATATTTTAGATGTGTTTTTTGCAAACTAGATGTTTTGATAGATGCCGAATCCATTTGAAACATCAAATCGTTGCTAAAATATTTGGAATATGGACTTTTTGCTGATTGGTGTACGGTTGCTAAGGGGAGAATTTTAGTTGCTAGGGATAATTATATGTCAATATTTGCATTAAATTATAACGTTAGATATGAAGTATTATAAGTATTTCGATATTTCATTGCTTTTTGGCAATTTCGATTTTTTTGTTTTTTTTGTGATTTTGAAAATGATAATTGAGCCAGTCCATGCGAAAAGGTACAAAAAGTCCTTTTGGTAAACTTTACAGGACACCTTATCAAAGTTTGTTATAGTATTTTTGAAAAACGATCTTATCCGAAAAAAAATTACATTAATGTAAAAATTCATAAGATTGTCAATTCTATTCCGAATTTGTCAACTAAAACCGAAAAAGACGTAGAAATATCTGAATTTTTGGTATTTGAGCAAGTGTAAAATCATTTGTTCCCCGGACTAATGCTATACCGACCAGAAACTATAAAAATTTATGATACTACAGAGACAAAAGTCAATAATTTCCGTCAGTTCTACAGGTTTAAAGAAAGAAAGACAACATTAAAACATGAGGCAAAATGCAAAAACTATGACATCTTGTGTTTTAGAAATTGAAATTTAAGTTAAGTTAAGTTATTTAATATTATATAAATCAACCTTAGTTGCACGGGATTCGAACCGTTGCCCGGTTTGATTGCATTGATATCCGCATCGTAAGCGAGAGCCTTATCCCCACTGCTACCAGGTTTAACATTACCAATTGGCAAATCAAGCCATTTAAACTGTACTTTGAAAATGATTGAAATATATGAAATAATTCACTAAAAATCTTGATAAAACTAGGGGGGGGGGGGGGGGGGTCTCAACACTCGCAGGTGCGTGTAGCTCACAGCTTGATGATATGAGGGAAAGTAAATGTGTTTTATAAATCACAAGTCTACTACCAATAATTATGCACACTTTTTAGAATTTCGTAAATTTTTCGTTTTTGTACCTTTTCGCATGGACTGGCTCAATTATAGGTGATATCGGCGAAAGTACCAAGCAAAGCCTATGTATAGTAAAAGAGTGATTTCGCCCTAACTTTTAAAAAAATCAACATATTTTAGATGTGTTTTTTGCAAACTAGATGTTTTGATAGATGCCGAATCCATTTGAAACATCAAATCGTTGCTACAATATTTGGAATATGGACTTTTTGCTGATTGGTGTACGGTTGCTAAGGGGAGAATTTTAGTTGCTAGGGATAATTATATGTCAATATTTGCATTAAATTATAACGTTAGATATGAAGTATTATAAGTATTTCGATATTTCATTGCTTTTTGGCAATTTCGATTTTTTTGTTTTTTTTGTGATTTTGAAAATGATAATAGGTGATATCGGCGAAAGTACCAAGCAAAGCCTATGTATAGTAAAAGAGTGATTTCGCCCTAACTTTTAAAAAAATCAACATATTTTAGATGTGTTTTTTGCAAACTAGATGTTTTGATAGATGCCGAATCCATTTGAAACATCAAATCGTTGCTAAAATATTTGGAATATGGACTTTTTGCTGATTGGTGTACGGTTGCTAAGGGGAGAATTTTAGTTGCTAGGGATAATTATATGTCAATATTTGCATTAAATTATAACGTTAGATATGAAGTATTATAAGTATTTCGATATTTCATTGCTTTTTGGCAATTTCGATTTTTTTGTTTTTTTTGTGATTTTGAAAATGATAATTGAGCCAGTCCATGCGAAAAGGTACAAAAAGTCCTTTTGGTAAACTTTACAGGACACCTTATCAAAGTTTGTTATAGTATTTTTGAAAAACGATCTTATCCGAAAAAAAATTACATTAATGTAAAAATTCATAAGATTGTCAATTCTATTCCGAATTTGTCAACTAAAACCGAAAAAGACGTAGAAATATCTGAATTTTTGGTATTTGAGCAAGTGTAAAATCATTTGTTCCCCGGACTAATGCTATACCGACCAGAAACTATAAAAATTTATGATACTACAGAGACAAAAGTCAATAATTTCCGTCAGTTCTACAGGTTTAAAGAAAGAAAGACAACATTAAAACATGAGGCAAAATGCAAAAACTATGACATCTTGTGTTTTAGAAATTGAAATTTAAGTTAAGTTAAGTTATTTAATATTATATAAATCAACCTTAGTTGCACGGGATTCGAACCGTTGCCCGGTTTGATTGCATTGATATCCGCATCGTAAGCGAGAGCCTTATCCCCACTGCTACCAGGTTTAACATTACCAATTGGCAAATCAAGCCATTTAAACTGTACTTTGAAAATGATTGAAATATATGAAATAATTCACTAAAAATCTTGATAAAACTAGGGGGGGGGGGGGGTCTCAACACTCGCAGGTGCGTGTAGCTCACAGCTTGATGATATGAGGGAAAGTAAATGTGTTTTATAAATCACAAGTCTACTACCAATAATTATGCACACTTTTTAGAATTTCGTAAATTTTTCGTTTTTGTACCTTTTCGCATGGACTGGCTCATATATCCTATCCTGGTAAAAGCTGAAAGTGATCAATATAAAAAAATTAGATCTGGTATGATTGCCAGTAAGATACCTCTACACAAGAGATGAAATGACACTGAAATTAGCAACTATAGGTCATCGTAAGGCCTTCAATAATGGGCACAGCTCATACCGCATAGTCAGCTATAAAAGGCCCCCTAATGACAAATGTAAAATTTTTCAAATGAGAAAACTCACAGCCTAATTTATGTTCAAAAATTGAACAAAAAACAAACGACAACCACTGAATAACAAACTAATGACTTTGGACAGGCACATAATACAGAATGTAGCGGGGTTAAACATGAAAGATGAATCCAAAACCCCCTTTTTTTCCTTGGACAGGATTGTTACAGTTCAACATAAGAACGAACTAGAAAAGTCAGTTCAAAAAGGCTTAACTCATCAGATGGATATAAATAGAAATACATCTAACAAAAACCGAAGTGGACGTGGTAGTGTACTTGAATATTTCACAACAACAAAAAACACTAAGTACTGATCTGAAAGTACTCGCAGTTACTGACAGCTATTTGAAAGCCACAAACTAATTAAAAAAATTATGCATCTACGACTAAATTATCAATCGATACACACCCAACATCCAATGGATTAAGTAAAAGACGACATAAACAATAAGGGAAAACCGTGACCTTGAGTAAAACTGCATAAGACATAATAATTACACATAACCGATAATCATTTTTAAGCCGTACCAGATCTAGTAATAAGAACTGTATTGATACTCATTAAACTCCATAAAAATCTTCAGTAGAATCAAAATTACGGAAGATTTATTGTTTCGTCATTTGTTACACAGTTATTAATCAAGGTCAAAGAATATTGTAAACCTTACCATTTTGAACTTTTGTTTTGGTTGAAAAAAAGGAGCCGGCATATACCAAGTGAGCAATACGTAAATGAGTGATGTTAATGGCAATTTGAACAAAAAGTAAAATCACAAAAATACTGAACTTAAAGGAAAATCAATTCGGAAAGTCCATAATCACATGGCAAAATCAAAACACAAAACGTATCAAAAACGAATGGACAAGAACTGTCATATTCCTGACTTGTTACAGGCATTTTCTAATGTAGAAAATGGTGGATTAAACCTGGTTCATCTATTGTCTTTTATGACATCCACATTCCATAAATGTCAATATAGTTTGCTAGATTTTCTCTCATTCACTCGATAGCTTTAATTCAATACCATTCTATAAAAGACATCTTAATTGTAGTACTAAAACAAGGCTTAGAGTATCAAATCAACAGATATATATGCCGAATATGCAGTTGCCGCTGGAATGTTGGTTGATACGTAAAGACAAAAGGTACAATTTGGAAAATAAAACAATTTTTGTCGTATTGTACTCAACCAAACACCATTGTTAAGGATGTCTTTTTTTTAATTTAGATTTATAGATGCGTTCGAAATAATCACTAGTTTAAACTCGAAAACGAAAACGAAACAACATTTGTTTTCTGTCGGAACCTGATGTTTATTTTAATGCTAGCTGGTTTCCATCTCTCCTAGAAGCTTCCGTATGAAATCTGCAACATATGAATAAAGGAACAGGATGATGAACATAGTAGGTTTACAAATAATCACAGATTATCAAGCATCTACATGCCATCAATTACAGATTTTTTTTTATTACAAATCAAATGCTTTGTTTTCAGTGGTAGTAATTCTTTCAATATATATTACCCTTTGTTTTTCGTATGTTGTTTTGAACATTTTGTTATATAGAGGCAATTAATAGCTTGCTATTCCGTTATGGTTTTAATAGTTGTAAACACTAAACTTTAAATTTAACTTCTACACCAATTGTTGTTTTTGACTAGTTCGGTTTTTTCGGCATTCATACCTCATCTCACATGTAATTTTGTATTGTTCGTCACTGTCTTTAACACAATAATTGTTGATGGGGTTCTCGGTGGACTGACGGTCTGAGCTTTTGATATGGTGAGTGATTTGCTAGTCAAAAACTGAGGTTTCGTGTACGAACCTTGCTATTGCAGATGTATTAGATTCCAATCCTGAATGACAACTATTGTCAGGTATCCTGTTTTATGTCAGCGGTTCTTTCATATAACTCCATCTTTCTCAACAGGGAGAAAACTCCAAAATATAGACAACCGTGATTACAGTTGGGTTATGGTGAAATATATTACTACAGGGAAATAACTCTGTAAAATTCAGCTAAAAGTTTTTATCACGATATATTGTTAAGGAAACATTAAGCTTCTCAATGATCAAAAGTAGTTTTTGTCAAACTGCTATATATCCAATGAAATTTTCCGAAAAAAGTATGTGGTTAACGCTTTTTGAAGTTTTTATATTTTTTTCAAGGGGTCAAAGTAATAGATTTCTTGACGTTTTATGAAAATTAGTCCTAGTCAAGATGTTTGGTACCACCTTAAACAACAGCAATCATTAAAACAATAGATGTAGTATGACTGCAAATGAGACCACTCTCCACAAGAGACTTACATGACACAGAAATTAACAAGTATAGGTCACCGTACGGCTGTCAACAATGAGCAAAGCCCATACCGCATAGTGAGCTATAAAAGGCCCCGAAATGACAATGTAAAACATTGCAAACGAGAAAACTAACGGCCTAATTTATATACAAAAAATGAATGAAAAACAAATATGTAACACATAAACAAACGACAACCACTGAGTTACAGGCTCCTGACTTGGGACAGTTACATACATAAATAATGTGGCGGGGTTAAACATGTTAGCGGGATCCCAACTACCCCTAACTCGGGACAGTGGTATAACAGTACAACAAAGTGCGAACTTAAAAAATCCGTTGAAAGAGGCTTAACTCATCGGATGGATAATAATACAAGTGGACGTGGCAGGGGACTTGTAAATCCCAACAACAAAAAGACACTAGGAATATATCTGAGAGTACTCGCAGATAACTGACAGCTAGTTCAAAGCCACTCACAAATAATAAAATAACGAATCTTTACTTTACTGTAAAAGAAAATCAAACTCATTAATCGAAAATAAACTGACAACACCATGGCTAAAAATGAAAAAGACAAACAGACAAACATTAGTACACATGACACAACATAGAAAACTAAAGAATAAACAACACGAAACCCCACCAAAAACTAGGGGTGATTTCAGGATGAACTATAACTTAAAGAAATATGAAAAAGAACAAATAATATAAAACAATTGGAAGTGCAATTAGGTGCAATTTATTAATATAAAGCCAAGAGGGTTAAATCAAGGGAAAATGATGGCAAATTGTTCCAGAGTGTAGGTGCAGTCAAAACGGCTCTCATCGTAGCTTTTCGTTCGGGCGTTATTCGGGCATACTATTTTGCGACCTGAGGGATCTACTGGGTTTGTATAGCGTAAATAAATCTTGAAGATAACTAGTAGCCTTGCCATGCTGGGCTTTGTACACATATACAAGAAGTTTATATTGGCAACGGTAATGTAATGGGTAGCCAGTGAAACGATATTAAAACAGGCGTAATTGAGTCAAATTTCCTTTTTCGTGTAATCAAACGTAACGTGCTGCTGTGTTTTGGGCACCACTGATAATGTTGGTGTTAGTATCGTACAACAATGCGTTGCCATAGTCCAGCCTTGATGTCACAAGGGAGCGCACTTATGTAGTGTTTAACAGGCTTCAACACGAAACCCACCAAAAACTAGGGGTGATTTCAGGATGAACTATCTTAAAGAAAGATGAAAAAGAACAAATAATATAAAACAATTGGAGGTGCAATTAGACGCAATTTATGAATATAATGCCAAGAGGGCTCAAATTAAATCAAGGGAATAATGATGACAAATTGTTCCAGAGTGTAGGTGCAGTCAAACCGCCTCTCATCGTGGCTTTTCGTTCGGACGTTATACGGAGGATGTAGTAGCATTCTATTTTCCGACCTGAGGGATCTACTGGTTTTGTATAGCGTAATTAAATCTTGAAGGTAACTAGGAGCCTAGCCATGCTGGGCACATATACAAGAAGTTTATATTGGCAACGGTAATGTAATGGGTAGCAATTGAAACGATATTAAAACAGGCGTAATTGAGCTTCAACTGAAATTAAAGATCGAATTCGACCAATATTCAGAATTTGGTAAAACAAGCCTTAGTGATTGCACTGGCTTGATGTTTCATACTAATGGTTAGATTTGTCACACAAGAAATATCGCTTAACACTGTTCCATCAAATGTCAGATTTCCAGAATTTCATGCTTGATCATCCCGATTTTTTCTTTGGCCGTTGACAACAGAATTATTGCTGCATTCTTTGACAATAAGGTATATTTAACAAGGCAGTATTATCAATGTATTATCGTGGTATCAATATATGTTAGAAATGTTAGATACCTGAATTATTTGTAATTTTGGCAAGGACAATTCATCACGTCCCCTGAAAACATGATTTTGTAAAATATCACTTATCGGCATCTCCGGGCGGCAAGCCAGATTAATTTCCTGATAATCTTTACTACAGCATTCTGATTGTTATTAATTGCTACATATTACCGCTTTTTTGTAAATCGATGTTTGTTTACATTATCAACAAATGTGAGTAACATTCTAGGTCGAGTTGTCGTTCGTGGTGTATAGTTTGTTCCAAACCATTGTTTGTTTCTGGTACAGGTTGGCAGTTGTTTATCAACAATAAAGTTGTTGCAACATAAACACATGTTATTTTCAGTGTGTATGTGTGTTTTTCTTTCTTTCTAATTTGTTATGATTGTTTATAAAAACAAAATGATTTTAAATTCATTTGGAAGACAGGATTGTCATGTAATTGTTATTTCCCTTGTTAAAAAATAGAAATTGCGTGTTTCTATATTTAACGATTTGCATGACACTATTAAGTACATATTTGTTAAATAATATAGATATTGCTGTTTTGAATTCATTGTTAAAGAGAATAATATATGTTCTAAAATTCAATATTTGCATCGTTGCTTATCATTTATAACCTTTGTTGAAAGACTTAATCATTTTAAATAAATTGTTTGAAAATATTGTTGGTTACAAACTTCCTTCTGTTGTTTGATTGAAAGCAGTCAAAGGCGCTTTTCAAGGACTGCCACCGCTAATACTGTATATGGTTGGTAACAACATTGAATGATTGAGATGTTTATGAACTGACATTCAGTCCGACCATGGGAAGCTGTGCTCTGCCGGATGCGTGCTCAATTATTGTAGTCATTCAATGCTACATTTCTCTACTTTAGGTCTACATAATAAAAATTGTACTTATTGAAAAAACATATATATTGTTTTCATTTATTTTATTTAGATAGCGCTATCACATTCGGCATCCATCGTATTTTTATTTATCAGTTGTCAAATTAGACCAATATGTGGTCTGCATCCCCTGCATAATTGATCTTTTTACATACATGTCAGATTCCACTCCTTTATTTCTTTAATGGCTTTCAGTTATTTGGTGGACACAGGGAATTGATTCCCAGTTCCCTCCCAAAACTCCTACTTCACTCCATATTCTGTTCCTCTGCACTCTTATTTTTTTATCAACAAGAATTATCCCTGTTTTATCAAACTTTTCTCACGATTAAGACCACCCTGCCTCAAGCTTTCATCCATCAAATTCTCATTTCTAGTCCTCTTATCCCACAGTTCCCATAATTCTGTCCAACCCCTTTAAAGTGTCCTAATGACTTGCACCCATTAACAACCCATCATTCGACAAATTATATTAAACAACCTGATTTATCTCCTATATGCAAAAATTACGAGTCAGGTGTTTTTGTTTTAATATAAATGGCAATTTTTTTCACACATCTCGTTTTTGAACTCCCATGCGTATTTGTTACTATCAACTATATGGCATCAATGCACACAATTCAAACGATCTTTTCACAAAACCACAAAAATTGCATAGCAAATACATTCTCTGGATTTTTAATAAAGTTTACTTTGCGAGCACAAAGTGAGGAATGAATTATAAAACAATTTGGTAAAGCAAAATAAATATCTAAAAGATGTTTTAAAAATAGACTATAGTGGATGAGCTACCCCTTCGTGTAACCAGATTTATCTCTCATGGGATTTAAACACATTGAGATTGAGATTGAATTGTTTCCCTTTGGTAACAACCAGTTCCAAAGCAAGATTCTTTGTTTGATGATTTTTAATTGATTAACAATATTTTGATAAAGGAAAAGGATAATACTTTCAATTTTGAGGTCTCACAAAGGCTTTTTCACCTTCTATTCTAATTTTACATTAAAAACCCAAATTTAGATGAAAAGGCTACTGTCGTCAAGTACTTTTAGTAAAATAAATAGCTATTCCAACACACCTACTCTGTTTTTTTGACTCATCAGACAGGTATTTCACTTGACCCATATATTTCGACTTTTCGTACTGTGATTTATTTATGTTACATAAGTCAACCTGTAACTTTGATATATAAAAATGATAGAATCTGAAGCGAGATGATATCAAATACTCTTGCTTTGTACGTTTTAAAGACAAAATATACACCTCAAACACGCCCTAACATAAAAAAAAGTGTACTCGATTTTCTCTTTTCGATACAATTGTTATCCTTTTTTTTTTTAATTATTTCTTGAATCATATAATGGAAGGGCAACCACGAAAATTACTGAACTAATAAATGTTATCCGTCCGTGACACATTTTTTGTATACATCTAACTTAATAGATACCCATGTCGTCGACTTGATATCTAATTGTTTTGCATTACTATGTAATAGATAAATTGAAAACCTATGCAAAGGTGTTTTTAAAATAAAACACTTCGTACTTGAGAAAAATTTGTCGTTTTATTTGCTTCTATTAACTTATAAAAATTTTGTTACTATAGTAAACATTACAGTAAGCATTCATAGCCTTCTTTAACAAAGACCTTCGATTCTTTTGTTCTTTTTCAACTGGGTTTCCGCCTGTATAGCAACACGTTGAGTCTTGTTCATAAGATACGATTGTGACCATAGCAAGGCATCTCAGGTAACGGTTAATATGAATTAAGATAATATTAAATCATAAAAGAATTTGAAAACATACCAGACTTAATTTCCTGTAATTTCAAGGTGGGTGAAAACAGGGGGAGGTTTTACAACTTTTTTTTCAAACATAAGAAAACAGATTATTTGGGGAAATAGATACGTTAAACATTGCAACAAAAATTTGTTCTTTCAAAACTTGGTAGCAAGTGGATTGAATTATATCAACGACATACTTGATCGTGAGGGAAAGTTATCAGAGGTTTTTATTTGAGAAAAAATAATCAATAAGTCTAATTGGATTGCAGAGTTTACAATATCAAAATCTTCCATCCCAAAGGAATGGCAGCAAGTTCTAGTTACAGAAAACTCTCTAAAGAGTAAAATCAGAATCAATAAGGATAATTTGACATGGGGATATAAACAAATACAATCAAAAGATATCTTTAATAAAATGTTATATAATAGTCTAGTAGATCAAAAATACACACAGCAAATTGGTATTAATATTAAGACAAGAAATTTAAAAATGTTCAGATGGACACTGCTTAATTATATTATTCTCACAAAGCAATTACTTTTTAAATGGAAAACTTCAAATAATAGTAGATGTAATTTTTGTAAATCAGATGAAGAAGATTACTTTCATTTCTTTATAACATGTTCTTTCTTAAAAGACTTTTGGTATAAAGTGGAACATCTTCTTGCACAACTCAATTTTAAAAATTAGATATCAGTTAAACATATAGTAATTGTATACAAAATATCACATAAGTATTATTATGTTTTAACTACTTTTAGGTTTTTGCATTTTCAAGTCAAACTATGTTTCAGAGCAAAAATTGAAATATATAGATGTGTATGAGTTGTTTATAAGGAATTAAGAAGGGTTATGAATGAAAGCAAAAATAATTTCTCAAAGATGATTTTTTTATAAATTTGAAGAAATTGATTTAATAAAATAATTTGCATATATTTTAATATTGTTTATTATATTCTGAGTATGTTCCTGGCAACTCAGAGGTTTTTACACAGGAATACTCAACTGGCACGTGGACAGTGAAGTTGAAGTGTAACAAGAAATCTTAAGAATAAAGAATATATGTATAGTTCAAGAAAAAAATAATAACAACTAATAAAAAAAAATCATGCATCTAAGACCACATTAACAATATGTACACAGCCAATACCAACTGGATTTAGTGTAAAGACGTCATAAACAGTCAGAGAAAAACTATTTTTGCCATCTTGTCAATATTACACATATTTCCTTTTAAATAACTTCCCTGCGATCAACAATCCTTTATCAAGAAACAAATAACAAGAAAGTCAAGATCTGGCATATCGTATCACTTTTTCAACTGGCAGATATCAATTAGTATTGTAATTTAATATATAAACAATTTTTATTTTAGAAATAATGCATAAAAATATTATGAAACACAATTTTCACAATATGAAATAGTCATCAGAATTCAACAAATATACTTTTACATCTATAATTATAAAAGAAAGGTTACGGCTTTGTTTCTATTACGAGCATTCAAAAACACAAAATTTAATGCAAAAAATATTGAGCAATACTGAAAATTGCGTTAAGTTGTTGAATTTAAAAATAAGTCCAGATTTTAGTATTACCAAAGTGAATACTCCCATGGCCAAATGATGTTAACGTATTCGTGAATACAACTTTTGTTAATAAGCAGCCAGGAATGTTAATGTTCATAAACAAAAGTATGATCTTTAATTAAAACCATATAGTCTGATCACATATTTGTATTATGTTTTCATTTTAGTTAAAATAATGAGCTACGTTGTATATAATATGACTTGAGAAAACTTGATTTTTCTTTTTTTTTAAATGTTACGAACAATTTTTAAACACTAATTTAACTGTCTAATAAGGAAGAAAATTTATACTCCTGAAATTCATTTCGTATGAAAGGCAAAGGTTTAATCGTAAAAAGCTGTAAAAAGCAACACAGTAAACCTAAATTAATGCTTCATTTACCTTTGATAACTAATTATCTTAATTGTTATATAAATACGGTTCGTTCAAGGTAATCTGGTGTATCAAGGTATCAATTCATATCGAGTTGAACACATTTGTGTAAGAACTACCATAGAAAGTATATGTATTTGGGGAAAATCAAATGCGAACACAAAAGCAAAACAACAATGAAATATAACTGCATAATATAATTTAGAGATTAACACTTATATAATTAACAAACATCGGTGTTTTGCACGATCGTCTTTTTGTTCACTGTAAAATGGTGGAAGAAGTGTGACCATAAATTGCTATCAGTACTCCATGCGCTAACATCTCTTGCGTCATCTGAAAAGAAAATCGTGGTTTGAAAAACAACCATTTGTTTTCGATTTCTTAGTTTATGACAGCCCTAATTTGAGCAGCTCTATAATGTATATACATGTTTGTGGAATTCTAATGAAACAAGAATAACGTATGAGCAGCATTCACATGATACTAAAAAACAGACAAAGGCCATCCCTGTCCATGTCCATTGCAAACTTTGTTTTCCTACTATCAAATTCGCCATTAGGTTTAGGCAATTTATATCATTTAAAGACAGAAGATACCTTTAATTAAGAGATATCGACCCAGTACAATTTGTTAACGTATGATTACGATTTCGTTTACATAACATGTAGTTCTACAATATTTGTTATGGATATTTGTTTAGAAGGACAAATTGAATATAACAAAAAATAACAATCAGAGTCATTAACAGATCACCAAAAACGTACAAGGAGTGCTGACCCAAATGCAATCTTTTTCGGCAAAACAATTGATTTGCCATTGATCATTTGTGGCCCATGTTACTGATTGACAGCATTGTGATACGACATCAATATAAATGTTGGAATTCAAATTAAGAATGACTATATTCCCAAAGTTTGTTTCCTATGGTGTTTAGATCCGTGTTTACTTTTGTTGCAATCGATATCTGATATTTGAATATTGTTTACCAGACGCTGCTTTAATTAAATTACCTGAAACTCTGCTTCCAAAATTACCTATCTTTCAGAAGTTGTTTAAAAAATATACATATAATCGTATAACAATATCCACACAAGTTTGTAATTCAATCAGCACTGGATTTTTAATTAAAAAAACATGTTATCAATTCCAGACAATCAGTCAAAACGGATTTCGTTTAATAAATAAAGGCAACAGTAGTATACCGCTGTTCAAAACTCATAAATCCATGGACAAAAAACTAAATCGGGGTAACAAACTAAAACCGAGGGAAACACAATGAATATAAGAGGAAATCAACGACACAACATTAAAATGTAACACACACAGAAACGGACCAAGCATCAGACAAAATCCCACGAGAATAACAAATATAACATATAAAACGAAAAACAAATTCATTTTGCATCAGAAAATTGGCTTCTTATTGGCCTGTTTGAATAACCTTACATAATACTTTTGAAAAGTATGAGTAAACGCTAATTTTCAAAATTACTCACCCAAGTATCACTGATATCAATAACACTATGCAAGTCAAGATATATGAAGTGTAACCTATAATTAGAAAAAATAACTTCAAACTCTGAAGAAAAATGTCAGGAAAATATCAAATAAAGAGTTGTTCGCATTTTTATGTATATGTATTGCATTCTTAATTCAAAACTACCTTTAAGAAAGGAAAGACGAAAGATACTAAAGGGAAATTTAAAAACATACGTCGAAATCAAACTTAAAAATACTCTAAATTCAAATGCTTTTACGAACGACTTACTCGATGTAAATCGTTGCAAATGGCGTCATTAAACTATCGACTCTTACTGACACATAACAATAAAATCAAACTTAAAATTCAAATATTTCTTTAGTAATATGTGATTAATCTACAGAACAGTATCCTGGCTTCAATCATGGTTTTGTCCTTCGATGAATACAGATCAATAGCAGTCATACATGCCTAGTACATGGATGGTGTTTTACATATAATCAATACCAATCACAAGCCTCATTAGGTCAGTAAGACGAGTTACCTTATGAGAAATCTCTCAAATGACGTACTGTAAACACTTTGAGTACACACATGTTGTAAAATACACTCTTGCTGCTCTTAATTTTTTTAATAGTTGAATTTCGAGTACCAGAAAAATATGACATGTTTACGTCTTTGACTTCACATACCGAACAACGATATCATTTGATATTAAACTTCACGTCCTGAAAAAAAAAACGTCGTTTCAAAAAAAGGATGAAAATAATTCAGTGAGTCGTGAATATGTTACCATATTTCATGCTGATTTTATACTCCTTGCTATCGCTCGTAGTACAACATGTAGCATAGATGGCAGTCAAGTGTTAAATCAACTTAAATCAAAGCCCTGTCTTTTTTCTTTGAAGAATAAAATAATTCTCTTCAAAATAGTTCACGTGAAGAGAATTACCAAAACTGCAACTTATATGCAAAATAAAACAAAGATTCTTCTTACCTCTGACGTAGCTAATTGCACTGCTTGTCTTGCAGGACGTTACTCTATTTCCATGGGGTGACAAATCTAAACAAAACAAAAATGATGTCAGATTTTCATTAGCCATCATTTTATGCCAGGTTTAACCCACCATTTTCTACATTTGAAAATGCCTGTACCAAGTCAGGAATATGAAAGTTTTTGTCCATTCGTTTTTGATGCATTTTATTATTTGATTTTGCCATGGGATTATGGACTTTCCGAAGTTCAGTATTTTTGTGATTTTACTCTTGATAAGCATAATCATGAAACAGTTTATTATTGTTTAGTAATACGGTTTGTATCGATATTGCAGGCAACAAAACAAAAGTGAACAGTACTCCCCTATAAAGATACAGGGGTATAGAGAAGACACCCCTATCCCCTTAGTTAAAACTCCGTTGAAGATAATACGAGACTACTTAATAATTATATATATTTTTTAAATACATGTGTGTATTGAACAACCGTAATAAATACACCTGGGCAAAATGGAAGAAGAAAACTACAAAAAAAAACAAAAAACAACAGTTTAGCTAAAACACTTTGAAAAACTAGAGACTGAGCAACACAAACCACTTTAATACCGGTGGAGCTCTGATAGACAGAATAAGTAGATTGATTTTGCTCCAAATGTGTACACAACACATCATTGGCGTTCGAATCAAACTACTGTAACAACTAATCTGTTCTTTAAAAAAATCAAAATCGCCGAAAAACTCATTAACAAGTGCGGGAATTTCTCGCTACATTGAAGACCTGTTGGTGACCCTCTGCTGTTGTTTTTTATTTGGTCGGGTTGTTGTCTCTTTGACACATTCCCCATTTCCATTCTCAATTTTAATTTTATAAACAAGAACAAGTAAAAACAAAGACGAACGCAAGCGGGACAATTGTAATCGAACATTATTACATCTATATCGAATATGTGTCGCATTGGATATATATCTTACCACAAGGTTCTAGTTCATAAATACTGTCAAAATGATAACCAACAGAATGAATACAAAATAATTGTCAAATTCCCGAGAGGAAAAATAGGTTGAACCTGGTTTTCATGTAAAGTTACAATAAATGGGCTTTGTCATGATTATTTTACATTACAAAAACAGAAATTCATGCAACGACAACATATATTTTTTTCGAAAAATCTAAGTCTAAAAAATTATACAGATAGAAACTTTAAAATCGTTTTTCTCATATTTAATGTGCTTTCTATACAAATATTTACCTATTTGGAAAAGATACAATCAGTAATATTAAGAGATATATGCATTATTTGTATCGATTTTCAGTAACAGAACAACGAGCCAAAGTTGTGTACAAAATTACACCTAATTTTGTGACATAGATGATTACTATAAGGGACCGTTCAATATTTATCAGATGGATGGGCCGGTGCAAAATGGGGCGGGGCAAGCACTTTTTTTGTGGAAATATTTGGATGGGCAAGAACTTTTTTTTAAATACTTAGTGGATGTGCCAGAACATATTTTATAGAATTTTTTTTTATCCATTTTATTGGTGTGTAAGAAATTTCTTTTGCGGGCACTCAAAAACTGGTAGCTTGGTTCATTTCTTTCAACTTTAAGGATTTAATTAAGGATTAAAAAAGCTAAAATTTTCTGTTCGAACTATCTTATAAATTATTTTGACCTTATGGAATACCAAGTTGTTTAATAGTTTGGAGTATTGCTGTTAAATTTATGGATTTAATTAATAGGTAAGAAAAAAAAGCTCAAATTTTTAGTTAGGGATAAATTCAGATAGTCAACTTTAATTTTTTTTGTAAATTTTTCAAATCAACTTGGATTTTCAAAAACCAATACAGCTTATTCATTAATATATTGATCTTATAGGAAACCAGGTTGTTTGGTAGTTAGGTGTCTTGCTGTTAAATTTATGGATTTTATTAATAGGTAAGAAAAAAAACCTCAAATTTTCATTTTAGGCTAAATTCAGATAGTCAACTTTAATTTTTTTTATAACTTTTTCAAATCAACTTGGATTTTCATAAAACTCAAGAGCTATCTCAATTATATATTGATCTTACAGAAAACCAGTTTGTTTGGTACTTTGGTGTATTGCTGTCATTTTTATGGATTTTATAAATAGGTAAAAACAATCTAGAATTTTAAGTTTAGGCTGAATCTAGATAGTCATCTTTAATGTTTTTTATAACTTTTTTAAATCAGCCTGGATTTTCATAAAACTATACAGCCTTTTCATTTATATATTGAACTTACAGAATGCCATGTTGATTGGTAGTTTGGTGTATGTCTGTCATTCTTACGGATTTAATAACAAGGTTTAAGAAAAAGCTCAAATTTTCAGTTTATGCTAAATCCAAATAGTCATCTTTAATTTTTTTTATAACTTTTTCAAATCAACATGGATTTCCATAAAACTTTACAGCTATTTCATTTATATATTGATCCAAACGAATGCGAAGTTGTTTGGTAGTTTGGTGTGCTGCTGTCATTCTTATGGATTTAATGAAAAGGTTTAAGAAAAAGCTAAATTTTCTGTTTTAGGTTATTTCAAGATAGTCATCTTTAAATTTGTTCATAACTTTTTCAAATCAACTTGCATTTTCATAAAACTCTACTGCTAAATCATTTTTATATTGATCTTACTGAATGCCAGGCTGTTTAGTACTTTGTTTTTTTTCTGTCATTTTTATGGATTTAGTTAATAGCTTTAAAAAAAGTTGCAATTTTAAGTTTGGACCAAATTTGGATGGTGACTGGTCACCTTTAAATTTTTTTTAACTTTTTCAAATAACTTAGATTTTCATATAACTGTACAGCTTTCTCATTTATATATCAATCTTACAGAATGCTAGGTTTTTAAATTTTTGATAGTTTGGTGTTTAGTTGTCAAATTTAGGGAATTAATTAATAGGCGAAATAGGCTGCATCAAATTCAAAAACATGCCTGCCTATATTTGCTTAAAAGGACCATAATTTCTTTTTCCAAAAGTAGAACAGATAAAGGAATATTCATATTTGAACTAAATGTATACATACTATAGCACATTTTAAATTTTGTATTAGCACCAAAGTTTATTCTTTGATTTCAAGATATAAATTTTTAAAAACTTTAAAATAGAAAAAGAACCTAAATTATTTTTGATTGTCTTATAGTTCTAGAGAGGCAAGGACTTTATTATAGATTTTTTTAGATGGGCAAGGACTTTTTTTCACAATTTAAAAGGATGGGCGTTAGCTTTTTTAATGAAACAATATTAAGAATGCACCGGCCCATCCATCTGGTAAATATTGAACGGTCCCTAAGTTCACATTTAAACCAGTTTATCCATTTTATCTGCGGAAAATGCTTTTGTCAAGTCAGGAAAGTGACATTATTTTTTAGGTTTTATTAGTTCTCTGGTCATATAATCTCAAACACATATAATACTTACTGGATGCTGTGAATTGAATATTTGCATATGCAGTGCATTTGTCATTAATTTTAGCTTTGCAAGTGGCAGTAAATTTTTCCTTTGGTTCCTCGTAGACCCAGTAGTAACGTTTCCCATCCTGGGAACATTGGCATTGATGTATATTGCAAGCACTGCCTGTGTGGGTTAAGTAACACTTTCCCTCATACAGACGAACATCGTTTGCTGATACAGAATCAACCAAAAACTGAATTGTTTTCGACGGTGGAGCAGTGCCAATGCTGCAGTTGAATAAAACAGTATTTCCACTTTTTCTTCCTTCAAAGGTTACACTAACTTGTGCTAAAACAAAATATATTTATGCATAAATGAAAGTGGTATATCATAATCTTTCAATTAGAAATAAATTTAATGTGCTGTAAACCCTACAAAAGACTTATTTGAAAAAAATCAGAATAGAATCATTTATTACAAATTGCTAGAGTCAGTATGATCAGATAATATACAATTTATGATATTTTTTGGTGTGAAGATAATATTAATGTTATTTGTAAAACTATTTCTATAAATTATATTCTTCAAATCAATCTAGCTATGTCAAGGGTTTATTGGGATGAATGTTTGTCAATTGTTTTTATGAAAGAGGGATAAATCAAATGGGAATGTCTGTTTAAACTGAATGTTTTGTGTTCGTTTTATTGTACCGTTAATAGTTTCCTGCTGATATAGGTCAGTAATTTCCTGTTAATATAGGTGTGATACCACCAAATCATAGTACGTCACATTTGGTTGTATACAACTAAAGGGCGAAAAAAATATTCCTCGGAAGTTGACAGTCGTTGACAATTCACCTACTTACCAATGCAATAAAAAAATATTTGAATTTCACAGTTGAAGGAAATTAATCAAAAATAGCATTGCAGTAAACTAAACAATTTTTGTCTTCAACATATATCTTTGTTAAAGCATTATCTATTTTTTATTTGAGGTGTCCGTGGAATATTTTTTAAGCTTGATAATAAAAGAAGATGTGGTATGATTGTCAATGTGGAAACTATCCACAAGAGACCAAATAACTAAAAATTAACAACAATAAGTAACGGCCTAATTTATGTACCAAAAATGATCGAAAAACAAATATGTAACACATCAACAAACGACAACCACTGAATTACAGGCACATACGTACAGAAAGTGGCGGAGTAAAACATGTAAATGCGATCCTAACCGTCCCCTAACCTGGGACAGTTATATAATAGCACAACATAAGAACAAGCTATAAAAAAAAACAGTTGAAAAAAGCCAAACTCATCAAATGGATACAAATAGAAATACCTTTGATGAAAACACAGAGCGGACGTGGTAACATTGTTACTAAAGCTTGTATACAGGAAAACAATTTGATTCATTAACCTCATGTTATGGTTATTATCTTCTATGCATTGAACTAGTATGTGAAATTTTGTCTGTAGTACTGGATAGGATAAAAAGTTACTCATGATAGTATTTCTTTATTTAAAAAAAAGATCTATTCTACACCTTTTTGAGAAATACAGGGGAAAACCAATAGAGATATTACACCTTTAGTCACTTAAGAGATAACTGTATTGTATTTGAAGCTCCGCGTCGCCAGGTAAACTAAATTTGTGACAGTAAAACTACCGATGGACGTCCGCAAAGCTTCAAATACAATACAGTTATCTCTATTCTAATGCAAAGCAAGTTCATAATTAAATTTCAATCATTATTTCAGTATAAAATCTTCATTAAAGAAAATTCCGCGAAAAGATGTTATCTTCTTTGGTCCCTACACTAGGTGACGTCATAGGTATGCTTCCGGCGTCAAACATAAACACCGGGCGTTTTCTGGCTTCTGTGCCGCTTCAGATTGTAATAAAATTTCATAAAAAGAAGATTTTTAGGCGCAACAAGTGAGTTTTTTGTTTATTATTGTAGAAATAACATGTCAATACATTCCGAAATTCAAAATGTCGGCTTCCTTAGTTACAGACAAGGAGATAGAGAATTTTACGCTTGCTGTCATCCAATCAGAACAATTGTTACAAAATAATTGCATTAGAATTATATGTAGTCTGTTCGCTGTATTTATTATTTAGATTTCGTGTTAAGTTTGTAAGAATTTGTCCGTGTGGCCCAGTTACCCGCCCTTTTACATGTTTTAGTATTCCGTTTGACTAAACTGCAATGATTTTTTGTTAATTAATTAAGCATTGAGTACACACTCGTATTTAACGTTTTGCGTTAAAACATGAAAGATTACTAATTAAATTATAAACAGACACTTAAAAGTAATTTTGTTTGTGCATGCAGCCATTTAGGAGGCGCAATACTTTTAGCCAAATGTTTCTATAGCGTGTATATTCAATCTTTCACAAAAAACAGAGTTGTTAACCTCAGTTGAAACGTAAAACGCTTCTTATTTCTCGAAATAGTCTTCAGCGAAAAAATAGATAGAAAATATACAAAACACTTTGTTGATAAAGGTTGAGAAAATATCCTATAAATTATTGATGTGAATTGAATAGTTTAAATTATTGAAAAGCTTTCATGATTTTTAAATGGAGGTCTCGCATTTCATCTTATCACAAAGATGGGTAATTTGGCGTCGTTGGAATATAGCAATTCATTTTCAAGTCTAATCGATTCAACTTTTTGAAGATCATATAATTGTGTAATTTACAAAGACCAAATATACCTTATAGAAATATCTTAATCTTTCAATATCATTTAAATAGACAGTCTGTCAAATATTTTTCTTTAAAGTAATTGCATGTTTTCAGAAAATTAGCCCATGTTTCTTATTCTTTGTCATGTTTTGGGAATTTGCTTTATATTTAGAAACGCAATAAATATTGATGTTGATATTTTGACACTGTAAACAACTTATTACTCCTTTTAACTACCCACTTTATTAACAACGCAATATAATTTTAAACGGTGATTTTTACAAAACAAATTCATAAAAGAATTTAAGTTTTGTACTAAAAAGACCCTGCAAAGATAATTAAAGTTTGACAAGGTCTGTTTGAATATATTGAATAGACTAACAATGTCGCATATTCTAACAATGATCTTTCAGAAAATAAAACTTTAGTTTCTCACGACTTTAAGTATTTGGCTTTCAACACGTTGACATTTCTGATTTGACCGGAAAACTTAGAAGCACTGTAATGCATATCATTACTCAAAATTCATAACTGTTTGATCAAAAGTGTTTTCAGTTTATTTTACAAATATTGCTAAAAGTTGATTGTTAGGATGCTTGATCATCCAAAACCGCTAATGGATAAGTGTGAAAGAGGGGCGAAAGATACCGGAGGGACATTCAAACTCATAAATCGAAAATAAACTGACAACGCCATGGCTAAAAATGAAAAAGAAAAAAAAAAAAGTACACACGACGCAACACAGAAAACTAAAGAATAAGCAACAAGAACCCCAATAAAAAATGAGGGTGATATCAGGTGCTCTGGAAGGGCAAACAGATCCTGCTCCACATGTGTCACTCGTTGTGTTGCTCATATTATAACAAATCCAGTAAATAGTATAGTTCGGTAGGTCACATTCGTGTGACTCTTCCATGCATTAAATAAAAACATTTAAAAGTTCAATGATCAATTGACAATTCCATGTAACCTTCGTTTCCTTTGTTTTCAATGTAGTTTTGGATTTGGCGGGGTAATTAAGGTTTAGATAGCTTCTACTTGCTCAACTTTTTATAACTATTTTGTGAATCGTTTACTATTTATTATATTTTTTCTTTTCCAGAAAATATTTTTTCAATACAAATAAAAACATTCATCTATCTAAATTATTTAAATTCCAGTTAATATTTAGAAAATAAGATTATTTCTACTTATATACTTAAACATCATTATTGGGAGAAGTCTCTAAGCAAATGGGAAATCAAAAGCAGAAACACATCAAACGAATGGTTAACAACTGTCTTTTTCCTGACTTTTTATAAAAACCTTGTTTTATACCTACTTGTAGCTAAACATTGTCCCTACTTGACAGTCGATATCAAAACTATTATATTGACAACGATGTGTGAACAACAAATACAAACATAAAAGGTTATAATGAATGTATTTGGACAACTCAAACATAGACAAAATATATGTTTTTCATCAGACTATTTATAGTAATTAGTATATGCAATTGTCTGTTGCATCTAAAAAAAAATTCTTGGTGAGACTTCTGATTTTACTTAACAGTCTTATGAACTAATTTGTTTTAAGAAAACAAATACTCGTTTACAGGTATATAAAAAAGTACAAGAAATTGTTTTATTAATAACGATCAAAAAAAATATACTGCACCATAATCAATACTTTGATTACATTTTACAAATTTTATTGTAAGTATCATAAACATTAGGTATTGCCATCTTTCCGTGAAAAGACCTTTAGATTTTGTTCTGATTATTATAATTAGGTCTTTCCACCTTTCCGTGAAAAAACCTATTGATTTTGTTCTGATTATTAGGTCTTCCCACCTTTGCGTGGAAAGACCTTTAGATTTTGTTCTGATTATTAGGTTTTTCCACCTTTCTGTGGAAAGACCTTTTGATTTTGTTCTGATCATTATTATTATTATTATTTTTTTTTTCTTCCGCCTAATTTTTTTCTTGCGTAATTTTGTTGTTTCAAAAGATGTCGTTTAGATATTTGGAATATGATATCGTATAGTTTATACGCTTTTAAACTGACAACCGCGTAAATAAATACTTTGCGTTGTAAGAGTTATCTCCCCAAACACTGTTGTGGCCACTACTTCTTTGCAACCGTTAAAGATTACGACAAATTTATTTTACCAAATTGCTCGTTACATCTTCAGGATTAGGTGTTTAGTTTTGACCGAAGCTATTCGGAGACTCCATATGAGAGTCATTCCCCCTTATGTATTTGATATAAGTGATTTCCATTTCTAACTGGTAAACCATAAGTGATAGAGACCTAGGGTCTTTTGATTTGAGGTCTTTGGTCCAAGAAAATTAAAATAAGGTCAAGGTCAAAGGTTAAGGTCATATTCTAAATTTTTATTTTGGCTTATTTTTACTAGTTTTCAAAACCTTATAACATATCAACATCTTATTTTCACTAAATTGTTACTTGCGACATGCCGTTACTTATAAATTTTGGTTGAAAGGGTGCGTAAACAATAAATATGTGTTTTCGCCCATCTTATATTTAGAATCATGCGTAAAGTAATATAACTCGTTTACCATACATAGTAAAGGCCTAGGGTCTTTTGATTTGAGATACATGGTTTATGACCTTAATTTGAGGTCAAGGTCATAGGTAATTTGCACGTTCTAGATTTTGACCTTTGCTTTAAATTCATATTTATACATCCTAAAGCCATAGGAAATGACATTTGATACTGATTTTTAATATTTTGATAACAAAATAGATATTGACTGGTGGAAAGACCTTCAATTGCTCTCTGAACAATTGGTTTTTAATTATTATTCTTTTTTTTCCGCCTAATATTTTTCATGCGTAGTATTGGTGTTTCAAAAGATGTCGCTTAGATATTTGGAGTATGATATCGTAAAGTTTATGTGCTTTAAAAACTGACAACAACGTAACAAAATACTTAACGTTGAAAGAGTTACCTTCCCAAACAATGTTTTTCTTGTGGCCACTACTCCTCCGTAACCGTTAAAGATTACGACAGATTTATTTTACCAAATTGCTCGTTACATCTTCAGGATAAGGATATTTATTTGAACCGGAGCTATTCGGAAACTCCATATGAGAGTTATTTCCCCTTTTTTATTTGATTCAAGTGATAATCATTTCTAACTGGTAAACCATAAGTGATAGAGACCTAGGGTCTCTTGATTTGAGATCCTTGGTCCAAAAGAATGAAGATAAGGACAACATAAAAGGTCAAGGTCATATTCTAAATTTTGATATCAGCTTATTTTCACGTATTTTCAAAAATCTATTGATTTAAAAGATATTGACAAATTATTCTTAGAAAATTGTTAGTTGCGACATGTCCTTACTTATATATTTTGGTTGAACGGGTACGTAGACAATTAATTGGAATTTTCACCCATACTTTATTTAGAATTACACGTAAAGTGATATAACTCATTAACCATAAATATTACAGGCCTGGGGTCTTTTGATTTAAGATCCTTTGTTTGTGACCTTGAAATTGATGTCAAGGTCATAAGCTAATTGGACGTTCTAGATTTTGACCTATGCTTTGGAATTCATTTACATTCTCAATTTTATATAGTAATACATCAGAAAACCATAGGAACTAACATTTTAAACTGATTTTTCATATTTCAATATAAAAATAGATCTTTACTAGTAGAAAGACTTTCAATTGTTCTCTGAACAATTTGTTTTAAATTATAATTTTTTGTCTTCTGCCTATTTTTTTTTCTTGTGATATATTTTTGTTTCATAAGATGTCGCTTACATATTTGGAATATGATATCACATAGTTTATTCGCTTTAAAAAATAAAATCGTGTAACAAAATATTTTACATTGTAAGAGTTATCTCCCCAAACACTGTTTTCCTTGTGGCCACTACTCCTTCGCAACCATACAAGATTACGACAAATTTATTTTACCAAATTGCTCGTTACATCTTTAGGATAAGGATATTTATTGAACCGAAGCTATTCGGAAACTTCATATGAGAGTTTTTCCCCCTTTTTCATTTGATTCAAGAGATATGCATTTCCACCTGGTAAACCATAAGTGATAGAGACATAGGGTCTTCAGATTTGAGGTCCTTGGTCCGAAAAAATGAAAATGAGGTCAAGGTCAAAGGTCAAAGGTCATATTCTAAATGTTGATTTCAGCTTATTTTCACTTATTTTCCAAAACCTTAAAAGATATCACCAAATTATTTTTATTAAATTGTTAATTGCAACATGTCATAACACCATCATTTTGATTGCGATGGTACGTTGACCGTAAATTGAAGTTTTCTCCACTTTTATATTTAGAATAATACGTAAAATGATGTTAATCATTTTCCATACATATTACAGACCTAGGGTATTTTGATTTGAGGACTTTAGTTTACGACCTTGAAATTGAGGTCAAGGTCATAATCAAATTCGACGTTCTATATTTTGACCTTTGCCCTAAATTCATATTTTTACATCATAAAGCCATAGGAATTGACTTTTCAACTGAATATAAATGTTTCCATATTAAAATATATTGTTCCTTTAAAATTGTTATACGATGATGACTGATGTACCCATATTTTGACTATTTTCTTTATTGTGTCTATTTAGTTAATGCATCAATGTAAATATAACGGAATTTGATGAGACTGTCATCAAAGTTAGAGGGTTAGCGCAAAACAACCAAGTTTAATCCACTATTTTCTACATTTAAAAATCCCTGTACCAAGTCAGGAATATGGCAGTTCTTGTCCATTCGTGTTTGATGCGTTTTGTTATTTGATTTTGCCATGCGATTATGGACTTTCCGAATTGATTTTTCTCTAAGTTCAGTATTTTTGTGATTTTACTTTTTGTTAGTGGTGGAAAGACCTTCAATTGTTCTCTGATTTTAATTGTCATTATTATCATTATGATCATTTCTTTCAATATTTTCATAATTATAATTATTATTATTATTAAAATTTTCATAATTATTATTATCATTATTATTATTATTACTAGAACATACTCGCGACACTGCGGGCATTCAGAGCGCTGTTGAAAGTATGTAAAGTGTTATGGGATGAATTTTGTAAAAGATTTAATGACTGGAAAGTTTCAGGAAAAGTATAAACAGTCATAAGTACTTGGGGATAGGTTTTTTTTTATCCCTCCTCCTTTATTTCCCAAATTCCCATTTTTAGTTTTCTTTAAATTTCAATATGAACATACATTAAGTATGTTATGAACATTCAAGTCAGGAGCCTGTAATTCAGTGGTTGTCGTTTGTTTATGTGTTAAATGTTTATTTTTCGTTTATAAATAAGGCCGCTAGTTTTATAGTTTGAATTGTTTTACATTGTCATTTGGGGGCCTTTTATAGCTGACTATGCGGTATAAACTTTGCTCGTTGTTGAAGGCAGTACGGTGACCTATACTTAATTTCTGTGTCAAGGTGGTCTCTTGTGGAGAGGTGTCTCAATGGCAATCATACAATATCTTTTTTTGTAATCCATGAATTTTGTAAAAGATGATTTAATGACCGGATAATTTCAGAAATGTATCAAAAGTCATAGGTTCTTTGGGACAGGACAACTGTTAGCCCGGCTCCTTCTTTATTGCAAAATTCCCATTTTTTCTATGAATAATTAAGCGCTTATATTATGAACATTCATTACTGTAAATAAAGTGCTTTTGCTTTTTTCTTTCAAATCTCAGTTTATTAATCGATCCACGGCGGTCATTGATAATTATACAGACCCTCTATATTGAATTAACTATGTGACCGCCGTGGATAGTAAACTTGAAAATGATAGAAGATAGAAAATACACTTAATTCGTAGTATATAAAAGTTCAAACTATACAGAAAAACGCAAACCGGAAGTCTAACCTGACTTAAAAAATTTCGTCCAACTACGGAAGCAATATCCGGATGCCTTTTTGTTCGTTTTTCTCCCAAAATAACCAAATCTGAATAATCATATGAATGGATGACAAATGCGACTGTTCACTGTACCTATAGGACATACAGGCATGATGATTAATTCATTGTGGAAAGAAGAGAAGCGACACACAAAATGAGGTCTCCTCGTTTAAAAGTATAGATTATCATAATAATAATTATTATTATTATTATTATTATTATTATTATTATTATTATTATTATTATTATTATTATTATTATTATTATTATTATTATTATTATTATTATCTAGGTCGTTATGGTTATTAGATGGTCTTTCAAATATACTTATCTTGTAATATAAAATCATATGATACCGTAAAAGCGTGTGTAATAGATCTTTACCACTGACTTTACTGTTTTGATGTTGCTAGATGAAGGCAACAGAAGTATACCGCTGTTCGAAACTCTTAAATCGATTAAGAAAAAAATAATTCTGGGTTTCAAACTAAAACTGAGGGAAACGCATCAAATATAAGAGGATAAAAACGACACAAAAGAAACACAACATTAAAATGTAACACACAATACGAACTATAACATATCAATGGCCATTTTCTGACTGAGTACAGGACATTTTAAGAAACAAATGGTGTTTTGGACCTGGTTTTGTGGCATGGCAAACTTCCCGCTTTTATGGCAATGTTAACTATAACATTAAAATGACAACATTACATAACAGGACTATAATACAAAAATATTGGAAAACATATAGGATAGAGAAACACAAGAATAATAGCTAACAAAAGGTACAAAGTTAGAATTGAATACGCCAGACGTGTATTTCGTCCAAACAAGACTAACATGTGACGATCAGATGAAAAAAGTTCAAAAGCCAAAGTACAAAGTTGAAGAGCACTTAGGATCAAAAGTTCCAGAAAGATGGTCCCAATATGGCTAGGGTTTTCTGAATAGGATAAGAACATCCCATTAAGAATAATTCATACTTTTGCTAACAGTAAATATGTGTGACGCACAGTTAATAATTATGGTTTTTAGGCTTTAGATGTTCATTGCTTTTTTATTATTAATTATACTAGGCATTTTTAAAGAGCATTATATAACACTACAATTAGTTTACGCGCTGTACATGTTAAAACAAATATACACAAATTCGGGTATACACGAAACTAAAAAGTTGAAAATAGACTAAAGAACTTCAACGCATACACCATCAAAACAACTATAAAAAATTCATCAACTTGGTTTAAAATTAATTAACAGAATTATTACTGAATAAGTAAATATTTCAATAATTGTTATTAAACTAAATATTTTTAAAGTTGCCGCATGCTACTACTATTTTGTATTTATAAAGTATGTTACGAAAAGACATAATGAAATGTTAAATATACAGAAACACATCAAATCAGACTACGATGTACAACATGTTACTATAGCAAATCAACATCAGTTAAATACAATCAATCACAATTCCAGGTGTTAACCGTAATCCTCAAATGCAACTTTGGATAAATGCGTCTTTAGTCCTTTCTTTGAATAGCTCTAGCGAATACTTATTTCGAAGATTTCTTAAACGGTACATCTAAACGCATATTCCAAGTAAAATATATTGTTCTCTAATTTTATCTTTTGAATAATGATATTGTGTTCAATATTACAACATAAATCAACTTAGTTAACACATTTGATATTTTGAAAATGCACAAAAGAGAAATTGCACTCAATGGAAAATATAATTTTCTCACCCGCTTGGATATTATCCGTGACTGAAATTTAGCAAGGATTTGCATCGAAAAACAAACTGTGGATATTATTGTGAAATTCTAGTGAAAACGATACTATATATTATATGATGGAATAACGACTCTCAAGTTGTTTGTTAATAATGAATAATGAAACATTTTGTGTACATTGTATTACAAAATCAATAATTGTTATTCTAAATAAAAAAAAAAGCATTATCAACTGTTTTAGTAAGTTTTCATTGGCGTCCAATATTGCGTTACGTCCTTTAGAACTATTTCCATGGGTGATTACATTTTAAAAAATTACCCATCTAAATACCCAAAGCACAAAAAGTCCAGATACATGCAGATGAACAATAGAAAATAACTATCCGTTCCGGTAAATGATGGAGAGTCTAAAGAAAAGATGTGTATCGCGTCGCATGTATAATTTGAGAACTTTTTGAAATCAATTCTTCGATTGAAAAGAAACTTTTATATAAAAAAATATATAAAAACATTAATGAAGAATTGACACTAAAACAATTAACATGTATGGAAGTAATCCTAACAAATCATGGAACTTTATTAAGAAAAGAATAATAAATGATATATTCAGTATGTGTTAAAAAAATGAATAATTCTTGATTGTTTATTTGTCACTAGTTACATCTTACTCTGTGGTTAGGAAATAAAATTGAGAATGGAAAGGGGGAATGTGCCAAAGAGACAACAACCCGACCATAGAGCAGAAGGTCAGCAACAGGTCTTCAATGCAGCGAAAAATTCCCGCACCCAGAGGCATCCTTCAGCTGGCCCCAAAACAAATATACATACAAGTTCAATGATAATGAACGCCATACGAAACTCTAAATTGTACACAAGAAACTAAAAGTTAAAATAAAACAAGACTAACAAAGGTCAGAGGCTCCTGACTTGGGACAGGCGCAAAATTGAGGCAGGGTTAAACATGTTTGTGAGATCTCAACCCCCCTTAATACCTCTAGTCAATGCAGAAAAGTAAACGCATAACAATACTTGGTAGTAAAAGTATTCTCTTACAGTTTTGATGAAATTTTAAAATGTTCCCAAAAAATATGTTGCTTTATAGTACTAAACGATTTCCTTCTGATTCCGTTTATAAAATTAGAGAAAAGCTGGAGTAACTGCAGGAATGTACGATGTTGGACTCTACTAACATATAGTGCAACAAGAAGCGTATGCTACATAGGTGAGGAATATATAAGGATATGAAAATGATATGGTAAATTTTCCTTTTCTTTTAGTTTTGCTCGTTTGTTCTTCATCATTAGTTGGCTGACGCAGATATGATGAAAAGGCACACATTGTTTATGAATTCCGTATAGTGTGATCATTCGCAAACGTAATGTAAATTCTGGGTTTACAATCTATCAAAATTAGAGTAAAATTCTGAAACAAAATTGCATTTTTCTGTGTAAAGCAAGTAAATAGTTATCAAAAGTACCAGGATTATAATTTTATACGCCAGACGCGCGTTTCGTCTACATAAGACTCATCAATGACGCTCAGATCAAAATAGTTAAAAAGCCAAATAAATACAAAGTTGAAGAGCATTGAGAATCAAAAATTCCTAATTTAGGCGTTGTCAGTTTGTTTTGGATTTATGAGTTTGACTGTCCCTTTGGTATCTTTCGTCCCTCTTTTAACTTTGTTTGTTTTTTGTTCCGTCAACGTTCAGTCTAGATATAAAGGTTTTTTTTCTATATCACTATGACTTTAAAGAATTTCATGGAGTTAAGAAAACATTCCTGGTATTTTACTTATAAATGTACTCAGTTGTTTACATTCAGTTTATATTTAGAAAAATTATTAGAAATTAGAAATGTACGATGGTGGCCTCTACTAACGTATAGTGCAAGAAGAAGAGTATGCTACATAGGTGAGGAATATATAAGGATATGATTTTCCTTTTTTTTTGGTTTTGCTAGTTTGAAACTATTCACCAGTGGGTTTTCGTGTGAAATAACATCGTCCTCATAGGGAGCCCAATATCATTAAACAGTTCTAGTTATCTTTTGTCTCAAGAGTTATAATGGTCGGTCATAAGTACATTTTTTTTTATCAGAAAGTAATTGATTGAAAAAAAGTTAAATTTTCAAGCATGCAGTTTGGAATTAAGATGCAATAACAAAAAGTAAAATCACAAAAATACTGAACTTGGAGGAAAATCAATTTGGAAAGTCCATAATCACATGGCAAAATTGAATAACAAAACACATCAAAACCGAATGGACAAGAACTGTCATATTCCTGACTTGGTACAGGCATTTTCAAATGTAGAAAATGGTGGATTAAACCTGGTTTTATAGCGCTAACCCTCTCACGTTGATGACAGTCTCATCAAATTCCGTTATATTTACATTAAAACGAAACATACGTAATGAGTAGTTCACATTATCTCAGCTATTTTTTTTTTACTTTGTAGGTGTATTTGGCACATTTTTAAATATTGTTCAACTTCGTATCATTTGTAAATAACTATAACTCGGCATCTTTAATGAGTTCTGAGCACATTCCTTATGTTGTCGATTGTAACGATATATATCATGTTTTCATTTTTGTATATGATTGTGCGTTCCTTAATTTTTTTTTAACTTTGACCTTTAATCCTTGAGTTCATTTGCAATTTTCACTATCCATCTCCAAATTTTATTTTCAACTGACATTTACTTTATTACAAAGCAAATACATAAGTTTACATTAAACGTATACTCACTGTTTTCTGCTGTTTTCGACATTATTGTCAAAATCAAAAAAACTGCCCATGCAATAAACTGTGCCATTTTATACACTGAGTGGATCCTAAAACACATTTAAATAACATCAAATTTATGTTGGTGACCTACCGAATTATACTATTTACCAGATTTGTTATCACATAAGCAACACGACGGGTGCCACGTGTGGAGCAGGATCTGCCTACCCTTCCGGAGCTCTTAAGATCACCCCTAGTTTTTGGTGGGGTTCGTGTTGCTTATTCTTTAGTTTTTATGTTGTGTCGTGTGTACTATTTTTTTTTTCATTTTTAGCCATGGCGTTGTCAGTTTCCTCTGGTATCTTTTGTCTCTCTTTTATACTCATATGCTCGTTGAAATTAAATTAAAGTCTTTAACAAACCTTAAAATGTTAGATGTTTCTGAAAAATTTGCCAAAAACAACAAATGTAACACTGTGCAGTAATAAAAAATGGATTCGAAGATGAAATAATTAAACTCAAAAAGACAATATACGACAGCGGTTTAAAAACAATAAGACTTTGAACAATATCATTATCATGAATTTCTGTTTAAAAAATAAATGTACAAAAAAAGAGCACTACATATTCCATCTAATTGGTATACAATTGTTTTAAACCGAATTCCATATGATCATATTTATTACTGTGGTCAGTCCAAAATAAATCTAAACGAACAAGAAATTCTATTGGCATTATGTCTTTTGTCACTCATGAGCTATTCTATATTTTCAAATTGATTTTCTATAAAGTCCGAAATACATCTTTATTTTTGTAATCGATGGTGATGAAACTAATCAAGTTAACAAATATTAACTAATGAAATTGCATTTATTCCAAAAGAGAGGCGGAATATTTGAATTCAAATAAAAACAAAATGATACTCAAATGGCAACAATCAAAAGGTTGAGGGATGCTTATCCCACCCTAAACCGTTATCTATCTTTTGAACAGCGGTATTCTACTTTATTGGATGCTTATTGGTCATCCAGTTCGTGGTAGTGACCGTTACACATCAGAGTTTCGAATTCAGTTGTTCTTCATCATTAGTTGGCTGACGCAGATATGATGAAAAGGCACACATTATTTATGAATTCCGTATAGTGTGATCATTCACAAACGTAATGTAAATTCTGGGTTTACAATCTATCAAAATTAGAGTAAAATTCTGAAAAAAAAATTGCATTTTCCTGTGTAAAGCAAGTAATTTAACTTTGTTTGTTTTTTGTTCCGTCAACGTTCAGTCTAGATATAAAGGTTTTTTCATATAACACTATGACTTTAAAGAATTTCATGCAGTTAAGAAAAAAATCCTGGTATTTTACTTATAAATGTACTCAGTTGTTAAAATTCAGTTTACATTCAGAAAGATTACGGTAAAAGTTATTTAGATATCAATGAATTGTTAGTATTTATATCTTCATCAAAATTCCATTCAATATATTTCCATTGGAAATCATAAAAAAATGAATTTGAAATTTTGTTTAAAAGGATAATTGAAGAATAGAACAAATTCATCTACGATACTTATAATTGAAAAAAAGCCTAATCAAAGAAACAATTTAAGAACATAAAAAAAGGTTAACCCCGCCACATTATGTATGTTTGTGCCTGTCCCAAGTCAGGAGCCTGTAATTCATTGGTTGTCGTTTGTTTATGTGTTACATTTTTTTTCGTTCATTATTTGTACATAAAGATGGCCGTTAGTTTTCTCGTTAGAATTGTTTTACATTGTCATTTAGGGGCCTTTTATAGCTGACTATGCGGTATTGGCTTTGTTCATTGTTGAAGGACGTCCGGTGACCTATAATTGTTAATTTCTGTGTCATTTTGGTCTCTTGTGGAGAGTTGTCTCATTGGCAACCATACCATATCTTCTTTTTTATATTAAGTTTATATTTTTATTAATTTTGCAAAATTGAATTGTGGCAAATGTTGAATAGAAATTTCTTGTCAAGTGTCAGGTATAAGTATTGAAATTCGTCAGCATAAGTCTACGGCCAGTATTTCTACAGGTTATGTATTTCTTAAACTCAATAGATGGAAAAGGGAAATAAAAATATCTAAAAGAAAGACTCATGAACGTTCATGAGCTGTATATACAAACAAAAAAGAAGGTATACAATCATAATATAAATTCTAATAGAAATTATACTTGAAAAAATGTCTTTCAGTGCACAACCCAGGTAAAAAACTAGACCTGCTTAATTGTTTAAAGAAGTTGTAAACTATATTTGTTTTGAGGTTATCAATAAGTGTTAATGACCACTGCCACATGTGTCTCGAGCTCTAAGGACATAGTTTTTATGTTTGTCAAATCAAGTAAAAAATGTAAATCGAGATACAATTTCCCCAAAAACTTCATACATGGTAGAATGTATAATTTAACCACATACGTCATGTCGCTGGTACTTTTAATATTTCTGACAATATATGAATCCTAAAGCCAAAGAAAAAATATATTGTGCTATATATTTTTGTGCTAGGAAAAAGGTATATATTTGGCACTGTATATGTTGGATTGGTTACATATACACGAAATATTTGAACGTGAGTGGGTTTTTATCAATGCTGCAGGCCGTACAGTGACCATAAGTTATCATATCCACTTCAATTAAACTTTTGTGGATAGTTGTCTCATGAGCAATTATACTACATCTTCTTATTTTTAAATTGAAATAAGCAAATGTAAAGCAAAGGCTAATACACAATATATTGTTCGTGTATAACTGCACCCTGGTATCAGAGAAACTATGTTAGATAAAATATTGAAATGTTCCTTTAAAAAGTTTTATGAATAATACAACTTTCAAAAGGAACAGGTCTCTTATTAATGTATCGAAATCCCATATATGTTAATTTCAATCTTCTCCATTTATAAAAACTGTGTTTTGTTTTTGTTTAATTTTAATTTAAAGTTTGTTACCATGGTAAACAGTTAATTCACAAAAATACTGAACTCCGAGGAAAATTCAAAACAAAAAGTTCCTGATTTAATGGCAAAATCAAAAGCTTAAACACATCAAACGAATGGATAACAACTGCCTTCCTCACTTGGTACAAGCTTTTTTTTTTAGGTTTAACAATACACAGTTTCGAGTTTGGTTTCGCAGTTTGGTTCCGGTGGATTTTTCAGATTTGAAAGTTATTGTGTAATAAAATTCATTTTTAGACAGCTGAGAACTAATTTAGCTTTCAAAGATGGTTATTGGTACTGTTTGTGTTATTATAAGAACATCAATATTATGTTTTACGGGCTTTATTATATTTTCTGTTTGACTCTCCGTGTTTTCACAGCTAGACCGGCCATCGGTCCAGAAATTTATGTAATGTTTACAAACATTTTTTTCTACACGAAGTTTTTGTTGCAATTTATTTTTTAAATGAGACGAAAGACATATGATTTTCATTGAATTTCTTACAAGATATATGTAAACAGTTTCAGAAAAGGTATTACTTCTAGCGATTGAAATTCTACTCTTAGCCGAATTTTGAGGAAATATTTTACATCTTTTCCACCCCTTTTTATAATATTTTATAACAAATAAATGCAGATTGTTGCCATGGAAACACCCAAATAAAATTATATTTTGTCATATAATATGCTAGATAATAATATACACATATATGACACAAACAGTAGTTTTATATTGCAAGAAAGGAATGAAAAGGGGATTGTAAAATTTATGAGGTCAAATTTTAATATTTGTTCCTAACGTTTTATTGCTACATTATGAAAAAATGCTGGATTAGACCAGATTTTTATAGCTAGCTAAACCTCTCACTTGTTTGAGAGTTGCATCAAATTCTTGTCATAATAAGTGTGTATTTTTTCTGCCGGTGCCCCGAATAGTTTCAATTTCATAACGTAGAGACGTCAAGCTTTTCTGTATGAAAACACGAGCAACTTCTTTCGTTTGTTTTCCTGTAAATATAAAGATGTGATATGTGTGCCAATGAGACAACAAAGTCACATATCCATTTTCTGTTTTATCAAATTCAAAATTTTGAGTCCTTTCACAGATTGAAAAATCCCTTGTATGGCTGATGACCCCCCCCCCCCCCCCCCCCCCCAGTGTTTTTGTATTCTTTAAATAACCATGCAAATAAACTCAGCATAGATACCAGGACTAAATTTTGTATATACGCCAGACGCGCGTTTCGTCTAGAAAAGACTCATCAGTGACGCTCGAATCCAAAAAAGTTAAAAAGGCAAAAAAAAAGTACGAAGTCAAGGAGCATTGAAAGCACTTTAAGTTAACAAATTCAAGTATAAGAAACTTCTCTCAATTTGTCTTTACCTCTGCACAACCTTTGAAACGAGTAAAGAGACTAAATCTCCAACTTTCTCAGGCAAAATTAAAATTCATAAGTTGAAAATAAAACTGACCTTAGTAAACCAAAGTTGACTTTAGATAAATCAGGCTATTACTAAGATCTCTTTCGGCTATAAAACTGTTCGCATGTTTGAAAAAAATATTCCTTTATTTATTTGTTTTTCTTACTTATTGTATATTTAGAATTGATCAGTAACTACGAAAGTTTACTAAGAGGATATGAAGAAATATTTTTCCTGTACAACTTTAAATAATAGAGTACATTACCTTTTATTCGTTTTTACTAAAATTATTATTCATCTGTTCTTAAAAATCTGTTTCAACAGTAACAGAATTGTATTCCATATATATTCAATGAAATATCAAACTATACACTTTAGTAAAACAATTCTACTCAAGAAATGTTATTCCGTCCTAAATTGATTCTTTTTTTTATTTCCGATAGCCCAACTTAGTCATTTAACATTATTGTATAACTATTTTACCGAATAGGTATATAAGAAATAGTCATATCAAAAAGAATAAGCAAAACAAGTCGTGCGAAACAAATTTTAAATAGAACTAATATGTCTGTTCGTGTGGACGGGACATAGTGTATAGCTGTTTTAACATTAATATCAAAGGATTTGATCGATTGCAGGTAAGAACAATATTTTACAGCACGGTTAACTTAGTAATTGATTTTATTTTATTTAGGTAATGCAAATAAATTTTCGAAACCCCAAAAACTGAAGCGTCAATTTTTTTAATGAAAATATATAAAATGAATCAAAATTACAAATAATTCAATTAGTTATTATAATATTCATAGAGGGGTTATATTTTCATTTCGGTTTTATATGTTATGTCAATTGCCTGTAATAAATAACAAAACAACATTTGTAAGAGAATGTATAGTTTCAACCTAATTCTGTGAAACATCTTCATATTTGTCTGATCAATTTCTTGTGACGGCTAATTCTGTCGTTAAACAACATTTCCAAAACCTCGAGTTTAGTAGCCAAAATATATGACCAACAAAAATTTCATTTAATAACATTTCAGAGTTTGCATGGCGTTGTCTTAATTAACAAGATCTCTTTATAATAAATTCTGAATCTTTTTTAGAATGATTTTTTTCATTTGGGAGCAGTTCACACTAACAACATTAATGACAAAAAATACAATCAATCCAATATTTTATGGAAATATTCTTTATAAAGCACAAAAATGTCAGTATTCACCTCAGAAGCTAACAAACCTTTTAAATAGACTTATTAAGAAGGGATATAGTTACGGCACTGTTGTCAGGTCATTAAAGATTTCATATTTTGGCGTTAATAATCATTTATAGGGTCTTTGCATCGGAACTAAACACATTTATTCTTAATAAACCAGTTGTTTGCATGACACGAATTATGTTCTTCTCATATATGTTATGATGGTGTGATACTAAACCCCTCATGGGGAGGATTGTGCCTGATATTTATATGATGAAGACATAATTTTTCAATCAGTTTAAGGGGGTTCGCGGGTCTAAATCATTTATATAGGATTTCTCTATATTTTTTATAAATGAACTTTATCTTATAGTTAATAGAAAAATAAAATAAAAAAGTGGGGTCACCGTTCATTTGCGCTCACAATCTGCCTTCGAAAGAAGCATACATTTTTGTAAAGGTGTTTTTTTTCTGTTGAAGTAATAGGAGAAATAAAGGTAATATCGAAATAAAAAAGGAAATTTATTACAGAAATCGCTAAAATTTTACGATAATTTAGTTTAAGTACAGCTTATATGGAAATTATATTAAAAAAGATAAGTCACCGATGAGTTGAAAAAGATATTTTAATTTTAGAGCCAAAAAATGGCATTTTTCCACCAAAGGGAGATAATTTGGAACTTTTTCAATGATGTATACATTTTGAAAGTCATCTGGAGCCAACACGAATTGATTGTTTGGAATGATTTTTGTACCATATGATAAAGTAACAACTACAAAAGGAAATAAATAAAATTTGTAATGAAAAACAAATGTTTGATTTTTTTCTGAAATTTTTATACCCTCGAGCCTCCTTAATTGAGGTCCGGAGCTTGCATGTCAGTTAACTGCTAGTAGTCTGATGTTATTTATGTATTATTGTCATTTTGTTTATTTTCTTTGGTTACATCTTCTGACATCAGACTCGGACTTCTCTTGAACTGAATTTTAATGTGCGTATTGTTATGCGTTTACTTTTCTGCATTGGCTAGAGGTATAGGAGGAGGGTTGAGAGCTCACAAACATGTTTAACCCCGCCGCATTTTTGCGCCTGTCCCAAGTCAGGAGCCTCTGGCCTTTGTTAGTCTAGTATCATTTTAACTTTTAGTTTCTTGTGTACAATTTGGAGTTTAGTATGGTGTTCATTATCACTGAACCAGTATATATTTGTTTAGGGGCCAGCTGAAGGACGCCTCCGGGTGCGAGAATTGCTCGTTGCATTGAAGACCTGTTGGTGACCTTCTGCTGTTGTCTGCTCTATGGTCGGGATGTTGTCTTTTTGGCACATTCCCCATTTCCATTCTCAATTTTAATCAATTTTATATTGGAATGTTTTATATCAATTTATATGTGCAAAATTTTGACAAAAGACGAATTATAAAAATTTGCTATAAATATAATCTAATGAACAAGTAACTATAAACTAGTATTTTAAACTAATATGGATAAACAATAACTGCTGTTGTCTGCTCTATTGTCGGGTTGTTGTCTCTTTGACATATTCCCGATTTCCATTCTCAAATAATATGTAATTAATGGTGTTCTTACAAAGTCAGCTAAATAATAAGTTCCACACGCATTCAACGATTGAAAAGACAATGTAACAGTTTTTTTCTCTCAAAAATTCTTTTCTGAACTTTACATTATTATGACTTAAAGATATCTCCTGGTAACTATTTTTTTTTCAGTACTTGATACCTAAGATATATATAGCTTTATGCAACAGAGACTGCGAAGATATGCCTCAGATAAAATAGAAATGTGCAATATGGCCCAAGACCACAATTAATGACCCCGCTTTTCGTTGTCCACGAATATAGTTCCTTTTAATTATAGTGTATTTGTCCTTATTTTTTTTTCTTTCCCTTCCTCACTCATTTTTTAGATTTTTTTTTTGGGTGGAAATGAAAGAAGAGAGGTGAAATACATTTTTGGGTGTTGTATTTAAACTGATTTTGATATGGAATGAGTGATTAGGCCAAGTGCAAAAAGATAATATTTACAGTTTTCGGAACATCTCTTGACTTGACTATGGATGTGTATTGGCTAAATTTGTAAAAGTGATTGGTTCAATCTTTCTGAATTTTGGATATATATTTGGACTAAGACTATACATTACACACACAAAATATTTGAGAAAAGTGCATGGTGCAATGTTTTTAATGATGCAAAACGTTATAAAGAACTGATAGAGGAATTTATTGTGGTCTGTGGCCTAAGAGGTGCATTTCAGCAAATTTTGAATTTTTACTTTGGCATCTTCTCTGAATGATCTATTGGTATTAATTTGTCAAACTACATGAGAAGAAATGATATTCACTTTCTTTTGATAGAAATTTTGTGAAAAACTCACTTTTCAGGTTAAATGCCCAAAATGTAGCTTTTTCACTTTTTTCAAAAATAGCATACTTAATTTCTCTCTGACAGGTTTTTTCTGATATCTAGTTGTGTTTGTGGTATTTATTTCAGTTGTTTTACTCATTTGTGAATTCTGAACACAAAAAAGTAGATAAAAACATAAAAAGAGTGCAAAATGTGCTGTTTTAATAGTCTAACGGTCAATATACGTAGCAGGTGAAATGTGAAGTTCTATACACTTAAAAGTTGTATTCCTAAACACATTGCACCGAATCTATATCAAAAACACTTATTACTGGTTTTTAACCATTTCTGTTTCACAGACTATCTTAATTTTCTTCTGTTAGATAGCTAGTGGTTAAAATATTGGCCTTTTGAAGCTGAAATTTCATTCAGGTTTTAAGCAGTAAAGTTGATAAACTTTGCATCAGACCATACTGTCTACATATATAGTTGAAAGTGACAGTCTTGTTACATACAGGCTCCATGTTTTATCATATCATATCTAAGCACATATTTAAGCAAAAGGAAGCATATCTCTATCTCCCGTATCATGTATATGCTTTTTAATGTGCAAATGTGGGGAACGGCCTAAATTGACAACCTTTTTTTAATCTTGACATTGCTAAAGACCATTTTATCCACATGTGTTATGCTATTTGAAACTTATATTTCCATTAAAAGTACATTTATAGCATGTTTAAGATTTGTTGATAACTTAACAACTTTAGGAAAATGTGGTAAGTGAAAAATATTACATTTGATATAAGGCCTCACTTTATTTTGTGTGAATTCACATTACTATAAGACGTGTCACGGTACTTATCCCAAATTCATGTATTTGGTTTTGATGTTATATTTGTTATTCTCAAAGGATTTTGTCTAATGCTTAGTCCGGTTCTGTGTGTGTGTGTGTATGTGTGTGTGTGTATGTGTGTGTCTGTTACATTTTAATGTTGTGTCGTTGTTATCTTATATTTAATGCGTTTCCCTCAGTTTTAGTTTGTTACCCCGATTTTGTTTTTTGTCCATTGATTTATGAGTTTTGAACATCGGTATACTACTGTTGCCTTTATTCATTTGAAAACCTCTACTTTTTGGCACAGGCTCATATAAAATTAACTTTTGGTCATTTTTCATAAGTCTGATACATGAAGTATGCTTTCTGTTGCTTTAATTAGATGTTAACTTATACATAGAGACATTAAAAAGTGTTAGTTTTTGTATTTTTTGGTTTTTAGAAGCTCAAATTTGATAGTTGAAATTGTTCTAATTCAACATGTTCAATGCCACAATTTAGCACCCAAAGTTCTGATATAAAAATGCCACATTTTTTTTTATTTGGATTTGAAACTTTTTATAAACTGTTTTATAATATACTAAGCTTTAATCATGCCAAGTTTTATTAGAATTGGTAAAATTTTAGGCCCCTAATAGGCCCAAGACCACAATTTATGACCCCGCTTTTCATTGTCCACGAATATAGTTCCTTTTAATTAGAGTGTATTTTTCCTTATTTTTTTTCTTTCCCTTCCTCACTCATTTCTTAGATTTTTTTGGTGGAAATGAAAGAAGAGAGGTTAAATACATTTTTGGATGTTGTATTTAACCTGATTTTGATATGGAATGAGTGATTAGGCCGAGTGCAAAAAGGTTATATTTACAGTTTTCGGAACATCTCTTGACTTGTCAATAGGGGTATGGATGTGTATTGGCTAAATTTGGAAAAGTGATTGGTTCAATATCATGTGTTGCCTATTAAAATGTACTTTAAGGCAACGACGTCTCGCAAACCGATCTACATCTTTCTCCAATTGCAAGTTGTTAATAATGACTGGAATAGGACAGAAATTTAGACCTCTACTTAACAGTTTTTCTTCGGAGTTGGTTAATGCTGTTGACAACAGATTAACAGCATAATAATTCTCCGCGGGGTGTTTTTGCTTTTAAAAACGTGTTTTCTAATTTTATTTTTAATTACTCTTTTTTTGAAATCTGATTTATATCAAAACATGAAATTTGCTCTTAAAGACGATCTCTGGTAAAAATTTTACGTTGGTTGTTTTTATAATTTTGCCTTTCTTTTCTTTCTATATCGCATACTATTTTCTTGATTAAATTTATGTTTTCGTTAGTAATGGACACTTGTTGTTCAGTAAGCATTTCATATAAAAAAGAAGATATGGTATGATTGCTAATGAGACAACTATCCACAAAAGACCAAAATGACACAGACATTAACAACTATGGGTCACCGTACGGCCTTCAACAATGAGCAAAACCCATACCGCATAGTCAGATATAAAAGGCCCCGATAAGACAATGTAAAACAATTCAAACGAGAAAACTAACGGCCTTGTTTATGTAAAAAAAAATGAACGAAAAACAACTATGTAACACATAAACAAACGACAACCGCTGAATTACAGGCTCCGGACTTGGGACAGGCACATACATAAATAATGTGGCGGGGTTAAACATGTTAGCGGGATCCCAACCCTCCCCCTAACCTGGGACAGTGGTATAACAGTACAACATAAGAACGAACTATAAAAATCAGTTGAAAAAGGCTAAACTCATCAGATGGACAAATATACAAGTGGACGTGTATTCCAGAGTTGAATTGTTTATATTAATAGATAGGCAAGGAGAGTTAAAGTTGGAGAAGCCCTTTAGAACAATTGAATAAAGTTTCGTCTCAACATTTCATCAATCTTAAGGACTTTACACCCGGTATTTATTCAACCCGTTTGATATTTTGTTGTTATAAATATATGATTTAATGTTTGAAACATGATGTTCAACTTGTATTTTCTGTTTTGTTTAAGTTCAAAATTGGTAATTAAGTTCTTTGTTACATGATAATAGGAAATAGATATAAAAAGATTACACACAAACATATATGTGATGCGTGTTTTGCCTGCTTGAATAATAAATAAAGTCTAAAAATAGCAACAATCAACATTCAATATATTTAGTTGTGGATCAGTTTGTGAAAATAAATTGATACAGTTACCGAATAAAAATTATATAAATGTCTAAGAATATAACTTAAACACGCAAATACATTAAAAAGTTTTATTAAATTTTTAAGTAGAAATACACAATATTTCGCTTAACAAATTAGCATCATCAGGCGTGTGCATCTCTCATCACAAATATTCATATATATAAAAACATTCAATATTTCTTGGCAGGGATGAGTTTGCAAAGAAACTGACGCATTTAATATGTATTCCTATTTTATATTTCTCAATATTAACATCTATATGTTTCAATAGAACATACAATGAATTACCAAATTCACCCGAGTTCTTTTTTCTGTAAATGGAGTTGGAAACTTATTTTCGAACGCCTATACGAGTTGGTTCACCGTTATTTAAAACTCGTTTCACAGATAATATCGGATATTTTCCTTAAGTCGTAACTATAATCTCGTTGCCCTTTCACGGTTTTGTAATCACATGAGCAGCTCAACTTGTGCCACTTGAGGAGCAGGATCTGCTCAACCTTTCGGAGCACCTGAGATCACCTCCAGTTTTCAGTGGGGTTTGTGTTGCTGTTGGATTCCTACTTTTACCTACTGTATCTGTTTCTTTTGTTCACACATCGTTGTTTTTATAATGGAATATATATGATGCGACTGTCATACAAGTGAGTGGTTTAGCTAGCTTTATTCAGGTTTAATTCACCATTTTCTGGATAAGAAAATATCTGTACCAACTGAGGAATATGACAGCTGTTATCCATTTGTTTGATTTGTGTGCGCTTTTAACTTGCCATTTGATTAGGGTATTTCCGTTTTGGATTTTCCTCGGAGTTTTTTTACTTTTTTTAAATGATCTCTTTGTTAATTTTTGTGTCATTTTGGTCTCTTGTGGAGAGTTGTCTCATTGGCAATCATACCACATTTTTTGCTATATATATCTTGATATAAAACGGGTAATTTAATTGAAAGTTCTATTATTTCTTTCTTTTGCAGGTGAAGCATTGATTGAATATGATTTTTGGAACGAAAGGAATACGAGGATTTCCTTATTTGTTGTTATTATTCACATTTTTATATCGTAAGTTGACATAGTTTATTGTTCAAAACTGTTTTGTTTTGATAAAGTTGTTCTTACATTATTCTGTTCAACATCTTACTTTTACGGTGTTGGTAATTTAAAAATATAAGGATCTGTAGTATGAGTGCCAATGAGACAACTCAGCAGAGCAAGTGAAGGCAACTTTGAAATAACTTTTACAAATATAGACCGTTGATAAACTTATAAAAGCTATACATGTTTTATGCTTTTTTTCAATTTTGATATGCAATGAACAAAGAAATTAAAGAAGCAAAAATGGTCAAATAATAAGCAACCACAAGCCTATTGACAGAAAACAACATATCAATATTACGAGCCTGTTGTTAGCCCGAGTATTAATTTTCATATGAAAAGTAGCTAAACCGAAACTACATGGGTACTTATGGGTATGAAATATTCTACACAATAAAAAAATTTACGAGAAAAAAAAAACAATAATTATGAGCTGTAGGTCTTCTGAATTAACCAAAAAGTAAACAAACCAGTAAAAAATGGAAAAGTCATTAAACGCATTATGATAAGTCATCTCAATCACCATCAGGAAATATCTTTTGATTACATGAGGGACTTTTACAGCGATCATATGGTTCTCTGTTTAAATGGACATATTTTTTGTTTTTAGTTTTACCAACACTTTAATTAATTTCTATCAATTACATATTGAGGGAAATAACAAATGTTTTAACGTTTAATGATATATTATGTTTGAGATGCAATAGTACCTCAAAACTGTGTGAATTTTGATTCAAATTACTGGAAGTTTTATGTGTTTAAAATCATAAGAAAAATCTGACCAATTAATATATTTCATAAGAAAATCACAACCTGCCTATCTATCTGTCTATACTGTTGTTATAAGGACAGTAAGAGGAGTTCTAGAAGTGCCAAATTATAAGTCTGGTATGTTTGATAACTATAAACACTACCAGTTCGATGCCACTCTCGGTGGACGTTTCTTCCCAATGGGTATACCCAGCGCAGAAGTCAGCACTTCAGTGTTGACATGAATAACAATTAGATGGCCATTTTTATAAATCAATTGTTTGCAAACGTATGAATTCGAAATACTAAGGATTTTAATATCCCATGCATATGTTACCGTAGCTGTTTTTGGTACAACGTTTTTGGAATTTTTGGTCCTCAATGCTCTCAAATTTTGTACTAGTTTGGCTTTCAAATTATTTTGATCTGTGCATCACTGATAAGTCTTATGTGGATAAAATGCGCGTCTGGCGTTTCAAATTATAAGCATGGTACCTTTGATAATTATCTGATGTGAATTTGGCAACAGCACGCTCGCGTATTTTTGCCTGCAATATTCTTATGGTCAGACTCAAACTTTCATTGCTTAGTCTTGGCAATACATAAATGCAACATTTTTTGTTACTGAAATAAGTGAGGGCTATGGAATGAAAGAAATGTTTAAAAACTTCAAAAATCATTCATAGGTTTCCAATTTCGCAAAATGTTTTTTCGCCTTCCTTAATGCGGTATGTTCAACACATCAGGTAGGACAGGTGATGATTAATTTCGAAACCGTTCACAAGTATGCAAACCATGAAGTATTTAAAAAAAATTAGCACAGTATCAAAAGTGTTTTAAAGTTTCAGCAATATAGTATCTACTTAAATAATAGATTTTGACATATAAATAAAAGCACATACAAAAAAGCTTTATTTTGTCTATATATACAATGGTCACTTGTATTTTAGACTCCCATACCACCTTAAATGCAAAACAAATATCATCTGGTATTTTTTTCTCAATTTTATCAATAAAAATGTCCCTATTCAACATTGACTTCCTTTATAAGTTATTATAACATAGATTGGTGTTATATATAATGATATCAATTTTTAAGGAAACATCATATGATATTATATCCGTTTTACTAAAACAAGACTGATAAATTGAAACAAATTAGAACTTTATTGAAAGGATTGACTATTTTCTTCAATAACTATATTTTTTTAAGTTACAGGGAAACAAATTTTGATTGATCCTACCTATATGAAAATAACAGAAGTTAGAAATAATTTTAATGAAACCCAATTGGATCACATACTTTGACATTAGAAACAGAGGTTACCACTAGGCCCGTAACAATTATCAAAACGCATGCCGTACTGGTTTAGTTATACAAGATTTTGACATGACGAAATATTATGAATTTAAACATCGAAAACCAATGAAATTATTTTGATTAATATAAGATAGATCATAAGTAAATATCTTTTTAGACAGAATTTTCTTATACTTAGCTTAGCAAGAATGAAGATTTTAATATGATCTTTTCAAAAATATAATAAAAAGGAGAGGTCACCGTGCTATTTTTCAAGCTATAAGTCGTTGAAAATTGCCTAAATTTGGTTAGATTGTTCCTGGAAAAACACATTCGTGTGCATAAAACAAATCTATAGAAATATAAATTTGAAATAAATTAGATAGGTTTTGTAATATGTTTTAAGAAAATAAAAAGAAAAAATGGTGTCACCGAACTTATTTTCCTGCTAGAAGTAAAAAGAAAAAAATTCCCTATCTGTCCGGTATAATTTTTTTACGAAAAGAATTATCTTCCCGTGAATGTTTCGTTTGAAAAAAATGATTCTAAAAGCAAGAAATATGATATTTGTTTAAATATTTTGGATTATACAATAAATTGCCAAGTTTTCTTTATATTATTAAACAGTCTAGCCATTAAATTGCAAATCTGTCTTCAAATTTGCAGATTGAGGCAAATAACTAGACCGATTTTTTACTGTGATTGTTCAATCCAAGATGGCTGTATACCATGAATCTACCTTAAATTAAAAAGAAAAAGAAAAAACAAATACGACGATCATAAACTACAACATCCACTAAAATATGACTTTTAATGCAATACTACAAAATCATGGTACGTCACATCCGGTTGCATACGAATATAGGTCGAAAAAAATATTCAATTTGACACTTGTAGGTAATTAATCCTAGTTTATTATTGCAGTAAAACATTTCTTGGTCATAACCATATATCTTGGGATTTCTATAAAATATTTTGTAAACTTGGGGTTACATGGTTACTAAAAGTTGTTCACATAATGGTGATAAATTGATTGGTTGACGTAACGAGATGGTTATTTTCCTATAGGCAATAAAAGGTTATGTTGCCTTTTTTTTTAGTACTGGACAGGATAAAACTTCACTCATGACAAGTATTTCTTCAATTGAAACAAAGATAAATACTGCCAATTTTTTTAGAAGTGCAAATCTTACAAAGACTAATAGGGAAAATCAACGGTGGTATTTCACCTGTTGACTAGGAACAGTCACATATAGAACGTGTTGCAGTTTAACACGCTTGGATACGCACGACCATTCTCGTACATACGACAATGGTGTACATGTTAATACAACAGTACAACTATGTACAAACTATGCAATTCAATAAGAAAGCCTTGCATATTTAAATCGGCACATATTACCAAAAAAAGACGAAAGACAAAGCATTTTGATCTAGGTATACCATTAGTTATTGAAAGTTGTTTCAAAGACAGTAAGAAAAAATAGATACATCATGTTTACTGAGACATGAATATATATTCAAATTCAATGGATTTGGTTTATGGACATCATATGTAGTTTAAGCTTGTTCGAATGTTGCATTGTCACATAGTCAAAGTTGAGGGACAATCAACCATGTCTAGCCCTGCTACAATCTGTATTTGCCTGTTCCAAGTCCGGAGATTAAAGTTGGGTGGTTGTTGTTTTTTGGTCAATACTTTTCTCGTTTGAATTGTTTTATATTTGTCACATCCGGCCCTCTTATTACATACAAATGTACTATAAGCAATGTGGGATTTTCTCATCGTAGAATGCGGAACAGTTATGTATAGTTGTTAATTTCTGTGTCTTTTGGTCGATGAATGAGAGTTGTCTCTTTGACACTCATACAGCCTTTATTTGTTTAACCCCTTGAGTGCCAGGAATGTTAATGATTATACCCTTTGAGTGCGACGAATCGGCCTAACAAAAAGTTGTTTATGCGTGAGAACGACATGGACGTTACTTTTATACAACGTCATAAACGTCAATTGTATCAATTTGACGGGCATTTAGCCTTGTCTAATGCCAAGTTAAGAATATCGATATGGTGTAAGACCATAGTTGTGCAAAAAATATATTTTTAGTTATGTTTTAATCTATTAAAAAACAATAAATTCACAAACATATTTTTTCTAAAACAAGTTGATATAATGTTTTGTATTCTAGTATGACGTCCATTTTCACTGAACTAGTACACCTTTTTATAAAAGGGCCTGCTAAGGAGCACCGTTGTGTACGGCATTTTTGGCGACGTTGAACCCCCATTGGTGACCTTCGTCTGTTATCTGCTTTGGTCTTGTGTTGTTTCGTTGATATATTCCCAATTTGCATTCTCAATTTTATACACTGAACAAATAAATGTAATATATGACACAATATCAATACAATATTTAAAAAGGGGATGTAAACCCATGTCAAAAAGAAATTTTCAACCCATCAGTCGAAACAGACGGTCAACGCTATGACTAAAGATTTATGAGGCCCAAAGAAAGTTGGTTTTCCTGTTCGACTTGTTTAACACTAATAATTTTGAGGTCCTTTATAACTTTTTTTTTTGGTGTGGGCCAAAGATCCATGTTGAATGCCATAATTGTGGCTTTGATATTTTATTTCACTCATATTTTTCATTTTCTGTGGAATTTTTGGAAAATGACCATTTTTATTAAAGATACGTCTTCTTTTTGATATTATAAACATAACTCCTTTTGTTATAATCCTTCCCCCATTATCGGATTGATTAGAAAAACAAAATACTGAAAATTAGGGGGTTTTTTTCACGATTGCATGAGTTAAATTTTCACGGTTTAAAATTTCCATGAATGGAAAAATACGAATGAAAAAAAAATAACTGTTTACCATTGTTGAAGATGTTAATATCTCAACATCGATTGACCGACCATGGTAATCGATCTCAAATAAACACTTTTAATACAAACGAAAGTACACAATTTCCAGAACTTGAAAGAAATGTAATTTATGAACATTAGAGCATGCTAAAATAGGAGGTTTTGATCAATACAGATATACAAGTGTCCGTATAAAAGTGATTTGTTTGTGTTTTTTTTTTTATTACTTATCAAATGCCTGTTGTTGCGTTGTAAAAAGGTGCGGCACCTATGTGTAGCCAAAGTAATTATTATGAAGAAAAAAAGGATGTTACTTGACAATATTGATTCATTTAATCTGTTGAAATACACAATAGACTACATAATTAGCATATAATATACAAAAACGTTTTGATAAGTCTTTGAATATACAGTGAAACTTACGCGGTGTAAATTTTTCGCGTTTCTTTATCTACCTCGAAAAAAAGCAAATATTAAACACACGTGAAAAAAAATATTTGTACTATCATTTGCCTTTTCTTTAAATTGAGCTGTCATTGTTCGACTCATATGTTTGGATATCCCTTTGCAATCATTTGTCTCCCTTCTATTATGCAATCAATTATTCTATATCATAAAAACTCCCCAGGAATAAACCATGAATAAGATAAGATGTGAAATATACGTCCATTGAAAAGGAACAAAGTATCTGAATATACCGAAATGTATATAGTGACATCTACATAAACCTTAAAAAAAGTGCGTAGACTTATTTGAAACAATGACGTCTAACGACGGGAGCTTTTTCAATCGAAAGTCGTCTACATAAATATATATTTTTATGGCTTTCAGTTTCGCAATGCAAAAATCGAAACAAAGTGTCTTTGTCTTGGAAAAGTGATGGTAATCATCTTTGTCTATTCTGCGATGTAAAGAACCTTTCACTAGGAGTGACATTTGAGGATCCAACTGGACATAGCAGAGGGCATTGCACGGCACCAATACCACATACTGCTCCTGGTCATTGTGACCTTAAGCTGGCACAAAATATCTATAATGAAACTACCGTATTGACTGTTGATAAGAAAGACAATGCCAACGGTGTTTGGAAATGCTTTCATGGAGAAAATACCAATGAATATGCAACAACATCAGTTTTAATAGATTCAACGAAAAAAGATCCTAAAAGTAAGTTACATCAATACAAATTTAGGTACGCTGTTTGAAAACTTAGCCATGTCACTATTAACTTGAAATAAGAAAATGAGATGTGGGATATACAACAATGAGACAAAACCAAAATTAACTTTTTGAGATCAACCTAATTCATTCATCTACTAGTATAACTTGTAATCATTGTTTTAATTGTGTTCATTTTAGTGTCAATGATTAGTTGTTTGTAGATACGAAATACTTCTCTGGTGTTCAACATTATAATCCTAGTATATACGATTAGCTTATTTACAACCAATTGGTCACAGCAACTATGTTTGAGCTTTATAGACCGGATGTATCACCAGTCATTTATTTATACACTATCATCAGCTATCGTCTTGTGTTTAAAATCAACTGAGCCACAGAAGAAGTAAAAAATATCTTTTGATATCATAATAACGACCGTATTATTTCTGAATGTAGGCACCTTTTTTATATCCATGAAAAATGTTATTCCTGAATTAGAGTCTCCCCTCAGTTGACAATTACGTCCTATCCCTCATGTTTACATTCTTTACTCATGGGCGTTTAAAATCAAATGTTGCAGGGACAGATTATTCAAATGGTTACAAATGTGCATTCCTGTCTCTATGTGGTGGATATTGTGTAGCACTGTTTATGCAGATGCTATTCATACTGGTGTTTTCAATATTAGGAAAAGCACAACGATATACAGATAACTGTACGTATATAATTTAGCTGCATGATATATAGATGAGCTCCTTGAATGATATCTACATGAAGACTGCATTTCTTTGTTTGTATGCACTGTACATTGACCTATAATGGTTTACTTTTATAAATTGTCATTTGGATGGAGAGTTGTCTCATTGGTACTCAAACCACATCTTCTAATATCTACTTACGCTAAAAGTATACGCTAATACAGTTAAATGTTTCAAGTGACTTTTTTCTTGTGCAAAATGTCATGTTGCGCGGTTATTTTCTTTTTGTATGTTTTGATGGCTAGAAATTGCGTATATTCAGTGAAAGCTTAATTGCTCAAATCATATCTAGAACATGTTTTACGTACATAAACTGATTATTTCACTTTAAGAAAGATTTCACTAAACTTACTTATTTTCTTATAAGTATATTTTACCTTGAAATGTTTTATAGCTATCCATTCGTTTAAAAATAAGTTTATACTTTGGGTATATATTATATATATATATATATATTAGTACAAAACCGATGTATATAGAAAATAATAATTATCAATTTACTTTTAAATACGACCACTGGACTGAATTTCGTCTTTTTTACAATTTCTTTCAGTTACACTCGCGTTTGAATTTAGTTTGTTTTATAAAGTAATAAACATTTTATAATTGCTGTTTTTATGCTGACACAAAAGAAATTTTCAAAATCAAAAGAAACGAAATACCTCACGGCTAATTTGATCTTGATAAATATAAATCTCTTTAATAATGCCTAACAGTTGTTGTTTTTTTTAGTTATGGGGATGATTTGAAAGAGTGGTCAAGGGTTAGTTTGGGTTTTTTTTTTCTCTGTGTTCCCTCGTGATTATTCCGAAAATGTTTTAATACAATGGTGCTTTAGAAATGTTTTTATAAATCAGCTTGTAATATTTAAACCTGATCACTAGAGTCAAGTGAACACGCTGCCAACATGAAAATTTAATTTTATCAATGGGAATCACCAACCAAATGTAATTATGTTAATTACCTAGCTATACAAGGACGTATAGCAATAAATAGAGACATTTCAGGATAGTTAAACTAATGAATCGATATCGATGTCTTATTATGAATTTCTTTCAAAACGTTCGATAATGTCCCCAATTGGTTTGTACACCTTTTAACGGGATACAATAGTTAGGGGTTTTCTTTTTTTGTTGATGAACAGAGGTTGAATGAGAGAGAGAGATAGAGAACTGCATGAAAAAGTCGGACGCAACTACCAGCAAAAAGATGGAATGTTGGGTATTAACATCAATAGTTCATTCGTCATCCTCAAATCCTACGTTAGAAAAAGATAAAAATAACATCAACACTGTAGTCTTGCTTGGTCGCGTTTTTATATTATTGTAACTACGTCTATTTGAGAGTCGGAATATCACGATCTGAAATCCTGATCGATTATGTTTTTCCTTTAAGAATTTTTATTAGTTTGTGTTTTGAAGCATGTAACAATTTTGTATTTTACTTTCAGGTAAATATCAACGTCACACAGATAATACAATGTTATACTATTTGTTAGTCTTCTTGCCTTTTGTTGTAATTGGAATATTAACCATGCCATTGGGGTTAATCCCAGGAATATGTGAAGGTACACGTATTGTTAAATACTATTTGTCAATAAAAAAAATGAAAAATACGTTTTTGACTCAAATTCTCATATTCGATTTATAACAATGAAAAACATTTATCCAAGTTATAAAAAGTCCAACATAAACAATATGCCGAGCATGGTCAATCATATATAGCTACGTTTCGTGCGTATTTTAGACGCCAACTAATTAAATGTAGAATTGACCCCCGTAGACCTCGGATTGCCATATAAAAGATGGTCGATAGATACCTGACTCGGACAGATAAGCAGATCCTGCTCCCCATTAGGCCCCCGTCGTGTTATATAAGCGATAATAACATAAATATAGATATAAATAAATATAAAACTCGTGCATTAGGATTTTTCTATGTCTGTTTCATTTCATATTGTGGATTTAAATATAAGTAAATCATCGTTTTACCTGTATAAGAATGATTTTTTTTTTGTGGATCGAAACAGTCAATCAAATGATTTACCTATGTTCCACTTTCATTAGTTGAACACGGAAAATGCATGCGGTACCCATCTCTAGCTGAGGGGTTAAATTAAAGTTCACTAGAATACGAATTCAATGATATCGATTTTTGCATTTGAAGGTGAATAATTCATCATCAATTTTTCCTAGCTTATTTCGACAAAATTGAACCATACTAGCTGCCAAAAGCGATATATTTTTTCACTATTTTGCTTTCATTAATTATTGAACAGATGACCATTGAACAGCAATATAATACTGTTGCCTTTATGTATATAAGTGATACAAGTTCCTTGGTGACCATAGCGATACAATTGATATAAAGATCATTTTCAAAACTTATTCGGTTTAACCATCGTCCTTTATTTTGTATTTTCTGGAACGATTATCAACCAAGGTAAATATAACTAAATGTGTTCTCCAAACATCTACATCAAGTCATGTTTATGCAATATAGGAACAAACTATAAGTTAGACCAAACATATTTTCGTTTTATTATTATTTTTTTTGTGACCCTAACATAAATTGTCAAAAGATATATGTTTGAGATGTTTGAAACTTTGTTTTAATACAGTTTTTTGCTAGATAATTACATTTAGTATCTAATTACTACCAAAATTTTATATTAATTAGTATTGTAATTTTCATTGTTAATTAATAAATGTTATATCAGCATTACAAACCTAATTTTGAATTCTATCCTAATTCTATCTTATTTTTTGGGAAATTTTAAGAAATTCAAATGTGACGTCACTTTGTGCGTTTATCAGTTTGGCTAGCGCGGCTATGAGTTTGTATGTGCTGGTTTAGGCTGTTTTATTTATACGTTTTTATTCTGTAGTGAGTCACAAGTTTTATCATTCATATCTATTATATTGTCATTTTATAAAAAAAATACTGTTTGCAAAAGTATGAATTATCCTAAATAAGGATGTTCTTATCCCAAGCAAATAACCCAAGCCGTATTAGGCACGGTTTTTTGAAACTTTTGGTCCTTAATGTTCTTCACCTTTAAACTTGTTTTGGCTTTTGAACTTTTTTCATCAGAGCGTCACTGGTTAGTCTTGTGTGGAACAACCGCCCGTGTGACATATTACATTTTAAACCTGGTACCTTTTGTTACATATAATTCGTGTGTTTCTCTGTCCTATATGCACTCCAACTTTTTCGTATTGGAGTCTTTTCATGTAATGTTGTTTTTTTAATGTTATATTTAACATTGCCAACCTACCATTTTTATTAAAATGTCCTGTACCAAGTCAGGAAAATGGCCATTGTTTTATTATAGTTCGTTTCGATGTGTGTTACATTTTAATGTTGTATTTCTGTTGTGTCGTAGTTCTCCTCTTATATTTGATGTGTTTCCTTCAGTGTTAGTTTGTAACCCGGATTGTTTATGTTTTTCCTCAATCGATTTATGAATTTCGAACAGCGGTATACTACTGTTTCCTTTATTTGTTAATGGTATATTTTCATGATAAAAACTGTGTCCTTTTAGAAAAGGCTACCTTTTTCAAAAATGATGATGTTGTATCATTGCCAAATGTCCAACAGAGTCAAGATGGCTTTGGTTACCGACAAATTCAACATGCTCGAATCCATTTAGTAACAACTGTTTAACGTAAAGCACAAAGTTAAATAAAAACATTCAGGACACAATCACAGCGAAGGTACATGTTATCTAAGGAAATCTATTCTATGGGAAGAAAATCTTAAGAATTTCGAAAAATACAGAGTTATGCAAACAGGCTAATAATTATTATGACAAAATCAACAATAATTCAAAACTACTTGACTTATTTTGCAACATAGATTAAACTTATCTATGTTCTGCTGTTGCAATAAAGAAGATTTTAAATTTTGTTATTGTCATTTATAGGCCAAATGATTCTTCCACTATATACTTACTGCATGCATTTTCAAACATCGAGTAGCTTAGAAATCTCTAAAGATGAAGTCGGAACTCTGAGCAACTGCAAATGTTTAATTTTTGATGATTGGCTGTTTTTTTAACAGAAGGCATGATTGAAGTTAGCTAATAATGTTTAAAGAAATATCTATTTAATATACAAAGGATTCCAAAGGCTAGTATTTGAATAATTAAGCCACTTTTAGTCATTTTACTCTTTTTCTGGAATAGTTAAACAAAATTAACCAATTTAAGTCATTTATATTTTGAAGTACGTTAGTAGTATTTGTATTGAGTGTAATCTATGTTCTAAATGGTGTTTTTTTTTTACTAATTTTCGATAATTGTTAACGTTTCTTCTTTTAAGAAATCAGAATCTGTAACATTTCTGACACCTTAATCAATCAGATTTTGTTTGTCTTTTTAACAATAAAAAAACTGCATGTACCAAGTCAGGAATGTGACAGTTGTTATCCATTCGTGTGATGTATTTGAGCTTTTGAATTTGCCATTTAATTAGTACTTTCCGTTTTGAATTTCGGTTATTCTGTTATTCTGCTTTTTACCTTCGAACTTAATTTGCGGAAAATGCATCGTTCAACTAGTTTGGTCAAACAAAGACATATACTAAATCACAAACCGAATTCCCAATACTCTACTATTACCTGTCATTATGTTGTATTTTCATAATTACACCTTATATGCCAGATTTTGATTGGTTGATTGCCAGTGTATTTTTCGCATATTCTTATAGATTTTCCTCATTTCAAATGAATTTGCCTGTTTTTCATCACTGTCGATGAATTTGTCTAAAATACCATGGTATTTGCCATTTGGATTTTCCTTTTTTTATGCATCTGTTCAACATCTATCATAAATAAACATTAAAGGAAACCGTGTTTATATATAGATATATGTTGTGTACAAGATGGAAGTTTGTACAAATTTTGTACAAATTAAATTTGTACAGGGTTTTTGTACAAGTAATAAGCATTTTGACAAACACGTTCTTACAACAGGTGATACAGGTTTATCTTCTAAAATGTACTAGTTTAATGTTTTAAATTCAAATTTATATACTTCAACCTAACATTTAGTGCAAGTCTCCTTTTCTTCAAACTGGAAATGAGGTTAATACCTGAATGGTTTAAATTCTAATTTTATTTTTCTCCTGATACCATATTCATACCCATAAAAAGTCTTTTTATGGTCTTTTAATGTTCAACCAGGTTTAATTTATGAGTTTGCAGTTTTTATTTTCCCATTCCTATTTAAATTTTCCTTTTAATTTTTGGTATTTTATTATTTCTAGATATAAACGTTCGTGATATCTTAATTCATCATAAATATTGATACCTGTTATTTGTCATTCCTTCTTCCTCCAGATATTGATGAATATTGAAACGAAAAAATGTTGTTTATTTCACAAAGTCCTGTTTCATGACGTTCCAGATTGATATTTGTTCCGGCAGAGCAAAATATAGTTATGAATTGTTATTGGGTTTGTACTAAGAGTACGAGTACTCTTGAATCGATACCTTGTGTCTTTTGTTTTATTCTTGGTGGTTACGGGCTGTGTTTGATGTTGATGTGTTTCGAGCTCAGTGTATGAATTAAACATTATGGTGTTACTTTTACGTGTGTTATTATGGTATGATCTTAGTTTAAACGTATTTATTTAAAGTGGATTGGAAAACAAGTTTTGCAACTTATATTAATCCCTTTCTACTTTGCGGGTGCGAGTGCTGCCTTGTAGCGGCATTAGCCTGATCTTTGTCAAAATCTACAAGTGTGTCTTTAACGTACAGGAGATATGACTCTCTCTTAACACGGGTCAGCCATTTATCGTTCCGTTCCAACGGACTATCATTGTTTCCTCAAGACCATACTCACAAATGGTGTCAAGGGAGAGCCGAAATTTCAGTCTCTGAAATGTTTATCCCAAACGGGAATCGAATTAGGATCCTTTGTGTTAGTAGTACTTTGCCTAACCATTACACCACGACTCTTACTGTATGATATTTAAACCCTTCCCATGTCGGAGTTGTTAATAGATGACAGTATACATTGTTGGTTATGTTTATTGATAAATTCACATATAAACTAAACAAATCATCGTTATTTGAACTCTGTTTTGGAATTTTGGGTCCTAAATGATCTTCAACTTTGTACATGTTTTATAATTATTTAGATCAGAGAGTTACTGCTGAATCTTATGAAGAAGAGACGCACTTCTGGCGAATTTAATTATAATTCTGGTACCTTTGATAATTTTCTCATTGGCAGAACTACCATATCTCCTGGTTTTATATAAATAATATATGTTATTCAGGTCTCAGACAGGGTATATACTGTGACATTCCCGGCTTAGAGTTTATATCCCCTGAGCCGAAGGCGAAGGGGATATAAGCCCTAAGCCGGGAATGTCACAGTATATACCCTGTCTGAGACCTGAATTACACATATATTACGGATTACCCCTGACTTAATGTTATTTTCCAGTGCAGGTATTTGTTGACAACACATATATATTGAAAAACCCAACCTGATATGTTCGGCATACGTGAAGGATTTTCTAATTTGCTGTGAACATAATTTTATCGTGTATGTAATAATTTATAATAACACTTTTAACATTAAATTTAAGTATTAAAAGTGTAAAATGCGTGATTTTGTATCAAAAATGTATTATTGACTGAAGCACGTCATTATTTTCCCTCTGTGAGCCTCTGACAGTCTGATAGCTTTTGACTACGTCACATAGTAACCGGTGTTATGATGACGTTTTTGAGGTTCCAATTGGGGATAAAAACGTCGTATATACCCCGGCAGTTTCCTGAATATATACTGACATCACTGTGTTGTTATCCAATCACAAACCTCGACACATTTGTAATCCGTAATATTAGTATACATTGTAATATAACTTAAAAAAACCACCATGTTCGAAGTATAATAGATTTGAGTTTTTCCATTATAATCGAAATAACTTAATTTGATTAATAATCGGTTACCATATGGCTTTTGACAATAAACAATACCAACACTTATTGTCTAGTGTCAGCTATTAAAAACCCCGACTTTCGTAGTTGTTTAATAGCATACTATTAGACACACTTTTCTGCAACAAAAGCAAACGCCCACATACATTGAAACGGACTATCTGATAACAACGGTAATATTCTCGACTAGGTAGAAAACATTTGAGGAAAACATGGTGGATTGAACCTGGGCTAATGGCTAACCAAAACTTAAAAAAGCTAATATGTAGCGCTGTTCCATGCATTGTTTTCTTTATACTTTTAGGTAGTTGGTGGATACTTATTTGTTTTATTGGTATAATTGTAACAAGTATTTTTAAAGTGGCAATAGGTAATATTTCTTATGTAAAAATGCAAAAGGATAAACGACATCATTACTCTTTGTCAATCTACTATGGAAGATATATCGTTAACATGTACTCCTCCTAGCTCTGAGTAAAATACTTGCAATTGCGATTAAACGAAAACAGTCCAACAAAATTAGTCGATACATTTGTTTGTATGTTATGCAGTACACCACTTTCCATGTAAAAGAGGGACGAGCGCTCAAAAACAGTAGGTTTGTCAATATTTAACGCTTTACCTAGTATAATGCTTCTTGGTGTACCGATACAATAAAATTGCTATTTTTATCCTGCGAATAGAAAATTACACTAAACCTGAATCCTTTTGATAACATTAAATTATAACCGTGTTATTTAATATAGTATTACATGTTTTATTAACTAAGTCTTTTGTTTTAATTAGGATAAGATATTATTAAAAATGCCCTCTTCATAAGCACTGATTTCTACGCCGCGTGCCAACTCATAGTCAATCACAACTATCCGTAATAACTCACTGGTAACCATTATTAACTCGTCACCGCTCTCAACAACTCGCAGACAATCTTAATGATCCGTCAAAGTAGAGGTAAATTGCTTGACAAGACAGAAATCTTCAAACAATTGTTAACAGTTTGTCGTTGACCTGTCTCATACGTAGAAGGATAGATAAACTCGAGAAAATCTATAAGACATTGTCAATACAGAAATCGTTATAGCTCAAAACAACTCTTCGATTGGACATAAAAGTTACCAAATAGTAAGGATTTGTGAATCGTTGCGATCAGTAAGGACTGGTAATAAATATGTGTGTATATGAAAGGTAAATTACTTGTTTATAAATCTCAATTCAATAGCTTAATTTGATTTTTGTTTTTTTTTTTTTTTGTTTTATTGAAGATCTATCGTTAAAATGATCACTTAGAAACATGATTTATGTGCAATTTATGATTATTTCAGTATGTAAAGAAATGAGGAACAGTTTAAATTTTTCAATTAGGTAAGATCAATTCAATATAAATATAGATGTGGTATGATTCCTAATTATACTTCTCTACAGAAGAGACCAAATGATACAGAAATCAACAATTATAAGTCAACATAGGGATTTTAGCAATGAGTAAAGCCAATATTACATAGTCAGATATAAATGGCCCAAAATGACAAAATCAATATTTCAACCAGTAGTCAGTGTAATTATCAAACTAACTTGATCAGTATTAATCACTTAAGTCCTCTTTCCTAGAGACGTATTTGCCTTCCCTCTTCCAAACAAAAGATGTCTTATTGAAATTTCAATAATCTGATCTGCTTGTAAATTCATTATATGCTAACAAATTATATTGGCTGATGTAGAATATTTATAAAATTTATAAGTGATATACATAAAGAGGAAAAATAAAAAGTCAACTTGAGTCTACTCATATATTGACTTACATCAAGAAATTGACAATAAGGTCGAAAGTTTACGATAAAAAAAGATAAATTCAGCTTCCAAAAGAGGTCGAAAGATAACAGAAAGACATTCAAACTCACCGATCGAAAATAAAGTGACTAAAAAAGAAAAAGACACAACTAAACAAAACTTAAGATTAGACAATACGAAATCCACTAAATACTGCAGATTATTTGAGGTGCTCCTGAAGGGTAGGCAGAACTTGTATTACATGTGACAATTGTTAACTTTCATTTCTTTTCAGCGCCTTTTTAAGCAGTATTTATCACCCAATTAATACGACAATCCCGGGCTTGTATATCCTTGATAAAGGGTTGCTGCTCACAAGGAAGGTAAAAAAGTGTTGAAGAAGACATCTTTCCTTCGTGAATTATACTGACCCCTTCACAAGTTGGCTGATCATCACTGAATATCACAGATGATATCGGATATGTTCAGTGTGTCGTAACTAGAATACCCTAACCTTTTCACGAATATGACTTATTAATTTAGTCCTCGGCCACCTGTATTTGATTTCGGATTCACCATAGGCCAATGCAGCAAATAATCACGTACTAATATCATAATACTAACACCAGCCCTGAATATGCATACAATACTTGGCACAAGCCATTACTCAATCAACGCCCATATACCATATATACTAAATCTTTAAAGGCTTTGCAAAAAAGAGTGAAAATAATTGAAATAGTGTGTCATTTTTTTAAGTGAATTATTATTTTTCATTATTTTTTAGTAGTGAATCAGGGTAAGACAATACTGAATTAAAATTAATAAGGAAAGTTGCAGCTGAATGTGTACTCTTATTCAACAGTGTTCGAACAGTTATTGATAGAATGCCATGAAGTTTATAGTGCCTAGAACAATTTAGCTCTCTGATGGAATATATATGTTTTACTTGGATCGAAATATATTTTAATACTTTTTTTTAAGCATTTTTACTGTATTAGTGTGTTTGAGGGAGTATCATATAGACATATGAGAAATTTATCAATTCACTTAAAGAATCAAAAGTTGATAATTAATAGTATGTGCAAAGTAATAACTATATTCGAGTAGCAGATTGTCACTTCAAACACATGTAAGTGATAACACTTTAAATTTGATAGAAGATATGTTTTGGATTGTAAGTAGCTGGTGAGATTTGTGGATGTAAGAAGATAAGGAACAAGAGCCTGTGTCGCTCACCTTGGTCTATGTGCATATTAAACAATAGACGCAGATAAATTCATGAAATAATTGTGTTTTGGTGATGGTGATGTGTTTGTAGATCTTACTTTACTGAACATTCTTGTTGGTACAATTATCTAACTTTACTGAACATTCTTGTTGCTACAATTATCTCTATCTATAATGGCCCAGTAATTACAGTTGAAAATATTTTCTAAAAATTTACAAGAATTTATGAAAAATGCTAATAATTAACTATAAAGGGCAATAACTCCTTAAGGGGTCAATTGACTATTTTAGTCATGAACACGTATTTGTAGATCTTGTTTTGCTGAACATTATTGCTGTTTACAGTTCATCTCTATCTATAATAATGTTCAAGATAATAACAAAAAACAAAAATATTCCCTAAAATTACCAATTCAGGGGCAGCAACCCAATAACGGGTTGTCGGATTCATCTGAAAATTTGAGGGCAGAAAGATCTTGACCTGATAAACAATTTTACCCCCATGTCAGATTTGCTCTAAATGCTTTGATTTTTGAGTTATAAGCCAAAAACTGCATTTTATCCCTATGTTCTTTTTTAGCCATGGCGGCCATCTTGGTTGGTTGGCCGTGTCACGCCACACATTTTATAAACTAGATACCCCAATGATGATTGTGGCCAAGTTTGGTTTAATTTGGCCCAGTGGTTTCAGAGGAGAATATTTTTGTAAAAACTAACGACGACGGACGACGACGACGACGACGGACGACGGACGACGGACGCCAAGTGATGGGAAAAGCTCACTGGTCCTTCGGGCCAGGTGAGCTAAAAAGAGTATGATGTGCGAATAAATCAATGTAATGTATATTTATTGTGTTAAGGGTTTAGAATATATGTCCTTTAATTTTAGACAAAAACAGATAAGTTCTTCCAATATTTTGGCCTAACATGCTTTGGTCATTTTATACAAGTTTAATAACAGTTCCTGTTAAATGAATAATGTGAAAATAAGAAAATGTTATTTGATTGCCGATGTGACAACAATCTACAAGAACCAACTTACAAGGAAATAACAACTATAAGTCATCTCACAGCCTGAAACACATAGTCAGCTATGACACCTCCAAATAAAACAAACTAATTGAATTTAACGATAAAACAAACACCCTGATTTTTGTACATGATGAACAAAAATAAATATGATATACAGTAATAAGAGACACAATGAGCCAATGACCTAAAGGCTTCTGCAATTGGACAGGCTCAAATATAATGTAAATAATTAAACTACGTTGAAGGCTCTAACCCACCTCTATTCTGGTTCAGTGGTTTAACAGTATACGTTTGAGGTATAAAAAAAATATGCTCATACAAATTTAGAAGATAGTTAATTAATCCGAGATAGTTAATTAAAGGCAAAAGTAGTATCCATATGTTATATTGTCATAATTCGATAAAGCGACAACAAATAGGGCTTTCAAACTGAAACTGAGGGAACCATATCGACTATGAGAGGATAACAACAGAACAAGAGAAACATTGCTCTGCCACAAAAACCATCGACAAGATAAAAATAAACGGAATAAAGATGCGTTTTGAAATTGTAAATTCTTTCTTTTCTCTTCAGAAACATATGAGGTTAGGATTTAGAAGTGTATACGGCCTTTATCTTCATTAAATGTTTGGAATCCCATTTGATATGTTCATTTGAAAACGCCATATATTTATCTTGTCATGTGAAATAATGAAAAAAGGTTTGTGTATACACTTAACGCATATTAAAATCTTCTGGTGGATTATTTTTAGTTTATCGTTTATTTAGTAGCTTTTCTAGATTTAGTCAACGGGGAATCACTAGTTCTACAGAGAGCAAAGCGTTGCAGAGCTAATAACTCTTTGATGTCTTTTCTTCGAGTCATTGAAATTTGACAGTTCTAAACAGTGGATTTATTTTGAAGTTTAGTATGACGTCTGTTTCCATTTCTAAGTAGCAACATTCCAGCAGCACCTGCATACGGGGTATATATCTCCCAATTGATACGATATTCCCGTGCTTGCATTTCCTATCATGATTTTCTTGATAGAGGGTTACTGCTCACAAGGAAGCTATTAAACCAAGAGTTCCAAATGGTGAAGTTGAAATCATCCCTTCGTAAATTTTACGGACGCCATCACGAGTTGGTTGACCGTTATGGAATAACCATTTCACAAATGATATCGGATATGTTTCTTACGTCGTAATTACAATCCCCTTCGCTTTCATGAATGTGACCTACCGAATTAGACTATTTACCGGATTTGTAATCACATAAGCAACACGAAGGGTGCCACATGTGGAGCAGGATCTGCTTACCATTCCGGAGCACCTGAGATCACCCCTAGTTTTTGGTGGGGTTCGTGTTGTTTATTCTTTAGTTTTCTATGTTGTGTCATGTGTACTATTGTTTTTCTGTTTGTTTTTTTTTTCATTTTTAGCCATGGCGTTGTCAGTTTGTTTTAGATTAATGAGTTTGACTGTCCCTTTGGTATCTTTCGTCTCTCTTTTATCGCTGAATAACGTTGATTTTGTTGAACGAGGAATACTGCTTTCTCAAAAGTTGCTAAGACAGGGCTATGAATCAATCGAATTAAGGTCATCACTCAAAAAATTTTACTGTCGTCATCATGAGCTGAATGGCCATTATGACAAAAGTGTGTCAGAAATCATATCTGATATTCTTCCTCAGTCATCATTACCTCCCATCATTACCGAACTTAACAAAGAAATAACACGACGGGTGCCGTATACGGTGCAGGAAATGCTTACCCTTCCGGAGCACCTGATTTCACTTCCGGTTTTTAGTGGAGTCCGTGTTGTTTCTTAATTATTATTTATAACTGTTGATGTAAGTGTCCTTTGATTTTGTGAGTCTTGGTTTACTCCTTGGTTTTGTTCGTATTATTTAAAATACAATTGCATTTGTGTAGAGTGAATAAGATGACAGTCAATAGATAATTAATATCATTTAATGACTCCTCTTCTATTTTATATCCTACTACTAAGTGTTTCAAAGTAACTATATGCTCACCAATATGAAGCTTATTTAATAGAATACAAATTTTATTCCCAAAAACTTTAAAATAAGTACATTCCATGAAATTGTGTTGATAAGTATCTGGTACCCCACACACTGAACAAAAATTGGTGATCTTAATTTTCCACGTGAAAACAGGTAATATATAATGTAATAATTTCCATCGAATCATTCTTAATTTATTATCTTCTAAATAATTGAAAATAAAATTTAATGTGTATTTAATTTTTGGTTGATTTTAATCTATATTTAGTTCTTTCGGCCATTTTGTAAACCCTATAGGAATATCTTTACTTACATTTGATAGAATTACATAAATATCTTTATTGTCAATCATTTGTAAATCATATATAATTGCGCCTAGTTTTAAAGATAGTTGTTTTTTATACTTAAGGGGGCTCGCGGGTCTAAATCATTGTTTTTATTTAATATAGGATTTCGCTATATTTTTCTATAAATGAACTTTATCTTATACCTAATAGAAAAATGAAATTAAAAAATGGGGTCACCGTTCATTTACGCTCACAATCTGCCTTCTAAAAAAGCATACATTTTTGTTAATGTCCTTTTTTTTGTTGAACTAATAGGAGAAATAGCGGCAATATCGAAATAAAAAAAAGAACCAAATTACAGAAATCGCTTAAATTTTACAATTATTTAGTTAATGTACAGCTTATTCAAAAACAACAATAAAAGATATAGGTCACCGATGAGTTAAAAAAGATATTTCAATTTTAATGGCATACTCTTTCTTATTTGTAATATTTCAGCAATCCAATTTTTTTCACATTTAACTTATTGAGTATTTTTTCTTTTGATATTCTACCTGTGTCATCAATTATGTCATTTACATAGATTATGTTGTCTCTTATCCAATGATTAAAAACTAAACTGTGCCCATTTAACTTTATCTATTTATTACCACATATAATTTGGTGTCTGATGGTTTTAAAGTTTTCTGGTTTATTAGTTTGACCACCGCCATATTTTACAAAAGTTTTAAGTATTTCAAAGTAAAAATTTGGGATTTGGTTGGGTTTTTTTTATTTATTGATTTTAAATTATCCAGATTCATGTGAAATATTTAAAAAATTGGTCCATATTAATTAAAGTATAATGTGGGAATAATTTTCCAATTTGACTGTTCACCTTCTATTAATCTTTTCACCCATTTAATTTTTATTGCATCAATAAACTTGTCAATATCTATCCTTTCAAGACCTCCCTCAGCTTTTTTCATGTTAATTGTTTTTCTTTTAATTTTTTCTTTTTTATGGTCCCAAATGAATTTATAATTTTTTTTTAAACTTAAATAGTGAATCTTTGTCGTATCAGTTACAGAACTAAATATGTTATATTTGGTATAACTAGAGATTTCACAACAGTTACTTTTTCGATCATTGTTAACTTTCTTTTTTCCCATGAGTTAAGATTTTTTTTAGATTTATTTAGATTTTTTTTGCTATGTTTAAATTCATAATTTGAGATTTATTATATCCAAAGTGAATACATAAACTTTTAACAGTCTCTTTGCCCCAGTTTATATTCTCAAAATTGTCCTGAATGTGTTTTAATTTACCGAAACCTAATCTTTCAGTTTTACTTCGATTTATAGTAAGTCTAGAAATCTAGAAAAAGTATAGCTCCATCTATTTTTAACTTTTCTGCATGATCTATAATGTCTTGTGTCTTGTATCTGACGTATATTAAAACCTATATAACAGGAAAATGGCCATTGTTATATCATAGTTCGTTTCTGTGTGTGTAACATTTATACGGTGTTATTCCGTTGTGTCGTTTGTTTTCTCCTATTTTCGAGTGTGAACTCAAATTACTATAAGACGTGTCACGGTACTTTTCTATCCCAAATTCATGTATTTGGTTTTGATGTTATATTGGTTATTCTCATCGGATTTTGTCTAATGGGCTAATGTATATGCAATAATATTAACATAAACATTCAATAGTGTAATTGGTCTGTAATAACCTAATTCAGTGGAGTCTCCTTTTTTAAATATTAGAGAAATTAGGCCTATGTTTTGAGATCCAGATAACATTCCTTTTTATAGCAATAGTTTAAGCTTTGAATTGCATAATTCTTTAATTTGTCCAAAAATTCTCTATAAAACTCTACTGAAAGTCAATCTAGGCCTGGGGATTTATTTAATTTCATTTGAAAAAATGATTTTGTACATTCTTCTGTTGTTAAAAGTCCATTTAGATAATTGCTTTCCTCTTTACTTAATGATTGTTTAGTATTTTTATCCTTAATATATGTGTTTATATTTTTTTTTATCTGGTTTAGTGCTAGTGTAAAGTTTTTCATAATATTTCTTTTCTAAATTTAGTATTTCTGATTGTTTTGTAATTATCTCCCCTTTTTCGTTCTTTAAATTTATTATATTTTTTCTTGTTTGTTTACTTTTCTCTAATCCCAGAAAAAAATTAGAACTCTCTCCCCCTTTTTCTAGCCATTTTATCCTTGAACGTATTTGTGCACCTTTTGCTTTATGAATATAAAGAGATTCTATCTCACTTTCTAATAAATTGATTTTATTCTTTTCCACTTCACTTAATTTCTTATTATCCTTTCTTTCTTGTAATGTTTAAAGGTTTTTTTTCCAATTTTTTAGGTTTATTTTTCCTTTGCATAGATTTATTTTTGCAAACTGTATTGTTAATAATCTTACCTCAATTTTAAACAAGTCCCATAATTGTGATAGATTTTCATTGTAATTGCTTTTAATTATAAAATAGTCTATAACATTTTCTATTTTATCTTTATAAGATTTGTCAGTAAGTATACTGTTGTTTATTTTCAAGAACCCTTTACCCTTATTATTATTGGACATGTTAATTTTCAGTGAAATTGCCTGATGGTCTGTACTAGAAATTGGGGCTGGTCTTAGTTCTCAATTCCTTTCCGGTTAGAAAATAATCTATTCTACTTGCCTCATGGTTTTGATTGTTATTGTCTTAGTACACGTTTTTGTTTAGGGACGCATATAGGAATAACAATCATATTCAAAGATGTAATTACAATTTTGAAGAGTTAATCTTAATAAAAAGTGTAATAAAAGAATTGATAAATTTTTCCGAACTGTATATAAACTTCTGTACTAAAAAACATAACAGATACTTCAGGATTCTTGCTCAAATACATTATTCACAGATACAGTCAAACTTGCTAAACAAAACCTTGTTTCTATGAAAGATTTAAATTCATCATGTTATTTAGACTGGGTGTAAAACAAACAAAAAAAGACAAGCAAATCATGTCGTAGACAGATCAATTTTAAGGAGAACTACTGTATTTGTATCTTTTTCCGGGAGTACTTATTGATGCGAATTGTGTTAATAAAGGTTTTAGATGTTCTTCAACTTCGTACTTTATTTGGCCTTTTTAACTTTTTTGGATTCGAGCGTCACTGGTGGGTCGTTTGAGGACGAGACGCGCGTCTGGCGTATATACAAAATGTAGTCCTGGTATCTATGATGAGTTTATTTAGACCGCGTTAGATAATTCCGTCCGATCCTCGTTATGTTTAAATGTCAAAAAAGTTTGAAATAGCCGTGTAAACTAACGACAGTGTCGATAAAACCGTAATAGGTTCTTCAATTAAAAAAGCAAACGTGTTGAGTACAAACATTGTGACAGTGAGAAAAGCGCACAATGATTAAATACGCATGTAGGCATGGGGTTACTTAAGTAGTACTGCATTTCAGTATACAGTCAGAATAAAACCAACAATGAATCTACCACTCTGAAAAGCTACACTAGTTAACACTAAAATCCAAGCTTACTCTGATACAAAAATACCCCTTGAAAGTAAAAGACGTGATAAGCCTATCATTCTCGGGAAATGCGTGCTTAAGTTCATGAATATGTACGAAATTGACGACTGGCTTGTGATAGTGCTGCGGAACGTGGTATTAACATGACTTAAGTCCGCCAGTTGCAACATGAATTCGGGGAATCCAATGAACTCTTTTATTCTTGAGCTCAGTTATTTTTATCTGACGCGCGTGGTATGTACAAAGATTACAAGTGCAACCAGTTAAATAATTTTGAAAAACAAACAGATGAATTTTGTAAAGGCTATAGAGTAAACGTTTAGAAAAATAAAACTCCGAAAATGCTAAGCATAAACTTTATTCAGTAATTAATTGTCGTGTTTATTAATTTGGGCATGTTTTATTTTTATTAGATCCGATTATTACAATGTTGATGCTTATCAAATACTTAAAATACAGCTTAAAAAAACATTTTGCTGCAATACGCATATGCTTTTTTATTTATAGATAACAACTATTAAAATATACTTATAGAACATAAGGATATAATTGTACCCTTTGATAAAACTATTTGTTCATTAAATTTGAAAAAAATGCCTAAGCCGTGTGATATGTCTTTCGTTTCAACTGCTTTCTAACTGTTTTCGATAATTCTTGCATTCCTTTCTGTAACATAATCCCGTGACATTTCGACGTTTTTTTTGCAAATTCTAACAAATAGATATTTCATTTCTACTTGTCACCTATTGATATTTAACTAGTGTGTTCGACAGATTAACAGGGTTGTAAACACGACATGTATCAATTTAAGGTCTACTTTATATTCATAAGAAACCTCAAATTAAAAAAAAAATGCATACGTTTTTTTATAACTCAATGGATAGTTTTCATTATAAAACTTATGTACATCTACTTTTTTCGGAAGAAAATTAGTTAATTTGTTCATATTTAGACGGGGTATACTTTATTTTAATTGCATCCTTCCAGGAAGCAATTACCCGACATATTTTCCATATGCAAACTGACCTCAGTGTGACCAATCTCGTAAAAATCCGGTGATCTCAATACGCATGGATGTCTTTTAAATAAACTATTATCCTTTGTACATGTTAAACACGTGCTCAATATCCATGCTTATTTGTTGATTGTTGACAAACAGATGACAATCGTTAAACTTTGGCTTCAAAACATTATTCACCTGCCATATTTTTACAACAACACTGACCGATTGAAAAAAAAATGACGATTTTACAAAATTAATGAAAAAAAAATTAAATCCTTTATGTAGAATATATATAATAATCGAATTTGGTTAACGGAACAACAGAAGGCTGCATTTTATATCATTGGAAAAGGAGAACAAGCCTCACCAGGATTGATGTCATCATTGTCTACAGTGGTCACGATTGTACTACATTTAGATCAAAGGTCAAGGGGAATATTTTAAGATAAATGCTGAGACACTTTTTAACAGACAGCCGCTACAACATATATGCATTTATAGCAACGAAAATTCAAACATTTCAAATGATTAATATGTAAATAGATTCTATATTCAGGTCCAATTTGATATTTCTGTTGCATAAGATGATTCGAGAATGACATATGTACATTGGGTGTACATTTACATTGTTTTCAAAAGATTCGATAAAAGTGATTTCTAGAGGCGTTTTTTTCTGATATGAACATTCATAAACTGCCTTTCAAAATTTATTTATTTTTGTCTTTCGAAAGAAGGTGTAAGGTATTGATTTTCAGATTGCATATCCAATTTTATTTTTGTGAGTGTGAAAACACATCAAATTGTACTAAGTTCTAAAACTGGTGTTATATTTACGCAAAGTATTTGAGTATAGATTTGCTTTATAGAATTAAGAAATACTAAAAACGCTCAAAAAAAAAGATAGTAATTTTTCAAAATCACTTAATCGTACACTCTGAAGCAATGAATGTGTTTTTAATTTGATAGATGCGTGTGTGCTTTGTTGTAAAATTGTTTGATTGTAACACAGTGGTGACTGCTGTACCCATATTTTGACTGTTTTATTTATTATGTCTGTTTTGTTCACACATCGTTGTAAATATAACGAAATTCGATAAGACTGTGGTAAAAATGAGAGGTTTAGCGCTATAAAACCAGGTTCAATCCACCATTTTCTTCATTTGAAAATACCTGTACCAAATCAGGAATATGACGTTGTCCATTCGTCTGATGTGGTTTGTCATTTGATTTTGCCATGTGATAAGGGACTTTCCGATTGAATTTTCCTTAGATATTATTATTTTGTAATTTTACATTTTATATGACTTATTAAACAAACATTGGCCCAAAAGCGACATGAAGTTTAAAAAGATTATACATTAACAGTATCGCCTTAATTTACAATCACTAGTAGACAACAGCAATCTTATGAAATACAAATCACTGATTTTTTTACTCGCAGTTTATATAGACGAGCACGCGAGTACATCAAGTTTCGATCAGACTGAAACAACACAAAAAAACTGCCGAATAATAGCTATTACTTCTGTCGTCGATGTCAGAGAGCTTATTTCAGTTGTTCTTGTTAAAAAAAACCTCAAAGGAATACAATCTAATGGTGGTGGCGGCAGCACAGTAAACTATTTCTAAAGCTTGGTATTTCATAGGGTAGAGGAATTGGATAATTCATACTTTTGTATATATATTCATTTATTGTGTTACGAAGTTCCCGTCTGTCAAAAAATCATTGCTCCTGACCTAACTTTCATAGTTCACTGACTGCTTAACACTTTATACACGTAGGTCTTGTGTGGACAAAATACACTTCTGGCGTATTAAAATTTTGAACTTGTTGCCTTTTGTTGGCTGTTGTTCGTGTGATTCTTTGTCAATCGTGTTCTCCAATTTATTTATATTGTAGTCCTGTGTTGTCATTTTGATGTTAAATTTCACATGGCCATAAAAGTGCGAGGTTTGGCATGCCACAAAACCAGGTTCAACCCACCATTTTTTCCTTTAACAATGCCCTGTACCAAGTCAGGAATATGGCCATTGTTATATTATAGTTCGTTTCTGTGTGAATTACATTATAACGTTGTGTCGTTTGTTTTCTCTTATTTTTGAGTGTAAATTCACATTGCGATAAGACGTGTCACGGTACTTGTCTATCCCAAATTCATGTATTTAGTTTTTATGTCATATATATATGTTATATTTGTTATTCTCGTGGGATTTTGTCTATGTGTGTTACATTTTAGTGTTATGTCGTTGTTCTCCTCTTATATTTAATGCGTTTCCCTCGGTTTTAGTTTGTTGCCCCGTTTTTGTTTTTTGTCCATGGATTTATGAGTGTTGAACAGCGGTATACTACTGTTGCCTTTATTTATAGCTTTGCGTGGTTATAAAAAGAAAATCACAAAATTACTGAACTCCGAGGAAAACGGAAAGTCTTTAGTCAAAAGGCAAAATAAAGAGCACAAACACAGCAATCGAATGGATAACAACTGTTATATTCCTGACTTATGTAGAAAATGGTTGATTAAAACTAGTTTAATAGCTGGCTTAATAGATATAGGAAGATGTGGTGTGAGTGCCAATGAGACAACTCTCCATACAAATAACAATTTAAAAAGTAAACCATTATAGGTTAAAGTACGGCCTTCAACACGGAGCCTTAGCTCACACCGAACAACAAGCTATAAAGGGCCCCAAAATTACTAGTGTAAAACCATTCAAACGGGAAAACCAACGGTCTAATCTATATAAACAAAACGAGAAACGAGAAACACGTATATATTACATAAACAAACGACAACTACTGTACATCAGATTCCTGACTTAGGACAGGTGCAAACATTTGAATGACAGTCGCATCAAATTTCATTATATTGAAAAAGATGTATGAACAAAACAAACAGATGTAATAAGTAAAACTGGCAAAAATAGGGGTACATCAGTCAACATTGTGTATTATAATCTTAATCAATATAAAATCAAGCAAAATGTAATAGAGAAGCGCACAAAGCAATATAGACAAAGCAAATGATCTGTATCTTCATATATCAATATTGTATCTGTTATCTGTGCTTGGACTTTGGATAAAACGTACTGTATTCGAATATGAAGCTTTCACATCCAACCAAAAAGTTGAAATTCGTTCTACATTTTTCGCTAAGCTTTCCTAAATTTAGATTCTGTGAAAAACATTTCATATGGACTGGCATATATGCTATTTTTTTCATTATTAATGAAAGGGAAATAGTGAAATAGTGAAGTAATATATCGCTTTTAGCAGCCAGTATGGTTCATATTTGTCAAACTAGGCTAAGAAACATTGATGATATAATATTCACTTGCAAGTGAATAATCCGACCTCATTAAATCCGTGTCCATGCATTGTGCGTCTTCAATTATTAACAGGTAAAGACAGGCAACATTGAAAGTGAAACCAACGGTAAATAAATGGATTGACTAATTCGATCCACAAAATATCATTCTTATAATGGTAATAACGATGATTAACATAAACTTTTAATCTATAATATGAAATCAAACAGACACAAATGCATGAGTCCCATATTTATCTTTATTTATGTAAATATAGTTTATGGCATTCGGAGTTCTTCGGGATTTAATTCGACAATTGATTAAATTGCTTACAGACCAAAGTACAAAAGAAATGAATCTACATATTATCGGGCCGATGATCGGTATATTGTTTGTTTTAGACATTTAATAATTTGAATATATGTTTGACGACATTTTTATAAATAAAATATGAGACTTTAAGTCAAATCGGTGAACATGAATTTGACAGCTAGTATACCTTTAAGCACCATATGCTGATATTTACAAGTGCAAATAACTAAAATATCTAATTACATGTTTACGAAATAAAATTAATTATCTTTTTTACAACAGATATATGTAGAACATTTTAATAGGTTAGAATATGTTTTTTTTCTTCATTTTTTAATAATTACTGATGACTAAATAATAAAGTCCTGGGCAAGACTACCTGATCTAGACAGGGTTAAAATATTTAATCTGATATTGAATTCCCTTGCAATATATGTTATATACATTGAAAATAAATAATAAAAGCTATCTCAATGTAAATAATTCACAATTTATAATAAAAGAAAATGTGTTTACTTTTGTATGTATGTTTATTCTTTGAGCTAGATAGCTATAAAATATTTATCTCATTATATACAAGTTCAACTCAATGGACTCAAATAGTAAAAAAAGTAATTATGACTTCTCGAAATCACAAAACTTCCTTTATATACATAATCAGTTTTACTAACAAATTGCAAATCAGTCTTTAAATTTACAGATTTAATAGAACAGAATATTCCTAAGTAGTCGCCCATTGCATATATACGCAACTTCAGAATCACGGGTTTTAATATCAGTCTGTTTTTAAATATCAGTCCTAGAAAGTAACAATAACGGTCGTTTTTAAAAGAGGGACGAAAGATACCAGAGGGACAGTCAAACTTATAAATCGAAAATAAACTTTTAAGGGTTTGCTTTCCGACTGATAAAAGGGAATAAACGACATGTAGTCTATTTAAAACCAAGGCACCATAACTTTTTATTGTATAGTAGAACAAAAATGGGAAGGTAATTTGAAAAAGATTTATTACGTTTAAGAGTTCTGAAGAATTCAAAAAATATTTAGTTAAGTTTTTTTCGTTACAATTTCGGGTGTAAACGCTTATGGAAGAGCAAGAATCTAAAGCTTTATTTTTGGGATTTTCATATTGTTACAAACATTTGGCACATATGAATAGATTATTTGGAAAGCTAGGAATATCTAAAGATACAAATGTAGAAAGTAGTTATCAATGGTACCAGGATTATAATTAAGTACGACAGACGCGTGTTTTGTTTACATAAGACTCATCAGTGACACTCATATCAAAATATTTATAAATCCAAACAAGTACAAAGTTGAAGAGAGTTGAGGATTCAAACTTCCAAAAAGTTGTGCCAAATACATAAAGCAGTATCAATATTAATGATTTTGAGGATGTAAAAAAAATCAAACACAAACAAAGCATATAGTGCAGACTTTTGGTAGATTTGTTTATATTCCGCCGCCTAGTGAGGCTAGTATGATGATCATTTCAATATAGTATAGCCATTTTCATTGTCTTCAACACTCCATGCGTCAACATCACAGTCACCTGAAGAAAATAAAAACATTTGAATTCGATTTCCTAGTCTCTGACACGCACTTGTTAGATAAAATTGAGAATGGAAATAGGGAATGTGTCAAAGAGACAACAACCCGACCAAATAAAAAACAACAGCAGAGGGTCACCAACAGGTCTTCAATGTAGCGAGAAATTCCCGCACCCGGAGGCGTCCTTCAGCTGGCCCCTAAACAAATATATACTAGTCCAGTGATAATGAACGCCATACTAATTTCCAAATTGTACACAAGAAACTAAAATTAAAATAATACAAGACTAATAAAGGCCAGAGGCTCCTGACTTGGGACAGGCGCAAAAATGTAACCAAAGAAAATAAACAAAATGACAATAATACATAAATAACAACAGACTACTAGCAGTTAACTGACATGCCAGCTCCAGACTTCAATTAAACTGACTGAAAGATTATGATTTCATCATATGAACATCAGGCACAATCCTTCCCGTTAAGGCTTTAGTATCATACCATCATAAACTTCATTTTAGCAGCTCTAGAATATATATGTGGATTCTAATGATAGAAGATTAACAAAAGCGCAGTATTTAAATAATATTCATTAGAAAAGTCAAAAGCCACTTTTGTCCATGCCAATAGCTACTATTGTTTTGGTACTTTCAAATTAAACATTGGGTAATCAAAATTTTATTTCCTTCAAAACTGTTGCTCTTAACATCAAATTTAATTTGTTTATCAGCAAAGATATCGACTCGTGCAATTTACATGAAAACGAGAAAAAAAGATTTAGTATGCATGTCACGTGTTCCTAGAAAATAATTTCAATTGACTCTTCAATATATTTGTTAAGAAAGACAAATTAAAAATGTGAAAGAACGGCAAAGAAATTCATTCACAGACCAAGAAGAGTTTTTAAAGAGTGCTGAGCCAGATGCTTTAGTGATATTGAGTTACGTTCGGCTGACAAATTGTTTTACCATGGTACCGATAGTGCCCTATAGATCTGTTTGAAAGACAACATTTTTTGTACTGGAATTCAAATTGTTATTGATTATATCTCTTGACTTTGTTAATCATAACGTAGTTGAACAGAAGGTTAACTAACGAAACGTTGACATGGCGAACAAATTGTTGATCCTTGTAACTTTGAATACTGAACACATATTTGTAAGATTAATTGAAGTACTTACCCAATCATGATTATTATCAAAACCACTATGGACGACAAGATAGTTGACGTTTTACCTAAAATTAAACAGATATAACTTCAAAATTTCAAGAAAGACGACAGTTGTACTGCATTTTCAAATTAAAGAATACAAATAATGTTATTCAAAAAGCACAAGTCGAACGCAAACTAATAATACAAATGTTTTAATAGTTTTGTGTGATAAATCTAATATAATAAAACCAGGCTTATCACATAATTTCGCCCCTTGATAAAACATATGTTCCTAATCGATAGGGATCAATTCCAGATAATCTACAAACTACATTTCTTTCCCCAAGATCGAAACTGATCCAAAAGAACTGCAAATGCCAAAAGAATTGCATTCTTACATCAAAATAAATACTTTTCATCAGCTTCACTAGTGATGAAGTAACATTTTTGTCATGAATAACTTGTACTTGGACTTTCGTTTATATTATATCTAAATTATATTGGTGTTTATATGCATCTTTCAATGGCAGAAACGTTTGTAAAGCAAACTACTCCTGACTTGTTATATGTTCTATTATATCAACTAGTTTTTAGCATAATTTTTCGAAAATTCTGAACATTTGATGTAAATAGAGTTATCCATTCTATTTTTTTTTATTCCTCACACTTTTTTGTCCTCTATTAAAACAGACCATCTATAGTTAATGTTATTATTATTATAGTCTTGATCCTTCATTTTCATCTCTATATATTTTCATGCAAACATGTTGATTTTCGTCTAGCGAAAGTTGTTGCACAATTTGCAATCCAATCTAAACATTTTTTATTTAAATGTTAAATTCTTCTCCTTCACATTTGTCAGTTATATACTAATGACTTTAAAACATTTTGTGAAAGAAGGGCACACGATAATAGAAGGACATTCAAATTATTTCAAGTAAAAAACTAACGTTGCAAATGCTTAAAAGAAAAAGACAATCAGACAAACAATAGTGCACAAAACACAACATAGAATATAACGTCACACAGGAAGAAATATAAAATAATTTTGTTGTTCAAATTATTTTCAAAAATATAATTTCACATTGGGAACGGTGGTATACAGGGTTGAATAAACAAAAGTTTTGTTACAACTAATATCCGAAAAAGACCGAGATTTAAAATTAAATTTTTTAACAATCCACATATGGTTAATACCACTACGCGAGTAAAATAATTTTGTCGTTCAAAGTATTTTTGAAATTATAGTAGAACAATAACATAATGGCGGGATCTTTAAAAGTGTAGAGTCATGTCATATGTACCAAAACCACACAAAAGGTCACACGTAAAAACCCACCAGATATTACAAACAACACATTGACGGGATGTATAAGTATCGAACCACGTCAAATGGATATCACACAAAACAGACCAAACAGTAAAACTAATAATACATAACGTGTTTGTTCCTGTTCAGTAAAATGGAGAAAAAAATCGTTTATGCTAGGATTCTTGTTAATTTTACCACACAAATCGGATATCGATCGTGATAAAATATTTATCAAAAATGACAAACCAGTGTTAGATTAATATAAATTCAAGCAGCCTCGGTTTTGTTTTGGTTATATAATCACTCTTTAAAAGTAGATTTTTTTCAAAATCCTCTTAATAGTATTATGATGCATAGTCTATAAAGAATTTATTATTTCATACATTTTGCGTTTTCTGAAGATATAAGAATATTCAAAAGGCGCAATGGACCGTTTAACTACTGTTGACAGCCAGTAAAAGTCAATACACATAGTACAAGGCTAACACTGGTATCGTAAACACGAATAGGAGTATTCTTACCTTTGACTTTATGCATTGCATCGTTTGTATAACTGCAGAAAGTAACTTTGTTTACATGAGGTGTCAAATCTAAAAAGACAAATAATCGGATTTTTAAAAGTAACGTCTAATTTATAATCATAATCACGTAACAGTAAAGTATGGTTTATTTCGACTAAAAAAAACGAAAAAAAAGTAAGAACATTTTTTGTCGATTTCATGCGCTTCTTATGCTTATGTGCACCTACTTTCAAAGAATGTAAACAATTATCTTTTAGATAGATAAAAGATACAATGTAAAGGTACCGATTTTTTTTTATTTTCATACAACGAGTCCAAGTTATATGCAAAGCTATACCATAATCTGTGACATAGCCCATTATACTTTTACTTGACATTGACTGTTTAAATATTAATACAGACACAGATGTATTAGAACAAATGTATTAAATAGAACATGCACATACTAAAAGTAATCACGCAACATCACATTTTATTTTGATAACAATCCATATGAGTATCCTGAAGTACCATCATCAACAGTGAAAAAGCCATATTCTTATTCGAATACAAAACATTGGCTGCACGTGATTGACCTAACAATTGATATGGCAACGTTAGTTGTATTTAAACAAGGCTTGAGATTAAAATGAACATGTGTGATGGAGTTGCTCTCTTTGAGATTATATTAAATCATTAAAAATGTAAGGTAGCTGGGTTTTGTATTTACCGTCAAATGGTTAATTATCTATATTGCTTTGGCTTTAAAAAAAATTGCTGCCTTTCGAAAGTTTATTTCTGAAATTAATTCTAACATACTTGATTTTTTAACCCTGTATGCCAACATTACCATGTGAATTATAAAATTCATTTGTGTAAACATTGAACGACAAAATTTCTTCCTATGTGGAATATAAATATTCTGACGTCAGACACGCGAAGCAATGAATGTGTTTTTAATTTGATAGATGCTTGTGTGCCTTTTTTGTAAAATTGTTTGTTTTAAAATTGTAACACAGTGATGACTGCTGTACCCATATTTTGACTATTTTATTCATTATGCTGTTTTTTCACGCATCGTTGTAAATATAACGGAATTTGACGAGATGGTTGTAAAAGTGAGAGGTTTATCGCTATAAAACCAGGTTCAATCAACCATTTTCAACAATTAAAAATGCCTGTACCAAGTCAGGAATATGACAGTTGTTGTCAATTAGTTTGATGTGTTTTGTCATTTGATTTTGCCATGTGATTAGGGACTTTCCGATTGAAATTTCATCGGAGTTCAGTATTTTTGTGATTTTACTTTTTATATGAGGACAAAAGTTCAAAATTGTCCTTTTAGAATTGAAAAATTCTATCATGCCATTTTCTAAGTAATAGTAAGAAGATGTGGTATGAATGCCAATGAGACAACCATTGTTGACAAATATCCATCAAAATTTAAATGAAGTGGATGCAACCGTATTGTCTTCCACAATGAGAAAAACACATACCGTATGGTCGACTTAAATAGGCTGCGACATGAATAAACTAGCTATGTCCATTTTAACATGGGTATGCATTCTTTTTGTTGACATTTTGTAACTGTTTATGCTCGGTAAAAAAATAACGACAAATATAATGCCAACTGTAATGAACATGAAGCTGCTAATAGAAATTGTAAAATTGCTGATAGACATTTCTGTATTGGATGATGTATAGACTGACATTGTTATGGTTTGGAGCAAGTGTTGTTAGTTTGTACGTGTGCACTTACCGAATTCTGTAAATTGAATAGACACACCTGCAGTGCAATATCTATTGATTTTTGCTTTGCAGGTGGCGGTGAATTTATCTTCTGGTTCGTCGTAGGTCCAATAATAACGTTTCCCATCATGGGAACATTGACATTGATTCGCATTACAAGGACCTCCTGTGTGGGTTAAGTAACACTTTCCCTGGTAAAGACGAATATTTGTTGAAGGTATAGAATTTACTAAAAACTGAATACTTGTAGCTTGTGGAACTAATCCAAAACTGCAATTGAATATAACGGTATTTCCACTTTTTCTCCCTTCAAAGGTAACACTTACTGGTACTGAATATAAAATACATTTGCATACAAGTTAATGTGTTTTATCATTATATATAAATAAAAATGACAAAATACCAACATTTTTTTAGAAATTAGAATAGGTTATAAAATGTATATAACATTTAACTATTTACAGTGTGAAGATAATGCTAATCTAGTTCTTAAGATCATTGTTTCTATATCAAATTTTTCAAACAATCAGGCTCACGGAATCAGTGATTTAAAGATTCAACAACGGATTTGTTTTATCAAATTGAGAATGGAAATGGGGAATATGTTAAAGAGACAACAACCTAACCAAAGGGCAGATAACAGCCGAAGGCCATCAATGGGTCTTCAATGCAGCGAGAAAATCCCGCAGCCGAAGGCGTGCTTCAGCTGGCCCCTAAACAAAAATATATACTAGTTCAGTGAAAATGGACGTCATACTAAAATCCGAAATATATAACAGAAACTAAAATTAAAAATCATGTTTACCCATGATATGATAGATATTGAAGGAGTGTATTGTTCTTTTTGTAAGTTATTTTCGTTTTATTTCCTGTAAGTTATTTACTCTTTCACGAGAAATAATTAACATGTTTTAGGGTATTTCTTCAGTAAAGAACTTCATTCCCAACATTTACATGTATTTGAAAGCTACATTTTTATTTATTGTTTTCATTGAGCACTGAAAACTAGCATTATATGTCCAATTACACTGACCGTACCAATTTTTCGGCACCAACTGCGCATCTCGACATAAAATTTCTCTTTAGTGATACAAGAGGTCAAATTACTTTAAATTTAAATTTCCGAAAAATGACGAACATGTGAAACAAAAATGAGAGCAAGGTAAAGCCAAATCTGGCAAGAAATCGAAGCTTTGCACAAGGAGGACATATATTCCTTAACTGAGTACAATTTCACAAATCTTGTATTAGCAAATAAAATACGATATCTGTATTATAAGCGTACACCTGATTTTTGTAAATATTCTCGAGGGGATGTGTTTCAATTGAAACAATTATTTAAATCTTTTTTTTGAAAAGGACATTTTGCAAATTTTAAAATTTTAAAAAGCCCTACAAAATCAGTTAAAAAACTATACAATAATCAAGTTTGAAATACATTCAAAAACAAATATTTTCTTTATAATAACATTCATGTGAACTGAATAGATTTCAATTGTTAAAATTCATACTGATTTAATTTGAAGTCTTCACGATATACATGATACACAATTTTAGTTTATAACAATAGCAATCTAGACATTTTGGCGTCGGCAAAATTCAGATTATTTATTTAAATATGCAAACTGAATAGATTCAACTCCATTAAGATTATAGAATTGGTATAATGTAAGTAGACCAAATAACATACAAAAAACATACAGACTGGGGTTTTTTACATTTAAAACGTGTGCCCTTCAATCATTTTGTTCTAACGGGGTTTAACTGGTAAGAATATTTAACCAATCTCTTTTGTTTGAAATGTTTATGGTAAATACAACCAGTGGCAACTAGGCTTTTGAATATTAAAAATGGAACAAAAATGATGTACATTTCAATCAACCCGCCATTGTTATTGTAATAAACTAGTTGCTCCTTTTATCTTACGTATGTTTTAACAACGCAATGTGATTTTTCAAACGAAGAATTTAAGTTTTGTAAATGAAAAACAATGCAAACAACTAAAAGTTCGACACGGATAAATTGACATATAAAAAGAAAAAGAACGTATAATTTATTTACAACAATGTATTTTTTAAAAGAACTTTTAAATTATGGCTTCCTTAGACATTTTGCTTTCAAATTATTGTTGTTTTTTAGCAATCCGATTTACTGGATGTGCCTGTTCAACGTAATGATTATGAGAGTAGTTATCAATTCGTTTGATGTGTATGAGCTTTTGATTTCGCCATTTGATTTCCGTTTAGAATTTTCTTTGAAGTTCGGTATATTATGATTTCACTTTTAATTAATGAAATCTGGGATACTTTTTGTTTTCCATTTAAAAAATCTGCAAACAAGCACAAAATTATTCCATAAATATAAAAAGTAAGTTAGAAGTTCGAGATAATAAACGATTCTTAACATTGACAAATCTTTTGTTTTCAATAGTAAACT